>NW_028141967.1:24437342-25724719 GCF_025532165.1 Camponotus vicinus | reverse complement strand
CCTAACCTAACCTAACCTAACCTAACCTAACCTAACCTAACCTAACCTAACCTAACCTAACCTAACCTAACCTAACCTAACCTAACCTAACCTAACCTAACCTAACCTAACCTAACCTAACCTAACCTAACCTAACCTAACCTAACCTAACCTAACCTAACCTAACCTAACCTAACCTAACCTAACCTAACCTAACCTAACCTAACCTAACCTAACCTAACCTAACCTAACCTAACCTAACCTAACCTAACCTAACCTAACCTAACCTAACCTAACCTAACCTAACCTAACCTAACCTAACCTAACCTAACCTAACCTAACCTAACCTAACCTAACCTAACCTAACCTAACCTAACCTAACCTAACCTATACCTAACCTAACCTAACCTAACCTAACCTAACCTAACCTAACCTAACCTAACCTAACCTAACCTAACCTAACCTAACCTAACCTAACCTAACCTAACCTAACCTAACCTAACCTAACCTAACCTAACCTAACCTAACCTAACCTAACCTAACCTAACCTAACCTAACCTAACCTAACCTAACCTAACCTAACCTAACCTAACCTAACCTAACCTAACCTAACCTAACCTAACCTAACCTAACCTAACCTAACCTAACCTAACCTAACCTAACCTAACCTAACCTAACCTAACCTAACCTAACCTAACCTAACCTAACCTAACCTAACCTAACCTAACCTAACCTAACCTAACCTAACCTAACCTAACCTAACCTAACCTAACCTAACCTAACCTAACCTAACCTAACCTAACCTAACCTAACCTAACCTAACCTAACCTAACCTAACCTAACCTAACCTAACCTAACCTAACCTAACCTAACCTAACCTAACCTAACCTAACCTAACCTAACCTAACCTAACCTAACCTAACCTAACCTAACCTAACCTAACCTAACCTAACCTAACCTAACCTAACCTAACCTAACCTAACCTAACCTAACCTAACCTAACCTAACCTAACCTAACCTAACCTAACCTAACCTAACCTAACCTAACCTAACCTAACCTAACCTAACCTAACCTAACCTAACCTAACCTAACCTAACCTAACCTAACCTAACCTAACCTAACCTAACCTAACCTAACCTAACCTAACCTAACCTAACCTAACCTAACCTAACCTAACCTAACCTAACCTAACCTAACCTAACCTAACCTAACCTAACCTAACCTAACCTAACCTAACCTAACCTAACCTAACCTAACCTAACCTAACCTAACCTAACCTAACCTAACCTAACCTAACCTAACCTAACCTAACCTAACCTAACCTAACCTAACCTAACCTAACCTAACCTAACCTAACCTAACCTAACCTAACCTAACCTAACCTAACCTAACCTAACCTAACCTAACCTAACCTAACCTAACCTAACCTAACCTAACCTAACCTAACCTAACCTAACCTAACCTAACCTAACCTAACCTAACCTAACCTAACCTAACCTAACCTAACCTAACCTAACCTAACCTAACCTAACCTAACCTAACCTAACCTAACCTAACCTAACCTAACCTAACCTAACCTAACCTAACCTAACCTAACCTAACCTAACCTAACCTAACCTAACCTAACCTAACCTAACCTAACCTAACCTAACCTAACCTAACCTAACCTAACCTAACCTAACCTAACCTAACCTAACCTAACCTAACCTAACCTAACCTAACCTAACCTAACCTAACCTAACCTAACCTAACCTAACCTAACCTAACCTAACCTAACCTAACCTAACCTAACCTAACCTAACCTAACCTAACCTAACCTAACCTAACCTAACCTAACCTAACCTAACCTAACCTAACCTAACCTAACCTAACCTAACCTAACCTAACCTAACCTAACCTAACCTAACCTAACCTAACCTAACCTAACCTAACCTAACCTAACCTAACCTAACCTAACCTAACCTAACCTAACCTAACCTAACCTAACCTAACCTAACCTAACCTAACCTAACCTAACCTAACCTAACCTAACCTAACCTAACCTAACCTAACCTAACCTAACCTAACCTAACCTAACCTAACCTAACCTAACCTAACCTAACCTAACCTAACCTAACCTAACCTAACCTAACCTAACCTAACCTAACCTAACCTAACCTAACCTAACCTAACCTAACCTAACCTAACCTAACCTAACCTAACCTAACCTAACCTAACCTAACCTAACCTAACCTAACCTAACCTAACCTAACCTAACCTAACCTAACCTAACCTAACCTAACCTAACCTAACCTAACCTAACCTAACCTAACCTAACCTAACCTAACCTAACCTAACCTAACCTAACCTAACCTAACCTAACCTAACCTAACCTAACCTAACCTAACCTAACCTAACCTAACCTAACCTAACCTAACCTAACCTAACCTAACCTAACCTAACCTAACCTAACCTAACCTAACCTAACCTAACCTAACCTAACCTAACCTAACCTAACCTAACCTAACCTAACCTAACCTAACCTAACCTAACCTAACCTAACCTAACCTAACCTAACCTAACCTAACCTAACCTAACCTAACCTAACCTAACCTAACCTAACCTAACCTAACCTAACCTAACCTAACCTAACCTAACCTAACCTAACCTAACCTAACCTAACCTAACCTAACCTAACCTAACCTAACCTAACCTAACCTAACCTAACCTAACCTAACCTAACCTAACCTAACCTAACCTAACCTAACCTAACCTAACCTAACCTAACCTAACCTAACCTAACCTAACCTAACCTAACCTAACCTAACCTAACCTAACCTAACCTAACCTAACCTAACCTAACCTAACCTAACCTAACCTAACCTAACCTAACCTAACCTAACCTAACCTAACCTAACCTAACCTAACCTAACCTAACCTAACCTAACCTAACCTAACCTAACCTAACCTAACCTAACCTAACCTAACCTAACCTAACCTAACCTAACCTAACCTAACCTAACCTAACCTAACCTAACCTAACCTAACCTAACCTAACCTAACCTAACCTAACCTAACCTAACCTAACCTAACCTAACCTAACCTAACCTAACCTAACCTAACCTAACCTAACCTAACCTAACCTAACCTAACCTAACCTAACCTAACCTAACCTAACCTAACCTAACCTAACCTAACCTAACCTAACCTAACCTAACCTAACCTAACCTAACCTAACCTAACCTAACCTAACCTAACCTAACCTAACCTAACCTAACCTAACCTAACCTAACCTAACCTAACCTAACCTAACCTAACCTAACCTAACCTAACCTAACCTAACCTAACCTAACCTAACCTAACCTAACCTAACCTAACCTAACCTAACCTAACCTAACCTAACCTAACCTAACCTAACCTAACCTAACCTAACCTAACCTAACCTAACCTAACCTAACCTAACCTAACCTAACCTAACCTAACCTAACCTAACCTAACCTAACCTAACCTAACCTAACCTAACCTAACCTAACCTAACCTAACCTAACCTAACCTAACCTAACCTAACCTAACCTAACCTAACCTAACCTAACCTAACCTAACCTAACCTAACCTAACCTAACCTAACCTAACCTAACCTAACCTAACCTAACCTAACCTAACCTAACCTAACCTAACCTAACCTAACCTAACCTAACCTAACCTAACCTAACCTAACCTAACCTAACCTAACCTAACCTAACCTAACCTAACCTAACCTAACCTAACCTAACCTAACCTAACCTAACCTAACCTAACCTAACCTAACCTAACCTAACCTAACCTAACCTAACCTAACCTAACCTAACCTAACCTAACCTAACCTAACCTAACCTAACCTAACCTAACCTAACCTAACCTAACCTAACCTAACCTAACCTAACCTAACCTAACCTAACCTAACCTAACCTAACCTAACCTAACCTAACCTAACCTAACCTAACCTAACCTAACCTAACCTAACCTAACCTAACCTAACCTAACCTAACCTAACCTAACCTAACCTAACCTAACCTAACCTAACCTAACCTAACCTAACCTAACCTAACCTAACCTAACCTAACCTAACCTAACCTAACCTAACCTAACCTAACCTAACCTAACCTAACCTAACCTAACCTAACCTAACCTAACCTAACCTAACCTAACCTAACCTAACCTAACCTAACCTAACCTAACCTAACCTAACCTAACCTAACCTAACCTAACCTAACCTAACCTAACCTAACCTAACCTAACCTAACCTAACCTAACCTAACCTAACCTAACCTAACCTAACCTAACCTAACCTAACCTAACCTAACCTAACCTAACCTAACCTAACCTAACCTAACCTAACCTAACCTAACCTAACCTAACCTAACCTAACCTAACCTAACCTAACCTAACCTAACCTAACCTAACCTAACCTAACCTAACCTAACCTAACCTAACCTAACCTAACCTAACCTAACCTAACCTAACCTAACCTAACCTAACCTAACCTAACCTAACCTAACCTAACCTAACCTAACCTAACCTAACCTAACCTAACCTAACCTAACCTAACCTAACCTAACCTAACCTAACCTAACCTAACCTAACCTAACCTAACCTAACCTAACCTAACCTAACCTAACCTAACCTAACCTAACCTAACCTAACCTAACCTAACCTAACCTAACCTAACCTAACCTAACCTAACCTAACCTAACCTAACCTAACCTAACCTAACCTAACCTAACCTAACCTAACCTAACCTAACCTAACCTAACCTAACCTAACCTAACCTAACCTAACCTAACCTAACCTAACCTAACCTAACCTAACCTAACCTAACCTAACCTAACCTAACCTAACCTAACCTAACCTAACCTAACCTAACCTAACCTAACCTAACCTAACCTAACCTAACCTAACCTAACCTAACCTAACCTAACCTAACCTAACCTAACCTAACCTAACCTAACCTAACCTAACCTAACCTAACCTAACCTAACCTAACCTAACCTAACCTAACCTAACCTAACCTAACCTAACCTAACCTAACCTAACCTAACCTAACCTAACCTAACCTAACCTAACCTAACCTAACCTAACCTAACCTAACCTAACCTAACCTAACCTAACCTAACCTAACCTAACCTAACCTAACCTAACCTAACCTAACCTAACCTAACCTAACCTAACCTAACCTAACCTAACCTAACCTAACCTAACCTAACCTAACCTAACCTAACCTAACCTAACCTAACCTAACCTAACCTAACCTAACCTAACCTAACCTAACCTAACCTAACCTAACCTAACCTAACCTAACCTAACCTAACCTAACCTAACCTAACCTAACCTAACCTAACCTAACCTAACCTAACCTAACCTAACCTAACCTAACCTAACCTAACCTAACCTAACCTAACCTAACCTAACCTAACCTAACCTAACCTAACCTAACCTAACCTAACCTAACCTAACCTAACCTAACCTAACCTAACCTAACCTAACCTAACCTAACCTAACCTAACCTAACCTAACCTAACCTAACCTAACCTAACCTAACCTAACCTAACCTAACCTAACCTAACCTAACCTAACCTAACCTAACCTAACCTAACCTAACCTAACCTAACCTAACCTAACCTAACCTAACCTAACCTAACCTAACCTAACCTAACCTAACCTAACCTAACCTAACCTAACCTAACCTAACCTAACCTAACCTAACCTAACCTAACCTAACCTAACCTAACCTAACCTAACCTAACCTAACCTAACCTAACCTAACCTAACCTAACCTAACCTAACCTAACCTAACCTAACCTAACCTAACCTAACCTAACCTAACCTAACCTAACCTAACCTAACCTAACCTAACCTAACCTAACCTAACCTAACCTAACCTAACCTAACCTAACCTAACCTAACCTAACCTAACCTAACCTAACCTAACCTAACCTAACCTAACCTAACCTAACCTAACCTAACCTAACCTAACCTAACCTAACCTAACCTAACCTAACCTAACCTAACCTAACCTAACCTAACCTAACCTAACCTAACCTAACCTAACCTAACCTAACCTAACCTAACCTAACCTAACCTAACCTAACCTAACCTAACCTAACCTAACCTAACCTAACCTAACCTAACCTAACCTAACCTAACCTAACCTAACCTAACCTAACCTAACCTAACCTAACCTAACCTAACCTAACCTAACCTAACCTAACCTAACCTAACCTAACCTAACCTAACCTAACCTAACCTAACCTAACCTAACCTAACCTAACCTAACCTAACCTAACCTAACCTAACCTAACCTAACCTAACCTAACCTAACCTAACCTAACCTAACCTAACCTAACCTAACCTAACCTAACCTAACCTAACCTAACCTAACCTAACCTAACCTAACCTAACCTAACCTAACCTAACCTAACCTAACCTAACCTAACCTAACCTAACCTAACCTAACCTAACCTAACCTAACCTAACCTAACCTAACCTAACCTAACCTAACCTAACCTAACCTAACCTAACCTAACCTAACCTAACCTAACCTAACCTAACCTAACCTAACCTAACCTAACCTAACCTAACCTAACCTAACCTAACCTAACCTAACCTAACCTAACCTAACCTAACCTAACCTAACCTAACCTAACCTAACCTAACCTAACCTAACCTAACCTAACCTAACCTAACCTAACCTAACCTAACCTAACCTAACCTAACCTAACCTAACCTAACCTAACCTAACCTAACCTAACCTAACCTAACCTAACCTAACCTAACCTAACCTAACCTAACCTAACCTAACCTAACCTAACCTAACCTAACCTAACCTAACCTAACCTAACCTAACCTAACCTAACCTAACCTAACCTAACCTAACCTAACCTAACCTAACCTAACCTAACCTAACCTAACCTAACCTAACCTAACCTAACCTAACCTAACCTAACCTAACCTAACCTAACCTAACCTAACCTAACCTAACCTAACCTAACCTAACCTAACCTAACCTAACCTAACCTAACCTAACCTAACCTAACCTAACCTAACCTAACCTAACCTAACCTAACCTAACCTAACCTAACCTAACCTAACCTAACCTAACCTAACCTAACCTAACCTAACCTAACCTAACCTAACCTAACCTAACCTAACCTAACCTAACCTAACCTAACCTAACCTAACCTAACCTAACCTAACCTAACCTAACCTAACCTAACCTAACCTAACCTAACCTAACCTAACCTAACCTAACCTAACCTAACCTAACCTAACCTAACCTAACCTAACCTAACCTAACCTAACCTAACCTAACCTAACCTAACCTAACCTAACCTAACCTAACCTAACCTAACCTAACCTAACCTAACCTAACCTAACCTAACCTAACCTAACCTAACCTAACCTAACCTAACCTAACCTAACCTAACCTAACCTAACCTAACCTAACCTAACCTAACCTAACCTAACCTAACCTAACCTAACCTAACCTAACCTAACCTAACCTAACCTAACCTAACCTAACCTAACCTAACCTAACCTAACCTAACCTAACCTAACCTAACCTAACCTAACCTAACCTAACCTAACCTAACCTAACCTAACCTAACCTAACCTAACCTAACCTAACCTAACCTAACCTAACCTAACCTAACCTAACCTAACCTAACCTAACCTAACCTAACCTAACCTAACCTAACCTAACCTAACCTAACCTAACCTAACCTAACCTAACCTAACCTAACCTAACCTAACCTAACCTAACCTAACCTAACCTAACCTAACCTAACCTAACCTAACCTAACCTAACCTAACCTAACCTAACCTAACCTAACCTAACCTAACCTAACCTAACCTAACCTAACCTAACCTAACCTAACCTAACCTAACCTAACCTAACCTAACCTAACCTAACCTAACCTAACCTAACCTAACCTAACCTAACCTAACCTAACCTAACCTAACCTAACCTAACCTAACCTAACCTAACCTAACCTAACCTAACCTAACCTAACCTAACCTAACCTAACCTAACCTAACCTAACCTAACCTAACCTAACCTAACCTAACCTAACCTAACCTAACCTAACCTAACCTAACCTAACCTAACCTAACCTAACCTAACCTAACCTAACCTAACCTAACCTAACCTAACCTAACCTAACCTAACCTAACCTAACCTAACCTAACCTAACCTAACCTAACCTAACCTAACCTAACCTAACCTAACCTAACCTAACCTAACCTAACCTAACCTAACCTAACCTAACCTAACCTAACCTAACCTAACCTAACCTAACCTAACCTAACCTAACCTAACCTAACCTAACCTAACCTAACCTAACCTAACCTAACCTAACCTAACCTAACCTAACCTAACCTAACCTAACCTAACCTAACCTAACCTAACCTAACCTAACCTAACCTAACCTAACCTAACCTAACCTAACCTAACCTAACCTAACCTAACCTAACCTAACCTAACCTAACCTAACCTAACCTAACCTAACCTAACCTAACCTAACCTAACCTAACCTAACCTAACCTAACCTAACCTAACCTAACCTAACCTAACCTAACCTAACCTAACCTAACCTAACCTAACCTAACCTAACCTAACCTAACCTAACCTAACCTAACCTAACCTAACCTAACCTAACCTAACCTAACCTAACCTAACCTAACCTAACCTAACCTAACCTAACCTAACCTAACCTAACCTAACCTAACCTAACCTAACCTAACCTAACCTAACCTAACCTAACCTAACCTAACCTAACCTAACCTAACCTAACCTAACCTAACCTAACCTAACCTAACCTAACCTAACCTAACCTAACCTAACCTAACCTAACCTAACCTAACCTAACCTAACCTAACCTAACCTAACCTAACCTAACCTAACCTAACCTAACCTAACCTAACCTAACCTAACCTAACCTAACCTAACCTAACCTAACCTAACCTAACCTAACCTAACCTAACCTAACCTAACCTAACCTAACCTAACCTAACCTAACCTAACCTAACCTAACCTAACCTAACCTAACCTAACCTGAGTGGGAAATTTTGAGAATTTCGCGCGGTCAGGACTGGTAAACTAGCGGGTACTTGTTGTATACTAATAGAATCTCCCGGTCAGGACTGGAAATTTTTATTTTCATTCTTCTACCGAGGTCAGGAGTGGGAAATTTTGTGAATTTCGCGGTCAGGACTGGTAAACTATCGGGTACTTGTTGTATTCTACACGAATCTCCCGGTCAGGACTGGAAATTTTTATTTTTCATTCTTCTACCGAGGTCAGGAGTGGGAAATTTTTGAGAATTTCGCGGTCAGGACTGGTAAACTAGCGGGTACTTGTTGTATACTAATAGAATCTCCCGGTCAGGACTGGATATTTTTATTTTTATTCTTCTACCGCGGTCAGGAGTGGGAAATTTTGTGAATTTCGCGGTCAGGACTGGCAAACTAGCGGCTACTTGTTGTAGTCTACTCGATTCTCCCGGTCAGGACTGGAAATTTTTATTTTCATTCTTCTACCGAGGTCAGGAGTGGGAAATTTTTTTGTGAATTTCGCGGTCAGGACTGGTAAACTAGCGGGTACTTGTTGTATACTACTCGAATCTCCCGGTCAGGACTGGAAATTTTTATTTTTCATTCTTCTACCGAGGTCAGGAGTGGGAAATTTTGAGAATTTCGCTGTCAGGACTGGTAAACTAGCGGGTATTTGTTGTATTCTACTCGAATCTCCCGGTCAGGACTGGAACTTTTTATTTTCATTCTTCTACCGAGGTCAGGAGTGGGAAATTTTGTGAATTTCGCGGTCAGGACTGGTAAACTAGCGGGTACTTGTTGTATTCTACTCGAATCTCCCGGTCAGGACTGGAACTTTTTATTTTCATTCTTCTACCGAGGACAGGAGTGGAAAATTTTGAGAATTTCGCGGTCAGGACTGATAAACTAGCGGGTACTTGTTGTATACTACTAGAATCTCCCGGTCAGGTCTTTGGCGTCTGCGCAGAAGTTCGCGTTGGCACGAAATAACTCCCGCGCGTGCGCAGTAGCTCGCGTATGTTCGAAAAGACTCCCGCGCTTACGCCGAAGGTCGCGCATGCGCCAGAAGATTCATGCGCGTGCTTCGAAGGTCGCGCATGCGCGGAATGTCTCCCGCGCGTGCGCAGTAGCTCGCGCATGTTCGAAAAGACTTTCGCGCCTGCGCAGAAGTTCGCGTTGGCACGAAATGACTCCCGCGCGTGCGCAATAGCTCGCGCATGTTCGAAAAGACTTTCGCGCGTGCGCAGAAGTTCGCGTTGGCACGAAATGCCTCGCGCGCTAGCGCAGAAGGTCGCGAATGCGCGGCAAGTCTCCCGCGCGTGCGCAGTAGCTCGCGTTGGCACGAAATGACTCCCGCGCGTGCGCAGTAGCTGGCGCATGTTCGAAAAGACTCCCGCGCGTGCGCCGAATGTCGCGCATGCGCCAACAGATTCATGCGCGTGCGTCGAAGGTCGCGCATGCGCGGCAAGTCTCCCGCGCGTGCGCAGTAGCTCGCGTATGTTCGAAAAGACTCCCGCGCGTGCGCCGAATTTTGCGCATGCGCCAAAAGATTCATGCGTGTGCGTCGAAGGTCGCGCATGAGCGGCAAGTCTCCCGCGCGTGCACAGTAGCTCGCGCATGTTCGAAAAGACTTTCGCGCCTGCGCAGAAGTTCGCGTTGGCACGAAATGACTCGCGCGCTTGCGCAGAAGGTCGCGCATGCGCGGCAAGTCTCCCGCGCGTGCGCAGTAGCTCGCGTATGTTCGAAAAGACTCCCGCGCGTGCGCCGAAGTTCGCGCATTCGCCAAAAGATTCATGCGCGTGCGCCGTAGCTCGCGTATGTTCGAAAAGACTCCCGCGCGTGCGCCGAAGGTCGCGCATGCGCCAGAAGATTCATGCGCGTGCGTCGAAGGTCGCGCATGCGCGGCAAGACTCACGCGCGTGCGCAGTAGCTCGCGCATGTTCGAAAAGACTTTCGCGCGTGCGCAGAAGTTCGCGTTGGCACGAAATGACTCCCGCGCGTGCGCAGTAGTTCACGCATGTTCGAAAAGACTTTCGCGCGTGCGCAGAAGTTCGCGTTGGCACGAAATGACACGCGCGCTTGCGCAGAAGGTCGCGCATGAGCGACAAGTCTCCCGCGCGTGCGCAGTAGCTCGCGTATGTTCGAAAAGACTCCCGCGCGTGCGCCGAAGGTCGCGCATGCGCCAAAAGATTCATGCGTGTGCGTCGAAGGTCGCGCATGCGCGGCAAGTCTCCCGCGCGTGCGCAGTAGCTCGCGTATGTTCGAAAAGACTCGCGCGCGTGCGCCGATGGTCGCGCATGCGCCAGAAGATTCATGCGCCTGCGTCGAAGGTCGCGCATGCGCGGCAAGTCTCCCGCGCGTGCGCAGTATTTCGCGTATGTTCGAAAAGACTCCCGCGAGTGCGCCGAAGGTCGCGCATGCGCCAAAAGATTCATGCGCGTGCGTCGAAGGTCGCGCATGCGCGGCAAGTCTCCCGCGCGTGCGCAGTAGCTCGCGTATGTTCGAAAAGACTCCCGCGCGTGCGCCGAATGTCGCGCATGCGCCAACAGTTTCATGCGCGTGCGTCGAAGGTCGCGCATGAGCGGCAATTCTCCCGCGCGTGCGCAGTAGCTCGCGTATGTTCGAAAAGACTCCGGCGCATGCGCCGAAGTTCACGCATGCGCCAAAAGATTCATGCGTGTGCGTCGAAGGTCGCGCATGCGCGAAAAGTATCCCGTGCGTGCGCAGTAGCTCGCGCATGTTCGAAAAGTCTTTCGCGCGTGCGCAGAAATTCGCTTTGGCACGAAATGACTCCCGCGCGTGCGCTGTAGCTCGCGTATGTTCGAAAAGACTCCCGCGCGTGCGCCGAAGGTCGCGCATGCGCGAAAAGATTCATGCGCGTGGGTCGAAGGTCGCGCATGCGTAGCAAGTCTCCCGCGCATGCGCAGTAGCTCGCGTATGTTCGAAAAGACCCCCGCGCGTGCGCCGAAGGTCGCGCATGCGCCAGAAGATTCATGCGCGTGCGTCGAAGGTCGCGCATGCGCGGCAAGTCTCCCGCGCTTGCGCAGTATTTCGCGTATGTTCGAAAAGACTCCCGCGAGTGCGTTGAAGGTCGCGAATGCGCCAAAAGATTCATGCGCGTGCGTCGAAGGTCGCGCATGTGCGGAAAGTCTCCCGCGCGTGCGCAGTAGCTCGCGTATGTTCGAAAAGACTCCTGCGCGTACGCCGAAGGTCGCGCATGCGCCAGAAGATTCATGCGCGTGCTTCAAAGGTCGCGCATGCGCGGCATGTCTCCCGCGCGTGCGCAGTAGCTCGCGCATGTTCGAAAAGACTTTCGCGCCTGCGCAGAAGTTCGCGTTGGCACGAAATGACTCCCGCGCGTGCGCAGTAGTTCGCGCATGTTCGAAAAGACTTTCGCGCGTGCGCAGAAGTTCGCGTTGGCACGAAATGCCTCGCGCGCTAGCGCAGAAGGTCGCGAATGCGCGGCAAGTCTCCCGCGCGTGCGCAGTAGCTCGCGTTGGCACGAAATGACTCCCGCGCGTGCGCAGTAGCTGGCGTATGTTCGAAAAGACTCCCGCGCGTGCGCCGAATTTTGCGCATGCGCCAAAAGATTCATGCGTGTGCGTCGAAGGTCGCGCATGAGCGGCAAGTCTCCCGCGCGTGCACAGTAGCTCGCGCATGTTCGAAAAGACTTTCGCGCCTGCGCAGAAGTTCGCGTTGGCACGAAATGACTCGCGCGCTTGCGCAGAATGTCGCGCATGCGCGGCAAGTCTCCCGCGCGTGCGCAGTAGCTCGCGTATGTTCGAAAAGACTCCCGCGCGTGCGCCGAATGTCGCGCATGCGCCAACAGATTCATGCGCGTGCGTCGAAGGTCGCGCATGCGCGGCAAGTCTCCCGCGCGTGCGCAGTAGCTCGCGTATGTTCGAAAAGACTCCCGCGCGTGCGCCGAATTTTGCGCATGCGCCAAAAGATTCATGCGTGTGCGTCGAAGGTCGCGCATGAGCGGCAAGTCTCCCGCGCGTGCACAGTAGCTCGCGCATGTTCGAAAAGACTTTCGCGCCTGCGCAGAAGTTCGCGTTGGCACGAAATGACTCGCGCGCTTGCGCAGAAGGTCGCGCATGCGCGGCAAGTCTCCCGCGCGTGCGCAGTAGCTCGCGTATGTTCGAAAAGACTCCCGCGCGTGCGCCGAAGTTCGCGCATTCGCCAAAAGATTCATGCGCGTGCGCCGTAGCTCGCGTATGTTCGAAAAGACTCCCGCGCGTGCGCCGAAGGTCGCGCATGCGCCAGAAGATTCATGCGCGTGCGTCGAAGGTCGCGCATGCGCGGCAAGTCTCCCGCGCGTGCGCAGTAGCTCGCGTATGTTCGAAAAGACTCCCGCGCGTGCGCCGAATGTCGCGCATGCGCCAACAGTTTCATGCGCGTGCGTCGAAGGTCGCGCATGAGCGGCAATTCTCCCGCGCGTGCGCAGTAGCTCGCGTATGTTCGAAAAGACTCCGGCGCATGCGCCGAAGTTCGCGCATGCGCCAAAAGATTCATGCGTGTGCGTCGTAGGTCGCGCATGCGCGAAAAGTATCCCGTGCGTGCGCAGTAGCTCGCGCATGTTCGAAAAGACTTTCGCGCGTGCGCAGAAATTCGCGTTGGCACGAAATGACTCCCGCGCGTGCGCTGTAGCTCGCGTATGTTCGAAAAGACTCCCGCGCGTGCGCCGAAGGTCGCGCATGCGCCAAAAGATTCATGCGCGTGGGTCGAAGGTCGCGCATGCGTAGCAAGTCTCCCGCGCATGCGCAGTAGCTCGCGTATGTTCGAAAAGGCCCCCGCGCGTGCGCCGAAGGTCGCGCATGCGCCAGAAGATTCATGCGCGTGCGTCGAAGGTCGCGCATGCGCGGCAAGTCTCCCGCGCGTGCGCAGTATTTCGCGTATGTTCGAAAAGACTCCCGCGAGTGCGTTGAAGTTCGCGAATGCGCCAAAAGATTCATGCGCGTGCGTCGAAGGTCGCGCATGTGCGGAAAGTCTCCCGCGCGTGCGCAGTAGCTCGCGTATGTTCGAAAAGACTCCCGCGCGTACGCCGAAGGTCGCGCATGCGCCAGAAGATTCATGCGCGTGCTTCAAAGGTCGCGCATGCGCGGCATGTCTCCCGCGCGTGCGCAGTAGCTCGCGCATGTTCGAAAAGACTTTCGCGCCTGCGCAGAAGTTCGCGTTGGCACGAAATGACTCCCGCGCGTGCGCAGTAGTTCGCGCATGTTCGAAAAGACTTTCGCGCGTGCGCAGAAGTTCGCGTTGGCACGAAATGCCTCGCGCGTTAGCGCAGAAGGTCGCGAATGCGCGGCAAGTCTCCCGCGCGTGCGCAGTAGCTCGCGTTGGCACGAAATGACTCCCGCGCGTGCGCAGTAGCTGGCGTATGTTCGAAAAGACTCCCGCGCGTGCGCAGTATTTCGCGTATGTTCGAAAAGACTCCCGCGAGTGCGCCGAAGGTCGCGCATGCGCCAAAAGATTCATGCGCGTGCGTCGAAGGTCGCGCATGCGCGGCAAGTCTCCCGCGCGTGCGCAGTAGCTCGCGTATGTTCGAAAAGACTCCCGCGCGTGCGCCGAATGTCGCGCATGCGCCAACAGTTTCATGCGCGTGCGTCGAAGGTCGCGCATGAGCGGCAATTCTCCCGCGCGTGCGCATTAGCTCGCGTATGTTCGAAAAGACTCCGGCGCATGCGCCGAAGTTCGCGCATGCGCCAAAAGATTCATGCGTGTGCGTCGAAGGTCGCGCATGCGCGAAAAGTATCCCGTGCGTGCGCAGTAGCTCGCGTATGTTCGAAAAGATTCCCGCGCGTGCGCCGAAGGTCTCGCATGCGCCAAAAGATTCATGCGCGTGCGTCGAAGGTCGCGCATGCGCGGCAAGTCTCCCGCGCGTGCGCAGTAGCTGGCGCATGTTCGAAAAGACTTTCGCGCCTGCGCAGAAGTTCGCGTTGGCACGAAATGACTCGCGCGCTTGCGCAGAAGGTCGCGCATGCGCGGCAAGTCTCCCGCGCGTGCGCAGTAGCTCGCGTATGTTCGAAAACACTCCCGCGCGTGCGCCGAAGGTCGCGCATGCGCCAAAAGATTCATACGCGTGCGTCGAAGGTCGCGCATGCGCGGCAAGACTCCCTCGCGTGCGCCGTAGCTCGCGTATGTTCGAAAAGACTCCCGCGCGTGCGCCGAAGGTCGCACATGCGCCAGAAGATTCATGCGCGTGCGTCGAAGGTCGCGCATGCGCGGCAAGTCTTCCGCTCGTGCGCAGTAGCTCGCGCATGTTCGAAAAGACTTTCGCGCTTGCGCAGAAGTTCGCGTTGGCACGAAATGACTCCCCCGCGTGCGCAGTAGTTCGCGCATGTTCGAAAAGACTTTCGCGCGTGCGCAGAAGTTCGCGTTGGCACGAAATGACACGCGCGCTTGCGCAGAAAATCGCGCATGCGCGGCAAGTCTCCCGCGCGTGCGCAGTAGCTCGCGTATGTTCGAAAAGACTCCGGCGCGTGCGCCGAAGGTCGCGCGTGCGCCAAAAGATTCATTCGTGTGCGTCGAAGGTCGCGCATGCGCGGAAAGTATCCCGCGCGTCCGCAGTAGCTCGCGCTTGTTCGAAAAGACTTTCGCGCGTGCGCAGAAATTCGCGTTGGCACGAAATGACTCCCGCGCGTGCGCAGTAGCTCGCGTATGTTCGAAAAGACTCCCGCGCGTGCGCCGAATGTCGCGCATGCGCCAACAGATTCATGCGCGTGCGTCGAAGGTCGCGCATGCGCGGCAAGTCTCCCGCGCGTGCGCAGTATTTCGCGTATGTTCGAAAAGACTCCCGCGAGTGCGCTGAAGGTCGCGAATGCGCCAAAAGATTCATGCGCGTGCGTCGAAGGTCGCGCATGCGCGGAAAGTCTCCCGCGCGTGCGCAGTAGCTCGCGTATGTTCGAAAAGACTCCCGCGCGTACGCCGAAGGTCGCGCATGCGCCAGAAGATTAATGCGCGTGCTTCGAAGGTCGCGCATGCGCGGCATGTCTCCCGCGCGTGCGCAGTAGCTCGCGCATGTTCGAAAAGACTTTCGCGCCTGCGCAGAAGTTCGCGTTGGCACGAAATGACACGCGCGCTTGCGCAGAAGGTCGCGCATGCGCGGCAAGTCTCCCGCGCGTGCGCAGTAGCTCGCCTATGTTCGAAAAGACTCCCGCGCGTGCGCCGAAGGTCGCGCATGCGTCAGAAGATTCATGCGCGTGCGTCGAAGGTCGCGCATGCGCGGCAAGTCTACCGCGCGTGCGCAGTAGCTCGCGTATGTTCGAAAAGACTCCCGCGCGTGCGCCGAAGTTCGCGCATTCGCCAAAAGATTCATGCGTGTGCGTCGAAGGTCGCGCATGCGCGGCAAGTCTCCCGCGCGTGTGCAGTAGCTCGCGTATGTTCGAAAAGACTCCCGCGCGTGCGCCGAAGTTCGCGCATGCGCCAAAAGATTCATGCGCGTGCGTCGAAGGTCGCGCATGAGCGGCAAGTCTCCCGCGCGTGCGCAGTAGCTCGCTCATGTTCGAAAAGACTTTCGCGCTTGCGCAGAAGTTCGCGTTGGCACGAAATGACTCCCGCGCGTGCGCAGTAGCTCGCGTAAGTTCGAAAAGACTCCCGCGCGTGCGCCGAAGGTTGCGCATGCGCCAAAATATTCATGCGCGTGCGTCGAAGGTCGCGCATGCGCGGCAAGACTCCCTCGCGTGCGCAGTAGCTCGCGTATGTTCGAAAAGGCTCCCGCGCGTGCGCCGAAGGTCGCGCATGCGCCAGAAGATTCATGCGCGTGCGTCGAAGGTCGCGCACGCGCGGCAAGTCTCCCGCGCGTGCGCAGTAGCTCGCGCATGTTCGAAAAGACTTTCGCGCCTGCGCAGAAGTTCGCGTTGGCACGAAATGACTCGCGCGCTTGCGCAGAAGATCGCGCATGCGCGGCAAATCTCCCGCGCGTGCGCAGTAGCTCGCGTATGTTCGAAAAGACTCCCGCGCGTGCGCCGAAGGTCGCGCATGCGCCAAAAGATTCATGCGCGTGCGTCGAAGGTCGCGCATGCGCGGCAAGTCTCCAGCGCGTGCGCAGTAGCTCGCGTATGTTCGAAAAGACTCCCGCGCGTGCGCCGAATGTCGCGCATGCGCCAACAGATTCATGCGCGTGCGTCGAAGGTCGCGCATGCGCGGCAATTCTCTCGCGCGTGCGCAGTAGCTCGCGCATGTTCGAAAAGACTCCGGCGCGTGCGCCGAAGGTCGCGCATGCGCCAAAAGATTCATGCGTGTGCGTCGAAGGTCGCGCATGCGCGAAAAGTATCCCGCGCGTGCGCAGTAGCTCGCGCATGTTCGAAAAGACTTTCGCGCGTGCGCAGAAATTCGCGTTGGCACGAAATGACTCCCGCGCGTGCGCAGTAGCTCGCGCATGTTCGAAAAGACTCCGGCGCGTGCGCCGAAGGTCGCGCATGCGCCAAAAGATTCATGCGTGTGCGTCGAAGGTCGCGCATGCGCGAAAAGTCTCCCGCGCGTGCGCAGTAGCTCGCGCATGTTCGAAAAGACTTTCGCGCGTGCGCAGAAATTCGCGTTGGCACGAAATGACTCCCGCGCGTGCGCAGTAGCTCGCGTATGTTCGAAAAGACTCCCGCGCGTGCGCCGAAGGTCGCGCATGCGCTAAAAGATTCATGCGCGTGGGTCGAAGGTCGCGCATGCGCAGCAAGTCTGCCGCGCATGCGCAGTAGCTCGCGTATGTTCGAAAAGACACCCGCGCGTGCGCCGAAGGTCGCGCATGCGCCAAAAGATTCATGCGTGTGCGTCGAAGGTCGCGCATGCGCGGAAAGTATCCCGCGCGTGCGCAGTAGCTCGCGCATGTTCGAAAAGACTTTCGCGCGTGCGCAGAAATTCGCGTTGGCACGAAATGACTCCCGCGCGTGCGCAGTAGCTCGCGTATGTTCGAAAAGACTCCCGCGCGTGCGCCGAATTTTGCGCATGCGCCAAAAGATTCATGCGTGTGCGTCGAAGGTCGCGCATGAGCGGCAAGTCTCCCGCGCGTGCGCAGTAGCTCGCGCATGTTCGAAAAGACTTTCGCGCTTGCGCAGAAGTTCGCGTTGGCACGAAATGACTCCCGCGCGTGCGCAGTAATTCGCGCATGTTCGAAAAGACTTTCGCGCGTGCGCAGAAGTTCGCGTTGGCACGAAATGACACGCGCGCTTGCGCAGAAGGTCGCGCATGCGCGGCAAGTCTCCCGCGCGTGCGCAGTAGCTCGCGTATGTTCGAAAAGACTCCCGCGCGTGCGCCGAATTTCGCGCATGCGCCAAAAGATTCATGCGCGTGCGCCGTAGCTCGCGTATGTTCGAAAAGACTCCCGCGCGTGCGCCGAAGGTCGCGCATGCGCCAGAAGATTCATGCGCGTGCGTCGAAGGTCGCGCATGCGCGGCAAGTCTCCCGCGCGTGCGCAGTAGCTCGCGCATGTTCGAAAAGACTTTCGCGCGTGCGCAGAAGTTCGCGTTGGCACGAAATGTCTCGCGCGCTTGCGCAGAAGGTCGCGCATGCGCGGCAAGTCTCCCGCGCGTGCGCAGTAGCTCGCGCATGTTCGAAAAGACTTTCGCGCGTGCGCAGAAGTTCGCGTTGAATTAATCATTCTATCGTGTAGGAAAGGTCGCGAATCGGATTCTATTGGAGGTCCGAGGTCGAAGTAGGACTAGATTCCCGAGATAATCGATATTTTCGATTATCTCACGAACCGTTGGAGATACAACGTCGGGGTCCAAAGCGGGATTATAGTACTCTAGGAGTCCTACAAAATAGCTCCTATGACCCGAGGACGTAAGTCATTTCATTTCGGAGATAGCCTCTAGGCGTGACGCGTCATCTTCGTTTTTCGGGCAAACGGTGGGTGCTAGAGATAGGGGTATAGGACCTCATAGACGTCATTTAGGAACAACAAAACAGGTCCCATACCTCGTCGCGATAGGACTTATAGTTTCGGAGATACAGCGATTCAAAAGTTTAAATCTCGTTTCCCTGGCGAACGGTGGTGCTAGAGGGAAAGAGTGTAGGACCTCATAGACGGCATTGTGCAACGGCAACAAGAAAGGTCCTATACCTCGGCGCGATAGGACTTATAGTTTCGGAGATACGGCGATTCGAACGTTTAAATCTCGTTTCCCTGGCGAACGGTGAGTGCTAGAGGAAAAGGGTATAGGACCTGATGGACGGCATATAGAAACGGCAACAAGAAAGTTCCTACACCTCGTCGCGATAGGACTTATAGTTTCGGAGATACGGCGATTCGAATGTTTAAATCTCGTTTTCCTGGCGAACGGTAAGTGCTAGAGGGAAAGGGTATAGGACCTCATAGACGGCATTGAGGATCGGCAACACGAAAGGTCCTATAGCTCGTCGCGATAGGACTTATAGTTTCGGAGATACGGCGAATCGAAAGTTTTAATCTCGTTTCCCTGGCGAACGGTGGGTGCTAGAGGGAAAGGGTATAGGACCTCATAGACGGCATTGAGGAACGGCAACAAGAAAGATCCTATACCTCGGCGCGATAGGACTTATAGTTTCGGAGATACGGCTATTCAAAAGTTTTAATCTCGTTTCCCTGGCGAACGGTGAGTGCTAGAGGGAAAGGGTATAGGACCTCATAGACGGCATTGAGGAACGGCAACAAGAAAGATCCTATACCTCATCGCGATAGGACTTATAGTTTCGGAGATACGGCTATTCAAAAGTTTTAATCTCGTTTCCCTGGCGAACGGCGGATGCTAGAGGGAAAACGTATACCACATTTTTTAATGCCCATTCGAAGTCCTATAAAATCGGTCCTATGGACTTTAGCTCTAGGACCGATAGTTTCGGAGATAGGGATTTTACTCGACTAAGTCCCTCAGTAAGAAAGTTAAAAAATCGACCAACATCGGTATATACCAATCGATAGAGAATCATCCGAAACGTATTTCTGGCTTATAAGTTTTGGGTCGAATTTCATTTTTTCATTCTTTTTCGCGGTCAGGACTGGGAAATTTTGGGAATTTCGCGGTCATATCTGGAAACTAGCGGGCTCTCACGGTGAACTAGCTGATTCTCGCGGTCAGGGCTAGAAATTTTTTAATTTTTTTTTCTACCGCTGTCAATACTGAAATTTTTGGAATTTCGCTGTCTTTCGCGAAATCTTCGCGCATTCGCGAACTTCTGCGCACGCGCGGGTCTTTTCGCGCATGCGCGAACTACTGCACACGCGCATTCGCACCGGCAGACTCACGCGCATGCGCAGTCGTTCGCGCATGTGCAGACTGGCGCCTGTTCGAATACGCCCGCGCATTAGCAGCCTTAAGCGCATACGCGCATGAGCAGATGTTTGCACCTGCGCCACTCATGCGGACGCTATATTTTTTACCATGGGAGTGCCTCGTTATATCACGTTGCGATTGATCACAGCCAATTATGTCGAACTTTTCCTAGGGAAAGCAAAACTATTGACCAATCAGGAAGTCCTATTTTGAATTTTCCAATTGGCGACATGATCAATCGGCTGTCACTCTTTTACCATACTTTGAAGCGCAGTGTATTATTCTCTAGGTAGAGAATATTACAGGGGAAGATAAGAATAGGTTTAATTATATTGCGTTATTTGTTGGTGTAATATTAATTATTTAGGAATAGTTTAAGATTAATTACATTGCAATATTTTACGATGTCGCGATATTTATAGCGCAGAGTATTATTCTGCATCAAGGGGTTGTTTAGGTTTTATTTAAAGCGATATTTTACGATATTAGTCGCAGTGGATTAAATTTGACTCTCGCGCGATATCTTTCGATATTTCGCAATATCTAGCGATATTTAATGATATTTCTCGATGTTTCTCAATATATCTAGACGCAGAGTGATATTATAGAGTGATAGACCTAGGGATTGATTAGGTTTGGCTATCGAGCGATATCTCGATATCTCGCAATATCACGATATTTCGTAATACATCGCGATATGTATCGATATTTCTCAATATGTCTAGACGCAAAGTTATATTATGGATCTAGAGGTTGATTAGGTTTGGCTATCGCGCATTATCTTTCGATATTTCGCAATATCGCGATACTTAACAATATTTCTCGATATTTCGCGATATGTCTAGACGCAGAGTTATATTCTGTGCATGCGCAGTCGTTCGTGCATGCGCAGACAAGCCCGCAAACTCACGCGCATGCGCTGCCGATTGCGAATGCACAGACGCATCCACGAACTCGCGCGCATGCGCAGTCGTTCTCTAATGCGCAGACACTCCCGCAAACTCACGCGCATGCAGAGACGTACACGCATACGCATTTGTTCGCGCTTGCGTGGAAGTTTTGCGCATGCGTGTACGTCTACGCATGCGCGCGAGTTTGCGGGTACGGGTACGTCCACAGATATCTATACTATAACTAGATCGCTAACTCCCATTGATTTTGTACATAAAATGTGTCCCTGGAAACCATGTAATATGGCGGTCGCGCATGCGTAATATTGGTGGAAAACTAATATGGTGGACACTTGTGGCCAGCTAATATTTAAGTTTTCACCTTAAAACTTGTACTTTTTACATTATAAACTTCTAATTTTGTGATAAAATAAATATTAATATAAATATATAAATGTTATATACATATATTTTTAATCTTTATATATTTGTAATCTTGATTTTAATTATATCATATATCTTTTAAATAAATTTTTATATATTTTATCTTTAAAGGCTGTAATAAATTTTAATTAAAAATGAAGAACATTATATATTATTTAAAAATAACTTATATTCATCTGTAAGTTTGTACACAAATTACATACTTATGCACGAACTCGCATGCTTTCGCGCATGCGCAGACGCACCAGCAAACGCGCGCGTGCGCAGTCATTCTCTAATGCGCAGACGCACCCGCAAACTCGCGCGCTTACGTAAACGTATGCGTATGCGTAGTCGTTCACGTATGCGCAATCTTCCACGCATGTGCAGTCGTTCGCGCATGCGCAGTGACACCTGCAATCTTGCATGCGCTGCCGTTTGTGCATGCGCAGACGTTCGCGTATACGTAGACGCATCCTCAAACTCAATCTCTTGCGCATGCGCAGATATACGTGCATGCACCACAGACTTCTAATATAACTAGACTGCTAACTCCCCATATTTTGCTTATATAAAATGTCCTCACATTTTATGTACTAACGTGACTTATTCTGCGCATGTTTACTTAACCTTGCGTATGTAGCTTGCGTATGTATATACATATACACATGCGTTATCGCAGAGCGCATGCGCAGAATAGAATACCTTTATATACCTATCTGTGATTTGTACATAAAATCGAAGCCGTCTTATATATAAGGAGTTAGCAGTCTAATATATATAGAAGTCTGTGGCATGCACAGACGAACCCGCGAACTTAGGCGCATGCGCAGTCGTTTGCGCATATTTCGCATACGCAGCAGTACGCGCACACGCAAATACGCACGCGTCCTCACACACGCGCAAACGCACACACACAAGCATGCGCAAACTCTGGCGCTATATCGCGAGATATCGGGGCGCAGATTTTTATTCTTAATCGAAGGATGGTTTAGGTTCGGCTTTCTCGCAATATATCGTGATATTTCGCGTGATCGCGGAACCGTATTCTAGATCTGAAATACAATCTTATATGATCACCATATGTCACGAAATCTAGGAAATTTATTCTAAATGAAGAGTACGATTTTTGCGATATATTGCAATATATCGCGAAATCGCGAAACCATATTCTAGATATATTGCAATATATGGCAAGAATCGTACTCTTCATTTAGAATAAATTTCCTAGATTTCGTGACATATCGTAAGATTGTATTTCAGATTTAGAATACGGTTCCGCGATCACGCGAAATATCGCGATATATTGCGAGAAAGCCGAACCTAAACCGTCCTTCGATTAAGAATAAAAATCTGCGCCCCGATATCTCGCGATATTGCGCCAGCGTTTGCGCATGCTTGTGTGTGTGCGTTTGCGCGTGTGCGTTTGCGCGTGTGTATTTGCGTGCGCGCGTACTGCTGCGTATGCGAAATATGCGCAAACGACTGCGCATGCGGTGGTTTAGGTTTATTTTCATTGCGATATTTTGCGATATTAATGGTCGGAGAGTATTATTATTTATCTAGGTGTAGTATAAGTATAGTTGTATTGCAATATTTAAGGGCACAGTTTATTATTCTGTTTCTAGTGGTATTTTAGGTTTAAGTGTTTTGGGATTTAACGAAAGCGGTGCGAGCAGAAATTTTGAGACTGCGAAGCGATCATGTGCAATGTCCATTATATAGCGTGCCGATCATGAGGCCCTTTTTCAACGTGGGCCAATGAGTTCAAGATTATGATGGTAACCTTAGAGCGCCGCGTGTAATTGGCCGCCGATGAGGTTTGACGTGTATATTTTTGCGGTTGTCATGCGCACAGTCTTTCTCCATCAGCATATTGGCAATTAACTCATCGTGTTGTATGGGCGCGCATGCCCGTGCGTTGCGCTGATTTTGCCGACGATTTTTTGACTTTATTTTGATGAATGTTTATAATAAGCATTTCTTGTACGGCAGAAAAGACGAGAGATAGCCTAACGCAAGCGGTTTAGTTTTTCTAACAAATTGGAAAGTTGAGAAGATTCTACGCAGGTAGCAAGCACACATCATTTTGACGTTCCAACGTAGTCACGTTTGGTCGTATGTCGTCAAAATGACTAATTTGTTACATGACTATATTGACATCTTGATATATAACATTATTTTGACGTCATATTTTAGTCATGAACTGATGATTATTTTATTATTTAATTATTTTATTGTTTTATTATTTAATGTGATTAATTAGTGCTTCAATCCCATTAAAAAAAATTTAATTTTTTATATAACATGACTTTCGCTATCAGACTTTAACAACTTTTCTTTCGACGCATGCGTTTATCTGTGCACGATTCATGTTGTTTAATCACTTAAGTGTTCATTAAATTAGTGCACAGTGAAAATATTAGCTATATCAATCGAGTGTAATTAAAGTGCCAAAAAAATATACACATTTTTTTATAATACAGTTGATTGGTAAAATATATTTCTATAAAACGCAGGCAACGGAAGACATTATTTGTTGAAATTTCATATGATATTAGAAGTAAATTTATTTGTTTAAATGAAATATATAATAACAAATATAATACTTGTGACCTATTTTCTTACCATATTTGCGTTTTCCAGCGTTTTCAAATAAAGCAGTTTAATCAATCCGAAATTCTTCTGAAAAATAGAATGGCTGTAGTAATTGTTCAATGATGCTCTCGAATCGGTCAATCTGTTTTATTCGACAATACTGTTAAATACATTATGCTAAGAAAAAGACGTCAAAATATAATACATTTTATGACGTCAATATGCGGTACATGTCATCACGTTAAGAATCTGTGACATTAGACTATCACTTTTACGTCATAAAAACGTCAACTCGTGACGTCAAGAATAGTCAGTGAATGACCAATTTGAAACATCAAAATAACGTGTGCTTGTTACCTAGGATATAATCAAGATATATAATAAAATTAATAATAAATAAATGATCATCGCTTAAATTATTTTATTTAATATTATGTGTTATAAATCTAAGATATATAATAACTCGGAAATGGGAAGATTATATATATAATATATTATATATATAATATTATATATATTATATATATAATATAGAGTGGCCTCCCCCCTCTCTCTCTCTCTCTCTCTTTCTCTCTCTCTCTCATATATTTTTCGTATAAAACACAATTATTTCGAGAAAGATATTATGATGAAAATATATTACATATATTTATGTGCCTCTACTGCAAAATTATAATATATAATATATCGGATAGTTTTCTGGCCGATAGATTATCTCGATCGTCTAGTGAAAGTGTTTCAAACTCGACTTACGTACTCAACCTCCCCGAGTATATCACGAGGCACACTCTTACCAACGTGCTCAGTATCATCTTCACCATTCTTCAACTTCCTGACCCGGTTCCTATTTGGTTAAATAAGTCTGTTTGCTGTACGGTGTGCGTTTTAGAAATAATTTTTTTTAGGATAATTATACAAAAAATTATTTCTAGTAATTTTTTTCTTGCAACGAAATGCGGTAAATAACACAATTTTTCGCAGTCAGCGTAATTTTTTCAAATCTGCTGGAAAGTTTATTGTGTGCTTTCAAGGTATGTGTTTTGATATTCTATCTATTATTTATTTTTGTTATTTACTTTTGATATTCTATCTATTATTTCTTCATTTCTTTTATATTGTTATATTACAATGTTTTCTATATAATATAATGCTTATAATTTCTGTGTTAATTCTGTTTAGTATATCTTGTATCTTTTCCTATAAAGCACTCAATTGTTTCAAGGAAGATATTATAAAGAAAATATATTACATATATATTTATGTGCCTCTACTGCAAAATTAAAATATGTATATCGGATAGTTTTCTAGCTGATTGGTTTTTCACGAAGAAATAAAAAAAAAGAACCTGACGGTAAAATTACATTTCTTTTTGCAGGAATAAAACTACCGATCAATTTTCTATTATCTTTTCTTAAAATTATTTTTAGATATATATTTATATATTGTATAATTATATTGCGGTGAAATATGAGAGAAATTTTCTCGTACTAAGCGAATGATATCCTTCATTCAATTTCTGTATACCTCGCGAATTAATTTTATGATGATAAAATGTCTCATTCTAATAAAAAATTTTTACTGTATATAGAATAAAATAAACAATGTAGAAATTGTTATTGTATCAAACTTTTAATAATGTTAGAATTAAAAATTTTTACATTTTATGGTTATGACAGATACATTAACAAAAGTATGTTTATTCTCATAATTACCAACCCATTATGGTAATCATGGGAATAAACATTATAACATGATGAAAAACTTGTGCAAATGCGATTCTGTCAATATTATAATATAATGTCTTGGAGTGCTGTTACTGTAATTACGATAACTAATGATGCATTATATCACTGGGTTTTATTAGATTTGAAGAATATAGACGTAATAGAGATTATATTAATATGAAATTCTTGCACAGATTTTGAATTTAAAGTTACATTTTTTAATATCTCATAAGTTAATATGATGAAACATTACATAAGTAGTTATGCTGGGAGATGAAATACTTGATTATATGTATATTGCAGAGCCATTCACCAAGGCTCAATGTAATTCTTCGACTTTCTTTAATTACGCGTATATGTAGATGTATTCTTCTGTAGTATCTCATGTTCCCGTAAAATCTCAATCGCGAGAAAGCGAAAGTGCTCGCGAAGAATCTAGGTGGTACGAACATCCGGATGGATGATTTAATACAAACGCATTGATGCTTGTGTGATGGAACGAAAAATCTAACAGCTCATCCTTTCGCTCGAAAGGCAATTTAAATTCGCTTTTACTTTAACTATAATGGAGAAATATCAAGCCTATATCAATATATTGAGAATTTATTAAATTATGTAAATATATATGTTTCGTTGTATGTCCATCGCTTTATTTTCAAAAAAAGTATACTTTTTTAAAATAAATTTTTAATATTTTTCAGTTTTATGCAATTATTTTGATATGATGATTCGTTGATGAATTTATTTTAATATTTTATATTCTTACTCCCATTCTATCTTTAATATATTTCTCTTTGATTTTATTTAATTTACACTGTAACAATTTCTATATTGGTATTATTTCAATAATATTTAAATAATGTTTATATTTAGCTATCAAACATCTTTCCTAAATGACTCAGTGAATTGTTTTATATATTAATTCGTATTCATCTTTGTTATTGCGATATATCGTACATTTATTTTTGTGTCATTAAAAAAAATCTTCCTTTAGCATGATTATAAAGTGAAATAAATTTATATATATATATATATATATATGTCCTTTTTTAAAATAATAATATCACATTGCAATGTTAATTTGAGTCCAATTATTAAATGTTTGTGAGATTAAAATCCGAATATTGAAGAACCATAAATTTTGTAAAATTAAAGCTTACATATTTGTATAAATAAAAATTATGAAAAACAATTTCTATTCTATCTGACAGATTTATCTATCTACTTTAAATGTGTTTCGAGTATAGAATGTAGTTTATAGAATGTGTTTATTCTAAAAACTTTACTTATGCAATGGTTATAAAATCCCATAACTTTATTTTTTTGTGAAATCGAAACACTTGAATATCCTTAAATTAATTCGAATAAAACAGAATATAAACATATATTTTTAATAATCTTTGCTTTATTTCTTTTAGTCTTATTTGATAGTTTTTTCAACAATTTTTTTTATAAAAACGTTATCTAATAAAATGATTGTAGAGCACAAATAATAAAACAAAAATAAAAACTTTTTGTCTTATAATTTTAAAACAAATTTAAAATATTAATTAAATCTACTAAGAACTCTATTTAGCTAGCCAATTATTGAGATCCGTCATAATACTCTCAACTCGACGACGCGTAAAATCATTGTGAATTTTCTCTTTATGATGCTAATATGTCGCGTTTATGATTTTTTCTACTGCTAAATGAGATATAATAAAGTTTACAATTATTAAGCATGCACTAGAATGGCATGGTCTTTGTTGTGTTTTGATACATATTTTTAATATTATATATAATACAAAGCAATTGTCAGCTTCTCTTTTCTTTTCAAAAAGTATTCAATAAAATCTAACAACGAAAATAAATGTATTTTTGTTGATTTTATATATTAATAATAATAAATTTTTATCAAGTATAATATATAATATGTCTACAGAGAGAGAAGCATTTTTTCTCCAATAGATGCAATTTTTTCATATGAAGTATGCAATTCATGAAATGTTTGTTATTTATAAAATGTTAATATTAATTCAAACGAAAAGAATTACATTATATCGTAAAGTCTATCCAATTAAATCTTATGACTAGAATATTGGGATGCAAAAAAAATTTATCAACATACAAAATCTATGACAGTTTAATAACGTATCTAGTTTAATAACGCATTAAAATTCGCACGATGCGTAAAATCATCTGGAATTATATGTAAAATGAAACAATATTTGACACTGTCAATGTTTTTGGGGAAAAGAGGAATTAAATATAAATGTACCAAATACAAATAAAAGTATCACGTAGGACTTTCATTGGAAAGAAAGGTGAATGCGATCTCATGAACAAATTCACTCGACTGTGACAGATGTTGAAATTAAGTCTATCCATATAATAACATAGCATCATTGATAATGAATCGTTTGTTTGCCACTGGAAAATTAATATTAAGAGAATGGATCCTTTCAACTACTTTCATTAGTGATGACTGTCATTATATATTTATTTAAAAATTAAATATATTTTTGCAATAACTGTAAAATGCGTAGCGCTAAAAAATGTATTATGTATTAATCACCAAATTTTTTAATTTTAAATTGCTTTTCTTGTTTGCATAGAATTCAATTTAAATGCGAAAAGAATTCAATTTGAAGTAATATGTACTTATACATATATTCTTTATACCTAACAGTTTTTTACCGGATGGCATATTTTATCTTACTATTGTATAATAATTGTCACAGAAATCATCAAACAATATAATTGCGATATCACCGTGGAAGTAATATTGTATTAATTTTATGTTATTATACAATCCTAAATTATAAAAGACTTATTGGAAACTGTAATGTTAACTCTTATTTATTTCTTTACTTTAATTCCTTATTTCTTATATATTTATTTCTTATCAGTAATGAAGCGATATTGGTATGTAATACATATGCTAAATATATAATAACTACAAATATATGATAACTACAACAGAACGTAAAATTAATATCATATAACACACACACACACATTAATGTACGTTATCGTATATATGTACATATAATAAAATAATACGTGCTACCACGGTACCAAAAATAATTCGAAAGAAATTCTGGCGTTGTCTAAAAAAGACAGCAAAATCATATTAATAAATTCTATTTAATTACCAAAATTAAGTAATAGTGAAGAATAGTTTAATTAAGCTTTCACTCTCTAATTTGACGAAAAACTAATTTATTTTTAATACACTGTTGAAAACGAATTTATATCTTTCTATGAAAAAATGTTTTAGCTTTAATAGTATAAATTTTTATTATACATATAATGTAATAAGACTTCTTTTATACTTTTAGAAAAAAAAATAAAGCTGAAAACTGCGAGCTGAAAACAAAAATATAATAATAAAAATTTCGTCTTTATTTGAATTTTGCATTCAAATATGCTGAATATTTAATAAAGAATTAAATTGTTTAGAAACTATTTGAAAATTTAATATATGCGCAATAATGCAAAATTGGTAGAGAATCATGATATTTTTAGTAATCTCTCATTTTTCCATATTTATCCACCGTTATGTCTCCGCCGTTATGTGAGAGTCGAAATAGAGAAGATTGCAATAATTTATCTCGAGAACATAATTAGAACAAGGCTAAAAGAAAATGGTCAGTGATTGTAACAGTCGTGTAAATACTGGTTACTTGAATTAAACGTCTCAAATCATACCATATTGCGAGATTTGGAATTCAAATATATAATGACAGCTGGACAGATTATATATTTTTATTGTGCATGAAGTAATTTATTATTGAAAACAGATTGAACATCGCAGGATACCTCTTACCACAATTCTTTTATAAAATTGAATACCAACTTCCTAAAAAATAGTTTTGTTATCAATTTATTATGGTAAGATTAAGTTGAAAAGTTTTCTTTAAGAAACTGTTAAGAATAGAGAATTGAATATTCTATTATAACAATTCGAATTCTTATAAATATTATTATTTTTATATAATTTAAAAAAATATTACAATTATAAATCAAGACATGAATGTCTTAAATAAAAATACAAATATATGTACATATACATATACATAAATTTATTTACGAACATAAATTATCTTATGTGTAATCTATGCATATTTCATAAAATTAAAGGGATGAATGCCTCGGCCATTTCGCGTATGTGTATAAACTCCATGTTTGAACAGCAAAAGAAGTAATGATAGTATTGTTTAGAAGATTTTCAGTTTTAATTTTAAACAATAAAAAGATAATTTTGGAATATTGCTCTATAGCGAATTATATTAAAAATATAATTAAAAAATATTAAACAAATTTTATAAAACATGTTTTACATTACAGATCAAAACAATCACATTAGAAGGATGCGGGCGACAACATAATTGCAAACATCAAATGAAACTTTCATCATTATGAAGATTAAACAAGGATTCTGGTATCGATTGCTACTAGCAATCACGATTTTGTCGGGGCATATTAAAGCAGAAAAGGTTAGATACCTAAATAAGCAATTTTTAGAAGCAATTTTTTTGATACTTTCTCTCAATAGCAAGTAAAACTAGAGCGACAAGTTGAATTAAAAACGTGACAGCATGCAGTATTTATATGCAGTTTCAACACTTACAATTTTCGAGACTAATTAATCTCTACAATTTAATCACGCTACATTAATGTATTGCATAATAATATGTAAATATACACATATACACGGAGTATCAATAAAAATCAGAATTAAATTTATACAATATGTATTAATGGAGTCGGAAAAAGTTTATGTGAAAAGTTTAAATGAAAAAAGTTTATATAAACTTATGTTCGAATATGTTTTATTAAAAAATTATAAATTATAAGAGTTTAAAAGTAGGTGAATAAAATTTTATTCTTATAACTTGTAACTTATAATTTTATTCTTATAACTTATAACTTGTTTTTATAACTTGTTAGGTTGAATCACTACAATTAATATATACATGTTGCATAATTAAAAAAAAACATTATTGTTTATTATAATTGCAAAAATAAAATCATAGCGACCCAAATATCAGAATTCTAACATTGAACAAATTAAATAATAGAATCAGACATATGATAGAAGTCTAGAGATTATATAGATTAAGATAAACAATAATTGCAAATTATTTGTTTCCGAATTAGCAATTCCACCTAATATAGTTAATTTAAGAATCTAATAATATTATCAAAACAATTTTGCCCGTTTATCTCTTTGAAAGCTTATATAACTCTTTAATAAAGCATTTTTGTACTTCGCTTTAGGTTTATATAATTTTTTTTTATCTATTCGACTCTATTAACGCATTATATAAATTTGATTCTGACATTTATATACATCCTGTATTATACATTTGCCTCAGATAATTTCAAATCTAAGATCCAAATTATTTCTATAATAAATTGTACGTATTTTTGTATATAATGTGGATTTTGTATGTAATTTTTTAAATTACATTCTCTGCGCATAATATTAGATTTAGATTATTCTCAAAACTGTCACATGTATACATGTACTTATAATATTACCTAATACGATTACATAATTATCGTGTAAAACATTTTAAAATAATTTAAAGAAAGAATGTGTCAATCATTTTTTCATTTACTTATTATGCGTATACATATGCGTATGTACGTATATGTACGCGCGCGCACATAGCCGTCATGGAAAATCAAATCGAAGGACGATATAATCGTGTGTAATTAGTGAAAGTAGCGGAAAGATTATTAATGTCACATGTTTATCTCAAAAAGTATCAGCGCATAAAACTCATGTTTATCATATATAGAACGTTAAATAATTATTGATGTATGATATTTTGAAGTTATAAAGTAATTAACATTTTTCAATGTATAATATTGCATAATTTATTGTCGAATTAATATAAACAATAATTGTAAATATCGCATTTTGCATTATATTATCATCAAAACTATGAATATACATTATTATCGGTCTTACTAAATTTTATGTTTAATTGAGGAAAATGGCCGTTGCAGCAAAAGCGGCAGATTTTTCGAGAGCAAGTGCTACCAGCATTGGGTGGTAAGATTCCAGATGAAGCTTTCAAAACAGATCGCTTGGCGTTAAATCGATTAAACAAAGAAGGTATTACTATACCGGATGGTATCGTCTTAGATGCTCGGCACGTTCATAAACATCCTCATTCCGATCAAAGAATGCCAACAGAAATAATTAAGGCATGTTTGTATATATTATTAATTACAAGATAATACGTTAATTACAAAATATAAGTTTTTATCAAATATTTCGAATTATTACCTTTAATTATTTTATTAGAATTTAATATAAATTTCACACAGTTAATGATTCATTGATTCTAATCAAGGTTTATCTAACATCAGACGGTCGATATGTATCGCCAGAAGGCCAAACTTACTATAATCATCCGAAAACCGTCGATACAACTTACATTATACGAAGACCGTTTATGCACACAAATTATCAAACGTCGAACAATTTCGAAAACGTTAAACTCCGAAGTTATCCAAAGCCACAGATCTATTCGAATTATGGACAATTTGTACCAATTGTACCACCTATCAAACCGGATATTTACAAATCTATTATAACACCTTTAATTCTACCGACTAATAAAGATTTGTTTAATTTACCAAGCTGGAGGTTGAGTTATGATTGGGACACCGTATACGAACCGTTTAATGATTATTTTGTTAATAACATCGCACTCTTCAATTCGCATCAGGTAATGTCTTATATTAATAGTTACTTTCATCATATTACTATTCTATCTTCTATAAAATGTTAATCCTATATGTATGTATAAATATATGTGTCTGAATATGAATATATCTATGTGTGTGTGTGAATTTAACATTAAATTTTTAACTTAAATGTAAAAATTTTATATATGTATCATAATAAAATTTTTATATTTAAATACAGACGATGATGCATTTTTTATGAATAAGTATTTAAATAATCAATCATATTGTATATAAAGCATAAAATTATTATTTTTAAAGTATCTTAAATCTGTAAAAAGTATTAGATTATGTGCATTCTCGATTAAATATTTTAAAATTTCTATTTCTTTACCTTAATCAATTTTTTTGTATACATCATATTTATTATAATACATACACACATATATTGTTCATGTATATAATATAGCATATAGTTTTAAATAATATAATAATGGAAGAGTGTACTATATAATATATTAATATAGTATTATATGGTATACTATAATATAGTATATATTATAGTATACTATATTATAATATAGTATTTTACTATAATATTTTATATTTCTTTATACAATTTCTTTATATTTACGCGCGCACGCATATTGGCAATTGTTGCGTATTATTTTAAACTAATAATGACACATTCTTTAATAGATTATCGAGGATTATCAAGGATTCCTCAATAAATTTCATAAACGAACTTTGAGACATGTAAGCTCAAAAAGTGGCAACATGAATCATCAAGAGCATCACGAAGTTCGAAACCAGGATTTAAAACTTTCGCCAATACTTTATCAAAAAATCATATCGAATATCGCTAATTTTCACAATTCTGCTTATGCAAGTATACCAGAAACCAGTTTTTCTTGCCACGAGAGGAAGGAAAAATTCGTCAACATCGAAACCAACTGTCAAGTAAAACTAACTCGTCAACATCGAAACCAACTGTCAAGTAAAACTAACTCGTCTTAGCGAAGCCTAACTTAGCTTTCCTTTTATATTTTTTATGCATCATATCTTCCAAATAAAAAAAAAATGCGATCTCTACATTACAAACTTAAATTAAATGAAGGATATAAATAGACAAAAATTTTAAATTTTAACTAAAGTAAAACTCTTCGAATTAAATGTTTATCTAAAACATTTATCTAAAACAAAGTCTCAAACTTTGATTCTATACTCAATAAATAAAATTTTTTACAATATAAAAATCTAAAAATATTAATTGAAACGCTCTATTTATTCTAACGATATATCTATAGAACAAAATAAATATTGCAGTATGATATGAATTATAGCACTTGGTTATCTGCGCGTATGATTGATATATAATACATTGATACGATTGATATACATTGTACACGTACTTTTCATCTCTATATATTCATTAATTGATATGAGATTAAGTAATTTTTTACAATATTATTCAAAGTTTAAACATATACAAGGAGGAAAAAATATTTTTGAATCTCACATAACTGTCTGTAATACATCTTTGCGCGATAATTAATGCAGATGCTTTATTTTTCTCACAAATTTTTCTTAAGTTTGTTCTTTAAATATTTTACATATGAAGCAAATCGCGAGATTTTATTTTTCACGACATCTAATTTGCGAAGTTATATGACAAGAGTGTTTGAATAATCGTAACGTTATGATGTTATTTCCAACTCAATGAGTAATTTTACAACTTCAATATGTATTATCCATCCAGATTTTTACATACGATGCAATGCAATCTAGATCAACGTTCATCTATATATGTACTTCTATAATGAAGTGACCGATTTGAATTATAGAATATTGCAAAGTTGATTTTCGAACAATGTTGCATTGACCTTCTCGTACGATACGAATGCAGAAAGAGCAATCACTATCATACCAGCATGTAAAAAAGATCCGTGCAACCATGAGCAGATTAAACGGTTATTTTGCCAATTATCAGTGCCAACTGTTATTGTAAACAAATTATTACAAATCTTCTAAGTTCGCAATTTGTGTTATACTATATATATCCTGCATCTTCTTTTATTAAATTCTCTTCCTCTATATTAATAGTAAAATAAATATATATATACAAGATATTCTAAATCGCCCAAAAAATTTAAAGAAATTTTTATTCAATTATGTTATATTATTTTATTCTGATATCATGTAAGTATTTCAAACTGCCCATTTCAATGCACAAGAAACATTTTACTCACATTTACATGATAAATTGAAAGATATAAAATTTATTTTTGGAAAGCGTATTTTATATATATATATATATATATATATATATATATATATATATGTATATACATATATATATACATATATGTAAATTATAATTGTAAAATATAATAATAATTGTATAAAAAATTATATAAAATATATATCTCTTGTGAGAAAGAATTAATGCTGTTTTTACTTTTGCTATAAAATTTATACAACATGTATTTTGCTATAAAGTCTATATAATATATATTAAATATTGCAATATTCCATCGCATTAAATTTTATTGATAGTATCTGATTAAATATTACGATCTGCTTTTTACAAGAAAACGCTGGAACTGTCTGCAGTTTTTGACTTATGTAAAAATTAGCAAGAAATATATATGTAATAATTAAAACATCAGATTTTCTAGTGAAATAAAAGATTTATTTTCTCTTATAGTAATATTAGCATCAGCATATTGTATTAAAGAATGAATTAGACAAAATTTCGTTTTATACATTTATTTACAATTCATTAAATTATGTTGAATATCATTAATAATCGTCAGCAACATAGTTTCGACAGTCATCTAAATTTCTGTTGTACGATAATTAACTGATGTGCATCTTATAATGGAAGGGGCTCGATGTCTTGTGTTACGTGTAGTTTAGACTTTCTCTTTCTCTATGTGACATAATTTCTCATATATCTAGCAACGCAACTGAAACTGGGTCCAGTTTCGTTCATATTCAAACTCAGTGCAGACATGCTAAGAAATTGGCAAGATATCCTTTCCGTTTTGCTCGCCACCATACTGGTAACGTTCTGTTCGGCTATCGTACAGGTATGTATACATCTCAATTTTACTAAACAAAAATAATTCTTTGTTGTATAAATTGCTTAGAAAATATACAATATCTAAAATTTAAGCTATATCTATTGAACAATTCTAACATATAGTTTTTTATTTAAAGCAATCTTTTTACTTATATTGTGCATTCCTTTTTGAAATTTTAATGTAATATGTGTGTATACAATATGTTACAACAATATGAAAAGGAATATCTCAACTCTGAGACAAATTTATTTCACAGAAATTACCTTATAAAATATTATTTAGTAGATTTTAATTTAAAAAGATGTTAATTTTGGGAATTCTTATGCCTTGCAAATGTTTAAAAAAAATTGAAAATTTTTTAATAAATGAGTGTTTCTTCTTTTGCAGATATTAATTATTGCTAAATAATTGTATTAATGTGTAATTGTGTAATATGTGTAAAATAACTTTTGAAATTGTGAAGCATGTAATATTACTAATCGTAAGTGTGATTATATATTTTTGTAATATATATTACGGTTCATACATAGATAGAATTAAAAATAACTAACGATAAGTAATATTTTTTATTAACAATGACATATATATATATATATATATATATATATATATATATATGTGTGTGTGTGTATGTATGTATATATTATATATTATATAATGTGTACATATATATATATATATATATATATATATATATATATGGTTTGTTTTATATATATATATATATGTATAATACACACACATATTACATTATACTATATGTATATACGTTATGAAATTCATCAATACCTCATGTAGTTTGTACATAATAATTTTTTAACTTTAGATTAAATTAAGTTGATTGAGGTAAATCGATTTCTTTCATAATATGAAAAGTAAAAATAGTATGAAGAACATTCTTGGCTTTGAATAAATCAAGGCAACATTTCGTGAAGGTTCGTTACACTCTACTGAACTTAACAAACTTTTTCGAAACTATGAAAGAAAGCGAATTATATGTGATATATATCTCTCTCTCTCTCTCTCTCTCTCTCGGAAAAAACTTATTTTTTACTATTTGTATATATATATATATATATATATATATATATATATATATATATATATACAATTTTATCAATCTAACTTCATATATTTAAATTATCAACTTTAAATGTCCCTGTGAATATTTTTCATACTTTATACCTCATGTTATTGTGCTTTCTCAATAATGTTAATAATAGATTTCTATCAATTTTTATAAATGGATTAGAAACAAGTTCCGGTGGATGATTATTACGATGAGTATCAAAATTTTCAACCAGTAGTAGGATTTCGCCGACCCATTGTCGTAAAAGAAGAGTTGAAGAAAGAGCAGGACTTGAGCAAAATTCCTGGAATTCCTGGAGTGGATTATCCCATTTACCATGTAGTGCCGCCTACAAGTTTTTCTTGCGCATATGTTCCGATTATACCAGGAATGTACGCAAATGTTGAAACTGGTTGTCAGGTACATATTTATATATACATGCATATATATATATATATATATATATATACACATATACAGGGTGTCAGGGCAATCTATTCCCAAAAAAAGCTCTTGTAACTTACCTCGAGAGCTTTTCAAAACACTATAATAAAGTATTTTTTTATCGAGTACTTTTCGGGTTATGTGGCTTGAAATAATTTCTTAATTTTTATATAAGTCATAAAATATCTAGTAAAATATTCATTTTTACTAATTGTTAATTGCAAATTATATATTTTTTCTTCGAAACAATTATGTGTTTTCTTTATACTAATTGATTCCTCTCATTATTTTGTACATAAAAGTATTAAGGTAAGATAATCGAAAAATGAATATTTTATTAGATATTTTATGGTTTATGTAAAATTAAGAGATTATTTCAAGCCTCATATTTCGAAAAGTACTCCATGAAAAAATACTTTATTATAGTGTTTTGAAAAGCTCTCGAGATAAGCTACAAGAGCTTCTTTTGGGAAGAGATTGCCCTGACACCCTGTATAGATACTTTTTTTCTTTATTTATTTATATTTTATATTTAACAAGTTTTAAAACTAAAATTAAAAGATCATTAGTGGAATTAATGCTACATACACAGTTAATTCTACTATTGATTTTCTCAAATTTTGCTATGCGTATCTATATTTGAAAAATTTTAATAATTCTTTTATCTTGAAAATATCTACAGAAGAAAAATTTGGTGTTATTTATCTTTTACAAAAATATAGAGAGCAATAAATATTAAATCAAATACATTTATTTCGATAAATAGAATATTAAAAAACGCGTACGGTATGCGCATACCGTTTAATTCCTCTTATTGTATATAAATATATGAATAATATAATTATATATATGAATATACTTAAATATATAATTATGTATGGAATGAAACTTAGATACATTATGTACAATAGTGCAATTCTTTATCAGCTCCTTTCATGTTATTAATTAGATTATATAATATTTTATATATGTATAATTACATATAATTAATATTTTATATATGATTACATATAAACAACTTTTTCTTCTTTCTTCAAACAAATGAAAACCAATACAAGAAGTATTCTTTATTTTTATATTGCTTTATCCTTAAATATTTGTACATCATGATTGTTGATTAATAACTATCACCATCATCATCGCATCATAATATTATATATGATTACATATAATCTACTTTTTCTTCTTTCTTCAATTTTAATTTAAGAAAAATCAATGCAAAAAGTATTTTTGATCTCTGTATTTCTTTATTTCTGAACATTTGTGCATCTTAATTGTTGATTCAATCACTACATATTATCATCATCAGCATCTTGCTTCTTTTCTACATCTTTCTCTCTCTCTCTCTCTCTCTCTCTCTCTATATATATATATATATATATATATATATATATATATATATATACAGGATATCTTAAAATCATCGAATGTTGTTTTTAATAAACTATCCATAAGATTATAGTGGAAATATTTTCTTTTCTTAACTAGAATGTCATGTACATGTTGAAAATAACTTATTAACATATTGCTCTCTCTTCCTTACTCCCATCTTTGTACATACTTTTAACAATATATTTATAAAATACTTTTGCGTGTTACGCACTTTGCTGAAGTTCTATGCAAAACTGATGACGCTGTTTGCAAAGTAAGAAAAAATCACTGATTTTAATGTAACATGAACGGACAAAGTAGAACGGATTTATTATGTAAGAGAACAGGCTGGCATTATTAAAACTTCAAGGCAATGCGGGAATAAGGACCAATCTCGCATTGGTGAAAGACAAACTCTATAAGAGAACAGTCTCGGCAAATTGTTGTCGTAATTGAGCTTGATTCAACCTCTCTCAATGTATCAAATGTATGCGCAATGTAATTTTGCCTTTGTTTAACAATTTTTAACATTTCGAAGAAGATATTGTACACTTTGTATAAATTATATTATCTTTGATATTTGAATTTAATATATAATGTAAAGCGTGAAAACGATAATTATCATGAAAATATAACAAAATAAGCTATTGCTAATTTCTATATGAACAATAAAATGCAATAAATGTATATAAATGTCATAACGTATATGTAAATGTGTATGTCGTAAATGTATATAAGTGTCATTACGTGACTAAAATGTTTCGTCATGCATCGTAACTTGATTTCCAGAGCTAAACTTTCCTCTTCAAGAATATCATTCTCTTCCTCTATATTTTCTTAAGATTTATTTCTTTTTACTATGTTGTGTTAAATATTTTTACCAAACTTGCACAATATGTTTCGTATTAATTTCTTAATTATCATATTTATATAACAATAAATTATTATCTTTTGATTCTATTAATTTATACCGAATAATTTTGTATATTCGTATTATAGAAATCAAAATTATAAATGCTAAAAAAAGAAAACACTTATTAAATGTATCAAACACATTATTAAATCTATCAAAATCCTATTTCCAGATATTTGTGAAATTTTTAATTTTATGTATCAAACTAATATTGTTGTAGGCATATCACATTTGCCACGATGGACGTGAAGGACATCAGGGTGCTTCCTTCTTATGTACCAATGGAACACTTTTTAATCAACATGAATTTGCATGCGATTGGTGGTACAATGTTAATTGTGCTAATGCACCAATGCTTTATAGGTAAATCTTTCGGAAATGTTTAATTTGGAATAATTGCAACAGATATATATTATTGTAACAATTTAATTATCGGAAATTTGTTGAAATTAAATACAAAATTAATCCATTAAATATAAAATCTGATAGTAAAAAGTGACATTATTTTACGTATTTTATCTATATATATTCTAATATTAATCTAATATTAACCTAATCTAATAGTAATCTTATATATATATATATATATATATATATATATATATATATATATATATATGATTACTATTAGATTAGGTTAATATTAGATTAATATTAAATACGTAAAATAATGCCACTTTTATATATTATTATATATATGTGTGTGTGTGTGTGTGTGTGTGTGTGTGTGTGTGTGTGTGTGTGTAGTAATGCAATATTAATCTGTTTTTTCTTTCTTTTTTATGTTTGTAGACTAAATGCAGATCCATTAAAAAATCCATATGTATCAAAGGAGACAAAGGACGAGATTCGAAAAAGATTGAAGATTGTTGTATTTTAAATATAATTAGTTGAATGGCTATTTAATTCTATACAATTTAGCTATTTAGATCTATACAATTTACCATTCTTACATAAGTATTAATTATAATTGTTTCATTACATTCAGCGGTATCACGAAACAAGCTATATATAACATTTATGTGAAAAAATAATAATATTAATTAGAATAAGCAATAAAAAATTGTTTAATTCTTTAGATATTTTGATTTGAATTGTCGAGATATATGTATACGAATATCAAAATTGATATCATAATAATTATCTGTTCGCGTATTCTCTTAACATGTTCCGTGCCGAATCAATTTTAGATGACTTTCTGTACCGGATCGATTTTAGATGATTTCCCGTTCCCCACATTATCAGGACTAATAGTTTTGTTAATAGTATATTCCTTACAATATTTATAATACTACAAAAATCATAATTATGAAAAAAAGATATAAAAGTTAAGATACACTACATAAAAAAAGCTTGAACGGAAAGTTTAGAATGGGACGTATACGACCCACGCCGCATGGAATGTGTTAAATATAATGTCAATAATTCATAATATGCATCTAATTATTGAATTGGGCTACCGGCACGAGAAACTTTCGACGAAATCTCACCAAAACTTCTTCGCTTTCACAAGGATAGCATTCCTCGACAATGGTTATGTCTCGATGATCACATATCCGATTGCCATTAATTATTTTACGGAAAGGATGAAAGTCGTAGATAACGATTTAAAGCGAGGATTGTTCGCAAATGGTTTTATTAAGTGAATGATAAAAATACCGTAGGTATTTATTCTTTTCCACGAGATAAATTAAATGATTATCAAAAGGCGCAATTAAACTTATGGATTATGATGAAAAAATTCTAATAATATATCCATTGATTGAATTTAAATAATTTTATCATAATTTAGAATCTAGTAATTAAGAGTTGTTTGCGAAATATCTGTATAATAAATTTATTAAGTAAAACGTGATTGTAGATTTTTGCTAAGTATTATTAAATTTAAGTATAAAATTGCTAAGTATTATTAAATTTAATTAAAGATACACACACATATATATATATATATATATATATATATATATATGAATATTGAAAATATATTCAGGAAGAGAGAGAAACTTGATCGCAAACTCTTGCGAAAATCAGAAAGAGTGTTGGTACCTAATGGGAAGTAAAGTCAAGGACGTTACCTGGCTCGCTTTCGTTATCGAAAGGCTGTGAACGCACAGCGGAACGGTTGCACGGAGGCGGATAAGAATTGCCCTTTCCTCTAGGACGTTTGAAGATAATAATGAAGTAGATAATGATAGATAGGTCAATCACACAACACACCGTCTCGCACCGAACAATAACGTTCTCTGCGATTTTATTTGATTCCTTCAACAAACGAATCGACAAACGGACTTATAAAGAGACAATACAGTACAATACATTTTGAGCTTTAATATCATATGACTTGAATAATACAAATATTAAAACATCAAGCGCTTTAAAGATATTAAAAGAAATTTTAAACTAGATATATGTAAGTAAAATGTGTGAAAGTATATTATAAAAAAGGAACAATTCTATAATTTCTATAATTTGTTACTCTTAATATACTTAGAGTTAATGTACGGTATTTACTATATATATATATATATATATATATATATATATATATATATTAGCATTTTTCTAATTAAAAATTGAATTATATGTGTGCAAAGGTGCAATCACATCAAATTACATAATCATGAGTACTATAATATATTATGAACGCGCGCATGGGACAATCGTGTTTAACCATTATGCATGTTTATCATGATTACGTTGGCTTGACGTAACGTTTGCTTTTATTCATCCATCTTGTGACGGTTACATTGTAGAAAGAATTGTCGTCTTCAATAATAATAGTCCGTTATAATATTGTATTCAATCGTGTAGCATGAAATATAAAGTAGTGAGATATAGAATTTACAAAAAATTCAAGTAAATATAATTGCTACATATTTTATGTTATATATAAGATACACAAATATTTGTAAAGATTATGGTGGTTGCTACTCATAAAAACTGTAGAACTGAGCAGAGAATGTATTTTAAAGACATATTTTAAAGACTAATATATTTAAACTCAAGATAATAGATTACACAAATACAACTACACAACTAAATGAATAATTATGAAAATGTCTTGTAGTTTAGATCATGTATCATTTTCAATGTTTTGTTAATATATGTGTTGATAAAAGAACATATCAAGAAACTGTTTAAATAAAATTTTCGTGCATTAAATCGTCAACAAACATGCGAGTATATATTTTCATTAATTATGATGTATAATGAGACAAGACTAATATAATAATAAATAAATTATTATTATACCAGTGTTTGTATGTATAGTTCCATATATAAACATGACATTTACAACAAATTAATATACCCAATGTTGCGCCATTGAAAAATATCGAAGGAAGGATTTTAGTGAAATTTGTTATATTTATTCGATATCACAATCTCGCTGCAGAAATTGTGCAATAATTTAAAGATTATTATGGGATTATATAAAATACAAATGATGAAAATAATATACTTTATTTACAGTTTTTTGTATCTTAAGAAACTACTGACTCTCAAACATTTTTTACGTTGATCTTCTTGCACTGTTATAATCACTTGTCTCGCAAGTAAAAGAAAAGAGATTCCACCGTGATGCTAATAAAGCTCCAATTGGCATATTAAAACAAAATTACCAAATATTTTTGCTTTAAATAATAAAAATATAAAATTATTACTTAATTCACGACTATCATTTTTAATAAATATTCGTATATCACACAATATGTCGCTTTATTCTATATAATTCATTTATTAAACGGAATATAAAATATGTGTTAAAATATATGTATGTATGTTAAAAAATACATGTATAATACATAAAATACATGTTAAAGAATACATATACGTACGCAAAAAGAAAGAGAGAGAGAGAGAAAGAGAGAAACATGTACACAATCAAATAAAGAAAAACAGCTAACAATATAAAAACTTTTATATAAAATGTAATTAGTGTAATAATAAGTACTATGTAGAATTTTATTAAGAATCGATGCGATGTAGCAAAAATCTTTTTAAAAAATATTAACGCATTAAAACAAAAATTACAATTTTCACATAGGTTTCACTTAAATGAATAAAATTTCATTTATAAATGTATACAAGATAAAGAATACATTTTTTCATATTTTTAAATAATTTCAATGTAGCTAGAAATCCGAGTTCTAAGACTTATTCTGTACAGATAAATGAATAAATAAATCAATCAATTTTACACACACACACACACACACACACACACACACGCACACACACACACACACACACACACACATATATATATATATATATATATATATATGTAGCATAATTTCATAACAAGTTGAGATAAATTCATAATGAGATGTGCTAATAATAAAGTCCAATTATACAAATACAGGAATAATTTATGACAAATATATATTAAGCACGTCTTAAATATGTGCGATTAATTTTCGTTTCTACCACTTATCAAACAAATCATAGTTAAAGATTTAAAATAGGTACAATTATCAATTAATACATTAAAAGTAACACTTCAAAAGTAAAGTATCAATCTTTCTCTAAGTTTTTCTCCGTTGTAGAATAAAACACCTTTCAAAATGTAATTAGAAAGGAGCGCGTAAAATCTGTTTGGCTAATTTATGTAGAAATAAGTGCATGCCTCCATCGATTCTTGTCATTTATGTTTCGGTTACAATGTTTATTTACCCGGAATGATTGATAAGTCATTGATCAAGTTTTGAAAATGTATATGTGTTTTGTAAAATGTGTGTCACTACGCGAACAATATGATAAATATTATCATGCCATTTCCGGTTATATGTTATAGTATTGCGCAAATGCAGTTGCCTGACATGCATGAAGTAGATGAGATATTTGCTAAGTGTCATGCTTGAATAACGAGATGTATATTACGATAAGCGTGCAAATATCAAAATAATCTTTAATTTAATAATGATTAGTTTCTCTCTCTCTCTCTCTCTCTCTCTCTCTCTCTCTCTCTCTCTCTCAAATTTGCGCTCACGAGATTATAATATATGAACTAAGTAGTGAATGATAAATAAGATTAAGATATATTTTATAAAACAGACAAATTGAGCATTAAAAACTAACATCAAACATTTATCAAAGCGCATCAATAATTAAATAACATCAGATTGAAAGAAAATTAGTTTATTATTATATATTCAAATTATGTAATCTGTCGTTGGAATATATACATATATGACCCGCTGAGAACATAACACCTTGATATAGTTTTGCTTTCTCAATTTACAATTTACTCTAATTAACATCAACTCAAGACAAAAATCAAATTATTAAACAAAAATATCATTATTATATGTACATATTAGACAATAACAAACATATATATAAGATAATAACAAACATTTAGTATAATTGTGAATTTTTTTCAGATTTGCACATAGTGAAGAAAAATATTATAATAATATGTATTAATACACTTAAAATGTTAAAGTATCTTTATTTAAAAATAGAAAAATATTCAAAAATTAATTTGATTTTGAATATTTTTTCACAGATTTACACAAATTTTTTACAAATTTACACAAAATAGATTTACTAAAAACAGCGACGCAACGAAATTTAACAAATTTAAGAAACATATATAAGAAACATAACTATATATATATATATATAATGATATATATATATATATATATATATATATATATATATCATTTCGTCGATCGAATTATTTTATATCTTTACATTTTACGATTATCTAGAGCAAAATAGTTTAATAAAGTCACAATATCCATTTTGTAATACAAAATAATACGAGCACATAATAATATGAGTTTAAAATTCTTTGATGTATGTATAAACTTTAAATTTAAGAACAATACTAAAAATATTAATAAAACCATTTTTAATAAAGATACAGATAAAGCTACACAAATTGAAAATAATTAATATACTTGCAGCTAATGAAAAATGTTGCATCGATGATACTATTTTTCCTACAAGACAGTTATCAAGAATAAAATTAATAAAATATTTGATAAATTGGCAGTTATATATTTATATGTTTTTTTGGCCATTATACTATTGCTTGACTGCCTAAACTAGCGTAATCAGGATTTCATTATAAACGTGTTATATGCTTACGGCTAATAAACAGCGTGAGACTGCAATGCAAAAACATGTTGACATCACCAACGAAGGCACGCGGTGTGCCACAGTATTGTAAAAAAAATCAGACACTGATATCTAGATTGGATGCCGATGCTTTGAATAATTTTTATTCTTAAAAGTTTCTTATTTTTTATAATTGTTTCTTACAATTTAAAATATATCTAAAGTTTGCATGAATAAGCACTGACATTAAGAAATATAAAGATGTGTTTTAAATTCTTTTTGTTAGGCTTAGAGTTATATCTTTTACTGTGTGACTGTCTGTTACTGAATGTGTGTGTGTGTGTAAAAATAATATAAATTTATTCACGACGAATTATTCGATGATAAATCGAAAAGATTTAGGATAAAAAACATATGTTCATTTAATATATATCCAGTTTATTTTTCCTACAGTCGATTCCTTTTCCTATGACAGTTCGTAACCAGCAAAGCAATCACATTTGTATTGTATAATATTCTTTCGTATGCACTTAGTCACACTAGCTCGCGTGCATATATTGTATATGCGATATGAATTTAATATACAACGTGAATTTATACAACATATGATGCGCGTTATAAGAAAAGTCTATCGATGGAGATGGATGCAATCATATAATGCATAATACAATTGTAATATAGTTCTAGACATTAATCCATTTTAAAAATCAAACAAGAAGAATCGTGAAATTACACATCTACGTCAAATATTATTTAAGTATATCTACATTAAGTATTATTTTATTATTTACTGCATTGGTCTTTAATATACTAACGATCACTAGTTAACACTCATTGCTACATTTCGCATTTCATAACAAAAGTAATTTCGACTAAAATTTTTCAAGTGTGTGTCTGATAATTGAAGCTGATGAAAATGAAGAAGGCTCCATTGCCGAGCCTGCATATATAATAATGTGCACTTGAGTGCACAACATGCCATGGAAAAGTGACGGATAGAAGAACCCCACCTAATCCGGATTGTAGGCACGGCCTTTCTCCTCGGTCTATAAAGCCACTAGAAATTCACATTTACTCAACATTCCCTCAACGCTCTGTCACTTATTTACTCTCACCATGTGGCTGCTTATTTTTACAGGTGAGTGCAATATATTAACGAAAGGAGTATAAAATTTTTTCGTAGGCTATTTTTCTATAAAAGTGCTTATGATTCATTGTTTCTACTGTTTTTTTTCATCTTTCCTGTGAACAATACTTTGCAAAGTGTATGACAAGTGTGCGACGATATTTTACGTGTGTTTCTTATTATAAAGCGTATATGTGAGCTTTGTGCGAAAAAAACGGATCTGCTATTGAATGGAAGCTTTTGCGAAAAGTTTGAAAAATATATTCGGATTCTTTTTTATGGTGTTTTTTTATACATGAAAAGTACAAGAAATTCGCAAACTTTGCTTTTACATTTTTTTATAAAAACTACAATATATATGTATGTTCCAAATGTATTTCTAGTTAAAATTGCTTACGTAGATAAACCTTTTGCAGAGATTTCATGTAGCGCTTATATCATAAAAGTTTTATACGTTTTGTACTCTTAAATATATTAAACACGTTTTATTAAGACATATAAATATATATATATATATATATAAACTGTTAGAATTTAAAATTAATAGTTAGGAATTTAGCTCAAATAAATAAATCAAAATTGGCACATAAGAGCTACAACGCGGTAGTTGGAGCGCAGGGGAAAAAACAACTCTTCCTTCTTATATATATATATATATATATATATATATATATATATATATAATTGTTGGTTTATTTCAAACTAAAAACTACAAAAATAACGGGCGATCGTTTTAGATCGTCTTTTGATGTTAGAATTTATTAACTGTGGCATAGTTATAGCAATGATTATCAATTTTAAAGTAAAAATAATATGTTTGTGTGTATATGTGTGTTTAAATTTTGGTACATTGATAATATAATCTTGAATTATAATACACGCGCGCGCGCACACACACACACACACATATATGTATGTATGTATGATATGTATATGTGTATGTGTATAAACATAGTTTCAGTATTTTAAAAATTATGTTAATAATTAATAATTATACATTTTACTTGATAGGACAGGAATTCTGTAAACGAAAAATTATGCATGATGAAAAAAAACTTTACAAAAATGGATATCGGAATTTCTTATTCGATAATAGTCAATCCGTTTTTAAAGTTTGTAAGTGATAGCTGATTCAATTCAACTATAATGAAAGTCAAAGATGTATATAAACTATGGTAAATGATTAGTGAATTACATTAACTTTCTAGGTCATTGGCCAATTGTACTTTCGATGCATTATGTAAAATTAGCATTACACTTTACATAGTGAAGTTTTCATTTATAGATTCCAAAAATCATCTACGTTTTCTCACATTTTAAGATTTGTAAAATTTATAGTTTATAAAATCAGTGGAATTATTCTACAGTTAATAAATTTTTTTACAACATTATTTATATACATATATATAATAAGTTTGCGTTAATACATTCTTCTTTATTAATATATCACCGAACTAACACAGAAGTAACTGAAATATTATCGAATTTTAATTAATCTTAATATAATTACTACGCTCAACTGTAACAATATATCTCGACAATGTTAAATTAATAGAAAGTTACTCTTTTGATATTGACGTTTACACAGAGATTGCATACAGCAACCTTTCAATTTCTACTCGATACGTTTTGTTCCGTAGTTTTATTCTCTTTTATGAGTTTTTTCATAATTCTTTCATGACATCGATACAAATCATCTTTCTCATAATGTAAGATTATCGGATTTTCTCACCTTTGAAAAGATGTATGTAATGATGATTGCACATGAAGCAGGAAGTTCTCTTCCTCTCTCTCTCTCTCTCTCTCTCTCTCTCTCTCTCTCTCTCTCTCTCTCTCTCTCTCTCTCTCTTGTGTGCGCTCACAATTTCTTTCTTTATATAGAATAAAAATTTCAATTCATATTTTATGATTTTTCGCGACAAGAAAACTTAAGAAACATATTTCCTTTCTATATATTTTTCATGTCGACGCGGTATTATGAGAATAGCAAGATACACATATGCGTATGTGTATCTCAAATTGATATCATTCAATATTCTTGAATTTGTAAATATAGTTTATATTTAAAATTAAAATGTATATATTTATTTAAAAAATTTTAATACTTATTTGTTTACATATATAGTATGTATTATTCACATCTATGTATATATATATCATAACACAGATAATAATCAAATGTAATGTAATCTATAACAGAGACAGATATATTTCAATAAATTAGTTTTATTAACTGTTTTCAATTTTTATACTTATATAATAGTAATCGTGTTTCCAGGGATGAGCATAGCTCCTATGAAAATTACATTTGTTGTTTTTCATATAAATTTATTTGCAAATGGAAATGCGTAGAAGCTCATGTAAGGAATCATCTCATCATTGCAATTGTTCTCATGTTATTTATAGAGATTATTTGTTTACTTTGAGCAAAATATTATTTATAATATATATCATAAATATGGCATGACAAGAACAAAAAATCTTATGCTTGTATCGCCATCGATTGAGAAATCCGCATCAAATGTATTGCAAACGAATGGTATCACCTTTCTAACCAATCCACAATTCGGTTACTATGGTTACAGCAACCAGCTTGCAAACTGAAAGTAGTAGAAAGGAAGGTACTTTCATACGCAAGTATAATTATAAGTATGATTATAAATGTAAATTTTATTAAGTATGAATATATATTTAAAATTCTTTTTCATATTGTTGTTTTATGTCAAGGTAATGTACGTAAAAAAATTAAATATTGAAGCTATGGATGTAACTCTCATATACTAGTTATATATTTACACACACACACACATATTATCCGAGCGAGCCAGGTATGTGTGAGTACGGTAACCCGTAATTGAGACGGAAGTCTCCGCGTAGCTAGAACGAAAGCTAGAACGAAAAGTGAAAACTGTTAGTAATAATATACGACAATATATGTTGATGCAACGCTCTACGTGTACCGTTTTTAGAATATTTCAGTCAAGGCTATTTTACAATATTTTTATTTTTCAAATATACTTTTCTTTTTGTTCCTCCAATCTTATAAAATATTTAGATAAGCAACATAGTTTATTTACCTATTAAAATATGAAACTTTTATGAAGTATAAAGATCTCTTTTACATTTTACTTTGAATCATTAAAGACTATTATTGGTATGTTTCAACATTTCGAATTATACAAAATATTGAGCATAAATAAAGAATATAGAAAATAAATGAATAAAGAATATAGAAAACGGAGAGAGAGATTTGATAAGTATATAATATATCTCTTATCTCGTACGTTAAATTTTATTAAATATTCTTCTATATAATAAAAATTTTTCTAAAATCAATTTTTAATTAACTTTTTTCCCTAGTCATCTATTTACAAGATTCAATTTAAAAAGAATGCTATTTTAAAATATTAAATTTAATAGAATATTTATCTAGACATTTCTTTGCCATAATAAAATCAAAATATTATACGGTCTTGAGAAATATCTTTATGTCAATTCAATTGTACATACAAGAAAGAATATCCGAAAGTGAAAGGTCGAATTTCGCATTGTTCCAATTGCACCTAACTAATTTCATTTCTCATCCGACATAGCTCGAACAGATTGACTTTAATGCCATGGTTTTGAGAGACGGCACGTGTTCATACAATGTTGATCAAACGTTTATTTAATGATAATTATATTGTATCAATTAAATGAAAAGGAGAAAAAAATTAACGATTCTAAATTTCTTTAAAAAAGTATTAAATTTGCATGTATATTGATGTAATTTTAAGCGTCAATATTTCTATAGATATATTTGTATTGCTTTCTTGCCTTCTTACAAGACTACATATCATTATTTTTAATTATATATATATATATATATATATATATATAATATATATATATATATATATATATATATATAAGCCAATAAATATAAGCCAATAAATAATCTCCGTACATCTGTTTTTAAAATCGAAGAATAGTTAATATAATACGTTATGACAAAATACATAATTTAATTTAACACTAAGATACATGTTTTTATGCAAACTTTAAGATGCATAAATACGTAATCGTAAAAGATTTACAACTTTTATATTATATACATTGTTAATGAATCATTATTCTTAGATATAATTATTATTTAAATATAATGAGGTATCATATAAATTATGAGTGAAGAAAGATGAAAATGAAAAGCGGGAGGAAGCAAGCAGGAAATGGAGAGGGAAAGAAAAAGAGAGAGAGAAGTAAAGAAAAAAGGCATAGAAAGTTCTGACTTTGTACATTGCTGTACTCTTCTCATGTGCACAATGAGAACATTAGACCGCACTTCCGATGTTACGCAAATATAATGGTTTGAAGCGCAAAGGAGGTCAGATAATTAATATTTTTATGTGGGAGCACTACCGAGAGAGAAAGAGTTCGTTAATTAGAAAATATCTTTTTTCTCTCGATACGTTGTCATATATCAATCTTACAATTGTCCAATATGACAAGATCCAATTAGAGCAATGTCCAAACCATAGTTTATTAATTATAAAGCTGAAAAAATATTTTTGTAATAAATTCAACATAGTCTTGTTAAGATGTAAAAATAATGCTGATATAAAGATCTGTTTAAGATATGCATATAAACTATTAGTATAAAATATTTATATTTCGTTGATTTTTGGTATTGAACATTTTTATATTTCAATTCTCGCTAAAAAAATCATTTTTGCTCATTTAAAGCGTCTTGCTCTTTATTTTTTTAAAATTATGTAATTTGATAATTATTATCACAAGTTTTTAAAAATTGTGTACTTTTTGATAATTATTAAAACAGAAACATATTAACCCAACGCATTAATTTTGTATATAATAAATATATATCTAACATAATTTTGATAGTACTATAATATATAAAAATGCTGAAGTAATATTAGAGTAATATAGTATCGAATAATATTAGAGTAATATTAGTATCGAATAATATTAGATGAAAGATTAAAATATGCTTTATACAAATATACATATTGTACATATACAAAATAGATTTTCCAATTTTGGAATTCTGGTTACAGAATATAACAGAAAAAAATAGTATATGTACAGCAGAAAATAGGATATTTTCGTATTAAATAAATTGCTATCTGCAATGGTTATAATTAACATTTTCACAGCACAGATGCAAAATCCGCGAAGCGTTAATTAGGTAAGATTTGTTAATCGTGCCGGCGCGCGCTCGCGGAATGACGGATATTACTTAACCGCACCTTCCACCTAAGGACGCGTACGTAGTATTACTCAACGCAGGAAAAATTACTCACATCCGCGGAATCTCACAGACTAACAAAGGAAGGAAAGCTGACCAGACTGCGTGCGCGCTTTCCTCTGTTAAGTAATTTCAAAAGGATCTGCACGATCGCGTCCAAACGTAGTAGTTACGGAAATAAGAACAATACTACGAGATGCGTGCTTTTTCTCTCTAATTATATTACATTTTTATAATAAAATCTTTGAAACATTTTATATAATATATATTCGTTTTTATAATAAAAATTTTGAACATATATATATGTGTGTGTGTGTGTGTGTGTGTGTGTGTGTGTGTGTGTGTGTGTGTGTGTGTGTGTTGATTGAAATTGTTTATTTTTTTATTTTTTTACGTTACAGAAACGTCTTTAATTATACATATATCAAATGTTTTGGAAAATTAATTAAAATTTGCTTTAATGGATTAGCCTTTAATGGATACTTTCCATTTAGCGAGCTTTTCATTTATCTTTGTTATTCACTGATATTGAAAAAGGACAGAATGACACTTGTGTCGACTTGTATCGCTAAATGGAAAGTACCCAATCAACATTAAAAATATCAAAATAATTTTTTAAAAACTTTTTAAAAAAGATCAAAACAGATCAAGAGAAAAAAAGTCACATTGATAATTTTATAATTATGCAATTTATTAAATTAATTAGAAAAGAGATTATTTAAACTAGCCAGAAAACATTTATTAATAATTAATCATCCTTTGTAAATTTTAAGCATTTGTAAGTGAACACTTATTTTTCATTTTTACATTAATGGTTTACAATTTCAATTTAAAATCGTCTTTATAAAAAGATATTAGGCCATTTGTCTTTAATACAGCTTCAATTCTCCTTAGAATAGAATCATTCAATTTTTAAATAGTCTCCAGTGCAATATTGTCCCATTCTTCTATTAAATAATGTCATTTTTCAAGATGGTGACGCACACAGCACGTACACACAGTTAGAAAAGTTTAGTCTTGGTTTGAACAGCATCAAAATGAACTTCAACATCTTTTCTGACACAATTATCCGATTTAAACATCATCGAACCACTATAGATAGTTTTGGAAAAGAGAGTGAAAAACGGATTTCCTTCTCCTCCTCTCTAAAACAATTGGCAGATATTTTGATAAAAGAATGAGATAATATTCCACTGGAGACTATTCAAAAATTGTAGAATTCTATTCCAAGGAGAATTGAGCTGTATTAAAGGCAAATGGTGCCCCTTATTAATAAACAAATATAAATAGTGTATTTTTCAGGTGTTCACATTATTTTACCTACTCCCTGTACATATATATATATATATACACACACACACACAAAATAGCGATGTATGTGTATCGAGCTTAAAATCTGACAAATCTATTAATGTAATTTAAATGTAAATAATTCCTCATAATATGTTTTGTCATAGACAATATAGGAATGTGAACAATATAAAAATATTTACTGTCATATCAATGAAGAAAACGCTTAAAAATTAAATGTTATATATAATGTGCTAAATATAATGTATTTCACAATTTATGAACAAACTATTTATAAACTTAACATATTGATCTTTATTTCTTTCAACGACGACGAGACGCTTGAAAACATTGAAAGCAAAATCCGTGGGAAGAGTTTGTCGAGTGCACGTTCGACTGTAACTTTCTCTGCATTGCTTTCTCAGCTCTATTCTGAACACTCGCGGTCAAGCAGAACGATATAAAAGCCACTTCCACGTTCAATTATCTGACGATCACATTCGAATTTCAAGACAATATTTGAATAGAATTTGACATCTTATACAATACACACTAAGAGAATTCTTAAATGAACGCATTCTATGCCATGCAAAAGAGATGTAAAATAAAGAATATATTTTTATATATTTTTTTTATTTTATATATATATATATATATTTTACGAGAGATACATTTGTTAATGAGGAAGGAAAATTGATTTGGATAAAGCAACTCTTTCAATTAAATGAATAATATTTTAATGCAAAAAAGAGGCGCTTTTACACCCCGTCTCTATTTCTCTGCTTGCCTCTCTTACCCCATTTTTCACTCTTTTTATCTATTATAATGTTTAAGGTCTCTTGACAGTCTCTGTTGGAGAAGAAACCATTGCCAATGTCGCCAAAAAGACGGTATCATCATCGGCCAACATCGATGACATTGTCCTGTTGGAAATCGACATCAAAGATCCTGTTAAGAGATCACCAGTTTCCGATAGCTCCATTTATGAACCTTCAGCCAGCCAATTTATTATTCGGCACGGTGATGATTCTAGAGAGGTATGAAATAATGATACTATATCCGTTAAATTTTAACGGTTGCGGTTAATCTCATCGTTAAATGTTCAACATTAAATATTTCATGGAACATTCAGTATCATTGTTGTCGGTCAACCATGACTATTGATCGCCTATTATCCATTAACGTGTTGACTAACTAGCCATGAACAAACCATTTTTCTATGGTACTTGTTAGGAATGGCAATACACAGAGTAGAACGCCTAGGTCCGCCTCCAAGATCTAGGCGTTCTGACGCAATGTGATAGTAGTCATGACTCGACTTACTTTCGTTACTTGTACGAGGATTTTCATTTCACCAGTACTTTAAGAATAGCCAGAGATTGTATATTCCATGCTACAAGATTCATAAAACGTTGACTACCTCTGTATTCCCTAAACTCTTTGTGATCTTTCCTCAAAAAAAAATTAAGCTTATGTAAATTTGAAATATTACACTACACTATCCGATTAATGTTACAAACATTTTGTGCTGCATTTTAAAAATAAAAATAAATAAAGAATTGAGATATTTTAAAAATCTAATATACAAAATTAAAGTTTACCAAAAGCAGTCGAAATAATATTGAAATATTGAATAATATTTTAAATTATAATTGAAATAATATTGAAAATTTGTATAACAAAAGAAAAAAATATTTCCTACTTTCATATTTCTCCTAGTTGTGTTACGTAACGTATTACATTTTTGAAAATTGTTTTGTATACTGCAACGAAATTAAAGAAAAACATACTTTATAGCACGCAATATTATTCTTCTATAAAAATACTACTGTAAAATAATTTATACATATGTGTGTATATATATATATATATATATATATATATATATATATATATGTATGAATATATACATTCATAATTGAGCTAATCAAAAAACGAGTAAAAAATTTTGTAAAAAACTGAAGACATTTCATTGATACCTGTAAATGTTCTTATATTACATGTATTCAATGTTGCCCCGATATACTGATGTTTTCTCCGAGTGGTCTCTCTTTAAAACAAATATATTTGCAGATTTTTATAGATTATGTTGTGTCGTATTACGATTTAAAAAGAGAGAGAAGAAAGAAGAGACATATACCTTTAAATACTTCCTACGCGCGATCACGCTCATGATCGCTTGGCAATGCCGTATACTCGAATGCAATCGCTCGCTTGCATAACTCAGCAAGTTTACACGCCTTCTAATCGCTCTGACCTGACAGTACTAGTACAACCACACCCACTTATAACCGAGTGCAGATTTCCAATTTTATCAAGCAGCGAACGCGATTAATATCTTATCCGTGGCCTTGCGTTACAGTGCAATGAGTCAAGAAGTTACGATTTACTTTCATGACCATAACTTTTTTATCGATTATTGGCTCATCTGTTGCGCCAACGTGCACTCAAATATACTTTCATGGAGCGATAATTTTCGATGATTCGCTTGCCGTCTGCTTGTAAAATCAAGTTTAATACTCAGATTCAACCAAACGACAATAACTATCTCTGCTGTTTCTTATAAGTTTACGTCGCTTTTGATTTACTTTTAACTCTTATCTTTAGTTAAATTTACAATATTTAAGAAAGTCCATTTGAGATAATGACTATATTACGGAATAGCTATTTTATCCATCTGTTATATATCCTGCTTAATTTTTGAATTTCTTCAGCTATATATAACTTATAACTTGTCTATTTAAAATTTGCTAAATATTACTTTATTGTGTGTCTGCTTTTATATCATTAATTAGTACATTATCTTACGTAAATGTTTCATCAAAATAATAAACTTTGTAAATTTCAGCTGTCGCCCGAATATTTAGCTGTTTTGCGACAATTTACCGGAAGTGAACCGCAGCCGTACACAAGCTCGAATAATGTGGCTCAACGCAGGCCGCTTCCAGCTTATGCCAAACAGCAACAGGCATTGCAACAGGCATATTATAATTACCGCAAACCTGCCGTAGTTCCTCCCAGACCAAGAGCTCAGTTGCATCCTCAAGCATTAACTCAAGGCGAAGGCGTATCGCAACCTCAGACACACATCGACGCGCAGCATCGTGCTGTAGCATTGCAGCAGGCGCGCGGCCCGTCCGGAGCATCTACGTACCAAGTACAGTCTTACACTCCACCAAAATTAGGCACTTTCGAGCAGGAATTGCTGCAATTGGTATCTGCTAATCAGGCTCAAGAGTTTAATCTAATTTCTGCACAACCTAAAGGAGACTATTCACAACAAGGATATACTAAATCGACGGTAGCACCGGCATCTCAGTTACCCGAACAATATCATATTGAGACTAGTCCACCCCCACGTTATCCACCGCAGCAACGAATTGCAGCAACATATCAATCGATCGAACAACCAATCCAGCTTCAGTATCAAACATCGCAGACGGCAGATTACGCGACAAAGAACATTCAAGACCGACCTTTCAGACCGTCTCCGCAATACGATTATGTAGATGACGGTGCTCAGCTGAAACCCCATCAAGCGCATGTTCAGACCGAAGCCGAGGCGGAGGCTAGAGCTCAGGCCCACGCCGAGGCGCAAGCTTTAGCTTTTCAAAAGATCGCCCAGGCGTCATATCGGAAACATCACGAAGCCGCTCTGGAGCAGATCAGGATTGATCACGAGAGATACAGACAGCAAAGCGCCTTAGAACAGATTCAACAAGGAGATCACGTCAGCGAGGCCGGACAAGCTCATATCGAGGGTCGGCTGGAACCAAAGGATCCAGAAGCCGCTTATAAAGCTAAGTTGAAGGCACAAGCGGCTGCTGAAGCCGCCGAAGCCAGAAGGCTCCAAACAGATGCTGAATACAAGGCTCATTCTGATGCCATACGCCAAGTCGAAGCTCAGCAACAGGCTCATGTGAGAGCTCAGGAGAAAGCCCATCATGATGCTTTAAATTTTGAGAGAAATCAATTGCGTGCCCAAGCTCAAGCGCAGGCGCTAGCACAGGCTCAAGCCGAAGCTTTGTATAAAGTTTATCAACAGTCGCGTGCTAAAGCTAACAATGAGATTCTAGCGGTTGCCAGAGCCCAGGCCGAGGCTAAGAAAGTAGACCCCGAAGGCACGCCAGTCGTTCAATATCTTCTACCTAGTACTCCTAAACTTCCATCCCCCAATAATTATTTTACCAATGACGACGTAAACAAGTATCAGGTTTCTGGCTCCACTTATGCTCCTAGGTCGGTGACTAAACCAGAGTCTACTACTACGTCTACCAATGGCGACTCTAGCGTTGAAGAACAAGTTTATGTCCAACCTGTTATCAATCAACCTCGACAAGTACACAAACTGAAAGTTGCACCAACTCAATCTTCTGTCTACATTTCTCAATCGGGTCTCTTGAAAAAGTCACCCGTTAAATCTCTTACCATCGAGGAGATTATCGATCAAGATCAACTAAACAATCCTCAAGTTGTACGTATACCTTCGTCTAAAGATCAACAGCCTCTAAATCAAGAAGAGTTGTCTGCCCTTATTAATGCCGGTTATAGCGTTACTCCGATACCTCAGACAGTTAAGTCGACGCAACAAAGCTACGTGCCGGAAAATACCCCTTCTGCCGTATATTATTTGAAGAAACAACGGCCAATAGCTAGGTCCGAATATGTTGCGTATGAGGAGGTTGTACAACGACCTCGAAGACCAACTAGGAAGAATACATCTGATCTCAAACAGGAAAATATCAATACTAGCGAAAAGGTTACTTACTTGGTGCCTTTGGAATCCAGTTTTGGTACAAGGCAACCATTACTCACGAGTAACGAGTAATAATCGCGTAAACTTTCTTTCATTGTTAGACAATAATGGCAAAACATTAAAAATTATTTTCGCTGCTTTTTGCGAAATTTATTTGTTTGTGTCATGTACTATAATCTTTGTCTTTTTGTCCCGAATTAAAAAAAAAATTATGAGTATATACATGAGAGTCAAAAAAATAATTTTTATAAGAAAAATTGTCTAAAATTTTTTCTCTTTAATTTTTATTATTTGCGTGTTTGAACTGTTGTAAGTTTACGACTAATAATTTATTTTCTAATGTATTTTTTAATGTTTTACGGTTCAGTCTATAAAAAGAAGAAAACGTTCCATGTATTTTGTACATACAATTTTCTTCTTGAACGCTAACGATGTTTCCTGGATAGATTTATAAATTATGTTATGAATAAATTATATATAAATTGACTATTAATATTTTGTGTTAATTAATATTTTGTAAAGATTGAAAAGTGGAAAGCAGATTTATGCTAATTTTGAAAAATAAAATAAAATATTTTTAAAATTGCATTACAACAGATTCTAAAATAATCGGTGTGATACACATACGCACACGCACGCACGCGCATACACACATAACGCAAAATGCAAATAAATTACAAATTTATTTTGTTGCGAATATATATATATATAACGAAAAATAGCATATAATCGAAGGATTTTATGATAAATGTTACGCAACATTATTACAGATTTATTTGTGCGCCGAGATTGAATCGAATATTTTTATTAATTTATACTTTTTTGTAAATAGAATTTTAGCTAATAAAAATTGTTTAAAAATTTTACTTCGTAGTATGCGCGATATTCACCATATATTTGGTTTTTATGTGTTTCTTCAAATATTTATTAATACGAAAGTAATTAAACTACTATACTACTTGCTACGAGAGATATATCTTTTTATTAAAATTATTACAATATATCTTTTGATTAAAAATTCTTATCTAAATGAAAATTATGAGATTAAAGTCTAATTTAATAAGTTTTTATTATATTTTTATGATATAATTTAGATAATATTGCACGATAAGGTTTACAATCTTATTTGTCACTCATGTTATCACAAATATATGTATTATATCAATTTATTCATCATTATCATTATCATTACTACAATCATTAAAATCTAATTGCAAAATGAAAAGAGAATACCAATAATTTCAAAAAGATATATTAAAATACTATTTTATTAATGCATTATATTATATATACATACATACATATAAATAAATAAATAAGTAAATATACACTAGTCAAAAAAAATAGGAAACACTTTTTGAACTCTAAAAAAATTGGGCAATTTTCAAACCGCTGAAACTCGTCGAAAAATCATCGTAGACAAAAAGTAAAACAAGATTTTAAAGCTTAAAGTTTCATCTTTAACGCGCAGTTGGTGGTTTTAAAAAATTTTTTTATCTTCCTTATTCTGCACTTGACTATAAACTAAAGTCAAAGTCATATAGCTCGGTCAAAAAAACTCGTAGGAAAATTTTAAAAAAAGTGTTTTGTAAACAAAATGTAGTTTATAGAATTCGAGTTTAATTTTTCGAGAAAAATTTTTTTATCAAACTGCAGAGTGTCAAATATACATAATTTTAAGGAACAAAACAATGTTCTTTTTTAGAGCACAGAACAAGGAAGATAAAAAAATTTTTTTTAAATAACGATAGCGCGTTAAAGTTGAAATTTCAAGATTCAAAATGCTTTTCTTACTTTTTGCCTACGATGATTTTTCGCTGAGTATTGACATCATATCTAAAAAGTACTGGTTTATTTTCAAAATCGTATTACTCGGTCAAAAAAAAACGTAAGAAAATTTTCCAGAAAGCGTTTTGTAGGCAAAATATTGTAGTTTATGGAATTTGAGTTGAATTTCTCGAGAAAATTTTTTTATCAAATTGCAGCGTGTAAAATATACATAATTTTAAAGAACTAAACAATGTATTCTATTTTCAAGTGCAGAATAAGGAAGATAAAAAAATTTTTTAAACCACCAACTGCGCATTGCAAGTTGAAACTTCAAGCTTCAGAAAGCTTTTTTTATTTTTTGTCTACGATGATTTTTCAACGAGTTTCAGCGGTTTGAAAATAGCCCAATTCTTTTAGGGTTCAAAAAGTGTTCCCTATTTTTTTTTTACTAGTGTATATGTATATATATATATATATATATATATATATATATATGTATATATATATATATATATATATATATATATATATATATGTACACACACACACACACACACACACACACACACACACACACACACACACACACATGTATGTATGTGTATATATGTGTGTGTGTGTGTGTGTGTGTGTGTATATATGTACATATATATATATATATATATATATATATATATATGTATATATATATATATATATATATATGTATGTATGTATGTATGTATATATATATATATATATATATATATATTTAAATTATAGATATTGCAAATTATGTATTTTTTCAAAGTAATTAAGTGTTCTTGTAATGCTCTTGTTTCTTTCCTTTCAGGCTTTTCAAGAGCAGATAGTATTCACGAAAAAAAATGGAGGTGAAAGGTAAACATAAATTTAGCAAGGAAGAGAAATTATCTTGATAAAAATAAATTTACATTTTATAATAACTAAATTATTAGGTATTCTCTCAGCGTAAGCTATATATATTTCATTATATTTTTTAATAAAAAAGTAATATTTATATTTTTGTCGCAAGTAATATATGTAATTTAGAATGTAATGCTTTTTATGTCGTGATCAATAAAGAATATTTTTTCTCTAATAAGCATGCGAAAAATAAATTTTTTAATATATGTATTTATTGATTGTACATATTTTCAAATCTATAGTTTTTCTCTATTTTTTTCTTTTTCTTTTCTTTTTTGGCATTTATCTTATTATAATCCTGCTTTGGTTTATGCACCCTACATGAACATAAAATGTAACAACAAAGACATAATGAATATATTGCGAATACACAATGCTTCAAAAGATTTAATTAAAATACTATATTTTCTCCAAAATTCTATAGACTTATTATACATCTATAATAACAAGTAAATATTAAAAAATGTTCTGAAACCTTCTGCGTTAAAGTCAACAAGGGTAACCGCTCTGTCACTAGTTACTTGTAAGGTCACAACATTGACCTCAATAATACAAGGTAATTCCGTTCTCTTATTCTCTATTTCAATTATTCAAGAATTCATTTCCAGTAAGAAAATTGTTTTTGTTACTAATACACACAATAAAATTACAATTAATACAAATAATACACTCAATAAAATTACAATCAAATATTGATAAAAAATAACAAAAGCGATTTAAAATGAGATAAATTATCTTAAAATTCTTATTTTTTATATTTTTTAGATTACTTGTAATCTAATCGCTTTAATATTTAAAGTTTATTTAGATAATTAAATGAAAATGTGTGTTAACATTTAATGCATCAAAAGTACATTATATATTTTAATGTGTGTAAATTCGTTTCATGTAAATTTATAAATAAAATTTAATATACGCGTTATATGTATAAATGTGTGTGTGTGTGTGTGTGTGTGTGTGTGTGTATGAGTATTGTGAAGTGCGCGCGCTTAAAATTTTTTTACTGTAAGTATACATATATGTACGTAATTCTTTTTAATTATAACAATTAAAAACAAGTAAAAAATGTAATATATTTATTGTTACACACAAAAAACTTTTAAAAAGTTGTAATTATAATTCTGCCAAAAATTTTACATTTATATATTTACAAAATATCTGTCTCTTTATTATAAAATAGTTATTATAAAACAGTTTAACAATGTAGTAATGATTATTCCACATGCAATATACCATTTACGAAAAAAACAAATGAGTCAGATAATCCGTTTCTGATTGCATAATACAATAAAGCACTAAATATAATATATCGCCAAATATAATATATATGCCAGAAAACAATTTTGCTGAAATTTATACATGTGGTTAAACCATAGACGTCTATGGGTTAAACTCGATTGCGAGAAAGATATAATAGATGGATCCGATTCAAATCACACTTAATTTCAATCACGTGCGAAATAGTTAACATTGAAATTGTGTATGATTATATGTGTATGATATGGTTTTATACCTTATGCTTTCGACATTTAATTACTCCATAACAATCATGTCTAATTTATATATATATATATATATATATATATATATATATATATATATATATATGTATATATAATATTTTTATGAATGCTACATTTACTCGACATTTGATTAAAGCAACGATTGAAAAGGATAGTCACCCTTGACTCAGTTCAACGAAAGATTAATGACCTTGTTTGAAGGTAAACACGAAAAAAGTAGTCTCTGTACTAGTGAATGACTAAGGGACGTCGGATTTAATTTTAAATCGCGTTCCAAGAAGACTGGTCGAGTAACGGTGACGATGTATATAAGCTTTGCTGTCACGGATCTTGAACTCAGTTAGACACGCATGAAGCACACAAATACAACATTATTGCAAAATATTATAAATTTCTGTAACGTCTGAAAGGTGAATTATATACTTTGTATAAAATCTAACGATTTTTGCATAATCATTTTTTATGAAGTCAATTTCATTTGTACGTATAATATTTGCACTATCGTATTTTAAAACATTAATATACTGGCTCTGCCTTAAAACTGGATGAAAATCAGTTTATTATAATTTTGTAGCATATGAAAAGTACATATGCAATTTTTGTAAATAGTTTAGAGACTCAGATTAAGTTAAAGATGTATAATATTATAACGCAACAAATTAAAACCATCGAGAATGAAAACAATTGTATTTTTGCTTTTTTTGACATAATGTTACATTTAGCGTTACATTTGGTTAAAGTTTAAATTTTATTTGTCTAATACTATAAGGCAAAATAATTTTACATATATATATTGCCAATGTTTGATAAAGAGATCGGACGGTATTTTAACATAGATATTTATCTCAATAATAATCATTATTACTTACAATTAGATTGTATATTATTTGTTTTGAGCAAAAACGTTTTAATTTTACAGGAAAGTGCCTGAAAAAAATGACGACTATCTACATGAATGTTATTATCTTGTTTAGTGTAATGTCAACTTACATAGCTATGCCAATCTATTTTGTATCACCCGAAAATGTGATACAAGACACAGTGCTAACTCATCCAGCTGTTTTAATAAATTCTGCAATGGAAGACAATTTGCCTAACCAATTACGAAATGATTTCTATAAAAATCCTAACGTTGCTGCTAATCTCGCCAAGGAATCTTGGTTTATTGATAAAGAAATGCAGGTACAACATTTCCATAATTTATCCTGTTATGTGAAATTTAACATGCATTTATCATTAATCCTTTAGCTATTTGTTTATTTTATTAGATTAAAAGCTTTCGAGAGATAAAATTACTTTAAACGTTCAAGTTTTAATGTTAAATATGATTTTTTTTGTCAGTTTTGTAGTGATATTGATATTATTCACATTATCAATTATGTAATAATAAAAAATTATATGGATTATATACACAGACACATATTGCATGCGTGCACGTATGAAAACTTTTATATATTAATGTTTTTGATAATATTATCATAAGTATAAGTAAACAAAAAAATAAAATAATTTAATACACTTTGCATATATTACACAATTCTCCAGAACTATAAATTAGTTACATTATTAAATTCTTTACTCTTTATATAATATTAAAGAAACAAAATTAAAACTTTAAAAAATTAAATTCTAAATAAAATTATAATTTTTTGAATTGTTCCTAATACTTAGAAATTTTAAAAATGTATTTACCTACTGCATTTTCTGCAGTTTATTTTTTGCATGCTGCTTTTTGTCTGATTTTTAAATGGATCGAAATTAAATCGAATTAAATTTGCCTAGCATTTTACTTTTTACTACTTATCATGCTATTACAGGTAATCAATCGAGAAACAGATAAAATTTCGAGAGAAAAAATCTATAGCATACTACATAATGCTGGACTAACTCGCAAATAATATTGCGACAATATATGTATATGTGTGTGTGTGTGTGTGTGTGTGTATACATATAAAACTACATGTAATTTTACCTCTAGCGAGTAAACTTTAAAAAATTAAATTATAAATAAAACTATAATTTTTTGAATTATTCAATACTTAGAAATTTCGAAAATGTATTTACCCAGTGCATTTTCAGCAGTTTATATTTTACGTACGATTAGATAAACAATAAAAACAATTAAATATATGCATATTAAATTTTAAATATGTTTATTTCTTTCAATTTTTTATATTCATCGTAATAAATAATAAATTATGTCAATGTTAATAATGTTATGTAAATATTCTATTTTCAATTTTAAGCGTTCTCGTTTATATTGTATTATATATTAATTATAATTAATATAATTATAAATCATTAATGTAATTAGAAAACTTGAAATAAAATCGTATCTCTTAATTTAGCTCAACACGTAGCGTGTATATGTAATTGTGTATATTTAGAAACATAATTATTTCTTTAATAATTGCTCGTTTAATTAATCGTTTCATTTTATTATATAATTAGTTTTATTATATAATTAGAATACAAATATTCCAAAAGCTATACTTTAAAATTATAAAACAAAATTATTTCTTTTAAATTAAAATAATTAATCTTGTTATTCGATAATTACAATTATATTTTTCTAAACTAGCATGCTCTTTATCATAAGAATTATTTACAATTAAGATGTGTTACATAATTTAAAATTGCAAACACAAACATAATTGGTTAAAAATTACCTTTTAAATCTCACGGACAAATAATTGTATGAACATATAATTATCCAACATGAATAAGGTTCAACTCTATTTTATTTTTTTTCAAAATAACTTTTTTATATAACAGTAAATTATAAATATATATTTTTTTTAACTTGATGATTTGATATATACTAATGTAAAATAAAAGGTTTCTCGAGTCTTTTAAATATTGAATTTATTACTGCTTATAAATTGATTTTTATAATTTGTGCTCATCCGTGTAAACAAATTCAAAATATCTCGTTCTGTTGCAAAAATATTAAGAATTGAAGTTTTCATTGAAGTATCACCGGATGATGTTTGAAAGACTGTTTTCCGAAATGTGTCGTAAAGAGGAAACGCACCTGTGCTTAATTGATTAATATACATGTAATATGAGAGCTACAAAATTTGAACAAAGTTGAGTATATACAATTTTACACAATTTTGCATATTTGCGTTGGTAATATTGTATGGAGTACGAGGAGAACGAGGCATTTGCAATGTTTTAGAAAGGTGATAACTGAAGCGTGACACATATTTTGTAAAGTAAGTCACGATTTCAATGTAAATCTCAACGTGTACACACACAATATTATATAATTATACAATTGAATCGTTATAGTATGTTAACATTCTTTATGACTATTATGATATGATTGTATAATATTTTAATTTTGTTCTATTCGATGTTACCATTATTGTCATGCGGTATTTATTTATAATTTTTAATTTAAATTCAGGAAACAATAAAGCAATCTTTTATATATTATAATATTGTATATATTGTTAATATATATTTTGAATTTTAAAACAAAATTTTTTATATATCAAGGTTTCTTACCTTGTTCAATTTACGATCAATTTTATAAATTTTATTTAATAAAATGAATGCTAGTGTGTGATTTTTTTGAATAATTTCCTCGACTTTTTTAAAGTTGTTTTTTTAAATTTCAGTAATTATTTAATAAATATGTGTATATGTGTGTTATTACTTTGTAATAAACACACAATACAATATCCTTTCACTATCTGCATTATCCTTTCACTATCCTGTCACTATCCTGTTACTAATCTGCATATCTGAATATCAGTAATTAATCCGCTTTATCATCATGATGATATCCTTTTTATTTATGCTCATATAATAAATCATCAAAGATGATTTGTTAAGTAGTGTTCATGTGTAATTTCCTAAAATTATTCAATCTGCATTTTTTCCAATTGTTTATTACAAAGGACATACACAAACTCGAAATCTGTATATTTGTAAAAAAAAATCGCTCAAAACTGCTAAAGTGCATAGTCTTGTTAATAATTAAATATGCATTTGAAAAAGTCTTCCTGCATGTCTCATTTCAAGAAATAGCTCGCGTCGCAGTTGAGTGTATCGCCCGCAATCTCCTAAGATTCGCCAATCTCCTTTTATTTCTAGCGTTCACTTTCGCCTCATGCGCAGCAGCATTAGCTTTGGCCGCTGCACGATTCGTATTCACAAGATCCTGCCGGGCACTTCGTAATTGATTCGATAGTTCGTCCACTCGTCTCTTGGCCGCCTCCAATAGTTCCTCTTTCTCTCGTAATGATTTCTGCGCTCCACTCGCGGCCGCCTGCGCGTTTGCCGCGTTCGATTTAGCTGTACGCACTGCATTTGTCAGTGTCTTCAACTGTAGTTTTAAAATATATAATACATTTTTAAATTGCATAATTAATGTTTTATAAACTATAAATTCAAAATTTTAGATAGTAAAATTGAAGGTTACGATGAGGCACCGAGCGACTCACTCTCTAACTTAATTCCTGACAGCACTCCTTTTAATTTAATATATTGACAACCGAATTTGCAAAATTATCGTCATATTATACATTGTTATATTTGCGCTGAAGATGACCCGAAGAATGAGTAGAAACGTACACTATAGGACTCTTTAATAATTGTTTATTTATTATTTTTAACTTTATTTTTATATTAACATCTCATATAATAAATATTTGTATATCAACAACAACACTAGACTTGTATTGCCGTTGACTAATTTATTATAATCAATATATTTGATTCAAAATTTGAATAAAACAGATTATTAAGAAAGAGGAAAAGGAAGAGAGAAAGAGTGAGAAAGAGAGAGAAACAACAATTTTTATCTTTTCACATTTAACAAATTCAAGACTCAACTTTTTTAAAATTATCAATCAAGCGACTCTATCTCTATATATAATATACACAAACTTCAATATAGATAATATATAACATTTTGTTTCATATTTTAATAAAGTAATAAAAGTCTTCAGTTTCCTTTCAAGTCTTTGAGTGTTATAAGGATAAAAGAGATAGAAAAAGTATAGGAAAAATAAAAAAAAGTATAAGCGGTATACAGAGAGAAAGCTAATATCAAAATATAAATATAAAAATGTTCAAATAGAAATTGTAAATCATAAATAGAATCTTGTTAAATTGTGATCTATAAATAATTCAAAATAAAATATTTTCTTTTAAACTGATATTTATATATTCAAACACTATTCGTCTTATTATCATTCACTTTTAACTTGCAATTACTTCGGTTTTTAATGTACAACCTGATCTTGTGACTGCCGTGCTGCCTGCATTGCTGCATTGACGTTAACTTGCGCTTGTTGCAAGGAAGACGTTTCTTCCTGAACAACCGATCGTGCTTCCTTCACTTCTTCTAGCAGCTGTTCGACTATCGCTTCCTTACTCGATAAAGCCGCTTCAGCGGCTTTGGCAGCTTGAACGGCCTTCTCTGCCAGTTGAGCCTTTACCTATTATATGCCTTTACTATTACGATGGCATATTTGCTGAACAAAATACCAATCTTAACAAATAAATGTAAATATATGCAAATGTAATTAATGATGCAAATTACTCTCATATCCCTAATTAATAATTTTGCGCGATTTTGTGCGATTTCATCAGCAATAATATGCGCGGAGACACAAATCTGAGATAGATAATTAAATGCCAGAAAATTGAGAAGAGGAAACCTTTTTTATTTCCTTGCGCATATGTGTGTGTGTGCGTGTGCGTGTATGTGTGTGCGCATATAAATTCTGCCATTAATAAACTCTTTTCAAATAATATATACTAAAGAAATAAAAGGCAACAAGACATTTTTGAATCACGAGAGTGCAATACTCTTGCACAATGTTTCTTTCAAAGAAGTGACATGTATAATATAATGTAATTAAGTACTTGACGCGCTGCTTGTTGACCAGCAACATTCTGTGCTTCAGACGCGGCTTTTGCTTCTTGCGCTGCTTTCTGTGCGATATTGCTTGCTTTTTCAATGGTTTTTTTCTGGACATTAGATAAAACAGTGCCACGGCAGTTTCCACTTTCGGTATGACGCATGTCTGCTTGATTCTACAATATAATTGTTTTTCATATAATATAACATAAACAATTATATATATATATATTAATATCTTATAATTGTTGTCTTAATTATATAACGTAAGATATAAAAGATATTCGTGTAATAATGCTTCTTTAATATGACAATTACGATTTTAATATAATAATTAAGATGGATGTTGCTAATTTAAAGAAAATCTACATTATATGTATATGCTAGTAAATGTAAATCGCACATAAATATAAATGTGAACTCATAGAGTCAAAAGTTGCCAGAAATAACTGTAAATATATATATTCATTATATTCACGTTCAAAAGCTGGAAATAGGGTTTTTACATAAATATTTCACAAATTTAATTTGCACATCTTGCACTGATAAAAATATTGTCGAGATTTTTAATCCGAAAATAAAAATAATAATAATTGTAAATTCATAATCGATCGATACTGGAGATATATAACAATAGGTTATTAACAGTATTTCAGTTTTTTTATAAAAGAGTCAAAATTATTCAAACCGGATATTATTTAAATTTTCTAATGAATAAGATATTGTAGATTAAAACTTACCTCATTGATCGGAACTTTGTGAATTCGTCCGCAATTAGATTCTACAAGTATGACTAAAAAACAGCATATTGGTTATAATATTGGTTATATATATAAAAATATAAATTATTCAACACATAAAATTTTGATGTAAATAATTAACCATATAAGCTACACTCACTGATATAAAAAATGTAGAAAATATTCATTCTGAGGAGTAAATTTAAATGGGCACGTTGTTCCTCTCTCTCTCTGTGCAAAGAAATTATAACAAAACATAACAAATTTGCACCGACTGAACACTTCTATATTTGACAATAAAACCGATTAATTAAGTGCTTTCTTCGACTTCGAGATATTTAATAATACTATTAACTGAAGTTATACAATATTATATAGCCCGTTTTTCTCATTTGTATAAAAAAGTGAAAATTTGATCTAATATAATAGAAAACTTTTTTTAAATTATACATCCTCTGTCACATAAACACAACTACGTACTTTTCTGATAGTTCCGAATTTGCGAAAATGTAAATAAAATTTACTTAATAATCTTATATAAACAGATAGTAGATAAAAAACTTCACAACTCTTTTTACAGTTTTACATAAATGACATTTCCTTAATTCCATGAGAAATTGCGCAAATAGAACTCAATGTCCAATCGGATGAGCGCGGTCCTTCATCTAAGAATTTTTATTTTAGATACGTTACAATTCCCCGCAATTATAAGTAACTCAAAGTAGTTCAAATATAGATAAATTTTTTTTTAAATAGAATTTACGGTAGAAAGTAATCGCGATTTTTATCAGATCTGGCTTTTTGTAAATGTAAAAATAAAGAAAATATTTTATTTTTAAAGATTTACATAATGTAAATTTAAAAAAAGAGATGTTATAGAAAATTATATATTTCAACTAATTATAATGGACATTTTTTCGCGACTGTTTCTTATTTTTTAAACAATTTTATTATTTTTATTAAACTTAAAGAATTAGCAGTATCATCTCAATGCATGCAGCGTTCCGCTCTACTTCAGCTAACCTTATACAAAATAATAATTCCAAGTTGCCTCTATTATTCAACTATGTTATGCAGATGCAATCTCAATAACATATGCGATGTAATATTGATATGCGATATATATAACAAATAGAGATTCAAATGCGCATAAATAAAAGCTATATATATGTATATATGTATATGTGTGCGCGCGCGCGCGCGCGGGTGTGTGTGTGTGTGTGTGTGTGTGTGTGTGTGATTTGTATATCATAATTGTTTCTTCTTAAAAATTTAACTTCATTTTAATGTTAATTTCATTTGAAATGTTAGTACATCATGTAGAAGAGATCAAGCTTCAAGTGCGAAAAGTTTTTCTTGACGATCACGATTGATCGTTAAGAAATTACATATTCGAACGCATGAAATCTTTTCGTTTTACGAAATTAATGTATATGTATATGTATTTTTTTTCTCTACACTATATCTCTCATCTATTTGTCATATATTGTGTATTTATATTATTTTTTATTTTGTGATTATTTGCATGATTATTACTGAAGATATCTCAAAAAAAGTAGGACTAAAACTGAGTATAAATAAATTTATTTAACTTACATTAAAAAGTTTACCTTTGCATTTATTATCTTGGTTTGGTTTTTATTATTCCGTTAGCTTTTGCAACTTACATTTATTATTTAAAATTTTATTGATTTTATTATTAATAATAATATTTGTCGTAATATATAATTGGCATAATATGAAAAAAGTAGTTAAATGACTAAAGATTTGTTCCTTCTGAAACAATAGAATGCGCTAAGAGAAAGAGAGAGAGAGAGAGAGAGAGAGAGAGAAAGAATAAAATATAATAGACAGAAAATACTATTAGCACAGCGTTATTTTAAAAGTCTTACAATCCCTTCCGTAGATTACTGAACTGACAAGACTATAAGAGGTCTGATGCACTAGTAACTGGTATCAGTTCTCAGCTTTCTTCCCGCAAGGACAGCTCTTATTCTCTAAGCGATTAACTCTGTCTTTGTGTGTGTGTGTGTGTGTGCATGTATCAAGTAAGTATAAAAATTTTTCGCAATAAGTTTCAAAAATACTTGCCTTCGTGATTCATCCGGAAATAAAAACGAAATAACACCAAAAATGATTCCAGAATCGCGGAAGTCTTGCTGTTTGAAATAGAAACATTTAGTATAAACAATTTAAAAAATTTAAATAAAGTCAATGACGAGAAATAATTGTGATTAGTTGGAAAAAAAAATAGGTGATGCGCGATAGCACCGTTCTTAATGCAAATATTTTTGTAAATAAGAAAATAGTTTTATATGAAAATATTTTAATATGTAAAATTTGATGTTCTTTTTTAAACTTTGAGAGCTATACATATATAGTATAATATATAATACTATATTATATATAGAACTACATAATACAATTTATTTCAGATATTTGGTAAAACTGGAAAAGGTATATAAGTATTTAAAACGATTTTATGCTTTTTAATTTTATGATTTTAAAATATATATAGTTTTTTTTAACATATTTCATCTTTTTTTTTATCTTTTTTTATATTTCTATAGATCTTTTTTTAGAGATAATTTCTTATTTTTTACACTTTTAAAATTAGAACTTATTTGATAAATTGCAATGCTACACAATAAGGGATAATATTTTATTTTAGAATATTTATAAGATTGGTTTGCATATATATATATGTCATTCATTTCCACATTAGTAGAATCAGAATCAGAATTGCATCGTTATATAATTCATATCAGAAATTAATGTTTTTTATATAATAATTTATTCTTCTTAAGAATTTCAACAAAATTTCTCTTCTCCTCCTTCTCCTCCTCTTTCTCACTCTCTCTCTCTCTCTCTCTCTTTCTCTATTTCTTTTTTCCATTTTAAAACAATTTCTTTTAAGTATCGGAATAACTCAACTTTTCAACCATTTACATGCAATATCATTTCGTCTTGCAGTTTATAATTTTGATGTAAATATATATAATTAATGTGTTTATAATAATATCTATAAATATTTACATAATTATATGAATAAAATTTATTAATAATGCAGTGAAATGAATAATAAAAATTTATTATTACTAATTCTACATATTACTATTCTCGTTACATTAATATATATGTATATATATATATATATATATATATATATATATATATATATATAACTTATATTAATGTAACGAGAATAGTAATATGTAGAATTAGTAATAATAAATTTTTATTATTCATTTCACTGCATTATTAATAAATTTTATTCATATAATTATGTAAATATTTATAGATATTATTATAAACACATTAATTATTTTTTATTTATTTTATTGTAAACTAATTACTCTTCTCATTATCATATTTTATTATAAAGCTATTAATTATACACACAAATATACATACACGCCCACACGCACGCACACATGCACACATGCACGCACGCACGCACGCACACACACGTTTTCTGTATATAATTATTTTAAATTAATATTAAGAAAATAAAGAAAATAGAGAATTCATGTAGTTCATTCAGAGTGATATATATATATATATATATATATATATATATATATATATATATATATGTATGCAGGATTTCATATAAAGGATGAGTCGTATGTTTGTTTTAAAATTTGATGAACCTTTTTCATTTCTGAATAAAAAGTAAAAACTATTGTTATTAAGCGAGAAATGCTTCATTTCTGAAATAATGAATAAAAATTGTTTTAAATATTGGCTTTATTTTAAAGTTATACAAAGTGCAGCAAGTACATTACATTGTATTTCACTATATGTTAGATGAATATATTCATTGTCAATTCTTCAAAAGAAAACATTCTACATTGCATTGATGGAATTGCCTTAACTAATTTTGTTCCATTATTTCACGTAGTGTTGTAGCGCTTAGCTCGAATCTTGATAATAGACCTAGATAAATATCATAATAATGACGTACAATAAGCGCTTTTCAGAGCGAAACAAAACCGGATTTTCGATTTTAAGCGATTACAATTGCGACAGTTGGAAAGGCGGTGCGTGCGTCATGATCACGTGTGTACAACTTATTGTTAGTCTAATCTTTTATGCATCATATATTCTTTTTTTTAATTTTATCATTACATGATATATGGTATAATGAAAGATTAATAGCACGCATGTGTGTAAATAATATTATAATATAACTCTAATGCAAAATTTCAAGATACAGTCCTGAAACTAGTCATTTCATATCAATTTTATATCAGTTATCCACCGTGTATCGATCGATATCGGTTACTTTTGATTTTCTCGCAGTTTTTATGCATCACTTTCTCCGGCCACTCAATCGATTCAGCAACACTGCAACGCGATCAATTATTATGCAACATGATATCCTATCATCGCCGCGACAATAGTTTTCCTTTTTCACGCCTGAATTGATTTATAGCCAACCAATCAGGCTCATCGTGCAATCATGCACATCACAGGATCAAAGGAAATTTTTGTGATAGAGACAAGCTAGCAGAGAAAAAGCAATTACGAAACTAGATCAATATAAATAATAAAACTAGTGAAACGCGTCACTGCACTTTAGAGATTTCCAGCATTTTTCAATACGCGATGTAGTAATTTCATTTTCTCTTCCCGAAGAAAGCAAAAAGAATGAATTTTAATTAAAAAAATAATTAATATATTTATTAAATGAAAATGTATGTAGTGAGAGGGCATAATTCAATATTTATACAAATCTCGTCAAAAATTTATTCACATTTGCATCGATATAATCATGAAAACTCGATATACATAATCATGAAAAAGCTCGACCCTTTATACCAGCTGCTTATAAACGACTTCCTGTGCTTTTTTTCTTCTTTCTGTATAATCAAAAAACTGTGACTGAATCTTGATTATCATATTCAATTGACGAATTTACTCCTACATTGACAATGAGAGAACACAGTATCAAAATAATAGATAATTGCGGGTCACGCGAAAAAAAATTCTGAATATCTGTATACCGTTGTTTTACACCTAATTAAAATAAATAATAAATTCGAGTACTATTCTTATTTTTTCATATAGTCATAATATGAAGATTTATACTGAAACAATATAAGAATCGTTTGTCGTACGAATTCTTTTACATATTTTACATATTTTATGTTTTATAGAATTTATTTACTTTCTATAGAACTTTAAGTCAATGCAAAAATTAAATAATTAATTGGATAATTAAATTAATTGCCTAATTAATTAGATGATTAAATAAAATTAGATAATTAAGTGTAAAAATTAAATAATTAAATAATTAGATCGCTTGACATTTTTCTTAAAGATTAATTAATCAATTTTAACTTTATTTCAATTTTCTATTCATTTTTGTCTTTTACAGATAATCATTAACCGTAGCAAAAATTCAACGTTTCAACATGAAGATCCTGTTGGTATTTTTAGTTTGCGTCACCCTCACATATTGCGGTAAAGCTAAAAAACAGATTCACGATCAACAAGTAGTCGACAGTTATGAGTTTGAATATGTGGATCACGGTGGACCCGCATTAGGCTTAATCGATTCAAATGCTCACTATGTCGAAGCAGCGCCCGTCGTTGCTGCGAGTGGTCATCGCTCAAGCCTTATTCGACCTGGTTATAGCGTGGGTGGTCCTTTAGCCAGTATAGCTAGAGGTTAGATAATTTATATTTAAATTGACCAATTATTCTTTTTTTATTTCGCGGTAATACTGCTGCAAGCAGTAAGCAATTGTAAAAAATGATATAGTATCGCAATATATAAGTATATATATATATATATATATATATATATATATATATGTATAAAGTGAAAACTAGCATGTGCATTTCATTTTATGTGTCTCATTGACCTATACATATACGCGGTTGGCTACATATATATATTGTTTCGATTACAGGAGCCGCTGATCAGGCACACACGCAATTGAATCAGCAACCAGTAGCCGCTGGACAGGCGGCATATGTAGCTAAAAATACACTGGCACAAGCGGCAGCACAATCCGCGGCGACGGCCGCTGCAGCTTTGGCCGGCAAACAGATTATCGTAATGGGCCTAGAACAGCAATCGAGGGACGCGCAAGTCGCGGTGGACGGTGAGAAGCAACAACTTCAACAGGCTCAACGTGCGGCCACAGCCGCAAGGAATGCAGCGCAACAAGCGATGCATCAAGTGCAAGTGATAACCACAGCGTTAAACGCGGCGCAAGCGACCGCCGAACATGCCGCGCAAGCGGCGGCCGAAGCTGCGGCCGAGCTGGCCGCGCAAACGACGATGGTGGGTCAAGCTAAGGCGCGCGCTGAAACGATAGCCGAACAACTCGCGGCGGCACGCTTAGATTTTGAGACAACACAAGCGGCAGCGCAAAAAGCCGCCAATGCCGCTCAAACGGCGCAGAGCAATGCAGCGGCCGCGGCCGCGCACGCGGCTAATACCGCGGCTGCGGCTGCGACTGCGAGTCATTCAGCCTCCTTACACGCCGCCACCGCCGACGAGCCTATCAGCCTAGCAAACACCTTGCCCGTAGATACATTTCATTACAAGAGTTATCACCTTTAAGGTCTTTCGGCGCAGTTCTCTCGTGCGGTTCTTCCTTTTGCAAGTATACGGCACCTTGCCCGTAGCGCTACTGACATAACGGCGCTATACACAAAGATACCTGGGTCTCCTTTGCTGCTTTCTAATCAGTAACGCTCCAGCGATTGTGCGCATTACCATCGTGTGTTTACATGCCAGACTGCACAATAAAATATTGTTGCCATCCGAAACTGTACATTATTCTCTCCCATTCCCGAAGTCTTTTTTTTCTTTACCTAGATCTATTCTTCAGTCGTTACACGAGAATAAACTTTCTGGTATATACATGTTACATTAATTTTTTCTCTATAAAAATTTATCTATAAATAAGCCTCATTATATAGATCATTATTTAATATTGATAATTGATACGCTTTGGTAAAGTAAGTTACGTTGAGATGATAAATATGTAGAATGTAGATAATAAGATGTCAGCTGTATCAATAGTTTAAAATATCTGTTAATTAAACGCTATTTTATTCCAACGCGAATAAATTCTCAAGTGCAATCTTATCAGATATGTATAAACGAACATATATGTATATATGTATATGTATATAAATCTCAATGCACACCATGCTCCATTAAAAAATTAGTGGGCATTGTTTTAATTCTTACTTGAAAAATTATCGATCAAATAGATTCGATGGAAGTGGAAAATATATAATTGGAAGTGGAAAAAAACAATAATATTATCGATCATTTGATTTGATCAAAAATAATTTTGTTTGACCGCTTTAATTGACTAAAACTAATTACATGAATGTTTTAACTTATCCAATCATTGTTTCATAATCGAAAATGTATAAATTTTTTATATATTTTCCAACAATAAAACAAATATTTCACTTTGCCATATCATTATTTTTATCGACAGTGGAAAGATTTACGTATCCACAATTGCGGGTTTTTATCAATTCACATTACACTTGTAAGATCTATCATTATTTTATAATAATATATTAGTATTATTAAGTATAATGTAAATTATTATTACTGGAAATTAGTAATATTATTATTTAATATCTTATCGGAGCTTATCGGAGCTAAATTTCAATTTGAAATTTAATTATCAAGATAGATGAAAATCTTAATCAAAAATTAAAAGTTGCAGAAAAAAAGGACAAAATTGATAAAAAATTTAATGAAAAATTCTTAACATAAATGTGCAACTTTTAATATACGTATAACATACCTGCATGCATGCATGGGTTCCCCCTCCCCCTCCCTCTCTCTCTCTGTCTCATATACTTTTCAAAATTGTCTGACTAAATAAGATAATTCAAGTATAATCAATTTATCGCAGCTCATTTATTGAGACGTTTAATAATTAAATGCATTAACATACACAGTACCCGGATACAAAGAATCAAATTTTTCTCTAATATTCAAATCTCTTCGATATATTTTTTAATTAATTATAATTAATTGTATATTTTGAATGTGAGTACAAAAAACAACATTTTACATTTTGATTCAGCTTTTTGGATGGATTAAGCAAAAATTTCATTTCAGCTCACGATCAGTATCAATGCTACTATTTTATCGTGGTTCGATAATAAGGTGGACGCCACCTTTGACTGTAAGTACAATAGGTGCTTCATCGAAAATAAGTGGAACCGGAGTTCGAGGATGAAGTTTAAACTTGTACTTCGACAAAAGACTTACGAGCCCAATTTTTGTTTGCATGTAGCCAAATCTGGTACCTAAAAATTAATGATACTGAGAGATAGTGATAATGATGAAATAAATTACAATCTGGGTCTTTTAAATAATATCAGAGATACTTTAGTACAATATAAAAAATAATTACTGATTCACGCGTATGAATATAAGTGCATATAAAACTATGCAATATTTTATTTTAATTAAATCTTTCATAAATCAGTTTACGAAAGAATATATCAACGTGAACTTGAAAGTAATATACATATGTTTATGGCATTTCGAATAAAATGCGTCAAAATAAATACGACTTACTCTCTCTAAAATATTTTAATAGAACATTTGACACACATGATTGATTAAATAAAAATTATTGAAATAAATCAAATACTGAAAAAAAAACACTTAATCGAAAGGAATATATCTATTATATGAATTAAACATTGTAAGAGAATTTTGTTTGTAAATATAAATACTAAAACACAAATCCAATACTAATTTATCTCAAATTATCATTAAAAAAATCATAGTAAAATTGCGTGTTTAAAAAATTCATAATGATTCTTGAAGCACATAGGATTTTAAATAAAAAGATTTTATATAATATGTAAATTAAATAAGATTATCCTTATACCAATACAAACTCGAGGTCCTTCTCCAAACGGCAAATAAGCATAAGGATGCCTAGCTGCTACCTTGTCCGCGTTGAATCGTTCAGGATCAAATTTATCCGGATGCGGATATAGCGATGGGTCCCGATGCAACCCAAATACCGGTATAGTAATTAACGTCCCTTCTGACACGTGAATATTTGTTGTGGGAAGGTCTAATTCCTTGGTGCAAATGCGATTCAAGACAGGTACAGGCGGATATTTCCTCATAGTTTCTGTAATATATAAAAAAATATTGTTCCTAAAATGTAACCAATTATTATTGTATAAACATTTTATATGTATAATAAAATTTATATATTCTACTTACCATTTACTACTTTATGAAGATATGTCATTTCGTTTACAACATTGTAAGTTAATTCACCATGCTGTTTTAACATTTCGTCAATTTCCTGACGAATTTTATCCTGTATGCCTTGATGTTGAGCCAATTCATATAGACAGTATGTCGCTGTTGTCGAGGAAGTTTCAAAACCAGCCAAAAAGAAAACATAAGCTTGCGCAGCCGCTTCGAACATGGTAAGTTTAGTCACATTATTTGCTAAATTCAAAAATAAGATATTATTATTTCATATAATCTTGTGTAGAAACACTGTGTACAAAAAGTAAAGGTGTTCTTATATAATATACGTATATAACAAATATCTTTATAAATAAATCTGCGCACATATATATTAAATGTATATGTATGTCATGTGTGTATGTGTGTGTGTGTGTGTGTGTGTGTGTGTGTGTGTGTGTGTGTGTGTATATATATATCTGTATGCATATTACCATTTTTATAAATATGTAATTGTGTTTTTTAAAGTTGTAAAAAAACAGTTAAAAGATAAGTAAAAGTAGTTAATTTTAAATTAATGTAAAATATTCATTTACAGGATATATTATTAAAATCTTTCTCATCATCAGCTTCAATATAGCCCTTGTCCATGAGTTGTATGAGTAGATTCATAAAATCATGTCTGATGACATTATGAGTTTGCCTGTATTCTACATTATCTCGAAACATTTTTGTAAAAAATTTAGTGACTCCCCGATCCGTGGTGGGAATGGAAAAGAAATCCATAACTTGGGGTGCAAACATTAATAGAGCGTTCCAAAAAGGTCTCTCTTCAAAGACTTTCCTTCCCCAACGCCGAAATTCATTATTCGGCTCTTCCATGCAATTAGACTTGATTCCAAAAGCCGTTGACATAATAATATCCGTCGAATACCTATTTTTAATATAATTTTAATTAATCTTTTTTAATTAAACATGTATCAAAGTGGAGTTTACTGGAAATTAACTAAAAGATTATGTTTATATGTATATGGTGTACATAATCTTTTAGTTTATTTCCAGTAAACTCGACTTTGGTACATGTTTAACATACATATATACATACACATTATATATATATATAAAGGGCTTACCTTGCAAATATATCTTTTATCTCAATGCAATCTCTCATTTGAGCTTTGCTCTCTAAACTTTTCGCAAATTCTTCACCGCATTCCTTCAGAATCATAAACATTTGCTTTATCTTTCCTGAAGTGAAAGTGGGTGTCAACTTTACACGTAAATTTCGCCACTTTTTCCCAGGCAATAAAAACAAATGGCCAGACAATGGATCAATCTTCTCGTTGCAAAAAAAACCACGATCATGAAAACTTCCGAATTCCTTGGCCAATACTGTTCGAATAAGATCGAGATCGGCAATCACCAGATTTGGCTTGAAAAATGTATACATTCCAAAGACACGATGATCCTTGTATTTCATATAGGCGTCACGAAAGAGTTCGCCTATTGACAAATCTCACATTCAATTTAACTTTTTAAGTAGAGATACAATAATATAGCAAAATAAAATATTAATTGTATACATAAAAACGGAAATAAAATATACATTTGTTAACTATAAAAGACTGAGGTTTAAAAATTTCATATCTCATAATTAATATTTTTGATAATTTATTATTTAAGATAAAGATTTTACAAAAGTGTTTATTTTTATCATTGTTCAAATAATTTAAAGAAAATTTCCAAATAATCTCGAGTTATTAATTATAATAAAATATATCCGTCCCCAAACATGTTGTATGTATATGTATGTGTATGAACATTTTAAAATTATTTAGTAGCGCGCAATAATTTTATATGTATAAAAATTGTATTTGAAATAAGAAATTAGTTAAAACAAACACAATATGTGTGTGTGTGTGTGTGTGTATGTGTGTACATATAAACCAGGAAAAAAAAATAGAAAAAGAGAAAAAAGAATTATATATATATATATATATATATATATATATATATATATATATATGCACGCACGCGCGCATCCTTACGTGCAGATATAAAAGATGCATTATTAGTTTTATATAAAAATACTTGCCTACTGACACTTTTCCAGTCACATAAGCTGTCAAATTACCAGCTGGCACAGTGGGTTTGACATAAAAAACACCCTTTTTGCGCCAATAATTGAACAATACATATTTATAATATATGTATATAACACTCAGAGCAATAATAGAAATCCCAATTAATTCCCCGAGCAACATCGCGAATCAATACTTTTGTCTAAAATATAACAACAAATAACTTTACCGTAAAAGAAATTTAGAGAAATGTTACATATCCAACTTTAAATTTATTTTTATGCTTCTAACATTTGTACTATTCGAAACACTATCGAATAATATAACATCGAATATAAAGAAACAATTTACAAAATATATACATAAAAATAAAATATGAAGAGAGAGAGAGAGAGAATTCGCATTTAAAAATTTATCAAAATAGAGCAAAAGACCAAAATTCAAGACAGCATTCATATATGCAATTCTTCTTTTGTGAACATAGATAGTTTATGTACAAAATCATAGTTTATCTCAAACAATATCAAGAACAAATTTTTTTTATCATATTTCGCAAATTTATAGATCCATTTTCTAATGCATTTATTTATATTCTCTCTCTCTCTCTCTCTCTCTCTCTCTCTCTCTTCATCTTTCATTTTTATGGACTGACATATATTTTGTAGATTGCTTCTTTACATTCAATGTTATATTATTCGATGGTATGTATGTATACATATGCGAAAAATATTCTATATTTAATTTGAAACCAGTTTATTCATTATAATAAATTTTAAAATGCTATTTAAGTTTGTTCAAGATAATTAAAACTTGAAAATTTGCAATAAGTAATACTGCTTTATATTTTTTCTAGTGAAAAAATAAAGTTACATAATCTATTATAGAAATCTATTAATTTGTCTGACAATGAGATTCTATTCTAATGATTCTCAATAATATTTCTTATGCAATGGTACATGTTAGATGATGTTACAATAATTAAGTTACAATAGTCAATATTACCTTTGCTGAAAAGAAGCGTTTATCACAAATAATTTTTTATCTATATTACAATCAGTATTATAGGATATATATTAAATACACATATCAATATTTTCAAGTATACTGAAAGGTATTGCATGAGAATCACGATCTTATATATAAGATAAATGCTTGAAAAATGGTTATTTAATTATAAGATATACCCCAAATTACATATTCATGTTGTTATTGCATGTGACAGGAATAATAAGAGATAAATACAAAAATTTTCTTACATCCTATTTTGTTACATAAGTTAATAAAAGAGTTAATGATGACTTGCTCGTTTTGTTATGTTTTGCTTGTTATAACTGGTTTTGTTTGAGAATCTTAGAAATAAATTAATCACACGCATGTAAGAATGTGTGGGCTCGCAAATATATGTCATATACAAGATGTGGCAATAACATTGTCCACCTGGAATATTTCTGTTATTTTTAAAAATATGGAAAACTTGTAATTATAAAAGTTACACGATATTAAAAGGGCCATAACACGCTAATAGTATTTTTTCTGTAAATGAAGGTGTTTCAGACATTCCAAAATTTATTTTTTTTTTTTTATAAAACATTCTAATTTTTTTATATAAATCAATTTCTCGCAATATTCCACGTAAAAATTAAAAATTAAGATTGGATAGCCAAAAATTGAATAGTTTATAAGATATTTTATACTTTAAGTTAACATAATTTTACATAAACTATGAAATATCTCGTAAAATATATTTATTTTTCGATAATCTTATTGCAATACTTTTATACACAAAAAAATAATAATCAATTGGTATAAAGGAAACATATAGTTGTTCTAAAAAAAAATATGTAATTGCTCGTTGCAAATTCATATTTTGTTCTTAAAAGTGGACAATATTATTGTCACACTTTATAATTAAGTTATCTTATTACACACATACACAGATACACACACACACACACACTTTATTGGTTGCGTAACCTATACAGCAATCTAGTCTCGAAAAGCCATTTTTCCGACTTTTAATCATACGTATACATAACTCTAGCTTTCAGTAATCTATTTATAAATTCATAAAGGACCCCGCACCTGGCCATTTCTGGACTTCGTGCCCATTATGACTTTTGATCAGCATGGTAAGAACTAACTTTTCTGAAAGTTTCAGACGATTCGACCGAAATTCAATTTCCATAAGAGTGTGTGCGGGGTCCTTTATGAATTTATAAATAGATTACTGAAAGCTAGAGTTATGTAATTAAACATTATGAAAAAAGTATTCTTTATTTTTTTATGCGTTATATATTCAAAATATGCAAAAATTTATATATACATGTAATACACACACACGCACGCACGCACGCACGCACGCACACATACACACACACACACATGTATATATATGTACATCCACCCACGCGCGCGCGCGTATACATATATACAGGGTGAGCCATTTTAATTAACGCACGCAATTATTTCGGAAACAAAGCATTTTAGAGAAAAATGTTTCAGACAAAAGTTTTATGATTTCGAGGGGGCCATAAGATGGTATCATTGGTTTGACACTGAAGAGTCATTTGAAGGTCACGTGAAGGTCACTTCAATTTTTTTAAATGGAACCCTATGGAACACCCTATATATTTTTGCACACTCTTGTAGCTTATCTCGAGAGCTTTCCAAAACACTATAATTAAGTACCTTTTCGTTAAGTACTTTTTGAGTTATGAGGCTTGAAATAATTTCTTAATTTTACATAAACCGTAAAATATCTTGTAAAATATTCATTTTTCGATTATCTTACCTTAATACTTTTACGTACAAAATAATGAGAGGAATCAATTGGTCTAAAGAAAACACATAGTTGTTTTGAAGAAAAAATATGTAATTTGCAATTAACAATTCCATATTTTTTCTTAAAAACAACTATGTGTTTTCTTTACACCAATTGATTCCTCTCATTATTTTGTACGTAAAAGTATTAAGGTAAGATAATCGAAAAATGAATATTTTACAAGATATTTTACGGTTTATGTAAAATTAAGAAATTATTTCAAGCCTCATAACTCAAAAAGTACTTAACGAAAAGGTACTTAATTATAGTGTTTTGGAAAGCTCTCGAGATAAGCTACAAGAGTGTGCAAAAATATATAGGGTGTTCCATTTGAAAAAATTGAAGTGACCTTCACGTGACCTTCAAATGACTCTTCAGTGTCAAACCAATGATACCATCTTATGGCCCCCTCGAAACCATAAAACTTTTGCCTGAAACATTTTTCTCTAAAATGCTTTGTTTCCGAAATAATTGCGTGCGTTAATTAAAATGGCTCACCCTGTATATATATACAAAATAATTGTATGTAAAAGTGTTTCAAATTTGATGACCTAGACTTTGAATATATATTTTATATTCATCAGAATAAGCAAGAAAAAAATAAACGTAAGTCTAACCCTAGCGAAAATAAATATCGGAGCGTAAGTCGAATGTAAGGAAAGAGTAACAGAAGTGTAAACGAAGCTTCTAGGCTGTAAATGAAGCGTTAACACTTCGTTTACGTTTCGTTGTTTCAATTTACGCCTCCTAGAAGCTTCGTTTACACTTCTGTTACTCTTTCCTTACATTCGACTTACGCTCCGTTATTTATTTTCGCCAGGGTAGAAATCAACATTTTCTAGAAATTATTCATAAGAATATTTAAAAAATATGATGTATTTAAATTAAATTAATATCTTAAATATATTGAAACAATGAATTTAAATCTCTTTTGTCAAAGAACACAAGAAAAAAAATTTGGCATTTTGAAACATGAAGCGCGAGTCCCAATAAGAAGACATGTGTCGCGATAGACAGAAAGATGCTTTGAACATCTATTACAATTATGAAACAAAATTTTTCCTTATAATGTGAAATTGTTTCTAGATTGAATTGTTTCTAAAACTGATTTCTAGATTCGTCTTTATCAATAAACGTTTGCTTATTTTAAAAGTATGTTGTAAGCATACCTAAACTCTTATTTTGTTACCGTCAGTATAAAGATTTATACATATATTACACGTATATTTATTTATTAGCGTGACATATTTATGCATATATATTTATTTCCTAGTACCTTTTAGTTATATTAATTTTTGTGGAGCCTGCCGTTTTTTAGTAATATTAATGTTAATAATAATATAGTTTCGTCGAGATAATAATACTTTATCGATCCTGTATGTAAATGTACTATACCTTGGCGCCGGGAATTTGAATCGTCTAATTTTTCATCGTGTCGTTAGAGGGTACCACTATGGCCATGTGGCAAATTTGTCTACGCAGTTTCCTCTCATGATTCGTACATTATAATCCATGATCGTCAGTACCTAAAATACCCAGATTGCTCTGCGGCGCTATTTCGTAGTTTCGTTTTCGTTTCACCGCCTGTTCCGCCGCCATCATCGCGAAAAACGACAGTGAGAGAGAGAGGTTGGTTTACCTCGGTGTTTCTCTTGCGTGATAGTTACGTTGCATCGCGAACCGCACAAATGAAGATGGTGGATAAGATAGAAATGAGTCTGGACGACATCATCAAACAGACCAAGGGATCTAGAGCGCGAGGCGGCGGTAGACGCGGCAGAGGCGCCGGCAATTCGCCCCGTCGAGGAGCACGTAGGGTGCAAAGAGTCGGCGGCGGCGTCATGCGAGGACGCAATCGCGGCGGTATTGCACGTAGCTCTTTACCGTACACGAGGGTAAGAAAATGATGGTAATAAGCATATTTCATTGCAAGCTCCCCTCTACCGAATTTGCCCAGAATTGTTTAATGCGCGTACGTGTACGTACGCGCGCGCGCGCGCATGTATGTGTATGTCTACATATTATATTTATATATACGTGTATGTATGATGGTATGCGCGCAAGAGTACGGGTATATGGAATACGTATGATACATATGTATTTCATATATTCGTATGCGTCAGGTACATGTACCTCATGAAATGGAGCAGTTCTTCAAAATGTTCATTTCTATAATGAGTCACTTAAAATTATAACTCGTATCGCGGCTTCTTGAATAAAAATGATCCATTATGTTTTTCTCCTTTTTTTCAATATCTATATATTTTTATATATATCGTGTTTATACACACTATATAAAGATTCGCAGCACACGCACAAGTGTATATCAAATAAATATAAAATCAATTTTTTATAGTAAACATTTTTTAATTCATTTTAAATTATTTTAAGCAACGCTTCGTTCTCTCTCTTTTGCAATTTTTGGAATTCATTTCTTTTATAATTCAGTAGTGGACAAAAAAGGAAACCACATTTTGTTAAGAAATATATAAAAATTTCTTTACTTTAAAGGGAATATAATTTATAACACAACGATTTTTCTTTAATAAACTTTATGCTTTATTGTATAGGGTGATGTAAACAGCGCTTGGAAACATGACATGTTTGATGGCGTAAAAAAAGTTGGTCGTGGTGTAATAGGCAATGCAGGAACAACTAAACTTTTGGTGTCAAATCTTGATTTTGGTGTATCAGATTCAGATATACAGGTACTAAGATATATATAGAATAGCTTTTTTTTAGCATTTGAAATAAAATGAAATTACAAATTAAATATTTGAGTAGTGTACGTAAAATATAATTTGTGTTTACCCATGCAAATTCTACAAAAGATATGTAATAATAATTTTGTGGAAATGAACATCTAATGTTCGACGTATTAATTTTCATATAGCTATAGATTAATTAGGCCATTTGTATACAGAAAAATTATATGTAAGAAATTCTAACTCTATTAATAATGTTTTAGGAATTATTTAGTGAATTTGGACCTTTAAAATCAGCAGCAGTACATTATGATAGATCAGGTCGTTCTTTAGGCTCTGCAGATGTCATATTTGAAAGACGAGCTGATGCTATCAAAGCAATGAAACAATATCATGGAGTACCGCTAGATGGTATGCATCTAAATATACAGACAGTTATATTCAGTCATGAATGTATCTTTTTTAATTAAGAAATTGTATCTTAATCTCTTATTTAGATATTGTTATCTTTTAATTGTAGCCTTTTTTCAGTTTGCATCTTGCAACAGAAACATTGAACATTTTTTATTTTCAAAAGTTACGATACACGAGGCAACATTAGAGAAATTATTGCAGAGATTATTGTGAACTATGTGTGTGATTTGCACAAATATGTTTTTGCATTCATTATTCCAATGTATAATGTATTTCGACAGGTCGGGAAATGAACATACAAGTCGCAACTTCTGAATTACCAGTCACTTCTGTCCGTGGTGGCCCAAGACTAAGCGGTTCTAATTATACACAGAGACCTCAGACTCGTTTTAGGGGGAATCGCGGCACAGGATCTATCAGAGGTAATTTGTTAATGAGACTTAATTATGCAATTAATTTACATAATAATAAAATTGACAGTGCGTTAATCATGTGAAAATTATTTTTTATTAAAAAGTGTATGCGAGTTGTAGTTATTAAAATATATTTAATAGCCTTTAATCATTAATGTTATTATGTTATTTTATGAAATTTAAGGTCGTGGTGGGAGTGGTCGGCGTGGAGGTAGAGGAGGCATTCGACAATCAACAAAAACACCCACAGCTGAGGAATTAGATGCGGAACTAGAAGCATATGTGAAGGAAGTCAAGTAACAATCACAAAATTCTCTACTCTATTCAGATTTTGTTCATATTGACTTAACATAATACACATTTGTTGCCCTTATTTTCATGAAGCATACAATACAAATACAATTCTATCAAGATATATATAGTGTGTGTATGTGTATATATATATATGTATATATGTATATATATATATATATATATATATATATATATATATATATATATATATATATCTAGTAAAATGTAAAGAAACTCTCATTAATTTTTAGTTTTTATTTTTGACGATTCTTTCGAAAATTGGTATAATCAGTTTTACAAAATCTCCGCGAATATCATTCGTTAGACGTTCATAGATTTTTTTTATGTGATACAATAAGAAAGTTAAAAAAGAACAAACTTATATAATTGTAAAGACTGTATGGATTTGTATGTACTATCGTGCGTGTGTGCTCATCAGATGAAAAATACAATGAGATGCATCTCGAAAAGTTGTTGTTTATCAAAGTACAGAATGTGCTTCTAGCCCTCACAATCTGATTCTATTCTTAGTACCATGTCGAGTATCAAAAATTTGTTTGCTATACCCATTTAGGGTAGTTTAGTGGCTGATCTTAGGAATATGAACGACGAGGAAAGATATTTTTGTAACCTACATTTGGTGGATTGTTTTTTTAATATATAAATAAGCATTGTATATAACTGTGCTTAGTGCATAGCTTATAGCATATTAAGGCTGTGACACGTACTGTTAACTAGTCAGATATCGATGATATATTTAACTACACAGTGATGGACATGTAAGAAAATGTAAACATTTTTTAATCACGCAGCGTATAAAATGCAATCGAGAACAAGACTGCAAGACTGAAGAAAAACTACTGACAGAGTCTCTTAATAAAAAAGATTATTCTTGAAGTAAAAAGTTTTTATTACCCACCTAAAGAAAAGGATTCTTAACATACGATTCTTAAAGATAAGTTATTTCATCTACCGTTGTATATATCTCATTTAAAATTTATAAAAACATCTCGCGATTTAACTTAAAAATATGCACATATTCAATGTGTGAAAAAAAGTATTTAAATATTAAACACTATAAAGAGAATGCGACCATTAATGCAATTCTTATTAAATAATATCGACACTTGAAATATATACTTTGCGAAGACACATTTTATTTTACTTAATCACATTGTATATCGTTTTGTACATATGTAAAAATATTTGCTAATAAATAGCATAGAGAGCAGGCTATTACTATAATATTCAGCCTGCAATTATAGAGATTGCTACAGAATTGTACTTTATCTTCCACAAAATGTAGATCAATTTTTCTTCTTCCCTTTCTTCTCGTATTTTTTTTTTTTTTTTACATACTATCAGAAATATCAAATTCTCTAAATATTTAATAATAAGATCAGTCACGTTTAGATAATAAAATTTTACTATGCAATAATAATTGTATACAATACGAGGCAACATTTTACCCCGTATCACCATTTTAAATTACAAAAGACAGATAAATAATGATTTATTTTTATAATCTTTTCAGTGTCCTCTTCCTGTCCTTTAACATTTTTTTCTTTTCCGCCGTTAATTTCTTATCACCCGCATGTTTTTTTGGAAGAGGTCCCCCACTTTCCAAAGAGGCGCAACTTTCCAGACCCGCTTTACTACCTTTACCGCCTCCCTAAGGAAATCCAATCGTCGTCACATCGGTGTAATTAAGAAGGAAAGCCTTATAATTTTTCTCAAGATAAAGATAACATTACCTGTGCGTGTATCTCAGTCATCATTTTTGCTCGTTCTGAATATTCGTCGTGACTTTCTAAGAGCAATTTGCCAGCTTCCTCATTCAAAGCAGATTCAGGATTTGGCACTATTAGTAAACATTTTACGGTCTAGAAGCAAAATATGCAAATAATAAGCGAGTACTTGCAATGCAATAATTATAATCGTACACTTGTATCATATAATTATTGTATAATCATATACCAGTAATATATGTTGTATTCCAAGATCTGGTTTCCAATCCTTTTTTAAAGTATTCACGCATATTTCGCCATTTTTTGCTACATTGGGATGAAAAATCTTTGTGAGGAAATAAGCCTTTGGTGGTCCTTGCGGGAAGTCTTTTCCAAGAGCTAGTTTAACTCTAAAGAAACCGCCGGCGTACGGAGTCCCAGCTATTATGGAAGGAGAGAAATATATATTAGTCTTATTGCTGTATTATATTGTTTATCAATTAGAATTGAAACTTGCACAATTCAACACGATTCGGCATGAACGAGTAAGTTAGGTCGGATCGGTTTAGATTCGATTCGATTAGGTTAGGTTAGATTAGGTTAGGTTATGGTCGATAAAAGGATGCTTCGTTCCGGGAATTTATCAACCGCAGCTGGACGATAATCGAGGAGCGAAAAGGCGCAAAAGGCCAAGAAAGAACGATCAATCTTACACGGGCCTTCGATGACAGCTTGGATATCGGTGATGTCCGCCTCGTTCAAAATGACACGAATACCCTCGGGTGGTTGCGCGGCCAATTCTGCCATCTCCTTGGCCACTCGGCGGATAATTTGCGGCGATAAATTTTCCACATTCTGCAAGAATGTACGATTGGCGATATCGGTCTCATCGGACACGCGGCGCAAACATTTCAGCGCGAGGCGCGCGTCGGTAATAGACGGATAGGCTGATGGATAGGTAAACAGAAGAAGACGTCGCGATGAATAATAAAGTGTGTTTTCGCTTCGCGATAACTAAAAACGGATACTCACGGAGCTCACGGCGGCAGCCATAATCGCCGAAAGCTTGCAGCGTATCCTCGGCCAGGCCTCGCGTGCAACTGCAACACTGCAACTACACGCTACACGTTACACGTTCCGTCTTCTTCCAACTCTCTTTCAAGCGCGCAGCGCGCAGTGCAACGTGCGACGTGCGACGTGCGACTCTAGGAAACCGCTTAACGTCACAACATTAGCACGGCATCGCCCGCAATAACCAACATTTTAAACTGACAGCCAATCGCGTGCCAGATTCGAGCGTACTCTCGAAGCTAGAAGTCGATTGTTCCTCCTCTTCCACCTTTTCCTCGTCCTCGTCCTCCTCCTCCTCTCGTCCTTCTATCGACTCACTATTCAATTCACTATTCGACCATTCGACATTCGACTCGTCCTCCGACTCTGACGCGTTTTGCGCTTGTTTTTTTCCAACTCAAACACGCAACAAGGCTCGTCGGCATCGCTGAAGGGCAAATCGAACTACCTTCGATGAAATAACGCGCATGTTTGAGACGACGGTACGTGGATAAGGATACGGATTTATACGGATACGGATTCCCATTGAGACAGGATTCTCCTTCTTGCGATTACCCTCTCCTTTAACGATTTAAACTCTACGCGTCGCAGTTTCGCGGCACCATACTGCACATCCCTTCTTTCCCCCCGCCATCCCTCTGCTCTCTTCCACATATCGCCGTTGAAGTAAACTTAAACGTTGCTGCTGTATCGTCACGAATTTACACAATGACGGATGATGGAACGATCGAAAAGGTAAACTCGCTTTAATTACGCCTACTTCATTATGCGACTGAGAATCAACTGACAGATGCAGAGATATCTCTAATAAATGACATACACTTTTGTACTTGGTAATAGTAATAGAAAATCAATGACGATAAGACTCGATTTCACCTGCTGATAATGCGATGTCATCTTAGGAAAAGCACATGAAACAACTGAAGCGTAAGATGGAATGCTGGCGGGAGATAATACTGCCTTTGAACTCCATTCTTCTGTGGGAACGTAGCTGGCACCCCGGTCTGATCGTCGGACTCGTTACAATAATATTCTGGTAAATTGAATCATTTTTATGTAAATTATATATTTTTTTCTTTTTAGGATGTACCAAAATCATTGATTGTTCCTTTCGCTATAAGTTTCTCATCCAATTCGAATTTAAATTGATTTTTTCCTCGTCAAAAATCTCTCGATGCACCTCGAGGCAGATTTCTAATAATGAAGAAAAAGGAACAGATGACAATGTGCCCATTTGTTAATTTTATACAAGTAGATTTTATAACATACAGTTGTTTAATTTTTAATTATTGATCAAGTTGTATATGACACGATATTAGAAATCGTCATTATATCAAATTGCGATAATTCTTGTTACAAGGAAAAATTATCTCTAAATTAACCAAGAAAACACTAGATAGAAAGTAGTTTTGGGATATTCTATATAAGGTTGTAAAAAATGTAAAGTAATAATATCTTTTCCATTGCAGTGTAATATGGATTCTAGAACCAACTTTACTGACAATGATATCTATATGTCTACTGATATTTGCTCTTGTTGATTATCTTGTGCCGATTTTGACCTCAATCTTGTGCAACGCACAGAATTGGACAGGACAAAAGGAAAAAAAACTGATCGAGGTCTGTCAAAATCTCTCGATCGCTATACTACAAATACAAGGCACATGGACGTGCATCTCGAAAATTCGACACGATCGTCCCAACATTGTAAGTGTGCCATTCTCCTAATATACTTTGGATGTCTACTAAATCTTAAAATTGTATATAAAAACTTATTTGTGAGAGAAGAGAGATGTGTGCATTAGAGAATTAATATATATAATTAAATAGATGTAAACTATATGTGTGTGTGTGTACATTTTTTTCACATATTTAAAATTATCTTTCTTTTGTGAGAATTAGGTGGTAAAAAGAAAAGCGTTTTCTGTTTTCTAATTAATTTTTCGCGAAAATGATACTTGATGATGCTATGAGATTAACTAAATATATATTGTATATAAATTGAATATAAAAATTAATAAATTTACTTTAATTGTTCTTTTATCATAGTACTATGGTGCAACAATACTCTGTCTTATTCTCTTTGCATGGATCGGCAACACAGTCAACAATTTGCTTCTACTTTACATCATAGGTAATAAATAAATTTATACAAATGTGTAAATTAATTTTCCTTCTTCCCATTATATCACATATTGTACTGTGTAAAATCTGTTTTAGTGAATGCAACCCTTCTCACTCCAGGATTCAGACACAAAGGACGAGCGCGTTGGGCTGTGAGATATGCATACAATCATTTAATTCATCGTCATCTATCATAATTGTCGTTTTACATGTTCATTAAAACTATCCATTCTGTCCTTAAACCATCTTTGATATTAAATTCATTCATATTATTCTACAAAACATTTTACGAATTTACATGTATATGTACTAATTTCAAGAATAATCAAAGTTCTCCACTCTCTATCCAAATATAAAAAATCGACATAATCTAATACGCTAAAAAAAAAATTACACTTTATCATTTTAAATATAAGGATTAATCTCTCATTTGCCATGTGATTTTGTATCTCGCATAATAGAATTATACTCGAGTCTCCATCATATTGTTTCGTGTCACTTAAGTGAGAATTAATAAAAGACTTATTTTTCATTAAACTTTTAATTTAAGTTTTAGTTAGAATTGTATATATTGTAATTATTATTGTTTTCTATAGTATGTAAAGCATATCTTTGGTATTAAGATATATTATTTTATATAAAGAAAAAAATATTTTCATGTGTTATGTATATTAATTATAGCAATAAAATGGATGTGTTTGTGATTGACATTAGCTTTAAAAAATGCGTTAACTGAAAGTGAAATATACAAAAATATATATTGGTAAATATGGACGCTTCATTCCAACATAGATTGAAAACAAGTGCCTTTATTCTCTACCTTGATGGATCGCAAATAATTTCAAAATCAATACACTAATTCTAATTGATTTTGTAATCCTGTCATAGATTAACCAATTTTTTAGAAATGTTTCTTCCGATAAAAATATCAGGGCAATACCGTCTTCGAGTACAGGTAGCAAAGCAAGAAATGTTCACTAATTGTCATGCATAAATTTCTCTTATAATAGAATTTCGATTTGAATTACAAGGAATAGTTGCAAAGACACGTACGCGCGCAATGCAAATGTTGAAAATTGAAAAGTTGCGATAAAAACCATTGTTGATTCGTTCATTAATAATGGACGAATCGACTTTAAATTAATCAAATAAATTATATCTTATATAAACAATTTAAATATGATGATGTAACCAATGCATGTAAATGTTATTTATACACAATTTTATCTCTTAATTATGCGAGAGATGCGAAAGTAAATGTATATGTATGTATGTGCATAAGAATTTTTTCATAACCTCCCAGAGATACATTACATACACTGCCAGGATTTTTTCTGTATAAATTCTTCCAAAGTGCACAGTGCGATGACTTTGGCCAACAGGCGATAATGAAACAGGTGTGATCATCGCGATACATATGATATATTGTGATAGATGGGAGGAAAACGCAAAGAAACACCAACAACGAAATTTCTGCATTAAATTTAAACCGTGCAAGATTGCATTGAGTTATCTGTATTGTCTGATGAGAAAGTACAAAAGATAATTTTTATTCAAATTATTTGTGTCCTTTTATTTCTATTTAATGTTATTTACGCAATTGTGAATTCAAATAACTTTTCTGGAAGAAATCATGGACATAATTGTGAAACTGAATGAGCAAACGGCAGGCAGAGATAAAATAATAAGGTATGTATATTGTATATATCAAAAATTCAAACGACCCATTATTTATATATATATATATATATATATATTTTATATATATATATATATATATATATATATATATATATGTATGTATATATGTATCATATAATAATTACCATGATAAGAGGTCCTTTGAATATTTAACAATACAATTTATCTCGTGTTCCTCTTTCTTTTAAAATTCAATTTATGAAAAGATTTTTCAATCACTTGTAGCTGTTATTATATATGTTTTGACATTTCCAAAGAAAGATTAATTTCAAATTTATTAAAGAAAATTTAGAATTTAGAAATAGAAGAATTAAAAGTGATTGCAAATTATAAATCATTTTTTAATATTTTTAATATTATCAGAAAGAATAATGAAAATTGTGTTAATTACAGATTATTGCAATACGGGAGTCGTACTTATTGGTACTATGCACAGAATGCACAAAGCACAAGATTCTCCGCAGAAATTTTAAGGAGTTTGGAATTCACTTTTAGTTCATTCCGAAAATGTATTCAACTTTTTAATTTGTATTGAAATATTTCGTTATCATTAACAAAATTTATATCATATGGATCTCTTATTACTTTCTAGTACTTCGCCTTGGAAGATGCTTAGACAGTTTATATTTGGCTTTAAAAATGATGAAGTATCCCGATCCAACAGTGAAGATAACATTAATTATGGCAAAAATAGCAAATGCTTTATATTTACTGGCAGATCATTTTATTTGGGTGGGTAGAGTAGGAATTTTAAGAGTCAATCTGGAAAAGTGGAATAAGATTGCAAATAAATATTGGCTAATAACTATTATTATGAATTTAATAAGAGATATTTATGAGATTGCCAAGATTTTTAAACACGAGAAGAGTATATTTAAACAATATCAAATAGTCTCTTGTCTAAAAAGTCACAAGAAAGTAGTAATGGATACTGTTAAAAACGGATGCGATTTATTTATTCCTTTGACAGCATTAGGTATCACAAAATGTACTCCTGGTACAGTAGGTTTACTTGGAGTAATTTCTTCATTTATTGGTCTCTGTACCATTATCAATCCACTTTATAAATTAACTCCATCTTAGAGTAAAATATTTATTTTTATGATATTTCTGTGCACACGCACGCACTTGTATATGTATCCATGTGTGTGTGTGTGTGTGTGTATGTATGTTTATCTTTTGATAGAAATATATATATAAATGTACATATAAGGAGATGGACTATGTATAATATTGTTATATTAAAATGTCATCTGATTTTTATTCTTATAAAAGGTGATTACTTTAAATGATTGCTTATATAAAAGGTGTATATTGATTGTATATGGTTGTCTCGGTAAAAAATGTAATGGATAAAATCAGCAGTGTTTTTCCTTTTTTGAAATATATATATTTAATAATCTATAAAAAGAATCTATATTGGACCTTCCCAAGTTTATCAATGTTCCTTCCTGTAATCCCTCTTCTTTTCTCTTCATTCAACATGCACAAGAAACCAATCGATATTACTACACTTTCTAGAGATGACGTAACTAATCATCAACAAATATATATATTTGCAAAATGATATGTGAAAAAAGTTCCAACATCCATCTTATATTTCTTACTCTATTTTATTCAACAAGATGATGCAAAAAACTTGATCAGATCTAATATATTTATTTTATTAAAAAACAAGTGTAATTTTATATAAAGAATAATTTTATATAAAAATATAATGTCATGTTTCAGGCATTGTCTGTAAGTATGGGTGCTGCTCCCTCTTGAATTAATAATTCGTATTTATTTGAATAATACATCAGTGTAACGCCCCATTTTGCACAGATCACAGACCATACTGCTCTTATGACTGTACTCTCAGAAATTGGTTGAATGGCTGTATAATATAATAGAAAGTTTTTATGCATTAATACTAATTATAATTATACAAATTATTAGATTTTAGCATTTATACATAGAAAACTAGGAATAAATAAGAATTAAATATATATATATCTCTTCTTAAATAAATAAAATAATATGTAAAACAATTTTCTAAAATAACAATATACTTACGAATCTTGTAGTAAAATGTAAGAAACAAATACCAAATCAGTGCAGTAACACCAATTACAGCACTTATAAAGCCTACTACATTTAAATTCTGCAATGTAATTCTAGTGTGCCATCTCTCCAAAGTTTCCTTGCCTTTTACCCAATGTAAGTGAAAACAGACTCCAGCTAAGGCACCTATGCATTCCAAATATAAATTAAATTTTGAAATGTTAAAATTTCTGCTTTTTTCCCTGCAATATACTGTCATTGCACATATTGAACAATAATATCAAAAGTAAAAAAGACTATGTTTAATACTTTTATACATTATACATCAAAGATTGATTTCTTTGTTTACCATTACATATAGTGCATAAGAAAGAAAATTTTGTCTTTTTCTTCTTGATGTTATTAAAATTCTGAATATCTAATATAGTTGCAATAAGGAGTAGAGAATCGTATTTTATAAATATTAAAAATATTTAATTTTTTAATCATATAAATTAATCCCGAATATAACAGTTATAAAAATAACGATATATTTATTTTTATTATCATTAACAACAATCCTCTCTATCTCTCTCTTTGAAAAAAAAGTGATAGACTTTTGTTCAACACTTTTGTTTTATATATCAACAGAATCTAATTTTACTAGTCGAAATAAACTCTAAAAAACAAATAAAACAAAGTGAAATAAATACCTATTCAGGATGCAGACAGTTAATCAAATAGAAAAGAGAATTTAAGGTATTTATTAAGATCTAATAATCGCGTAGTATGTGATTTGTAACGTTTTATCTTCAAATTGAATACCATAGTTTTCTAACCTCCTAGTATCGACCAAAATCCAACTTCATGGTTCCCATAAACGACAAACAGAACAAAAAACGCAGATACTCCGATAAATATACCCAGAGCACTAATCAATAATTGTACCAAGACGTTGCGTAACATTTTTTTCGGATGTCTATCAATTACGTCGCAACAATAAAGTAATTAAATGTATCATGATGAAAGTTGAACAAAGTACAACAAAGTGCGTATATGTGTGTGTTTTTCTTTACAATCTTCCATCTGTTCGCAACAGCATATGTTTCTTTGGCTGCGTTCGTTTTGACGCTTTCAGTGCTGAAAACATCGTTCTATCTTTGTTTGATATTCGATGTGCAATAAAGACAAAATGATGCTCACAGCGCGTGAGCGTGCAAAGCGAACACAGTCATTAAGAGAAAAATATAGTTTGTGTGTTTGCTAAAAAATGAAATAATCATATATATATATATATATATATATATATATATATATATATGTATATATATATGTTTAAAAATTAGAAAGAGAGAAAACACAAAAAGGGCAACAAGTTTAGTTAAATGAAGAATAAATTTAGGTTACGTTCCAAAACGTAAGTAAAGCCCCTTGCACAATGCTAGGCAACAGGCAATAAGAACAGAAATAATATCTATTCTCTGCTCCTATTGGCGAATATTTTCTGTTCCGCGTATTTATTGGTGAATAGTTTCTATTCCTTATTTCTATTGCCTGTTGCCTAGCATTGTGCAAGGGGCTTAACCGAAGAAATTTTACTCGGATGGCCGTTCCGAAACTCTTTTAAGCCTTTCCGATTGGTTCAAACCAGCCATCGAGTAAAATTTTCCTCGGTTAAGGCCATGGCACACAAAAAAACGTAAGCAATAAAACGTAGTCAATAAGCAAATTGACCAATCATGATTGAGCAGTAAGGCAGCCATATTAAAACGTAAGAAAACGTAAGAATTCCGATTGGTCGATTTCCTTACTGACTACGTTTTACTGCTTACGTATTTTTGTGTGCCAGGGCCCTTACTTACGTTTTAGAACGTAACCTTAATATGATTAATCATAAAGGGTCGTCTACAATGGCCGTAGCATAAGGTTGTAAGGCCGTAGTCGTAAGAAATTGACCAATCTCAGTTGAAGTTCAGGAGAATAATCAACTGTGATTGGTCAATTTCTTACGACCTTACAACCTTATGCTACGGTCATTGTAGACGACCCTTAATAGATATTGGCCGCATTCAACGAACTCAACCGTTAAGTAGCAATTGAACGTGATTGGTTTCTACTTTCAGATCCGACCAATCAGTGTCGGATTACATCGGAAAAACTAGTAATGTTGCCCAACTATTGAGTTCGCTGAATGCGGCCATTGCGATCCAATTATCAAGCTAGTTCGACGCTGATTGGATCGCAGTGGTTTAGCAACTGGCAGCGGAACATTTGCAACGTAGGCTGATGGCAGAGAACGAGATGTTAGCGCTTACGTCTGTCGTAGTCATAGACGTAAAATAAGGCAGAGAAAAATATATATGCTACTTACGTATACGTTTTTCTCTGTCTTACTTTACGTCCATGACCACGACAGACATAAGCGCTAACATCTCGTTCTCTGCCATCAGCCGTATTCTGAAATGGTCCTCAAGGCCCTTGCACCTTTAGTTTTAAAATGCACTCAACTCGGATAGTTCTGTTTATATCCAATCGGAACATGAGAACGAGGCTGATGGCAGAGAACGAGATGTTAGGGCTCGTTCCCACTGAGCGCGTCACGCGTCGCGTCAACCAGCGTGAGCCAATCAAAACATCCCATTGTAATAACACGGAAAACATGTTATTACAATGGGATGTTTTGATTGGCTCACGCTGGTGACGCGCTCAGTGGGAACAAGCCCTTAGCGCTTACGTCTGTCGTAGTCATAGACGTAAAATAAGGCAGAGAAAAATATATATGCTACTTACGTATACGTTTTTCTCTGTCTTACTTTACGTCCATGACCACGACAGATGTAAGCGCTAACATCTCGTTCTCTGCCATCAGCCCAAGTATTATATAGGCTACGTTCCGATATTCACTGCCAGTACTGAAAATCTATAGTATGCGTGACATAAACTATAGATTCTCAGTACTGGCAGTGAATATCGGAACGCAGCCATAGGCTGCATTCAGCGGACTAAACAGTTGGGCAACATTACTAAATTTTCCGATGTAATTCGACGCTGATTGATCGGATCTGAAAGTAGAAACCAATCAGATTTAATTGCTACTTAGCGGTTCAGTCCGCTGAATGTGGCCATAGATAAAAAAAAAAAAAAAGGCTATTGTTAACTTTCCTTTTTAAATATTTTAAATTTTATTACTAACCAAATAAATGTTTCTTTAATTAATTATATATATATATATATATATATATATATATAAAATTAATACACATTGTTTTCTCTCTACATAATAGCACCTTGGTAATCAAAAAAAGTAAACGTTTATTAAATTTAGAAATACTTTACATAAATTATTTTTAATTTTACATATGTATATAATTTACCTATGTTTAAATAATGGTCCTTTTAAATGCACAATTAAAAAGAAAATTAATCAAGAATATTAGTTGACATCTTATTATAGCAGTAGCTAATAATTGATGATTTATGATAAAATTTAAAGATTTAAAGACTATGGAATTTTATTTTAAATGTACATTCTCTAGCTACGCGCATTTTCAACTCTATATAAGAAAAAAAGAGAGAGAGGAGAGAAATAAAAAAAAATATGACTTATATGTATATGTGTGTGTGTGTGTAAAATTTTCATTAGCGCTCTAACTTGAAATATATAAGAATTCAGATAAAAGTGTACTACATTTCATTATTTCTATCCCACTTTTGTTTGCTTTATGTATAAAAATAAATATGATTCTAAAATATATATACAACAAAAGTAAAATTACGTTAATACATGTGTGTAATACATGCATGTATCTTAAAATTATTTATTTCATTATATCCTTTATGCCGGTCAACTTAGCACTTATATCCCATAAACGGAATGCTACTTCAGAATCTAAATCTTTTTTAGAGACATAAAGTTTACAATCGCGATACAAATGTCCACTTTCTTTACATAATGATGATTCTGTTGCACAATGTAACACTGTTTGCGCACCCTGCAATTATTGATTCATAAGAAAAGTTTTATATAAATATTTCAATATATTAAATATGTTATAAACTGTGTACAATGGAAATATCATGAAAAAATCATTTTCTAATAGACATTTTTTAAAAATTGTTAAAAGTATCAAATATATTTACCTGATTAGCAGTACGTAGAAACATGAGAGCAACAGGTGAAAAAATAATATAGTGAAACCAGCTTCTCTTCACATTCCTAAATAGACCAGTGTAAGTAAATCCAGGACATACCATATAGACATTAACACCGGTATTTTCTGTTCGTTTTGCAAGTTCAGTGGCAAAGTATGCATTAGCAAGTTTTGAATTACAATAGCCAGGATTCATCCTACTCTTCACTGGCAATCCTTTCTCACCATTTAAATTTGCAAAATCTATTACTCCAGATTCCAGAAGCTTGGATGTTACTACCACTATTCTATATGGGAAGAAGAAAATATGTTAATATTGATTTATTATTCCAAAATATTGCTTTAGAATCACCTGCTAGGAGCGCTTTGCTTCAAGCGATCCAAAAGTAAATTAGTAAGTAAAAAATGGCCCAAATGATTTACTCCAAAATGAATTTCAAAGCCATCCTTAGTTAATGCATGATCTTTGAGTGGCGCATATACACCGGCGTTATTAATCAATACATGAATATGGGGAAAATTTTTTAGAACTTTATTGGCAAATTCTCTGATGGACGAGAAAGATGCAAGATCTAACTCCATTGGAATCTGTATAATTAAAAAGAGATACATATTAAAAGTGTGTTCTACATATGTATGTGTATTAAAATAATTAAAAAAACATAGAAATTTAAAAATATTTAGAAATCAAATTTTAATATTCAGCATTTATTTGGCTAGAGACGATAAATTGAAACTTTTTACTAACAAAAATTTCAATTATAATTACCAATTCGCCGGTAGATATTTTACTTCGGATTTCAGCAATGACATTCTTTGCGTTCTGTATATCCCTACAAGCCATGATGATTGTAGCTCTCCGTTTGGCCAATTCTTTTACCGTCTCTTTACCAATGCCAGAATTCGCACCAGTCACGAGAAATACCTGGCCTTGTAGATTGCTGGTACTCTTACATCTTCCCCAAGTGCGTTCGCGACATTTGCGAAGCAAGCCGATGAGCAAGACCATCGGCAGAATAAAATAACACCACGAAGATACCATATCGATGGTAGCTTTAACTTTGAAACATGAGAAATTTCTCCGAAAGAGTGCAACGTATAGATTATGTTAAATAATACTAAACATACAGCTGTATGCTAATGCATATTAAGCGCGATTTATGTATTATATTTATTGCGATCGCTCTCGTTTAAATCGAATGGAGCGGACTTTATTCGAGCTGCTCTTTCGTTTCAGTCTAATTTATCGTACGTAATAACATAATAGCATGATCTGTCGTACAACGCACGACCCAAACGTTAGTCCAAAGTCAAATTTTATCTCAAGTACTTTGAGTATATTCTTGCATCTTGAGCAAAATAATCGTTGCAATTACTGCAACATCACTACTTGACACCTAACACACTCGAGCACCTAGGCCGCCGTATAATATACCTGATCACTCTAGTCAACTCAAGATAAAGTTCGAGATAAAGTCACTAGACAAGTAGAAGAATGGCCGCAGCGGACTCAACAGTTGGGCAACATTACTAGATTTTCCAATGTAATTTGACGCTGATTGGTCGGAACTGAAAGTAGAAACCAATTACGTTCGATTGCTACTTAGCGGTTGAGTCCGCTGAATGTAACCATATATTCTTCAGAAAAATAGCTGTGATTGGTCAATATCGTCTAGTAAACTACTCCGACAGCGATGTATTAGGGCTCCTGCACACAGGACGCGGCAAAACTTGCCGTGCGGCAGAAGCCGACGCGATAGCCAATACAAAAGTTGGATTGAGTTCAACTTTGACGCGCGGTGGATGTTATGTATCTGCTGATTGGCTATCGCGTCGACTTCCGCCGCGCGGCAAGCGTTGCCGCGTCCTGTGTGCAGGAGCCCTTAGGCTAAGGGTCGCTTCGATCAAACTCCGATTAGGCCCAGTTCCACAACTTAAGCCGACGGCACACGGTACGATTTTTCGTACTGGATTTGATAAGATTTAGTAAAATACTAAAAATGCCAATCAGAATGCAGCATTTCTAATATTTTACTAAATCTTATCAAATCCAGTACGAAAAATTGTACCGTGTGCCGTAGGCTTTACTTTAACCGAAGTTTAGCTCGTTAAAGGAGGATTTACATTGCGTCCAATGTCCGATGTATGACGTCCGATTGGATACAGTGGGCTTTGGATGCAATGTAAATCGTCCTTTAACGAGCTAAACTTCGGTTAAAATAATAGGTTAGGCCCAGTTCCACAATTTACTTTAACCGAAGTTTAATTCGTTAAAGGCCGGTATTCATAGTCCGTTCTTATATTTAAGATCATCTTAAGAACCCATTCAACCAATCAAATAGCTGCAATGCGGTTATTGATTGGTTGAAGAGGTTCTTAAGACGATCTTAAATATAAGAACGGACTATGAATACCGGCCAAAGAAGGATTTGCATTGCGTTCAATGTCCGATGTATGACGTCTGATTGGATACAATGGGTTTGGGACGCAATGTAAATCCTCCTTTAACAAGCTAAACTTCGGTTAGAATAAGTTGTGGAACTGGGCCTTAGTTTAGGCCCATATTCTGAATCCTCTCTTAAGCGTCGTCTACAATGAGATTTTAAGGAGACTTAGGCCCATATTCTGAATCCTCTTTTATCGATAAAAGTGCCCCTAAAAGTGGCATATAAGCCTTCTGATTGGCTACAGGCCGCTTTTAGGAGCACTTTTATCGATAAAAGAGGATTCAGAATATAGGCCTTAAGGCGTAAGACTTAAGAAATTGACCAATCACAGTCAAGTATTAAGAGAATACTCGACTGTGATTGGTCATTTTCTTAAGTCTTACGCCTTAAGTCTCCTTAAAATCTCATTGTAGACGCCGCATTATCGATAAAAGTGCTCCTAAAAGCGGCCTGTAGCCAATCAGAAGGCTTATATGCCACTTTTAGAGGCACTTTTATCGATAAAAGAGGATTCAGAATATGGGCCTTAGAATATTACATATGGCTGCGTTCAGCAGGATAAGCTGCTTTGCAACTGTTGTAAAATTCGTGAATCTGATTGGTGTATGCTCTTAGATTCAGCCAAAATTAAGAGCCTACACCAATCAGGTTTACGAATTTGACACAGTTGCAATGCAGCTTTTTCTGCTGAACGCAGCCTATGTCGTACGACAAATTTTTTAAGCATTGGATGCGTTCAGCAGAAAAAAGCTGCTTTGCAACTGTTGTAAAATTCGTGGGCCTGATTGGTGTATGCTCTTAATTTTAACTGAATCTAAGAGCATACACCAATCAGATTCACGAATTTTACAACAGTTGCAAAGCAGCTTTTCCTGCTGAACGCAGCTATTGATTGGCTGCGGGATAAAAAATTTCTAAAGATTCAGAAAATTATTATCCCGCAGCCAATCAATAGGTGCTTTCCATTTACATCAAAACTCAGATAAATCTCACTTCTGTCTTTCTTCAACATTCATGTTAAAGAAAGACAAAAGTGAGATTTATCTGAGTTTTGATGTAAATGGAAAGCACCTATTGTGCTTAAAAAATTTCTTCTTTCTTCATCTAATTACATTTGTCGTACGACAAATGTAACTAGATGAAGAAAGCCGCTCGTAATTCATAATCTTTTTTCTTTTATCATCTATGCTTTTAAATTTCTTACAATATTAGTTTCGCATAAAATATAGATGAAATTATATAAATAAAAGAGAATTATATAAATAAAAAATTGCAAATTGCCATTTTTTACTCATACTCTTATATATATTTGCCAAATTAATGGAGCTGACATAATCCAATGATCATTTGTAATTTGGCTTATTTATGTACGTTCATATATAAAGGCGCTTTTTTCTTCTTCTTATAAATTATTTAATCATTCAAAAATTGAATGCCTTCAGTTTCATTTAAAAAAAAATATCTCAAGATTCTAAAGTAGATCAAAGAATCTATAATGACAAAGGTGTCATATTTAACAATTTCTTATAGAAAATATAATAGGAAGACAATGTGTATACAAAGTTTATTTAGTATATTGGATGCAAAATATTAATAAAAAATATTATATTTACTATAATTGTACTTTTGTGCAACATTTGACCATATGCATTTATGTTCACTTATTTCTCTGTTTGCTGCATATATATGATTGTCGTACTATTTTAGTTTTAAAATAAAAGATTAAATTATTAAACCATTTTCTTTATAATTGCTACTTCATGCGTACTTACATTGAAAATTTGCAAAAATATATAGATTAGCTTACACACACGCATATATTTCAATAAATTATATGTATATTAGCTATATATATATATATATATATATATATATATATTTAAATTTTAGTAATGCTGAAATTGTATGGAACATGTTAAGGCACACAATAACTACACGTAATTATATAAATTGATAAATTGCAAATAATATATATGTGTGTGTATGTAATTGTTTTCTTTTAACTATATACTATAGATCTTTAAATGGACGTTCTCTTGTTCAATAATATCAATTCGAAAAAGCGAGAATTAATAGACCTCGTGTGCACATGACACACAAATATAATATAATATGTACAAAGGAAAATTGTATATACAAATACATACATAAACGTATATACAATTTCCTCAGATATTGTAATCTAAAAGTGCTTGTTCTTGTTGCTTTTCATGTAAACAAATACTTTTCATTTGCTATTGTTTATGATCATATAGTTCATCATCAGAAAAATTCTCGAGTTTAAGGTAAAAGTAAATATGATAAATACAAATTAATATTCAATTATGAATAGAGAGTTTTTTCTATCCATTCTTCCATTGTAAACGTAGCTGTGTTGGTTTGATCTGGATCTCTCTCTCTGAAAATATCTATAACAATAACCAAAAATATAATCCACATTTTATTTTATTAAGATGAGAATAGTTATATATATTATACATATAAAATATCAATAGACGAATGATAATATTATTAACAAACAAACTTATGTATTATAATAATTTATAATACCTTAATGTAATATAAAAAAAGGGATATGATATATATCAAAACATAAAAATATTTAATTTTTATTAAATGTAATTGTCTCACTCACCAATCATTGTTTTAAGCCTGACTGCACACATTATGTAATCGTCGAAAGTAATTCTGCCATCTTTAGTGCCATAACGATGAACCAAAATGTTAAGAATATGATTGTTCAAACGATATCCTGCACTATTTAACGCTTGTCTTAATTCAAATGCACTTAAATATCCTGATTCATCTCTATCATATAGTTTAAAAACAGCCTAAAATGTATTTTTATTATATTACTAATATGCAAATTTTAAACTATCTCATATAGAAATTTTTCAAATTAACGGATTACAAATAATTGAATAGAAATATTTCACGCTTATTTACCCTCCACTTTTTAATGTCATTCCATAATGTTTTAAATTCTTCAAACCCGAGTTTCCCAGAATGATCTACATCCAACATAGCAACCATACTGCGACATATATCTTTGCTGAATCCTCTGTCATGAGTGTCTGCAAATTAAAAGAAAAATTCTTTGATTCATTTATCGTGATTTTTATTTTGAAAGATTTATAATAAATTTAAATTTCATATACATGAAAAATTTGCACAAAAGAGTGTGGGAAACAAATAAATATTATCTATACAACTCTTTTTAAATGTGTAAAACGGACAATGTGTGAATGTTAAAAATATAATAATGTCTTTGTTGCGAAAGAAAATTTTGAAACAATCCAATGGATTAAAGATACAGATCGTATCACAAAACCTCACACAAATGTCGATGAAATTTAAACATTGTACGTTTCATGCTTCTCTATTAATTGAGGAAGCATACAGTTGATCATCAACTCTGCCTATGAAATTTAAAATTATAGTGTCAATCTGCTAATGCTATCTTGATAAATGCCAATGTTATCAATGTCTATCATTGATAAAAGTATATTTCAATTGTATCAACATTAAAGCTTATAATTAAATGAATATAACAAATCATCAGGATGAAACAACACAATCTGATAAAACAATCCTGCAATAGAAGTTGCCTTACCTATAGGCTTATTGTATTGTTCATTATTACAAATAATGCCGCATAACAGTGAGATGAGAGTGTTGACAAATGAATCATTTCCTTCAATAGTTTCGGGAACATTTGCCTCGCTATGATGCGCCAACTGCAGTAATTCTACCCGTAACATACACAGCTATGTTAGCGTAGAGTTTTACATACATACACTTGGGCGATAAGAATTATACATATATAATGAGAATAACATATATCATGAGAATTCATTATATCAAAACTTAAGTTTCAATTCGTATTTTTCTAACTTTTACATGCCTTACAAATTCTGCTCCCAATTAAGAGAATTTAACATTTTAAAATTTTTTCATATTATTTCTATGTAAATGTATGTGAACTGGTTTTTATAATTAAATGGTATTAATTAAATTAAGAAAACATTTTTCGCAATATTAATGGTAATTTTGAGAATCAAGATGTGTGCATCGCGCGCATTTATTTGTCTATTTACTTAAGAAACCCAAGTGTATTTATGTACTATGGATATGAATTACAAGGTAAAAGAAGTAAGCATGCGTAATTATTAATATAATTATTAAGTATTGTACAGCGTGCTGAGCGACTCAAGTAACTTTTAATAGAAAATTTTTAAAATATTTCATAATAAATTAATTAGCTATAAAACTAAAAATAAATAAAAATAAATAAATAAAGCACAAATATTAATCAAGTGATATTTGATTAATACAACATAGAATTAAAAATGAGGATCATTAAATATACAATCCTATATTGATGATTGCAAAGACTGTGAAATAACTAAGCAGAAAAAATATGGAAAGCTACAAAGCAAAGCTCACAATTAGAATAAAATTCATTCGTACGTTTGCAGGAAAATATCGTATTCATAATTGTGCATATTTATGTATATTTATGTGTATATTTATATTTTATAAAAAATATATATATATATATTATAAGTTATACCTAACACATGAAGAATATATCTTACATGATTTTATCTACCTTTTTTCATAGCGAAATCTAAGATATCTTTGAGTTCCATCCAATCCACTTCCAAGTCATCACCAGCAAGTTTTTTGAAGAATTCTCTAACTTTTTCAGCATTGCGATCTTGTTCCGGTTCATCGCGAACCTAAAAAAATAACATAAAAATAAATTTTAAATATGATATATATAAACATATTCTTTGGCAAAATAAAACCCCCCAGAATTTCTCTCATAAAATTTATAGGTATTTCAGATAGTTTTAATTTCAACAAGATATGTAAAATCTATGTTGTGCATATACAGAGATATATATACATATGTAAAACACATACAAAAATGTATAGCCAACACTACAATTGCAGACTCTTGACAACATATCTTATATATATATATTACAAACATCAGAAACTATAATATAAAGTTATTTTATTTATTATAGTTTCTGACTTCTGTAATGTATATATATATTTCAGATTGTTATCATAAGCTTGAGCACATAGAATAATCCAACAACAGCATATTTTCTCCTACTTCTTGCAAATATATAAACATACAACATATATTATAGTCTTTTATGTGCCATTATGTAACATGTACAGACGTGCATTTTACTTACATTATCTTCATCATGCTCCTCTTTACCGCTCACAGAATTAATTACCTAAAAGCCAAGCGACATAAACATGCAAATTGTTAGGTATTAGCAACAAGTACAAGGCAAGTACAAGTACTATTACTATTATAAGTGATGTCCTATATAACTTCACATCAAGTATCACACAGCAAAAAAAAATGTTAAATGAAGACAAAAGTTAGACTTCTTAGGTGTGAGCTAGATACAAGGCTTAATTATATAGTGCCGTTCAATTTTATGATTTGTGCAGCATTATTTAGCATAGTCAACGCTATAATTACAAACTCTTGACAACGTATTTTATACATACATATACATATACATATACATATATATATATATATATATATATATATATATATATATATATATATATATATATGTATGTATGTATGTATGTATAAAATATATTGTCTGCAATATATGTGGTGTGTGTGTATATACACACGCACCACACACACACGCATACACACACTTATAAAGCTGTGTCAATGCTGTTATTAATGAAGAATTATCATTAGTTATTTTATAGATTGAAGAAAATGTGTTTATCACTTTTGGGGTATAATCTTAAACTTTAAAAATAAAGTTTAAAAAATAATTAATCCTAAATAATATTTATATAATCTGAAAATCTTTCTATATTTCACAATGCAATTGCAAACTTTATTTCATCCCTTATTTCAGTTGGATAACCTTGTGAAAACATTTTTTAATATGATGATTTTAAAAATATTATTACCATTACGTCAATTTTTTATTAAAAAAATAAAATTTGTATACTTAGAATTAAGAAATTTGTATACTTAGAATTAAGGTACTATTGTATGTACATGTATCGATTCTTTTAATTCACTAGAATATTTACAATCCTTACCCTATCGTCGACTTCTCCGATACCAACTTCTTCGTCGTTTTCTCTGTAAATAAATAAGAATACTTTGAAGAAAATTCTTCAACTAGCATAAGACAAGTATCCCTATATAATGGTTGAACTTACTCCATATTATTCTTGTTTTCAGAGAAGATTCTCAGCAAGAATTCACCCTCCTCATTTGGGTCAAAAGTACTTGGAACTATGCAGTACACGCCCGGTGGTAATTTGAAACGACACGTGACTTCCCGTAAGTTTATAAATGCCGGTGAACGTCCAACAGACGCATTGTATTTGAAAAAGTTTATGTCTAGCGGTTTTGGCAGCCTTTCTGGATATTCCAACTAGATCGATTAAAAATTAATTTATTAATGAAAAAATTTACATTTCTTTCGTTAGACTTCATTTTTCTTTCATCAATTTCAATCAAAACATTTGATGTTTTTCCCTTCTTTACTCTTTTATAGACACATTATAGACACATTTTATACACTTATAGACATATTTAAAAACAATTGTCAAAACTATGTATAAACTTAAAAACGAGCAATTTATGTGGTAGTGAAATTACACATTTTGAGATACTAAAAAAGCAAAACGATACCTCGACTTTTTAGACTTTGTATTTGAACCTAATCCAGATGCTATACGATTTCACATTTTAATATATTACACAAAGTTTGTGAAGAATATGAAGTAAATCAATTAATTTCACATACATGATATATCGCGAATCCGATAGTGAGGCAATCTGCACCCATTCTTTTTTGCGCTCTCCTGTTTTTTTGCATCAAGGCAACAATTACGGTACACTTGTCATCGTCGTCATCTGGATATTCTAATGTGATACGATACTGCGGATTGTGACAGAAAGTCTCTGCGAAACACGCATATATACAAATATATATAATTGAATTAAATATATACGTATAATTCAATTTCGACTTTTACGAAATTGTAGCCGCTTCTCTCGATGATATCTCACCTAAATAATTTCTACAACCACCCGCTGTTACACCGCGCACCCATTCTCCCTCAAACACACTCATCTCCCAGCGTTTCTTCCCGGCATCGATGTCGTCTGCAGTTAAGGAATCGGGATTTAAGTTGCATATCTCGAGTTGAGTGAAATGGCGTGTAAAATCATGAAATGACATCCAAAATTCGCCGTCCATATCGAAAGTCAGACCAAGCTCTTCCTTCTCGTGATCGGGGATAAATCTCCATTCCGGTGATCTGTCAACGGGCGATGAAAGCGTAAACTCTAGGTAAAATCGCCTGCACATGAATAGAATTACTTACTGGTCGCTCCAAGGTCCATTCCATTCCGCTTCGTTTCCCCAAGGATTTCGAAGTCTCAAGAGAGGTATAGTACCGTGCTGATTCGGTGTTTGAATCTCTACATGCTTTACACGGGTAATGCTGTATGCGTGACCGCGTATCAACCCCTGAGGCGTTTCAGCCTCTACTATGTTTGGATCAGGCTGAAAGTATCATACATTTATATACATGGTTGATAAAATAAAATAAAATCTATTAATAATGTGTAAACGGTAAAATTGCGCATTTACTCATGTGGATTATTGGAGTAAAACAATTGAATAATTATATATATTACACGTATGTATAGGATACAGAGATTACTACTCCATATATAAGTAAAATAATAAAATTATTTAATATTTTATCACTTTCCAACAGGGATTTGTCTACATTATTATATATATATATATATATATACACACACACACACACACACACACACACACACACACACACACACACACACACACACACACACACACACACACACACACACACACACACACACACACACACACACACACACACACACACACACACACACACACACACACACACACACACACACACACACACACACACATATATATATATATATATATATATATATATATATATATATGTATATATACATATATATATATATGTATGTATATATACATATATATATATGTATGTATATAAATATAAAATTACATAATATATGTATAATACGAGAAAATTAAATTTTTAAATAGTGATTATTAAATCTACTAGTTGATGCTGTGCATGTATTAGTTTATACATACACACATACACACACTTACATACATGTACTGTATATAAACTGATTTTGAATATATCTCTTCATAAATAATGTTCTAACTTTATAAATATAATTCTAACTCGGCCACAAATTATAATCTAAATCTTATGCTTTAGTTATCAAGTATTGCAAACGATTTAGAGAATCAATCGACATAATGATTGTTACAAGAACCTGCGAAATAAATAAAAATAAATATTGTAAAAAATTGCTAAATCACCTCGATGGAGCAACCCAATAATGAATTTCTCTCAAAGGCTTTTAACAGTATGTTAAATAAGTTTGGCGGTGTTTGATCCATTTGATACATTTCCGTTACCCCACCAGTAAAGTCCTCCATAGCTTCGCAGGTTGTGCCACCTTTTAATGCTTCGTAAGAGCCATGAAGTTTCGCATATGCTTTCTCGAGAAGAGCGCTCCAAAATTCGTTGCTTTCGGCCGAATGGAGATATACCAATTCTCCGCGACAGGTAGGCAATCGATCATCGATTACCACATCAACCCATCTTCCATATTGCCAAAACCTATAATACATACATACATTTCTATAAATAATCTTTCCCAGACTGATGATTTGTAAATGAATTAGTGGCTATATTTTTCTATAAATATTGCAGATTTTTAGACACATCATCAAATATCCAGACGAAAAATTTAATCGCGACGTTTACTATTTCGGCGATAAACGAAAACAATCTCAAGTTATTATTCTTATTAAGCAATTATACTGATTTAAAGAGAAGAGGTAAATAAACTATAAATTATATTATTTTTTATTAGGTCGCGCGGAAATTGCGTTGCGCGTCTTATGAATGAATAAATATCTTTTTCAAAAAAAATTTTACCTAAAATGGAAGATTCCAGCGTAATTTTCCTCGAAGCTCTGATCTTCTGGTACTATTTGAAAGAATAAATTCGAATGCATTGTCAAATTTGCTACGGCGGCTAGCAACCAGCAATCTCCTAACTCTCCTTGTTGAACGTCGAATCTTGAAAAACCTTCTACAAAAAGTTGAGGATCGTCTGCAATTTCCTGTAAAAGGCAACGTGTTTATTACATTGATCATTTTGTATATACACATTATAATAATAATACATATTATACTTATATTTATGACACAAATTCACATAATAATGTAAGCCGAGTACTATAATTTCGATATATGTATATGTTAGTAGTTGAGACAATTTCTGACCATTGGTCGTTTCCATTCTATATATCTGTCCGGTCTGCGGGAAAAATATAGCGATGAATCGTCGGCTAAGAATTCAGGATCCTCGAATAATCGTCCTGTCGCTAGGCATTCTCGTCTCAGCGTATTAAAATCTTGAATCGCTCCTCGTGGTCTGAAGCCGGAACCTTTTTCTCCTAGCTGCGGACATTGGTTTGCATTAATTCGTGATACGATCTATTCTCGAAAATTCACAATCTAGAAATTTAAAGGATAGCGTACGTTATAACAAGATTTCCCGATGAAATTTTTTACAGTTCGTATAGCTTTATCATCATATAATTGTTTATCTTGACAAGAATTTAAACGCTCCTTGATTGTAGGACCGTTCAACTTGTTTGGCAAGTTTGCAAGTTCCGAATTGAGAGTGAATTTGAGTTTGGTAGAGTATGGAATATTGTTTTTGGTAATTATTTTGTCACTCGTAAACTTTGCGGATTTGAAACTGGATCCGACTTTCAAAACTGCAAGACCTTCTTGCATATAATTGAAGTAACGATAATTAGTATATTTATTACGTTGCAGATCCATCTCCCGGATTGAACCAAAGAACACGAACCGATCGTTTGTATATGTGACAAAAGTTAATAGATACGCGTGTGCGGAAAATAATTACGTATTCAAAATAGATGTCGGAAAAAAACGTGCACCCGATACCGAACGAAGAACGAAACTATTTGTTACTGCGAAGAAAGCTAAAGTTTTGATATAATTATCATTTCTAGTAGTACGATAACTATATGCACCGGATGACCGAATCAACCGCAATTTAGAGAATGTGATACGGTATTTAATAATAAGTACATGCAAACAGTTGCACACATGTTTAAGAAATGATAAATGGCAATGCAAGTATGCATCGTTAAGTACAGTATTTCAATTTATGAGGTGAATGCGAAAACCTATCCAAAAAAAGTGCCTATAAGTATATCCACATTTTTATCTCACACACATATAACGGTCTTATTAATATTTATTAACTATGTGTGTATATATATATATATATATATATATATATATATATAACCGCTCTTTTAAATATTTTTTTAAATGCTAGAGCTATTTAAAGACTTTAGACTGATTAAGTAAAGCTTAGCGCAATCTTTAATGATCGAATAAAAACACGCTTTTTTCTCATGATTTGGTATATTTTTATCTTTAGAAATTATTATCAATCCTTTAGATTATTTCCAATCTGAATGATATACTGTCAATGATTTTATAAATACCCACATTTACGTTTCAAATTAGGTAAAAAGGTTACATAAATTTTTAATAAGATGATATCATAGTCACAATGATAAAATTCATTTCTTTCCCTCTAATCTAAAATTTTCCATTACAAATTATAGAGAAATATAAATGGAATAAATTTCACAAAATTACTTTAAAAGACAACTATTGTCTATCTAATTATTCGGTTTATTTATACAAGTACGCACAAGTGTTTGCTTATTTTTGTTACTAATTATTGTTCAACTATTATTATTTTCTTATTATTTATCTTTATTTTTTTACAATACCAGCTCGCGAATAAAATGTTGAAAATTTTCTTATTAAGCGAGAATTTAGATACTTTTCTTTGAGTGAATAACGTAAATATAATATGTATACCATTGTATGCAAATATTTGCACATGTGTTATAACGCATATTGACATTATATTAACGAATATGACGTATGTAAATACATGCATGACATTGGAACAATCACTTATTTTTTCTATCGTTATCATTATGATGTTATCATTATTAGCCTTTTATTATTTTGTAGCTTGAGATAATTTTATTACTATAATATTAACGAGATTAATTAGAAAAATTTAATATTTATATACTATAAAAAGGTTTTTAAAATTAATGTTAATGTTTGCGAAGTATTGTATATAAGTATCTTTGGGACAGGGGAAAAGTGGAAGAAGGCTTTAAACACAGATTTTACATACACGTACGTATGCACGCGCTATTTTATATTTTTATGTCATTATTTAAATGTGGGAAAAATTAATCCTTCGTGCAATTTCAATATGATAGTTTATTCCATTACTATAATAGTTTATACTACGCTGCTAGAGCGCATTAACTTTCTCTCTATTGCCTACATTAGCTCGAAACTTTTTCACACACATACACACACACAAAAGAATGATGTAAACCATGCATTACTCATATATATAAATGTGTGCGTGTGTGTATGCATAGATATAAAAATTAATAGATAAATCTATACTTTTTAAAGATACTGTGTGTGAGTCATGTACCATTAAAAATAAATTTCCACGTGTATATTCTCAAATTTCAAAGTTTTAATATAATCGATAAACGAGAGGAAACGCAAAAAGAAAACAATAAAAATCAACGTTTCTGACTTGTATGACATAGTTGATGATAAAAAAAGCTTTTTTAAAATGCATGCTTAAACAATTTTCGTGAGCAGGGTAATTTTAATTTCAATCGAGATGGGCTCTAGATAAATCTTTTAAAAACATGATTTATATTTGTTAATGTTACAAAGTTTGCGAGCACTGTTATATACTCAGCGACCGGCTTCTTAGCTTCGAGCTTCGAGTCGTATAGCGTACCACTTTGATATTGAAGAGCGACGGTAGAAATCGTTTGACCTCGACTGCCGCCTTGACAAACACATCCTCCGCGCCATCTCCGTCATTGTAACCTCCATAGTAACTCATCCTCTCTTGGTTACTCAAAGAAATTAGATTAAATATATCGAATTATTTAGAAATCACCGATTAACCGAGAAGACGATGCGGCGCAAATACTTTGGATATCCGTCGCGTTCGTTTAACTGGCGAAAGTGAAAAAAGGCGAAAAGAGATTCCCGGTTTTATCTTACGCATGTATAAAACCGTTAATCTGACAGATACACGGCACACGGCACACGGCACACGGGCACGGCTTACCCTCACCCATGACTTTTCCTGGTCGCGTTTCGTCACGCACGTGAATCAACGCGGCTAAATGTCAGTGAGGTGCACGTGATTTTCAAAGCGCGATCTTTCAAATATGTACGTTCATCACTGGCTACCTACAACCTACAACGTTCAAATTCGAGTTTAAATTTTTAATTCTCTTTTTTTAATTATAATTCACGCATGTTCAGCGGAGCATGCATTTTTAAGCAGCGCTCGAATCGATTAGTTATTTATTACTTTTAAATACAGGAAAGTAGTTTTGCAACGCGGCAGTTTAAAAAAAGTTTGTTACTTTTATCATCTATATCCTACGTATATTATATTTATCATCTCTATCCTATATATATTATTTTACCAATATATTTATGTTTTAAGATTATTGACGAAACAAAATTTAAAAAATTGCTCCTAAGATATATAATATAAAATAACGTTGAAATTAAAATAAAACTTGGAGAAGGAGAGAGAATAAAAAAAGAAAGTAATAATAAAAATTATCTTTTCTCTCCCTCATTCTTTCTCTTTCTTTGAATTCGGCTTTTATGTATACGTATACACATTCCTTGTTTTATTTTAAATGTACTTTAAATGCGCTACATATCGTATATAATTAAAAAAAAAAGAATATACATATATGTATAATTTGTGTGTTGTTTAATCTGCATTAATTGGGTGCACACGCGTCTTAATTTTGTCGTGCAAAATTCTAAATAGCAGAGACGCTTTGTAATTTTCAATAAGCAAAAAATAAAAAAAGAACTGTAAAAGCGCTTATCTAAATTGTTTTAGAGATTGAAACAATAAAAAAATCGTAAAATATACTCACCTCTATATTTTTTGTTTCTTGTCGCACAAATTCCGGCTCGCATATCTCTTTGTTCCATCCATACGAATTCATTTTTACCCAGTCGATATACTTTTATCTCGATGACGATAAATTAATGGGCCTCGAGTCGATTTCAGTCAGAAGGTTAGGGTAGGTTATATTAGATTAGATTAAGCTAATTACATAGCAAAATACATGAATCACTTGTGTTCAAATTACCCAACTAATGATATCCGGCTTAATCTTTGTCATTGATTAACCTCACTCTTTCAGCGTCAGTCACATGACCGTAATCACGTTTTTAACGGGAGATTAATTACGTTACGATACGCGAACGTGATTATTTTTTAAAATGATTGTACGATATCATATTCTTGCAAACGATATTTATACTTTCAATAACCTGGACGTAATTCGGACATTAACATCCGATGTCACGTAGCGATCCAATAATTTATGAATAATTAAGAATTATGAAGAAATAATTTATCAATAATTTATAGAACGAGAGGAAAAAAAGAGAAATAATTGATGAAATATTAACGTAATTATCGCAAATAAAATATACAAACAATTTACAAAAAATGCCGCGATTACTGTTGTATCACAAATGAATAATCATCCTCAAACTATTTCGCCGCCACCACTATTTATCATTGCTCTTGAAATTGTACATTCACTCGAACAAATGTGATCATTCGAACGCGGAAAAAGAATACGACTAAATAATACGACGATTTATAATTTCGTTGTTTGACATTTGCAATAAACGTGCTAATCTGCCAGCGGCGCAATCACGTGTCACTTTCGGTCAACGTCACGCCACGCCACGCCAATGCCAACATTAGCTGCGTTCAGCAGAAAAAGCTGCTTCACAACTGTTGTAAAATTCGTGAGCCTGATTGGTGTATGCTCTTAATTTTGGCTGAATCTAAGAGTATACACCAATCAGATTCACGAATTTTACAACAGTTGCAAAGCAGCTTTTCCTGCTGAACGCAGCCATTGCTACCGCCAACAAATAATTGGAACAAAACAAACACGCGTCGCGTCACTATCGCGGATGTCACTTTTCAGCAAGCGACATCAGAGGACACGGTGTAACACAGCGAATCATTTCGTCCTTATTTACATACATTCGATAACCAACAAGGACCAAGCGATACACTGGCCCATATTCTGAATCCTCTTTTATCGATAAAAGTGCTCCTAAAAGCGGCCTGTAGCCAATCAGAAGGCTTATATGCCACTTTTAGAGGCACTTTTATCGATAAAAGAGGATTCAGAATATGGGCCACTGTGTTTTCTGTGTCGCTTGCCGAAAAACGCCCTATGTATCGAGTAGAAAATTCGCGCGCAATTCAATCAGCCAATTACGGCCGAGCGCTGCTTCGCGATTGCGCGTAACGGTCAGCCAATCATGATCGAGCGTTGCTTTACGATTATCGTGAGAATCGACCAATTACAGACGAGCGCTATTTTATGATTACTACGTTACAATCGACCAATCGCAGCCCATGTTTTATAATCTTGAGAAATTCAAACTCCAAGTTTAGCGAAGTTACGCGCCTTCCCCGTCCCTGGACTATCCGCGATCGCGATCGAGTTATATCAAGTGAATTTGACAAGCGTTCGTCGTCCTTCTCGCGTTACATAGCGTTATTTGCGATATACACCGAGAAAAAGGAATCGGACTTGAGTAACGGTGATGCGAGCGACCATTGCTCGTCCTAAATGTATCCGGTGCGCGATGCGAATGCCGGGAGTGTCTAAAGTGGCGTATTAAATGATTAGTATTGTACGAACGTTTTTTTTCTTTGCTATAATGGAGTCGTAGCGTCGGCGAGAAAAACATTTACTTGCGCGTACAAAAGTTAGCGTCGTTAACTGACGCTTTACCAACTCCTGTAATAAATCGAAAGTACCAAAAGTGTTGCCCTTGTACAAATAACGGACGTATCGTCTTAATTAGCGCGTAGATTTTCTTTGTGGCTCGACTCGCAATCAATTCGCCCTACAAATATCCGGAACAATAGAGTAACTGGCGAGGAAGTAACAAACAACGAGTACCTATCCCCCTTCGCCCACCGTCTCGTCTCATCGCCTGGTGAGTGCATTTGTTTGTTTATTATTACATTCGCGTTATCGACCATTCGTTCGTTTCATTCGCTTGCAATAATTTAATCGCGCGATTCGATCGCGATCGCGATCTCGATCTCGATATTTCGCCACGAAAGATCAATCTTTGTATATCGTTGAAAATACATTCGTACATACATGCGACATGCCGAGTAAAAATGTGAGAAATGACCGAGTACGCGACAGTCGGTAATCGTTGAATTATCTTTCGGTAGCCTATCGTTTGTTTCGCATACATGGAGCGTGTACCAGATGTCGCCAACATGCCAGTCTACTTGCTCGAACGCGACTTGTGCACGAGTACGATTCCCGCAACATTCCGACGATACCTCCGACGCGCCTTTCAATTTTGACAAATTGTGTGTGTCGATACCTATATCGCGATGACATCGTGAATATCGCAAAATTATGTATAAAATTATGTACAAGAGACTCATATATGATATTAGTGACGCGCATCGCGATTGTATTCGCAAGCGTCTCAAATAAGAGCCTGTCCAGATAAATTGGCAAAGATGCATAATACATGCATACACATATGCAGAAAAAAATTTATCAATCGTCTAAGGATATATGAGAGATGTTACATTGCCATCTCTCTTTATACTAGAATGATCGATTGATTTTCCTATGCATATGTATATGCATATTATACATGTATCTTTATCACCACATCGATTTTTACTATGAGCCAGAAATTTAATCTGTCACGTTTTGCGAAACACTTTCTATGATTTCTATTATATCACGGCCAACATAATTACATAGTCGATAAGAGACAGAATCATATTATTATGCGATAGCGATTCTTGTTGCAGTTCGTTGCATTTTGGAAATTAGAATTTATATATTTCTAGATCGATTCGCGAATGCTTTTAGATTACTGTTTTACAACTTTTAGTATCATTGGAAAAAACGTATTATATGTACGTGTAATTTTCATAGAGAGATATATAATTGCGAAAAAGAAGAAAAAAAAATAATAAAATATCAAAACATCCGAAAATAGTCCGTTCACCGATATCTTTTCCCCCACATAAAAATATATTTATATTAAATTTATCAATTTTCCTTCTGAATATCATTTTCATAGAATTACAGTTTATATTGTAGCAAAAAATCTTTAAGTTTTCTAGTAAAATATTTATTTATTTTGCCAGATAATACATTTTATGACGTACGATAATGTTCGATGTGTGTGTAGACATGTGCAAACATTATTTATTTACATTTGTTTCAAGTTAAATAAATATATTTACTAGAAAAACATACAAAGAAAAATTTTTATGCCAAAACATATATTGTAACTTTATGACTATAATATACATATATATAAAACATTATATACACACATTACAGTCATAGAATTACAATGTATGTTTTAGCATAAAAATTTTTCTCTACATGTTTTCTAGTAAATATATTTAACTTGAAACAAATGTAAATAAATAATGTTTGCACATGTCTACACACACATCGAACATTATCGTACGTCATAAAATGTATCATCTGGCAAAATAAATAAATATTTTACTAGAAAAAAAAAAAAATATATATATATATATATATATATATATCTTTTTACTTTCTAGTTTCATGCCGCTTTTATTTTGCAATAATCCCAAAGCCGTATTCTTTCAGTGCTTAAAATTAATTGAAATTATGGCGTGTTCAACTTATCGATTTGGAGACACACCTTCATTCACAAAATGAATCACTTGTGTGTCACGGTCATTATGTTATGTTATGGTTGATATTTCGCATTTGTCTGCCTAATTTAGATACAATTTACTCGGCAATTTAAAAATTACCGCAATTAGATGAATGCAGTCGTAGCGCGAAGGACTCACAACAAAATATAACGATTAACGTCATGACAATAACGAGTGAAAATAACTTTGTTATAAAAATCAACAATGTAATTAATTGCTATCGTTAAGTCATTTTTATGAATGTTTGATATAATAATTGTCATTTATACAGAGTCATTATTTTTAACCGATTAATGCTCCGACTTTAGTCTCTATTCAGAGATAAATGGACACACACTATTGCATCATTTTCGAATAATGTAACAGCGGATAATAATGATTACAATCAAATAAGATGTATTATGTAATGGCTGCAAATAAAATATTAACTATTATATAAATATTATATACGTATACGAATATTTTTCGTCGTGCAAATTTTATCACGTGCGAAAAATCCCATAATGTCAGAAGTGTTATCGTACTTGAGTTTCTATCTGCCTATCTGTATCAAAATCAATGATAATCTCCTATATAGCGCGTTTTGCGAAACGTTATATCGCACATACAAACTTTTTTCTTGCACCGCACCTACAATAACATGGTGGATTGTAAACGTGTTTGTAAAACGACACCAAATGATACACGCAATCGAGCCGAAACTCGAAACGAACGCGAATGGCCAAGTAGTACGTATTACACTGACTGATATATCCGATAAAAGATTTGTTCCGTTCCGGAACTATCCCTTCCCTCGTACATCGACGTCGCGGCCGCGACACGTCGGCGCCGACGCCGGCGCGGTGCATGGTGCACATTGCCGACCGCAAACGCCCTTACTACGTATGCTGAACCGCTTTCCCTTACAAGGAATACTCATCGATATCTCGCCGAAAAAGAAAGTCCAGACCGGTTCTCTACCACTCTGCACGTCATATGCGATATAATATTTTTTTTATATATAAATGAAGGACATTTTGTTTCGTCGGTCACTTTGCGAGGAAAATGGCTGTTGTATCGTATTACGTGAGCATCGTTTTTACAAATTATAATTTCATTTATACATTCTCTATTTCTTCTATATCGAAAAATATGCGTAAAATAATATTAAAAATCAAAATATGCGCACAATACACATCTATATTTTTTCACAATTTGAATAATTATATTTTTTATTATTAATATATATTAAGTTAATTTTTAATTAAGACTTTTATGTACATGTGTGTGTGTGTGTGTGTGTGTATAATGAAAAAAATTTTATATTAATATCTCTTCAATTTTTTTTCAAGCTACAAAAGATAATTTATAAGTTTTAACAAAAATTGTACAACTTGAGATAATATTTAAAGTTCAAAGGAATATTCCAAATGGGAACCATTATACGCATGTTTTCAATCCATTAATCTCATAAAAGTTATTTTAGGGACTTTGAAGAAGCTAAGAATTATTGCATCCACAAACGACAGCTCGAATATTCTTGTTCGCCGTTAGTGAATACTGTTATTCTTCGTATTGCATAATCGTCTCGCAAACTAATTATCCATAAAAATAAACATTGTACGTAACATATCAAGCCAGGTATTAATTAATTAATTCAATTAATCAAGTCAAGAATATTGCAAATGCAATATTTGCTTCATTCTAGCATCGCTAGTTTATCATATGTATAACGAACCATTATTTTGTGTATTAAATAGAAATTGTTAAAAATATTAGTGGCAATGAATGTGTAGTGTACGAAACAAACAAAAGCATGTATCTAGCTAAAATCGAATCTTTAATATTAAGATATATATATATTATTTTTTAAATTTATAAACAATATATAATATATGTATAAATTTTTAATTCAGAAAATGTTTTTGACGTTACTTATAATTTTTGAGATGATGCTACTTTTAATAAAAAGTTTGTTTAAAAAAAAGGTAATTAAATTAATAAAACGCGTTTTAATTGTATGGATTCCCTGGCGAAAATAATTATCGGAGCGTAAGTCGAATGTAAGGAAAGAGTAACAGAAGTGTAAACGAAGCTTCTAGGAGGCGTAAATTGAAACAACTAAACAAGCGTTAACGCTTCGTTTACGTTTCGTTGTTTCAATTTACGCCTCCTAGAAGCTTCGTTTACACTTCTGTTACTCTTTCCTTACATTCGACTTACGCTCCGATATTTATTTTCGCCAGGGTTTAAAACCTAAATTGTGTACAAAGATAATATAGCAAAAAGTAAAATTATTACAACTTCAAAATTTAATTGAATTAATTACTTATTTAATTTGTTAGTTTTGAAATACTACTCTCTCTCTCTCTCTCTCATAAAAAAGTAGACTATCAACTTTACAAAGCAGATTTCACAAAGCCCTACTTTTAATCAAGAAAGGAATCAAGGGAATCGAGAGATACAAAGTTGTGCCAAACGCGTCGGAGAGACACGAGTGCGCGGGAACCGTGGCAGGCCTAAAAATATATCGCGACGATATATATCGTACATGCCCGCATATACAAAGGGGTTTGTCTTAAAAGTAAATTTGGCGGTAAGCCAGGATGGCGAAAAAATTTTCCCCACAGGAAGGAGGACGCGCGATTGTGAGAATGCGGCGAGTTTTAGTCGCCGCACATGCCGCGTTGCATGTTGCGTGTTGCGTCGTCGCGTCGATCGCGTTCGAATAGCGTGAAACATACAAACACCGCGTTCAATGAGCTAGAAAATATCAAAGAGCCAAAAGGGAAAAGATATTTTGAGCCGGTATATACCTAGAATTCTGGATACATTTCATTTCGGATTCTACGCTATGCTCGATCTCGGTCTCAGTCTTGGTCTCGGTCTCGGCTGGAGATCGCGCTTCGAGTTCGAGAGATCGGACTGGAATATTATTTCTAAATTAGTCGCGTAAGATTACAGCGACTACTAACGTTCCTCGTAAACGCTGCGTGTGAGAAATCTTGTGCACATGCGTAATGTTTTTTTTTTCAAGGATAAATTTAGTAAACTAGTTGTTTATTAAACAAAATTATACGAAAAATCATGCCCGGTAAATCAAGATTATATATCAAGCTTTTAATCTAGGGCAAATATAATGTGTGATTACGAAGCAGCGAGTGAACTTGACATTAATATTAATATTAATGCTGCACGAGTTGGATTAATCTTTATACACACTTTGCAAAAAAAGCTCCAAATACATTTATTTATCTCATAGAGATATGGCGTATGAGGAATTTATCAGAGCTACAAATTATGTATAAAAATTGAGTTTTATCACTTAAATGATGAATATATGTCGCAAAAATTCCAAGAATTAATTAACAACAATATATAACAAGGATGATAGTGCGTGATATTGACGAACCTTGAAAGTAGTATTGGCGGGATGATACACATCGCCGGAGCCGGAGAGTCCTCCTCGTAATAAACGCGACGAAAGATTATAGCGACCTAACGTAGCCCACGCGTCCTTTGTTGCTTGCACGGGATATCTAACGATATAAGCAAAAAATTATTCTCCTTTTCCTTTTTTTCTTTCTCTTTTTACCTCACGGCTTACTTTGTTACGCTAATTTAATTATATTCCTAAAGGTGAGAGGAAAAGAGGAGGAACGAAATTTTTTCCACGAGAAAGCGAATTTGAGAAACGAAATAAATTTCATATAGGATAAATAGTCACATTTCGTCATTAAGTGTACAACATACACATTAAGTAGAGATCGAAACGTCTATATTGTCACTTACACGCGCAACACGCTTACCCTTTCGCGAATTTGTATGTTTTCGATGGTTGGCCGTCCTCGACAATGGTTTTGACATAATAATACGAATAACTCGACATTGTCTTGGATCGTCAACAGTTGATTCGACCGAGAATAATCGGAGATGCGACGTTTTATAACGACGGATATGTAGAAATACGAGAAAAAGACGCAGTTTGTCAAACGATCACTGTAAATCAAATGTTGTCTGACTGTGCAACTTCTTTCCTTTGCTGTGTATTCGCGGATGCATACTTGTCGACACTGCGCTTATCTATGCTTCGTATATGAGTGTGCACGAAGGTATATATATAGCCACCGCCGGCACATTATTAGGAAAACTCCGACACTTTCCAAGATGTGACAATGTCATCGCACGCGATGCTAGAGATATGCATGATAAAGCTCACTTGAAAATGCGCCAGTAACCGAAAAATATAAATGATAGAGAACGGAGAAGTAATAGCGAGTGTGATATATATATATATATATATATATATATATATATATATATATAGAGAGAGAGAGAGAGAGAGAGAGAGCTAATGATAATACTAATATCACTAATAATAATGTCAGTAAAATTTATATGTTTCGTTTGTATAAATTACATATGAACCACGTGCGTAGCAAGTTTATTTTCTTTACACAATACAAACATAAATGCTAAATAAATGACAAAAATAAAAGTTAATTATTGTTGTACAAGCTATTGAATGGATTTTCTAAAAGCATTTAAAGTTCAAAAATTTCTTTTTTATTCTTGTGACATTTTTTTCTTATTATTTTTTGTCCTACACTGTATTTATCTAGATGGAATTAATCAATTTTATCCACCATTAATATCTATTATCAATAATATCTAGATATTGTGTGTGTATGTGTGTGTGTGTGTGTGTGTGTGTAAATGATTGGATAAATAGATTTGCAAATGTAATTTTGCAACAAGTTTTGTTTTCAATCGCAACAATTTTTAATTTATTTTAGAGAGAGAGAGAAAAGCATGATAAAATATACAGTTCATAAACGCCTTTATTACGTTTCACGTATAGATACATAGTAACTGACTTTCATACGCTACGCGTACGTAAAGTACGTCGTCATTGTAAGAAAAATAAAAAAGGGCTCGTGCTCTTTTTATTCCCCTCTTTCCAAGATGCACTCAAAATGTTATCCGTTTTACAATAGGGATAGTGTACCGACGAGAATCGAGTTATGTCGTTGCTTATTTGGTTAAAGATGAATCATGAAGTAGACTATCAGCCTACGGAGACTTTTACATCGACTTTTACATATTACACGATATATGTGTATATATTACACTTTACTCAACAGTCACGTGACGGATCCGAATCGATCCCATTGCTATTCTTACCAATTAAACATATAGATGACAACCGCCTGTTTCCAATCAGAGATACTTTACTCTCAAAACTATTCGCGTTTATTACATCTTTAAATGTCGAGTATATGTATATACATCGTAAGAAAAAGATCTTTTTTCTTCGCGTAAAATTAAAAACCGATTACATAAACTTTACAGATTATTTCGATTAAAGTTAGATACTCGAATAAATGCTATTTATCCGAAGGCTGTTTATTTTTATCTGCGGTTTCAAAGTACACACATACATAAACATTCGCATTTTTCACAAAGTTGAGTTCTCCCTCCGATTAATTCGCGCTCAAATATCTTAACGAGTAATTATCCGCGAAATTTATATAAATTTTTTCCCGTCTCATCTCGTTATTAAAATTTCTCTCGTCTTATGTGGTTTGAATATGTTACGTGTATTTGGTATTTCTTTTTTCTTCGTCGTTTCTCTTGCGTACATACGTCTGGTCTACATTCGTTTAACAATCTCTCCTGCCGACTTACAATTAGTCTTTTTTCTATGCAAACTAGCTTCGGTTTGCGTCAAAGAAGCATCCGTCCATTTTCGAGCGTGATTTCTATTCACAGGAGGGTCTCCTCGGAATAGAAACGACGCGAGTATTCATTGTCATGGGTCCACGTAGGCGAGGAGAGTTCTACGAGCTGCGGGTCCGTCGTAACCGCAGTCGTCGTGGCCGATCTTTGCAGTTGCAGCCGACAAGCGGCCGCGATCGCGGCCTTTGAGCAGCCTCGTCAACCCCCCTCGGATAAATCTCAGCAGGAGCACTCCTCCTCTCTCGGTAGTTCGTGACCCAGGGAGTCCTTAATCGCAAAAGCGAGTATCGTGTAAAATACATAAGACGGAAGATTAATAGAAATTGAATCAAAAAATGGAATTTATATGAAAAATGTAATGCGAAAGTCTGTAATTGCGATAAATACCTCTTTTAGAAAATTGGGATTAAATTTATAAAATGTCTTAATAAAAGATAAAAAGTCTCCTACGTATTCGGAATAAAAAAAAAAGATATCCTTTTAAAAAAAATATTTATAATCTTTGAAAAATGTTAAATTATTAAATTGCAAAAGCAAGGAGTTTACATTTCGTTAAAATTCAGGTGAATTGCAAAAAATATGTAGCGCACCACGTATAACATTACATATTAATTCCACATCTCTCACTTTTTATCATTAGGTATTTTTAAAGAAATACTTCCCTTTGAGTTACATACTCGCGTGTATATATGTTTTATTGCAAGACTTTAGACTTACAGACCTGTATGTATTTCTTGAAATATTATTACTATCAACGCACATTCCTTTTCGAGCGAACTCTTCAATTGTAGATTGATTCGAAACGAACGATCAGTGTGCGCGCTAAACGCGCATAATGCATTTTCGAAATCGAGAACAATCGTAGTCGGATAAAAACTTTGCGGGACACCAAATGTGTAGGATAAAAATCAAATTACCTTCCTTAGCTCCATACTGCCCGGTGTGCTCGAACGTTGCGTTCGCGTTGTAATCTTCTCGTAAGGCATGGTGCCTCTGCAAAGAGCGCTCGGATCCAAACTTAATGTCGCTTTCAGGGTATTCTTTTTCACCATACCGTTGACGTTAAAAGTGGTAATACGACTCGGTGAACAAGCGCGCGTGTTGGGCGACGAGTTGGTGGTTGTCGTGTCGAGCGGGGTGTCCGAGGATTGCGCTATCAAAGAGTCGGAATTCGTATCGGTTGTCGTTGTACTCTCATTGCCATTTCTGCGATCCGTTATCGCGCTATCGATATTGGCAGTCAAATGACATTCTTTCTCTGGACGGTTATTACCGTTGTCTGCGTTATCGCGGTCTTCGATGTTGCTGATTCGATGTATTATCTTGTTATCTCGCTGATCCGATCGGGCGATCCTGCATTTGTCCTGCGGATCGTTCGTTTGTTTATAAAAATTAAAAATTAATACAATGACCACACAATGAGCAAACATGCGCAAATAATCGGTAATTTTGTTTGTAATGAAGAAAGTGGCACATTTTAAACAAATTGAGAGAGAAAGAGATTTTTCTCCATACAATCTTTAAAAAAAAGAAGAAGAAAAATAAAGCAGATACAGTGATAAATTTTAATTGTTTTTAAACGTAAAATAAAACATCTATTATCTCTATTATTATACCAATAAAACTTTTATTAAAACACTGCCACTAACAAAGACTAGCATATTTTTTTTTATTTATCAGACAAACGCGCTCTCTCTCTCTCTCTTTCTGACATTTGAACCTATAATAAATTCTACCATTATTTATTTAAATGCAAGAAGTGACTATAATAAATGAAACTTGTATTAAATGATAATTAATCTAATGAAAATAATTAACAATTAAAATAACTAGCGGATAAATTTTCCAAACACGTACCTTGCAATCTCCCATCATCTCGTCGTCACAATCATCGACGACACAATCATGACGATTGTTGTCGCCGCTATAAGTTTGTTCAAAAGTATCCGTGCTAGAGTTATACGTATTGCAATTGAATGTTCCTTGTCGATATTCTGCCGGTCGTGGAAAAATTCCGCCGTGCGGTTTGCAATTTCTATTTAATTTTTCGTTTTCCGAATTATAGCCGGTGCCACGCACAGCTTGACCTACGCGACGTGCCACGGAACGAGGATCGATGATTCTCGGTTGCATGTAACCGCATCCATCCAACTTTTAGACGAAGTTTAAAGTTTTTTTACACATGCGTATGTGTATATGTGTATCAAATAAAAATGTTTAACGCAACTATACTCACATCAGATTGTACATTAATGCATTCCGCTTCCGGATCCGGTCTCATAATCGTTATTTCACGATCGCAGATCGGCAATATATCAAAATTAGGCGTGGGATGATTTATCACGTCTGGATCCTTTGCAAAATAAAACATTGCGTTTCGTACAGTTTATTAATTAAATAATGGGTTTATTTAAAGAAAAAAAAATAGATGTAAATTTTTGGCTTGCATCCTCACCTGCAAACAATAACCAATTCTTTCAGCGATGGTGGAAAAACTTGGCCTGTCATCGGGCTGTGGATGCCAGCATCGCGTCATAATCCCGTAAATAGGATCTGGGCATCCTGCAGGTTTTTCTAGGCGGCCACCAGATGTTACCATCGACATGACTTCGCGATTTGCGCAACCGGTATAGGGCATGTATCCAAATGACATAATCTCCCATAAAAGCACACCAAAGGCCCTAAAAATCAATTGTACATTATGCTTTATCCTCTATTAAATACATTATATATATATATATATATATATATATATATATATTCCTTCTATATTTCTAATATAATTTACATATCGATTAAAATTTCTTTTGCACTGTAAAACTTTATAATTTTTGCGAGAAATATAAACAATATAAACAACAAAAAAATAAGCCACGTTTTTTTAGAGTGCAAATGGAATTTGAGATTGAATAAAAAAAAAGGAAATTGTAACGAAGTCTTACCAGACGTCGGTTTTCGTAGTGAATATACCATCCAAAAAACTCTCAGGTGGCATCCACTTTATGGGCAGCATCGCTTTACCACCTTTCCTATAATAATCACTTCGATAAATATCTCTGGCCATACCGAAGTCGGCGATCTTAACGGTACGCCCTGGTGCTTTAGTAGTCAATAAGCAATTCCTAGCGGCAATATCTCGGTGTATAAAACGCGCTTCTTCCATATATTTACAACCGTTTGCGACATCGTAGCCGCACATGATGAGATCCAGCATTGTTAATGATGTAGGTCGATCCTGGAAATAAAGAATATATAAACACACATATACACACATGCGCGCGCGCATATCTCCATTCCAAAAATTAAATAAATACTCATTCCAGGTACTGTTGAGTATTAATATATATTTTGGCATAAATAGAAATTATACTAATGTAATAAATATAATATACATAATATGTTTTAATATAATTAATTTTAATTTATATATAATAACAATAATAATAATATAAGTGAAGAATTAATAATATCATTAATAAAGACTAGTACTGATGTTAATTTAAGTATAATTAAAAATAATTTCTATGATCAGAAATTTAAATAAAAAAATAGAGAAACAAAAAAACAAATCGATTAGTATTCTTTTCAATTATGTAGATTGTGGTCGGGAAGACGTTAGAGATGTTTCAAAGCATTGCATTAACTAATTAGGATAAGAAAAGTTTTTACTCTTTTTGTTTTAATTGATTAATCAAATGCTTCAAAGAATTTCTAGTGTCTCGTCAATTACAGCTATAATTATTCGTATATTCGGAAAAATCTATTCTTATTATTCATTTGTTATTTTCGGTCTTGTGTAATAGCTGTGTTTTTATAATATAAATTATTTTTTAAAATGTCATCTAATTTCGGAACAATTTAAGGCGTAATAGCACAACATTAATTTTCACAAATGTTTGATGGTGCGAGACGTTACCATACTTCTTCATTAATGCGAGAATAAATCGTAAAATAGAAATTGACAAAAAGGAAATTATATAAAAAAATTTAATTCCGGCATTATATAGTTTCAATGTTGCACAATTTATAAAATTTCGGTTTGACTACAAATCTAATTTGATTGGAAAAAATAGAGTTTTGAAATAAAGTTAGTAAGTTAGTAAAAGAGAGCCATGAAATCGCCAAAAAATTCTTGAATCTTTAATATTAATAATTCTCGTATTAAAATCTGAGGGATTATACTTTCTACAATTACATTTTTCTTTATCTTAATTCACATATTCATTATTTGATATCATTTCTCTCCCTCTCTCTTGCTCTCTCAAATTATTAATGTTATTAATACTACTTACTGGTCGAGGCCTTTCTTCACGTAGAAAATTCTTGAGATCTCCTCCGGCTAATAATTCGAGAACGATGTATCTCGGGTGTTTATCAAAAGAGACACCGATAAAGTGTACTATATTGGGATGATTAAATTTGCTCATTATTAATGCCTCCATCATGAAATCAGCTTCTGCTTGTGTTGTGGATAAATATGGCAGCGTTTTTACAGCAACAGGGTGTTCTTCGCCGCGTCTGTATTTGTATACCCCTTGGAAAACTTCGCCAAAAGCGCCTTGACCAAGAGGTCTGCATTTAAAGAAATAATCTTTTTATTTCATTCCACAATTAAAATAGATAGCTTTATCTTATTTCATGTTTAATTTTAGATAAAAAAAATTATGAAAAGTTAAAATTTTGAGAGCAAACATTGCGAGAGGCAAATTTAATTTGTAAAATTATTAAAATTGATATGTTTGATTGACGTCGATTAATCTTGAGAGAGAGAGAGGCTAAAATATATTTATACTAACTTTACTAAAGTTATATTATCGCGGGGTATTTGCGGTAAGTCTTTAAAGCTATACAGATTGCCAGCGAATTCATAGTTGGGGTTGAATTCAGTCATCATTGTATCCGATACTGCACGTAGTGCGGTTAATTCTGTGCCGTTACCAAACATCACTTGACGGCGATGCAGAAGCTCTTGTTGGCTTTTGTACCGTTTATCTATCGAAAAATGAAACAATATAAATAAGCATATCATCATATGACACAAATTTTATACAAATTACATGAATACATACTTATATATACTTTTATGCAAATTACATACGTATAATTTACATACAAAAAATTAATAAAAAATAGCAAAAACATATAACCAATAATTAGATAAAGAGAAAATCACATTTCATATATTTCAAGATAAGATTTTATTTATGAAATTAGATTTTATTCTATTCATTTTTCCAATATCGATGCATTAAGTGATAATTAATGGTAGAGTGTAATAATTTCTAGTCTGAAGATTTCGTCTTGACTTTTAGAAAATGTTTGTTATGGAATCGTTTTAATAAATCTCTTATATAGTATATCTTTTATAATATATCTTTTCTTTAATATCGTTAATACTATTTCTTTCTCTTTCAACAGAAATTTGTTATCCTTGAACAACAAGTACACGCATTTGCCTTATTCCGATTTGATTTCGAAATTTTTTCTAAAATTCAAAACAAGCTGTTCTACCGTTGGAAAGAAGATTCTTCACAAAGCCACGAAAAGTATTCTACAAGCTAGTCGTTAGTCTATCGAAAATCGAAATTGAATATTTTGACATAAATCTTGTCAATCATTTTGAACTATGTTATTCACTGTACCGATGCTCTAGAAGGGGAGGGAGGGGGAATATTTTAAATAAAAATACATTTAGAAAAAAATCGCGCTTAATGATTACATATGTGATTCAAAATTCTTAACATATAAAATTAAAGTCATTATATTTAATTTATCGAGTTATATATGTATGTAAGTTTGTATACTCTAAAATGTATTGTATATGTATATATATATTTATATATATTCATAAGGTTGTATTTTATGCATACTTACAAGATATTAGGCAAATTCCGATAATGACGAATAGACCAATAATTACGGCCATAAGTGGGATTATGTACGTTTGGTGTGCATCCTTGAAATCATCGGTCACTAAAATTCAAAACAATTTTTTACTTTGTTTATATTTGCATGGAATAATGAACATGATGATCTTTTACGATTATCGTTGTACTTACTAATACACGATTTAGAATCGTTGCTGAGCAACCAACCCTGAGGACAGAGACACTTGGTTTTATTCAAATACTGATCTAGTGCGACGCAACGATAATCACAACCACAGCCGCTGATCGCAGGTATGATGAGAATTTCGCCCGAGCCATAATGAGCTCCAGCTTTAAAGTAAATGTCAGTCAGCTTATGATTGGCATACGAGTAACCACCCTCGCCATTCCCAGAATCCTTATATCCGGCATTACCGCCTGAAAAATATAAAGTTATATTTTTAGATTAATTCTGAGAATTATTATAATTATAACATAAATCAGCAACATTTATTTTAACTTAATTAAGTAACTTAACTTTTCAATTCTATCGCGGTCTATATTCTAATTTTAATAAAATTTGAATAAAAAAATTCAGGATAAATTAAATAATAATAATAAGTTTAATTTTTTTTTAAATTGAATATCTTTAAGATTCTTATTTACCAATATAACCACCACCGCCGCCTCCTGTTTGGCAACCGCCCCCACCTCCACCGAAACCTCCATTACCGTAACCTTGGTCTCCAGATTCGCAACCGAATCCTCCCAAACCTCCATGAATCAATGGCATTCCCGCAGGGTTTTGTTGATTGGAATCATTCCACAAACTGTTCCAACTGCCACCAGGTCCGCCTAGAAACCATGATATTCCATTCAAGTTTATATTTTCAAGTTACACTCAAAGTATCAGTCTCTTTAATGTTCTGAAATGTACGTATGCATTTTCCAAATGGCTAATTACCTATACCCTTTGAAGCAACGGATGGAGAAGATGGAAGTTTATTTGCGGGAAAGGGACCACGTCCGTGTTGTATTCCGTCCGTGTTGTTATCCGTAGAAAGACCCACTCCCAAACCACCGCCACCACCCGCGATTAAAATAGGTTCCAGTTCACCATTGGCTCTTAGCTACAATTATTCAAGGAATTAACTTGCACGATGAAAGAAAATTAGTAACATTTTTATTGTACAAGTATTATTATTAATAATGGAAAAACACACACACACACACACACACACTCTCTCTCTCTCTCTCTCTCTCTCTCGACATGTCTCTTTAGACATTTCTATTTTCTCTTACTTATAAATATTGTGTGATGTATACTGAATAAAATACGACAAGAAATATTATTTACCGCAAAGACGACTGTCGCACCGCCGCCACCACCACCACCATTCTTAAACTCGATTTTTTTCACTTCTCGCACTTTTGACGAGATGCCATATGACGCTGATGACTCGTGCGATTGACCCGGCGATTGACAATTGACTGTCTTCATGCCGAGATTCTGGATAATAATATAAACAACAATATAAATACAAGTTCTGTCTCTAATTGATCGTATAACCGAGAGAAAAAGGTAATTTTATACATGAAGATTATACGTAAAGATATATCAAAAGATGTAGAATAAAATTTTCATATCTCTTTACCCGTCTTTAAGAATAAGTCTATTTTGATAATCGGAAAATTGATAATGCACATTTCTCAACATTTTTATTTCCAACTTGCATAAACATAAACAATTTAATGCTATCGTAGTAAGAATAAAAAAATTTTTGTTACACTATTTTTAAATATAATAAAAAAGATTTGAAATTAAATAAGTTATTTGTAAAATACGATATCTATAATAAAAGTTCATTTCCTGTAAGAGATTATTATATTTTTATTTTCATACTCTTTCTCTGATAGACAGGGAGAGAGAGGAACAGAAAATATATCTTTAAACAAATTCACTAATTATAGATAAAAATGTCTTTAAAAATTAGACAATTATAAAAACATCCATAGAGAAGAAGAAACGTTGTTAATTTTCGTAATGATTCGTACTTTTCTCGGTTATATTATCAATTTATTCAGACACACATTTTTATTTATATATACTCACTTTGGGACACGCGTCTGTTCCCTCTTGACCTACTATGAAATATAATTGGTCACCTTTTTGGAGTTCTATCACACCGCGAACAAGAGCACCCAAAGCGTAACCCTTGTCGTCGGAGCCCTTTCCTCCTCGTGCTCCACGGCTGATTAAACTATTTTGAAGATAATTTATTAATTGAATAGATCGAAACATTTTTTTTCGTAATATCCTATTTATCATATTCGCTTACTTCAGCTTACCAGCCATCTGACCAGTATAATTCTTTGATTAATTAAATACAGTAGCAAATATATTTGCAATTATATATGTACACAATAACAAATGTTTCTAATATAACTTCTTTAAACAAATTCTTACGTATTTTTAATACGAGAAACACTGACTCTTCTTGTTATAATTCTATATTTTTATATACATTTACTAACGTGTAGTATTCACCACGTGGTGCAGTCCACCGTTGAGTTCCATTGGAATTAAAGATCGGCGCTGTATTCTCCTGATCTGACGATCGCACGATCAATTCTACATTAGTGTCATTATGTTTCTCGGCGCATTCCTCGATAGTAGGGCCTTTTCTGCCAATAGCTCCGCAAGTGGTAATCCGGATGACTGAAAGCAATTCATCAAGCAATTTGATATAAGGAAATTTGAATAGAAAATGTTAAAAAATACAATTACAAGGAAATATTTTTTAGAAAACATGTAAAAAGAGCACACAAAATATTTTATTGATTATAAAGGAATAAGGAAAATTTTAAGAAGCTAAACAAAGGTAAATGACAAATGCTCTATCAAAACATGTTTATGTGTATGTGTGTATATATATATATATACATACTATCAAAATATCTTATTTTATTTTATAATAAATATTTGGGCGATATATTTACAATAAATAAATGGTATTTCACCAATAAATATGTACCAAGTTTAATAAGATTAAATGCTTCAGTTTTGCGTACCTTTTGTCTTATTTATGAAATCCGGATGCTGCAGTGGTACTTTTTCGGATTCAATATCGGGTTTGTAATAATCAAAGTTGCCTACAACTTCCGGTGGAACTCCTAAATGAGAAAATGTTTGAAGAAAAAAAATTTTTTCTCCCACGAAATTTTCTTGAAATGCTAAGTTTTTATCAACTTTTTTTTTTAATCAAGAGAAAAATTGTATTTTTAGTATTTTTAGTATTTTATTAAACTGTTAACAAAATATGTTAGTACTATAATTTCTATCGTTGCAGGATCATGGTGTGACTGTTTTAAACTACTCCAATTACGTATTTACGATATAATATATTTGTCAAAGTTACCAATGGCGAAACACTCCGGACTTAAGGAAATATCGTCTACTGCTATATCACCTTTCGAAGAAATCCCTCTGGACGCCTCAAATTGCAAAACATACCTACAAATAGTAGATGTTGAAACAATTAATCAAATTTTGCATTATGTGCATGCAATTGTCACTATATTTTTCACAATTACCTATATCTTATGTCAGGTAGAGCAATTACTTCATAGTACCAAATATCGCTATTACTTTTGTAAGACCACCACAATTGGCTGGTGTTATTTCCATATGGTCTTATTTCAACCAAAAACAGTCCAAGAGGTCCGGTATGTGTACCGTATTTGTGGTAGAAAAAGCGTATCTAAAAACGTTTGTGCCATTCATAAGAAATTCGTTGAAGATATAAGAATATAAGAAATTAGAAATAACCATCAAGACATTTGCTACATCTATTATAATGTATACCATATCGTGTAGATATGATATGGTGCACATTATAATAGATGCAGCAAAATGTCTTGATGATTATTTCTAATGCATTTTTTAGAAAAGAATAAGAAAGACTCGTGTTTGATATCATATTCATATTTATATATATTGTGAGTACAATATTCGTGGTACAACATTCGTAGTACAACATTCGTAGAACAAGGATAAGCAATACCGAACAATATATAGCAATTGACATTGCGACATATGTGTTGTATTTCAAAATTAAACGATAAGTAAATGTTACGTCGCAACAAATTAATTAATAAAGAGATATATCGATATTATAGCATCAATTTTATCTTTGCTAATGTCATTTATCATCAATCATTTATCACTAATATATAAAATTCCTAATTCCTAATTCATTTTAAATTAAAAAAATAGTATTTGAATCAGTTTTGTGTTTAATAGTAAATGATTAATTGACGATAAATGACATTGGCAAAGATTAATAAAATTGATGCTATATATCGATATATTATATATATTATATATATAAGCAAAATGAAGAATATACATAAATTGCAAACACATACTTGACACGATTGATAATAAAGGCTTTTTGGATCGTTGCTATAAGGTGGTGTCGGATTATATAAAGGACTTTCGATAGTGCCTCGACTACCATATTCAATATTCATGCCATGTGCATTTTTAGACGCCATATTCACGTACACATAAGTTCCTGCCAAATAAGGGAAAGGATAACAACATAAATTATTATTATTATTTTTGCATATATCGCGTTTCTCTCTTCGCTTGATCTAAATTAATTGCGCACCTGTTGCATTGCGATAAGTATGATCGTAATTAGGTCCAGTTCTTGTAGACGGCGTGGCACCTTTATGAAGAGTCCAATTTAAAGGTCTTCCAGGAACATTTGTCCATCCACACCAACCGTTTTCAAAGTTACACCTTGCGTTCTTGGGTATTTTGTCTGTATATATAGAAATTTTCAAAATTTTCGTTTATACTGTATGAAATTTAGCGCAATTACTCTCAAAGATGTACATATATGAAGCATAAGGAAGTTTTACAAAAGGATTACAAAAGTTAAAAAGGGGAAAATGTGAATTTTTGATCTAACACACCGCACTCGAGCGTTTCATCTTCACCATCGGCGCAATCCTTTGTAAAGTCACAGATACGAGTCCTATTCAAGCAGAAACCGTCGTTACATCGAAACATATCCTTCGTACAAGGGACACCGACTGGCATAGATTCTAGATAGATGCGAAGAATTATTATTTCGCTTCAATCATTAAATTAAATTTTTTCGATTAATAGTTTACAATTAATAATCTTTTCACTTAATTCAATTATGATTGCAATCATATACAAATCGCGTTTTTTATATACAAATCTCCTTCAAAATCATATGCCTATTTTTTCAAATAACTATGCTTTAACTTAACTGCTTTTCTTTTTCAATTAACAGGATGTGACTGTTACTGCAATTGTATACAAATCTAATCTTTGTGTATTCCGTTTAAAAAATTACGCTATTATATTAGCTATTGTATTAAATAAACTTGATAATACTATTCGAATATGATTAAGAATCTACTATTTCACATTCGCTTAATTTTAAAAACAACGAATACCTATGCATAAACGAAGAATAGGCTCACTATTTTATATGCAAATGCCATAAATTTCAAAAAGGTACAAACGTATCGTATGATATGACAATCAAAATGTTCAATCAACTAATTCACACATTATACATACAATATTAAAATATGTTTATTATAGTTACCTGAAAAACAATTGACTAGACGAATATTGTCAACACCGACGCTCGAGTTGGGGTAGGGCGCGTATACTTCTATTATTAATTGATAAGGTTGATCGACTGCGCGTAACTCGTAACTCATTTTTTTCCACCTACAGAACAATATTCAAAAGTATTAATCTTTCTTTTTCTACAAATTTGTATTATCATAATACATATACGAATACAACTTTTTTTCTACATACATAACATAATTATTCCCATGTTTTGAGTATGCGATTGAGCTCATATTGTTAGTTTGTATGATAATATTTATGAATCCGGATTCCATTTCCACCTGGTAAAGCCAGAATTCGACGTGGCAACGCGGGCCCGTGCGAAAAATTAGCTTTGACCATATTTGAGCATCTCCCGGACCGTTGAACCACAGAAAATCGCCTTGAAAGACAAATTAATTTTATATATATATATATATATATAAAACGATTCTTTTTTTATTTAATTTAATAATAATTTCATCCCGATGTTTTTTTGCAAAAACGTACGACTGATCCAAAATTTCTGTACCGTTTGCGGATTTATTGGCATCCGAGGTCGGAAAATATTTTGACAGATTGCCGGATGCTGATGTCGTAACTTTCTTAAAGGTAGGATTCGTAGATTGCTCATTCGTAGATGGTGGTTGCCAAAACCAGTCGCAGGACCAGTCTGTCTCCAAGTCACAGTGGCCCATCAAATGGGGCGAACCATTCAAGGCTATCTGCAAATCCTTGATCCCACGTGATATTTTATCCTTGGTGTAACTGCAGGTTATCGTGACGCAACAGAAAATCAGAAAGAATCGAAGCAAAAATCCGCCACCACCGCCATGTATAGACACGTGCCGACGACCACACGTGCAAATTGCCTGATTGTAATCCGCGGTGGGGTTCGCCAGCCTCAGTTGTATATCTCTAATCATTACTCTACGATTTTGTTAAATCGACCGTTCAATAGTTCCTGATAAGGTCACGCACAACATTGCATACTCTGTCTTTCCGTAATATTAGACATGATTTTACGAGTATCGTTATTTTTCGTGGATTTATTTTTGAGAGAACGTTGAAAGCGGGCGGCGTCATCCAAAAACGTGATCGATGATGAGAAATTTGCGACGATAAATACAACGATGAGTTTGAACATCATGGATCTTTCCGATGATGATCAGCTTCCATTGTCTATAAGACTGAAATCAAATATATATTTTGACGTTATGCGTATAATCTTATTTCAACTATTTAATATGTATACATATATATATTCAAATTATATAATAATTATATAATACGAAACTTTTTTAAAAAATTTCGTAGTTTCTATTATTATTATATAACTAAAATATTAATTTTTATATACAATGTGTTTTCATGCAATATTGATGTAATGTTGAATACATGTTCACACTTTGTAAATTTAAGCTCGCATGTAAAATGCAACATTAAAAACTTTACATCCGTATCGTTGCACGCACAATGAAATTAAAAAAAAAATATATATATATATATATATATATATATATATATATACACACACACACACACACACATATGGTGGAGATTGCAAAATTATGAAAAAAAGACAATGAAATGAATTATGACAATAAAATGTAGCCGCGAAGGTGGATTAATTGATTCTCCTCTCCTCTTCTTTCTCTCTCTCTCTCTCTCTCTCTCTCTCTCTCTCTCTCTCTACACGCACACATACCCTAACTTCCGGTATGTGCGCAGAGACAAAGTTATGCTCATTCTCTATCGTCGATATGATATTCTAAAAGCGATTAATGCTAGAATATTTATAAAACTAATAAAATACATTTTTATTTATTTGATTCTATATTAATTATATAATAATATTTTATTTTTTAACTTTTTAAGGTACAGAAGAATTTTTTCGGAAATTTAAAATAAAAAATATGCACAAGTATTTCATCTATAACAGATATAGATTTATTTAGATTTACAAATAGATAATTGTATAAAAATGTATTTAAGATAATTGTATAAGTATATTGCCAACTAGAAATGTTTAGACAGCTGTCTCTTTTGAAAAAAAGTTTTGTAGTTTTTCTAAATCTGACGTTTGTTAGTATTTATTCAGTTACAACTTTTTATACGATTTTTTATATTTTACGATTAAAATTTATTTATTAGTGCGAGAATTGTGCAAAAAGTAACAATTGATCCTATGATCGATCAAATACATCTATATGCTTTCTTTCTCGTTCTTTCCGTTTGGCAAGCGATGCAGTTATCGTTGTTAGAGCGTAGTTTTGTCGCGGAACGTGCAATGATCTAATGTTTCAACTTGCCTCCATTTTGAGATTGCGATGAGAATCGAAATAAAAGTTTTTCACAAAATTTTTAACAGCAAGTCGTGATTTAATCTTTTAGAAGCTTTTTGTCTTTTCAAGCATAACATATCCGACAACGAATAGCTATTGTCAGCATGGTAGTATCGATCGGATCCTATACATATACTGAATGCTCGCATTTGGCAATCATTCGCGGCGTTTCTCTGCGACAACAGTAATTATTCGAATTCTTTGTCATTAATTATGCAAATCATCATAAATTCTCTCTTAACAAACCTACCGAAATCGGTACTACACTCGATATCACAATTTATTAAAATCACTTTTATCATGAAAATGAAAAAGGAGAAGCAAATAACAAATTTTCAGTTTTTAATTGACAGATGTACGATCCGTACATGTTCCTATAACAATGTACAAAGATATAAAGTATCTAGGAACATGTACGGATCGTACATCTGTATATATATATATATAAATTATATATACATATACACGCGGTTAATTCAAATGAAAACATGAAAAGATGATATTTTTTCAACTTTTTTCCTAATATGCTTCCGCACTTTATATCTTTGTACATTGTTTATAGGAACATGTACGGATCGTACATCTGTCAATTAAAAACTGAAAATTTGTCATTTGCTTCTCCTTTTTCATTTTCATGATAAAAGTGATTTTAATAAATTGTGATATCGAGTGTAGTACCGATTTCGGTAGCTTTGTTAAGAGAGAATTTATGATATATATTATGATATATATATATATATATATATATATATATGTATGTATAAATTAAACTTGACTTTTATTAACATTTAAAATGGGTAAAATATTTTTCCAAATAAATAAGTAAGAAAAATATTATTAGAGAATAATATATAATATAAACGTAAATACGATTCTGAGCAATTAGAAACTCAATATAACTTTTTCCGTCTTGGAGATTTATCGTCCCTCCATACATATATTATATTACATTATATTATATTACATATATTATATTACATTATATTATATTACAATATGGAGATAAAATCACGCAGCAATTGATTACTATGTCATGTTGTTAACCATTTATTCATAACACTCTACAACTCTATTCTGGCGTCGTGAATCACCAATCATTTGAAACTTTTGATTATGAGTTCAACTTTTAATATATTTCGTTTGTAAAAGTATCGTAGACGCATCACTACGAAAACATACTACATGCAGACTGCCATATCAAGCTCCGAGCCACAATCTGTCTGTGTCTTATTAACAGCAATTGAGAAAAGCATTTTGCTCTCCATTTTTTTCGCAGCCCTTCTTCCCCCCCTCCTTTCTCTCTCTCTCTCTCTCTCTCTCTTTCCTTTCCGGAGGAGGATTTGAGTGGTCGCTTAGCTACAATCATTCCCCGTAGGTTATATCGCACCCTCGTTCAAGTAATCACCCTAGTAACATAATCCGGAAGTACCCATTCACATCAAATTCTAAGAGTCTAGAGCCATCGACCGATGTTTATTTCTAGATCGTTATTTGCAAAATTCATATATTTATGCAACTATAAGCAACGGTACTAAATTTCGCTTAATTTTTTTATAACATATAAATACAGTATACGCTCTTTGTTACGAAAACAATACTTTGAATGACGATGATGGACTCAAAATAGAAAAAACATATTGCATTATGAAGATAAATGATATTAATATTGCCAACAATAAGTATTAGCATAGATAAATTTATGTTGTGCTCTCGTGTGATTTTTCGAATGTACAATGTTGATGATTGTTCAAGACATCGATCGCTCTTATTAGTTCAATAACAAAATACAATACGTATCGACAATTTTAATATATACATACATGATTGCAAATATGTTTTCCATTACTATATCATATCAAGTATAATTAGATATTGTAACGAATCAAATGATAAGTATATTCTTTCTTATTTTAGTATATATATATCCTATGTACATATTATATATAAAGAAAGTTTTTATCATCCAATTGTTACAATATCTAGTTGTGCTTGAAATGATGTAGCAGTAAAGATAATATTCGTAATTATGTAATATTTATTATATATTTCTCGATATTATCGTTTAAAAAAATCATCTAACGTCTAATATACATCTTTTCTTTCTCTTTTTATATTAGCTGAAGTATTTAAAAAACTGTATATTTATTGCTAAGACACGAAATGCCTTAAAGATATGCAAATATGATCCAAAATGAAATTGTATATTTTAACTTTTTTTCTATCACATACATATATAATCATACATACACAATCGTCTCTTTAAAAATCTTATTCCTATCTTTCATGATATTTCCGAGGACAAAAACTTATTTTTTTTTTATATCTTTCTCATGTTATACCTTCTTTATATTTCTTAATTGTTTTATGACATGTAATCACAATGTGTATGTGTACATATATATATATATATATATATATGCGTGTGTGTGTACATGTATGTATATTCAAACATCTATTCAACAATATTGAAAAACACAATTAAAGAATTTTTCAAGAAATATATGTTTCTTTAATTTTTTCAACATTTGGGAATCATTTTAATAAATGTCCATTTGCTTATAAACAACATATTTAAGGCTACGTGGAATGATTACGATCCAACCATTAACTTTGTCGTTTCTGATGATTAATGGAGAAAATGGAGAAAATCTTGCATTTTTCTTCCACGAAAGTACGATAAAGATTAACGCAATTTTAACAACACAGATATCAATGTTGCTCATTTAACAATATGAAGTTGCACTCAAATAACGATCAATTTTCTCTTTATGAATGATGTGTGATTTATATATACTTTAAATTCGTTTACATTTTTGTCATTAAAAGAGCAAAGTATATGTTGTATTATTGTTTCGATGTATAATTATACTAACGGATGAAAAATATATTACTTTACATCGTGATTGCAAATATTTGTGAAAAAAAAATTATGTCTAGTATCTCGAAATAAAATACGTAATTATCGAAATGTACATGATAAATGTAAATAGATGTGGATTTGAAATTTTGATTAATATGCGCTGTAAAGTAATTAATAGTAATATGTTACATCAAGAGTGCCATATTATACCACGTACTTTTGATGGAGGCCCTTTCGTTCCGCTTCCGGTTCACCATCCAAAATTCCGGTAGTAATCAAACGACTTTTTCGCCAGCATACATGTCACATTGACGAGAGCCACGGATAATGATCGGTGCGTGAATTTTCCTCGTCAAATATCTGACACACGATAAATGCTAACACAGTCTATCGAGAAAGGTTTATCCGTACGTCTATCTAACGGAGTATCGAACGAGTTTATTGCGTCTAAGAATTTCTCAGGCACACTAACTATGCGCTCGCACGACAAACGTTGATTGGTATAAAGTGCCAGCGGAGAAGACGGTATCTTGAAAAGAGAAATAACTCGATGCGTCGATCGAACTTTAACTTTGGCACGGAACCTCTCGATAGTATCGCTCCGTCTCCATTCTCGAGAGAATCCGTCGAAAATGCAGACACCTTTTGGAATTTTGCACGCTAATTGTTAGGTCGCGTCATGCCATCCCGCCTGTGCGTAGACACACACGCGTGCGCGCGTACATCGCGTGCATCGCGATCACATATGTGTAATCAACGTACGGAGACGAGAGGGAGAGATATTGTACCGAGTGTATCCCTGTACGATTCTCGCATTCTCTGGACCGCGTTTTGGCAAGGATCGAGTCGCGCTCTTTCCACCCGCTTTTCGGCGCTATCGATCGGCTGTCGCGCGCGCGACTCTCGCACACTCCTGACAAAACTCTCGTCGTCCCGCGATCCCTGGACCAGATTTAATTCACCAATGTCGATCTCGCGCGCTAGCCAGACCGTTTACGAAGCCGATAGCCGAACGTTTAACGCGTTTAACGCGTTTCACCCACGGAGATGAGAGATTCGTCGACGAGATATCCGAGATATTGCGGCTCCTCCGGCGGCTACCGCAGGGTGTCGTTCCGTCCGGAATCTGGGCTTCGCGACGGAGCGGCGCGCACGCTCTCTCTCTCTCTCTCTCTTCGCACGCGCGTGGACCATACGGGGAGAGATTACGACCCGCGAGAACGCGGGTCTGGCGGGGTGAGAGGAAAAGATCGAAGAAAGAGAAAGAGGTAGACGGAGGGATGAAGAGGTGGCGAATGATTATCTCGCGATCGAAGGAGTCGCGTTTTGAAAAATTTGCAATCCGAAACTCGGCTAACCATCCCTCTGATACGTTGCGCGTAATACGTAATTATTCGCGAATGTGTTATGGATACTAATTGTAAGTCGAACCAAAATCGATTAAAGAGTTTAACCAAGTGTCGATTAATCGGATACATTCCTCGTATTCGCTCTTGTATATACGTGATCTCTAATAGCAGTCGGATCAATGATGCTTTGTTTTTCACATTTACGTGCTAAGACACACCAAAATGAATATTGGCATATTAATAAATGAATAAAGCACGTATCTCGGATACACATAATGTACATATAAAATTGTATATAAATATTTTACATTAGTGATTCTCACGCCACTCATGGTGACACTTGGATCGTAAATATATATATATATAATACTACGCGAGATATAAACTTTTTTTTTTTTATCTGTACTACTGAATAATTTCCCACGGCACAAAATATGATCGAAATTATAAATATCGCACATTTTTCATTACGTGTTACAAAAACATAATGCAATGAGAAAAAAAAGTACAAATATCGTGTATTAAAGCGAAATAATTGGTTTCGATTTTCACAATACTACGCTGTAAAACTGTGAAAGAAAAGATTAAGCAAGAGAAGAGATGTAAAAGAAAAAGACGATGAGGAAAAACAAACGTAAAAAGAATGAAAGACAGAGGGGGAAGAAGAAGAAGAGATGACAAAAAGAGATATGGAAAAGAGAAGGCGTAAAAATACACGAAGGAATATGTGTACACTCTTTTATTATGTTTGCCGGTCTTCATCCTTGACGAGAATTACCCCATCGAATAAACGCAGTCACTTTTATTATACATGTAGTATGTGTATGTCTCTCTCTCTTTCTCTCTTAAATATAATTATCTAAAACTAAATAAAATCTTATATAATAGTGTCAATATTGCAGAATTAAAGTGTTTTATTGAGAGAATTAGTAATTACATGTAAGTATATTTAAAGATTTTATTTTATAAATATAAATATTTCTAAAAACAGACGTGTGAGTGCGTGTATATATATATATGATGAAACAAAATTTAAAATTAATATTACATAATTTTGTTCTTTTCATTAAAAATGGAATATACGCAATTTATTTACGGAATTGTGATAAAGACTTATGTAATGCACCATTAAATTTTCAAATCATTTCATAAAACTCACAATTTTACACATGTTCATCATCCACGGCTCGTAATGACCAGCCGTTACGTGCGGTATGTATAATAATAATTCCGTGTCGATATCCTAAGAATTTTCATTAAACTATATAAATTATAAATTATAGAGTAGATCGAGAGAAAGAAAGGGAGAAATAAGAACAAAGAAATAAGAATAAGCTTATTGTGATCAAGATGCCCAAACTGAATGTTTCATTTCGCGTTCCTTTCTAATTATTATTAAGTATTAATGAATTATACAAAAAATTATATACATATTGCAAAATGTTTAAATGCCTTGAATCATCATCATACTTTCCTCGTATAAACACGTGCAAAAATAAATAATGCGTTTTTTGTTATAGAAATGTACGTGAATATTGAAAATTAGTAAATCGAAATGATGAGAATTGAAAGAATTTAATTTTCTTAAATTACTAAGCCAATCTCGAACGCGAACTAATAAATGAAATAATATAGATATATGCGGTAGAAAGAAATATGCATTTAGCATAGACGCTATATATAGAGAAATAGATGTAATATTTTTTTCGTCATGCTTGCCTCATCGCGCATCATTCTTTTCTTGCGCGCCTTATCTGGTTTACCGTGCTTCGTATATCTCCTCTCTAGGAACGCCATGCCGTCACTCGCACGCTCGATATGCCCAAGATGAAACAAGAATAAAAGCAGAAGCATGTGGCTTCTACAAGTTTGCGTTGCCCGTAAACTTGAGGAATATTTCGCAAAAATTTTTACATCGTACAGATTATACATGTTTCGTTATATTTCCACATCTTGCTCTTTTCCTTCATACATCTCTATTGTAATGTCTTAACTACATTTTTGCGAGAAACAAAACAACCATTTTCTTTTTCATAAAATATATATAGATGATACGAGTCACTTAAAAAATATCAAATTAGACTATTTCCAATAATTGATACAACTTTGAAAATGCAAATTTCTTCCGTTATGATCATCTGTATATGTATTATATATAAGTTATGCATATAATATATTTTCCTAAATTATTGCCAAGCAATTTTTATATTCGTCTTCTCGGAAAGCACCCAATTCTCAGCGTCAAAACAATTATTGCAACTTGTTAAACAGAAAAAAGTTTATCGATTACAATATTCCGTCTTTCCGCTGTATTTATCGCCAAATACCTCATTGTGTCCGATGAAATTGTTGATCTCGCCGAATACGAATCTTTATACCCGAATATTTTTCTCGTATCGAATCTCTTTTGTACATCTTTGTGTGACATTTATAAAACACGAAAAATTTCTTCTTTCGAGGAAGGAAGAAAATGGCGAATCTGCTTTTTTAGTTTTAAACGGTCGACGGATACATGTGTATCAAGAGTATGTGTAACGCCGCGAATACGATCAATACTCTTTCTGAACGCAGAATAAGAGTTCATATTTAGTATATTTTAGTAAAATTACCAACCTCCGAGATAGTAAAACACTTTACTGACGGTGACTGATTCTTTTCGCTACAAGTGAAGCGAAGGAAGGGTATCTTACACTTCATAGACGCGCTTCGAGATAATTTTGACGTCGCTATGTGAGAAAAGTAGTGTGTTTTCGTGCTGCTGTCATGTAATACATGTACAGAGATATTCCACTTTTAAATATCTTTTAATTCATAATACAATTAAAAATTAATAATTGAAAAATTTTACAGCTAATCAATCAATTTATACTTTATTATTCTTAAGGATTCTCTTCCTTTCTTTTATGTATATAAATTCTATACATGTATACTTATGATATATATTTTTTAAATCATTGAAATACACATACATCGAATATTTGATTAAATTTGATTATAATTGACTAAAATATATTATTTTAATTAAAATAGAATAGTAAAATAAAAATAACGATCATACGGTTGCCGATAAAATGACCGCGAGACAGATGTAATGGTTTTCTTAAATCTTTCTCGTGATAAAGAGTATCGACAAAGCGAAACATGATGTTGCGCAGTTAAAGATAATATCTATATTGTGTATAGTGTCAAGAAGAGAGAACACTAAAATTAAGATAAAATATTAAATAATATTATATAGTGTTATGTCTTTAGATTTTTAATATTCTATCAATACAATGTAAATTAAGACGAAATAAAGAATTAAAATTTAACATAGATATTGTATGAAATATATAATTATATCATATATTATATAATGTCTCTCTTTGTGCCTTAAGTAAAAATATGATTTTTTGTTTAAAATATTGTTTCGTAGGATTACTTGTAATATATTGCAATTGAAATATATATATATATATATATATATATATATATATATATAGCAAATATTATTTATATAATATATATTTATATATTAATAGCAAATATAGTATTCACTGAAAAATAGGGTAAATTAAGTTGTGGTTTGAGATGAATACATGTTGTATTAAAAAAGAAAAGAAAGAGAAAAAATATGTAAAAAACAGTTAATTTTTTATAATCTTTAGACTCATAAATGAATGTATTAAGAAGAAACGGTAATATGTTTATTTTTGAATAAGAGCACATTTTAAAAGATTTTAAAGAGTTTTAGGATATTAGAGCAGGATTATACATATATGGAGAATTATAACGCATAAATAATCAATAATTATTTTAAAGCAAAACATTCTCTCTCTCTCTCTCTCTCTCTCTCTCTATATATATATATATATATATATATATATATATATATATATATGATTAAAGAAATAAAATAATTACATACACTATTATGTATAGGTCTATGTATAACATAAGCTTGCATAAATAACACCTGAAAGAGAGAGAGAGAGAAAATGTAATCTGATAGGAAAAAGAAACCTAGTTTACTTTGATTGGAGCACATTACTCAAGTATTTATTCATCGCTATCTATGTGTTGAACTGCCTAGGTTTCAGTGAAAAAATATGATATGATAAAATCAAAATATATATCCGCTGCATACAAAGAAGGGAATTATCAGCTTGCATTCATCATATAACTGTTATCATATAATGATTCTCATTATTCTTGATAATAGTTCAAGTTTATATACACATTGTATTTTCAATGCATATTACGAATCAAGATATCATTATTTATACAGCATGATACATCTCTCTGAAATCGAAATGCTTTCGAAATTTATTTCAATTTAACTTAATAATATTTCTATGCCAAAAATTTTGTACATCAAACTCTTATTTCTCAAGCTGATTTTCTCTCTCGTTTTTCAGAAAAGTTAAAGCTTAAATAACTTTATTATGGAACTTTATTATACGCATATTGTGTGTGCCATATATTAAAGATACAAATTGCATTTTATCGACAGTTGCACAAAGCTCAAGTGAAAACTAATAAAAAGTGAAAAATAATGTTTAGAGAACTATAATCTCTTTCTCTTCTATATATTTTTGATTGGTTGTTAGCTCTAATGCGCCTATCACTTTCTTTTCTCTCTTTTCATTTGTGCAACTTATGGATAGCAGTTTTTCTACTCATAAAACGCGCATACAAATACAAACTATCATTTTCAATGAATATAATGCTTGATTCTCTGCAATTATAACAGAATTCGTGGTTGCACATCACATTACTAAGAGCACTTAAACCACGCAACACTTAACGTGCGTTATAAAAATACGCAATATTATTACAATAAAATAATTATTCGTAGTTCTTAATTCGATCAACTGCATTTAGTTATCGAAAGTTTATTACAGCCTTGCACCTTATCACAGTGTACGGTAGTTCCTTTCATTGCATTGCCTATAGAATTTCCATGAAAATGTGGCAATCGCCATCAAACATGTAGCAAGAATAATGCCACCTGCAATAAGGACATTTAGCACAACTGCTTTATTATCAAAGATCATCTCTATTATCATGGATCATTACTAATTAAATTAATAAATCAAGCATATGTGATAAAAGTTATTGCAAGAAAAATAATTTTATAAAAAGAGCTTTTGTGAAATTATAAATATACTTATATAAACACAATACATATGCTACTTTAATTCTTTTCATGAAATTTTAATACAAGTCTGCTAGTATTTTACTATTGCAAATTATATTTTTTATTAATCTCTCAAAATAATTAATGTGAAATTATCTCTTACCAAAAAAGCTTAGACCATCAAAATGACGATGCTCGGTAGGTGATGAAGTAGTTGGTGGTTCAGCTGTTGTTTTTACTGCAGATGTACTAGTGGATATAGTTGTAGAAGTTATTATTGTAGCATTGGTACTTGTAATCGGCGTTATAGTTGTAGATTTAGGAGTTGTAGATGTTGATTTAGTAGTTTGAGGTGTAGGAGTAGTAGTACTCGGAGTATTAGTACTTGTAATTGTTGAGTTTGAAGTCACAGTGGATGTCGTTGTAGGTGTTGTAGTCTTTGGCTCAGAAGTTGTTGTTTCATCCTTCTGTGGCTTCACTGTAGAGTTTGGCAAAGGAGATGTAGATGTTTGTATTATCGTTGTATTTATCGTATCTGCTATACCTGCATATGAACATGAAAAACCCATACATTATTTTTTTATCTACAAATTAAATTAATTAAACTTATATCAATTATAACGAACAAGATATACATGAAATTTTACTTTTTCTATACTATAAATCTATTTATACAATAAATAATCATTTATCTATGCACGATAAACTAATATGTAAGTGTGTAGACATCTCTTTGCACACATATAATACAAATGCATGTATTAATCATATACAAATATTAATTAAAGTTAATAATTTAAAGACAATTAAATTATTATATATATATATATATATATATATATATATATATACATACACATGTATATGTATAAAGAGCAAAAATGAGATTAGCATTAAATTTCAACCTCTGATAATTTTAAAGATATTACAAAATGTGCCAATTTCTCTTTCGATAAATCTCTTAACGATTTATGCATTTCTTTCAGAAGCGTTGAAATACAACAAAAGATGAAAACAGATACAATATATGTAGAAAATACATGTGCAATATAACTCGTCAATGATCGCAATATTATTATTTATTCTGGCGACGAAGCGTCATCACGCATACGTCAATCGTCAATCGTTATCGGTTAAGGCCCAGTTCCACAACTTATTCTAACCGAAGTTTAGCTCGTTAAAGGAGGATTTACATTGCATCCAAAGCCCACTGTATCCAATCGGACGTCATAGATCGGACATTGGTGGACGCAATGTAAATCTTCCTTTAACGAGTTAAACTTCGGTTAAAGTAAGTTGTTGTTGAACTGGGCCTAACGTAGTCAAGTCCGCAAGATTTGACCGGTAGTCGGTGAAAAATCGATAAGAAGAAGAATCTACTTAAAATCATCTTTAATGGGCTCATCATAGCCATTGTCTAAATATGAAAATCGAAAATGTATATAATAAACGCAAAAAATCGCGAATAGCGCCGCGATTTAAATTTAAATTTTATATATTTTTTATCTTTTTTTTTGAGTTATTATACGAACCGTTAACTCTTACTTGTTTTTAAATTTTATATTTGTAAGTTTTTTTCCGTCGTGCGAAAAACGTATGTGTGTGTGCGTGTGTGTATCTTAGCATTTCTGGAGTAAAGAAAATACCGAACAAAGTAAAAAAAGGACAAATTTCATAACATGGTTTTTAGAGAAAACATATGCCGCTTTCAGTAATTCAATGCGGGTCATATTGCACGCGACAAAATCGAAGCTGCATTTAATCGTTATCGCACAAAATCCATTATTACGCGCTGTGTCGCACATGTTGTGCGCCACATAAGTATATATATGTGTATATATATATATATATATATATATATATATATATATATATGAGCATATATATATATATATATATATATGCTCAATCGTGCTAATGTCAAAGCGTCAAAGAACTCACCCTCAGCTAATAGCAGCGAACTAATCGTTATGCCCAGCAACACGCAAATCACACAAGTCGATTTCATTTTGGTACGAATCGTATCAAAAAGTGCGAAAGCGAAATTCTCTCGTATCGTTTGGAAACGCGTATGATGTACACGTATTCTAAACCACTATTAATTGTTTGCTGCTCAACTATGCCTTACGCCTACTCGCAGGGATCAGTAGCGACTGCTGCGTGTGGTGGCAAGATGGCGATGACATTGTGCCAAAGGCACGGATTAATAATCCCTAGATAAAGATCCGTTCGTAATTCATTTTTTACATTCAAGATTATCTCAAGTATGATTTTGGACAATATAAGAGCCTAAATTAAGGACCTGCACAAAAGTCTAGACAAAAAGGCATAGAAATATAATAAATATGAAGCAATCACATGTCTAATGTATCGAATGCCGTGTCGCTACTTTTTCGTACTAGACAAATGATTGGCTGATTTTTCTATGCGTTGTGCATCTATACAAATTTGTGTGAACAGGCCTTAAAAATCTATATAACAATGAAATGATGTCATATATAAAAACGGATTATGAATATGGACCAAAGAATCGAAAAACGAGTATTATAGATATCAACATGGTAGCAACATAGTAACAATATATATTTCTCTCGGTACGATTTTACTTTAACCTTTTGTTTAGGAAAATTGTTTTTTAGCAATTAGCAATTAATAATTTCCGTGCCAGCACATTAATTATTGATTACGATTTTAATGCAATTCTCTCCATCTCTCTCTCTCTCTCTCTATGTATATATATTAGAATTTGTCGTTGGCCATTATACCGATTATACCGACAGCTATTCCCCTAGTCTCTCCTTTTTATAGACTCTTAAAATTTGAATACAATGAAAAAAGATTTTTGTTAATTTTTTGGAAAAATATTCCGGAATAAAGTCCCCGCTTCTCTGTTAATTATGTCTCTCCGGTCTGCTCCATCAGTTTTCATCGGCAACTCTAGTAAAGTGGCGCCCTCAAGCACCATCGGAGGGGTTGGGGGCCGCAACAGAGAGAATGCCGATGATGCGCGCTCAGGCGTCTACGACTGGATTCAGTGCTGGTGCTCGATGCGAGGTGAGTGCGCGCGCGACAGTGCAGCACGAGTACTTTGAATGCGAGCGCTCGTTTGTAGCCTGTTTTCGCTGATCGTTTGTCGGAAAAACATTCTCGCCACTGTGCATAATCGTCGAGACGAGGTCGGGAGGATTGATCCACGCGCCGCGAATAAACGCGAGAAAACGGAAACGCGCGCGCACTGCTATCCCGCAGGATTGAATATCGATAACGATATCCTTCGCGAAAGAGAAGAGAAAAGCTCGACGGGCGAGCACGATTGATAATAAACGATACGAGGGGTGGAGAGGATTTGCAAGTGAAACGCAGATGACGAAAGTGACGGTGTAACATTCTCCGGGACGGCAACGAGGTGGCTCACGGTGGTGACCAGCCTACGGATAAAGGGCGAGGGAAATGGGCCGCTCCGCATTTGATACGTGATACGAGGTGCGTGAGCGCGCGCGCGCGCGCGCGCGCTCCCTCCCTTCCGTAAGCTGCGCGTGTGTATGTGGCGTGCGTGTAAAGTCATCGTCGTGGTCGTCGTCGTCGTCGTCGTCGCCGTCGCCGCCGTCGTCGTCACCGTCGCCGTCGCCGTCGCCGTCGCCGTCGCCGTCGCTGCCGCCGTCGTCGTCGTCGCCGCCGCCGCCGCCGTTGCTGTCGTCGTCGTCGCGCCGTCTTCATCTTCACCGTCGTCGTCTTTACCGTCTTCTCCGTTACCATTGTGTCATTGTATGTCGCTGTTGTGTATCGCTCGTTAACACATGTGTGTGTGCCATTTGCATAAATGAAACAAGTGGAAGAAGAAAACTGCTGATTACTCCGAGATTGTCGAAGCGAGCGTCGTCGTCGTCGTCGCCCCTCGACTCGACGTTAACGAGTCAAGAATAAAGGGATAGCTCGTTTTTCGTGAAAACGCGACGCGACATGACGGCGAGGGGTGGTGTCGTCGCGGCGGCGGCGACGACGACGACGACAGCGACGACTACGATAATAACGATTACAGCAGCGTCGTCATTATCGTCGTCGTCGTCGTCGTCGTCGTCGTCGTCGTTGACAAGCGTGGCCACACCGTCGCGCCGTCTACTCGCGACGACGCTGCCGCTACTATTGTTGCTGCTAATGTCAACGCATCCTGGCCCGGCTGCGGCTTCCTGTCGGTGGACCAATGAGGCTGGAAACGACACCCGCTCGGCGGACTGCGCCCTTCGCGTGCTGGATCCCACGGCAATCGTCGCTTTAGCGCCGTCGCTGGACGGTGCGCTCAGATTGCGGATTCGCTGCAGCGACGTACATCATTTCGAGAGTAGCTTGAACGCACAGAGTTGGCAACGGCTCGCCGGCCTACACGAGCTTCACGTTCACGGCTGCAAAGTGTTGAGGATACCGGACGGTGCGTTTCAACCGTTGCTCGAGCTCAAGCGGCTCGTTGTGCAAACCTTCAACGCTGCCTGGGGCGCCGCCAAATATTTAGAGTTCGCGCCACGCTCTCTCCTAGGTCTTCGCGAGCTCCATACTCTTGAAATCGTCGAAAGCAACGTGCTGGCGTTGCCGCCTGATTTGCTTTGCGAACTGGATAATCTGCAGACCCTCAATCTCACCGGGAATCGTATTCGCGATGTCAGCGATATCGGTCTGAAGGTGCGTGGTGGCATCGACGCCGAGTCCTGTCGTGCCGACGTCCGGATTTTGGATCTATCGCGCAACGAGCTTCAACGATTGTCGGAAAACGGACCGCTAGTGAGCCTACGACAATTGCAGGAGCTGCACTTGCAACGCAACGTGATCGCCGAGATCGGCAAGAACGCCCTGGACGGGCTAACCGTGCTGCGCACCTTTAATGCCAGTCACAACGTCCTAGACTCCTTGCCCGAGGGCCTGTTTGCCAGCACGCGTGACCTGCGGGAAATACACCTGGCGCACAATGGACTACGGACGTTGCCACGGGGCGTATTTACTCGTCTCGAGCAGCTACTAGTTTTGAATCTCGCCAACAATCGCCTTGGCAGCGATCGCGTCGACGAGACCACCTTTCTCGGCCTAATTCGTCTCATCGTACTCGATCTGTCGTACAATCAACTTACGCATATCGACGCCCGGATGTTTAAGGATCTGTTTTTCTTACAGATTCTCGATTTACGCAACAATTCGATCGATCGTGTCGAAGGTAACGCCTTTCTGCCGCTCTACAATCTGCACACGCTCGAACTGTCGGACAACAAGCTCCATACCGTGGGAGCGCAGCTTTTTAACGGTCTTTTCGTCCTAAATCGCCTGACCATGTCCGGGAATTCGATCGCGAGTATCGACACAGTGGCATTTCGTAATTGTTCCGATCTTAAGGAATTGGATCTAAGCGGCAACGAGCTCACCGCCGTGCCGGATGCGTTACGCGATCTTGCCTTTCTCAAGACTTTGGACTTGGGTGAGAACCGGATCAACGAGTTCCACAACGGCTCTTTCCGTAATCTCCACCAGCTCACCGGTCTTCGTCTGATCGGCAACGACATTGGCAATCTGACGCGCGGCATGCTTTGGGATTTGCCGAATCTGCAGATTCTCAATCTGGCCCGTAACAAAGTGCAACACGTGGAGAGGCATGCGTTTGAACGCAACGTCAGACTCGAGGCTATTCGGTTAGACGGCAATTTTTTGTCGGACATTAACGGCGTATTCACCAGTATCACTAGTCTGCTGCTGCTAAATCTATCGGAGAATCACATAGAATGGTTCGATTACGCCTTTATACCGGGCAATCTTAAGTGGCTCGACATTCACGGCAACTTTATCGAGAGTCTTGGCAATTATTACAAGATTCGCGATTCCAAGGTCCGAACACTGGATGCCAGTCATAATCGCATTACCGAACTCTCGCCGCTGTCCGTGCCGGATAGCGTCGAGTTACTATTCATCAACAATAATTATATCAGCACCGTACGGCCTAATACGTTCGCCGACAAAGTGAATCTTACTCGGGTGGACATGTACGCCAACATGATCGAGACAATGGAATTGACGTCGCTGCTACTGACCAAGGTGCCGGAGAGTAAACCCCTGCCGGAGTTCTACATCGGGGGTAACCCGTTCAATTGCAATTGCTCGATGGATTGGCTACCGGCCATCAACAATCAGACTTCGACGAGAGAGTATCCGCGTGTCATGGACCTCGACAACGCCATGTGTCGTACCTCCGGGCCGCGGGGAGTCGCCATTGTACCGGCCTCGAGCGCCCGCTCGGAGCAATTCCTCTGTCGCTACGAAGCGCACTGTTTCGCTTTGTGCCACTGCTGCGATTTTGACGCCTGCGATTGCGAAATGACCTGTCCGGCCGGCTGCAAATGTTACAACGACCGCACATGGAACACGAACGCGGTCGATTGCTCGGGTCTCGGGGTCGAGGAGATTCCACGTAGAATACCAATGGACGCCACTGAAGTATACCTAGACGGCAATGTATTGCGAGAGTTGCAGAATCATGCTTTTATCGGTCGTAAAAATATGCGCGTGCTGTACGTAAATGCCAGTGGCATCGAATCCATCCAGAACCGTACGTTCAACGGTCTCAACAATTTACAGATTCTCCATCTCGAGGACAATCGGATACGCGAGCTCAAAGGCTTCGAATTTGAACGTTTGTCGCACTTGCGCGAGCTCTATTTGCAAAACAATGCGATCGGCTTTATCGGAAATCTTACGTTCCTGCCGCTGCGTTCGCTCGAGATTCTGAGATTGCACGGCAATCGACTGGTGACCTTCCCCGTATGGCAGGTCACACTCAACGCTCGATTGGTCGAGCTGTCGCTGGGCGGGAATCCGTGGTCCTGCCGCTGCAAGTTTCTGCAAGAGTTATCTTCGTGGGTATCGGACAACGCGCACAAAGTCATCGATGCCAGTGACGTATGGTGTTACTACGGCGGCGATGCTAGGCAGACGGCCTATCGACGTCGTCTAAACGTCAACGAGACCGCTTGCTCGGACTACTTCTCCCAAGGCGGCGTGATCGAAAGTATCATGGTGTCGGACTATTTGCCTCTAGTGGCCGCCACTCTTTCGGCCGTCCTTGTTCTCTTGGTGATCATAGTACTCGCCTTTGTGTTTCGCGAACCTGTCGGTGCCTGGGCATACTCGAAATACGGATTGCGCTTTTTGCGCGCCAAACCCGGCAAGACCGTCGTGACGACAGCGAGCATGGGCTCCGCGGCTGCCGTAGCCGTGGGTTGCTGCGACGCCGATCGCGATCGCGTGTACGACTGCTACGTTTGTTACAGCCCGAACGACGAGGACTTTGTATTACGATCGTTGGCGGTCGAGCTGGAACACGGCGCCGCCAATCTAAGACTCTGCCTCCATCACCGGGATTTGCCTTGCATTCTGCGCGCTTCCGCGCCCGCGCCCGCGGTCCTCGAGGCGGTGGACGCGTCCCGACGCGTGTTAATCGTGTTGACTCGCGATTTCCTCCAGACCGAGTGGTCGCGCTTCGAGTTTCGCGCGGCGCTGCACGAGGCTCTGCGCGGCCGTGCCTCCCAGCTGATCATCGTACAGGCCGGTCACGTCGGTATCGAGATCGAACGCGATCCCGAATTACGACCTTACCTGAGAACCGCGGCGCACATACTTACGTGGGGTGAGAAGAGGTTTTGGGAACGATTGAGATACGCCATACCACCGTCCGCGACTGCCGCCATTATCGCTACTAATACCACTACTGGCACTGCCGTTGCCGCCGGTGACGTATCCGTTGAAAGCAAATCCTCGCCACTCGTTTATAAACGTAACATCAACACTTATACGCTGGACGGTGGTATCGGTAGCCTCGAGAAAAGCAGCGTTTCGACTTTGCGCGGTGGTCAACGCGCCGCGCTCTTCAAGGATGCCTCTTCGGCGCTCATGTTGCAACACGCACCACCCGCTTATTCGTGCGGTGCCCCGCTTTCTCCCATATTATCGCAACAACAACAACAACAACAACAACAGCCGCCACCGCAATCGCTTTTGTCGTCGCCGGCGCAACCCAGGTTGACGGTCAATCACGCTTACCGAGACGCGATGCCGGCCGGTAGTCTCGTCACGACCGCTACGACCAACAGCATCGGCGAAGACCATAGGAGACCGTTGTCCGAGCACATCTACTCGTCCATCGATTCGGACTATTCCACCCTCGAGAGGACCGCCTGGAGGCAACAGCAACCGCCACCTTCACCGCCCCCGCCCTCCTCCGGACAGGCCTATCTAGTTTAGCTCCGTCGTGTCCGTCGCGTCGTTGATTTTTGACTCTCGTAACGATGAGATGGCTCGTTCTCGAATGGTTGTGCTGAATCTTGCGTTCGTGATTCGACCGCGACACCGTCGTCGCGATCTCGACGTCGATTTCGACAGACTATGAATTCTCGAAGACGTTGGACGCGTATCGAGCCACAGATCCTCGCGAGACACGTGTGTACATAACTCGGAGACGTTGTCGCGAAGCGAGAGGGACAGAGTGTCTACGTATCGTAATTATCCGTGAAGACTTTGGAGATGTGATAATGGATTGCCCGTTTTTTGTCTGACGATATACGATAACTTTTCTTTTCCGTCACTGTAATGTGATTGTCGCATTTTTCTTCTGGCCCTTTTTGTTTTTTTTTTTTTTTTTTTTTCCCACCATCTCTCTTCGCTCTTCGTCTGACGTAATAAGATTTTCCTCCTTGCGTATGCGCATCCTCGAAATAATTGTGAATAACTTTTCGCGAAAATACGCTTTGTTTAGATGTATAGTTTGGTTGTTCCTTTATGAACACAAATTAATTTTTTCACAACAAAAATATATATATGTTGATATAATTCGTAAATTTTCCAGTTGTATTCCATTGTGAATTGAAAATTTCTACAAATTAAAAGCGTACGATGAAAAAAGGTTAAATTTCTTGTATTTACTTTTATATATGATTTCTCTTTATATTGTTATAATCTTCATTTATTTTGAACGATTTATTAAGAAACTATCTCTTTGCCTCCTCTTGACATTGAATATTAAAATATAATTTGTAATTTTTCCGATAAGAATATAAATCAATTCGAAATTGATATACATAAGGATAAAGTAAGAGTTTTCAGACACTTTGCTTATTTTATCCGATTATATTCCAGCGAGCGCGAATACGCGCAAGAATCTCTTCTCGTGATCGTATACAAGTCATCAAGCTGTCCCTTTCGCGGCAGATTTTACTCTTGTGTAAATACTTACTTCTACTTACTGCGAACTCGTGTAAATATGCTACTATGCGGTACATCTGTACATACAATGTACGTACACTGTACATTGTGCGTGCGTGCGTGCGGGCGTATGTGTGTGTGTGTGTGTGTGTCTGTGTGTCTGTGTAAATACATACATGTAATTGACATGCGTCACATTTCGCCGCGTAATAGGATCATGATGCTAGCTTGGATTCTGAATTTCCGATTAAATGAATGACTTTTTGTAATTTTATATATCCGCGAAAAAAAGGAGAAGAAAATATGATTGTACGATATGTAAATATGTATATTGAATACACACCCTTTATTGCTGCGCCTCGTGTAAGATACTGTTTGTCGCGTGAAAGAGAGGGTAAGAAATGAAGAGTGAGAAACAAAAACGAGAGGCATGCGCCCGCGATCCGTCGAGTATAAAACATGCAAACGTTTGCGCATGTGTCGTGAAACTCTCTTAACTGTATACTTGACTTATTTAAAACATGTGAATAAATTTATAAAATACGTTATTACTTATATGTTCGCAATATATGCCTTATATCTTGATTCTGACAACGACGCGTCAAAACTTGAATTTCTTTTGAACAATTTGGGTCAAAATTCTATATATAATTTAATATATCGTAATGTTAGAAAAAATTTGCAAAATTACAGTTATATTTATAAAGTTTGAACGTGTGCTGTATTTTTATAGACAGAAAGTGTGCACAAAAGAGATATGTGCACATAGTAAATGGATAAATTTAACCGTCTCCATCCATCTTTAATGTTATCTATTGTAGCATTGTGTCGAGAATTTTGTTATTCGCAATGTGTTTGTATTAAATTATTTCGTACAAAGATAAAATAATAAACACAATATGACGCATTTGGAACTGAGGGCAGTTGATGAATGGAAACGATCTAATTTTACGAATGCATCGATACATTTTAATTCGAATATACGAGATTAATGTGACAAAATATATATTTTTATCCTACATTTATCGTTTGATACACATACACGCGTAAAATTATAAATAGACTTTTCTTAAACTATAAAAAAATTTTAAAACAAACTTTGAGCTTTCTACAACAATTATATAAATATATAGCAACGAGCTTACGCGAACGCACGAGGAACATGTGCAACTTTATAAAGAGTGTCTTTCGTTTGAAGGAACAAGTTAAAGTTGCTTTTTTTCGCGAATCGAGTTGTGACCAAATTTAAATTGATCGAAAGAGAAAGAGAGCGGGAAGGAGAAAAAGAAACGGAGAAAGAAAACTCATTTTTCCACATTTCGCGCTACGATTGGTTAAAATATTCGCATAAATGCATTATACGAGCACAGGAAAGAGAGAGCAATGTGAGCAACTGTATTGTTTCGCATACACCATATTTCTCTCTCTCTCTCTCTCTCTCTCTCTCTATCGTTACCTATATATCGCGGCGCGTGGCTATATAGATCGCGAACGGAACATTGATCCTAGTCAGCGGCGCCGCGCACTCACTGCACACCATCTGCACACTTACATTATTAATGCACCTACGACCGCCATAGCGGCCCATACCCGCGGAGGTGTATATTTCTGTTGTTTGCGAAATCTTTCCGCGACTGAATATAAACATCGGGGATATCGTACGTCGAAGATTCGCAATCTGCAATTTCATTCCGACTATTAAATTTTACAGTTATGTTCGCTTTTTAGAGCCTTTAAGAAAGAGAGAGAGAGAGAGAGAGAGAGAGAAATCTAGTTGCAACTTTATATTGGAAATTGGAGAGGTTGAAGTGATTAAAAATAATAAATTAAGTTTGATAAGCGCATCTTATTCTTCAGATGATTACATAATTACATAATTTGAAGTGGATTTTACTCCAAATTTATATGATAAATTTATATGTTGATTGACTTTGACGTTTATTTAATTTATTTGTTGGACTTTGTGCATCAATTTTAATGATGAAATATTTCAATTTAACAGTGATAATGAACAAATATAAGCTAACGAGATTTAAAAAAATTCGAAATATTTAGTTGATATTGTAAAAGATATTACGTTTCATCGAATTGGCACGGGAAATATAATACTAGTTTTATCGAAAGGAAATATATTAATGGCGAAATAACCTGAACCTCTAAACAATATTCTTTATTCGTGCGCGCAATTATCATTGCTGTCGTAGGTGCTGTGCCATGCAAGGCGGTACGCGAAAAACACATACGTGATACTTAAAGAAATATGGTTTCCTCTCTACGGATCTCTCCGTATCCTAGCGCAAGTGACCGCACTCGGAACCAGTTTGCCCGCCTTGCTATGGAATGTAAGAGGACGGCTGTAATTATTTGCAGCGCGTAGCTGCTGGCCGCGCCGCGATCGAATCTAGGCTGGGTAAGATCGCCTCCCTGTGTATGATCTCGATCCTTGCGGTACATGTATCCCGACGGTTGTCCCGATTTCCACGTCTCGCGATAGACTTTCATTGTATTCGACAACGCCTTCTTTCCTTCCTTTGCTATCGGATCCACATTAAGGAACATGATTCGTCCATAATTTGCGAGCACTTTGCCGACCTTTTTTGCGACTTTTTTACTTCAAGTTTATACATTTCCAATCTAAAATATAATTATATTTCAGTTTCTAATGTGCTCTTTCCCATCTTTTAATTACCGGAGCACTGGTTTCTTTGATAAATCAAGGTAAAAGTAGATAGTAATATGCATGAAATTATTATGCCAGTAACGGTTTGCTCTTTTTCTTTTTTTAGGTAAACACATTTGGTAAACACATTTGGATATCTTGCACGCGATTAACCCGAGAAAATATACAAGATCTCGAAACATATTTATCATATTATTACCATGATTTATTAATAATATTTCTTTAACTGCTCTCGTGTACCGAGATGTAAAAGAGGACAAAGTCGACGTATATATTAATCAAATTATTATGATGACGAGATCTCGTCACACACAAATGAGTTTATAATAATTAACTATTGCATTTATAAATACATGCAGATTTAAGAAAATTTCCATATTTCTAAAATGTTGCTCCGACGCCTTTAATTATATCGTTAACTCGAACAACAAGGATAGTATTCTTATAGCTGTTTCCTCGTATACATGAAAATTAATCTTTTAATGCTATGAAGAAAATAGATTTCGTTTCTTTTTTTTTTAATCGTAAAATTCTTTTTCAAGTTCTCAACATCTCTTTCTCTCTTTCTTTCTTGCAATGATTGGCGTGGATACGACTGCGCGCGAGAGAGAAGGAGAATCCATAGCAATACGCTTGAGCGTCCTCGAGATATTCGCGAAAACACCTTTCACTGGCTATCGAGAATGGATGGGCGCCAAGCATCGGCATCAGCGTCGGCGTCAAGTTCGTTATTTGGGTCGTTCTTGCGAAACACCATTCAGGGCTGTCTTCGTCGGCCTTGACAAGTGTCCGATTTTAGCGACATAATCGACGATTCAAAAAGATGCTCCATTCTTCGAGACGAGGAGATTGAACCTATCGAGCAAATTGTGTTTCGAATAATTTTGAATTTTACAAATGAAAATGTTTACGCGGACGATATATCTAATTAAATCATAATCGCGCGCGAAATGCCTTTATTTACGACTACGCTTAACGCGCGTAATGCGCAACTAGTTGAACGAGCTTTAAACGTTATTGAGATAACGTTGATTGTATACGAGCTTTTAACGTAACAAAAGATCATGCAATAATGTCTCTCACACTTGTGAGCTTTAGTTGATGGCTGATGAACTTGTGCGTTCGCGAGTTATATTATGTGCCTACAGGATGTTGTGGGTGTAAAGATAGTTGACGCGAAAATGTATCAACTTAAGTAGTAGGCCAAATGAGAACCATGTAATAACTTATACTCGTTCGTTCACCTTTTTTATCCCGTAGAAAAAAGTAACGAGAACCATTGGTTTACTTTTCTTAAACGGTTGATCGAAACATGACTATAAGCGAGCGTTTCGCTGCTTGACACAAATCTCTTCTCCGAGTAAACCTAGACATTAAGCCACGTGTTCGATAATCGAGCTCGAGATAGCCAGATTCATTTTTCGATCCATCCTGCACGCGCTATGAATCTCCTCGCTAATTAAATCTCTACCGCTTTAATCGTTGCACCGATCGAAAAGAAGAGTTTGATTTCGATTCTCCCAAGTCGTGGCGAGCTGATTAAATCGTTTTTACGAGAACGCGTCGCTCACGTTTAGAGTCGCTTAAAAGGGGCGAAAAAAGGGACACGAAAAGTGTAGAAAAACGTTACCTACCTACCTACCTACCTACCTACCTGATGAGAACGCATGCGCGCACTTTAAATCCGTTCGTGCGCTCTCTCTCTCTCTCTCTCTCAACACGCACGAATAAACGACGATGACCGATGATACCGAGCCGCGCTCGTTCGCGGACTCGCTTGCGTGTGACACGTCGCAGTCTCTTGCACGGATATACATATATATACATATATACTCGGACGTCGTTTTCCTGTAGCGAGGTAAAGTCGAGCGAGATATCGTGCGCGGGTTTTGTGACTTGCGTGACGACTGCCATGTTTGCAGAGAGAGAACTTTAACGCGCGACTCTCGTTTCTCGTTGCCCCGCGTGCCCCGCGTGCCCCGCTCTCGCGAGACTCCCGTCCTCCCTTTATCACCACCCTCCTCTTACCATCTCGCTTCCCGCCAGTTGCGCCATCGCGCTAGCTCGCTTCGCATGCATGCAACATAGTCGCCCCCCTGTGTCCTTCCGCTCCCTTCCCCTCCCCCCTCGCTCTTTCCCATTCTTTCCGCCTCCGTTCACGTCAAGTTGTATCCCTCCTTTACCCTCCCTTTCCCGCTTCGCGCACCCGCGCCTACTTAAACGTGTACCGGCGAACCCGGTAATTTCGCGCAAAACTACCATCACCATCGTACAGCCATCGTTTCTCTCTCTCTCTTTCTCACTTCCTCCCTCTTTTTTGCCCATAATAAATTTGCCCCTCTTTGAGGACGATGCGACCATCTTTTTCTCTCTTTTGCTCTTTCCCTTGCGCTTGTTCCTTTTACGATATACCGCTACGAGCTACGAGCTACACATTGTTACGGAGCTACCCCAAGAGGGACGAAACGCATACACCACGTGTCTACACGCGATACACTGCCATCTGCACGCTTCGTCGTCTTTCGGTGTCGGTGTCGATGTCGATGTCGATGTCGATTTCAGCGTCAGCGTCGCCTAGCAGTTTGGGTTTAGGTATTCGTCCTCGTTGGAAACCGTAGAGCGACGTCGGAGAGCGCACGCTCGTCCTTTCGTTTCTTCAATTCTATTAAAAGATTATTGTCTACCCTTATCCCCGACGTCGATCGCGCGCGGGCGCGCGCGCGGCGACTCTTCGCCCTTATCGCGGGAGGGCTCGCTCTCAACCCTTCCGGCCCGGCAAACACTCGACCGCCCACGCAACACGAAAAGCGTACCGCTCGTACGTCTTCGTTTGCCCGCTCGCTCGTACGTGGCCATCGTCGATGGCTCTTTACGATTAATCAGTCGGGCAAACCGGGTTCGGATAAGAACTACATGCATAGGAAGAGGCGTAGGGAGAATAGGGGGCGAACCAATATGTAGCGCCTTTTTCCAGGAAATGAAAAAAATCCTAATTATTACTATAATATGTACTTTTGCGATATCGATATATTTCGCGCGCGTATCGTTAATTATATACCATTCTTTACACCTTCTTCATTGCTAATCACAACTGAGAGCTTTTATTGATAACTCGGTCGATTTAACGTGTCCAAGTAAAAACTTTTTTATTTCGATGTCGCACAACGCTTGAAAATGAAAGCCGTGCTTTTCTACTTTGAAATTAAAAATAAATGAGACAAGATGGAAGTTTTACCTCTTTCTTTCTCCAAATTTCATGTTTCTCGCATGCTTATTAATATTGTGACACACATATATTATTTGCAATACATTTGTATCTTATAATTATATTTATTTAATCATACGTATACTTACAATTTATTGATATCCGACGTACAATCCGAGCAATTTTTTTAAATTGGGAAGAATTATATGTAATATATTATTTATTTATATAAAACGTACACATATGTGTGTGTGTCGTGTTCGTCGTGTGTTTTATTTACCTGGCTACACAATTTTTTTATATTCACTTTTTATATCTTACAAAGAACGTGATGTAACAAAGTATTGTTAATTGCAGCAACCTGAAAAAGAAAGAAAAAAAAATTACACACAAGTTTCTTTTTTACCGATTTATTAATATTCTACATATATATCACGTACATGATACAATTTTTTTATATAAAGTATTATAAATTTGATATCTGACCTACTTATTTACATCGCGTCAATACACGTTTCAACACAAGGTAAGAAAATTTCCTCAAATTCCAATAAAGATGGACAGATGAATAGATGGACAGATAGATGAGAGAGAGAGAGAGAGAGAGACTTTAAAAAATTTCCGCAATGCACATACATCCTCTTGCTTCTCTCCCCGGTTAGAATAACCTAGCAGTCCTTGTCGCAGCGCCTATGGAGGTGGGCGAACGGGCAGCGATCTAAACTAGAAGGTTTCGCGCTGCGTGACCTGTCACCGTGAGCGTTGCTAGATTTATACGCGGACGCTAAGTTGTCGCATATTTACCCCCTCATCGAGTTGTTGCCCCGCGCTTGTTCCGTCACCACCCGTACCTGCCTGCCCTGCCTTCGCGAACCTGTCTGTCTGACGGAACCCGGTGCACTACAAGTGGCCTACGTCTTCCTCTGCGGTGTGTGAAATTTATTTAATTATACATTTGTGGGAAAGAGACAAATATTTTACTTGTAGACAAAAACACACACATTTATTATTATTTTGCTGTATTATTTTAGAGAGAAAGAGAGAAAATGAATTATGTAATAATTACACAATTACAAATTTAATATATTAATATGTAATTAAATAACATGCCGAGATGTAATTAAACAATAGCAAGCAATCAGCGAGATAAAAAATATCAAATTAATCTGAAAAATTTCGTTTTTCATTATAATTTTGTTACTCGTCCTTTTTTTTCTTTTTACATCAGAGAGGACTATAATATATAGGAACGAAATTAATAAATTAATAAAATTTTCAGACATTTTTTCTTTATTTCCATCTCTTTATAAATGGGACAAATATTCCTATCTCTTTCTAAAGGGACTCCTAAATTGTCACAATGACCGAGGCCGACAAAGCGATAGACTATTCGACGCCGACTCCAGACACTGTCACACGACGATGACTCTTTTTTTCTTTCGCATTCAACTGGACGTGGAGTCACGCCGAGTAGGCGCGCGCTTATAACGCGGTCAGGTGAGCTGGTCTGCCGACCCAACATGCATCGACCACCTGTATAAGGTAGTTTCATAAGGTTTGCATCAAGAGCATATTGCTCAGCAAACCGAGGTTGACTCATACTTGAAAACATAACGAATAATCTCTATAAACTTATATTAAATTTATCCTTTTTCCCCTACAAAATTTCGTAATCTATTTTCTAGGCGTGTTTTATTTTTATAAATACTATTAATGCTATTAAAATCGCATACACAAAAATTCATTTTAATAAGTAAAATTTTTTAAATTAAAAAATGTTTTAGTTGCATGTATAAGTACAACAACGTATCCTACTAATTTTCAGGTATGTTTCATTATAATCTTAAAGCGATAAGAGTGAAACGTTTTTGCTGGTCGCGAAAAAATGTTGAAAGCATTTTTATGGTATATGTAAATTTTATTTTATATATATATAACAAATTAAAAATAATGGAATCTAAGAATATTAATTGGCATTTATATTGCTATGTGAAATTTGAAAAAAAAATGACATTTAATTTTTGTTAGCCGTTTCTAAATTTATACGAAAATATATTTCTAAAACTCAAGATGCAAACCTTGTACGAAACACCGCATTATATTTTCCAAGCTCCAGCGACTATTGAACGGAGAGATCACGCAGTGAATCTATCGTCCTTTTGTAGCGGCGGGTGCTGTCCAACTCGGGACAATAAATATCCCCATCGATGGTGAGAGATGGGAAAGGGAAGACATCGTGTCGGATAACGAGATATTGTTACTTGTTAGGCCGTATTTGAAAATGGATAGGAAAGAGAGAGACAGAGGGGCAACGCTAACACATTTTGGGGAATTATGTAAATGGAACCTTGTAAAATCTAACTCCCCACAGGCTTCTCTTGTCCCTCTCTTTCTCTTCCGGAGGATAAAGTTTGGTGTTAACGTTACGGAAGCGCGTAAAGTGGAACGCGCGAATTCGTCCGCGTCGACTTTCATTCAAACTTAGTTTGCGAGGAATTTACGAAATTGTAATTCTACGGAATGTGTATACCCCGTGGAATTTTTCTTTTTTTCTCTCTCTCTCTCGAATGACAAATTTGCCATCGCTTTGCTTCGAGATATCTTTATTTTCGCTCCGACAATTTTTGTTTAAAATTAATTTTTACCATGATGTCTTTTGATCAATTTTCACGCGTGTGTGCTATACAATCAAAGACAACTAACCCAACTTATTGTACGCGTACTTTTCGAAATACGCTCTAAAGTCTTGCCTTATCTGTAATACGATCTATGTACGTATGTATACATATGTATAATAGATGAGAATAATACGATAAGAGACACAACACACGTGTGTTTGCCATTCGTTTATCTCGTTATTCTTGTATTAAATAAGATCGCTTCTGCAAGCGAGCATTTTTTTTATTACTTTTTCGAGATTCAAAAGATGCTCGTATACAAATGTATATCGAAATTTTTTCATCTTCGTTTTCATGACAATTCATTAATATAGAATTAACAATTTAGAACAAACAATTTTATTCGTTAAAATTCTTCTCGCGGAATTATACATATCGTACTGCCAACGACATGGAAATAGGTGTTGAAAAAATGATTAAAAAATATTGAAATATTGTGCTTATTCAACTGCAAATAAGTTTCGTTAATGTCCAGTAATTTTTTAAAGAACTATAATATTTCGATTTTTAATTTTAGCCTTTAATTTCTTTACAATTGAACATCATCACGAGCGCAATGATGGTATTTTACATATTTGTGAATATCATTAAACGAGATAAAAAAAATTATATCATCACATTACTCTCGCCAACTGTTTGCTCGATAAAACACACGCCGAGTACTGTTTTCGAGATTCGCAAATCTGCAATACGATACCGCATCGTTTCAGTTGACGTTCCAATGATCAATATTCCGCGAGTCATAATAAAATGTACCGTCGTGAAAGTGACACTCGGCTATCGATGAAAATTTTCTGAGTCACTTCTGAGTCAGAGACACAAGGATGGCGGCGAGGGATGGCGAAGGGAAGGGTCTAGGACACTAGGGACAAGCAAAGGAGTGCTCGAAGGGACGACGAAACAAGGCGGTTCGAGCCTCAACCAAGTGATACTCTTCGGGGGGAAGGAGAGAAGAGATACTTTCGACTGGGCTGATGTCGCGACGAAAAAAAAAGAGGTGAGAAGAAGACGAGAAGGAGGAGAAGAGAAGAAGGGAGAAACGTTGAATCCTGCTCCGGTTTCCCGGCTACCGTCCTCGTCGTCGTCGTCATCGTTCGATGCGTATCTCCTCGCGTGTATGTGTATGTGTGTGTGTGCGTGTGTGCGTATGTGCGTGTGCATGTGTGCGCGCGCATTTATACACATATACATTTGTGCGAGTACCATACCATACAGCGCTCATACTGACATGTCAATGTCGTAACTGGAAGAAAAATTGATCAAGTTTATAATAAATATGACACTTGTTAACTCTTACAAGGCCAAATGATTTTTCACGCCGAAATATTTCACTCTTAGCGACAGAAGAAACGCGTGTATTCATCGACTTGGTAGAATCCCAACCTTTATCGCAATGCTCTTTATTTGCTTTATATATGTATAATTTAAAATTACAATTGGATTATACCTTATATATACTTGGAAAATACAACTGGATAATAAGATTTTGGTGGATATACGCAGAATAGATTCGTGCATCTTTCGCAACAATGGAAATGAGACAGTCTCGTCTCGTTACGTTAGATTAGGTTTATTTTTCTTGCGTCTTTACGCAAAAATGAAAAGTGAAATTTATAAAAATTATATACGGCGCGCGCGCGCGCGCGCGCACGTTGAGCAACGTCTGTTTTAAGATATAGAGACACATGTCGAAGAAGGCGCGCGCTCATCTAGTTACGGTACTGCGTACAATCGTACATACGTTTCGGGTCGGCTTTGTTCGAAAACAAGCTCCGGATCGCGTACACCGTTGGCGTCGAAATATTCTACGAAACGCGTTAAGAGCCAGGACTGGCCGGAGGTTCTCGGAGGTTTAGATGCGCGTGATAGCGCGATCCACGGCACGTCGTATCCTCGCGGAAGGTTGGAGCGCGCGAGGCGAGAAGAGGGACGCGCACGAAAAGAAGGATGAGGTCGCGCGGCGTAGGAAGGGGTAACTCGTGGGTATACACCCTACGATGGAGTAGGTATGCGGGAGTCCGCTTTCTCGATCGGCACGGATAGAATGGCGGGTGTGGTACGTGACTATGCGCGCGCGATAGAAGGAGAAGGTCGAAAAGATGGGCCCGGACGAGTAAGCGGGCAAAGGAGAGAAGAGATGGGAGACGGGGTGACGGGGTAGCGTAAAGCAAGAGAGCTACCGGAGAGCCGCGAGAGGATGCGTTGGTTCCGTTATCGACCTGCAACAGGGCGTGCCTCTCGCGCGCGCTCTCTCGCTCTCGTTCCTCGTCTCTCTTGCATGTGCACGTGGTTGGACCTTCCGCCTTTCTCTCGTCGATTCTCTCTCTCTCTCTCTCCCCCTCTCTATCTTTCTCTCTCTCCTCTCTCTCTCTCTCTTTCTCTCCCTTTCCTCCCATTGATCTTCTGCCCCTTTATTCGCAGTTTCTCTCCCTCGCTCTCGATCCCTTCATTCTTTCCCTCTCCCCTCCTCTCTCTCTCTCTCTTTCTCGCTTTGTCTAGTTTCTGCGATCGGCCTCAGTGGCGGGGTCGCGCGCGCCCTACTCTACCCCCCCCCCCCCCCGCGTCTCTCCTCTCGTTAATTCGCTCGCGGCGATTTCGCCTGCCGTCCTTGTTGCACAGGAGCGAGCCGAACCGATTATGAGTCCCCGAGCGCCGAGCGCCGAGGCTCGAACTCTTCGACCCAATCCCGGCCCGCCCGGCGTGCCGTGCCGTGTTGCACCGCACCGCATTACACCGTACCGTCTCTTGACTTTTCGACCGCGGCACGCTCCCGGCCCTTGCGCGCGATCATTAGCATTATTATTATTATTTGCACCTTATCGCGCGCGTATATCCAATGTGCATGTTTTGATGATCGACCGATCGACCGACCGACCGACCGATCAACCGACCGATCGACCAACCGATCGACCGTCCGACCGTCCAACCAACCAACCAATCAACCAACCAATTTACCAACAAACCAACGTTGTCACACAATGACGGCACGAAAAGGAAAACTCGTTGGCTCATTCACTCTGTGTGTAATGAGTTAACGAGTTTAAAAAAGTGACTCATCGTTAGAATTACATCACCGTCCCATGTTGACGAAAAAATCTTTTTCGACATATCCCGCGGATAAAGACGCAACCGTGTATCGCGAAGGGCTAAATAAAATGATCGAATCAAATACCGCGATTACGATCAATGCGACAATCGCAGGAAGAAACGTAACGCGTCCTTTTCGAGTTATTGTCGTAAAAGACGAGAAAGTGAAACCAGAGGAGATTGTTGTATTGTTGCGCGACGGAGACACGAACGAGAAAAGCTGAGATCTTTCTCAAGCGAGGGTAATTGGTTGTGCCGTAAATGCACTTGGGAATAATTCATACGGCGTGCACCAACTTGTACAATACCGCTCGAGTCTATCAAACGTTAATCAAATATAATAAGTTCAGAGACACCTTGATATTATCGTTATGCAATTGCGCGATGGTTGATTAAATTGAATAAAATGTATAAATTTTTATTATGCCGAGTTTATCGTTTTTTTAGATTATTGTACGCTAGATTGACAACAATTTGTCCATTTTATATTATTTTTTCATCTAATACAAAAATTGCACATTGAAATAAAAAATTGTGAGAATTTTTATTCTTACATTTCTTCTTTTTTTCTTTTGTCCTTCTCTCTCTCTCTCTTTCCATATATATATTATATATGCTTCTAATAATTTAGAAATGCAGAATGAAACAATCTTTTCAACTCCCACCAATTTCAACCCATTTTTGTTTTATTTGCTTTCCGCGCAGCTAAGGTGGATCAAGTGTGACAATATTGAAAGCACTAAATTTGATTTCGAGAGTGAGAAGGTGTAATGAAACCGTTGATCGCATTGTATTTGCTCTATCGTTTCAGTCTCGTGCGATGAAGCCAGAGACAAACTGTAGGTGCGCGCGAATGGTTATGTTACTTCTTGTAGATAAGACGATCCGTCTTCTCTTTCCTGGTACATTATCGATCAATGGAAACATATATTGTTCCCCGAAGGGACGGGAAACCGGCTCGATGGTGGCAAAGTTACTGTTCCATTAGTCTGCAGCATCTTGCACGATATCCGAGCCTTATTGCGTTTCCGCGAGTTCTTCGACCATTAGCGTGTATCGCTACTTCGATATTGCGAAGCCGCATTTCGCGATCTTGTTTACCCCTTCCTATCCGAGTAATGACTTCTCTGCATCTCGCGATCGATTCGCATGTCGCCATTCGATAACGGTTCGCCACGGGAAAATGAACGATTAATTTTCAACTTTTATCGGCTTATTATCAATGATTTGCTCAGGCGCGCTTCATAATTTCACAATTGGATCATCGAATAATGTGGAAAAAAATATTAGACAAAATATAACAACATGTCAACTTGTACAAAGCATGGACGAAAATTTTGGTACAGTAATGTAAAACGTGCGAGCGTTATATATCGCATAATAATTTTATTTCCAAATATAATATCTTTAAGTGAAATCAACTTGAAAGTTGTAAAGAGGAATATTTAGCAAATTTATTTATTTAAACTGGAAGGGAGAAATCCTTCTAGTATATGAGTATGTAGATTCGTACAAGACAGTCAGTCCAATAAAAATGGTAGTTAAGATTACAGCGGTATTTAATGAAAAAAAAAAGTAATGAAGAGTATATACAATATTCAACAAACACATTATCGAAGAGAAGATGAATACTGAATAAATGAAATCGTGTATGAAAAGAGTTAATCCGATTTTAAATTAAAAATTTATTCACTAACAGGTATAATCGATATCAACGATTTAAATTTTTTATACGATGCAATTCTCCATAAAATAAGTAAAGAATAGTAAGTCTAAGAGAGAGAGAGAGAGAACAATTAACTAACAACTCGAAAGAAATAATGTGCCCATTTAACAACTTAATGAAACAAAATAAAATAAAAATTAAACAAAATAAAGTCAAGAAAGTTATATTATTTAGTGTTAATAAATAAAATTTTTTTAAACAAAGGATCATAGTTATAATCGGAATAATTAATAAAAAAACTAGCTAAAATATTGTCGAAGCTGAATAAAATACAAATATTTTTAAAGTGAGCTACTATATGAAATACGCGCGATTAAGAATTTTACATTTATATAAACGCGCGCATACATGCACATTTGTTGCATTTTACTCATTAGCATACCTTTCGACGCTAACGGTGGATATTAGTCAAGTTTGAAATAAATGCGATAATATGTAACGACATTAACAGTTTTCCACACTTGGTTATTCTCTTGTTAGGCGGAAGAGTATACATTGTATATAGCGCTTGATTTTCCGCAGCATATTTTATGATGGCTTTGCCTCGAGTATATAGCGGTGAACAATAAAAAAAGAAAAGGAGAGAGAAAGAGAGATGAAAGTTTGAATGGTGTGAACATTTCCCACATTTACCACGTTATGAACCGCCAACGCAGCCGACTGTACGCGGCGAGCGGCCAACTTGTCGCTAATATTTCATTCAACGTGCGACGTTCAACTGCGTGACATAAATAAATAAACATATAAACTGTCGCGTAAACTTTAATCAGCGACGAGTCATTTTCTTGTTCTATTATACATTGTTGTAAACGACAAAATAACGATATATTGAACTGTAACGATATATATATATATATGTATGTATGTATTTATAGAACGACTGCTAAAAATGATATACATTGAAGATAGATTTAGGACGGAAGAGAGATGGCGTGGGAGAGGTGGTATGTGAAGGAAGGCTAACAATAAGAGTCTTTTTCTCTCTTCGTCGTAAACATGTCAAATAAATAAAAGATATACTATACAAATATATCTGTTATACGTGGTACAATTTTTCTTTCGACGGGATGTTTATCTTTTGCCAATTTTTAGAATTATTCTTTTATTATTCATATATATTGGAAAAAATTCTTTATCATGACTATACGTATAATCTCGCAAGTCTCTCTATATAAATAAATACTAACACGTACTACATAATTTTTCCTCGTATAAATTATTATCACGCTAAACCCTTCTAGTATAATTTACCAAAAATATATACTAGCTTATCGTAATCTATTCTTGCTTGAATGATGCTCGCGTACTAATGTGATTTCTAACGTAATACGACCGATCCAGGAAAAACAATTTATTCGTTGCGACCTATCACGGAAACACTGGTCTTATTAAAGCGATTTATTTTCAATCATTCCTAGAATAGGCATCAGGGTGCCTCGATCTACGATAGGGTGGGAGTTATTGGCGGAAAGAAATACGATTCGCCGGGTCATGAAATATTTTTAGGATTGCTCAGTTTGTGCGAAAAATCGGTGTTGTGCGGGCGACTTAAGCCGCCTTTTGGCCGTATCCCTTCAGATTCCCTTTCAAATTCGTCCTCTTGAAGTACTGCGTCAAATGAAGCGGATCTTTTTTAGGTCCACGTAATTTTCGCGTAATTATTGCCACCGGCGCGGGGCATTTCTAGGCCGCGCACCACCAATGCGACACCGAGGCTACAAGAGCGCGGAACAATCGTGGAAAGAGAGACGCGGCAGGGCTAATCGATAAGTACACGTCTCCGAAACGAAACTTGTAAGAAGAATACGGACGATTGTATACCAGACTGTATGTGTGCTCCGCGACTGCCGCAAATATTCCCCACCATTCGATCGATGCGATTGAATGAATTTTTTGTCAATTCTTTCTTGGTGATTTATTGTCATTGGATGACCTCAATCAGTGATTTTGCGAAAATCTTAATTATATTCCTTCAAATATATGTATTTTTTTGAGAATCATTCGAGATAGTTGAAAGTTTAACATGTTATACAAAATTGTATTTCATTATCTTTTTTTTTTTTAACATTATAAATTGTGACAAATATTATAAAGTAAATATATTCTTGGGTTCCTTCTTGATCTTTTCAAATTCTTTCCTCTCCCTATTTTAAGCATAAACTCAACAAATAATTTATTATAATTTATCAACGTTTTATAGGTATTTGTTCAATATTCCACATATTTTTCATTATAATTAAACCTGAAAAATCGAAAATTTTTTTATAAATATATATAAAATCGCCTTAAAAATAAAATGTCTTTTGTTACATAAAGAAGGAACAAATTGATGTCAAGTTGATTCTCGACTCGTGTTAGCTCGCTTCTCGCGACCGCTTAAGAAATGTTAATTAAGGACGGATCTAGTGTTAGTGACCGCTTACTTGCCTTGTTGAATACTGACGCGTACGATGGTTATCCGCCAGTAAGATTAATCACCCTCTTTGAATATTAATGTTTTTCGAGCAACTTTTCTCAAGTGTCGGATTAACCGATCTAATGGGATTCTAGTATACATGAAGTCACATAAATGTACATTACAGCGGACCAATTTAATCAAATTCTCATATATAACCTTATGAAAAATGAAGTAGTCCTGCGCCAAGAATTGTTACATTATCAGTTATTATAAAATGTAACGTACACGTTAAAAGCAATTCTACATAATAGAAATCGACCGAGTTCCCCACAAATCGGATAAATATAATCCCACGTCATAAATAGAATCGTAGAGAAACATTGTTTCCCATTATACAGATCTGTATATTTGTGCGTGAAACACGACGCGTATATATTGTTAAATGGCGCATCGTTATTCTGATGATGGATAACCACATTAAATTGTACGCATAATCTATATACGTATCAAATATATAAACACCGTGCAGCTAGTCGATAGATATTGTTGATGAACGATATGTGCGTATACTTTTTCCAATTGTAAAAAAAAGCGAGAAATGTTTTTTCCGATAAAGTGCCGTGCAAATTATTCTACTAAAATTATTCGATACATATTTTCATTCTATAAAGAAGGTGCAACAATAACAATTTCTTATAACAAACTCGTTCTAAAAATAGTTTTGAAAAAATAACCCATTACATTTAAATACTTGTACATTTGTACTTATTGTTAGTTGTTTATATCGTTATATAATTTTATTATATACTATAATTATATACTGTCATTTATTATTGCGCGCGCAATTGTGTATAAGTGTACCTATGTTATATGGAATTTTCAAATGTATAGAAAAATGCTGGCATCTATATCAATTCTCTCATCACTTCTTTTAATCAAAGCATTATAAGGATTTAGAGAATCGTCTAATTTTATATTATTTTATTTTTACAAATTAAAAGTTAGATAAACTTGCGCCAAATAAGCTCAAGTATAGACACTAAATAAATTAATAAACAAAAAAAAACATGAATTATTTTTCTACAAGTTATTGTAAAGATAAGGCCTAAAGAGAATATTTGAAAATTTGTCATATAAAATTGTTGGTATAACAAACACACACACACAATTATTCTATGTATATTAAAGTTGTAAATCAATTTTTATCAAAGACACTTTTGTCTTTTCATTTACTCGGATTTCCCAAATATCTATCCCAACTTATAATTTGTTATTAGATTAAACTTATAAGCAGTGCAAGATTGAATAATGACGACCACGTGAATCGGCCGCAGTGATTCACTTCTCAATTGTATAGATTGAGTCTCGTGAATAGTTTGGCTGCCGTTGTTATAAAGCGTGAACTGATCTCTGATTTCTCATCACGGTGCACGCCATGTATCTACTCTCATTGCTGTGTGTGTATGTTTATATATGTATATATATGCGTGTACGTGTGTGTATGCGTGTGTACTTTTCCTCTCTCTCTTTTTCCTCTTCGATGTGCTATAGAAACGTGCTAACGAATTCCGACAAACCGCAATTAAAAGTAATTTGTCGAAATCTGTTGCCGACAATAAAAATGTACGTCGGCTATATTCGTTAGTTGGAAATAAAACATGCTATCTCACGATACGAAATATAGTTGGATTTTGTAGAATCTACAATCCGAAATCTATTGAGATATGAAAAGCACACTCTTTTATACAGGATATATATTGTATACTTATACGTTCGATCAAATTCAAACTGTAAAGTATCAGAGAAACGCGAGTATAATACTAGTATTCTACGAATATCTACAGTTGTACATCGATAATTTATAACTACCGAAAATGTTGACTTCTATAACAAACATTCCACGAAAATGTATGTACATGATATCGATCTGTATTTCTTTCACTCACATTTGGCGTGTTTATATAATATTTTTACTCACATTTATGTCACATTCGTCATGATTGTATCACATATATCGGCAATATTCCGAAAGATTATGATAACACATAACAAATGTTAAAATTAAAATTTATATCTCTTTTAGAAATATTTGACACGATTGAAAAACAATTTCTTAAATTGACCGAAAAGTAAATCTCACTAAAGAAAGGTAATTTTCCGTCTGTGGTCGTTTGCGTTAAAAATCGGACAAATCCTCGAAATAGAAGAATAGGATAATGAGTTAACGATGAAAAATCGGCAAAAGGTGACTCGACGTGATTTGCGCGTGGCAAACGTACAGATTGATTCTATTCAAGTCCATTAATAGCTTGACATTGTTATAAAGCGCGAAACGATCCTTGTCTCTTAATGGTTACCTATACATACATGTATATGTATGTACGCGGAGCTATTGACGTGTTATATCTATTTGCTCTTCCGATGCTCGTTTCTCAAAGCTGTAGTGTCATCGACGAATCAATTGATTTATATACAATATGCAAAGAAACGACATAGAGAACGACGATTTCATATATTAATTATTAGGAATAATAAGAAAATTGAAAAGTATATAATTTTTAATTTCCTTCAATACGTATTGATTTATCTCATGATTGCGTGCTTAATTATCAATATCAAAAACCTATATTTTTATCGATTAATATTTAAAATCGCCATTATACAATTTTGATCAGGTTTTCGATAAAATTCATGCGATATTTAATATATGATTAAACATGTAAGATAAGATACCATAAACACGGCGAGATGTAGCAAACTTTTCCGACATTCTATGTATTATGGATATTAAACTAGAGCAAGGTAAAAAAATTTGTCAAATTTACGAGAGAGAGAAAGCGAAAAATATGTCAAAAATCAAATCGGTCAATTACGCTAAGTGAGAATCATTGATAATAATATAAAAATGTATCATAAAGAAACATGAGAAAAACATGTTGAAAAACCATTATGATAAAGGCAAACACAACTAGCACATTTGCATGTTTACAAACTTACACATGTCGCACACAGGCGCGCGCACACCTACACACACACACACACACACATACACACGCAACTGCAGTTTAAATTATAAAATAAATATAATCGAAATCATCCCATCACGTTTAGTGCAACTTGTTGAATTTATATTAGAATATTAATTATTTGCACCCTTGTCATTGCGACTGATTCGTATCTACTTTTATTTTTGTAATTTAACTTTCGAACATGTATATATCTTTCCTTTGTAATAAATGATTCGGTTGATACATGCAGGCATACAAACTGGATCGCTTCTCAAGTGCACATTTCATGGCGGACGTTGCCAGTACTCGTAAAATGCGAACCGGTCTCCATCATGGCTACAGTCAGTGTCGCATTGCAGCCGCGCGATACTGCCGCAAGTAGAGTATAATCGTTTGGTATATATATATCGCTAAAATTATAATTACTCAATTATAACTCGTTAAAATATGCGGCACAGACGGATCTGACTCATCGATCCGAATCGACGAAAAGCACAAGTCTGGATTCCGGTTTCCGTTAAATATATTATACCGATCACGATCGTCATAAACTTCTTTCTAAGTACATGGCCAATTTCAGTCTCGCGTTTATCGAACTAAATAAATTGTTTTGAATGTATTAGAAAAATTCATAATTATTAATGAGTTGCGCTTTTATGCCTACGTTGCCTCGAATGAAGCAAAGTCACGCGATTAATATATCGATATCGTGTATTTAAAATTATGAAAGAAGGTATATGCATGCTCCATTTGAATAACACGAAATAGAAAAGTATATATATACATATGTAGGCGATAAAATAATAGTCTAAAATATTTTTCGAACGGTGAATGTAATAATCATCATGATTTGTTGTAATAGTGATAATTGTTTCTTTAACAAACATTAACAAATTATTCACAAGTAATAATTATACGATTGGTAAACGCATTAAATGTGTTACAATATATATATATATATATATATATATATATATATATATATATATATATATATATATATATATATATATATATATTGATCTCAATGTTACAATTATTTTGATGATTTTTTTACAATTTAATTTGCATTGAATAAATAAAAAAGGTACAAATAAAAAAGGTTCAAATTAAACATACACTAGCTCTGGTGAAAAATTGCGTAGCATAATGAACAAATTAATAATACATCTTGCGAAGCCGATGTTTTTAGGTGCAATAAATTCAAAATCGGCCAGAAAGGAAAAGAAGGAAAGAAAAAGACGATAAAAGAGAAAAAGGAGGAGTAAAATACAATAAAGCGATATAATAAAAAGTGCGAATACAACGGATTGCGATGCTGAGCGAGTAAAATGCACGGCCACGTGGGCGTTTGAAACGGATCGCTCCGCGAATGTATAAATCGCGTTATTACCGGTTCTCGCGGAACATTCGACACCGTCATAAAACTGAAACCGGTCCCGGTTTCAATACCTGCGATCGCGCCCGCATATAAATATATTAATATGTATATTATCTCTCTTTCTCTCTCTCTCTCTCTCATACTCTCTTTTTCATACTCGCTCGTTTGTCCATACATTTTGCGAATGGATCGGCAATTCTGAATGCGTGACGTATTACTCTTGTAGGCTCGCGCACTTGTTCCATGAGGAAATATGGTATGAAAATTTATTCTCCTAGAAATTTGAAAAAATGAGCGATACAGCAACTTGACAATTATGATTCAATGTAAATTATTATGAAAAAGTGATTTGGAATTTCTTATTTGCAATTTTATATATTCAACAATGTACATTTCTTACATAAATCCAAGTCTTGAAGTTTACTTTAAATAAAATATGCTTTACAGGCTGTATACGTATGTGTATGTGAAAACTAAAATTCATGTATTTCTAATAATTTTCCATTGTTAGATACGTGTATATATAATTCCTCGTAATTATATCTCTGCTCAAATGATCACAATAAGAATTGATTCCAAAATTTTTTTCTCGTAGCTTTTTAATCTCCAACACACATATATCGTGGTAAATCTAAATGTCTAATCTTAAGAGTGTATCTATGCAATTATGAATATAAAGTTTTTGTTCATCTATATTCGCTTTTTACATTTTGCTCGCCGTAAACTTCAATCATCGATTCCGAACGGCTCCTTAATTGTATACCTGTTTTTAAACTTGAAAGAAAATTCGCTAGGAAATGCACGTCAATGACGAAAAGTATGTTAAAGGTTGATATTTCATAAGCCACACCGCGCAGAGCGTTCGGAAAAGGTACGCGATGCGAGGCAACGAAACGGAACGGAACGGAACGGCAGATCTTATAGCTCCGTTACAACCGGCTAGCTGACCGATCCCAACGGGTACGACCGGTGGTACCACACCCGCTCGAGTATTTCGAGCGGAATGATGGAGAGATAAGCGAGTTTGCTAGCTCGCTCGCTCTGGTAACGAGCCTTGGAGAGTCGCGCTCGTAGACAACGCGCCTTTGGGCCAGATGCTGGTTCTCGCACCGCGATTCGGCGCGGCGCGACGACACGCGCCTGTCGGACACGCGATCTTAACAGCTGAGCGCGGCAGCTGGTGATTTTCGGCCGACCAACCAAAGTGTGCCACCTGAAAAGCGAATCGCTCAAAGTTAAAATAAAAGCGAAAATCGATGAAAATCAAACGTAAAGGCTAACGGATTCGAAAACGGAATTTTCTCCACTCGAGTTTTCGGCTCGAAATTTCAAAAAATAAGACAGATTGCTTCATTCGAAAATAATTGACTTTTCCTCGAGAATATTGAAATATTGCAATGTGTAATACTTTACGAATCTCTCTTGGCAACAACAATTACAATTTTCAGCAAGGAAAATTGTAACAAGTTTTTCTCCCGTTTCAACATTGAGCGATTCAAATGCAACTCTTATAAACATTATTTGTTATATCATGTTTTAAAAATTTTTCGTTGTAAACTTTTTATCGAAGAATTAATAATTTACCGATACTTCTGTTAAGAAGGAATTGAAAATATTACATCTAGATTCCAAATTGTACATATGTATATATTGAAAAATTGTATACATGTAATTGTACACATGTATATATTGAGAAAAATTAAAGAATACACACGCAGTCGAATAGTTAAATATATATTTTGTCATTATTTATCGTTTCTCGGGGAAATTTTAATAAGCAATCATCGATGGGCGACAAAAATAATCATTACGAATTCTAATAAATATTATTATTTGAAAAAATATAGCTTTTACGTATATATAACACGAGAATCTAGGCGAGTCGATAAATATTTCATTATCCTAGAGCATAAACTGAAATTTAAATAGATTGCGATTTGTGCAATGTGCATACTATTGTTACAATTCTTTTAAGAGATATACAGCTTATTTGCGCACCGTGTAATATATAAAATTGTAGGCTTTAATTTTAAAGAAATTTTGTTTGTGAAATATATGTAGAAAAAAGAATTTCCGCACAGAGAAACAATTTACGATTTTGGATTATGAACGATTTGCTTATTTATCAAGTGTGGTGTGCGTAAACCAAAAAATTGCCTTGTTATAATCTTTTTTAATACTAAAAAAAAGATATTTCAAAAATATGAAATATATACATATATCCTCTATACTTGAAAATATTTTGTTATTTTTATTTAAATATTATTCTCTCTCTCTCTCTCACTCTAGATTGTCACGAGTTTTTTTAACTTTGTTTTTTTCGTATTTTTACGTTTAAAGCATCAACGCCACTTTAAATATTGCATATCGCTAGATGGACGCAAAAGTTGTACTCTGTATTCGATTGAACAAATCCTATATGCGTACATACGGAAATACACTGCATATATACAAGAAATCGATCTATCGGTAACTCGCGGTTCTTCAACCGTCACGCTGCAGAGAGGCAACCGATACAGCGTCGACAAAAGTCATTTGTTGGGGTGATCTTAATTGCTATTTGAGTAACATACAAGTATGCTTAGTAGAATATCGGAAACGATTAAAGCGCCGCTAAAATGATTATAGTTTCCGTGTGATACAACTTTGGCAGGAATATCTTTTAAAAGATTGAGATGAATTTATAAGAGGATACCTTGACTTTGTTTCAAGGTGCAGAAAGGAGCAATGAAATATAGATAAAAATGAGAAATATATAATAGATGCTCTCTATTACTATATATGTATATAAAATTAATACGCATAGTAATAAGCAGCGAAATTTATTTCCATCTTATTTATTATTTTAACATTTTCTCTCAACGTCTCTCTTTGGATGAAGCACATTTGATTAAAATATTATAAAACTTTACAAGTTTTATGCATATATAAGACATGTAATTGTTCTTTAAACTGCACAAGTACGAGATTTCGTATATTTACAGTTATTTTCATAATTGTACAAGTAGTATATTGTTATGACAACTATACATGAGAGAAAAAACTGATAAACAAATTAAAAAATTTACCCATCTCTAGCGCCAAATTATTTTATTTAACTCATTTGCGCAATAATGCGTTTATTTTTTATTAAATTTTCAATCATATCTTTTTAATTTATTAAAAAGAGAAACTCGCACACCGTCGGTATCTATTAAAGCGTAAGTTGAAAAATAAGTATGACGACAAATAATAATAATGCACAAGTATAAAATACCGCTTGTACGAAATAAACGTCAGCGTATAAAGCCAACGTTAAGCATGTATGTATATTCAAACTAGTCGCGCGCGGTTCTCAACGTCCGACACTCCTCGACGGGGAGTTTACGCGATCTTTATCGTTCGAGCCCCGCGTCGTTCCTTGCGTACTACCCTTGCTGCTTTCCTCCTCGATGTTGACATGCGAGATGTTTATCAATCGTTTATTGAGCCCACAAAACAAACGTAAAGTGTAAAGTTAAAAATAATATCTATTTAAACTTAAAACATTGAAAGCTATCCAAATTTATAATAATTATGTACCATCAAATTTCGCATAATGTACAATTGAAATGTGGATTGCGCAACTTTATATAATCACGCATCATATATATATGTATAATTTCAAAGTGCGAAAGTTTAATTCGAGTACTTGCAGAAGCGAAAGAAATACATCCTTTATGCCGCTACATCCTTTATTGCCGCGTTTCCATCGTCACGAACAACGTGGAAAAGGTAATTTTTGCATCTCGCCGTCGTTGCGAATTTTGAAAATTTTGGAAAATGCGAGTCTCTCGTTACTTACTCTCGATTCCGCCATTTCTATCTTGCGATTACGTCGAAATGCAGATTATCGCAGATTCGTGAACGAGCGAAGGAGGCGAAGGTCGTCGCGATAGCCGGAACGTAGGTACGGCGGCGGGTACGAGTACGGATCGTGTAACGGCGTAGCCCGCCTTGGTAGCTCAGGCTCCCTGTTTGACAAGTACGCGCGTATTTTGCGGCCGCGGCCGAACGGGACCGAGCGCGGCCGACGTTGACCGAGCGCAGCCAGCAACGCGAGAGAGAAGGAGGGAAGGAGAGAGCGAGGAAGAGGGAGAAAGAGAGAGAGACAGAGAGAGAACGACACTGCGCGGCGCGGCGCGGCGCGGCTCGGCGCGGCGGCCTCCATCGTCCATCCTCCATCCTCCATGTGCGTGTGTCTGCGCGCGCGCCGTGTATGCGCCGTGTATACGCGCGTATGTCGGAGAGCGTACGTCGGTATTATAGTGTACGCGAGAGAGTCGGTGCACCTCTCGGCCGTGGGCACGAATCGCGAGTAAAATGGAAGCGGAATTTCGCTCCGAGGTTGAGGTCTGCCGTTGAAAACTGTGAACATGGGAAGGTCCAAGTTTCCCGGGAAGCCGCCAAAGACGGCCACCAGGAAACGGATCAAGGTGCTCGGCCAGCTTAAGGCAGCGCAAAACGATCCGGTAACTGTCGCCGAGAACATCTACTACGGACTTTCCCTGTTCAACGAAACATTCGGTGACAACGACAAGGTGAGAGGACAAGAAATTGACGCGTCGGGGCATCCGCCGCTACCGTCGTCCTTGTCGTTCTTGGCGTCGTTGTTGCCTCGGCGTTGCCGAGGTCGTGCGAGCTCGACAGCGTCGCGTCGCGAACCGTAACCTGTCCTCGCGGGTACATACGTATCCGATCTGTTCGCCGTCCGATAAGCCGCGCCGAAGACACATACGGTGGATCTTTGATACGCGAGCGACGAGCCTTGGTGTCGCGTAACGCGCGAGTTAACCTCTACTATCCTACCCTATCCTATCTTGTGCCATCCTGACGGAGCGGGAGTCGACCGCGATCGCGGAATGGCAGGTGCACGACGTGTGCAAATTTGTTTACGATCAACGATTTACTTCTCACTTTGGCATTGTCTCCCTTGTCCACGAGTCAGATTTAGCAATAGCAATTTGTGAATTTTTATCCATTGCAATTTGTGCTACTCTTCGATGCAAGATTATACGTATTTTGTAAATTGTCTTGTGTTTCATAATCTTTTTGCAACAAGAGAATGATAAGATTGTCAATTTAGAATTTAGATTTGACAGCGAGCAAGTTGTCAAAATTGTCATGCGTAAAGAAAGTAAATGTAATTCAAAAGTCCTCTGTTTACTCTGTGATGCAAATTTATTAAATCCCCCCGACACACGTACACACATATACACACATATATAATTGTTAATTATAATTTGTCATTTTTAATATTTATATATAAATAATTTTTCTCTTTATAGGAACATCCACCGTTCCATGGATTTAGCATTAAAGAGGCTAATCTTTCTGCATCTTATATAAAAACGCAGCAACACAATGCAGAAAAAACTACGGATAAATTACCCTCTACTACAGTCAAAAATCTTGCGCCACAGTCAAACACAAAAAAGGACATTACCGATGTTAAAAATTCTCCCACAGATATCGAAAACACTAATGTGGAAAAATCTGCCGATACAAATTCAGAACCGCCTCGAGACATTGCGAAAGCAGTTACAAACTTGAATACTAAAGATACTTCAAAAATTCGCCGAGCTAAAAATCGCAAAAATTGCAAGACTATCAAGTTTGCTAATTATTTGGCAAATCCAGTGTTAAAATCAGTGAACAACATCTTGGACCAGCATCAAAGAACTAGACAGTTACGTAATAGTACGGCGAAAAGATTGCTTCAAAGGGCAAAATCCAACGGAAGTAACTCGCGCAACTTGGTGTTGCACTCTGGAGAGAAATCCAACACTGTAAGAAAATTTGTTTTACCCGTTCGCAGCGTACATTCGTCGAGGGTTATAAAACCAAATAAGAGGTTTATCGAAGAATTGGAAGAGATTTCTGGTACGGAACACAGCGAGAATGAAATTGGTATGCATGTAAAAAAGGCTAAATTAAATTTGGATAAGTTTAGCAATCGGGAATCAAAACTGAAAGGAGATGTAGTTAATAAATCATGTACAAAATTTAAAGAAGCAAGAAATAAATCGAAAAAAGTGATTGAGAGCGTAGATGCCTTTGATGCCGAGATTGTACCTCGACAAGTGAAAAATATAGAGAAATCGGCGAGTTCTGTTCAAAACGCACAAATATCAAAAACCACTTATAGAGAAGTAAAGAAATCCCATACTGTATCGTGTAAGAATAAAGTATCAAACAATACATCCGACAACTTTAATAATAATCAGGAATGCTTGCAAAACTCGAGCAGAGCGGCACAAACTACGAAATCGACAGTTCCCAGAAATCAGAAACAGATTTCTATTCCTACAAAAGTTCTTCCTGATTCTAATGTTCCAAACTTTGAGTCTTCCAGGGTTCAAACCAGATCGGGAACTCAAAATGAGATAGCGAGCGATTTAAGTAATACAGCCAACTTCGAAAGTGGTGTAGGATTATTGGAAGGTGATTGTGCAAAAATCGAGCATCAGCCTGAAAATGGTAACAAGATTGTGGTTAACGCGTTGAATAATTTTGAAACGGAAAGCAATTTGTCCGAAAGCGAAAACGAGCAAAGTAATCATTCGGATAGCGAGCAATCTGAATTCAGTGGAATGAAACTCAATGGCGGAAAAGTGATATTGAGAAAAGCGAGATTGAAATTGGATAATAAATGTTTAACTGGAACAGAAGGACCATTTTCAACGTCAAGCACCAGCAATACCGTGGGTGGAAGCACTAATTTAGGTATATATTGCATTTTTCGTTCTGTAACAAAAATTTGGAGCTCTGTATTTATCATATTAATATCGCGGGAACGCGTACGATGAAACTTTTCCGTCTTCTAATTGTAATTATCTCATTTTCAACATTTTAGGTTTAACAGGAACTATAAAGTGCGGTGTTTGTGGCGCAGTACGATTTTACCGATTCGTGAAACAGGCGCGCAAGTTTGGTATTCATAGTTGCGAATCTTGCCGCAAATTTATAAGCAAAATGATCAAGCGTCAAGCTTGCGCTAAATCCTCAAACAATGTTCTTCCTATTCTTCAGTGTCATAAAGGCGATGGTCTATGCTTAGTCCCGCCCGTTGTGAGGAGCCAGCAATGGAACATAAGATGCGTTTATAAAGCAAGATGTCCGGCGTGTTGGTTGAAAATGTGTTTGAAATGTTACAACATTCCACCTGTTTTGAGGTCAGGTTTAAACGCATTGTTACCACCATTAATGAGAGACCCTCTAAGTATTTCCTTGTCCTTTGGTCAAGACGAAGATGGTCAGGGACAAAAGCTAGGTTCTCAGTGTAAACTCAGTTGGCCCTCGGAAGACAGTTTGGAAAGAAATTTGTTCAAGTCTGCAATGGGGTGGAGAAATTTCGAAATGGGACAGAATGAAACGAATTATCAAAGTGCCGGAAGTTTTCTCTATACAAAGATAGACAAATGTAAGACAATTATGTTTGTATCATATATCCTTTTCTGTTGTATATTTCAAAAGTATTTTGTATGTTTATTTGAATTTATGTCAAATAACAGTTTTGTGTATTTTACAGTTGATTCTTCGATGAGTATATCGCCGAATAAAAAACGGAGAAAAAATAATAGGATTAAAGTGAGAAGGAAAATTAAAAGTCCGGTGCTCGCTTCCTCCACTAATAATCAGTATCCGCAATCCCTTAGGCAAAGAGTCGAATTGAAAGGACCGAGAGTAAAACATGTTTGTCGAAGCGCCAGTGTCGCTCTTGGACAACCTATTGCAACTTTCCCAACTGCAGACGCGAAAGAAGACGACGAACACGGTAAAAACATTCCAAAATCGGCAAAAGAACTAGAGAGAATAGAGAAGAAAGACGAAGTAACGAAAGAGAAGGAAATGCATAAGCATAATGAAGATAATAATTTTAATCTTAATGTGGCACAACAATCTCATTCAAGAAGGGGAAAACCGCAACAGATTGTATCAACATCGCATTTTCCAGTGGTAAAATATTTTGATATTCTTTCAGACATGACATATATGTATATATAGATATTTTCCAATGAAAATAAATTTTTAGACAATACATTTAGTATGCTAATAACAAAAAAAAAAGCTTACAAATTTTTTAAGGTAATAAGAAACAAATTATAAGTTATTGTATATTTTATTTCGTGACAAATTAATTACGAGTTTAATATTGTGTATAACTTATCTATATTTAATTTTATTTATTTGCAATTTTAAATGTAAAGCTCATTACGACATACACGGAATGAGATTCAAATTTAAATTTTGTGAAATAATAATTTTAATCTGTAATATAAATGATACAAAAATTATTGCAGATGTCTAAGGCAGATACAGATACCTTATATACAGTTTCCATAGATTTCTGGGAACAGTACGATCCTTCGGAAGTTGGGGCGAAAGGGTTTGCTCTTATCGGTTCTGAGCTGTTTCACATACCTGCTATTTGTTATCTATGCGGGAGCGCCGGCAAAGAGCCGGTAAATAAATAGTATCGAATAGTATCGATTTTATCATATTGATAGATGAATAACAAAGATATGTAGTAATTATAAGTAACAGTAAAATATGATATATATATATATATATATATATATATATATATATATATATATATATCATTGAGAACGTCTATCGACATAACAACCATTTTTTTGCAGTTAATTCACTGTCAATGCTGTTGCGAGCCATATCACGCTTTCTGTTTGGAACCCAGTGAGTGGAATGCTTGCGCACAGCCAAACTGGTGTTGCCCCCGGTGTACAATATGTCAATCCTGCCATCTCAGATCCGGTCCGAAATTGTCTTGCATACGTTGTCGTCAGTCGTTTCACCATTCATGTTTGTCCAAGTCCGGTGTTAGCTCGAGGTTGTACAATCCTGATCGACCCTACGTTTGTCAGAGTTGTATCAAGTGCAAGAGCTGTGGTAGCGAGGGCGTCAACGTTCACGTAGGCAATTTACCTCTGTGCTCCATGTGCTTTAAGTTAAGACAGCAAGGCAATTATTGTCCTTTATGTCAAAGATGTTACAACGAAAACGATTTCGATACAAAGGTAAAATATAAATATGTTTTTTATTTCTGATGGCATTTTTAAGATTGCAACATCTTCAATTTACATTGCGATTGTACTGCGTTTTTTTAGATGATGGAATGTAGCGAGTGTTCTTGTTGGGTACATGCCCGTTGCGAAGGCCTTTCCGATGAGCGTTACCAGATACTTAGTTATTTACCCGATTCGATCGAATTTACGTGCAGCCAATGCTCCTCTAACATAAACTCTGTCTGGAGGAATGCCATAGAGGCTGAATTAAAGGCAGGTTTTATCAACGTCATAAAATCCCTAAGTAAAAACCGCAAGATTTGCATGGCTCTCAAGTGGAGTCCCAGGAAGGAATGTCTATGCAGGCCAGTTTCAACTGTAAGGGGACTTGAGTTTCCCGGAGAAGACAAGAGCGAGACAAAAGAAAACGAGGAGTTGGAAGAATGTAACGGTGATAAATCTACGGATACCGACTCAAATTCGAATATCAATTATCGAGACGCTATCAAATCCGATGTAAAGGAACATTCGATAGATGGCTCCGGTAGAAAAGGTCTGCGACGGCTGCGACAAAAATTTCATCTGAGAGAATGCTCAGTTAGGGTGAAGAATTGTGTTCCAAAAGATTTGCAAGACGTTGAGAGAAAGGATTGGACGAATCAGGAATCGTTAATCTCCTCCAACATTATGGAATGTCGCTGCTCCGAGCAGCAAATCATCGCGAGGCCTTCGCCCACTTTAATGTCGATAAAACAAAGGGTAAATGGTAATGAGTACAAATCGCTGTCGCAATTTCATTGTGATATGGAGCACGTGATCAATTGCGCCGGTTCAAAGGATCTGACGGAAACTTATCATGAAATTTTACAAGAGGTATTTCCCTGGTTTACTCCAAAAAATTTCAAAAATGACGACAATGATGACGATACATCAACATCTGCCAGAGATATTAGCAAAGATTATACTATTCCTCTGACTAGGTTCGAGGATCCTATTCTAGAAATGTGGAAGGAGGAAGTGACAAAAGCGCCGAAAGCGACCGCAATGAAAACGATAAATCTGTATAATATCCATGTCGAAGACAGCAGATCGTGTTGTTTATGCAAAGGTTTGAGCGACGGACAGGAGACGAAGGAGGGCAGGCTGTTTTATTGCGGACAAAACGAATGGGTGCACGCAAATTGTGCACTGTGGTCGAACGAGGTGTTTGAGGAGATTGACGGATCGTTGCAAAACGTTCACAGCGCTATTTCGAGGGGTCGTTTGATCCGTTGCACAGAATGCGGCAAGAAAGGCGCGAGTATCGGATGTTGCGCGAAAAACTGTAGCAATATTTTTCACTTTCCATGCGCGAGAAATATCGGGCTCACTTTTAACGATGATAAAACAGTATTCTGCGTTTCGCATTCGAATAATTTTGCTCGCAAATCATTACAAAACGAGAACGAATTTAGTTTGAAGCGGCCAATATACGTAGAATTAGATCGTAAGAAGAAAAAGTATGCGGAACCTAATAAGGTTAAGATAATGATTGGCTCTCTGATGATCGACTGTCTAGGGACCATTGTTCCCGAATTGTCTGATACGACTGAGAAGATAATACCGTGTGATTACAAATGCTCGAGGCTCTATTGGTCCACAGTGAATCCTTACAAAATTGTAAGATATTACATCAGAACTTATGTGCAGGTACATATGCCGGATATCACGTCCGACATGGAAAATAACATCACCATCGATCATACCAAGGAGCAAGAAAAGGAACAAATATCAGTCGATACGCAAAAAGTCGATTATTTGGCCGTTAAACAGACTTTAGATACGCTCATCGATACAGTGTGCAGCAAAGAAGTTGACGAGAATTTGGCAGAACAAAGCAATACGGATCTTTTACCACCAGAACTGAAGGAGGCTATATTTGAGGATTTACCGCACGATTTGTTAGACGGAATCTCTATGCAAGATATTTTCCCAAAAATGTCGTACGAGGATTTTTTAGCTATGGACTTGAAAAATGACGGTACCTTTATCGCGGATCTATTTAAGGATGATATGTTACCGTCAGAGATGGAGGAGACGACAAAACCGCCGGAAAGTAAAATCTCCAAAATGGATCCGTCTGTGTTGGAATTGGGAACGCACAACGATCTCTGGGTACGGTTGGAGGCAAAGACTGCGGTTCAAGATCTCGTGGATGATTTATTTAATTCGAAGAATCAAAAACGCGGCGGTAGAGAACTGAAACGATCTAAATCAGAGGTGATGTCGAATAATCCGCTGATCGTTGGCGGCCAGCGGCATCATCATCAGCGCTCCTGCAGTCTTACTTGGAGTTGTAAACTAGACAACACCTATGGTCCTGGCATAAAGAGACGGAAATTACCCCGAAATCCATCCAGCGCCAAACCAAGTGAAACTGGCCTCATTGTATTAGATGCGCAAAACGAACGCGCGTCCATGTTTCACGAGCTAAGGATTCCGGAGAGCATCATGGTCGCCGTGGGAAGAGGAAATACGCCCAACATATTATCCGATTCAGTGCGTGAGTTGAAATATTGCATCGAAGATTCCGCCGGACTAAATCGTCGCGTATTGCCAACTAGAGACGAAGGAGCAAAAGAGCACAAGAGATTGTTTTGGCACCCGAGACAACAGCAGCCGCGAATAGTACAGGTCGATGGATCAATTGATGCTAATAGCGCTAGCGAGTGTAGTTCACCGGAATACAATACCGAGGAGAAGAACGTGAGTCTGAATCATATATCTGAATCGATTCCGCAATTGGACGGCATCAACGATGACGAGCACACGTCCGAATGCGAGTCAAATGCGGAGAAGGATCTCGACTTATATACACGGTCCGCAAATTTTTTACACTCGAAGCGTATCCTCGGTTTTATTAGATCGCACGTCTCCAGCAATGCCGGTGACAAGTTACAAAAGGTGAGAAGCGGCGGCGGTGGTAACCATGTAATAGCTCCTTCTAGCAGATGCAGCACCTTGCAATATGAGACGGGAAGTTTGTTCAAAGAGAAAAATCTCAAATTGAATCTGCAAATTCCTCAAGTGGACGGCGCGGGTGATATCTCGAGCGACGATGAGTGCGTGTCGTCGCAGCATGTCTCTGCGGTGAGAATGATTCATACTCCGTATGAATCGCCGGCATTCGAGCATCACATCGATCGACCTGTCACCTGCAAAAGATGCTGCTGCACATATCGCACCCAAGATAGTTACAACCGACATTTAACCAACTGCGATATTATGATCACCAGCGACAGCGACTCGGAGACCATGGACAACAAGCTGGCGTCGCCGGAATCGAGATTCTCGCCAAACGTAGGTTCACCACAGTTTATCACCCTCTCGCCGTCCGAGGGTCACACTTTGACAACCGATTATACGGACATCCAGGCAACGTCACCTATCGAAGCATCCGTGCCGTCACCTCATCCGAACATTCAAATCGAACCGATCGCCCAGGCGATCATTACGCCGCAGATCCATACGGCACATGCCACGGTCGAGACCGTGCATCAGACAGTATTAACGTCCAACGACGTGATTGTACAGACCCAGTACACTCGCAGGACCACCACCTTGCCGAATGCAGCAGTATTACCTTCTCAGGAAAGCACGGTGCAGATAACGGAGATTACGGACCCACCGTCCGTCTCCAGCGATTCCAACATTACGGCGCACGGTATGGTGAATACGCCAATGAATTCGCCGGACAGCACGAATTCGCAAACTGTCTCCAGTCCAGAAGTGTCGCCCAATTTGTCGTCTATGGCCGTCCAGACCGCTCACGAATCCGTTCATGCGAACGCGCAAGCAATTTCTCGAGCTTCCTCCAAGTCGAAGAATCCGCGGATAGCCAAGTCCAGGACTAAGAACATCAAATCGCAGCAACAGCAGCAGCATATCCTGAAGAATGTTGTGCAGACGCCACATAATGTTGCGCACACCAGATTTCAGCCGACGATACAGAGCGGCCATCCACCAGCAGTCATCCAGCTGCAACAGACCACCCAAAGACCGACAGTGATTCTTCAACAAGTAGCATCACCGGGAATTATGTCCGCTTATGTGGAAACGCTGCAACAGCAATCGGGCCAAAACTTGCAGTACATTACGACAATCGGCGGTGGGCAACACGAAGCCAGCTTTAAGCCGCCGCCGCAGTTAATCGCTACAAATTCCTTGCTACCGAGCACCACTTATATACAAGCGCCGTCCGCCGACAATCTATTGACGCTGCAGAATGGCGGAATATCGATACTGCCGAGTGTGCAGATTACACCGACACAACCTGCGGTGTTGGGAACTATCATTCAGCAACAACCTAGCGCGATTCAGTGTGGCGTTATATCATCGGAACAACTATTGTTGAGTTCCACGCCCACGCTTGAAATGTTTGCCGATCCAACCGGTGGCATGTTTGTGTCGAATCAACCAATGTATTATGGTCTAGAAACAATCGTTAGCAATACAGTAATGTCGTCCAGTCAATTTATGGCGGGCGCGGTACCTCAAGTGTTGGCCAGCAGTTACCAAACAACGACTCAGGTCTTTCAAGCATCCAAATTGATGGAGCCTATCGTGGACGTGCAAGCTGTACCTACGGTAACGACGGTACAAGCCGTACAAAATGTATCAGGCGTTCCAAACGTGTCCGGCGTACCTAACATTGCCGGCGTACCAAACGTTGCAAGCATGCAGAGCGTGAGCGGCGTGCCAGCGGTACCTAATGGTTACGTGGTAGTAAATCAACAGACACCAGCATCATTACCACCACCGCCGCCGCCGCCACCGCCACCACCGCCGCCACCGCCGCCACTACCACCGCCACCACCACCGCTACCGTCATCACTAACATCATTAGCATCATCGTCGTCGTCGTCGCCATCGTTATCGTCATCGTCATCGTCATCGTCATCGTCATCGTCATCGTCATCGTCATCGTCATCGTCATCGTTGTTAGCACCTGCGCCGCCAGTCTCGGTACTAGCACCAGCACCAGTTCCAACAGCAGCATCTATATCATCGCCACAGGTGAAAGCGATTACGACGCTGCCGCAGATCAACATATCCGTGGCGACTCAAGAACGAGCATTCAGTAGCGTCGCGCCATGCAATGCTGTGTCACCGATATCGTGTCAAAATACGGCCGTCGAACAATCGATGACGTCGGTTCAAGTGGCGGATGTGTGTCCATTGAACGTACATACTACCATTGTCGCTGCGACGTCGCCCACAAAGCTGTCACCCCTGTCGCCGCCACACACGATACCGACGATACCTCGCGTTGCGGTACGACCAAATCCGATCACGCAAGTGAATCACGGATCCACCTGGAAAATCACCGAGCCTCTGTTTGAGCAACCGATGAGTAACAGCGTGCGGCCCTATTTTGACTCGAAACACGTATCAGAGAATACCAGTATGATCAAGTCGAGCATATCATCGTCCAAGATACCGCCCCTACCGAATCACTATATTATCGCGCAGAGGAATCCAATTGTAAATAACAAGTCGAACCATGATGTAAATAGTGTTCATAAGAGCTGCGGTACCGTTGTACCGAACACCAATTGCATCGTGAACGGTAGTGTCAGCGGTAACAACTCGATCGTCAATGCCAACTCTGTGCAAAACAAGATATCAATGCCAACGAGCAATAACATGCCGACCAGTCGACCGATGAACAGGGTACTACCGATGCAAGCGGTGACACCGAAGCAAGATCCGGTCAAGAAGGACAATTTAGCGATTGAAGAACCTACGAAACCGGTATTCAAGCCAGCCGAGCCAGAAATCGCGGAATCAAAGAAGGGAATTATCAAGGAGATTACGCCGATCAAAAAATCGGAGGTTGTATTCAACAACATCAAAGACGGTATCAAACTGAATACGGAAACTATAGAAAAGGTAAAGGAGAATCTCAAACTGGAGCTCGACAAGGAGAAGCTGCAAAACACATCGTTGAAAATAGTGTTGCAGAAACAACTGCAAGATGGTTCTTACAAAATAACACGCAACATGAAGGCGACAGTCAATCAGAGCAAGAAAGTATCACCGCAAGTGACATCCGTGGAGATATTGCCGTCGAAGCAGGTGCCCCAGATCGCGTCGCTGCAATTGTTACCGATTAAAACATTCACGCTCAAGACGAATAAAGTCGATGATAAGATAAAACCCAAGATTGATGCAAAGATGAATATACTCAAGGCAAAGACACCACCCGTCGCCGTCAAGAAACCTAGGATAGTGACAAAATCAATTAGACCAGTGCGAAATAATCCACAACAGAGTCCGCATCACAAGAACTACGCGAAGGGACCGATCCTAATGTACGAAATCAAATCGCAGGATGGCTTCACCCATACCGCCTCGTCCATGACCGAGGTCTGGGAAACGGTGTATCAGGCGGTACAGAATGCTCGCAGAGCTCACAACTTGCCCCCTCTGCCTCATAATCCCTTGTCCGAGGGTCTCGGCTTGGAAAACAACGCGACTGTCTATCTAGTTGAACAATTGCCGGGAATCAATCGATGTAGCAAATACAAGCCCAAGTTTCACATTCCATCGCCGCCGAAATCTGGCGAAATGGAAAACGAATTGCCAGCAGCCTGCGACAATGGAGCAGTTCGAGCGGAACCGTTCAAGGACAGGAAGGTGCACGACATGTTTAGTTGGTTGGCATCGCAGCACAGGCAACAGCCCAAGATGATTTCTATATCGGAAGCAGAGTCCAGGTAAAATTCGTCGAGTATTACTACTATTAATATTGAAAATTGTACATTATGATTATGATTAAATTACGACGACTTAAAGTTAGTAAATGGTAGAAAAAAAAATATATAAAGGGTCGTGTATCAAGGCGCATTTTTTATATTTTAGTAATCACATACTATGTACATATATATATATATATATATATATATATATATATATATATATATATATATATATAGTATGTGAGTATTATAAAATATAAAAAATGCACCACGACCCTTTATATGTATTTTTTTAACGAGGCTGTAGTTTCTCAGATTGAAAATAAACAAGTAGACGATTTTTTGAAAAGGTTGAATTAAAAAAATATATATACGTGACGATAATATTTTAACAATTTACTAAGCAAAGAGAGAAGAGTATTGTCACATCGAATATCATTGCAATATACTGCTTTCAGACGAGTCGCGAGTACAAATCTGCCCATGGCAATGCGCTTTAGAATACTTAAGGAAACATCAAAAAAATCTGTCGGTGTATACCATTCTCACATACATGGTAGAGGATTATTCTGTTTGAGAGATATCGAGGCTGGCGAAATGGTCATTGAATATGCTGGTGAGGTAAGGATGAAAAAATATACATTATGATATTTATTATAATTGAAGTATCGCTATAAATATTAATATTGAAATTATGAATCGTTCTTAGGTTATTCGATCTTCTTTGACTGATAAGAGAGAAAAATACTACGACAGTAAAAACATAGGCTGTTACATGTTTAAAATTGACGATCATCTAGTTGTTGATGCCACTATGAAGGGGAACGCAGCTAGATTTATCAATCATTCATGCGAGGTACAATTTTTTTTTCTTTTAATCATTGCCAAAAATTGATTTAATGATTAAGATAATTAAGAAAATGTATATATAATACATTTGATTGATGTTTCATTAATTTTATAATCATATAATCACATTTTAATTACATGATGATATAACAGCCAAATGATTTTCATACATAAAAATTCTCGCGGTAAATGTGTATTAAATTGTATGTGTGTGTGTGTATTGCAGCCAAATTGTTACTCGCGAGTGGTGGATATTCTGGGTAAGAAACACATACTGATCTTTGCTCTTCGTCGCATCATTCAAGGGGAAGAGTTGACGTACGATTACAAATTCCCATTTGAGGACATCAAGATCCCGTGTACCTGCGGTTCTCGCAGATGTCGCAAATACCTCAATTGAGACTACGTATATACAACTTATTCTAAGCAGCTGACCGACGACAGAGATGCAAAATATGTGCTATAATTGCGCGTGCGCGTGTGCACATTTTCGAATAGGATTCGTTTTTATTGAATGTTGTTCATTTTACTCATCATCAATCTATTTTCAGAGATTGCAGCTTTTTATTACTATAAAAGAATACATATAGATTACATATACACTCTAAATATTAGAAGGCCAGATATAAAATATACACGAAGCACACGATGGTTACGACAATGTTATCTTAGACAGCTACGTTCGTGTAGTTGATTTTAATGGGGTATACATACAAGTATATACCTATAGCAATAAATCATTCGAATATGCCCCGCTTTCGCATCCGACAAAGTCGTGCGTGTACTAATGCGCTTCAGACTTTTGAAAGTGTTACTTTATTCACGCCTGTGTGTGCTTTCTCGCGCACGACTTTTAGACTCTATCTATTATCTACAAGTGTACAAGTTATCTTACACTTTACACTAAATGCGAGTGCTTCTTTTAGATTGCATAATTTGTATATATATATATATATACACAACTGATTTGATTAAATTTAAAAACTCTTTCCCTTTTATTGTTGGACGAACATATCGCAAAGATAAAAAGAGATTGTGACGCGTCAGAGCACGACGAAAAAGTAGCAGATTTTCGAGAATTTCAGAGTTTTCGAAAACTTAATTATCTTTTATTTTCCACCAAATTGACACGAAATAAGTATAGTGTATAAATAATCTTATCAAGAACGTAGATAATATCTGCGATATAATTGTATATTTTAATAATTTGTAAATTTTAAATTTAGTGTACAGTGTATGACTAACTTTGTGACATTTCAAGTCCGCTGTAGGGCCAGATTTAAAATGTTTTTGTAAAATATGTAATTGTTAGATTAGATATATCGTCTTTGATGTAAGTATAGCAAACCAGTTTTAACTTAAATTAAGAATGTAGGCATTAAGGAGAGAGATACAGAATGGCAAGCGAGAACAGTTTCCTACAGCAAGGATATTGTTCAAAGGTGTACCTACTTTGGCAGATATTGATATAATTCTATGCTTTATTATTTTGCATTGCGACATGATTGAAAGAATAATCCACCCTCTTTCCAGATTAATTTCTAGATAGAATTCGATAGCATTCTTCTTTCTTGTTACACATTTTTAGATATTGCATCTATTTGTGCTTCCATCTTGCCAAAATCACAATCATTGATTTTACTTGATATCATCCGAGTTTTAAGAATTGGTTTAAACATAATCTATATTTTAAAAAGAATATTATATTTTATTTGACAAAGATTTTGAAAGGAGAGAGAGCGCTGATATATAATATGTATATATAAATGTTTTCAAAGGAATTTCTATCGAAAAGTTGATTTGTTTATTCAGCTCGATAAAGATTAGACATTATTTGCGATAAACGTCTTCGGAAATACTACTGGTGAACATTTGTGATACTTTTTCAGAATAGAAAATATTTGAGATGCTTTTACATAGAAGACTATTCCATATACATTTTACTTGTTTACACACACACACACACACACATACATATATTTTTACATATATATGTATATACAGGGTGTATTTTAATCGCCCCAGGCAAATATTTCAAATATATATGAAAGATAGAAAAACGTTCCAGACAAAAAAAGTTGTTTGGTTCGGAGGGGGACATATGGTATTATTGGTTTGACCTTGAGTGAAAAGGTCATATAGAGTTCAACTTTGATTTTTTTAATGGAATCCCCTATTTTTCATGACATATTCTTAAGTTATCTCGAGAGCTTTCCAAAACACTATAATTAAGTTATTTTTCATCAAGTACTTTTCGAGTTATGAGGCTTGAAATAATTTCTTAATTTTACATAAACCAATGAATTGGTGTAAAGAAAACACACAATTGTTTCAAAGAAAAAATATGTAATTTGCAATTAACAATTACATATTTTTTCTCAAAAAAACAACTATGTTTTTTCACACCAATTGATTCCTCACATTATTTTGAGTATAAAAGTATTGAGGTAAGATAATCGAAAAATGAATATTTTACTAGATATTTTATGGTTTATGTAAGTACTTGATGAAAAATAACTCAATTATAGTGTTTTGGAAAGCTCTCGAGGTAAGCTAAGAATATGTAATGAAAAATAGAGGATTCCATAAAAAAAAAAACAAAGAAACTCCATATGACCTTGGCATGTTCGCTCAAGGTCAAACCAATGATACCATCTTACGTCCCCCTTCGAACCAAACAACTTTTGTCTGAAACGTTTTTCCGTACCTTTCATATTTTTCGAAATATTTGCCTGGAGCCATTAAAATGAAACACCCTGTATATGCGGGTAATGGATTCTGTACCAATACCCTCTTATAAAGTCCAGTTTTGCCGTACTTTTAGTATACTTACGCTTTTATGCCCGGTGATAGTTGTACATCTATATGTATATTTGTGCAAAAGTAATATTTTATATTGAAAACTAATACAGTCTCTGCAATAGCATAGCAGCATAACAGCGCTCTGTGAGATAATTTAACGACAATATATTTTGGTATTATGCTTAATCAATTTCTGCCGAGGTGGTTGTCCCTTAAATTTTGGTGCTCCATGGACACCGTTAAGTGCACTTTTCATGAAAAAAAAAAATGGCCTAGAGTAAGAGATAGTAGGTTGCGATGCGCGGAAGTGTTTGATAATAATAAGAGATGCGTTATACGAAGAATATTGAGAGTGAATTATTTAAAGAGGTAATATAAATGGAAATGAAAAACGAGATGGCAGAAGCATTATTTGAGCACGCGAATAAGCGTCAGACGTGCTACGATTTTAATCGGCCTGGTTTGGTACAAAGCGCGTATGCTGAGTTGTAAAAAGTTATAAAAACGAGAGAAAACGCAAACTTGTTCTGGTCACGTGAAATTGCCATTTTTTTAAGTATTTTGTGAATCTTTTTTTTATATATTATAATTATCAATAATTTTAATAACTATTATTGGACGATGAATATTGTTAATATAATGATAATTAATTTTAATCTGTATATGAAAAGAGAGTAATACGACTAGTAAGAATGATAACTTACTTGAAAATATAACAATGTTAGATATTTTATTGATATTTATTGATTACGAATGACGGTATTAGGGTTGATGAAAAAAAATACTAACGTAAACCGAACAACCGATGGTACTCATTATGTTGACATAGATACAAATCAAATTCTTTTTTCCAGCAAACGAGCAAATGTGTATTTTTAATTCTTACTACGTTATGCTACGGACATCAAAAATATTTTGGACTTATATAAAATGTATAAGCATACATATATACCATATAACCCGACTTTACATCGTTACGCATTATGATTGTAAACTGTAGGCTATCTATCCAATTTTATTTCTACATTCGCAAATAGAGATTCTTAAATTCTCATATTGTCTTATTATCTGTATTATCCGTATTTACGCTATTGTAAAATGATTACTTTGGTAGAAAAGTATGTTTGGACGTGTGTGTTTATTAGCTGGAAACGAAAAAGTGAAAGAGAGAATGAAAAAAAAAAAGAAATCTATTTATCTCCCGAGATAATCTTTGCTTGACGAATTCGTACGAGTATTTAACAGGTGCTTTCTGGAACAACATTTTCTCTATGTCTTTTTAAACTACTCCTTAAACTATTGTGAAGAGAGAAAGAAAGAAAGAAAGAGAGAATGTGTGTGTGTGTGTGTGTGGGCACGACTTATGCATCTAGACTTTATTATTACTAATATTTTATTTTATATATATATATATATATATATATATATATGTATATATATATATATAATCAATTATAATGTACACACACATAAGGGGAAGAAAGAGAAAGCATAATACATCACTAATCAAGTCACTCGTATATTTGGGCACATTGAGCACTGTTTGTTCATTACATCCATCAGCACCTTTCAAAAAAATAACGTTGCGTATAAAAAAAAAAATGACAACTATCTAAAGAAAAACGATACGATGAATAAACGTATAGAGAATTTAACAATAGTAAAAAAGAATACGAATGTATAGATGTAATAGATAGATTGTTTCTCTTTGACTTTTACGCATGTTTCACTTTTCGACAGACGAACTCGCTCCAAACAATGATTCGAATAGATATTACGTCTCGGTGTTGCGTTAAAATGAAGTAATTAAATTATTTCACGGAAACGAGTACGTGACGCATATTACCGCGTTTCAGCGTATCGTCACGTTAATTACAACCTCCGACAACCGGCGATTTCGTCTCTTTGTGTGCTTTTTAGATCTCTTTAAAAGAGAGAGAAAAAAAAGAAAAAGATTAAACGATTCTTACAATTTAAGAAATTTAAAAAACGAGAGAGATGTTTTCGGAGAAATGTAAAACGCTTCTTAAGATGTGTATAAAACTACTATTCTAACGTTTAAACACAGAGTGTAGAGTTTTGAAATATTGTACTCGTTTAAAAGAGAGAACAGAAAGAAAGAAAGATAAATATAACACTTATTGATAAAAAAAAAAACGGAAAAAAAACTCGACGGTACGAAAGCGAAAAAATTGAAAAAATTGTCTGTGATTATCAGTCATAATAATCTTTAGGTCGACATATTTTTTAGAGAATATTTTTTAGGAAATTACAAAATTTATGATATATCCCTCTATTATTGATATAATATTGGATCAGATACGCTACGCGCGCATAATAATATTAAAAGTAAAATTGAGAAAAAAAAGATGAATTGTAAAAGTTGCAAACTGTTTAAATAGAGTTAAAAATAGTTGAGATTCGATGGCTGTTGTAAAATATTCAGTGTTTGGACAAATAATTATTAAAAACTATTTATAACTAATATCGAAGTACACGGTAATATTATTATATCGCATATTACAGTAGCGTTTTTATCCCTTCTTGCGTTTGCGTATTTATGACGGACATGGGTAGAGAAAGAGAAAGAGATGGAGAGAGAATCGGGCCCAAACGTAAGTTTCGCGATTAATGCGACAAATGAACAAAGTTGCGGAAACGAATCGAGAAAGTGACGAGAGGGACAGGGGGCATTTGCCACACGTTTTTTGCGTGTAAATTGTCGTTATCGATGCATCTACTTATCGTAGAAAACTTGTCAAATTTAGTCGTAATATCTGCATTAACCAGAAAAGGTACCGCATAGAAAACACATAGTCGCTTTCATCACATACATATACACGATACACGTACATACATACATACATACAGAGATATTCCCATGTTTTGTAATTAAATGTTTTGTTAGTATATTATACGAGAAATTAACAAAATAAAAATACAAGTGAAATATGAGAGAAACGTGTATGTTGTACATTTTGTTGTACACGCAACGTATTTCCTTTTCTTTTTTTTTACAACAACAATTTACCATGCCGGCCAAATAGTAACGTATCGAGCCATCGATGTGTCTTTAATATTTCTTTTTTTTTAAACCGCACAATGCGTAGAATTGAAACGTACGAATTAAAATTGCAATCATGTACGTGTGTACGTAAACAAGAATCTGTGTCGTGCAAATTGTCAATTTTTTTTTTTATAACATTTCTCAGAAATCGAGGAAAATGTAACCGTATACGCGCGGAGCGACTCGCTTCGATAAAAATTCGATAAAGACCTCGCGCTGTGAACAAAAGTAATTCTCCATACAAGTACGTCTCGCCGAAATGTAATACATGTACATCTTTCTTCGTCTTTCGCTTTCGAGTCGACGCTTTGATTTCGAGATGTATAATTAAATACTTGTACAATTGTATCTTTGTGTACGGATCATTAGCGCTATCGTTTGTTTGATGAAATTTTCAAAGCTATATATGTTACTCATAAATTTCTATTTCCGAACGCGATGAAATCTATGCTCGTCCACGAACCGGTCCATTTATAAATCGCTAGATTCATGGATTCTCGCCTGCATTCCTTTCCCTCTTTCTCTCCCTTTACACCTCTCTCTCTCTCTCTCTATCTCTGATTCTGGCAACCGGACAGCTGGAATCGGTCAAATTACGCGACGATCAAGCGATACGCGCGCGACGTAAGACGCGCGTCGCGCGAGCCGAGCGAGCCGAGCGTGCCAGAGGTATCCTCTCATTTTTCTCTCCTCGGGCGTCGGACGTCGGCGCGCGATCGCCCGATCGTTCTTACGTCACGCTCGCTCGAAAGCGCGGCCGTGCGCGTTTGTTTCCGCGGAACAGTGAATAACCTCTCTCGGCAGAGTTCGTTTTCACGCATATACCCGCGTCCACGCGCGTGCACGTACGTACACGAGCGTCCAGGCTGACTCCTCCATCTCGCCCCCTCTCTCTTTCTCCTGCTTCGTTGCGCTCCGCTGCGCGTTTTCTCCTGCGGACTTGAAGAAAGCCATACGACTCCCACCACCTTGGACCTCGGAGCGAGCGCGCTCCGCTCGGCTCCGTTTGACGCGACGAGACGCGACGAGACGCGAAACCACGCGTGTGTCTCTCGGTAACGCGCGAGAGGCCGCGTGTCCCCCTTTTCCCCTCGATCTTTCTCTGGGCGGCTCCGCTCGCCGTCCGCCTGCCTGGCCGGCCTCTCTTGTTCATTCTCCTTCGTCTCCCGCAATGTGCTTGTACTACGTACGTATTCAGGAACGTGACTGGCAGACGCGCGCGCCCGAAACAACTTTTCGCGCAGCGCTTCCGTCGCTCCATCTCGATTCACGTTTATTACGAAAATGCAATATCGCGTTTTATCGAAAACGCGACGCGTCTTTCCCGTTCGTTTGACGCAATTTGTTTCTTCGCTCTAGATATCGATTAACCGAGAGTTTGTTTTTCGTTTGCTCTCTTTTCGTGCCAAAAATCATCAATGCGAAATTTCTCTCTTGTTATTAAAGCAAAGAGGATATTTTTGCGCGCGATTATCGAGAGGATATTCGATGTATAACGATTTAAAAGACCGCGCGCGCGGTCAATACGTACAACTACGGAAATCGTTTACCCCTGCGCGAGCTTATACATGATGGTAACTAAAATATACGTTTGGAGCGAAACTGCGTCTACGCCGTGAACGTAACCCATATACGTTACTGTTTCGCGGACAGCGAACGACAAAGTGTTAGTCACCTCAAGGACGTTGGTCGTAATTGGGATAGGTCGGACGGAACCATCGACGTGCGACAAGGAAAGAACGCTGCGCGCGGCGTGCTTGAGCGGAAGAGCGGAGACCGCGATGAGGAAAAAGCAGCGAGGGCGAGGGAGAGAGAGAGACGGTCGTGCACTCGGAGGTACGGAGAACCGTATATTGTGAAAGAGCGCGAGAGGAGAAAAAGAGAGGGCATCGAGTGACCGACAGAGGGTATATACGGAAAAAAACACGCACGCGCGAGAAAGAAAAGTAGTGGAACTTGATTTCGACATAGAAAAGAAACGCGCGCGCGAGAGAGAGAGAGAGAGAGAGAGGCGCGCGACAAACGCAGCGAGCGACAAGGACGAGGAATGAAAGAATGGAGAGCGAGCCCAAATATGCAACAGAGACGGTAAACAAAGAGAGATCGAGCTCGAACGGCCGCGGTGGTGGGGGAAGCGAGCGTGTCGGGAGTGGGGGGCGAACAGGGAGAGCTCGCGCCGGTGCCGTGAGTGCTGTAAATGGCGCCTAGCCGCGAGCGTCGACGCGTCACAGATTCCTCTCTCTCTCTCTTTTTTCTCTCTCTCTCTCTCTCTCTATCTCTCGTTTTTCGAGATAGTTTCGGGGTAGCAGCGAGAGCGGATTTGTCGCGCGTAATACACGGTAACGACGATAAACGTATTTAGTTTTCTACAAACTGTGCGAGGTTATACGCCGCGTAATCGCGAATTGCGTACGTACGTGTGTGTGGGCGTGTGTGTGCGTGTGCGTGTGCGCGTGTATCATCCCGTCCCCTTTCTTCTTCCTTATCCCGCCTCCCTTTATTCGCTCCGCTCGACCCATCGTCCGTTCCCCCTCCCCCTCTCTCTCTCTCTCTCCCTCCCCCATTTCTCTCGCTCGCTCGCAGTGTCCCGTGCGCGCTCGCCTGTGTTTCTCCGCGACGGAGCGATCGTGGCTCTTTTCTTGGTGTGTGCGCGTCAATGCTCAGTGGCGCCCTTTGTCGAATTCGCGTGCAAGCAACATGGAGGAAGGTGCGGTTGTGCTACGATAGTGGTTTCCAAGCGAGGAGAGTGCTACGCGACGACAGCAGCGCCGTCACGGTGCCCGGAACGACGAGGGTGTCAGCTTCTATCGTCCGCTGCTACGCTTCCTCCTCCGCGTCCGCTATTTCCTCTACCTTCTCCTCCACCTTCTCCTCTTCCTCCTTCTCCTCTGTCTCTTTCTTCCTCGGCGGCTACGACAACGACGGTGGTGGCGAGGACGAGGACGGCGACGACGACGACGGCGACGACGACGAGGACGACGACGACGAGGACGGCGACGACTACGACTACGAGTCGACGCACCGGTCGCTCTCCTGTCTTTGTTTGAATCGGCGATTTCTCACCACTGCACGACTCGCAGGTAAAAATGTAGCCGAGATCCGAAAACTCTAGAAACGTTCGCATCTCTTTTCTTTTTATTACAAGATTCGACTATTCCGAACGCAATAATGACAGAAATGTTTATGTTCGCACGACAGAGTTTAACGTCGACTTGTACCCTTCTTGTCATTGTAAGAGGCGTGACTTTAACCTTGTATTATTTTTATGAATGTTGAGAAGAGAATGAGATTCGAGCGATTCTGTATTTTCCTTCGGTTCTATTTTTTAAAAATAAAATTTCGTCTATTATGTCAAACTACAAGGCAATTATACGGATGTAACCTTTCGCACGATTATTTTTTTCTTGATTATTAAGATTGTTTCCATTTGGAAAGCGACTTTTTTTCCTTTTAAAGGAGAACTATGTGATTTGGATATTTATTCCGTAGTGTTTATGTCTTGTATTTGACTGACATTTTTAAAAATAGGTCACCGTATTATACGTGACTCTCAACAGCATACAACGATATACTCGAATTTAATAATGACAAACAAATACGCTACTGTTATTTCAAAGTCGCAAGACTTGGAGAATTTAGATTAAAATAGTTTTGGATCAAAGAATTTTAGAAAGTGACAACAATTCCACGAATGATAACGTTGGAGTTTAAAAATCGAGAAATTAATCGGCTAAAACTGCCTCGTATCTTGTATAATACAAGAGTATATATCAATGTGGAAAATTACGCGATAACATTTTCAAAAATTGAAATTGACAACTTTCGTCCTAAAATGAGTTGATTTTAATTTTCTTGTTTTTTATTTCTCATTGGAATTTATAGACATACATGCTTAATTTATAAAATTAAATTACACTTTTTTGCGTGTACAAATATTGCAATTATTATATTATGCTACTCTAGCGAAAGAAGATTAGAATAGAGGAGCTACTGGAGGACTGGTTTTTTTTTTTAATTTTGAATTTTTGAATTCTCGAGATTCGTAGTCGGTCGACACGTTTCTCGCGCGAGTCGATCCCTCGGGAATCGCGCGTGCGACACGACGATACGTCCGCAAATCGATACGCCACTTCGGCTAGTTACGCTGGCTCGCGCTCTTTAACGTGTATCGATAAGAGGTCCCCGGAGACGTATTATCGCGTAAATATGCGACGCGATCGTTTGTTGTGCACTACCGTTGTGGGGCATATTTGCATTTTTCTCGTATTAGTACACAAAAAGGGCTGGAATTGAAAGTATATATCACGCTTACGTGTGTTGGCTGTTGTATAGCGTGGATAGGAGCGTATTGAAATGTGAGACGTCTCTAATCAATCTTTTAATTTATATACTCTTATTAATTGACCGCATTGAAACATTCGACGTGCACTTCTCGCGTATACATATTGCCTAATATAAATATATACACGGTGTCCCAGACTTGACGAATCAGTCGTTAATGGCTGATTCCCGAGATCATTTGGAGACGAAAATTCTAATACCAAAATGTTGAGGAAGACTTTGTAAAAATGTTCAAACTACTGACGATATTATTGCGCTGAACGCGGGCCCCTTGATGCGCCATGTCCCTGAACTGTCATACGAGAACGTTACGCGCCGATTGGTAATCTTTAATCTTTTGTAGCGCCGAAACTACATCTTCCTCAACATTTTGGTATTCAGATTTTCGTTTCCAAATGATCTCAGAAATCTATCATTAACGGCTGATTCGTTAAGTCTGGGACACCCTGTATATATAATTTTTTTTTAAATTTCTGTATTTACCGACTCTGTAAAAAACACGTTACTTTTCACTTGTACGTTTTAATAATAATTATAAAATTACAATTATATTTTTTGGATTAAGCAAATCTCACATTGATGATGAGAGATAAAATCAAGGTCGCCGCGGCAACTGTCGTTGCGTTGACGAGAGGCGCGGATTCTTTGTCAGGAAGCGAAAAGACGGATGATCCACCAGTCGAGTTATAAAACGCATCTTATCGGCCATCTGATCGTCCGGACGATCGATCGTTCGGTCGTTGATTTGTTGGTTGGATCAATCGGGAGACCAACCGCGAGGGAGACGGCCAACGTAACGTGTGCACCGCGCGTCGTAAATTGCGGATAAGGTCGAGAGGGAAAGGGAAGCGTCTTACGCCGCGCCGATCGTGTTACATGTGGAGTGACTTGTAGCCGCCGAGACTCGCTCGATTCCTCCCTTGTACGCGATATTAAGAATTGCGTGCGAGAATCGCTTTCGCGTAATACAATGGGAAAAGTTCACTCTTGCGAATCGTTTCGTTGCGCTCCGGAATTATACGCGTGGTTGATAACGACGTGTGTACGAAACAATTTTCAAGAAAAATGCGACGTTACGAAGAATGTGCGTCGGATGCGATTTTATTTTATTTTATCGCGCAAGATTAAAATATTTTTATTAATATTCAATTATTCTTGCCGATGGAACGCGTTGTTAATCAATCGATAGATGAAACCATCGCCGTTAAATCGCAACCATGTATATTTATTGCTTTTTATTATCCAACCATAAAAAGTCATTTTTTTTAATTTGATGCTAAATTGTAGGTAGCTGAATTGACTATTGTGTTTATTGTAAAGGTTTTAACAAGTAGAGAATTATTTTATAATTTTACATATATCGTGTGTGGTATGTAAATAATTATAAATTGATCCTATTTATTAAAATCTTTATTACACAAATCTTTATGATATTCGATCTACAATTCAATATCAAATTTTAAAAAATGATTCTTTTATATATGATTGGATATAGTACATATATATTATTTGAAGCAAAATATAGGTATGTGTAAGTATTATAGACGCCCTACAGAGTGCTTAAAGTAATCGCACATGTAAAATTCAAAGCAATTATTTATTATCTCTGATGATTATAATTTTCCAATGTTTACAATTTTTGCAACATATTCGCATATTAAGAAAAATTAAAACTTATTCAATTTATCAAAAGTATGATGAAAAGGAAAAATTGAGGAAATTACAAATAAGCATTATACATAATAAATATATGTATATAATGAAAGATATAAAAATGTTACATTCTCGCTCCATTCTCGTTAATTAAAAATGAATCATTAATATACCATTAAAATAAAGTTTTCCTTTCGTTGGGACATAATCACGCGATAAAGACACTTTGTATCGAAGAAATGTTGTTACGACTGACGGCAGAGTAATTTGTCTCGCGTATTTTGTCGAAACGCATCCGCTTGATTTCGACACATGGAGAAAAAGGGAACGGGAAAATGCGTCGATGGTAAATAAATCGCGTTTCTCGGTCGAAGGCATAGATGAAAATGCAATTAGGCTGTGCGTTACGCGCGGCTGATGCGAAACTGCACGCGTGCTTAGAAACTGACTGTGCGCGTACGAATGAAATTGGAAATGTAAACGTCGAGAGTATACTCGGGAATCTACTTGAAAATAGACGCCGGCCGGAGGTAGACGACCGTCGGAATCGTTTTAATCAACCGGCGACGTAAATATTCGCGGATCGTTATCCGTCTGCGGTCGCGTTTCGTGGCTCGCCTCGTATCGCTGCAAAATACACGCTGCCTAACATTAAGTCGCCCGCTAATTACGCGTAAACACGCGTAGATCAAGTTACCTCTTTGAGACTTTCGCTTCTACACTGTTTCGCTACGAGACGTCCACGGGTGAAAGATGTCGAGAACGTCGAGCCTTTTCTTTGGTACTGGGTAGAAGTGCGTTTTGCCGATTTCGTCTCTCACGTCGCGCTACGCTATATAATTATCCATCAACATTAAGTATACGTGTAACGTATACGCGCACGTGTATTACTTTAGTTTCTATATCGATCATGCGATAATTATCCGCCTTTTTATAATCGATTTATAATCGTAAAAGATAAATATCACGCATAACTACGCTGATGGTTTATAAGATATTTTATAATCGTAAGACTTAGTAATACGTATTTTTTTTAAATTATATAATCGCGCGATTACACGCGCGCGCACAAATTTTCCTTACCGAGAAAAACAATGAGATTAATGAAGAGAGAAAAATTAAAATAGCAGACACGTCCGTCTTTAATATTTTACAAATTTTATTTCTGTAATCGTATTAAAGTAGAATATATAACTGCATCAATATCGTAATCGTATTCGAGCCTCTCGTCTCGTAATAAAGAATTTGTTAGATTAGATAAAGGAGAAAAATGGATCATCTTTACGCGAAGAAAATTCGTAGTACTAGACGTCGCTGTCTATTCGCGAATATCTATAACGATGTGCAGCATCGTGTGCGCGCGCGTGACCCCGTGGAAACCTGTTTCTCCGTGACAAGTTATTTGGATCGCGGGCGATCCTCTCGTCGCAGGTTTAATTTCTGCATCGAGCGTGCCGGCGCATGCGTCACGGCACAACTCCTCTAGCTTCTCTGCTATTCTCACCGAATAATTTACGGCACGTGAGCTCCACGGGATCGAACGCGTTTGTGAGAGCCGGCCCCGGCATTGCGGATGAATCAGAGAGGAGAGGGAGAGAGAGAGAGAGGGTCACGCGCGGAGTGCGTCAGGCACCACGGTTAAGCTTGTACTCTTTTATTACTCGTTTAACGCTAAACGTCATAGACTGTAAATGCCATCAGGCTCGTAGGGCTCGTCGTCGACGCGTCGTATATACATTTGGTGTAAACAAGGTCTAGATATAGTTCAGGCACTTGTGTGTGAAAAAAAGACTTCTCGCCAGAAGAAAATTTTATTTTAATGTGCTTGAAAACTAGACAAATATTTCAATGTTTTAATGAGATATTTTCACGTGTAATTTCTTTTTCGTCGAGAAACACAATTTCTCATACATGAATAAAGTATTTGATAAATGTTAAAAGAGCGAGAGAGAGAGAAATCGATTTTGATAATGTAATTTTATTCAGGAGTGCGATGCATGTCGATAGTATTACACGAATCATCCTTATGTAGAGCATTTCGTAAATTCGAATCGCATAAGCGCATGAGATCTTGATTCACCGACGAACAAAAGAACTTTCGCCGTGCACGGGTCACTGATGCAACACGCACGAGCGACAAACTAGGTGGGCGTAATCTCTATACGCGATAAAATCAATGTAAATGCATCGAGAAGGAAGATGCGTATCTTGGCATCTCTAAATCCAGCTGAAGCTGCGCGAGACAGTGCTTGTCAATTTCTTCGACATTGTCTCGAGTACTCGGGTAATCTCTCCGAAATATATCGTTATACATCCGCAGCTTCAAACTTGATCCATCTAGAGATGAATGAAAACATTTTATATACACGAACCTAACATTTATATATAATATATAATAACTTTTTTTTTAATTTTATAAAGGTAATTGTGTAAAAAAAGTGCATTGCTTACAATATATTATAGACGTGTGATTTTTTATCGTATTTTTCGAATGTCTGGCTCACGAATTCATACATCATTCGTAAAATTGATTATAGTACACGTTGGATTTTTTATAACAAAAATTGACAATTTTTTGAGAAGAATATCTTAAATAAAAAAACTTATGGACGTGGACATAATTCAAGCAATTAAATTTTCCAGTCGATTGATGCAAAAAAATTGATGCGCGCAGTTTTGTCAATTGCAGACTTGTAAAACTTGCATTTCCTTTTTTCTTCTGTGTTTCTACAGACAATCATTTTAATGAAGCTTAAAAATTTCTTGATATTAATAAAAGTTTTAACATTTAGTATCATGTATTTACATATGCACATATGCACACAAACACATTATAGGATTTAAAAAATATTCATATAAAGTTTGTTTTATTTCAAATGATTTCAACAAATTTTGTCAACTTTTATATAAAATATAAAGCATTCTCTGTACTCTCTTAAATTCATCAAGTAAAAATGTCACTGTGAAATTAAACCAACGATACAAGATTTCATCAAATAAGTATGATTGAGTATTTTATTAATCTTTAGTAAAATCATCAATACTTTGCTCCTCGATCTATCCCACTAATTGAGTCTCAATAGGTATTTCACTGAAGAAATAATAATGATTGGAAATATCTATTTGTAAAATATAGTTTTTAAAATTTTTTCCATCTATTTTGGATTTTAAATTCAGAAAATGTACATATATTACATTTCTTAACTTTTAAGATGTGATGATAAACTTGAAAGAGAATGAACAAGATTCTTGGTCAAAAATTTCGACCTTTTTTATCAAAATATATCGCTTAAAAAACATTATCTCACACAAATGTATAATATTACATGCATTTTAAAATATCACTGGATGGATTTTTTTTTTCTCTCAGAAAAATTTCACTGACTTGCAGTGCTATGTTTGTAACTATCAGTGATTGCTATTCACTGCTTTTCAGATACAATATATTATTCCGTTTAAAAGATTATAAAAAAAACGTATTATCGTATTAAACGCAAACAATGTTTCACGAAAACCGATACGTTTCTCACTTTGATATTTTTGACGATTGCCTCAAAGTGTCATTTAAGCAGAAAGAGAATTAAACGAGAATCGTCAAGCAATTGCGCGCTCGCCCACCTTGTTCGTTCTGTATTCGCGGATCGATTCGCGTGCCCACACCTTCGTTCGGAATAAAGCGGGTGGACTCTCTCTTTCTCTTTCTTTCTCTCCCTCTCTCGCTCTTTCTCTCTCTGCCCCCTTCTCCAAGTCACGCGGCTGCCGGGGTCCTTCTTATTCGACGGCTCGTCCGAACCTGGTGAAATCTGTTGCTAACCGGGCGGGCGACGACGCTTCACAAAGGCTACAAGGAAGCGCGTCGAGACGCCGGCGACACGCAACTGCCCGTGGTTTACTCGCACATACATTGATGCGCGTGCGCGCGCAAACGCGAGCGTAAAGGTACGAGCCGCGTACTCACACGCATGCACACAGGTGTGCGTTATTAGCACACGGCAGGTACATGTAATAGCAAGATTACAAGCGGGTATTCTTTTAATAGACGACGGAATAGGCTTAATAGACGCGCGCTAGACGTTGTCCACGGTCAATGCTTGGCACATGCTGTACATGCGGCACTGCGAACATTGAATGAAATATTTTCAAAGGCACATGTCGGCTCAAACTGCACGTTTACAGTATAACTATATCGTTACGATGTATACACGAATATAACTGGAGCAGAATCGTCATGGCAAAGCTATGTATGCAATCTTTAACATAAATATTTAGTTTAAAAGAACATACAAGAGAAAGAGAATATAGTATAGAACAAAATCTTTTATTTTTTTTACGGTAAATTTGAATTCTACTCGTAAATTTTCAAATTTTTCGTCATAACGATTTTTGTCGCAACGAAATAAATAATTAATCTTTTTGATATTTTTCAATTTTTATTGTTTGTAATTATGATATAATAATCGAGATAAAATTTGAAAATTTAAACAAAATTATCGTCTTGAGAAATAATAGTTTTCAAAATTTTGTTAAAGTTGAGCTTTTTTGTTGAAAACAATTACATTATAAATATGCAATCTTACGTTTTACAAAACATGAAATACTTGTTATAACAAGAGATTTAATGATATTTATGTTTACGCTATTTAATTAAATTGTTGCATCACAAACAATGTTAGCGTAAGATATGAGCATAAAAATTTTGCATTTTGTTCACACTAGTGAACAGTGATTTCAAGTACGGATTTATACCAACTTTTGACGCTTTGTATGTAAGAAGCTTTGTGATACTTTCATATAAATATATACCATGAATTAAATTTGCATAACAATATTCTTATCAATGGATAAGAATATTGTCATGCGCAGCAAGGGGGGGGGGGTAGAAATTCCATAGTAGGTAGTCATAATTCCATAAACTGCTATGCCTATCTCGTTATGACTCACATGTCATGTTACTATTCGCGAAAAACTATAATGGAATGTTAAAAGTACACGAATATATTTAAATAATGTATCCATGTAATGAGAATGTCTATCAACAAATGTAACATGTACAAATATTGTGCAATTATAATACATACATTGGATTTTTTCGAGCACTGAGAATAAAATATTCACATTTGTAAATCAGTCATGTTTTTTAGAGAGGACTTAAAGAATTTTGACCAAGTTTCATATAAATTTTAGTGTAAATTTAAAAATTTACAATGTTTAATGTATTGTTTTGAGTGTGAAATGTCACGTGTTAAAATATACTTGGAATATCTGCTGAAAGTTTCTTGTTTCATATTCCGATATGAAGAATTTATGGATATAATCTTTCGGAATCAATAAAATTATACGACGAGCTCTTTTTCTCATTTTACAATTATGTATTATGATACATCCATCGTTAGTTTTGCAAACCTTGCAAAAAGATCAATAAAAACAACATACAATTGTGGCAGTAACGATATTACGTTTCTGCAATTTTCTGTGACACATCTAAATAAAATAAAATGCCTAAATTTATTATAATCGAATCAGAAATGTGAATAATCATCTATCATTTATAAAGTTTGATCGAGAAATATGAAATTATACGTGAAATCAGCAAAATTGAATTTCATGTGTAAAGTATAAATATTTGATTATTTTATTTTATTATTCGAATGTGTTGCATTATTCGAAAAGATTCTTCTCGCCAAATGCCTTTCCTTCTATTAAAATAAAAAGTATTTTTCGCAATATTTATTAGGGTGTAAAAATGCGTTACCTCAAGTTACTTAAAAATTTATTCATTTATTGCTAATCTGCGCTATAGCAAGTAATAGAAATAGTTGATCCTCAGCGTTGTACACCTCGAACGAGTCACGAGTCACATTTCGATTGAACGCGATTCAATTGAGGTGTGTCACCGTGTATATCCCTTTCCCCTTCCCCTTTCCAGATGGATGATTAAATAATGAAAAATGATATTACTCTGTGTCGATTATTCGTTCGAAAAGGTTCTATTAAAATACGAGTCCATGCGACTTTTTATATGAGAAAAAAATTAATGTATTACTATTTACTTAATTAATATAATAATTTAAGAATAATTTAAGAATATTTATTACATCTTAATTTGCTCACAAAACTTGAACGTTACAACTTTTAATGAAAATATCATTCACTTTTTTTCACAATAACAAACAAAACATTGAAAAGAGATTTAACGCATTTTCAACATGTAGAATAAATATCCCTAAATTTGAAATAAATTAATTTAGTAATTTGCCAAAGTTTGTGATAATTATAACATCTTTTGAAAAATACATGTTTTGTGAAGAACACATCAAGTTTCATGAATTAAAGAATTTAATGAATATAATAAGAAATATGTCCATCCTATCACGAGTCATCGATTCAGGCGATTTTATCGTTGCTTTTTACACGCGAGTTTTTTTCAGCGATATAGCGCTCATCTTTTTCAAAAGCATATGATAACTTGAATCTGATAACTTGAATCTATAACAATGCTATTTGTAAAAATTATGTCCTTTTATCGAATATACAAATTGCTTTTTCTACTATTATAGCTCCATTTTTGGAGCGTGCATGCACACGTACGCATACACATACACATACACGTATATATATATATATGTACATACATAATCTTTAAAATATTATATTGCCATTTTTATTGTCATAACTAAATTCCTTTACGTTCAACAAATATTCACATACCGTAGCAACATTTTTAGAGGTTTAAGAGATGAATTTCTAAACTTGAAATTCGGCCAAAAGAAACTTTTCACAGATCTTTCGTGATGTACTTACACGAGGACTTAACCTGTTTTACTTAAATCGTTGCATCTTTTTTTGTCATTATATTTCTCGATATATTAGAAGATGTGTATATGTGTGTGTAAGAAAGAGAGAGAGAGAGAGAGAAAAATTCATTTTGATTCATTTAGGTATTTAAATCGTCTGAATGTTGCCCGAAAGAAATATAACTTTGCCACGATATATAAATTGCATTACTGCACACACGGCTCGTTTGTAAGTGTCTGAAACATCATCCGAGGAAGACATGAAAATGATGACGTGAACAGTGAACGCGTTAACCAATTGGAATACAAGCGTGGCGTGTAATAAGCGGGAGATACGTGGATGACGCAAGCGAGCGTACGGCGGCTTTCGATTGATTCTATATCGGTTATAATAATAGCGTACGAGAAGGGGTGATGTGGCGATGCTGCTGCCGAGCAGTCTAGCCTTCCACTGATTACGGGGTGCGGAGGCGACATCGTGGAAGGACAATCGCGACTTCTTTACCGATCCTCATCGCGCGCTCGTCAACGTCGTCGCGATTAACTCGAGATACTTTCTGCTGCTACATTTTTATAACACGCGATACGAATCAATAGCGATAAAAATCTGTGATCGAGATATCATTCTCAACGAAGAAAACTATATTTTTTGAATTCTACAAAAATCATGCGCGTCTCGAGGAATAAATGCAAGTAAATGATATTTATCGAGATGGGGCACACATTCGACACAGGACGAATTGATGAAGAAAATGTCGTTATTTTGAGAGGTAGGGATTCTTCGACAACTATCCGCACTCGCGTGCAAGTATCGACGGGAACGATTCATTTTTGCATTTCTTGGCGATATCGAGATAAGCGCGAACGTAATCGCGCGCGCGATTGCTCTCGCGGGACGGTAAGATAACGGAGTCTGCATGAGGTCCGCCATAAACACTGCTTGAAAAGACGGCGATCGTAAATGTCACCTGTTGTCAGATACTGTCAGTTATCTCCCTTAAATTTGTTTTTTTTTTTTTCTTTTTTTTCGTACTTGGGTCATCGGAACGCATGAGCACTTGGCAGCAATCACGTGACGGCTGTGTCAATCGTTTGACACGCTCTCTATCTCTCTCTCTCTCTTGCCTCCCGCAGCTTTTCATTCATCTCAACATGCTAAACTGTACGCGTCTCAACTGTCGATTTCTTAACAATCCATCGACGCGCGCTGGCAATTTTGGAATCCTCTCATGTCCCGCGATAAGAGTAACTGTGCGATTTAAGTAGCGATCGATACACGTGCGCCCGCAATATGCAATGGAAGAAGGAGAGAAAAAGAAACTTACGTTACTCGGATGCTCGTGTGTAATAGCTCTACTCCCGCACGTACAAAATAAGTGGGAGACGCTCGCAACATTGTATAATTTACTATTAGCTTCTCGTTTGAGAGCCTCTCGCTCGCTTCGTCATCTACGGCAATCTCAAATCTATCCGAATAGTAGACTTTTATACAAGATTGTATGGTTGTCTTCTCGTTGATCGGCATGAATATTTTGACCATTAATATTTCATCGTACAATATAGTATTAATAATTATACATTGAATCTCTCAGAAGCCAAACTAATCAACTGCACTATTCATCAATTTTTTAATTTTAATATTTTACCTAGCACTAATTATGTGTGTATTCTGATGAAATTAAAATTATTTCTCGTGCTAAAATTAAGATATTTACAAATAATAAAGAAATAAATAATTTGTTTGCGTTTGAATAGCTCTTTTCCAAAAGTTGAATAGAGCAAATTAGATCCTTCGAAACTGTTTTTTCAAATTCTTCAAATTTTCACGATATTTGTAAATGCCGCATAATATCAATATAATACTGTCATTACAAGTTTAACGTTAACACTTGTCAAGATAGTATGAGAGTGCTGTAATTTAAACAAAATTTAAAGAAAAAAAAAATTATATTTTTCTTTCAATCAAACCTTTATCTTAAAAAATTTGGCATTATAATTGATTAAAGATAAAAAAAGATATGTTTACAATATGTATAATTTTAAATTAAACTTAATTTGTTTCTAATTAAATTTGTAGCTTTATACAAAAAATTTACATAAATATGAATTGCATAAAAAATGTATTTGTGCCACATGTAATTTCCCAAACAAAAAATAATTGCAAACTCAATTTGTGTCCTTAAAATTATACATAATCATGTAGAGTAAATCTCTGTCTCTTTCTCATATCTATGTAAAATTATAAATAACGTAAAAATTAATTCAATTATGGACAGAGTTTTTACATATATCGTCTCTTTTTTTATATAAAATGTTAATGTTGCTTGTTTGAGTTTGGAGAAAAGGTGTTTGGTTTTGAGTCGGTGTAAGAGTCGTGCTATTTGCGGACAACTTGGGCGTTCTCGAAACGTTGCAAGAGCGATTTGCGTCTCGCGTTCATCTCTTACTCATCTCGTCTTATAACGCAAAGTGTGTTGAAATATTTTGCGCGGTGATTTTAGAATGAAGTTGTATCGTAGCGACGGCAATGGCGATGGCGGGCGCGCGCAGCCGAGGCATGTGTGCAAATTATATGCAGACCAGTTGCGAGGGGAGAATGAATGTCTAGCGTGTGCACGTGACCCGAGACCAGCCAATAGGCCGCGGCCCATTCAACAGCATCTTACTGCTGGTGCTGTATCGAGTGGTGTAGCATATTGGTATTCGTTACCTTACCGCTACTATTATTATGTATGTGTGTAATAACTCTTCTAGTCGCTCTCTCTCTCTTTTTAAGAATCATTTTTTTATCCCGAAGCACTTTTTTATAAAGATAAATTTTAATCTCGTCTCGTATACAAGATTTTTATCTTGTCTAGTTTATAAATTATTTACTGAATTAATCTGCATTAGTCGCAAGTTTTCACAAGATTTATTATATGCCTACATAAACTGACGCGTTACAAAATTGACATATTTGATCGCGTTTTCTCTCACAATAAATTGCAGGAGGAGAAGTATACCTTGAAAAGTATACCTTGTAACATTGCACAATTTTATATCCGTTGTACAATAATTGTCGGAGCGACACCAAAAATTCCAAAAACGGTTGATAATATTTTCATGGCCTTTTGTTATACTTTTAATCAAAATCTCAACTGTACGGTCTGTTAAAATTATTACGTGTCTTATCATTTCTACCATTGTGTATTAACAAATTACCTAATTAATGTTACTTTAAACTATAAACTTTTCATATTATTTTACTTTTTCCGGCTTTATTATAAAGTTGATTGTTCGCGTGTAACATCTCTACTTGGCTATGCAGTAGTAAGTTACTATGTGCACACGTGCAAATATATGTGGTGCGCGCAAACTCGATCCGAACGCTTACACGCATAACGTACGAGAGGCAATTGTTACGTCATACATCCATTTCGTCTAGCTTCTTAAAACAACCTTAAAATATGTCATTCGCGATACTTGACAGATGGAGAATAAAAAAATACATAAATTCATTTAACTCTTCAACAAGTGCTTAAAGAGAGATTCTTGATATTCTTCAAATAAATAATAAAGTGTAAAGCTGTGAGTTTATTTTCCATTTTCCAACAAATTTCAAAGAATACATATTTATCTTGGAATGCGATAAAATAAGAGGAAATAAATAACTCTTGATAAAAAGTAAAATTCAATTTTTGTTTCTTGCGAGGATCTGTCAAAAAATTTAAATTGATATTTTTAAAATATAAGCAAGAAATATTATTTTCCGCGTAATTCAAAATTTTCAAAATTGGAGAAATAGATGCCAGCGTCATTTAATTAAAAAATTAAATTTTGCCTAAAGCAAAGAAAGAAACGAATAAAAATGGTTGAGAGAATTTAAAATGATTTAAGTTATAAAAATAAAAAATGTAGCAAGTAAGATTCGCCATTTGAAAAAATGACGCGAAATATCAAATGCTCTGATTCCTGTTGAATATAACAATAATAATAATAAATTCATAAATTGAATTTGATTTATCATTCTTTCAACTATTTGAAAGCAAATCGAAACTCTGAAATAGCGTATGACTTGGTCTATTTGGATGATTCATAGTTTGTCGCGATTCAACTAGCAGTTAGTTGTCGATGCGAGACTATCAGCTGCGTGTAATCAGCTCACAAAGAGAGAGAGGGAGAGAAGACAAAAGACAGACAGGGAGATAGATAGATGGACAGATAGACAAAGAGGAAAGATAGAGATTCATAATCATCTTGCTAAAAATATACATATAACGTAATACAAAGTCTGCAAGAGAATCTGTTTTTTTTCTATCCGCTATCATCTATTACAAAGCAATTATTTATGCAACAATATGAATAAGTCAAATAATAACAAATTACGTTACATCTTTTTGAAAAGATTTTATTTCTATTTAATTGGCAGGCTTGTGCATTCAAATTAAACATTTTTAAATTTATGTTGAAAAAATGTAGGGTGATAATTTCTCAATTAGTAATATTAGTAAGACTGGTTTGCTTAAAAAGAATATATAAGATTGTTATCCTCTACTTATATATATAAATATAAATATATATAAATATAAACGTATATATATATGTCTGGATGGGAAGCACACATTTTATCAAAACCTCACTCTTTATCTGTCATAATTCAAAAACTCTTCACGTCTCGATATTTTCATCACGGAAATACCATTTCCGCTTCCAACGAGGAATATCGTTGCGTGCATCAACTGCGCTAATTACCAAATATTGTACTTGTAATTTTTCATTACAAATATGATATCAATTGAAAGCCTCGGTGCAATAGTTTAACCTTATTCACTTTTTTTTTTATTAAAGACTCGAGAAAATTAATCTACACTTGATATTTTTGAATTTAATTTTTCAAATTAATATCTCGAAGCTTTTAAAAGTCGAGTTCTTAAGAAAGATGGACTAGAGTATTATGCAGCTGCGAATATTTGTCTCTCGAGTTACGTTATTAAAAAGAAATAATTAAACTTGTCGAGCAAGTTGATCTACATTTAATTTTCCATAAACTTTAAAATTAATCTTTCTAAATTGTTAAAAAAGTAAGCTGCGTGAAAAAATCTTATAGTATTTAAAAATTATAAAAAAACGCTTTTTTAAAATTTACAACAAATTATTTTTGAATCACCTGCAATATGAATTTTTTCACATTTTATATAAAATGAATGGCTATCGCATCGATGAATTTATTCATTTTTATTATTCAACAACGAAAAAGGAGAATTATGAAACGGGGCAGCGCGACGCGTCCGACTACGCTCCTGAGGCTTACAAGTTGGCGACGACCTGCGGTGACGACGAACGGACAGACGAACAGACGGACGGACGGACGGCTAGTTGCCGTGTACGCGTAGGTGTGCGCTGCTCCGGGTTAGAGGCTCTCTCGGACGCTCTCATATATGTACAATAGTATCGATGGTCGCGCGTGTCGAACGAGCCGTTGCGCCGCCACCACTCGCGTCAGCAGCGTGCGGAATAACCGAGCGTGCGCAAGTGCATCCGTCCGTGTGAGTGCGCCTCGCCGGAGTCTGTGCGTGGAGGCGGACGCGGACGCGGACGCGAGATTCATGTCAACCAGCGAGAGTAAGCGCGGCTCTGCCGTACGTACGATATATCTGCGTGTGTGTGTGCGTGTTTGCGTGTGCGCGCGTGTTACGTCAAATGTGAGTGTGACAGCTTTGGTTGTCGCAAATGCGCGCGTCGTTTCGGCTCGTCCAGACTCGGAGTAAAACGTAGATACGAGCAAAGAACCGATATCGTAGAAAGGCCAAGATAGTGGCGGGAGGAGGCGAGGGGGACGGCGCCGGGAAATTGGACAAGACGCAAGGGCATCGGATTAATAGTAGCGGCGCGAGATACGCGACGTATGTTTCTTTGTACGCTATACGTACGCGCGCGCGCGCGCGCACTCACTCACATGTGGCTGTGTACTCGGTTATGTTCGGTTCATCGCGAGCGGCTCGGTTGAGCAATCGAATCTCGAGTCGGTACACGCGCGCGAGTGAGCGGGAGAGTGGGGAACATTCATCGATGAGGATGTAGAAGGGGATTCAGGGGAGGAAACGTCGCGGGAGACGAAAGGATCATCGCGAAGCACGCGGTGACGACAATAACGATGTCGATAATTTGGTGCCGTCGGTTTAATCCTTGCGCGCGTCCTTGCCGTTGTTGGGCTGATGGCAGAGAACGAGACGTAAGCGCTTAGGTCCACGACTACGACAGACGTAAGCGCTTACGTCTCGTTCTCTGCCATCAGCCTTATGTCACGGCCGCGCGCGCGCAATTTTCCCGATCGGTAAAGACTACCGCGTAGCGACCGTCCTCGGGGACACGACACTGTCATATCGGTGCACGCGACACGCTCCGAGAAACAACGAGACACCACGATTCCGGTCACTGGAACGGAGAGGATAGGTAGCGCGATCCCGTAGTAGACTCTCTCGTCTCCTGTTGATTCTCCTTGATATATGGCGCATTACGAGCACGCGTATCGCGAGTCGTAAAGCTGAAATACCCGCGCGCGTGCATTTGTACGCGAACGCGAGAGTAAATTCGGACGGCTTACTATGTCGGCGCATTTGTGCGTGCGTGCGTGCGTGCGCACCACCCTCTCCTCTCGGTCGCTCGGCCTTGTGTGCGCCACGCGGGTGTATCGGTGACTCGCTCTCTCCGTCTCTCTCCTTCTCTCGGCTGCGCCCACCCTGAGTAGGAAGCGAGCGCGCGCGAAGCGGTTGGTCGCGCGTTACGAGCATCCCTACCTGTCCCAAGAGCTATACTATATCGCCTCTCGTCTATTTATACGACGACCATACACGATTCTTTCCCTTCCCTCCTCTCACGTTTTTCTTCCTCCGTCGTTCCTCCTCTCTTTGGCATGCGTTAATTCCTCTCCCCGCTTCTCGGTCCCTCCGGTATATCGGTTCCTTTCTTTTTCCCCCGCCCCTTGTTTCCCCTCGCTTGCCTCCCGCCTCCCTTAGACGTACGTCCGCGCACACTTTTGCTTTCTCCTACGTCTTCTCCGTTTCTTCCCCGTCCCCTCCTCGCGAGAGTACATTTTTCTCCTTCTCCTCCACCTCCGCCTCCACTTTCCGTCTCTCTGCCCCTGTAACGAGCGTTACGTCCACAAGTTGCTCGAGTCCGAGCAGAGTCGTGTCTCGGGGATTCTATTTCTCTCTCTCTCTCTTTTACTTTTTGTCTCACGGGGCTCTCTTCGCCGCCGTACTCTTACGTACACGCGGAATGCGCCGCCAGGAATTCTCTCTCACAATGGATTTGTCGTGTTGGTGAGAGTGGCTCGAGCGTGTACGTTTCCTCGCCAGTCTCGCGCGTGTATACGTGTGTGTAAGAGGGAGAGAGAGAGAGAGAGACGGAGGGACCGAGAAGGAACGGATGGACGAACGAATGAGCGAGCAAACGACTTGAAGGAACGTGTGCGCGCGGGACTTGACTCGGAGAGCGCCCAACGACCGCCGCCACCACCACCGCCACCACTACCGCCACCACCACCACCTCCATCTCCACCACCACCACCACCACCGCCACCGCCACCGCTACGGCCGCCGTCGCTGCCGCCGCCGCCGAGTCGAGTCGAGGCAAGATGGAGCTGCTAAACGCGTCGAGACCGCACGGATCCGCTACGTTTCTCCTCGCCAGCGCTCGCCTCGTTTTCGCCGCGTAAAAGTCGCGCCGTATTCCGTCGGAATATCTCGTCGAGAACCGACGCGAAAACGACGCGTGCGGGAACGTCTTTGTGCGCTGTAATTTCGGACGGTGACTCTCGGCAATTTCGACTCGTCGCTATCTTTCCGCCGAATCCCGCAAGTTTCATCATCAAAGTGCCATTGTGTTTCGTTTGTACGTTTCTCTGTGGAACGATTGTAATATCGGTTAAAAGTGTGCGTGTCTCTCTCTCTCTTTCTTTCTCTCTTGTTCGCTATCTGTTTGGCGAGAATGGATATCGCGGTCATGGTTTGTTAAACTTGTTTGCATTTTTGTCAAAATTGCATTTCCGCCAGCGTGTTGATTTCATTGATGCAGAGGTCGATGTATTCTTCGTATCGCGATGGTATCGTAAATAATCGCGCTTGTACGTAGCGTGCGGTGTCTCTCTCTCTCTCTCTCCCTTCCTCCCTCTCTCTCTCTCTCTCTCTCTCTCTCTTCCTTTCTTCGTAACGAGATTACGCCGGTTCTTCACAGTGCATCTTCGCAGACTGGTACACGGCGGTGTGATGGTTCGCTCGAGTGTGTCGGCGATTACGCTCTCTTTCTCATTCTCACGTGTGGGTGTATATGTGTACGCGCGCATCCCAGTAATGCCTTTGCGCGGTGCGATTGATCACGCTGCGGCGAAACCGTCGTCATCGTCTAAATGGAAAGTGCACTCGTGGTGTACGGGATGCAATTGAGCGATGAAATGGTGGTGCTCTTCTCCACGCTACACGCCACGCCAGCTGTGGGCGGATTTACCGATCTGGAATTGTCAGCTCGCTCTGTAATTTTCGACGTTGCTCCGGACGATGAGTAAGTCTCTTTGACACTTTATCCCGTCCGAGCTAACTCGTCCATCTTAAATTCATCGTTAAATCCGCATCGATATTACGATCGATGGTGCAAAACTTTTTTTTACGTTACATCGACAACGTCAAATTTTACATATATATGTTATAGAGTAAATTCTTTGACATATGTACTTGCATTAAAACGGGGGGTTTTTCCATTACCCCTTGTAACGCTACGAAATGCACGTTATTGTGTATCTGATGCAATTCAAGTTGTAATCGTGCAGTTTGATCAGTTTTTTCGTCTCTCTTTCGAATATTATTTTTGTAAAGATGCACGATTGCAGACTGCGTAGATTGACCGACGCTTGAAACGGATAACCGATCGTCTTTATTCGCCATTTTTTCAACGGATAATTTCGATCGAATGGAAATTGGCAAAATGTTTTTGCGAAAATATCATCGTTTCGTTATATATGCGCGTTCTCGTTCAAGTCGTGCCACTTCGATAGCCGAATCCGTGGGTATATTTTCGTCCGACGAAAAGTTCAAAGTTGAATCACTCGCGATCGACGATAAGATTATATGACATCGCGCGTGTGTGCATATCTGTAGCCCATCTCTTCCGTAACCCCATTTTCCTCTTGCTCTTCTTCTTCTTCTCATCATCTTCTTCATTCTCCGGCCAACTAGCACGAGATCCAAATACATATCGATTCGTTAGGTTCATTGATCCGTTTGAATCATAATTGTCAGACATTTTAGCTTGAATTTTGATCGGAGATTTATTTGTTACATGGAGATAAATATATAAATTAATTGTAATAAAAAGTCTAAATATAAAGTTGGGTCGTGCGGAAAGAGAATATATGAATATTGGCGATGATGTTATAAAATTTTGTGAATAAATAAATGCGAGAGAGTATTTAAAACAAACGAGCCAAAATGAACAAGTCGAGATTGACAAGTTGCGCGCAACAATGGAAATGTAATGCGAATGCAAACTTATACTTGACGCATTCAACACGTTACAGGACAAAGCAAAGTTGAAAGGATCCCGACTAGTTGTGCCGCTAATTTATTTATTCTATTATACGCAACTCTATTACATATATTGCAATAAGAGAATGTATAATTTTAAATTTGAATATTGTAATTTGTAGATATATATTTTTGTCGGAATAAAATATGTGTGCATATAATTCATAATTGTAAAAGGATAATTGGAATTTGATCGCTTATCTATTTATAAACTTGCATCACGCGAGAAAGAGAAGATTTACGAAGAAAGAAAAATGTTACGAAATGAAGAAAGCGCGATATAATTTCACGTGTAGACGTTTATCAATTATTACGTATTATCGATACGGACTTATGACCAAACTTGCCACTCTGCTCCGATTTTTAAACAGTAAGCCCGTGTTGTGTAATCTAAGCGATTCGATCGCAATCTACAATCTAGAGCTGTGACATCGCGAAAGTATTAAAATATATATCGTGTGTGTGAGAAGCGTGCCACTTTTCGATAATGTAATCTTATAAAGTAGAATTTAATTTTTTACAGCATATGTGTGTGTTTTTTATTTCTTATGCGTTTTAATTTCGAACGCAACGCAAGCTATTATTTGTTAAAGTCATTTTTTATCAACGAGAAATATCTATAAAACTGACATATCGTATGTTTGAATTCTGTATGTAAATAATGCACACGTAAGAGACAATTTATCTATCCATCTACAAAGTTAATAAAGTCAATCTACATAATTGAAAGTTGAAATGCTAGAATATTAAAAGTGAATTGTATAAAATTAGACAAAATAGTACTTTGTTTCGGATAATTACCTTAATTGGTCAAATAACCTATTTGTGCGATTTAGAAGGCAAAAAGATGTAGCGCGTTTTCTTTTTACATCTTTCATCATTCGAAATGCGTTGAATTATATCGCGCAATTCGTTTCGATTAAACGAGCGAGCGAGCGCAAAGTGGCGGATTAATTAATATCGAAAATGATTTTACAGGCACAGATTTGCACGACGACGTTACATTTATCGAGTTATCTTACGCCGATATGTTTAAAATATCTCTTTCCTTCGTACTTTGGCACGTTATGTTGGACTATAACAATCTCCGTGGTTCCTTTTTCTCTCTATGTGTTTCCACGCGCGGAACGGATCGTATTTTACAAAGATTTACATATGCATATGATAATCGTTATCATATGTACTGAACGTCATTATCAGCGAAATGGCAAAAATGGTAAATGTATAACGAGCCTGTTCTTTCTTCCGGGAAGGAGAGGGAGAGGATTTATAGATTCTCTAAATATCTCTAATTGATTATTCGATTATTAGTTGAACTCTGAAATTATCAGTGTGCTTGTACAAGCGAAATTAATTGAAGAGAGGAAAGATGCAAAATTTATGGATGGAACAGCATTTCTCGAGCCGTATTACGTTACTACATGTTGGTTAATCTTTACAACTAGTTTATCGTCGATCTTTGTTTCAAATAGACGCGATTCATCTTGTAAATATATAATTGTTTTGATTTTTTCTTTTTTTATAAATATATCAGTATGAATATATAAATATATCAGTATATTGCACGCATACATACACAGCTTATTATTATTAAAATTATAAAATTTAACATACATTGCCCATGTACAAATATCAATAAAATAATGGAATATCAAAATGTTATTTATACATATATATACGTAAAATAACGTACATTTATCTTGTATAATCGGATACAATGTTCAGTAATATCATGAAAAACGATTAAATATCACAAGCATTTCGGCAAATGTAACAAAATGGATCCTGCTGCATTTTGTATTATACTTATTCAGCATAAAATTTGCGCTTCGCAATTAAATAATCGTTGAATTCAAGACCAGGGAAACGCGGCTCATTTCTAAATTTATTCCAAACTTTTAATCTATAATCTCTTTACGTATACACATTTATGTCTTATGATAAAGAAATACATATAGTGTCTGGATAAATCATCGTTTTCACTTTTTACATCGGTGTTTGTCTTTTGTCCAAGCGTGTGGCAATATTTACTCGGCCACATTTTTTCACATTCTCAATGGCAGATTGAGATTTCTTAAAATTTTTACAAATTTTAAAGTCAAAGCATAGATGAATGTAACCGATAATTTCACAATAGATAAAAGGGATTGTAAATTCTATAAACAAATATTTTTATATATACGTGAAATATGTGTGTTTTATATACATGTCTATTTTCTCTCAACTATGCAGCAAATGCACAAGTGTATGATTAAAGTAAATAATAATGAGCCTAAAAAAAGATAATTTTTTAATTTTAAATATTTCTAAAATAAAGGGATTTCTCTCTTTTTGTTTATTTATTTTTATTACGGAAGAATAATCTCGCGTGCGATTGCTCTTTTCTTTACTCTCGAAACTTGTACAATTTTCGTGGCAATCTAACTTTGCAATTTTCGGTGATATTGTAATAAATATTGGCATTGTCTACACGATCCCTTCCTTCTTTGCTTCCGTTCTTTCTTCCACTTTTTCTTCTTACGATCGACATGCACGTGCAACACGCATCCAGGTGCATAACACGCATTCATTGGTAATACTGTGTCTGTTGCACAGTACGTTGTGTTGCGACACACGTGGGTTCAGCGTGTCACGAATAAATCCGTGTCATCGGTAACGAAAACGCGTACAACTCTTCCCCTCCTCCCTCGAGCGACTTCCAGATTGAATGGAACAAGCTTTAACGAGTCAAATTAATTGATTATTCTAATTTAATATGCGATAATAATTTGTAAAATATAATATTAGGAGACGTATGGAAAGACGGAAGAGCATAGTTGGTATCTATTGTTTTGCAATCGGCTCGTTTAATTCAATTTAACATCATATTAATTGATGAGCAATTCTTTGTAATTATATACGAGAGAATAAATTCGCGAATAAGAAAGAATTAATTAAACTATCCGCGTTCACACAAACCAGCGTCGCAAACATATGGAAACGTTTCATTGTAATTGCTGATATTTAGTATTATTTTATATGTATATATTTATGACACTTTTTTGATGTCGCAAGTATTTGTCGTGTATTTTTACACAATAGGGAGAAACTTTTTTATAAATTTGAGTTGCGTCTCGAAGCAATGGGAGCGTTACTCTTGGGTGCATCCACGGTTGTTGCGCTAGCGTGTGAACTTAATTTCTTCATAGAGCATTATTATCCCGGGTGTTAAACCACGTGCATCCAATGTGTTTCGCTATTTTGAAATCCGTTACACGCAAACTTTCGCTCATGTGCTTGCAATGCCCCTCTATGCAATTGCGCTTTATAATCTCGCGAAAATTAGGATAACGCTATTATTATTCTTAAAAAAATGCTCTGGCGACCCAAAATTTTTTCGCTTCTTTTTAATCTGTTTGTACCTTGCACCTTGGCTATCGAGATAATTTTCTTACGTTGTAAAGATGTGTTTGTCAGAGAAAACGATTACTTTACGATTTTTTCAAAAATTTAGCGAAATACTCGACATTAAAATTATTTCCAAAATTTAATCTGCGATTTATCATAATCTAACAAGAGGTTTCTAGGACAAACAAAAATGATTCGGATACAGACACCCGGTATGCTACGCGAGTAATACACATCAGCTGTGTAACACGCAACACAACTCGACACGCTCGGTCGACGTTTCGTGCGTCCTCTCTCTCTTTCTCTCTCACTTAGTCACAAAATATGACGTCATGACGGTGTATGCGAGCGTGTGCTACCGCTGGGCGTCGGTCAATCTGTTTATGGAAGAGACTCGCGTGCAACTCGATTGCGATTTGTGTGCTGTGAAGCGGCCCTTAACAGCCTCCGCGTTTATATCTAATCGTGTGCATGTGTATATTAATGCGCGCTCGCGCGCGCGCGTGTTTTACGTGTGTGTGTGTGTGTCCGCGCACGCGCATACATTCATCACTGTATCATAAGATGATCGAATGAATAGTTTGCGACCACCTCGCGTGTAGCCGCGGCTCGAATGCACCCTCCCCTTTCGAATAATGACTATTGTCGGGAGATGATCTTTTTCATTTTCAACCATTTGGTATTGCCGAAAGGTCAGTGATGAAAGGTTACACACACGTGATCTATAATTATAGGTATCGAATCATCATTGAATCGGAGTTGAATTTTGTTGCAAGATATTGAAATTAATCTTTGGTCACCTTGTGTGTAAAATATATAGGATGATGAATGAATATAAAAAATAATAAAAATTCTATTTTTTTATTTACGGTAATTTTTAAGCCATTCAAGGTAGATTCGTTCATTAAAAAACGATACAACAACGATTGCTGAGTTTTAACGTAAAAGTTTATACCGAAATAATTATTACAAAATTATAGTGATTTTTATGTAAATATATAAATTTTCATAATAATTGAATATTTATTATATTCCAACACGCAAAGATTGCGCGATGTCTCGTAGAGTAAAGCGAGTGCATACGTAGAGTATACAACATGCAATATCGTGCGTGACGATGGAACGTTAAAGGGCAATGTCACGCCGTAATGAACTTGGAAATTCATCGATGCTTCGCTTAAATCGCTATAAATGTCACTTGATGCGTCTAACACATCACTTTCCCTGTCGTGATATCCTACTAAAGTGTCCTTGTCCTGCGCGGAGAAAGCGCACAAGATGTAAAGAGAAAAGTGTTTAATATTTGCAACTATAACTAATTATATAATAAAATAATTATGTTTGAAATTCTCATTTTTATAGTTGTAATTGATATAATGCTAGTATACATATAAGAATCATTTTATACGCACAGTTGTGTGTGCTAACCATCTAAAAATTATATTATAAATTATAATAATTTTAAATATTAATATATACAGTAAAATATTAAGTATAATAAATAATATATAAATAAAATATAAATATATATAAAATATTTTCATGCAATTGACGCTATTGCAATTATATGTAAATTACATTACTTAGTTACATTTACAATAATATTAATAAAAATTAATTACATGTAAAAATCATATCAATATTAGGATGAAACTTTATTTCTTAAAAAATGTAAAATCGATTTTATTTCTACAACAAACATTTTGCTTTCGGTGGTTCCATATTTAAATCGATCCATCTCGAATAAATGGACTTGATTTGTCGTTTAATATATTTTTAATAGACTGACTTTTATGTTTTCCTTTTATCAAAATTTACAATTTGTAAATTTTTATTCAGGCGAAAAATCAATATACTTGTGAAAAATTATAATCTCTGTTTACTCCCTTTCTTTGCAAATTTCATAAAATTTATTTCGAGAATTAAATATCATTTTAGTCAAATAGCTAACTAATTCAATTTCAGATCAAATTTTCATTGAAAAGAATATGACTGTATATTTGGAATGTAAACTATTTGGATGTCAGGATTCTATGATCTTTCATGATTCCTTCAACTACAAGTATTTGCAGATAAAGTCAAGAGAAATCTTACTAATAATTGTATGCGGAATGTGGCGTTCACGTGAATGATGTCTGCAACTTTTTAACGAGTCGTGCATTCCAGCGATATCATTATCTATGGTATACGCCGGAAGTCGCACCGTATTTATGTAGGCGCGACTTGTTCATGCATGGTGCAACGCCGTGGATTATACAAAAACTTTTATTGGCTTTTGTGAGGAACATGTATATTTTTAATGCATAGTGGACGATTGTGTGCATACATCGCAAAGTTACTATTCGATTCATGAAATTGTACGTAATTATATTCGATATTTTGTATTGTCCATTTATCGCTAAATGTATTATTTGATTCTATATTCGTTTTCGTAATTTTAATCTTCTCTAAATATTCATTTATTTATTTCACCACTTGAATAGTGATGAAATAAATAAATTAATATTTAGATAAAGTTTTCTTCTTATTTTTACGAGTCAATATTTTTTAAAAATATACACGTATTAAAGTTGCAAGTAAATGTAGTCGACTTACATCTATATATTATATGTAATAATAACGTCATATAAGACTGTGTGTAAAATCGACTTGATTGTTAAATGCATCTACCATGAAGAGACGATAATTGTAGATGAAGCAAAGAAAAACGAGCTTTAAAATGTATTTTTGTCACGAGATAACTTGCATTGTCGATGTAAAATTTAATAAAACTTGGATTACGGACGGCATGATTTCCTCATGGCAAAGCGATGTAAGATGTGTCGAAACGACAAAGCTGCAATACCTGAACATTAAGAGACACAAGTGCAACTCACCCTCTTACCTGCCGCAGGTAGTAACACTAACTCTACCACCAGCTAACATTGACAAGTACCTGATTTATAATCTTGCCAAAAAGCGCAAATCCTTGAGACTCTTTTCAGTTGGATTCACGGTCCATTATTACGAGATGTCTCTTGACCGACAGATTATTTATACAATGCATTGAATGTCCAGTCTATTTTAAGGGCAAAAGGATTCTTTGAACACGCAGGTAGGTTGGGAAGAAGAAAAAAATTTTTGAACCTACATGGGATTTATTGGCCATTTTCTTCTTATTACGCCGCATAAACTAGCGCTGCTTTGTGTTTTTATTTTTTTGTCTCGAATCTCTAAAAGTAAACTCAATAAAATAAATGGAATAATGTATATTTTTACTGAATAGTACCTATATATATAACGAATCTTAATCAAATCGGACCTCCAAGTTTTTTATGATCGAATGTAATTGATGTTTAGGGTATTATAATTCACGCAATGATGACATTGACTCGCGTGACTGACAAAAGAGAGTCTATTTTTCAAGAAACAAAAAAATTGGCGTATTTTGTGATTGTTATTTTTATTAGGAATATTATGGTTTAGGGTATATAGGTGTGTTGTATGATGTCATGAAACTCTGCTGATATATACAAAATGAAATCTCAAATCATTTAAAAATAATTAACAAAACTATATTAAGGAAAATTATTAAAACTAGCAAGCAATAAAAACTAGCAGAAAATGTATATTTAAGTAGGTTATTATGAATGCTTGGTCATTTGTATTGCTTTTATTAGCTTTCGTAATTTTAAATTTTTTGTAGATAAACATTGAATATATAACAGTAACATACGCACTTTGCATTATTTTATAATCTTTCTCTATTATATATGTTTTAAATTAAATTAATTATATCTATTATATAGGAATAGAATTAATAGCAAATTATAAGAAATTTAGCTACATATTTATACCTACATAGAATATAATGCGTACATTTATTATGACTATTATTTACGAGATATAAAATATTGAATATTAATCATATGTGGTAGTTTACAAAATATAAAATTAATAATAATCGCATTATAAGATGCCAAATATGAAATTTATGTGCGTACGTGTATGGCAATTACAATGCAACGAAATAAAAAGATTAAGGACGATTGTGATTTGAAATGAAAAGTCTGTCCTGAATCGACTTTTAATTGATGACAATTGGTTTCTCATTCTTATCGCTCAGATTTTCAAAAACGTATTCATTATCTTTCAATATTTCAACGATTTCGAAACTTTGACGAACAGCGTACGCGTCGTTCATTCTCGCGTATCTGAATGACGTATAGCTCTGTGTAAGAATGGTCGACAAGTCGACAAGTTTCGGAATTGTATCCCGTATGCCTTTTAAAAACTTAGTGAGCTTTTTTTACACGTGGAGCATAAAAAGATCAAAAATTAGCACGACATAGACTTTAAGAGTTCCGTAAAAGGAAAAGGAGAGACGATAGGGAGAGAGGATAGAGAGAGTAGTATGACACATACATATAAAAAAAAAAACGCGAGCGGATACGATATGATGGCAGACTTTCTTTTGGATGTATACTATAAGATAAGCGAGACGACGAATCACATGAATCACACACATATACACAACACAGATTTGAATTAACAAACACATGCTTTGCGTATGTGATGCATTCCTTTTTATAATCTACATCTATTAAACAAAAAAAAAAGAATAAAAGAACATAGGGCTATTTTCTTCGGAGGAACTAAGAGTGCGCAAAAAATGCTGCCATAAAATACTTTTCCGTCTAATTTGTTTTTTCGATCCTTAGTCGTATAATCCATTTTCCCCTAATCGTGCAAACGTAATTGGAGAAATAATGTATCTTTTTTTATATTATAAAAATGTTTTATAAAAAATAATATATACACACAAAATCGCTGGATATTCTTTTCCTTATAGTCATTTCGATTGAAAAAGTCAATCCAACAAATATTATATATATTTTGAAATACTTACAAATCTCGAGAAGTTAATGATTGTAAATTAAAGAGATTTTATCAAATTACACTGCAGGAAAAAATGAATGAGGAAATTTCCTCAACGAATTTTATAATGATGACTTGATTGGATTTTTAATATATATTTGAGTGACTTACAAAAATATGAAATATCCAAAATAGATAAGTTGTTTTTTTTTTTTAATTATCCATAATCTCGATTATATGATCCATCTCGAACTGCTAGATACATACATCAAAAACATTTCTAGTTAAAGATGAAGTCATGAAAATCGATTTTTTGTTGTCCAATTAAGATCATACAAATTACAACATAATTTTCCAAAATCTTATCATATGCCATCCGTAACTGTAGCAAAATTTAAAAATTCCTCGACTCTTATTTTACAAATACTTGAGTAATTCTCTTGTAATAATCGAGAAATGATCTCTGATAAAAGCAAATATATTCTTAACTGCAGCTACGCGTGATTTCTGATCATCGATCGCGAAATTGACCTTCATCTCACTTCGTCTTGAATCTTTCTTCATTTTTCTCATGGCTCCGTCACCTTTCTTATCGCGCTTAAAACGTTCTCTTCTCTCATTTACGATTTATAATGGCTCCACGTAAAATTCTTCTACAACTTGTTTAATTTATTTCATTTATACAATCTGTTACTATTCCAATGTAGTTAACTATTTTGTAATAAAACAACTGATGCAAATCTTTTTTGTTCTTCTTTTTTTTAATTGAATTTAATTCAGCTTAAGCAATCATTTTTTCGGACCATTTTACCATGTTTTATCATTTGTATTTTTTAGCCTATTGATTTATCACTATTTCTTCCCATGTGCTTTATTTAAAAAATTTTTTAATATTTTTAAATTTAAATAATGTGTATAGTAAAAGAATGCAGAGGGTCATGAATTGACCAATTAGAAATATTCTCGAGAAAAGAAGATTGAGGTCGAACTGTGATTGATAAATTTATTTATTTCTTATCGATTATTACTTACTATTAGTTTAAGATTTTTCACACGTTTTTTAACCTTATTTAAATGATTTATTTAAATGATTATGTTAAGCGTGATTATAAACATTAAAAAAATAATTACTACAGTAAATTACTGTTAAATTTATTTGCACAATTTCAATTTTCTGAAATATGTTACGAGATTTACGAAATTGTATGTATTTTATATTGTTATCTTTTTTAAAAAATTATTAAAATAATATCTAAAATAGTGAAATTTAAATAAAAAGATAAAAGATAAAAAGATGAAGAAGGTATTCAACATTTTTTTTTCTTTTCTTTCCAAATTCATCGAGACAAACTGACCGACCTGGCTCGATATACAAAAGCCGTTACGCCAAATATTCCCCATAGTTACATAAAGCAAAATTCGTTGGAAAAAAAAAGGAACGCAGTGAGAAAGAAAGAGCGAAAGCATGGGTCGGCTGCGTCGACGATCGAGGTAAAGCCAGACTAAGGCTTTTCTTCCTTTCTTTCAGGATATTCAGTGGAGACGCGAAACAATTAAAGAGGAGACGACGACGACGACGAGTGTTTGCCTAAAAAGAGAATTTTCGGAAGAGGATGCTCGGCAGTTGGGGCTGGAAAGAAGAATTGGAGTTGGGAGTGGGTACGACAGCCACGTTGCAAGAGAAACAGAGAAGAGAGAGCCCAGACTCGACGCATCCTGTTCCTGACAGCCGGGTGCTGAGGTATGCACCCAGCCGGTGTCACCACCCTCCCAACTCGCCACATTTCAGGACGCAGCCTCCTCTCGACTGTACGGACTGTGAGTCCCATCTCTCTCTCTCTCTCTTTTATGTTTTCTAAATTCCATTCAATTCTACTACTTTTGTCTCGAAAAATTTAAATCTACATGCATAATGTTTATCTGTGTTATTTGATAAATTCTTTTTTAACGATAAATGACATTAACGATAATAATATACGCGTAAATATTTAGAGCAGCGTGAGGTGGCCAAAATGCTAACTGCTCACCCTGAGATGCACGAGAAGCGGGACAGCCTCGGCGGCGGACAATATGGAGCGGGCGGGGGTGGTGGCGGCGCTTCGATTGAAGAGAAATCTATTCCGGAACAACCACCCCCGCCTCCTGTACCGCCGCAACGAGACCCGTCAGATCCTACCATCAGCGCTAAAAAGCTCCCGAAGAAACGAAAGTTCGATCCATCCGAACTCGAGGAGATGGACAAGACTAGCAATGTTACTAGTAACATCACTAGTAACATGATTAACATACGCACGCCGGCGATGCCGCTTGGCAGCCAGCCGGCAGCTTTAGGTCAACAATCGAGCTTACCAATTATTATCAATCGGCAATCACCGCATGAGTCCGATTGTTATCAGGTATATTATCGATAAAATACATATTTCAGTAAATAGTTGTTGAAATTTTTATGTCTTTGTAAAATTTCACAAAAATATTAATCTTGCAAATAATATTTAAACATGAATATTTTTACATGAAAAAATTTGATTTTCACAAAAATTTCATTATAAAATTTGATGCAATATGGTCTCCTCAAAATCATAATGCGCTTTTAGCGCGGAATAATTTTAGTTAATAATTTGGTGCCGTTTTTTTTTCTTTGTGATAAAAGATAGCATTATTTAATATATCGGATTTGATAAATTTCAAAATCTGCATTCAAGTTTGTATCTCTATACAAAGTTTGTTATTATATTATATATATAAAAACTAAAAAATTAATCCTACGAAATTAATTCTAGAAAAAAATTTTTTATAAAACAAATATGCACATAATTTATTCCTAAATAATATAAATATATGTATAACGTTTCTCTGTAATATTGTGTTTTAGGTACCCTCAGCTCATTCGGTAGTAGTGTTACCACCTCAAAGCATAGCGGTAGATTACTCTCTTCGCGAGGAACCTTTACGGTCTCGTCCTCGACTTGCTATTGATCTCAGTGAGTGGCGCGACCATAGGGTGTTAGCTTTAAGGGATTCATATTATTATCCGGGTGTTATACGTAATGTTGTTCACGGTGAGATTTTCATCGAGTTCGACGGCGAGAGGAAGTTGGTGCGTTACAGTGACGTTCTAGGCGGGAGACGATATGACGTGATAGGTGATGCAAGCCCGTCTTTGGGACAGGTGACTTTGGATACAAAGGTTTGCATCAGATGTCCGATCGCGAACAATCACGTAGACGCGACTAAGGTGTTTGTAAAGGGGACAGTGTGCAAGATATTAACGAAGCCTAATCGTTTTGTTGTGAAAATATCGCGGGAGGACGATCAGAGTGAAAGTTATGTTGTGAAACGCGCGGACCTGCGGCTAGTACAACCTCCCTGGGCCGACGAGTTGGAGGAAGGTCTGGAAGATTGCGATCCTTCGAGGGTTGAGACGATTGGTAATAAATCATATTTATGAAAGAGAGATATATTTTATATTTTAATCATATTTCTCGAAAGAAATCGTTTACTTTGAAAATTTATCACAGAACATGGATATCGCAATACCACGGAAGCTCCAACAGCAGTGCCAATTTTGCAAATCCATCATACTTCTCATCACGCGTCGCATATGCCAACTCATAACGACACGAGTTATTATAGAACGACCGCTACCAGCCCTCTCATGACTTTAGGCACTTCTGCACATTCTGCCACGGCGTTAAGCAACGGCAGCCGGCCGTACGACGATTTAGAAAGCGAAGATGACTTAGATAGGGAAGACATTACATTTCCCTCGGATGCAGGTTAATATAGCGTAAAGTTTTTATTTTCGTTCAAAGTATCGTTTAGTAATTACTACATATCGCATGCGAGGCAAAATCAGATTTACTTTGCTATAACAAATAGATTAAAGTGTCATTAAAGTATAATTCGATACATTCTTCTCGCGAGAAGCGCTTCTTATATTATAAAGAAAAATCTAAGGCTTTTATCAAGAGAATCTTAGTCAAAACAATAGTATAGTAATACAAATATATTCAACTGACAGATGCAAAATTGTCAGGAAGCAGCAAAAGAAGCAGTATGCAGAGCCGAGGAAGTACTAGTAGCCTAGTTGAACAACGTAGTATAACGCCTCGTTCTCAGGCAGCCACACCCAGGTAGTAATCAAATATATTAATTTTCAACAATGTGAAATTATTAATGCGTTGAATAATAAAACTCTGAATAAATGACAATGCATAAGCTTATTCTTTTTTTTTTTAACAGATCTCAGGCGGCAACGCCACATAGGTATAAAAAGGGTGATGTAGTGGTTACACCAAGTGGAATTAGAAAAAAATTTAATGGGAAACAATGGCGCAGGCTCTGCAGTAAGAAGGAATGTAACAAAGAGAGCCAACGAAGAGGATATTGTTCCCGGCATCTTAGCTTAAAAGGATCTGGCCTTAGAGGTCCGACAAATACATTTCCTGGGTATGAATGTTTGCTTGCGTTAAATTTGCAATGGTATTGCTTAAATATAAAGATTTTCTTTCTCGTTTATAATTACGATTCTATTTTTAATTTACAGTGGTAAAATGGATGGCGAAGAGACATCAAGAGATTCCGATACCTCACCACATTATGGTGACAGAAGAATAGCTGGTAGATTTGATCAAGATGAAACTGAAGCTGCTAATATGCTCGGTACACATCCTATATAATAAAAATATTTTAAATCTTTCTTTTATATTTTTATTGTGCATTTATATATATAGCAGCATATTTTTTTATAGCAGAGCGCTTTGTCATATAATATAAATTGAATACAAGATAGAATTTATTACAGTTTTCTTTTGAGCAAGATAATCTAAAATAATGTATAAAATAAATTCCTAAATAAAAGTAAGTAAATAATCGTTTCTGTTATCGCTGCAGTGTCTTTGGGAAGCTCTAGATCGGCTACGCCAGCTTTCTCGTCACCAACGGGCCAGTCTTCTATATCTCCGTGCATAAACCAGTCGCCGGTGCCACCGTTAGGACTCAATCAGAACAACGTATTTATGCCTATTTCGAGTCCGGCTCATCATGCGGCTCCGCTGATTTCGCCCGGCGCTAAATGGAAGCATTCGCCCACGCAGTCGAACTTTTTGGTTCAATATCCGCAACAAGTGATAAAACCCGAGCCGAATCGAGTGGTCAGATCGAATCGAGCGGCTCCCGTCCCTGCCAGTATAGGAACGAGCGTGATAAGAATCTCTCCGGTGAACCGTGGCATGCAACCCGGACAGAATCTTGCTCTGTCATGGTCAGAACAGAGTCCACCGCCGACAAGACATCCCTCGGTCGTGACATCAACGATCGCTCAGCAGCAGCAACAAAGTATAATTTTACAGCATGCGTTAACGTCAAGCGCCAACGATTTTCATGCCAATCACGCCGAGATGCCCGAACAAAGTCCGCAGTTGATGAAACATTCACCGCATTCGCCCCATATGCCTCTATCTGCCACTTCTATGCCGCAAAATTTGACGCTCATACACAATAAACCGCTAGAGCAGCCGGTCGATTACGCGCAACCTCCGCCCCAGGGCCCGCCGATCTATGTAATGCAGCATGAGAAAAAGTATCTTGTGATAAAGAACAGCATGGACATGTCAGCGGCGTCGGCGGGTGCGCATATGAGCAACCAGGACGACAAGTATCGGCAGAGCTTGATAAACCATTTAGGTCAATTATCAACATCGACGTTACATCAAGTTCAATGTCAACAGCCAACTCCTCAATCACCTGCTGTTTCATCCGTCCACATTGACAAACTATCTGTTTTACAACCTGTAAGTTCACGATATAAATGGGATTGCTAAATAAGTGATTTATAGATAAACGAATTGGAGTCGATCGAGATCTACATCGCATGGATCATTTGTTGTCATTAGATGAATAAAGTGGGCGCGCATACGACTGTGCATATGGACATGCAGAGAAGCCAACCGCCACCTACGAGTGCTGTAATGACTACCTCTACCACCGAGACATCTATTAATCCATCTACTCCGACGAGTGTCTTCCAGCACGTAATTGTTCAGCCCTTGCAGATTCCAAAGACGCAAGCCGTTAGAGAGGAGAATGCGAAAAACAATGGTATCCTCTGTAAGTTTTTCTCTTATGTCATTTTTTTAAATTCTACTTTTATATATATGCAATCTTTTATAAATTATTTAAAGCATTGTATTTTCTGTGGAAGTTGAAACGTTATTATTTTTTAGTTTATTTTATTACTTTACACTCGTTTTCCCAATGACTGTCATAATATAAAATTACTGTCATAATATAAAATCGATAGTAGCAAAAGCAAGTTTGACTAAACGGTAAGGCTTTCGCAGATGGCAGCCATGAAGTTCCTCCTGCATACCAGCCCCATACCCCATCATTACTGAACAATGCAACACACAGCTGGAAGCTTAAAAAAGGTTTGAGTTTTGATTGATAACTGAAATGTATATCGAGTTTATGAAATTGTTGTAAGTTGCAACTTATCAATGGTACATGATATAGTGCAACAACATACATCTATTATAGGCAAATGTACTACAAGTACTGATATTTTATTACATGTGTTTTTAATGTTTCTTTTTTTTTAATTTTTATATTTTTAAATGTAATGTATTATATTAAATTTTTATTATATTAAATTTTCTTTTTTGTTTTATTCCTTTAAATGTACACTAAAAGACAAGATTACAAGAAAATTTGTTTTCTACATACACAAGTATTATGACGTCGTCATTCACACATATTACAGACAATATTGTTTTAATAGATATTTTTAATTTTGTAGTGTTTTATTTTCATGTACTATTTCATGTACTACAGTGTGAATCTTGCAACAGACGCAATTGACTAACAAACTTTATACTCAATTTTTTAACTTTTTATCTCATTTAACATACATGACAAAATACATTTTCAATGATTTCAAACTTTAATGCTGGGGAAGGATGTCCATAGATATTGGATTGTTAGAAAAGAATATGCAGATTTTTTTTTTTAATTCAAGCATGATATTTTCATATATATACAACTATATATATATATATATATCGCCTTTTTTTTTAGAGCTTTTTATTATATTTTTTGCATAATTTAAAGATTTACTTGTTAACAAGTATAATTGTACAATACATTGTCTCAATAATCATCTACATTTAGTAGAATCTTCTCTTGATCTATTTTCAATTTCTACCTATTTTTTTTATCTTCATCTCCTGTAAACTGCAATTTTTTTCTTTCATCCCTTTTTTATTGATTATGTAGAGTGCAAAATAGTGCACAATAATATTTTCATTTTACGCGTATGTCATTAAAATAAGAAGGAGAATTGAAAAGTTTCACGGATAGCCCCAATGAGATTCGAGGATAAAGGATTTCTGTTGTATCGATAGTTTGTTTAATCTTTTTGGAAAACTCAATATTTAATTCATTTTTAAATTATTTATTTTATTTTTAAATTACCATTCTATCGGACACATATTCATTATATGTGTTTTATCCCATAAATAAATGCAGTACATTAAATAAATCTCGAATAATCTTTAAAGTATAATATACTAATTTTTCCTTGTTTATCATAAATACTTTATTGGTTAATGGCGATTCTCTCAATTCATCGGTTCTTTCTCCTAATTTATTTTCTTTTTTAAAGACATGGAGCAACAAACACATCTATATACATACTATGCATATCGGCTGCTATTTCCATTTATCATCATTACTAACCACAATCATTACAACTAACCCATTAACTTCATTGCAGCTTTTTCCTGGCAGACGACAGTTGTGGAACAATCAGAGGTGAGCCCTCCTCCCTCCGCTCTCAGCCCGCCTCTGAGCGCTCCTCCGATTCCAATAAGTATGAGCACACCTGCTGAAGATGGTCCTGGTACTGGTTCAGATCCTATAACACCTGCCGAAGAGGAAGACGATGACGTTTTCGAAACGGAACCAATTCCAACCGCGGAAGTGGAAGCCAATGCTAATAAAAGACGCAGTCAATCTCTCAGTGCTTTGCAATCGCAGACTCCGCTGAAAGTAAATTTCCGAACCATTATCATAATTTAGGGATAGATTTTAGTAATGTATATTAAAAATAATAAAGAAACAAATATAAAATGATGTAATTGATATAATTCGAAAAATATATATTTATATACACTCAATTTTATATATATATATATATATATATATATATATATATATATATATATATATATATGATAATGATCAAGTGCTCTCTACATTCTTAATAATATAATAATAATAATGTAATAAAAAATAATAGGAAAACTATATTCAATAAAATTTTTGTTATTTTTGTTGATATTATGCACATTTAATTTTACAGGCTAAAGAGAGAATACGACGGCCCATGAACGCTTTTATGATTTTTTCAAAACGACATCGCGCTCTCGTACATCAACGTCATCCGAATCAAGATAATCGCACGGTGTCCAAGATATTAGGAGAGTGGTGGTATGCGTTGAAACAAGATGAGAAACAAAAATATCACGAGCTTGCTTCGGAAGTGAAGGAAGCGCATTTTAAGGCGCATCCGGACTGGAAATGGTGTAGCAAGGACAGACGGAAATCATCGACGACCAGCTTCAAGGGGAACGAAATCGGAAGAACAAAATTAAATAGTACAGGGGAAGAAACGGATGCACTTCAGGGTTCCTCCTCAGATGATCCATTGGCGCTCACGTCCGTCGACGAAGTGTCTACTCCGATCACTAATACATATAACGAAGCTCCAAATAACATTGAGGTACGAAATCTCATAGTATCTATCATAATATATAATTATAAATAATGTAATAATGAGCACATTTTGAAAGATTTTTTCTTTTTATTTATTTATTTATTTGTTAAGAAAAAAATATCCATTGATAAAATTGTTAAACCGACAGATTATAAATCAGTCGCATACACAACATCGAATTTCGGAGATTCCTTTGCAAGTTGAAAATACCGAAGTCGACATGAAGCAAGATGACGATGCAAATGGATCAGATGACGATCAAATGGTGATTTGCGAAGATCCTCAACCAGAAATAGATTTAAAATGTAAGGATAAATTAACAGACAGCGATAACGATGTGCAAGATAACGAGGACGTGGAAAAGAAGTGTTTTAATCAATCGCGATTCTCGCCTGTGAGCGGTCAAAAGAGAGAAGTGATCAACGTTAAACAGGAAATAACCTGCAGACCTAAACCGATAAAAGGTATTTTTCGAATTATATAAACTAATGTATGTGACTTTTATATATGTAAAAAGTTAATAATAGATTAATCTTGGAGATTAATAATAGGAGATTTAACAATATGAATCTTAATGTTTATGTAGCACGGATACCCTCAACAGGTATAGAATCTACGACAAAGTATCATCATACTTCCATAGATAAAGGCGGTACTGTATCAGTTTTGTCGAGTACCTATCCTTATCACAGTCCTGTCAATCCAACAGGAGTATCAGGGTTTCAACCTACCGGCGGTGCTTTTATAACTATGCCAATATCGCCAAAAGTTATTAAGCCAGAACCGGTAAAGAGCGAACAACAGTACAGCACTCAGTATAGCGTGAATAATCTTGTAAGCATCCACACTGAAAACGGACGGAACGTGCCTAAATTTACAGCAGCTCCGGTATTACATACCGTAAGTATCAGATAAGCGGACAGCCATTTTTAGTCATTAGAGATTCTATAAATATCGCATGACTGAATTGTTACGCGTGTACATACAGATTGAGAGTAACAATAATTCCTTGCATCGAATATTATCAAATATTCGGAACAAATATAAATATAATTTATAATTTACAAAAAGTTTAAAACTTTACAGACACATTACTTGAAATGAATTTTAGAAATTATATATATATATATATATATATATATAGAGAGAGAGAGAGAGAGAGAGAGAGAGAGAGAGGAAATTGACTTTAGATATTTAAACAAGAATAAGAATATTATGGATTTATTTTTATCTCCTTCCTTCACATTGCTCTTTTTTTTCTTATTCTTTACATATGTTATATTTTCATACACTTATATATGTATACAAATTATTTTGTACATTTTTACTTTTCTTTATTGAACAATATCAAAATTACTTTATTTTAGTGTAATAGTTGGTTTAAGAAAGTAGTGGTGCCTATATCTTTTCTGAATAAATATCGAAAGATCTTCAAAGATCTTAAAGATCTTCAAAGACTTGAAGATGAAGTAACAAGTTTAACAATACTAACAGATTGGATCGAAACCAATGATGGCGCTGTTGAAACAACCGCAGCCGTTGCAGTCTTTAGGCACTACTCTTCGTCCCCTTACTTCAACTATTCCTCATCAACCACCGTTCACTCTAACATTGCTCGATAACGATTTGGTGGCTGTTTCCAAACCGCAGCAGGGATCGCAGCAGTACCTTAATCCGACACCATCACACTCCAGCATGTACGGTGGATTTCAAATACCCATCTCTGGTGAGTAAATAAATTGTTATCGCATGCTCTTTTCCAAAGTGTCTGATAATAAATAAGTGACAAATATGTAATCTGTTTATAGATGCCAGTAGCCGTAACAACTCTATACCCATGCAAAATTTAGTTTCCAATAACAAGATGGAGATTCAAAGCGTGATTGTGAGCAAATCTTATCCCGTCTCGACAAATTCCACCACGTCAACTTATGGTCGAGGGACTGGCCATTCTATTGCTCGCCTCGCCGGGTCCGAGAACAATAATCTCAATGATAATCAACAAACTATTACGAATCATGCTCAGTTTTATGGTAACATCTTTATTTATATGAATTTATTTCACAGATATATGCAAATACTTTTACGCGTTTTTGCGCGATCACATGCAGCACTTTCATCATTGCTTCCTCTTTCTTGTTACAGTCAGTAACATAAAAACAGAAGACAACAAGGAAACCATAAACATTGTTCTTCCCGCGACGAATGAGAAACACAAGCAACCATCGACGCCTCACACGCCGCACACGCCGCATACATCTCAAAGTAATCACGGAAGCAGTGAACTGCCGTCGAATAAATCATATACGTTCGACGAAGGCCAAAGTAATGATATGGGACCAAATAAAGGTCCATTCATGCTTGCTCCAACTCCGGCACAACTCGGTCGAGCACCACTACAAAGGAGACAATCGATGGGTAAATAATAATTCTTATAACTTGTAATTTTCATACAAAAGAGCAGTAAATGTATTAATACACTATAGACATACAAGAGATTTCAAGATAACACAAGTTAACATTACAAAATATTCTTTTATATAACATTTATTATTATTTATATATGACATTTTTCTTTAACTAATTAAAAATTAAAAATTTCCTTAATGAAAACGTTGAATTTTGTATCTATGTGCAATCATAAATTGAAATTATATTGCGACGAAGAAAACAAGACTTTGAAATCCTTTTTTTTTACTATTTGAGTCATGACATCAATTGGAAAGATTAAGATCCAGAAATCAATTAAAAAATATAGTTTTGCTATTTATTGTCTTTCTTTAGAAAAAAATTTTAAATGAGCTAATAAATCTATAGTTGAAAGCAAACAAGTTTTGATATTCTGATAATTTTTAAACATACATTTTATATATTTTGATGAATTTTTATTCCATAATTTGATGTAATAAACTTCTCCTTTCTATTTATTTTCTTCCATTTATTTCATTTTGGCAGCAATGCCTTCCGCATCCACTACAGGAGACCATGGGCCAATGACAACGTCTCAACATTGCGATAATCGGCCACAAACCAATATATCTCAAACAACAGAGCAAAACATAGCAGAGTCTCATATTTCTCCTTCTCCTTCTTCTAAAAAAGGCTCCTTTTTTAAGAAAAACGTAGAGGATGGTATGGACAGGTATGGACATATTTTTAATCTCTATATTGTATTAACTGTTATATTAATTGGAAGTTCTGCACCAGATTAAACTTGATAATATGCATAATTCTTCAACAGAGTTCTTGAACAAGTAAACTTTCAAGAAAAGTTCTCATCGTTGCCAGAATTCAAACCAGAGGATATACAGAGTCCGAGTGCGATCAATATGAACAATCCAGGTTCATCTGGCCATACTGGTGTAGCTTCCGGATTACATTCACAAACATCTATGCAGATGCCAAATTATCGAAAGAAATCTGCACAATCTGGACCTCATAGGCCCACAAGTAATAATTACGCTAAATCGTTCTATATTATTTTGATCGGATTTGTATATGATATTACTGTATATCTCAATTTTTCCCTCCTCAAACAGTGAATGAGGATGAAATCGACTCGGACACATCGATATCAGCCACTCCAAAGTCTACTTCGAGCGTCAAATTAACCGGTAACACATTTTTTGGCCCGGATTTCAATGTCGATGCTTATAGAGCTAACAATGATTTATTGGACGTTGATGCTACTTCTCCGCGAACGCCAAAAACTCCGGGAGGCGGTGCCGGAAGTACTGTAGGAATCGGTAGAAGCGAGAACGAGCGTGGTCATAGAAAGACATTGGAGCAACGGAGACATCTGGTCATGCAGTTGTTTCAAGAACATGGTTACTTTCCATCCACGCAAGCCACTTCCACGTTTCAAGCCAAGCATATAGATATATTTCCTACTAAAACGAGCTTGCAACTAAAGATTCGAGAAGTTAGGCAGAAACTGAAGGCCAATTCGACGCCGAGTGCTAATAATCTCGTTAGTCCATCGCCAATCTCTGAATCCTCACCTGTTGTAACTGGTAAGTATAAGAAATTTGAGCTGTTTTTCTCTTATTTATTATAAATTGATTTGTGTGTGTGTGTGTGTGTGTGTACAATGCAATTGTATATTTCTCCGATGCTTGTTTAGGTCCAACTGCTCCTCCAACGTCGATGGGAGCTCCACATTCACTGCCCGTAAGCAGTAGTAGTGGTAGCTAGCACCCACGTGCCAACTGTGATACTATGCATCCCCTTACTCCACAACACGAATACATTATTATCCTTTGAAGAGCTAAATATTTACTAGACAAGTCGTTAGTGTCGTGCACACTCTCTCTTCAGAACTTGTAAAGTACTGCAAAAGGTTTTAGTGCAATTTTAGATTTTGAAGTCTGCTGCAGGCTTGATTTAATGGATATGCCGAGACGTGATTGATATACAAGTGATTTTATATATAATACTGAGGTACATATATATATATATATATATATATATATATATATATATATATATATATATCACTGTTCATATAATAATTTATGATTATTTGTCAGTTGCTCTCTTAGGATAGTGTATATTCGGATACTCGTGTTCAATCGTTCAATTTATTAAATAAGAAAGCAAAGAGAATTGCAAACGTTCAATAATTAATAGTTTGCAATATTTCGAGACATTTTATGATTTAGTAATAAATTTGGCTTTACGAATCTAAAAATAATATGCTAGTGCGAAATAGACACACAAACATGTGTTAAATTCATCCGATCTACGAGACAAGAATTTTATTCTTTAGAACGGAAAAAGACAATACTGCACTATAATACAAATCCGAGAATTACAAAGAAAACGAAAATAATGAGAAATATATGTGATATTGTATTTTATTATATTTGAAAATTGTAATTCGCATTTCACTGTGAAACTTTTAAACCTATGTAATTGATGTTTGTATATCAATACGTCTAGCATGATTCAAAAAAGGCCTAAGCCATTGTTAAGTATTGTTGAAATATGAAATAAAATTCATAAGGAAGAAGTGAAGAGTGAGAAAGAGAGAGAGAGAGAGAAAAAAAAAATTGTAATTGGAAGCATTATGGAATATAGAATTAATGGAACATTATAAAATAAAATCAGAGTTTATATACTTTAGTTATACTTTACATATATATATATATTTACATATATGTATGTATGCATGTATGTATATGTATATATTATATAGGTCGAAAAAACTCTCTCTATAGAATGAAAAAACTGCGATAAACTGCACAAAATTTATGTAATACATCATTCATCAGAGAGATGTTTATTTCACGTGTAAATATACAAAATGATGTCTTGAGAGAAAAAATATCTAAACAGTTGTGAAATGTCTACAATTCTCTATCTGAAGAACTGTAAGAGCATTGTATTCTTGAACCATATATATATATATATATATATATATATATATTATAATACAAGAGATAAAAATCGTGCCATTGTGCGGCGACAAAACGAAGGGAATGCATGCGCTATAATTCCCTAATTAGCGAAAGAATGATTGTTAGATAATTCCTGATATAAATAATATGTAATATGTTTTCAATATTATTGAAAGTACTTATACTACTGTTTTTTTAGAATTTTACTGAAATTCAACGCGTTATTTCATATTTTATAAGTATTTTAAAAACGGTCTTTTTCTTTTTTTTTTTAATTTTTATTTTCTTTTTTGGCCCTAGATTTAAGCGCTTTTATAAGGCAGGCCATATTTTTTTTTCCTTTTTTTTTGGCCGTGACAAATACACATTTTATTATTATTTTTATTGCACGTATCAAGTACTTAAAACATATATTATATGAAGAGAGGAGAAAATGTATTCGTTATAGAATATGAAATATCGGTATAAATTTTTAGTATGACTATTATACAATTATTAACAGTAGCAATGTACTAAGAATAAATTCGCGTGCATTTTTATGAAAATATAAACATTTATACTGTTTATAAATTTGTACATTATGTTAAATGGGATCGTTGGAATGTTGTTATATATATTTTAAATTGATTTATATATTTTCTTTATTATACATAAAAAATATAGTATATTGCATCAATTTTAACACCTTTTTTTAGTAATCCAACGTTTCCCTCTTTTTTTTTTATATTAAATCTTCGAAAATTATCGTGTTGAATTTCAGCAAAGATTGTTGAATTTGGCTGTAAAATAGATTATGTAATTAGTGATATAAAAAAAAGCGCACTTTGACAGGTCTCGACAAGTCTCGCGCCACGGCACGTATACTGTAGTTAGAATACGAGATACATGTCTATTCTACATATTTTGTAAATAGAATACATATAATGTGCTAAATTTATATATAAATATATATATTTATTTATATATAAACGTAGCATGTATAAAGAAGATGATAGAATATATGCTATTGTAATTTGTAGAATTATAATTATACACAAAAAAGCGCAGGCGGAATTAAGTTTAGAATAATTGCAGATTATGGGCCTTTATCTGTAGTGGACTCTTGTGCTCGGGACGGTCCTCCCACCCTTCTCCAAAGTTAATCCTTTCCTACAAAGCGTTAGGATATATTATTGTTTGTATATAATACAATTATATTATCATCCTCTTATCTCTCGTCTCTTGATTTATTATTTTTTATCAAACGTTAAGTGCACTAGTGGCAAACGGTAGTATAAGAAGAGGGACACTTAAAGCCTGGGTTGATCCTGTTTTGTAATATTTTCGTCAAATTTCTAATTATTTAATCTCTTAATAAGTCTCTATTCTGCCAATGTGTGAGAATTATTTTCAGATGCAAGCCATTTTAATACGTTTTAAAATGGTTTTATGGTTGCATAGCAATCAAAGGATATTGTATAATTGTAAAAATATTCTAGAATTACATATACGTGTGTCATTTATGTCGCATGTTGTGAAATATGTACAAGATCGTTTTTATTTAATTCGGCTGAATTTAATAAAGTGTTTGGTCCACGAGATTCGAAATTCAAAATTCAGAAAATTCAGAATTTTTTAAGAAAGAGGATATTTTATTATATATTTTAAATACGAATGCTCAAGTGTGCGTGTGTGTGTGCTATATATGTGCGTCTCGTTCTTATTATATATTTATATGTTACATGCCTACAAGATCTGTTCTATGCAGAATCTATCAAATTTGTCAAACATCTGTTCGCAACAAATTACTCAAGTGCTCATTTATATACGTTCCATTCTTCGTGAGGAAACGGTAAATGTTTGAGACACATATATACATTATTCTTAGTTTTAGATGAAACAGGATCTAAACAGGATTTGAATATCTCTCGCACTAGCCCATCTGAAAGAGTTAATTAAAAATATATTTTGTACTTGCGTAAACTAGCAAACTACTTTCCAGTATTTATAAGATTCTTAAAAAAGCTTTGATATATCTTCTTCCCCTTTTATTTCACATGGTGATGAAATACGTTCCGTGATTTAGCAGCCATGAATGTGACTGTGATCTAGAAAAAACAGAAGTAAAGTAAAAGTGGCAGCTACTCTACCGACTATTTCTTCACCACATAACTTCCTGCGCGTGTGTTTCTCCCCTTCCTCTTTCTTCCTCGATGTATAAACGAATATGCACTAAAAAAATCGAGCGCTCTTCTCTTTACACTATTCATTTTTTTATTATTTGCGTTAGACGTACTTTTATTATGCTTTATAGTCGCAATACATTTAATATTCATTATTCTATTATTTTTCTTGTTTCATTTTAAAATATTTTTAAAACTGTTATGTAATTATATATATATCTCTCTCTCAGTCAAGATTAATGTTATGGAAAATATTAGGAAGCATACAAAAGTAAAATAATATAGAAGTCGAAGAAACAATGACTCTCTATATGTAACTGTGCAGTAAAGAAACTTCACATCGACACATTGTACGCGATGTATACGTGCATATAAACGCGTGTGGAGTATATATTTCATTACATGTGTAATATATATACACACACAAATATACATATATATAAATGTATAAAAAATTATTAAACGCAATCGCATATATATGACATCATGGCATATATTATATGTATTATAAAAAACATATATGTGTATGTGTATATGTGTATATATATATATATATATATATATATATATATATATATATATATATATATTTGGCTGAAGCATTAAAATCTGCACCAATCCAATAAGACAGATAATCCGCTCTTTAAATCCTCAGGCGTGATTGACCGAAACTTCTTGTGTGTATAATTCTTTTCAATGTCGCAAAGCAATATACATGTATGTATATTCTCAAATATAAATTTGTATGGATATACTTGTAAAAAAATTCTATAGAATTGCGTTGAATTATGTCGAAAAGTATAATATATACATATTGCGTGTTGATATGTTCAATATCTAATAATCTCGATATACTTGCGCGAGACGTATAGAGATATATCATAGATAGATACGAGATATATTAAAGAGAAATTATCTCTCGGAAGGATTTTTTTCATATTAAGCAATAATTGTTTATTTAATGATTTTACCATTGTGCCTGTATCAATATCTCGGAATATTATTCATAAAGATTGTTTCGGCATATACACTGTATGAATATGTACGAATACGTTTTGTGCGGATAAATCGATGACGATTGGCAGATTTTAACACTGACGCCTTTACACACGAGAACCAGTTGTTGGACCAAATTATCGGCGCTCGGCCGTTTTGATGTAGAGATGCGTTTACTTTTTCTAGAGAATAATTCGCGAGAAAAAGAGCAAAAAGTGAAGATGAGAAAAAATTAATCGCACGACACTGTGACATTTACGTTACGGCGAAAAAATTTGATTGATTCATTTATTTCAAAATTGATCATAGAAATGTTTCATTTATAATTGTATTCAACATGAAATTGAATTTCACGTTCGATTCATAGAAATAAGTTTATTGTATAAAAAAATAGATTTATAATCTCTTTGATAAAAATTCGAAAAACTTGTGGAAAAATCGATATATTTTTATTAAAAATTAATTTTTCTCACATATATATGTATAAATTAATTCCTTGGCATAATTGTATAATGTCACATTGTCAACTTTCTTCTCGAACATTTCCATATTTCTCGCATTCTATAATTTCGCATTAAAGTTATATCTCTGCTCACAGTAATAAGTCATAGCAGTACATATTACGACCGATGTGTGTGAAATTGGGCAAAATTATTATTACATTATTTTAGCGAGAGCCACATTGCTACAAACAGTGATAATTTACTATATGAAAATGTGTAATTATATAAAAAAAATTTGCTCGTAACAATGTAAAGTATATTTTATTATAAGATAGAAAGAGCACACAGTGGTGAATTATCCAACGCCTGGCCAAAGTATTATTATTAATGATATAACATACATTGCAATTAGTTTTATAGAGTTGGCATGTGCTTTCTTCTGATAAATATATATAATTATGGGCAGAAAGAAATAACTTGTTAGCCAAGCGCGTAAAAAGTAATTTTTTTCCTTTTGTTTTTATATATACACTGAAGTGCATTATTCTTGGGAAGATACTTTAATGGCCTCTGTACATTAGTATTAATGATACTGACATAATTGTATAAACAAAAAGCAAGAGATTCTTAGAGCACATTATTGATTTCAGATATAAAAACATATGAAATATACGAAAAAAATATTCTTCATCAAATGTATAAATATTACAGAATCATATATATTATATACTGATGTCTGATTATGAAATATTGAACAAGTGTTATCAAATAAAATGTTGTAATCTGTGTTGACAATCGCCAAATGTTCTAAGCTTAACATGATCGTTAAGAGATACATGCCTGTTTGAGCGATAAAGGTTTTCAATATTTGGGGACAAAAATTGCCAAATATCCAAACAATATTTGTCTCCAGATAGAATTGGCCAGAAGAAATTTTTTTTCATGGCCGAGGAGAAGAGGTATATAATGAGATACATGAAGAGATCTTGATATTGAGAAAAATTGAAAGCATTTGTGTATATATTTTCTTAACTGATCATTACATCTATGCGATTTAATTAGATCGCAATGGATTTAAAAAAAATGCAATTTAAGAATGCAATAAATAAGATCTGTAGATAGACAGTCCTACTTGCTTCATTGCCATATTTAATAGTCGTAGTCGTACTATTTTACTTTGATACATTTTCCTTTTGCTTTTTCTGTTTTTTCGTTTCAATCTCGTCAATCGGCGCAGGTTTTACAAACGGAATCTCGCTTTCGTATTTGGAGGGCATGTATTCCGCCAGTACTTTTGGCACTCGGATGCCAGTTTCCGTTTGATGTACTTCTAAAATTGCACAAATTACGCGTGTCACTGCGCACATTGTCGCGTTCAACATATGGACATAATCCGTTGTAGCGTTCATTTTCTTGGTTTGACCATATCTATGGATTAAACGAGTTTTATAAAATTCTTATAATATATGTTAATTATTATTAGCAATTTATATATTATTTAATACACGAACCTTACTAGTAATCTTCTTGCTTGGTAATCCAAGCAGTTACTACACGATACAAGTTCACGGAATGCACCAGATCCAGGAAACCAAGCCTCCAGGTCCAGCTTCTTGGAAGCTGCATGATTCAATGCACCAGATACAATATTAACTATGCGATAAGGAATTTCTAAGGCCTGATAAAATTCTTCCGCATTGGAAATCATTTCTTCCATCATCTCCCAAGATTTATTATTGTAAGGTGAGGTAAGACAAAACTGTTCTACCTATAAATAAGAAAATAATGAACATGTATATGTATATATACAATATATATACAATATATATATATCATGTTTTATTTAATGCACAAATAATTAATTCTCATTTAGCCCCAAGTACCTTTTCAAACTGATGTACCCTAAAAATACCTCTAGTGTCTCGTCCATGAGAACCGACTTCTTGTCTGAAGCAAGTAGAGATACCGGCATATTTTATCGGTAAAGCATTTTCAGCTATCCATTCGCCTCTATGAAAAGCTGCTATTGGCTGTTCCGAGGTAGCAATGAGATATTTTTCCTCCATTTCCTTGTCCTCGTTACGTTCGCTACCTTTACCAATGACCTAATAGGAAAAAAATTATAATTATAATTGTAATTAAAATCTTTATATAAAAACACAAGTACCTTGTACAATTCCTCATCAAACTGAGAAAGTTGCGCTACTTCTTGCATCGCATCTTTTCGCATAATAAATGGAGCATAAAGAGGTACGTAATCTCTTTTAAATAATTTTCTTAACGCTAATTGTATTAATGCTTGTTGCAGAAACACTGCTGGTCCAGTAAGGAAGTAACCTCGTCCACCGGACACTCCTGTTCCACGTTCACCATCCATTCCGGCAATCATATGAATCAAATCGACATGAGAGTATGTTTTCCTCTCGGTGCAATCCCCCCAAGTTCTTTCTACCTAAGATAAGACCAGACGTTAAAATTAATAAACAATTTTATATCGTTAAAATTAAAAAAAAAACTCAAATGAGAGACATTCATCGATAATCATACTTTGTTCTCTTCCTCGTCATTGCTAACAGGTACAGATTCGTGTAGATGATTTCCTACTTCTCTAAGAGCATTATTCCTTTCTAATTCAGTCGTTTTCAGACTTTCGTCATTTTTCTGTATTGCATCATCAATGAGACTACGTATCTTCTTGATCTGCACCACTGTCAATGTTTTCAGGCTTTCGGAGGTCAAATCAGCCAGATTATCAGAGATTGCTCGAGGTACATCGTCGACATCACCGAGTGGCTCCTTCTTCTTCATTTTCTCGCCAATCTCCTTGCTACACAAGTTTTTGAGCTTATTAAAGTTATCGGCGCAATGCCGCAGCTGTCGCCAACGTTTATCCTTTTCGATCACGGTATCCACCAGCTGCACATCTTTGAAACGTTTCCTCTGGTTCTCCCGGATCTTCTCCGGATCGAAACCCTTGTCTTTGCGGAAAAGGTCCAGATCCAAAACCATTGTTCACGGTTTTCAGTTTCAAATAAATAGGGTCTTGGACACGTGGAGGCACGTGTTAAAGCCGGTTATCTTCGGAGTCGAACTGTCAATGAGGATACGAGATACGAGAAAAGATCGCGTGAGAAAACCTCCACCGGCGAGACTTTCTGCGCATGTGCGAATACGTCATTGCCCCACGTGACTAATCTCGATCTCGATGCTTGTGCAGCCGAGTGCAATCAGTGTGGAAGGATGCGGAACAATGTGAGAAAATCAGACAGTGCGAGAAAATCACGGGACAAATTCCACCAATGGATCTTTATACATGTATGTATGTGTGACATCGCTGTTCATCTCTGTCAGTTTCGGAAGAAAATATTTAAATACCATGCGGCGCTCGTACTTGGACTACGTTTCACTTGGCGATCGCAAGACTAGCAATATTCTATCTTGATGTCATAGAGGTAAGATGATAGAATAATATTTGTCGCTTCGATAAATTTGTAACCCCTACCTGTTCAAGCGTACCGATTGGCTACTGTTGCATAAAACTGTAGAATCCTAGAAATTTTTTACATAATTGAACCAATCAAGATTTGCGAGTTTAAATTTTTGCTGTTTGAATTTTTAGATGTTAAATTTGAAGGATTTACGATTTTTAGAATCGCAATTCTTGACATTTCAATTATATAGAATTTTCTATCTATTTAAGCCTCAAATTTACGCGATTATTCTCTATTATTATATGCATGACTGTATATCATGCATGACTGTATATCCAAATAAAATTGTATTTGAAACTGTCGCTATCGCATAAGAAAATATATAGAAAATTGTTCAAATGTGCTCAATAACTAGAATCATTATGTGATTATATACATTCGATTTCATCGATTTTTGAGAATTTATACTGTCACTACTCGCAAAAACTTGTCAGTCTTCTAGTATTCTAGTTTCCAAAGATTGATAAAATATTGAAAAAATATTACCAGGTAAGGGAGGCGGCATTTCATATTTAAAATTTAAAGAATTGTCAATTTAAAGAATTTCTAAAATTTCTTAATCTTGATGCGCGGACAGACCGATTACCGATGCGCGCGCATCGACGCGACGATTCAAATTCAATACGAGTCACGGTGAAGGTGTAGCGTCATAATCATGATACGCGATACGCGACGTCCTTAGTACGAACGCGTTCGTCGTTTCGCGAGTGTCGTCGTTACGCGAATTTTCCTCGATTCGAATTTCGTACGGCGAATAGTCATGGTGTTCTCCTGTTTTCCAATATAAACTTACGAGGGAACGCGCGTATAATCGGTGTAAGTAATTGTAGTGGAAAATCGAGACATTATATAGATATTCTTCAATTATATACATAATATTCAAAGTATATAGATATTTAAAATGTAGGAGAATTTTTTTATTTTGTATACAAATTCTTCGACGAAGCTATGTCAAGTATAAATCCTCAGTGAGGATCTTTCTTGAATGAATTAAAAAAACCTAACCAATATATATTTAATTAATTGAGACACTCTTTTAATTAGTCAAAAATTAAAAATTGCGCCTGCAGAAAAAGCTGGCGTGTAATTTTTCTCTGGGAGATAAAATGTTCTAATTACAAAAAATTTATACATACACACACACACACACACACACACACACACACACACACACACACAATATACATAATATAATACAAGTATATATCTAACTATACATACAGTACACGGTACTTTATATACAATGTATCAATAATCTTCTGTAATTAAGAAATTATTCCAGAAAAATGTGCACACGTATAAGACAAAATTCTGTTTGTTACTCGTTTTTTCCTAAGAATGATTATAGTAAATTTTGATTGAATCAAACTTTAGGTTTTACTCGGTCAAGAGGTCACTGCATATCACCCTCTGATCTAAATTCTCCTATATATATATATATACACGCAATCACGCACATATTATATTATACATTAGAAAAGTTAGACAATTGATTCACTATACACATACGATTATTCCTCAAAGTGAAAAATTATAGCAACTAAAATCATAAAGAGAAAAAAGGAAAAAGTTTTTCTCTCATAGAATTGTTAAAATATTTAACTTAATTTTCAAAATATATTTATTCTCTTACTAATCACATAAATTGTTTAGCTCTGAAATATTCTCCTGGATATGTATAAGAAAGCTTAATCGTAGATAAATTCAAGTTAACATTGAATCGTGCAGTTATATTGATTTTAATTAATCAGTTAATAAAACGATCAAAAGAGAAATATTAAATGTAAATATAATATAAATTTCAAACAATCTTTTTTTATACAATGTTTTTCTCTAGCAAAAATATACTTCATAATTTAAATGTTAATATTTCGTATAGAAAAACATGATTTATATAAATTGGAAAAATAATTTTGGAGTTAAACATCTCCCTTTGAACATTTCGATGTTTATCTGGATGAATATAGGTACATCCACAATTATACGTTATATGAATACATTTACGCATTGATAAAAACGCGTCATGTGTCATGAGCCAGACAATTCAACCTTAGGTTCAAGGTCAGCCCACCTACGAAAGTTGACTGACGTAAGAATAGAATATCTGACAAAAAGCTTTCCAATAATTTGATAATAATTTCCACATTTTATTTATGAGATAAATGATGGACTGCATATTGATAGCTTTCATCATTGATTTATTCTCTTCATTCCATTGTAAGCTCTGAACTGGATATTTATTTGTTATGTGCATGTCTTTTTTATTATATATACAGAATATATCATTAACACACAATTCTTGTACTCCCAAAATTTTACAAAAATATATATATATGTATATATAATCATTATATAATATTATATTTATTTAATCAATTCAAATTTAATCTCTTCCTCATTTTTTAACAGAAACTTTTGAACAATCAGGTTTTCGAGTTAAAAGGAATGAAAAATTTTAGAGTTTTTGTTTAGGCAAGAAATATAATAAGAAAAATGTAGATAGAGATAATAAAATGTCATTTATATCTAATTTCACATAGAGTTTTGCTTTAACAAAATTTTAAGTATATTTAATTATTAAAATTTGATGATAAACAATAAAATATTATAAAAGAGAAATTATGAATATAGAGATTTTTCTTCAATAAAATTGTTTTGAGAAGGAACAATCGATTTTAAAATATTGTAAAAACGAAAAAATTATATAGCAATATATATATTTTTTTATCTTTCATATTTATATTAGATTCTCTGAATTCGTGTAATTTTAATATAAAAATAGAATGTATTGGAGAGAAAACATTGCAAATGAATGCATCGTATACTGAAGCAATAGCATAACATTAATTGCATAATGCATAATGCACTAATGTATTTGAATGTCTCGAAAATAGAAAGAATTATGCAAATTTGATGGAGAAATTACGAAGAAAAATCAATGATCATGTTATTTTTTCTGAAAATGAATCACAAACACATATCTAGTAAACACTACTACTAGTTTGATTAAAACTTCTAACTAATTCTAATTAGACTACATACACACACATACACACACACACACGTATATTTCTTGACTATATACGTATATATCAAGTTTCATTGTTATTTTTTAATATTTTTTTATTTATTTCATTGATTTGAAAAATAAACAAGAGATAACGTAATATTCGTTTTAAACTGCCAATCAAATAATGAATCATATAAAAATATATCTTGTGATGAATGCCCTATAACTTTTATTAATTAAAATACTACATATATATATATACACGTACATTATATTTTACTTTAAATTACATTTAGAAGCATTGTTTCATTCCACTTACCTTATGTAATTATTATTCATTTTTTTTTGTATTTTTCGGGATTACGCGTTATTTATCTTTTGTATTATACATGAAATAAAATAATGATGTAAATCGATAGCAATCATATAATATTCTTTATATAACGTAGAATTTTAGATTTTGCTCTTTGCACATAAAGAAAGATACTATAACAAAATAATTGTGGCTTTCCTCCCATATTAATTATTTTTATTGTTGTATCTTAAAAATGTAAGAAAGATATAACTTTACATTAGCGAATAACATATATGATATTCTTCTTCATTTCCAGATGTCCGAATCCGTAAAAGTGGCAGTAAGATGTCGGCCTATATCCAACAAGGAATTACAGGAAGGATGTCAAGTATGTTATACTATGATGAAATAGTATTGTTTACCAATACATTATTACATAGTATTAATGTTACAAAATTTAAATCTTAATTTTAACATTTACTAATGTTAAATAATGTTAAAAAAGTCTGTAAATATCAGGATCTGTTCTACATATATGATGTGCGTATTTAAAGAAAAATAATGAAATTATATATACCAAATAATATTTTATTTTATGGCAAAAAATTCAAAATTTAGTGATAAAATAATTAATAATAAATATTAGCAATTAATATCAAAAGATCAACTGCAGTATTTTAGCCAAGAATATTAAATTAAAACAAAAATTTGGTTTGCTTACATAGAATTGATAAAGTAAGTTTGATTTTTCTTTGATACAACTTTACAATATTCTTAAAGAGAAAATAAATTCTTTCGAGTACATGATAATGAGATTTTCTATCACTTGTGATGAGTATATTTTAAGATTATTATCAAGAATATATTCTTTGTTGAAGAAAATTATTACTTAAAAAAAGAAAAATAAACTGAGTAATCGCTTTGTTGACAGTAGAATGATATTTTTCTTTATGTGTGCATTTTTGTACAATGTATATACGTATATGGAACGTGCGTGCGTGCGTGCGGTGCGCGCGCACGCGCATACACATATCTATATTATCGTATTAAGTTATAGACCTATTAGATAATTACTTTTTTCATTTGGTTTATTTCCGATCTGAAAACTCACTCAAAAAGCGACATTGCTATATATCGAGCGCGTTGTAGCCTAGCGACCGTATCAAAACACGCGCGCGTGTGTTACGCATGCAGATGTTGCACTTTCTACTCCAATGAGACACCACATCGCGATGGATTCTTTGTGCTTATCATAGATTTTTCACGATTTAGGCATACTTATTTAATTAAACCTCATTTTAGAAAAAATCACATACCTTCTATTTTCTTTTCTTGAAATAATTTCTTACTGTATATATTTCTTCTGTAAATATATTTTTAGATATAATTATATACTTTTTATCATATGTATATGTTATATATATATATATATATATATATATATATATATATATGTATTTATGTAGCAGATATTTAAATATAAATATACATATATAGAAAAGAAATATACATATATAGAAAAGAAAGAGATAAAATTATGCTGCAATTTTAAATACAATTCTATATTTTGTAGTACATTTTATACTTTAATATTTATGTTGGATCGAATAAAATTTATATTTTTCGGATAATTTAATTAAACGAATCATTTTATATAATATTTGATTTTCGAAAAACAAATTTAAAAATTACTAAGTTTTATTAACTATCATACTATTGTATGCGAGTCAATGCATGCAATACAGATAGCATCGCATTTACAGGAGTTTATCGATGGCGTGTAGAATATGTGCCAAATCGATAGTGCGGCCAAGTCACTCTTTACCATCTTTCCTGTAAATGACGACACATGTGCTACTTTATACACATATATATGCTCTCACATATACGTGTATCGTATATGCCATCAATCTATACTTCTTGTTTCTAGTCATATGACAACTCACGCGAAGAGAGTTTTGCGTGCTTCAATTTTAAACTTGAATAATTTTGAATCTCTGGGATTCGAATAAAATATCTATTTCATGAAAATTATTATAATGAGGAGATTCTTTAATTGAGATTGTTCCCAGATTGTTTAATTGAAGCATCTTTCGACGAAACTTACTCATTCTCAAAAACATTTAATTCCATAATTTAATTAATTCAATGTTTTCTTCAAATTTGAATTTGGGGAAATAAATTTTCTTTCGAAAAAATTTTGATTAAAAAATACAGAAATACGTTACATATTACAAGTTATTATACATATATATGTATGTATGTATGTACACATATAAATGTCACAAAACTGTATGAAAAATTTACAATTTAAAAATTATTTTTTTCTATTAAAATATTAATATAAAAAATATTAATATAAGATTCCACTCTCCATCATAATTTACAACATTTTATATGTTCTATGTAATATACATAGATAGAAATATAACAATATATAAAATATAATAATTAATTGCATTTACCTTGCTATATTTAACTTATGTAAATATTTTCTGAGAAAAAAAAGAATTCAAATTTTATTTAAGGCACGTCACGGAATGTGGGGATTGTAACGAATGGAGATAGATAGCATGTTCGTGCACAGTGTCCTCGCAAATCGCTAAATAGTTTATGTATCGATGTACGTAATCCACATTACCATAATTTACCTACAGCTTACCTATGTATATCAAAGCGAAGCGAAGTCGCTTTCCGACGAAAGAAGGCAGACAATGCACACATATCTAACGTTCTTATGATAGGTGCTAAAATGTTACATCGCACTCCACATTTTGCAATCGCTCGACTTTTTAATTTAACTTAATTTCATTTAAATTAAGTTAATTTGATTTAAGAAATCAATGTTTACTACAGGAAAATTGCATTTATATGAATGCATTTGATAGTAAAATCATATATTATCGAACATGATTATTATCATTTTTATTGAATATACATTTTGCTTTTATAATTATTCTTTACATTAATTTTACTTTTATTTATAACTATTCTTTTCATTTTAGCGTTTAATTAATTATTAAATATGCAACCTTTTCTTTCTTTTTTTAGATACATTATTATTATTCTTATTAAATTATTTAATATTTAATAAAATATACACGATACGTACCGATCAAAAATATTGCATCATTTATAAAATCATAACTTTAATGAACAAAAACATGTATAAATATTATCAATTTATCTTTTATTATTATTTTATGATTTAATATTGTAAAAATTAAAAATTAACAAATAATAATAGAAATATTAAATTTTTGATTTTTTTAAATAATCTTTCTGGTCTTTTCACCGAATCTTAATTCGATAGAATCATAGTGGGATAAACTTGATAGAAGTGTCCGAAAAATGAGATTATCAAGAACACTTGTGGGAATATTTGAAAATATTCTCGAATTATGTATATATATATATATATATATATATATATATATATATATATATATATATATATATATATCATTAACAACTTTGAAAATTGTCAAAAGTATGTGCGCAATATTGAAAAAGTGGCTATTTTTAAGAATCAAAATTTAATATGTTTGTTATTAATTGTTATAATTTTTAATATTTTAATGATATTAAAGTATAAAATAACCATAAAAAGATATAATTTAGTAATATTAATATATGTTTTTGTTCATTAAGATTAAAGTAACGACTTGCTTGTTTCTATAAGTTAAGTGGTGCAATACGTTTGTCCGGTATTGTGCACGTATGTATGTATGTATGTGTATCACATAAGAAGTGCAACTCTTTAACAAATCGTTTATTACAATTTTATAACCATATACAAGCGATTATAGGTCGACATATATAATTCCGTCCCAGTTTCGCAGTCAGTAATATTCAATCCTATACATGTGGTTTTATATCCGTGTAACTATCTCTTCGCAGAATTTGCCGCATTTGTGAGTCATTGCAGTTTATTATCGAACAATCATTATCAAATATATTTTTCACTATTGTGTACAACAGTTTTTTTGAATGGATTTTGTATCATAGTTTTACTTTGAATTATTTCTCGTATTGAAATCATTCCTTATATTATCATTAATTCGTATCATTATCATATTAGTACTTTATCATCTGCAGAAATATTTTATTCGAAATTTTATTGTATAACTTTTTTTTTAATATAATATTAAAAATATTTCTATTTTTCTGTTATTTACATATTAATGCCACTTTATGATTAATTTATTAAATATATATAAAGAATAATGAATGAACGAATAAATGTTTATATTCTTATATCTGAAATAATTATAAAATATTATAAAAAAAAATTTATAATTTTTTTTCTTCCTACCGTGTAAAGGACAACTTTTCATAAAATTCTATAAAAAATTATTCTATGTTAAACTTCTACAAAATAATCGACCATTAACGCGGACAACGAAAGATATCGATTGTGCTATTATAATTTGTTGATTTTTATCATATATACATATTTATTTTTCACTATCATATTTGTCGTAGAACGTCGTGACAATCGATTCGCTGACAAAATCTTGCACTCTGGAAAGTTGTGCCGGTGGAAGTGGAAAATTTTACCAATTTGATGCCGCGTTTAGCCCATCCGCTTCAACGGAATCGGTTTACGAAAATGTGGGTTCGGTCATTGTCGAAGCTGTCTTGGATGGTTATAATGGTACCGTGTTTGCTTATGGACAAACTGGTTGCGGAAAATCATTTACTATGCGAGGATTCATCGAACGAGCGTTGGAACATTTGTTTGAGGCGACTTCCACTGCCAGTTCGCAAACAAGGTATTATATATTACAATTTTCTCTATCATTGAATCAATTTTTACCAACAAAAAAAATATATATATATATATATATTTATTTATTTATTTATTTATGTATTTGTTATCATCAATTTTTATTTTAATAATTCTCGTTTATTTCTTATGATGCTAATGCCAGATTATATATATATATATATATATATATATATATATATAAATTCTTTCTTTCTCTCTCTATTTATATTTATCTATCTATTAACAAGTATAAAGAAAGTTAGACAAGAGGAAAACATGAGAAATAAAATTGTAAACATTTCTACTGCATTACACACATGCAATACTTAACATATAAATTCAATTAAAAATCAAACATTTTTAAAAATTACATTTTTATTATATTTCTTCAAAACTTTTTAAACTTTAAAAAGTTCTAGTTATATTTTCTATGTTTAGATACTTAGCGTTGCTGAGCTATCTTGAGATTTACAATGAACGATTGCGAGATCTATTACAAGACGATACCAGGGAAACTCTGACTCTGAAAGAGGATCCGACAAAAGGCACTTATGTCGCAGGCGGTTTGCGCGAGGTTACCGTCAAAGACGTAACCGAATGTGCCGCGTTGGTTCAGCAAGGCGATCAAAGAAGAGCAGCAGCCGCGACGAAAATGAATGCTGCCAGTTCGAGAAGTCATGCAGTTTTAACTCTATCACTCGAAGCAATTGCCATTAATGACGATGATAAACGCGGCAATGCTATCAGAAGGGGACGACTGCATCTAGTCGATCTTGCAGGATCTGAAAGACAAGCTAGAACTGGAGCTACAGGTGATCGTTTGAAGGAAGCTGCCAGTATCAATTTGAGTTTGTCAGCATTGGGGAATGTCATTAGTGCATTGGCTGCCGGAAATGGAAGACATGTTCCTTATAGGTATAAAACAAGATTATTTTTTCTTATGTATAAATCTTTATGCTAATCCTTTTAATCATTTTGATTAAGATGTAATCAAATATAATTAAAACGACACAAAATTAGATTTAAAAAAAATAATCAGATAATATAGAAAATTCTATAAAGAAGATCCAATTAAAAACTTGTCTTTCATCACATTTTATATTATAGTTTGTTATTAAATTAAATATCTTTAAATTTATCATTAAATAAATATCTTTAAATTATTTTTTTATATATTAATCTAAAAAAATAATAATATTAAATATATAATATATTATATATTATATATATATAATTTTTTCACAGATTTCATTGATTTATTATTTATTGTTAAAAAAGTAAATAAACATAATAGAAAATAGTTATATATTATATAAATTACTAGGATTAAATAATTCAAAATATTACGAATAAAAAAGAAAATATTTTTTAGAGATAGCAAGCTGACGAGACTATTACGAGATAGTCTAGGTGGAAATGCCAGAACTCTGATGATTGCCTGTATAAGTCCAAGCGACATTGATGCTGAAGAAACTCTCAGTACTTTGCGCTATGCCGCCCGAGCTCGTTGTATTAAGAATAAACCCATTGTTAATGAAGACCCCAAAGACGCTCTTCTCAGGCAGTATCAGTTGGAACTTCAACGTTTAAGAAAATTGCTCGATTCTAGTGATCAATTAAATGTTGGATCGGACTTCCAGAAAGATATAGAGGAAGAGGGAGAAAGCTTGAAGGAGAATCAATATGCCGAAGAGGTGATAAAATAATTTTATAAATTTTTCATTTGTCCTCATCATTTATAATTTTAGAAATATGTAAATTCTCTCTTAATAATTTTAAAAAATTTCTTATCACTATTTGTTATATTATTCGTTTTTTATGTTAATATTACATATTATTCTATTGTATATAATATTATGTATATACTTTTTGCTTTATAAATTTTATGTTATTCTATGACAGAATTTAAATATTTTTAAAATTTTATCTGAAAATGTAATTAAGCGATGCAGTTATATTATCGTTAACATAAATTATATAATAAATATAATATATATAACTATAAATTGTATTATAAATATAATAATAAAAGAAAAATATAAATTAAGGTGGAGAAGCTGAGAAAAGAATGCGAAAACTCAAATTTATCAGCTCAAAAGCTAAAAGAAGAGCTAGAAGTCCTAAAATCTCGATATGAATCGGGATTAAATGTGACGAATAATGTCGACAAGATTGAAAGTCTGAATCAAGGGGATCAAGAGATGGATGAATCAGATAAGGAACGAATAGAAAGAAGAAGGAAGAAGAGAGAAGCAGCTTTGCAAGATGTATTAAAAAGATTGGAAAAACTGACGATTGGCGGAGAAGAGATCGGGAATGTAGAGTTGAAGAGGAGAAGAGAGAAAAGGAGGAAGAAGCTAGAAGTTCTTGTAGGGGCATTGGAAGCTAACGATGCCAATGGTAGTGTCTTCCAAGTATATGGCCAACTCAGGTTCGTAGATTCTCTACGCGTTATTTGATGCTTAACTTGGAATCGAACAAGAAAAATTCAATACTTTTTCAATTATATTTAAGATTTAATCTATTAATAACATAATATGTATAATTTTATATGTTTAAAATAACAGATCGACAGAGGATGCGCTGAAAAGGATGGCGAAGCGAGTGAAACAATTAGAAGCTGAAGCGGCGGATCTCCAGGCATCTTGGGATGCTGAGCGTCGTGAACTTCTTCGAAGGGAATTATTGACATCTCAAGTATGCGATCTTATGATACCTTATCTTCGTCCAGGTTGCCCGTTTCGAGATATTACAGCGATAAGGGCGGCAGCAACCTGGTGTGATGAATTAGGACGATGGCGATTGCCAGATGTGTTTCCCCACATTCCTCTACCTCCAGCCGCTCCTGTAACGCGGGGGGATGTTCTTCATCCGACTGGAATTTCCTCTAAGGCGGATCTCAATAATAATAGTAATAATAGTGGTAATAACGATGAAGATGAGAGTGATCAAGATAATGATAATGAAGGAAATAGTAAAAGTATGGAGAATAAAAAAGGTTGGGATATCGTGGACACTTATTTCCGAAGGAGTAGAGTAAATACTCTCTTGGCACACGCGAGAGAAGCAAAAACTTTCGGTGAGTATATATTATGTATTGTATATAATAAATATATATATATTTTTTTTTCTCATGTGACATATACATACACACACACACACACACACACACACTTACTTTTATTTTATCGTAAGCATCTTATAAAAAAATATTCCAAAATTTCAGTAATTAAATTGGAAATCTCAGTAATTAATAAATAAAATATTGGTGTGTGTTTTAAATTTGTCAACATTATTATACAAATGTCTTTAATGTGAATAAATAGATAATAATACAAAATTCTTTTAGATTTGTTAGAAAATCTGAAAAAAATGTTTAAAGTTTTTGTTAAGATTTTGTTAATTGAAATTTTCTAACAATTGATAATGATAATAACATGAATATTTCAGAACCGGGGAATCGTCTGAGTAGATCCGGTGGTTCAGAAGATTCGATGCCGATCGCAGGTAGCGGCGGCCATCTGCAATTAAATGCACTGAATTTACAAAGTAGCGCACCGGTACTCGGCGATAGCCCAAATCTTCGCAAATCGACGATTCGCGGTGGCTGGGTCCACGATGAACAATCTAATCGACCTATTTATAATACTTTCATCAACACCACGAAGAAGCCTCCTCCAAGGATATTGGAAGCCTTACCCTCGTATCCTCATGATGATGTGCTTTCCAAATCACCTGTTCGCCTTGGCAAAGAAGAGTTGAAGTAAGTACATTTAAATAGATGGTAATAAAATTTTTTAAGTAGATTTAAGTAAATTAATAATTTTTATTCAATCTGATAATTTGTTTGAATTTTTTCTCTAATAGTTCATTAATTTGTTAAAAATTTATTGTAGTTCAAATTTTTAATAAATTAAATAGATTGTACATACAATACTTTTGCTAAATTTTACTGTAAATACTAAACTTAATACTAAATAAAATTATACTTAAAGTAAAATTTCGCAAAAGTATTGCACACACATGTATTATCTATTTAATTTATTAAAAATTTGAATTATAACAAATTTTATATATCCACTTTTGATGTTAGGATATCTGAGAGAGGAGTACCGCCAAAATTGCTACGCAACAACGATACCTTTTCTTGTCACCATCCGTTTCACGTCGAGCACGCTTGTTCGCCGACTTATTGATGAAGCCATCATATAGTTAACTTTCATAGTTAACTTTTAACAATCATCATATCTTATGGCTGTGTGTGTTGAAAAACAAGCTAGAGGAAATTGTGTGGGAAATATGTAAGATATATTAATTTAAAGATACTTTTGAGAGAATAGATAATGAAGAATAATAAAATGAGAATAGATAATAAATTTTTTTTTAGAAAAAGTCAATTTTTATATTTATTAAACAATTAGTCATTAGATCAGTTGCATTATATATAAACTATATATAGTGCTCCAGATATTAATATAAATAATTCTAAAATGTTTTAAATAGGATTTAATAAAATAGAATTTAGTAAAATTTAAATAGAATTTAATAAAATTTGTAATTAAGATTTTTAATCAAACTTATAATATTTTCCTTTTTAATTTTAAACAGAAATATTTAATAATACAAAAAAAAACGTTAATAATTGACTCGTTCAATTTAGTTTACTGATTCAATGCAATATAATAAAGGCAATAATTCTCTCTTTCTGTCTTTCTCTTTCCTATTTTTTCGTTTTATACGTAACATCTCAATTTTTGAATGCACAAATAAATAATTTGTTTTCTTAATATGATAAAACATTTTATGTAGAATTAATATAATTTTCCATCAATATAACTATTGATTAATTTGGGCATATTTTATTTCAAAGAAATCTCTTGATATTACATCAGATGCTAACTTTGCTTGACCTTTACATGCTATACAAAATATACACGCAATGTAATCTAGTGAAACGATCTAAGCGTTCTAGTTAATGAATTTCACAACAAGCTGATTTGTGAAAGTCCATTACATCTGTTAAAACACATAAATAAAAATATCACAATAAAATTTTAAACATTATATTGTATGTGTGTGTGTGTGAGACTTTCGGTAATAATATATAAAACTTTAAAAGTGCAAATTATGGATTGCTTAAAATAAACTAATAAGTTATAAAAATCACATTTATATAATAATATTTTAATTAAATTGCACTTATTTTTAAAACTTTAAAAAGAGAGAGAGACAGCAAAAGAAAGAAAAAGACATTATAATAATTTTCATTTTATAATAATTCTTTTATTTTGAAAGTAAAAGACTTCGGATATTAATAGATTAGATATAATATAATTATATATAATTTTTATGCATATAATTTATAATTATGTTTACTGTTCAAAAATCTAAACGATCTTTGTCATGTATATAGATCTATATGAAAATTTCTCGCTGAATCGTTTTCTATTAATTTAATCAAACAAAAAATCTTCAATGTTACGCAACTACCTAATTATTTATCCATCTCTCTTTATATATTTATCTCTCTATATTATTCAATAACTGTATGCATGTATTATATTATAAATAATGATTTCTGTTGCATTCTAGATTCAAGAAGCAGAGGTCAATTCAAAAGAAATGTCAAGCTGACGACAATGAAAATTAATGAGTAACGGATCAAACTTTAATCTGTGAGATGCTGTGCCTTCAATCTATTACAAAGGATGACTTAATAATATATAATATTCTTCGAACTCTCGCGCTTATTTATATTAAGAAATAAAATAAACATTTGAAAAATATATTAAAAACAAGCGCGATTAAATTTTAAATGCATAAAATTTATATTAAAACATCATTAGAAAGAATTTTGTTCAATAGTGATATTTTTATATCTCTCTCATAATAATGTACCTGAGATTTGCCTCTTTTAACGTATTTAAAATATAAAAAATAAGAAACAGAATATGAATCTCTTTGAAGACTGCTATATAGGATGATTCATGAAAAAGCAGTCAGATATTATAGCATTATATATATTACAAATATTACATTAATATTATTTTTGTTAAGAGATTGTATAAATTACAAAATGAAAATAATGGATAGTTTTGCAGATTGTTTATCGTATTCATGATCTTTGGATACATTGTTGAATTATTCAATTTATCATATTGTTGGATATATACAATAGTTGAACCATTGCTGCTGGTTTCTTATGTTGATCGTTTTTCGTCCTTATGCTTGCCAAAAAAGGACCAAAATTATGAAAAATGCTAATCTTTACACACAATTGTTTAAAAAGATTGTGTATAAAGATGTACATACTTATAATAAATAAAGCAATGTATATTCATAAGTATTATAAGAGATACTGTGATCTAATCTGTAATATGTAATATAATACAAAATGTTTGAAAGAAGTTTTAATTAAAAGAATATTTGACTGAAGGAGCCTGACACACAAAATAATTCCTTCATGACTCATCAACTTGGAGAGTATGTTAAAAAATTATGTATAGGTCATATATTGAATATTACATTATAATTTTTTATTTATATTATTTTATCATTTTCTATATATATATACACGTGTGTGTGTGTGTGTGTGTGTGTGTGTGTGTGTGTGTATATATATATATATATTTATAATTTTTACGTTTTTTATAGTTATATGTATAATATGTTATAATGTCACATACACATATATATAATGCCATTATTATTACAATATTACGTTCGAACCGACGGATTATATTACCTAAATACATTTATTCTTTACACACTATGCATTGCGTATTTTATTCTCGAGTTAATGAGGATTATTTTTTACATTGAGATTTGTATCAGATAAAAAACAAAATATTGCATGTCATTGCATGAACACGTATATTGCACTTTGTTTGTGATTATGATTGATGCATAATAATTGTCCGCAAAAACATCACTTCAAACTTTCGAGCAAAATATTATGTTTCAACATAATAAGCAAAATAAATGTTTCAACAAAAGAAGTCAGAAGAGGAAAAAAAGAAGAAAAGGAATATGGCAACTTACGTAATGATAGTTTCCGAATGTGGAGAAATCAATATAATGATATGATTAAAAATATAGTTATCAAAGCCGTTATGATATTGAAGAATATATATAAGACAGTGATTAATTTAACATATATTATAACATTCTATCAACATCATAATATAGTCACAACATTCTTCCATAATTATCAAAAAATAAGAAAATGGAAAGATAAAATAAAGAGTAATTGGATTATATTCGTTTTATTAATCAATATTCGAGATGGAATTAATATATAAACGACATTGTAATGCATTAATATAATCTACTACAATTTTTCATATTTGTAACATTTATATTATTCAATTTCTCTAGAAAAAAATTTTATTATTTCTATTGTTATTTATAATTATTATTTTATAAAAACGCGACGTAATTTTCGCCGGGTAATAAAGCGAAATTTGTGAAACGTACGCATTGCGACAATTTCATTTTTTTTCATATCATCAAAATTTGTACTATACTTAATTATGCCATAATTATAATCATTGTTCAATTTATATCAATTGAACAATATGGAATCAAATCAATCAGTTTGTTTTAGCGTCGAATTTGAATTTATTAATACATCAATAATTTTCGTATTATCTGCCTAAGCAAGAGGCACATAAGAAATTGCGCGGTACTTTCGCTTGCGAGATGTCAGAGCAAAAGATTCCGAGCGAGAGTTCTATGTCACATAAAGGACGATGTCATTGTCTTGCCTTGAATCTTGCATAAATATTCAGTTATATTATATCGTAAGTCATCCTAATATATTTTCCTTTAATATTTTTCATCGCGGATGGAATCACCCGAAAAAAGTAAACTGATGGATTTTTCGAATTACACTAAAAATTGACATGCAAACTTTAATTTTACATATGTATATATATTTCAACCTTTACACATTCAAATTCAATCTAATAACTTTAAATTTATTATGGAAGCAACTTTGTATCTTTTAACCGAAATCATCGCGAGATCTATTTCGTGAGATTCGAATTATAACATGTATCAGTTTGAACAATGTTAATATATGTATAAACTTTAACCACAACGGAAAAAAGATTATTACCTAACTCGTGCGTACAAAGGCTATTGATAACAACTCAGCGCAACACTGTTATCTTCGATAAAATAAGCAAATTATTATTTCTTGTTTGATACCGAGATAATAATAACAGATTTAAATTTCAATCTTTAAACAGAGGACACTAATCGCGAACGGAGAACGAAAGTGAGCGTTGAAGAAATCAGCCCACGGCTGCAAACTCTTACTTTCTCACTTCTGCTTTCCCCGATGTTTCTTCTGATTTCGAGATCTACCACAGCATCTCCGCTCTTGTGTCTCTTCTCGCTACATCCATCTTAGATGATCTATTGTACTATTGCAAACAAAATCCGATTTTTATTCGAGATGTTTAGAAATATTATAATTAACACTTTTATATATACACATTGTGTGTGAAATATTCGAAAAGAGCTTTATTAGAAAGTACAGGATCTCTGAAAGATTTCTCCGTATGCGCATATATTCTTTCTATTATTCTCTAAAATATACAATACATAATTTTATTACTAAAACGTAAAGAGATAAGTTAATATATATATATATATATATATATATATATATATATATATATATATATATATACAGGGTTGGGAAGTAACGCGTTACTCGTAACGCCGTTACCGTTATAGTTACTTTTTTTTGGTAACGGACTGGTAACGGCGTTACATTTTTTTTTCTGTAACTATAACGATAACGTAGTTACATTTTTTTAGTAACGATAACGAATTTAACAGTTACTTTTACCGTTACTTTTCATATTTTGAAAATACTTATGACATCGTATTTCTGTCATATTCAATTTTTAGTCATCGACCGACATTCATATAAAATTCGATAATATTTCGGATGAAATTTATTGCTCTGAGAGGTGTCTGTAAGCTGACACGACAATCTACGAATTTCAAAAAAATACTAAGAGTTCTGATAGCACTTTTCATAGTTCTACAGTTCCTGATGAAAAATTAAAGAGTTCCGTATTCCTTCTATTAAAAAGTCGAAATCGAAAAAATGTCGTGCTAACTTTACGAATCTAGCACGACACTCTTCCCTCTAAAGAACCAAAACGCGTTGAATATTATTATTTTTAGCAAGAGTTCCCAATAATTCTGCTATAGTTCAGCCTATATATGCAATTTCAGACCGATATTTCAATAATTAATAATTTTTTATGAATTTTTAATGTCCTCGACCAGCACGACACTTAGTAAAAATGTGTTGTGCTGATGATTTTCCGTAGTTTTAACGGCAATTCTGGACAGTTCTATAAAAGTTCTATTCTTTAGAAACATTTTTCAAGCAGAGATTTTTTTAAATAATTATTTATAAAATAGTAAACGGTCGGAATGGTCTAAATGTCATGCTGGTCTAAATGTCATACTGGTCAAGAACATTAAAATTCGTAGATTGTCGTGCCAGCTCCACAGCCACCTCTGGAGCGATTAATGATATTATTGGTCAATCACAGTTATTTCATTCGTCTGAGGAATGGATGTGATTGGTCAGCTTTTAAGTTTGACGTAATATCGGACGAGAGCACAAAAAGAATGCAAATTTAGCTGTATTTATAAATTTAATTAAAATTAAAATTTTTTTATTTACATGTGAAGTTACATGTTAAGTGCTTTAAAATCTATATCTCTTTAAATTTTTTACGGTTTTGTAAATTTAAAATAAAGAATTTGTTGCTTTTATATTAATATTTTAATAAAAAATATTACCAAAGTAAATTTTTTATTTAATTCTATCTTGTTTTAACATTAAAAGTAACGGGAAAAGTAACGAATCGTTACTTTTGAAGTAACGGTAACGGTAACTAGTTACTTTTAAAAATAAGTAACTAATAACGGTAACGAGTTACTTTTTTTACTCGGTAACGAGTAACGGTAACGAGTTACTTTTAAAAAGTAACTTTCCCATCCCTGTATATATATATATATATATATATATATATATATATATATATATATATATATTATAGTTAATGGATCTCTCTCTCTCTCTCTCTCTCTCTCTCTCTCTCTCTTTCTCTCATTATCTCTTCCATGTTATGACAATCGTGAAGCTTCTTCTCATTTCTGAATTGATTGTTGCATTTGACTACCTGTCAAATTATTATGTTACAATCATGCTAATTATATATCGATTGCTATTTCTTTGAATAGAGTTGTATATGACAATGCATAAATTGTGAGACTATGATTCTAATAATTCAATAACAATTATCGTAATATGAAATAAAAAATATAAGAGGACTTCAGGTCAAATGATAGTATTATTACTTGATGACATAATACTTGATGATGAAGAAGCAGAAAATGATACAAACATCTAATGTTCGGACATACAAAGATTCATTCGCTCCAAAAATCATAGGTCGCAAAGATCACTTCATACTTCTTTTTTGTGTATGTATGTGTGGTGTGATAAATGGATGAATTATTTAATCGAGTTTATTTTATTATGCAATTTAAAATCTATATATATTTTTAAAAATAAAGATTAAGTAAAATGAATTGATGATTAAGCCAAATGAAAATAAACAGCTTTCCATAAATATAATTTCTAAATATAATAAAATATAAATATATTATATAAGATTTATAATATTGAAAATTTTTATTTTAAGGAAAATGAATTTTATATAATGAAAAAAAAATTATTGTAGTACACATCGTCAAATTTAAGATTAAAAACAATAAGTTTATATTTGATAAAGACATTTGATTTTGGATTTGACAATATCATTATCTGGAGACATACTTATTAATCTAATAGAGAGAGAGGGGGGAAAAGAGAGAGAAATCTAGTAAAAAAAGAGAATACTATTATATAAAATTATCATTATTTTAACAATAATATTAACATGCGTGCGCTGTATTAAGACTCCATTCCTATTCATTTAAGTTTTCGGTGAGAGATGTTTTACCTAACAAGATGTTTGTTTTTAATTAATTCATTAACAATTCTAAACAAATTCTTAATAGAAAGGATAGACTTAATGGACTTTAAAGTATACATATTCCAAAGGGTAATGCATTAAACTTGGGAGGGAAATAGATTTACATTATTTATCAAAGAAATATAAATCTAAATGAATTATATATGAGTAATTAAATAATCATTATTTAACTATTAAAAACGGAGCAGAAAATCACATGCAAGATGTTATAATGTTTTCATTTTCAAATTTCATTTTTGCATGGAAATATCAGCATCAAATATTAAATTTAATTTAATTTTATCACTCTAAATTTTATGACACAGTGTGACTAAATACAAAATTCTTATTACCTGCGAAGAAATGTAAAAAAGTACTAATATAAAGATATTTTAAATTTATTTTTGCGATTCTTGATTAAGATTATAAGATTCGCCTATTTTAAACTACATCCTTTTAATAATAAAGAAACTATTTATAAAGTAGCACATCTTCTTAATTTTTATAAATACAATTTTTGAATTTCTGATAATTTTTATATAATTTAAATTTTTTCAACGTACACATATCTTTACTATTTTAATATTTATAATATGTTATATTTTTAAATATTTTTTTCTATTGAATATCATATATCAAAAATCAAGATAATTTTGTGTTTAATCATAGATAATTTTGTGTCTAATTTTATGTTCATTCAAATTTTATTATAATTTATTTAATTGTTTAATGTAAATTTGAATCTGTAATAAAAATAACGAAAATATTCGCCGGCTTTTGCGAAATTAACTTGTTTCATGCAAGAATCAAGTGTGCATGACGATTTTTATGAAGCAATTGGCTGCTTTCAACATCAAATTTCTGCAATATCTGAAGGATTCGACCTCTCAATTAGATTTTTTGTATTATAGACCATTATAGAACTAGTTGTTATAATTGTAAAAACGTTCAGATTACACATGCATGATATCATATTTGCGTTTTTCTTTTCAAAAAAAAAGATATTTATTCGCGAATCAGAAATAAACTGTAAATTTAGCATGTATGTAAATGAATAGATAAATATGGATAGAGAAATAGCTTTAAATATATTTTGTTTTCTTAAAAATTAATTATATTAATTATATTAAAATTGTTTATATTAAATGGAGATTTTAATATAATATTAAATATATAAATTGTTGCAAAATGCAACAATTTAATGAACATAAAAATCTTTTTAATTTTTCTGTGTATGTTTATGTGTTTGTTATTCATCCTATGAAAGATTAAATAAGATGAAAACGTTTGATGCAAATTTAAGTTCATTTTCGATATGTTATTTCTATATAAATATATATATATATATATATATATATATATATACATATATATACATACAACCATTTTCTACCTACAAAACTACTTTCTTCGAAAGTGAGAGCAATACTAATCGAATATAGTCGACGAAGTATGAAATCTGCGCAGAAAGTATCTTTTTTAATATAAAATTTCGCATAGGAAATACTCTAGTGCATTTCACAAAGGGCTCAAACGTAATTTAAAAAAAAAGTAAAACATGACTTGGTTTTATGTAAAATACGTACAATATTTACATATATGGGTTTGAATAAATTTATATCTGTTAATAATACTGTTATTATATTCTTTTTTTAGATATTCTTAAGATTTTTGTGATTTTAATTCCATACTAGGATAATTAAAAAAAGAGAATATAAAGTTTCAAAATCGAAATTTAGAAAATTAAAGAAAAATTTAGGAATTATAACTATTTTTAAAACACAATCTTATTTTAAATTGTTTTATTAATTTATTATATTATATATATATATATATATATATATGTGTGTGTGTGTGTATATACACATAAATAACACAAATACACACCATTTCACAAATATTTTTTCACTTTTAGTATATTTAAAATTTTTATTAACTTTTAAATTCTTAATTTGAATTAAAAGTTAATACAGATTTTTAAGATTTACTTTCGTTAAGATTTCCTCAATATATATACAAAATTTTAAAAAAATTCTAAAATAAAAAACAATAAATTTTCCAGAGAATTATTACTTTCTTTTTACACTGGCAAGTCTTTTGTCATAAATTCTTTTCGTTTAGCAGTTACATGTCTTTATCGTATTCTCATTAAAGATAAATATGTATTAGTAATAATGACGCACGTAAATATCATAAAGATACGGTCACGGCTGATATTAATAATAATTAACATTTTACTAATTTAGCAAATTAATATTAAGTAACATTCACCATAAATTAACATAGTTAATTAACTTACATTTCATATTAATATTAATTGATTATTAACATTTTAATATAGGTACAATATTTATTTGTAGAGATATACACAAACATAGACATACGTATATGTTTCCTTTGTGTATTGTCTCAAGTATTTTCTCAACACCTTTTCGAAAACATTATTTGCATCTACAAAAACATTATATAATTAACATATTATTAGCTATTTTCACACAAAATCTTAGAAATGTAATTTGCAATAAAATGATTTTTTTAAGGATTTTCAAGCTTTTATTTCAAATTAGACTTTTAACTGTTTATTTTTTACTGTTATATATTTTACTATTGCAAAAATTGTTACTAATTTTCATTTAATATGTGTACAATAATCCACTCACATATTTAGCTAATCTCGTCATATCTCGAAACATTTATATAATGATTTATTTCAGAATTCGTTCTATTATTACTTAAATATACAAAATTTTGAATCTAACAATAATGAAAATAAAATAGATAAACAATAATTAATTCTTACATATATACAGTTATTTTACTTTTATATGTTAAATCAAACAAATAAATAATAAAAAATAACAAGACTTTGATTGACGAAACGCAATTAGCAAGTATGCATTATTTATAGCAACCGAATGCTTAATAAACGATTGCATACAATGGCTCTTTGATCGCATTACCATGTGTCATAGCATTTGTCTTTTGTATCAATGAATTTGTTTGCACACGCAAATTTGCATTGCGGTATCAATTCGCTGATATATTCTTGCATAGTAAATAGCTAGAATATATATAGTTAGTATAGAAGCTAGAATACAATAGCTAAAATATGTAATAGATAAAGATAGAATCATAATAAACAGTTTGCTATAATTACTTTTATTACTTACATTTGTCCGTATTAGTGTTACATATATATACGCATATATATAATATACTATTACACGCGCACACATAAAAAATATAGTATTTAAATATGTTATTTTAACCACATAAAGTTTCTCATAATAAACACATATAGCCATCTTATAAAAGAGAAAGAAAGGATTAATTAATTGATATTTGATTAAATTGAAAGAGATAATGCGTATATGTATATTGTATACTAATAGGCATAATGCTATGTAAATTAATTCTAGAGCATTCGCCATCAATTCATGGTAAAAAAGCATATTTCGTGTAAAATAATTTAAATAACATGGCAATGAAGGTAATGAAAAAAGACATTTTCATGAAGCTTTATATTCGTAAAAACTTGATTATAGTCACAAAAACGGAATGTATAACTCGTATTCATATTTAGTGACTCATAAGAAAAATAAAATTCATATGTAACCACACGGCATGTCGATATTTAATGTATGTACGATACATATATTTTAAACTTTTTATAAAAGTACAAGGTTATATTATACAGGGTGTTTCATTTTAATCCGACCAGTCGAATATCTCGAAAACCAAGCCCAGGAGAGAAAAATATTTCAGACAAAAGTTGTTTGGTTTCGAGGGGGCCATAAGATGGTATCATTGGTTTGACCTTGAAGAGTCATTTGAAGGTCACGTGAAGGTCACTTCAATTTTTTTAAATGGAACACCCTATATATTTTTGCACACTCTTGTAGCTTATTTCGAGAGCTTTCCAAAACACTATCATTAAGTACCTTTTCGTTAAGTACTTTTTGAGTTATGAGGGTTGAAATAATTTCTTAATTTTACATAAACCGTAAAATATCTTGTAAAATATTCACTTTTCGATTATCTTACCTTAATACTTTTATGTACAAAATAATGAGAGGAATCAATTGGTGTAAAAAGAACACATAGTTGTTTTTAAGAAAAAATATGGAATTGTTAATTGCAAATTACATATTTTTTCTTCAAAACAACTATGTGTTTTCTTTACACCAATTGATTCCTCTCATTATTTTGTACGTAAAAGTATTAAGGTAAGATAATCGAAAAATGAATATTTTACTAGATATTTTACGGTTTATGTAGAATTAAGAAATTATTTCAAGCCTCATAACTCAAAAAGTACTTAACGAAAAGGTACTTAATTATAGTGTTTTGGAAAGCTCTCGATGTCAGCTACAAGAATGTGCAAAAATATATAGGGTATTCCATTTAAGAAATTTAAGGTGACCTTTATGTGACCTTCAAATGACTGTTTAAGGTCAAATCATTGTCACTATCTTATGGCCCCCTCGAAACCAAACAACTTTTGTCTGAAATATTTTTCTCTCCCGGGCTTGGTTTTCGAGATATTCGACTGGTCGGATTAAAATGAAACACCCTGTATATACACAAACACATTGCAATTAATATTTATTAAGATGTCAAAATAAATTATTTTATAAATAAAATCATAATTCCTAAATTGTTTTAATGGATACATTTTGCAATTGCAAATTATATAATTTAAATGATAATCAAAATGCTGCGCGCATGTACTTTTATCAAATAATTTAAATATTCATGTTATATGCAATATGGAAAATTTAAGATACGTATTTAAGTTAAAAATTACTGTGTGTGCATCTATATATTTTTTCAAGGAAAAATGAATATTAATATTAATGAATTAAAAATATTGATTAATCAAAACAATTCATTTACAATTACAATTTCTCAATTACATTGACACGATATATTCGATTTATCATGCGATACAAGATATAAATAGAAATATTTTTCATGGATGTTAATTGAACGTAATATATTTTACGATTTGTGTGAATAATGATCATTAACAGCGAAGTATCGCAAGAGCAAATAATTTCCCGAGCTTTTTTGACAGTAATAAAACAGACAATTAAATGTAAATATTTCATAGTTTACCTTAGACACTGATTTCTCTTTCTTATAAAAATAAAATTAACAAGACAATAAAGTTTGCATATTTTTGCTTACCATATTTTTCTTACTTTCTTAGTACATACAATAACTGTATTTTTGTCTCCGAAAACTATGGATAAATACATCGAAAAAACGAAAGAGCACATGTGCTAATGGATATTCTCGTCGATAGTGGTAATAAATTCCACTACTGATATGAAAGGTCAAAGTGGAATTTAGATAATATATATGTAATGCACATTGACAATTGCCAATTTGCAACTGTTTTCGCATTGATCATTTTTAATAGATATTTTATATGTTATTAATATTATATATATTATTTATTTTATATATTTTATTTATTCACAAGATTGTACGAATGAAAAATGTTATTCTTGTCCTTATATTATTATTATTTATTAATGGAACATAAAATATTCTCGAACAAACATTTCGTTTAAAAATCAAGCTAAATAATTATGAAATATTTATAAAATTAAATAAAGGTTAACAATATTTTTTTTTTCTTTTTATTTATCTTTTTCAATATTAAAAGAGAGAGATAAATTGGAAAAGTGACTAAGCACCTTTTGCAATTTATCTCTCTCTTTTAATATGTATTAGTTATAATATATAACATGTGCATTTAAATATGTATTTATTTTGTATTAAATATTTTATAATTATTTATTTATAAGTTTTGAAGTTGGAAAAATTATATATTTATATTATTCTCTTTCCAGTTCGGTCATTTATCATGCATACATTGTAATTTATGATTTGGTTATGATTAAAATATATAAAAAAACAACTTTACATGATAAACTGGCAAAATATGAGAGGTGAGAGGAAAAAGAAGAAAGATGCAGTCAGTTATACATGTATGAATGAGGGCAGTGCATTGACTTTGCAATAGCGTGATGCGAGACAAAAACTGACCGATTAAATGCAAGAACGCAATTGCGTTTACGGAAAGCATATATTCTTGTTTTTATGTTCTATTTATTCCGTTAATTATTATTCGCTCTTTACAAACCTCACTTTGCGAAAATTTAATTATACGTTGTAACAACGTATAATTAAGGAAAACATTAATTATAGAAGCATCGAATTTAGTTATTTTCTATTTATTAAATTTTAAATCTATACAAATAGTAATATCAAATATATAATTAAAAAATTAAGCAACTAACTTTTCTAAAAAAACAGATTTGTATGTGTCAGAATAAAAATAGCGCATATTTTATTCAATCTAAATGATATACAGTATAAAAATAGATAAGTAAAAAAATTTATTGAGAATGTGTATTCGAAAAACAGAGTGAATTTGAAGACATGAATATATACGTCAGCTTTTTGTCAAATTTCAATGAAATTGTATACTGAGTTATTGCTATTTTCTCAATACTGTTCGCATACATCAGGAAGTATGTATTCTACTTGTCACATATTTTATATAAATAAAACTGAGAATTTGGAACATAAATATACATAAATTATTATATAATATATTATAAATATTATTAAAAAAGTTTCAATCTTTATGGAATGTTTTTAAACGAGACGTACGAGCAAAACTATTGCAAAAAATATAAGAATTTAAATAACAATGAGATTAGTTTTTGCAATCGTCTCATTGAAAAAGTTTTTAAAATTTTCAAAAGGACTGTCAAAATTTAAAAGATTTTGCAATAATTCTCTCTCTGCCTTGAAAGAGAGATCACAGTCATGTAATAATCTAGATTATTCGCATAATCATACCGCGTCATCAAATTCGAACAAACGGTTGCGTCTCGTCGCGAATAAATAGAGTTTAATTTGCTTACTGGAGTGCAAAAAATGAGGGAATCGACGCGAGATGGAGGGGGCCGCTCGCGCAAAGAACGTATCGCGGTTGCTGGCTGCGAGAGTTGTGCGTAAGCCACCGAGCTCCGAACTCCGAGCGTCAAGCGTCAAGCGTCAAGCGAAGTCAATCGTCAGACGCGTCAGTCGAGTCGGACTCGGAGTCGGATCAGTCGCCAGCTGGTGGCCGGCCCGAGCGGTCGTTTTGTGCGCGCGTGCTCTCTCGCGAAACCTAACCCACGTACCTATGTTGAATCGAGCGAGGCGCCTCTCGATCGCGTTCGCGCTTCCAAAGTGAGCGCGTGCGGCTCGCGGCAGAGCAGAGCCGTAGATGCTTCCTCGTCCTCGTCATCGTCATCGTCATCGTCATCGTGATTCTTTCGGTAGCGCGAAATGCGCGCTATTGAGATTCGTTGAGACTGGTCCGACGCAACTTGGACGAAGGCGAGGCAGGAAGATAACGCAGAATGTCGTCGGTATTCTCGAAGCTGATCGACGACGCGTCCGCGCGCTACGGCGTGCAGCAGAAGACGCTGACCCGCGGCGTCGCCGGCACCGCCGCGGCGCTCTACCTTCTCAAGCTCACCTATCCGCACATCCTCACCTGTTTCAAATCGTCCATCCGGAAGCGAGGTCGCGATCAGCGTCACGCCAAGTGCAACGAGAACGGTTCGGGTACCGTTCTCCAAGCCAGCGACAGTCTTCCCGACAGTCCTGCCGGAAATGGAAACGGAGGGAAGCAGAGATCATCGGTCGGATTGGATCGCAATTTTCTTCGACAGCTGATCATGCTGCTGAGGATCATGGTGCCGGGCTGGCGAAGCCGAGAAATGGGTCTACTGGCGTGCGCGACGCTGACGCTGTTGGCTAGGACCTTCCTGTCGGTCTACGTGGCCGAGCTCGAAGGTCAGATCGTCAAGAGGATAGTGTTGCGCGACGTGCGCGGCTTCGGCCTGATGCTCGGACGATGGTTCGCCATCGCTCTGCCCGCTACTTTCGTCAATTCCGCCATCAGATACCTCGAAGGCCGATTGGCGCTTAGCTTTAGGTACGCTCCTGCCTTTCTACGTTTTCTTCCTCGATACATGTGAGAGGAGGGAGAATAGCGCGTCTATATTCTACATCCGCCCCTTTCAGAATAGCGCGAGTCGTTTTGCGAGATGTGCTTTTCTCGCATTCCACCGTTTTTTCACGCGTGATGAGCGAACGTGATGAATACTTTTTTTTTTACTTTATCCTTATCTTTTTCACTGTTTCTCGATTGTATTTTATTCCTAATATAAAAAAGTTAATTCAATATTACTATATCTTTTAAAGCATGTTTAAAAAGAGAAAGAGGAAACAGGAAGAAGCAAAATATGTAGATAATGCGGATGGATTTATTTACATTTTGTATTTTCCGCGATTAGATAAAATGAAATAGATTTATATGTTTGGAAAGAACGAAATTAATAAATGTAAGCGAAGGAATAAGATGATGCGGAATATTTCATCCAACTTGATCGACTAAAATCAATATTACTAAGAATGCAAAAGAAAAACGTTTTGGAAACAAATTTTTCGATTCGATAAAATATTTTAATATCTGTCCTGTATGGTTTAATCTGTATCTGTATCGATTCTCTTTAGAGACAGTATCATTTATTTTGTCACGTTCTAAGATTGGAGTCTCGTACGTGAGGAGCGATGAATGATCTTTCGGCCGTCTTCTTTTTTTTATATCTTTAAAGTTAAAATCACTATCTATTTACTTTAGCTCTAGCTTATTTTACACGCTATCTTGTAGAACTTCCTGCATTTAAAGTGAAATGGATATAAAACGTCAGATACTTGAGAGATTGTGGGAAAGAGAAAAGGCAAACAAACAAAATGCACAAAAAGTAGAATGAAGAATGTGAAAAGAATTCTTCGATAATACGAAGAAAAGGATCAAAAAAGCATTCAGAGTTAGCTATATATTTATTCGATATCAATTATGATTGCAAATGCCAAACATTTCGATCCACTTGAAATTTTTCTTCAATGGTATACTCGTACATATACACTCGCGCATTTTATTATTTATGCAATTGAATCAATTTTATGTGCGCATTATGGGATATATTATATCTATATCATACATAAATGACTATTTATATCTGCGCTCAGGCTTTAATCGGTCCTTCTTTTCCCGATACAATCGAAAATAACTGTTGATATCAATTTGCTCGGGGTTTGCGAATTCTCAAATCCGCCACTGATGATACAACGGTATAGTGGCGTAAGGCGTATCTTCTCATTATATACAGTTATAGGAATGTTATATTGATGTAATATATCCCATAAAATTGCATAGAATTGATCCAATTACATAAATAATAAAATGTAATAAAAGTATTCACGAAAATAATTTATTTAGTTTATAAAACTCAAATTTTTTTATATAAGAGAATTGAATGTATTTATATCTACTTTACTTTTTATTTTCCTCTTACTTTGCTTATTGTTGAGCAGTACGAATAGTTTTTCATTCATCTGGTCCGTTTCCGCGATACAGTTTAATATTCTAAATTTCTTATTGAGATTATATCAGAAAGGACCTCGCACATTTTATATGAAAAAAGTGGCTTCGGTCAAATTGGCCGAAATTGAAATATTGTAGTTTAGGTAGTGCTGATCAAATGTTTCCTGAGGCAAAAAGTCAAAAATCAAAAGTATAAAAAATACGATAATTTGAAGTGGGTAGTATTGAAGTTTAAAAAAATGCACAGCGCAAGCTATTAAAATAAAGCTTTTCCGCTCGTGCCATTACTTTGAATACAAGATGACTTACAAGATGACAAGATTACTTAGATGGTAACTTATGCATTATAACACGTGTAATGAATTATAGTTTTATATAAATAATTTGCATATTATATTACTTTAGTAGAATAAATACAAGATGATTACTTAGATGGTAACTTATGCATTATAACACGTATAATGAATTACAGTTTTATATAGATAATTTGCATATTATATTACTTTAATAGAATAAATATAACTTTTTTAAGAAAAAAAAGAAAAGACCCTGACATTTTTATTATAATCATCATATTTACTTTTTTTAGACCCGGATAAAACTCGTTTCCTTTCAACAACTTATAATATATCACAGTTGAAAATGTAGGAGATATAAAGTTTTAAGTTTTTGATGACATTGTAATATAAAACATGATTGTAATATTATAAGAGTATTACACATTATTGTGTTAATTGTTAGATTAGATATGTCCGAGATCACACAAAATCTTGGCACAATTTCGTTTTTTGCTGCGTCAGAAAACCCAGTAAATTCTACTGAAGTAATATAACATGCAAATTATTTAAAAATAACTTGACATTTATTTATATATGTGATTATTCGTACTGCTCAACAGGAAGCAAAATAAAACGTAAAGTAAATGCAAATACATTCAATTCTCTCATATAAAAAAAATTTTGAGTTTTATAAGCTAAATACCATGAAAAAACGACAATTGAATAACAAAAGATAACAATTTGACAGTTTATGATACATTATTTTTGTTTATATATACATATGTAATAATAATTTTTTCTCTTTAGACATTTTTCCATTTCATTTATAGCAATAGAGGCTCTTCCAAGTTGGAGGCTGAAAGAGAAAAAATTAAATATCGAAAAATCCTGGAAATAAAATATAATTTTTGAATTGTTTGAAAATTGCAGGGAACGTCTGGTAAAACATGCTTACAAGATGTACCTGAGTCAGCAGACTTACTTTAGAGTATCAGCTTTAGATACTAGACTTGGCGATGCCGAGCAAAGACTGACGGATGACTTGTCCGAACTAGCCAGTTCCGTAGCTCACCTGTACTCTAGTTTAACCAAGCCACTGTTAGACTGTGCATTAGTCGGTATTGCGCTTATCTCGTTCTCGCATAAAATGGGCGCGAAAACGATACCAGGTGAGATTTTTATTGTTATTATTGTTAATTATTGTTCATAAATAGTTAATAAATAATTATAAATCTATCTCGGAGGGATAGAATTCCCGCGAGACTATTCTCAAATCCTTTGCTTTAATGGGACGTGCATAGAATGAAAATAAGTCATATAATCACATAGTCACGTAAATATATAATAGAAGAGCAGCGTGAAAAAGCAATTCCAATTTAATTGAAACTTACAATAATAGAATAAAGAGATTCTATTGTATTGCTATTATTATTATTATTATATTGTAAATATTATTATTGCATTTTTTATTATCTATAGGACCATTAGTAGCGGTAGCAGTTATTGGTTTAACTGGGCAAGTTTTGCGTTTCGCTTCACCAAAGTTTGGTCAACTAGTTGCTGAAGAAGCAGCGCGACGTGGCAAATTAAGAGAAGCTCACGCTCGTATCAGTGTTCATGCAGAAGAGATTGCATTTTACGGAGGACACGATACAGAACACCGTTACCTGAATTCTGCTTACAAGTCTTTGGTGTCGCATTTACAGCGCATTCTCGCTGTCAAACTATGGTATGTGATGTTGGAGCAATTCCTCATGAAATACGTATGGTCCGGCACCGGACTCTTCGTTATTGCTGCACCGTTACTCTACAATACGGTCACGTCATCAACAAGCAAGATTAACAGGGATGGCGATGGTGCGTACACGATAACGCAATGTCTGAGTATAATATCTCGTGTAAAAAATAATATTATGTCACTTATAAATTAGATTGATAATTTTTTTCATATCTATATATATTTTATATAATAGAGTCTCGTTAATTTTGAGAAGATAAGAACGACAAATTTTTGGGAAACAAAAATTGAATATAATTTTTCATAGTGCCAGCTACTCAATCATTGAGCACTTGCGCAAAGGCAGTTACAGGCATGAAACTCGTCTGTGCGTGCTGTCACGTAATCTATTATAATGATATAGAGGGGACATGACATTAGTATTTGTAGAAATAAATGTATGAGGAGGACTACAAAAAAATTAAGGAGATTCTATTGTACTATATCTATATGTATTAAGAAGATTATTCTGTTCTATATCTGTCTCAGAAACAATAAGAGATTTTTTTATATATTTCTTATTATAAATAAAAATAACGATAACACGTGTTTACGTTTATTAATCAGCTGGCGTAAGTGAGCGAACGAGATATTTGACCACTTCGAAAAATCTCTTGAGTTCTGGAGCGGATGCTGTCGAACGACTGATGTCGTCTTATAAAGTATGTATCTTAATACTTATTGATTTCTTTAAAGCTATTTTGTGTGCGTTATAAAGAATAACAGTTTAAACGTCAAGATTAAATATATTTTAAAGATATGTCCAATAGAATATATTAATCTGATTCTTATTGAAACAGGAATTAGTCGCATTGGCGGGATATGCAGCACGCGTCAGCGAAATGTTAGACGTGTTTAAAGACGCTGCACTTTGCAAATATAAGAGAAACGTTGTCAGTAGCCCGTCGAGATCCCTTTTAAATGGCAACACTCAACAACTTGTAGACAAAATAATCCAATTCGATAATGGCACTCCAATAATTAAAGGTAAATCAAATAATTCAAATAGATATATCATGCTGCAACAAAATTTGATTTAATTAAATATTTTTAATTTTATTAAAAGTTAAAAGTGATTATATAATTAATTATAATAAATCTCGGTGCCGTTTTCCCCACTCCAAGTGCATGCTAGCGACCCAGAGCCGCGAAAAGCAGTACCGTCTATGCCGGTCTAGTGATGATAGCAAAGAGGCACCGTCGCGTAGAAAAAAAAAAATATATATATATATATATATATTAATATAGAAATATATGTTTATTTAATATATAAAAGAATAATATACATAATATATAAAATATAAAATAGTATAATAATTTATTATATTTTATATATTATGTATAATATTAAATATATAAACACATATTCTATCATTAGACCGGCATAGACGATACTGCTTTTCGCGGCGCTCAGCCGCTAGCACTTGGAACAAGGAAAATAGCACCGATCCTGGCGAAAATAATTATCGGAGCGTAAGTCGAATGTAAGGAAAGAGTAACAGAAGTGTAAACGAAGCTTCTAGGAGGCGTAAATTGAAACAACGAAACGTAAATGAAGCGTTAACGCTTCGTTTACACTTCTGTTACTCTTTCCTTACATTCGACTTACACTCCGATATTTATTTTCGCCAGGGGAGATCCGAACTTTAATAATAACTAATTATATAATATAAATATTACTAATTAGACTAATTATATATAATTATATATAATTAGTAATAGTAATTAGTACTAGTAAGTATTTATATTATATAATTAGTTATTATTAAAGTTCGGATCTCGGTGCTATTTTCCTTATATAATAAGTTCGCTATTTAATCTAATCAATATCTATTTTACACAATTTCAGGCCCGACTCTGAGTAATCTTCAAAAGATTTTAATCATTTATTGTTTATTAAAAAAATAATTAACACAAAAATTTTGTTTGAGTATTTAGTAACTAAAAAAATAAAAATTGATAAATGTAAGATCTTTATAATATGGTTCCACATGAGTTTGCATTTATTTAATTTTAATAATTTAAGTGCAATTTTATTATTACTATTATGTGTAATTTAATTTATTTAATTTCTATTATTATTTTAGTTTCTATTATTTATATTTTTAATTTATATTGTTTAATTTATAGACAATTATATATTTTTGTTATTTACAAGTATATTTATTATACGTTTATTAGGAATTGTTCGCGAAAGCATGGACGGCAGTATAAGCCTAATCAATGTTCCAATAGTCACGCCTAATTGTGAAGTTATCGTGCCTAGCTTAACAGTTCATGTAAGTAGTTTCAATATTTATATACGTCAATTTCATACTTATATACACACATTGACAAATGTCAATGTGCGTAACATGTCTAATAATATTTAATATGCTATTTAATATAATATTTTATCTGTCAATGATTACACAGTCATTGCGAAACTTATTGTGTTCTAGTATTTAAAATCTCAAGAAAGATATATAATACATATAATTTATATATATTAATAAGTACATACATCTAATTTATTGTATACATTTGCTTTCTCCCTTTTTTTATATATCATAAATTTTTAAATAATATGTGATAGTATAATATAATATTATTATGACTATTATTATTTGTATTTATATCTATGTTTTTGTTATGTTTATTTTATTTTTTGTTTTACTTATTAATTTATTTATTATTACGATTCATAGATAAAGCCAGGTGACCATATTCTGATTACTGGACCCAATGGCTGTGGCAAAAGTTCTCTCTTCCGCATTATCTCCGGTCTCTGGCCCGTCTATGATGGAACTCTTATCAGACCAAATGAAAGGAACTCTGAACACAGCAGACCTGCCCTATTTTATATCCCGCAAAAACCCTACATGACTGTTGGTTGTCTTCGAGATCAGATTATTTATCCGGCGCACTCTAGGTTCTCATACATAATTTTTATAATTAAATTAATAATTAAAATTGTGACAGTACAGAAAGTCTTTAATTATTATATTGAAGTACGAATGAATACACGAGTAGTAGTAATGATTTAATTGACATGATGATGAATTTAATTGCGAAGTTAATTTAATATAAATGGTCGCAAAAATTAGTTCAATAGAATAATTTAGCAGAATTATTATATCTCATATAGTCATCAACGTAAATTATATTAATTATTATATTTATGTTAAAGTAAATGAAATTATATATAATTAGTCAAATTATAATTAAATATTATTTAGAATGCATTTTATGATATCTATTTTACAGTATGTATGTATATTTTTTTTTGCCCCATTTATATGTCACTTTTATATGTTTTTATAAGTACATTTTAATTTTTGATTAGAATACGAATCGGAGAATTGTGCATTTGTTACAGTTCGGGAAATTGTTCGGATGAAGAGCTGCTACGGTTGTTAGATGACGTGGATTTGCGCAGTATCGTCGAAAGAGAACCGGAAGGTTTTGATGCTCTTGGCGATTGGGACTCTACTCTATCAGGTGGCGAGAAACAGCGGCTTGCGATGACTCGACTCTTATATCACGCTCCACAATATGCTTTATTAGACGAATGTACGAGCGCCGTTAGCCTCGAAGCCGAAGGAATTATGTACGAAACTGTAAAGAAGAAGGGAATTACTTTGTTGACCATTACTCATCGAGTGGCATCGCTCGCTAAATATCACAAATTGTTGCTGAGATTTGATGGAGAAGGTGGATGGACCTTTGGACCATTGGATATAAATGCTGCATTATCGATATCGCCAAATAAGGAAGTAAATGAAAAAGAAACGGAACGAGAAGAAGCAAAGACCAGCCACTATCAAATGCTGCATGTAAAATATCTTGCGTACTTTATATATATAAAGAATTATTTTTTTACAGCCTCTTAAATATACATTTTTTTAAAGATATTGTGTAGTCACAACTTACATAATCTCTATTTTTTCAAGTTGAAATTCTTTCTAAATCAAAACTTTTAATACAGAGGATTTATCAAAATTTCATGTAAGAAAATATACTATATATTATTGTTACATGTAACTTATATATCATGTAAAACTACATGTTATACAATTACTGTTAAATGTAAATAGTAAATACATGTAGTTTCTATCTATAATTTTTTTACAATTTCTAACATTCTGTTAATTTTTTTCAGGAGTTGCGTGATATACATCCTGAAAATACCTACGTGGGAATTAGTTGAAAACTACAATCTATATCTATGGAATTTTGTATTATAAACAAAATAAGAGATATGTATATGGATATAGAATATGAAACGAAACGTGTATTTTTTCACGTGCGAAATGTATCTATATATATTATATATGGTAAACTTTATATATGGACTATTGATATGAATATAAAAAGAAATAACAGATAAATTATTATAGTGTGATATATGTATGTATATATATATATATATATATATATATATATATATATATATACATATATCACACTATAATAATTTATCTGTTATTTCTTTTTATATATATATATAAATGTATATATATTATTAAGGTTGCACGCTGCGAAAACTATTTTTCCTACTTTTAGAATAATCGCGAATGCAATATCGTATATTTTTAAATAACTTAGAAAATGTATATCATAAAATCGCAAAAGAAAAATTCAATATACGATTATTTTTAGAGATTGTTTTCTGACGTACAATCATATTTTTTAGGTGATATGGTATAAATATAAAATTTAGACAGTACATATATTGTGATACACAAAACGCGAGCGGCTATTTTTCGAAAAGAATGTTGAATGTACTACAATATATTTTCTATTATCAAACTTATTGATCTTATTGCCGATTTTAATAGGATTTAAGAAAGCAATTATTTATTAAGAAAAAAATTTATTAATGTATAAACAATAAAATTTTGTAAACTTCTTTCCTTGTTCCACATGTTTTCAATGTTCTTTTATTTTCCTAGTTGCCTGTACTAATTTTAATAAATAGATTGAAATAAATTTTTAAAATATAAATTAGGCGCACGCGCCGTTATTTACGTATGATCTCATATCCCTCTGTGTTTATTTCTACAATATAATGATATATCTTCAAAAATTAAAATTTTTCGTGTTATATATTTAATGAAAAAATGTTTAAATCAAAAGAATCATGAAATCATTGACTCATCGAGGTTAATATTCTTGCAGTATAATGATAATTATAATTTAATATAATTGTGTGATTTATACAAAAAACTTTTAATATGATAATATAAATAAGAAAAAGAGAGAGATAACATACGACACAGAATTATATGCGATATAATTATGAAATTAAGAATGATGCAAGTATTGCATAAAATAAAATTCCTATTAAATACGCGATTGACTAAAAGATTAATCTTGCCTTTCGTCAATATATTCAAAGAGAAGTGAAAATTCAAAGAGTTAAAGAAAGGAAGAGTAGTTGTGCTAAAACTCTTTCTTTATTTCGGATGAAGCTTTTTGAGAGAGAGCTTTTGTCAGCGGTGCAATTGCAGCTGCACAATCTCGACAAAGGATCGCGTATTAATTTACACGCTCGTTCGGATAAAAATTCAATTACATATGTGTTTCTTTGTTTTGAAGATGGTCACAGGGTGAGAAGACGACGGCGAGGGCGATGACGAGGGATGGCAGCAAAGCGGTAGGGGTGGGAAGACCCGCAATTCCCGATGAGCTTACCTACGGGAAACCTCGCAAACGCCAAACGTCGATATGCGCCCGTTCTCGCGAAGTGGCAGCCATCTTGGGGGGTTTGTTGTATATTCCTCTCCTCTCTTATGAACTATGTATAATACTCCAAAGCATTTTCGGCAATCGATACCGTATAGAATCATGATGATGCCTGATAGATTATTCAATGAATAAATGAACCTAAAGGTATTTCTTAAGCAAAAGCTTATATTTTGAATCGTCTCAACTCAATATTGAAAAAGAAATTGTAGAGAATATGTTATGTGACAGATATTGCTAAAATTTTTCTATGACTTTATAATCCTTCAATTATATTAATTTATTATGGCGATCTTTTTTAATCAAAATGCACGATGATTGATTTATTCTTGTCATGTTTTAAAAGTATAAATCTCTCCGATGGCGATTTGAAAAAATAAAGAAACATGTAGATGCAACATTTAGTGATCACTTTTGGAGTTAGTTTGATAATGTCTGATAATATATAGATTTTACTATGATTCAAAGACGTACAAGTGGACAAAGAAATTAAATAAACTTTTAATAACTTATCAATTATTAATATGTAGTACTATATGTATATAAATATGAAATAAAATATGTATGTATATAAAATTATTTCTATTACTTCAAAACAACAACATGTATATATTACACATGTTTAATTTCTAAGACATTAGACTTTTTGCTTTTAGCAGAGAGAGCATTGTATACATTTTACTTAATAAGAGACTAATCTCTTAAAATAAGCTTTTATATAAACCAAAAATTTTGCGGAAACACCCCGTATCCTTGCAGCTTGCATAAATCAGCATTATTGCTGCGGCTATTCACAATTGAGTGATTAAACCGCATCGGGAGATGACAGTAAAGGCGGTAATCGTTCATGATTAAAGATCCAATCTGACAAGATAGTAGGCTATCTTGTCGGCAAAACGATTGCGGATTATCCCCGCGCGGTTGCAATAAACGGTTTTCATCACGGTTACTTAATTAAGTCTGTGGAATACGTAACGGAAACACCCACTCTCTTTCCATCGCGAGATATCGCGTCCGATATTCTCTGACAAGGAGAAACATTATACTTCTGTGCGTGTGTCACAGCTTGTATATATTTTTTTTGGAGCACCACGTGTGGGTGGATCGATTAAATATATTTCATGGAATAAAATATATAACATAAATTTCCTTATTCGCGCATTTTTTTCCTCGTGTAATATTTTATCCTTTTCAATACTATATAGCTATAAATAACTTTAAAACATCCAATATATGAGGAATTATATTCAATTTATATCGAGAAACCTTTAAACACGAGAGAGAAAATTGAGAATTTACAAATGAGAGTTTATTTTCTTGTGCTCTCCTTCTGTTATATACATAATCCTCTTGACAATTTTTTTATTAAGATATTATTAAGATAATATTAATATTTTTTATATTATTAATTTTTATTAAGATATTATTAATATTTTTTATTAAGATATTATTAATAATATTATTACAATTTGTATTTAAATTTTCTAATGTTTCTTTAAAGAGAAAACAGAAAGAGGGATTTATCAAGATTTTATTAATAGCGTGTGAATTTTCGCATAGTTCGCAAGTTCCCGGTTTAAATTCTCAATCATTCAAGATCTTCCTATCGCTCTTCGAATCTCAATGAGATAGAATTGTGGCTTTATTAGGTGCTTGGGTTATCATCTTTGTGTACGAGCGTGTACAAACCGGCGTACGACCGGCTGGCACGCGCTGCGTGTAATTCAATCGGCTATTCGAACGAACCGTCCATGATAGGATCAGGGGAGCTGGACGTATCCTAATCCCGGGGAAACGGTTACGGCGTATATATTGTAATGTATAATCATCTTGACGACGATTCCCGCCTTATTTTCTTAGCCGGCTCCTCGCAGGCAGATGCGCCGCTCGGTTGTAGGCGTCCTCTCCTTCGTTAATCCTTCCCCAAATTAAGAAACTCGAGATGCGCGTTATTTTTGGCGCGTATAATCATTGACGTGGCAAATAGTATATTGGCTGATATCCTTGCGACTTAATTTCTATTTATTTTTCTCCTCTTTTCTTTTTTTTAATAATCATGTTTTAATAAATCTCATAATAAAAATTATAAATTATATCTGTTTGCGCGCAAAAAACATGGAGGATTTTAGATCTTTAAACTTTCTTCGCATATTGACATGTGCATATGTATGTGTATGTGTGTGTATTCACTATGCACGTGGTCATCGCGAAAAGATATGCAGAAGCATGAGTGAAAGAGCGGTTGAATTCACGCGGGTGTTTACATGATTTGTAATGGTACTTAATCGCCTCTCTTTGATTTCGGTCGCAAGAGCAAACACAGGTGCGTTAAAACGGCCCTACGTCGTACCTGCCGTTGATTTTATCCACTGTACCAATATTCTACGGATTCGCGACTCAAATAGGGGGTGAGAAAGAGCGAAAAGGACGACTGAATAGTCGCTCGCGAAGGGAACCCGTAAACTCTGGTTTCAATGAAGTATTTCAATGAAATTTTTCTGTATACATGTATATAGAGTTCAGTAAATAAAATTAGCAATTATCTAGTCGAGATCATAGTAAAAATAACAATCTCAGGGAACTTTTATTATTTTCATTAATGCTTTATAATTTTCTAACAAATTTAAATTTTTTTCCTTTTATTTTACATTAAAGATTTTAATTCCATGATTTAATCCTTTATAATTCATTATTTAGTTTCATTTATCCATAATCTTAATTCTAATTTTAAGTTAATTTTTTTCCATTTAATTTAATTTCAATTTTAATATATATATTTACCTCTTTCTAATTTATAATTTAATGTATAATTTAGTCTTTCGTAGAGAGTAAAAGGTGAATAAAATACTTATAAGTAAATATTTATATATAAAAAATTTCTTTCTTATCTTTACAAGTTTAATTTTCTATCATTTTTTAAAATAGATTTTATTTAATCTCTTGTTTACTTTAATGCTTATTTAACTCGAAACATAACATAATACATCCGCTATTAATTAAACTTATTAAAATCGTTACAATTGTTCAAAATAGCATATCCTACAGAAAAAAAGGACAACTTTTAATGAAACCCTGTGTAAATACCTATATAGCCTAATCGGTTGGAAGTCAATATATATATATATATATATATATATATATATATATATATATATATATATATATATATATATATATATACTCACCTTCTATATGCAACGTGTCTTCTTGGATTCATCTATGCATAATTCGCTCTCCTTTTTTCTCTTTTTTTTCTATCATTTTTATAATTAAATATATATGTAGAATGATGCATAATTATTAATATAACATAAATCATATTAAGATTCGTCAAAACCAAAAATAAAATTCAAAATAAATATAATTTCAAATTATTTTCTGTTTCTCTTTTATCAACTTTATATCTATTCATACTTTAAAAAAATCAAAGTTTTTAACTTTCTCTATTGCATGTGTTTTTTTATTGTACGTACATTGTTTTAATAAAAACAAATTTTGTTAAAATTTTTGAATAAATTAAGAAGTGTGCTTTTTTGTTATTTAAACTTAATAAAAATACAAATATTAAAAGAATCTCCATTTCTCGCAATTGTTAGTTACTTAAAATTATTACTTTTGAACAAAATCAAGACTTTGAGGGAATAATCAATTTTATGTAAATTAAAAAATTAAACAGATGGGACATCCTGTATATTCAATGACAAATTTTAGAAAGGCGAATCAAAAAACGGTCCCATCTTGCTGACGTACAACAACGGTGGTGGTAGTGATGCATCGTGCTCGTGCGGTTGACTTCCTCTTCCTGTGTCCACATATCGGAACTACGCAGTCAGGTGTCCGGTCTGTACTCGCCATTCGGTATTCGCGATTACGATGGATACCTGATAGTCGGATGAGTTCATTCGTGATGGTCAATATGATGAAGAACACAAGTCGATAGTAAATTTCATATATATGTCTATAAATAAAAAACACATTCCATTAAAATATATTTTTTGATACAATATTATTATATTATTAGTAATCATATTTTAGATTATTATATTTTATGTGTCTTTTTCTTCTTATATAATATATATTATATAATAAAATGCGCATGCATGTATAAAATATTTTATATATACACACACGCGAATATATACCCAAAATTTATATAATAAATGCAAAACAAAATAAAGCTAAATAAATAGGAATTTTCAAAATTATTTATTAAAATTTATATTTCTTTTATAGATATAAAATAAAAAAACTTGGATGTAAATTATATGTGAATTAATTTCTAATATTTTTTAAGTTTCACAAGTTATATCGCACACGTCTTTAAATCTTACATCGAGGTAAGATCGAGTCGTCGCCGAAGTAATCAATTTTTCAGGAAACTGACACAAAATCTTCGCGCATTGAGAGGAACGCGTATTTTCGCACACGGTTCACCGTTGACTGATCAATATCCACGAAAAGGAAGGCATTACAAGCCGATGATTTCGAGAAGGGTATCGGAGAGCAGGACCACCATGATCGGGGCGCACGGTAATGGTATCTCGAGAAAATATAATACCTCCCTTCTCCAGACAGCTAGGATATATCACCGGTACAACCGTAGCGCGAGAAAGATCGCCGATCATCGATGATCGCCGAATGAACGATTAGTATCCTGTGTCATCGTACAACGCGTGTTATTCGACATTCCCAGTGGCGGCGAGACTAAATTGAACACGATGAAAAGTATTCTTTATCAAAGTCTGAAGATGAGTACGAAGCTGATTTAAAAATTTTCCCTTCTACACGTATACAATACTTTTTCTATTTCTGAAGAATGAAAATCAGAAATGTGATTGTTTAAAGAGAGAGAGAAAGCAATTTCTCTAGAGCGATGAAAAATATTCAACACTGCCCTGCCATTGCACTGCCCTCGCACGTCACTTTTACTCAAGTATAGGGATACGTAAGATCCGATGATGAGATACATGGTATATATCAGTTGGTGGAAGAAGAAATGGCGAAGAAGAGAAAGGGAGACGAAAACAGAGACAGGGGAGGGAAAAAAGGGATAGAGAGCAGTAGAGTGGGGTCGCGGATGGTACGTACGTAGTTAGCGAGCCGCTTTAAGGGGTGAGAGAGTGGGTGGTGAATAGGTGGTAGATCGCTAGTTAGCCAAGAGACATTGACATGCCATCCCGCCAGCATGGCAGTTAGTGTCTCCAGGAGTCGCACGCCGTCGCGACGAAGTTTAATTGTTCAAAATTGAGCCGTTTAAAATTTTTAAGTGATTCAAAGTGAAAAATTGTCTATAGTGCGCGCCTTATCAACTTGATCAAATAACTCGTTGGAAATAATTTGATTGCAGTGATAATTAATTAGAAAAGACAAGAACAAGTGAGGTTAGACATAAATTCTAATTAAGAATGCAAAAAGTAACAGGAATTATTGCAATGTGAATAAGTGATTCAATATCAAATTGAAGTTGTAATTGGAATGCGAGAAAAATTTATAAAAATTGTAAAATACATGAATATTAATCTATAAAGATTTAACAACAAATAAAATTGCATAATATTGCATATAACACAAAATATTTATATTATATATTAAAAACAAATTGATTTAGTTTAAACTATAAATATTATAGATTGTAATTTAGATTTCAGTTTTCTTAAGAATGTTGCAAGAATACACAACATATTATAAAGAATAGCACAAATATTTAAAATATTGTAAAAAAGAAATTTTTTTTTACCCAAAATATATTGAAAAAATCAGAAGAAAATTAGAAATAATAAAATAACATACATAATATGAAATTTAAATTTATGCATAAACATATCTATATAATAAAGCAAAAAGTAAGAATATTGCAAGATATATATAAATTGAAAATTTTAGAAAGAGAAATAATTAGAATACATATGTAGAAATTTTTAAATTTGGAAAAATTTTATTTAAAATATTGTGGACTGGAAATTTTGATTCATTTTGGATTATGAAATAGACATTTACCATTTTATTATTATTATGTATATTATTGCAACAGTTGAAGTGTGTGGTATAATTTAGTTTTGATTTTGAAGAACCTATATCGCGCGATAATAGCGAGAGTGATATTGAATAAAAATAACGATTGAAACGAAATGCGAGATGGCGATCGGCTATAAGAATAAAAATTCCGAAGAATGCTGGCTGATGTAAAAGATCATATGGGAAGATGGAGGCATCGCGGTGTTGTGAATGGGAATATCCGACGACAGGTTTTCTGCAGAAGCCTCTAGCGGGGATTGGCAGGTCTTCCAAGCCATAAAGGTACGTCTATACGCGCGTAGCGAGCCGTATGCACGTGCATTTTCCTTCTTCATTCGGTCATTCATAAAAAGTCATTCATCGACTCATCTGGTTGATTTTCGCAGGCGCGAAATTTTTCCCGGTCCTCAGATAGTGCCATGCTTATCGCATGAGATTATAGTATGTATAAAATTATAGTATATGAATCGCTTAATATTAGGAGGATGTTGCAATTTAATGCAAAACAAAATTTTCAGAAAGTTTGGGCTTTATATTATTTAACAATGGAAAGCTCGTGGAAATCAAAGTAAATCAATATATCAAATATTGTAACTAAATATATATTTTTTTTATTTCACAATCAGTCTCCTAAAAGAAAATAAAAAGTTTGTTATATTTTTAATTTTCGGAAAATTAAGGGGGAAGAAAACATTTATATTAAGAAATAATTTTTTGCGTAAGAAGTTAAAATATGTATATATATTAATGATTATTACGTATTAATAATTATTATATCCAATATATATAATTTAATCCTCAACTTGTCGCAGAATTTAAAAATTGTATTTACCTCCAACACAGAATCTCTTTGCGACCATTGAATCTCTTTGCAATCCGTTTAACGAAGTCATATAATTAAAGGATTACTTTCCATTACAAAAATACATACATTGAAACAATCGCAAAGTTACAGATTCTATCTCTTAAATTTATTTCTTCAAAAGATACATGATATCAGACTTTTTGAATCTGTGTGATCTCCTCTCCTTCTCTCTCTCTCTTTCATTATATCTCCTCTATTTCACAAATTAATACATTTAGAAAAAAATTGCAATATTTTTTAATTAGTCATATCATTAGCAGCAGATGTACATCATCGTTTATAGAATAATTTATGTAATCTTTCGTCTTTTTTAATAATATTCCTGTAAACTGTCAAAGATTGTAATAATCAAAGAAGTTTAATCTTGAATTCGCTTCGGCGTATTCTCGAATTTTTCCATTTACATTTCGATTTGACAGAAAAAGAGCTTTAATTTTGTAATGACGAAACCAATATTTATACGTAGGAGTAAAATGAAAATATATATTTTGAAATCAATTTTATTTTTCGAAAGAAAACTAATCTTTATGGAAAATGCGTAATTTCAAGCGAATTCCGCGAAATTCTTTCATAATTCTCCGCAATTTGCTCGATAAAGGTGGCACGCGTATAACGAAACAATCAAAATATTCCTTAACCACCCACCACTCACTTTTACATCTACCTTGTGCGATAAAAAAAGGAAACAGCATCGATGGCGAACTGCGGTTCGCGGTGAAGCTGCGCGTCGTTACCAGGACGACCGGAGAGGGTTGGACCGGCAGCAGCGCGTCTCCATAGGGAGAGGAGGTCGAGGGTTGCGAGGAAGAGGAAGGGTGGACAGGCGGGCACAGGGGTGTACATCCGGGGGATAGGCTGCTGTCGGGAATTTCGCAGAGATGGAGTTTCTGCAGAATCATCACGCGGTCAACACCTCCGAGCCGCCGTACACCCTCGGTACAGGTGAGATCTGGGGTTTTCGACATTCCACGACGACGTTGACGAGGACGATGTAAGGAAGACGGAACGATAGTTTTGCACAGTGCGAAATCGAGCCGGATTTAATCGCGACACATATTTCGTAAAGTTATTCATAAAATTGCACAAGTATTTTACACGTTAAAAAGTAATTAATTATCCGTAAAAATGTATGTGTTAATTTTGTGATATTTGTATTTGCAATTGTTTTAAAAAATTACGATAAATTTCCAAAAACGTAGAGGAAAAATTAGAATTCATACGTAGAGGAATAATTTAAATTCAAAGTCGAATTCAAATTATTATTACATGTTCTTCAGGGCAAACTAATAATAGTCACACTTCAAATTCACAAAAAGCGATGTTTATCGTTTAATAATTGAAAGATATCACTGACATGTATCGGGACAAGTGCTAATGTCAGGATTATTCCAATCAATCGATTTTGATAATCTCTCTTTTACTCGATGGAATCTGAAACATGCCTGATGTTAGAAGCTTTTATAAAATTGAGTTCAACTACGTTAAAGTCATTGCTTTAACGTTTTGATTGTCTTCAACTGTATAGGTAATAATCATCGCTCCGGTGAAATTCATTGTCTCCTGAATCTTTAGGTTCCGTCGGCAGCATCGAGGCGACCATCTCATCCGGTCTCTGTTCTGGGTCGCTGGGCGTTCTCGCGGGCGACGACGCTCTATCAACTGATAATCAAAACGAGGAGGCAGCCGTCCTCGGCGCCGCTCTGCAGGGTACGCTGCGTTTACAGGATCTGCAGAATTCGCCGGATGACATCGGCACCGACCAAGGCCAGCACCTTTCGACTTCCGGCCAAGTCGTAAGCGAATTCGGCGGCAGCTTTTGGGTCGACGATATGGCGGGTTTTCCTTTACCCCCGTTAGATCTGGATCCACTGCCTCCCGGACTGTTTAGCCCATGTTCGGGAACGTACAAGTAAGCAAATGTTTTCTTTTCTCTTTGTTCTTTTTCGTCTCTTTCTCCTCTTTTTTTGCAATATTACTTAAAGTCTTGCGATTCTTGATATGATGTTTGAAGAGGCTTTTTGGTTTGCATTGCAACTTTTAAAGAAACATGTCTTAAACGCGAAATTGATTCATAATTTTTTTCTTCCTCTCTTTTTTAGAATCCTGCTTTTGTTAATCTACAAATTAGTTGATTCGATAGAACCCGTAAAAGTCAAAGTTTCTTCCAGCTGGGGCTGCTCGCGCGGCGAATGCGTGCCAAGGACCGGCAGCGGCGCGAACGGCGAGGGCGTTGCCGATGTCCTTTTATCCCTGAAACATGCAGTGGTGCATCCCGGAAGTCCGACAGCCGGCTATTATCCTACCGGTGCCGGTTCCACCACGGCTCATCACTATTCGCAAGACTACGTGCAGAATCTAGGCCCGTCGGTCCCAGGTCCGGGCCATTACGGTTCTGCGTCCGCCATGTCCGTCAACGTCTCGATGAATATGACGATGAACATGAACATGCATTCCGGGTAAGAATTCTTTGTTTCTCTTTTCTCTTTTACATAAATGTTACATTAAAAAATCAATTAAAATAAAGTCATTCGTTTATTATATAAATTTGCTTATATATCTCTTGATAAATATTATAATATTATCTACTGATTCTATCTTTTAATTATTATCTATTACTTTTATTATACATATACTTTCTATTTTTTTCTTCAAACTAATTAATATTGTTTTCAAAATTAATCGTTCGAACTTTAAACCTCATTATTTTTATAAAAATGTTTATCTCCTCGAATAATAATTGTCTCGTCTCCTGCACTCTCCCTGGAGAGTGTATAGCTATTTAATCTTACCCCTGCCTTCCTACGTGTATGTATCTTTATCCTTGTGTGCGTATATGTTTCTAGATACGAGCAGAGCTATTCGTCGGCGTGGGGTGTGGAACCCCTTTTAAGTCCCGCCCCTCAGTACGGCAATCCGGTGGAGGCGGCGGCGCAAACGACCGTGAGGGTGAATCAGGGTGCACCGGCCAATAGCGGCTTGATCGGCCATCCCCATTCTCACCCCCAGCCGCATCACGGTGGTGGCCGGCTACAGCTCGGGGGTGAACACGCGATATGCATGGGTACGACGGGTCCAGCGACTGGCGCGGGCGGCGTTACCCCCGAGGATAATGGTAGACCCAATCTATGCAGGATATGCGGCAAATCATATGCCAGACCTAGCACTCTCAAAACTCATCTGCGCACTCATTCTGGGGAAAAGCCGTTCAGGTCGGTACCTTTGAACGGAAATCGTCAATGAGAAATTGCAAAATTTGTCGAAAAGAAATTTATTTATCAAATTTATTTATCCTACAAAATTTTTTATTTTAATATATTTATCTTGAAGGGAAATTACAAGGCGAAAATACGCTAATATAGCGCTAAAAAAAATTATCTACATTTTCTTCCTATATCTTTTATAATTTATTAACTTGATTAATCCAAAGATTCTTATAGTTTTAAGAAAAATTATTATAATTTTAAGAAAAAATAATAAAAGTATTTCTCAAGAGAGAGAAAGAGGGAAAAAGAAAATTATTTTTCATTCTATTTTGCTTATGTTATAGAGAAAAAAATTTATTATTTTTAATTAATATGAAACTTAATATTTCAAGATGTCACGCGTGCTCAAAAGCATTCAGCCAGGCGGCGAATCTGACTGCGCACGCGAGGACACACTCTGGGGAAAAGCCATTCCGATGTCCGGTGTGTGACAGAAGATTTTCTCAAAGTAGTTCGGTGACTACGCATATGAGAACGCATTCGGGCGAACGACCCTATAGGTGCGTATTCGAAATTAAGCTTTTTTTTTAATTGATCAAACGACAAATCTCCCCCAAAAGATTAATTTTCGGACCTTCTCCAGCGATTTGAAAGAAATAGTTTATTAATTAAACTATTTAATTTTAAACAAAGATCAAAATGAATTAAATATAAATATAAAACTAATAAAATAGATAATTAAATCTACATGTGACTGATCCAAACAATAATCAATGGTATAAGAAAGGCTTGTTTAGGACCAAGAAAATTGCAGGTGGTATTGCGTGCTTTACAAATCTATAATTTTAAAGAACAATTTCTAAACATACAAACGTTTCGGTCCCTTTCGGACCCTCTTCAATGTGACAATGCTGAATATTTAATAGAATATATAAAAGAAATTAACTAAATAACTCAAGAATTAAATCAAGATATAAAAGCAAAACATACGGGAAATAACACTGTACAAGTCTAATAATAAAATTGCAAAGTAAACATCGATATCGCGATCGAGTCGGTAAAGGTACAGATAAAGATTTTAAATTTTAACTGGATAATACGCAAATAATAACGCAGAACTTTTGTGACGCAAGCGCTGTCCATTCATTTTAAATTTCGTACGATATTGAACATTATATTTCTCAGCCTCAGACAAAGGTCTGTTTTTTTTCACAATCTTGTTTGTTCTTCGCAAAACAGTTGACCACCAAATCCACACTCAACCATCTCATCAAACTCCATCCCGCATGACGTTTTGCCAAAAAACGCATGTTAAAATGAAGGAGGGTGATTTCTGAAATGGTTTACATACAGCAACAGGCGAGGGGTTTAAATAGGCAGAAAGACACGGAGCTTCTCAGCAAAGTTTACTGCCCCATTTTACTACCCATGCATTTAAACCCCTCTCCTGTTGCTGTATATGAATCATTTCAGAAATCACCCTCCTCCATTTTAACATGCGTTTTTTGGCAAAACGTCATGCGGGATGGAGTTTGATGAGATGGTTGAGCGTGGATTTGGTGGTCAACTGTTTTGCCAAGAACAAACAAGATTGTGAAAAAAAAAAACAGACCTTTGTCTGAGGGTGAGAAATATAATGTTTAACATAATACGAAATTTAAAATAAATGGACAGCGCTTGCGTCACAAAAGTTCTGCGTTATTATTTGCGTATTATCCAGTTAAAATTTAAAATCTTTGTTTATACCTTCACCGACTCGATCGCGATATCGATGCTTACTTTGCAATTTTATTATTTGACTTGTACAGTGTTATTTCCCGTTTGTTTTGCTTTTATATCTTGATTTAATTCTTGAGTTATTTAGTTAATTTCTTTTATATATTCTATTAAATAAGCGTTGAGAAAAGCTCTCTTTAAATTAACAATAATTAGAAAAAATACAATCTGAACATAGATCACAAATTAATAGGAATGTAACTAATTATTCCGTGATCATTAACCATAGACTTCTTTTTGATCATGAATTTTGCTGGAACGATGTTGAAATTTTGCAGGAGGTTCCATACTACAGCAAAAGATTGATTTCAGAAATGCTTCATATAAAAAGACAAAAGAATGGTTTGAATTTGCAGACAGACACAGATAACCTACCGGCCTTATATCAGGACATAATAAATAAGCTTCCGAAAATTTAAAAGTCATGCAATTGTATATAAACAATATGTCTCGAGAGTTCCACACATTAACCGTCTGACTTCAGAAAGACACTGTTGCTTTCATCCGTTTTAATATTTTTACCGAATGTTCTCTCTCTGTAAGTGTGATAAGATCAACGTCAAAGTGTTTTAGTTAAGTGCATTTACATAATCTCTTTTATACACTTGTATCGTGCCACTTTTTAGGATATGATTGGTATCATTATCAGGTCGGAAATTGGTAATAAGTATTCCGCAGAAGACTTTTGGCTCAACCATCATGGAGCCTTTTACGGTGAACGCGAGTCCACCAACGATGCGTCTCGGGTCTACTTGTACAGGATCCACCGACGATTGGTTGCGTAGCATTGAATTGTCTGTCCGATTTTAAGATATTTTAAGATATTAAGGTATTTAAATTTGTACCGTTTGTTAATGCGCTGAAGAAGGCTCAAACGAGAGCCAGAAACGTTCGCCTTTTCATGTACTTATTTCTATTACCGTGTTTTTAGTTTTTTGTATAACTTAAATGAATTATATTTTCTGATTATTTACTTTAAGTTAAATTTAATTCTCTTGCTCTCTATTGCCTATTGTATTTTTTCTAATTATTCTATTAAATATTCAGCACTGTCATAATGAAGAGGGTCCGAAAGGGACTGAAACGTTTGTATGTTTAGAAATTGTTCTTAAAAATTATAGATTTGTAAAACACGCAATATTACCTGCGATTTTCTTGGTTCTAAACAGGCCTTCCTTATAATACTTAATTTTATTTTTAAACGCTGACTAATATGACAAGATAGATTTAATTTAATTAAATTTATTTTATTAATTCTCTTTTAAAGATACATACTTACTTCTTTTTCCAGGTGTCGATTCTGCAAGAAAGCGTTTTCCGACAGCTCGACGCTTACCAAGCACTTGCGTATTCACTCCGGCGAGAAACCGTATCAGTGTAAGCTATGTCTGCTTAGATTTAGTCAGAGCGGTAATCTCAATAGGCATATGAGAGTCCACGGCGGTTCCCTGACGTGACACAGTCCTTGCGCATCAACACAGTCCACGCTGATGATGATCGATGACAGCGGTGCCGCGCGCCAGTTTCCTAAATGCTGTCGTATACCTGTGATTCGATTAGGAACAAACTCGCCGGAAAAATAAAAGATGGAAATAAAGCGAGTGTGTGTATCGGTATATATATAATTTATCATATTAGAATAATTAATTTTTATCAGTAACTAATTGAACAAGTTTCAATATCTCTGTGTACTTCATTAATTTAACTGTAGGCATGCGAAAAAGTTCGAGACAAAAAATCGTGAATAAACATACAGTAAATTAACTGTTGGCAGTCTGTCAGCAAAATGATAACAGAAATTAATTGTATCAACCGCAGCAAACTTGTGTTTTATTGACACATCTCGCAAACGCGACGACAAAAATCGACATAATCTATCGAAGACGGATTTATTTTGCTGAATCTTTGCCGCCAGTTTGCATAATATTTGTATTACATATCTGTGCTCGATCTCGGTACATTTTGCTGGCAAACTTTTCTATATTTTTGGTACTAGCCATCTCCGCTAATAGCATTATATACAGCAAATCCTGCATAAAATCTATCCTCTTTCTGCCAAGAAAATTTCTAACATCTTGCACAATTTGTGTCAGATAGACTTTGCTAGTCGGCATACGTATCTTTTCTGCATTTATGTCCATCAAACTCGGCGAATTAAAAATTCACAGTCATAATAAAAAATGTATTTTATACATTATTACGAAATTATACATATATAATGAAAATTACAACGCAAATCATACACTAAATTATATACTGAACATTATGTTTGTGTAATTATGTTCAGAAAATGATATACTTTCCAAATCTCATTGAAATAAAAAATCGCGACGATCAATATATCATACAATCTACTCTGATAACTCTGATAACTACATCGAAAGATTTAAACATTATAAATAATGTTTACTCTCTTAACGTACAATATCTAATATTTTTTAACATAATCAATTTTTTTAGATATTTGTTTTACAATCTACAATGTTTTTCAACATATTACTTATCAAAAATGGATAAAAATTTTAATTTTTTTTTAAACAATATTATTTCCTTCTAGTTATTTCATAAATACTATGAATATAAAATCCAAGTTTTTAGCAGGGATATCACATGGTGATCAAAAGTCAGTTGGGCAAAAGCTCGCTCGCTCGCTCTCTCTCTCTCTCTCTCTCTTAAAATTAATAAAAAATTATTTGACACGCTTCTGGTTGTCAACTATAATAATAGGCTTGTATACTCCGTCTTACATGTATATTGGTCAGGATGGGTATAAAATAGGGTAATAGACTCGAGTGTGCAGCGTATTTAACACAGCACACAACAAGCAAAACTCCGTCGATATTATTGTACAAATATTGTATTTATTATAATTATTATTAATTATAATAATAATGTTGCTCGTTTTATCTCTCGACACCACCTTTTCTCAATTATTTATTCTATCGTCATCGAATGTGTCAAGTGGCTCTTTTTATATTTTTTATGTTGTAGTTCGCTTCTCTTTTTTTTGTTTGTATATATAATCGTAATGAACAAAGACGTAGTTTTGGTGCCGTCGATTTTTACTCGTCGAGAAACGAAAAAACGAAAAATGAAGTGGAAATAAAAAGAAGAAACAAATATTACAGAATATCGATTGATCTATCTATACAAGTATATTCGCATGAAAAGAACTCATTTAAAAACTAATTATTAGTTAGAAGCAACATATCTTTCTCTTTCTCTCGCTCATTTGTAATTCCACAAAGGTCATTTTCTTCATCTTTCTCTCTTACAGAAAGAATTCTCAATAATCCTCTTTTGCGCTTCAATTCACAATTATCTCTCCGCAATTAAAACTATATATAAATGAGAACAATTCTCTCCGTAGTTTTTTTCTCAAGTAAATTATTTTCAATCTCTATTTCTCTCTCTTTCTCTCTCTCGCTCGCTCTCTCTCTCTCTCTCTCTCTTGCTTTCTCTCACATTCGCACCTTTTATATATATATATATATATATATATATATATTTATATTTATATATATAATGACGTATTTATATTTTTGAAAAAAAATTATGTATAATGTTTTTCTACGTTTTGTCGATACGACTGCATCATGACGAGCTGATTCTTTTTTTTTCTTCTTTTAAGAAGCAATAAGTAATATTGTAATCTCAAAGACCACCTTGTCATGCAGTAGACGTATCTCATGTTGTTATATGTACGTAGCATATTTTATTTAAAAATGTGTACATTTCTGTCACGCACTCTATATGTGTGTATGTATAAGTGTATTGTGATGCTTTCTATTTCTCCTCTCTCTCTCTCTTTCTCTCTGATTCTCATCTCTTGCTACGTCATTTCATGTTACTTTTCTTTCTGATTTTTATAATCTCGGATTTCTTTCTCAAGTCCAAATTGGAATGATTTTTCTTGCATTTCTTCGCTAGGAAAAACAAAGAGTCTATTTGCAAATTACATCTCAGACACACACTTTCAAGAATACTAACTTCAGTCTATTTTCTTTCCTTCTTTTCACGTCAAATAATTTTTAACTCACTAAAGGCCATAATATATCATAAAGAATTTAATAAAAAGAAGAAATTGCAATATTACAAAACATAATAATTAGAAAAAGAAAAAAATGTGATAAGTTTTAAAAGATTATAATATAAAGAGATCGTAAGAATTTTTTATACATAATTAGAAGAGTTATATAAATTATAAGAGGTTTTTCATATAGTATTAGAATTAAATATACACATAAGCACACATAAAATCCTTTTACAATCTTCGAACTACAGAAAAATTGTTCGAAAAATTTATAAATGTTTTTATTATGTCAAAAATTTCAATTATATAATTACACTATAATTTTTCACTATAATATTGAAATCTTATTGAAAAATATTCGGAAAGTTAGTAATTTAATATTTGTCAATAATACAGTCTGATGTAAAAAAAAAAAAAATTCGAGAAATTTTTAATGAAGATTTTATTATTAAAATCACACACTCTCTTAATATTCAAGGAAAATTTTTAATTTAACTTTTTCATTTTTTCATTTAATTATAAATTATATATTAAATTATATTAATTACAAAATAAAATTTTTATTATAATTCACAGATAGTCCATTAGTGAGTTAAATTAGGAAGGATACATCTCCCGACATATATACAGGGTGTCCCATTTTAATGTCCCACCCCAAATAACTTTCTTATTTTTAATTTTAGAAAAAGATGTTTCTCAGACAAAAGTTGTATGGTTTCAAGGGGGACATAAGGTGGTGTCATTAGTTTGACCTTGAATAGTTACTTGAAGGTCACGTGAAGGCCACTTTCAATTTTTTAAATGGAATCGCCTACTTTTTATTACATATTCTTGCAGCTCATCTCGAGAGCTTTCCAAAACACTATAATTAAGTTTTCATTAAGTACTTTCCAAGTTATGAGGCTTGAAATCATTTCTTAATTTTACATAAACCGTAAAATATCTTGTAAAATATTCTTTTTTCGATTATCTTACCATAATACTTTTATGTACAAAATAATGAAAGAAATCAATTGGTGTAAAGAAAACACATAATTGTTTCGAAAAAAAAAATGTAATTATTAATTGCAAATTACATTTTTTCTTTTGAAACAATTATGTGTTTTCTTTACACCAATTGATTTCTCTCATTATTTTGTACATAAAAGTATTATGGTAAGATAATCGAAAAAAGAATATTTTACTAGATATTTTATGGTTTATGTAAAATTAAGAAATGATTTCAAGCCTCATAACTCGGAAAGTACTTAATGAAAACTAACTTAATTATAGTGTTTTGGAAAGCTCTCGAAATAAGCTACAAGAATATGCAATAGAAAGTAAGGGGTTTCATTTAAAAAATTGAAGATAACCTTTACGTGACCTTGAAGCAACTATTCAAGGTCAAACTAATGACACCACCTTATGTCCCCCTTGAAACCATACAACTTTTGTCTGAAACATCTTTTTCTAAAATTAAAAATAAGAAAGTTATTTGGGGTGGGACATTAAAATGGGACACCCTGTATATATATATATATATATATATATATATATATATATATATATATATATATATATCAGCCGCTAAATATTGAAAATAAAAATCATCTTTAACTGTCTCTGTAAATTTAATATATGTATATATATATATGTATGTATATGTGCGTATATATATATATATATATATATCAACGTATTTTTTATCATTCCAATAATCTCTCCTAAAATTCTTCGCTAATTAATAAATAATTAATTAATGATTATCACTATTTGTTTTTATAATAATCATATATTTTATAATAAAAATTTTCGAAAAAATTAAACAATTACTGAAATAAGAAACCGAAGAGATATGTGTTTTCTGTAAAGTAGATAATCTTTATAATATATTATTTTTTTATTCAATTATTGATATCATTATTTTATATTATTATTTCCACAATTTATCTAAAAAAATTGTCCATTTCATTTTCCTTATTTTTTCTCCTCTTAAATTTTTTCTCTTCTTCATGATTATATTAAGTGTTTGTAATATTGCAATTACTTCACTTAATCCAATAATCGTATTATAATTATGAATCAATAAAACTCGTTTCTTGTATGTTTTACTTTTTCCCTGTTTCTCTTTCTTTCCTGCATTCTTTCTCTCTCAATTTCTCATTCCTTTTGTTGTCAATCTCGCTTTGAATCAACCTCGCTTATCGAAAGATGATCGTTACAATTGTTTTAACACAAATTATTTATATTTTGGCAAAATATCTATTACGAGAAAGTTATGCTAATTATCGGTGATTAATTAATTATAATACGAATTTTGGTCGCGATAAAAATACTGCATTATTCTGAAACGTTAAAGCATTTACTCGAAATAAATTACTACATATCTTACAAATTCTTTGCAAAATTATTTTGACATTCTATAATCATCTTCTGTATTAATATGTATGTAGTATTTTCACAATTTGAAATTATATTTTTCCATTTCAGTATACAATTTAGCTTAGAAAATTATAATTTCTGTTAAAAAGAAAAATTTTTATTTCCAAAAAATCGCTGGATTATTTGATATTTCGCAGAAAACTATCCATTGTTATATAATTATTTCTCAAAAAATAAAAACGATACGTGCGAATCCAAATACAGTGTGACAAATTTAATGATTGGTTAAAAATCGAAATGTATCAAAATGTTTATAATGTTACATAATTAGCGCTTCTCAATTATTAAAATCAGGGTAAATAATTGTGCAGGGGAAGAATTTGTTTTCGTTTCTTTTTTATTCATTAAGCAAATATACTGAGATGTAAAATATTCAATATGATACACAATTATTCGAAATAAACATAATAATAGGAATATTATAGTAAGACATATCGCGACATATATATATAATCAAAAATAAAAGAAAAATGAAAAGAATCGATTTTAAAAAATTATGTGATATTTCTTCCTAAATCAATTACTTAAGAAATTAAGAGAATCGCTCATTAATATCTAACAAATTAAAAATTAAAAGGTATATCTTGATGTGTGAAAGGAATTAATACATATCAACTACATATAATGATAATCAAATTTATACGGTAATGAAACTAAACGTAATATCGCGTACAATACTTTGTATTTTTGCAACATTCATTTTTTCGTGAATAAAGCTCTTCTTCTTCTTCTTTTTTTCTTTTTTTTTACAGAAAAGGAAGAACTGCTTAATTTATTTAATATTCGTACTAAACCTTTCAATTTTCTGTATAGTTATATAATTACAAACTATTATAATTATTATTAATTCTTAAGATCATGATCCCAAAGATCATCATCTAAATATCAATGACTTTCATTTATGAATAATCTTGTTTTAAGTATGTTCGTTTCAGTCGCGCTTTTCCTGCATTATGTCACCATTCACTCTCTTTTAGTATATTTATTACAAGTTGACTCGAATTATACATATATATACATATAAATGCATTAGGTTGATTTGTAAATTTTATTTGTTTCTATTATTAAAAAAAAATGAATTAGCGTCTCTCTTTTTCTTTTGATCACTATCTGATATTATTGTATTATGAATGCATTCAGCAGAGAAAAATCGCTTAGTAGTAATCCAACGTGATTGGTTTCTTTCAAATCTAACAATCAACGTCGAACATCGCAAGAATATGACACAACAGTTTTTTCTGCTGAACGCGATCAATGGCAAACTATTTTGTTTTACTTTTGTCTGAAAAGAATAGAAATATTTAATCGCTAATTTAATGATTATAACAAAAAGGCAAATGTGTTTTTTCATACATGTACTAGTGATAATACAGCTGAATATAAATATATATGTATTACTACACATACTTTAGTACTGCCAAGTGTAAAAAGTGTTTCTCTAAATTTTCGTTAAGTTTTCATCAACATACAGATTGATGAAAAAATATATTCATTTTTGCTTAAAGAAAGTCTTTGTTTTAAAATTTTAATTTGTTATTAATATATATCGCATATCTTATATCAAATTATATATCATATAATTATATTTCGAGTCATATAAAACTAAAAATTGTTTTATTAAGAATTATATAATAAAAAAAAAGTTTTAAATAATTTTAGCAAACGTCACGTATATAGGAAAAAGAAATTTTTTTCTTTTTTTTATAATCAACCCAATATATTTACATTATTGTGTTGTGTTGTATTGAATACATTCGCAAATCTTAATATATATCACTTCTATTTAATTAATAGTATTTCTCCTATAGCCTAATTAAATTTTTCATTTATTGTAAGATTTAGATACTTTTTTTCTAAATTCCTCGTGTAAGAAAAAAAAGAGCGAGAAACAGCGCGGCTAAACCAAACAAATCTGTGTTGTATAAAATTACCAGAAACCGGAAGATAGATCACGAGATAGATCGACTGTCTTCATTATACTGTCATCATTATGCTCTGTCCAACTGTATTTGGTTTAATCGCAAAAATTACATCAAAATGCATTCTATCTGTGCGGCTCTACAAATGTAAAAATGTGAGCAGAAAATCACGCATATGCACAAGTATACTGCAACTTGCATTCCTTTCGCGCTCACGCTCTCTTTCTCTCTCTCTCAAACGCGCGCGCGCGCGCTCGTTCTTTTTCATACCCCTCCACACACACGCGCGCACACACATTCTGTTTCTATCATTCTTTCTTTTTTTTCTAACCAATTTTATTGAACGCATTAGTGCGCACTGATGTTTGAATTAAAGCTTGCTTTAACTTATGTAAACTAAGCGGAGGCATAAATATAAGAGCCTTGATCAATGAAGTAGATTCAATATATATTCCATTTTTAATTTTATACATATATATCCTTAATGCTGCTATAAAGATGTAAAGATAAATAAAATTTCAAGTATGTAATCATTCTTTATATAAGAATCTTTACTAAATATTTATTTACTTATATATAATACAAGATTTTCGAGAATATTGTACAAATACTCTTTTAAGGCAATATGTATTAATTAGAGAAATATTTAATTTTATGTTCAGTTTTAAAATTTCCTACTAATTCGACATTATTTTATGCTAATAAACCAAAAAAAGATAATCGTAATTGCATTCTATTGGTTTTATTGGTCATTTCAATAGGTTTCTCGTGTCGCAATAAGAGAATTAATATAAATATAATTTTTGTATCGATCTTAAGATATCGAAAATATTAATTAATATAATGATATAATATTATTAAGGATTTAATAAAAGTAGTAAATAATAGAAAGATACAAGATTCGATTTTTCTCGTCGAGTAACAATAACACCATCATATATTTCGTCAAACAATGTGATGTGATAAAACTTGTGGTAGAAAGATGGCATCTAATCCAATTTGGCGACTTATGTATACATACATCTTTATTCCAATTTGTATACAAAAGTTTGTGTAAAGTTGTGTATAAACTTGTATCATTTTTGTACAACTCGTTACGCAAAAGTTTGTGTATGTATCTCTACATCAATTTATATACGAATCTTTATGTAGCAATTTATATTCAAGCCTTTAATACACATCAGAGCGCGCACTAAATATTCAACAAAATTCGCTATTTCTTCCATTCATACTTTCTTGCTCTCCGTTCTTCTCGTCTACTTCTTTTCGTCATTCTCTCTCAAGCACAGATTCCCTCTAGAGTTTCTCGGAAGAAGCGGAGCGGACAGATTTTATGGGGCAGTCGTATCGGCCGTTCTTTCGCCATCGTTATTCCCATCGCTGGAGAAGAAGTAACAGTAATTACTTCCAGTTAGCTGATTAAATGATTCGATCTAATCATCAGGGGAGAGAAAATTAGGGGTGGTGTAGCAGTGCTGTGCCGATGTGGTAGTCGCGTAGCAGCTCGAGTTTAGTGTGTGACTTGAGGGGTCGGGTTGGAGGGGCCGGGGGCGGGGGCGGGGGCGCGGGAGGGGTCGAAAAGATAGATAACTGGGGGGGGGAGGGCTGGGTGGCTCGTTCACATTATCAGAGGGGGTGTCGTTATTATATTATTCAAGGTCAACGGGGGCTCGGGGCGGGCGGGCTCGGCCGGGGATCGGGCTCGCTCACTATGCTGTGTGGTAATCCGGGCAGTCCGGCGGTGGGGGGGGCCCCGGCCGCGGGACCGCTGCCGCCAGGCCCGCCGGCGACGGCCGCTCCCACCACGCCCGCGGCGGACGGGGGTCCGCCGCCGCCGACCGCGGCAGGGGGGCCCTGCGGCCCTGCGGGCCCGCTGCCCGCACCTCCCGCGCCGCCGGCCCCGCCGCCCGCGGCCCCCGTCACCGTTACGGCGGACGAGGACGAGGAGTTGGGCCCGCCGATTCCGCCGCCCCCGCCCCCACCACCACCGGCCCCGCCGCCGCTACCTCCGCCACCTCCACCTCCGCCACCTACGCCGACGACGGAGTGTCCACCGCCGGCACCGGGCACCGGGGGTGGGGGCGCAGTATCGTGAGGAGTCGTCGAATGCGCTGTCTGTTGTACCGGCAGCGCCCCAGCATAGTATCCGCCGTTGATGCCCTCGGAGTAACTGCTGAAGAAAAGAGAAAGCGAAAAACAACATCATGGGCGAGACCTTGAAAATTTCGCGCGCCACTTTTTTTTTCAGTACTTATGTAGTAGAGTAGCTTTTATTTGTAGTGTGTAGAGTAGCTTCCAATTTTCTTTTTCTTTTTGACTCTGTGTGTGACTTTTCGTTACTCTCTAAGTGGCGCTCTAGGTGTGCTCTAGGTAGAGTAGCAATCGTTCCTCGCCAACGAGAACAGGAACGCGAGAACGCACACACAGGTCATCGAGATTCCCGAGAACGGAATCGTCTTTTTCTTTGTCTCTTTCTTTCGTTTTCTATTATCTTTATTAGTCTCGTCTAAGCGCTTAGTCTTTACACTCTATACACACACGCATCGAGAGATTTTGTCACGCTCGAGTTTCACGATCGCTTTCGGACTTTCACTCGGAAGAGAAGAGAAGTTAACATCTGCTCGAAAAGCCGTTTCTGAAAATTACCAGAGATACAGTGTTACTCATATCACGAAATTGATCTAATAATATTTTAAGAATTTTTTCCGTTAAATTTTAGTTAAGGTTTCTGGCTCCTCTCTCCTTGTTGTTGCAATTGCGCCATCTTAGATAATTCAACTGGACACATTTCAACGCTTAATTTTCTTCTTTCAGCAACTTCAAAAATTCTTATTAAGATTCTTCCTTATTGAAGAAAAATCTTCTTTTCAATTCTCTCTACGAACAAATAAAAAATTCTATCCTTTTATTTTTAGCATTTTTCTGAAATTCTTGCATTGTTTTCTTAGTATTTTACGAAAAATGCTTTAATAAAAAATTTAAATGAATTTTGGAAGAAATGGAGCTCTTATTTTTATATAAATAATTTTAAACCTTTCTTTTCTTTCTTAACAAATGTTAAGATTTGTATATGTTAAGTGTATATGTTAAGTGTATATGTTAAGTGTTTTTCATAACTTTATAACTATCTTAAGCATAATTTTAGTTTCTCTAAATATAGATTTAACATGACTTGGAATGTCATTTCTTTAAATTTTCAAATAAATAAGACGATAAACCGAAAAATCTATTAAAAAATACTTAAAAAAATTGTATGTTAATTTATAATCTCGTGTGTCCATCTTATCTCTCTTTTTGTCGTCATATTTATTTTTTATACGTTTTAAGTCTTTTGATATATTTTTAATTTCTTTTTCTTCTACTCCAATAATATATTATATTTTATATCTTTTTATGTACAATAATAATATTTATATTAATAATAAAATATTTTTTATATAAAAATAACAAAAAGATTCTCGCTCTCTTCAATCAGTCTTACGGTATTATGACATCATAATAACTAGGGTTGCCAACCGTCCAGTTTTGACCCGGACTGTCAGGTTTTTAGGAGTCTTGTCCGGTGTCTGGTTGACAAGTCAAACCGGACACCGGACGTTTCTAAAATTGTTTGAAAAAACAATATTGTAAGAGAGAGGTGAGAGAAAGAAGAAAGAGAAAGAGAGGGAGGGGGAGAGAGAGACAGAGAGAGAGAGAGAGAAAGAGAGAGAGAGAGAGAGTTTCTTACTTGAAATTTTGTATTTAATGTAGTTTTATGTTTACTGTTTCTGTCCGGTTAGATTTTGTCCCAAAGACGAAATGTCCGACGAAATGTAATTTAGATATTTGGATTTGGCAACCCTAATCATAACCCAATGTAATAAGTTATATGTTTTAAGATTAGCGCCATATACACGCAACTCTTGTCTTGATTTTTTAGAAAGAGCAGAGAGTATATCATATATATATATATACAAATCAACATTTGTCTCAAAAAGATTATAAAGTCAGAAGCGATAAATCACATGAATTATTTTTCTCGCTAATACGAATCGAAGTAAATTAGCTTTGCTATCACATTCGTATTTGAAAATATAAATTGATAAAATATACTGAAAACTCTCCTTTTTTAATTAATATTTTTTAATAAATCCATGTACGCGTATTCTTGTATTATTCTCAAGAGAATAAATTTAATAATCGATCAAGATTGATCTATTAATATTATACAAATATGTGAATACAAATATGAATCAAAGTCTTCATTTTTTAGTTTTTTAAAAGTCATCAAAAAAGCTAATTTAATTCGACGCATAGTGCGAGAAAAAGAATTCATGCGATTTTTTTAATATTATAACTTAAAATGGCGCTGCAGTGAGGGACCAGGAGCCTTAATACAATAAGAAGGAGGGAGAAGAGAGCAGGCATATGTAAAAACAAATTTTTACATTTCGCGTTATCAGAAAAAATATATAAATGATACATTTTTAATACATTTGTATAGCTTATGCTATAGAAAGATACAAATAATTAAATATACTTCTAAAATATACAATACGGATCTCTATAGATAATTTTTTTGCACAAATTTGATCAATTTCGTGACAGTCACTGTATCCCTTTTCCCCCGGTGATTTGCAATCAAAGAAAAAAGAAGAGAGAGGAATGTAAACATCGTATATAAATGTAATATACTGCGTCAATATAACTGCATATATATATATATATATATATATGTATATATATATAAAAATATCCGTCTACGTCTTTTTCTTTTTATTCAACAAATCGTGAGACAGACTTTTTTTTAATTATTTTTTCGAACTCTGAAAATCGCGGGAGGCAGGGGGAGGCAGGCAGACAGAGCCTGGCTGGGGAAGAGGCGCTTACCCAGTCGAGGAAAGGAAGTATTCCTTGTTCACGCAGTTGCGCAGGCAGTCGGGTATGCGACCGACGATCGCCCGTCGTATCTCGCTCGCCGCCATCTCACGTAACTCCGTGCAGCTTGCATCACTATAGAAGGCGGCGTGTGGGGTGCACAGTAAATTGGGCGCATCTTTCAATGGACCTGCACAATATACATTGCAAAATTGATAATCGAGAAAATCAAGGAAATGCAAGCATGCATGCAAATATAATTCAATATATTCGATACTTTTTCACAGAAGATGTATATAATATAGAAAAATGAGATTATAAAACTGGCACTTTTCCTCTATGTATAAAAGTCATGAATAATCTTGTAGAGTGTGATATATAATAATGTAGAATATGTGATATGTAATAAATTTCTCTTTTTCTATGGATATTCTAAATATTGAGCATAAAATAATAAAAACAAATAAATAAAATTGCATAGAAAAACTTGGCTAATAATTTAATCTATTCTCAATCATATTTTCATCAATTTTATATATATATATATATATACACATACATACATATACATATATATATATACACACACACATAGAATTACCAGAAATTATATAGGATTATTTTTACCATAAAATATACATCTTCATTATGACTGCTTCTCTTTTTCTTATTTTTTTCTTTCGTGTCGCTGTTAATCTTTTTTCTTTCTTTTATAAGCCATGGAGGAAATTTGGAAAGGTGAGAAATAGTCAGTCGAGATGGAAGTTAGGCACCGGGACAGATAAGACTCACACTGATTAGACTGACCCTGAAAGACGTTGTATGGCTCGTTTTCATGGACATCTAACGCAGCCGCGCGAATTCGGCCTTGTTTGAGCGCTGCGGCAAGCGCATCGTCGTCCACCAGACCACCTCGCGCTGTATTGACTAAAAATGCTCCCGGTCTCATCTATAGACATATGTATGTTTTTATTTTTCTTATAATGTAATTAACTTATACTATCATTTTTATTGAAGTATATATATGTGTCAACAAGTTATTATTATATAATTATTAATTTATTTTGTCATAACTAATTCAAATAAAATAAATAAAATTTGATAATATATTTTCAGAAATTTCTCAGCTTTATAGTAAATAATAATGTATAAATTCAATTTTCTCTCTCTCTCTAAATATAATATCTAAATATTAATAAATTTGTAAAAATTAATAAATAAAAATAATTCTCCAAAAATACTCTGTGTGTCTCTATAATAAAATTAATTTCTTTTCGTAATGTAATAAAATTGATTATTGTAAAATCGATTAAGTTGTGCTTGAATTTAAAGCCTTTATGTATTAAAGGTTTTGTAAATATTTCTTATAATTTTATAGACACACAAATTGACACACGTACATGTTTAAATATAGCGTATATATGTACATACGTCTACGTGCGGATACATACCTGTTTGATAGTATATTCGTTTATTAGATGGTGATTGTGTTCGTTCAAGGTACAGTGTAGAGATACACAGTCTGATTGAAATAGCAAATCCTATAACAAATAATAACTTTGGTTAAAAGGTAAATAAATAATTATTAAAAAATGTTCTGTTTATTAAAAAGATAATCAATTATAAAAAAAAATTTTCTGATTATTATATTCTACTCGTTAAATATAAGATTAAATATTTGAGTTTTCTCTTTGAAATATAAAGTTACAATTTACATTAAAATTACATTGAGAAATATAATTTATACCTTTACATGTAATAATTTAAAATTGATTATTCACGATAATAACACAATAATTGATTACTCGTTAAAATAAATAAAATCGCTAATCAATAATGTCCAAGAAACTTATGTTTTATGTGTAGTTGGAACAAAAATTTATAATTTTTTTTCGCAATATTATACAAAAAAATTTATATATCTTGAAATAAAAATTTGATGATTAAAATTAATTTCTAAAATAAGATTTATGATAGATATAAAATAGAACACTTTTACATGTACAAACTTATTAAAATATAAACTCCCTAATATATTATTTATTAAATGTTACATATAATAATAATATATTAAGGAATTTTCATATCCAAATTTATTCCAAATCGATCTAACAGTTAATGCAATTAAAGTCAGTTTATAGTTTCATAATAAATATAAAGTATACAGACCTGTAATGTGTAAACCCTAGTGAGACCTAGTGATTTCTCGATGCCGTCCGGCAAATAAGGATCGTAGAAGATGACAGTAAAGCCAAAAGCTTTGGCACGCAACGCAACAGCGGAACCGATCCTACCGAGACCTACAATACCTAATGTGTCACCCCGTATCCTTGCGCAACCAGTTGCTGCTTCTCTCACCTGAAATACGCGCACACAAATAACACTTATATAAAAAATTATCTAACATTTTTAAATAGTAATAATATATATTTCAACAATAATAATATAATTCTAATAGTAATAGCTGAATATAAGAAAGTTTACTTGTTCTGGTCCTGTGAACTTCTTGCCCTCGCGCACCATATTCGCAAGCCAATAAGTGCGTCGATAAAGATTTAGTATAAGACAAAGAGTCGTATCGGCCACTTCCTCAACGCCATAGCCAGGCACATTACACACTGCAATACCGAGCTCGCCGGCCGCCTTAACATCGATGTTGTCCACGCCGGAACCAATCCGGACGATAATTCGCAGCGTCTTGAACTTTTCCAAATCCTCCTTTGTCAAAATTATCGTGTGCCACATCAGTGCACCCACTGCTTCATTTAATACCTATTTGAAAATCATCGCATTATATCAATTTTCAAACGTGTAATATTTCTCTTAATTATTACAAAACAATTTTTTCGAGAAATCTATTAAATATGAAATATCAAATATACACTATATATATTACATTAGAAATAGAAAAAATTATACATATATAAGATATGCTGTGTGTGAAGAGATATATATAACAATATTAAATGTAAAAAATTTTTTATAAAATAGAGATATAAACAAAATAAATATATATAATATACTACATGAATTAACTTCTTTGTGTGTGTGATTCAAGCCAATTAAATAGTTTTGTTTTGAAAATTTTAGAGTTTCATTCAATGTGTAAACTCAATTAAAAAATTTTGCTTATTAAATAAGTAATCTTTTAATTTTATTATATATTTATCGCTATAATATTTGTATTATCACTGTTATTTTTGTCCAATTATTAATTATGCCACTGTATATATGTTATTTTTTTGTATATGATAGCGCTTAGTTGTATATATTGTATCCAATTGCTGTTTCTAAAATGTTAATACATTTTATTGGTTTTAATATATTTTACAAAATGTTATGTAGAACTTTATATTCTTCAAAATACACTTTCTGTGCGCTTTATAAGTTTTATAATAAATGCAATAAAAATAAATACAATAAAAAATAACTGATGATGATAAAAATACTAATTTTCTTATTATCATTTTTAAAAATAAACTTCTTCTCTTATCCCTAATAAACTATATAACATTATTTTTAATGTTTAAATAAATCTTTCAAATATACAAATTAAATATAAATTTGTATAATAAATTGCCAACTGGAATCATGCAAATCTGTAAAACCCAAAATAGCTGAAACATGGATCAAATTATTAAAAAATTTAGATTTTTATTCTAATTTTTATTCTATATATGATGGAGAGAAAGGAAATATGAACTAAATGTGTGTTGTTAAAGCAAATTGTCGAGTGTCATTTTTAATTTATCATTTTTAATTTATTTATACATATATATATGAAATTTGTTTCTATTACCATTGTACTTATTATTTGCCTAGATTGATAAAAATCTAAATAAAAATCGAAACGTTTCTAAATGAAAATCTTACTAAATCCTTGCTCTTTTATATAAAAATTCATCGAGATAGATTTATTTCAACAAAATTATACTTGTGATTTATATTATCTATTAAAATATCACTTTTTTAATTCATCAAATAGCTGCACGAGTATATAATGTAAATAGAAAGAAAGTAGGTAAATATTAGAAAAGATACATAGAATATTTCTGAAATTAATAAAATTCAAATCAAATGATTTTGCAAAACTTTTAACCAATGTTTACAATAATATGATAACATTGATAAAAAATCCTTACTAAAAACTCTAAAAAAAATTTGTCTCAAATTTAATCGTTACAGCAATCTGCATGTCTTGTTCTAATATGCAAATTTTAATATTTCGGTATTTTAATATCTGCCTTAAAAAATCCTAATCTAACATTTTCATGAATATTTTTTATGAATATTTATATATTATTCCGCAACATTCTACAAAATATTAATTCTAATTCTACATATATATACAAACATTACATACACGTATGTTATTCTATTTGATATTCTTGAATATTTTAAAAAAATTTTCTGACTAGAAGAAAATTTTAACACCTCTGATTACCTTCTCATGTATCTCTGAAGTAGACTGCGCATCGCAAAAGGCAACAGTCGCGACATCCTTGAGAATGGGCATCTCAATGGAGCAATCGCGACCATCGAGAAGCGCAACCAGTGGTCGTGTCTGAATCGGTCCATTGGCAATCGGACCCCTCAAGTTCTCCATACGAGGGCGTTTGGGCATCATCTTCCGTTTGTCCATCGGTCAGCAGACCGCCCCCCCTATTTTTATTGTTTTCACTGTGCGCTCTCAGTGTCACTAGAAAGAAAAATTACGAACGCTGCCCTCCCCCTTCCACTCTCCCTCCAACAACGATAGAAGACGACAGAATCTATCTATCAACAAGACACTCGCAGCGGAGATGCCTCTTCTAGTCCAACTAGTACAATGTTTCAGCACTCTCCTTGTTTTTCCGGCTTTGTCACACAAACTGCTTTTGCAACACTGACTTCTGGTCGGTCTTCGGGCAGGAACTGCCGAATCTCCAACTCATCACGGCTCAATAAATACCGTCTCCTGAAATTTATAGAAAGTCAAAAATAAATTTTATAATATATACATAATATATATATATATTTATAATATGGAGTTAAGCTTTCGCAGCTGTCACTCTATCTCTTTCGCTGTATTATTACATTGCAATTTCTAACGCGACAATAATTTATCAAGTTCATTTCGCTATCATCAATTGATTATGTCTCGTAGAGACATAAATCTCTGTTGCAAGACATTACATACATACATTAAATTTCACATACAATGATGTTAATTCACACAAAGTATATATTACATATTCCACGCTAGTCTATATATTACATTATATACTGTGTCGCCATTCGCAATTATTTCACGGCCGAGACGAAAGGTAAATTTTTGACAATAAAGATAAAGTTGGCGAGATGGCTGCGCCATATCCTACAAACACGCATTGTCGGGGATTTATCACCCGCGTGGAAATAAATGCTCCAATTCTACCGCAGCGACGTCGCGAGAGCGACGAGGCGAGACGCACGGGACTATTTCCATCAACAATCCGACGTCTCGCGACCATTTCTCGAAATACGAACGAGACTCCGATTACATCTAAACGACCCCGAGAGGCACAAGGGAGGCATCGCGCTCGGCGAAACGGCGTGCTCGAGTCGCTCGCCACCGCCGCTTCGCTTCGCTTCGCGACTTTTTAGGTTACCTTGAATTGCGCCGGCTTAACCTGCGCAATACGATAGCGCGTTGGCTGACTGGCTGGTTAGCCACCGACACCGAATTTCAGACCGCCTCTGGACTCGGAACACGACGACGAACGGGACGAGGTTTGCGTCGCGAGAACGATCGGCGAGAAAAAAATGAGAATCGAAACGGAAAAGGGAGCCGGGAACCGAACTGCGCACAGCAACCCGGGGAGAAGAAGGCGCTCTCGCAGATGCGGTACGTTACGGCACGAAACGGAACGGCACGGAACGGAACAGAACGGAACGGAACGGCACGGCACGCCACACGCCACAGCGGCGCTCGCTCGCTCGAGGGCGCTGGGGCTGATGTTTTCGGTAGCGTTAATAGCGCGAGAGCCCGTCTTCTTTCTCTCTCGCGACCGCGCGCGCGGACAGGCGGACCCGTTTCCAACTCGTTTTCGGCGGCGGCGGCGGCGGTGGCGGCGACGAGACCGATTGAAAACCAATCGTTATTAACGTCCGCGTTCGCAAGTGTTGCACTTTCTACGCGCTTTATTCCTTGCCTTACGATTTCTCTTCATCGCGTTAAATATGTCGGAAAAATGCAAGAAAAATGTGCAAGAGCGTATGTCGATTATTACATCTATCTGCACATCTTTCGCGACATGTTATGGGTAAATGTCTCAATATTCATATTTGAATGAGAATCGTTGGTTGAAATTTGAAAATCATGTCTTATTAATTTAGTATATCGTGTATAATCTGTGTATTTTATTATCTACTTTTTAATCTCACTTTTTATCTTTTACATGTGTCAAATATTGAAACATAAAATATTAATGACAGAGACTTGCAGTGACACAGAAACGTGTAAATGAAGGACAGTGATTGGAAAACCATCATTACTGTTCGCGAAAGTGTTGCACGCAAAAGCATTCTCTCTTTTCTCTAGTATATTTGTTGCTAATATATTCCCTAGTGTAACATCACGTACTCTAGTAATAAATGCACGTGAGAAAGCGTAATTAATATTTAATTTTCAAATGTGCTAGCTTTTAAAATTACGCTAATATTGCAATTATGCAGGATGCGTCATAAATTGATGGAGAACAGAAGGAGCGAAGATTATCACAAAGCTATTATAATTAAAAATTCACAATTATTCAAATATATATTAGTTGTGTGTTTAAGAATTGAAATGTTAGTTATATTTTATTAAATTACTTTAACGTTATTAATCAAAGGAACGTTGACAGTTTTATAGAAACATGGAGTTTTATCAAATTATGAATTGAAGAAAGCCCACTGACAAGTGGCGCCCTCACACGAATGTCATGGATCATCCCACAATTATCGGAATGGCATTTTGACAAAGATTCACAGATGACAAATCTTTTATTAATTTAAGCTTATCGTGTCTTTAGATCCATTAATTTTTTTCTTTAGACTTAGTTTTGGCTTTGTTACATTTAGTTACACTTACTAAAATACTTTTACTATTAATTTCAACTCTATGACTTTATTATTCTTAGACATTTCAGTTACGTCTTTATATAGTTTTATTATTAATTTATTATTAATTTTAATTTTAATTTTCACTTTATTAGCTGGACCTTGTAACCTTCAACTTTAAATCTAATTTCAATTTTTGTTATATCGTTAATTTTATAACTAATGTTTTGCGTGGATTTCTTATTGTCTTGACGATACTTTTAATTATTATAATTACTAAAGAATGATGCGAAACTATATCAATTAACAATTTGCAATTTTTAAATATACCTTAGCTAATAAAAACGATAATACATGTCGGTTTTCCTCTTCTCTCCTCTCATCGTGGAAAATAAACTTATTAAATATATATGTACAAGTGGAGTACTGTGTAATCGTTCCGAGTGAACTATCTCGTGGCAATGAGATGGTTCTAAATGCAATGTCTTCATTCGACAAATATTCGCATGCCATGATTCAAATGTCGCATCAAATGGGTAAGGTAATATTGACGTACAATATTGCAGTTGCTATAATGCAAATAAAAATCGCTATACAGAATATATTTCGAAATTTTAATTTTACATGTAGACGACTTGAAAAAAAATATAATATCCTTGAAATAAAAGAGTACAAGCAGAAAATAACGAAAATAAAAATGTAATTAAAAAATTAAGATATCCGATATTTCAAAACAAAATAAAGTTGTATTTTCTTTTCATTGTAACGTGTTTATCCTAACTTGAATTTTTTTTACGCGTTCTCTATTCTATCTTTTCTATTTCCGTATTTCATTTATATCCGTATACGATAGCTTTTCTTTCATCTTTTATTGTTTTCATGTCGTTGGTTATTTAATCTTTTGTTTTAATTTCTTTCTTTTTTTATTTATATACAATTTTTTGTGGAATATATTTGTACAGAGCCGCTGAATTTTGGAATTTGTGAGTGCGTACACGCGTTACACATATACAGTAACTTAAGATGACGTGCGTAATCGGAAATGTAGTACGCGTAAGGAAGGCTATGGAAAACGAGATCGCTGCTGGCCTCAGCGAAAGCGAGCTACGAGGACGCGACACTAACGCTACGAACTCTGCCGAGCCAAGCACTTTGACTTGGGCACATGTTGTGCCAACTCAGCGAAAACGTAAGCTCCTATCATCGAAAGGAGGAGAGGAGGGCGAGATTAAGCCCTTGTTCGACAGCTGGTAGCGTATATCACGCATTATGTATATGCATCGTTCAACGGCGTCGAGGAAGTATACTTCGAAAAGAAAAAAAAAGTGTATGTACGCGCGCGCGCAAAAAGTGACAGGTAAATTAATCGCTCTGTAATAATCGTCATAAATAAATACTTATCATAAATAAAATGGTTTAATTACATTATAGTGTATTATATATGCACTTATATAATTAATAAACAAAGATGTGTTTTTTTTATAATGTGTATATGTATTGAAAACTTTTGATCCGAAAATAATACAACATATACATACTCTAAATAAATAATAGTGCTTTATATTTTCTTTATTTTTGTGATTTTTTTTAGTCGAATTTTTTTATAAAAAAATAACAGATTACTTGATGATTAGCAATAAGATTTAAATTAAATATAATTTATAAATTAAATATAATTTCTCGCTCTCAAATCTCGTGCAGATGCATATTTCTCGATATTTAGGAATCACATGCTTCTATAATTTGGATTAGTAAGTAAAGAATACACGATCCCTTAAATGGGACGCCTCGACCAAGTGGTTAAACTCAACCCTTCGACTTAATCCCGGTATGCAACAGAGCCTTTCGATTCAGAGAGACAAAGACGGACAGATCAGTGCTTAGAGGACGAAGAGGGGATGCGAAGGACAAAAGCGGAGGTGGGAATACAGGGGAGTGAGTGGAGTTACGAACGGGATGGGGCGCGCTATGAGGGCGAAGTTATCCAATTATTGTCTAACCTGGGAGCAACTTTACTTGGCGGAGAACCCGTGGATGGGGTAGGGATGGAAGGGAAAAGCTCGGTCCTGCCGGGTCCCCCCATCCTCCACAATCGAGCCACGATAAAGTAAAGTTTGTTTCAAAACTTGCCGTTCTCGCGGGAAGGGAGGGAGGGGGAGAGAGAGAAAGAGAGAAAAGTGACTGGATTTTTGTTAGTGACACGTAAAATTCAAACAACTTTGCTTTTCAATAATTGAAGCGAGTTTTTTTTACACGATCGAGATGTAATCGATAAATGTACAGAGAAAGAAGTGCATTTATTGGGAGTTTTCGCTTGTCTCGAATATCAATTCTTGTTTCGCGGTTTAAAGTCAATTTATTATTTATTTTATCACACAACTTACATTGATATAATCCACAACAATTTCTAGATTTTCAAAAGTAAATCATAAAGATTTCTAAAGATATCTAAAGATAATTTGTCAAAATGCTTTTTAAATTTTGTAAAATTTATTAATATCTTTATAATTTATCAATATACAATGCGTATTTTTTTCAACGAAAACTTGCACATCTTATCGGATCATTATCAATGAAGAATTGGCATTTTTATCAAAACGGACGCCGCCATGTATTATATTATGTTTTTTGACAAGTTAATTCTTGGATCAAATTGTGTGCCAATACGGGGAACATTTATATAATTGCCTTGTGTTTAGAAATTTTGTACATCTTTCCTTATAAATAATAAAATTATACAATATTGACAAATATATAATATTAACATTAAATAATATTAACATTAACATTGAAAAATTTATAAATTCTCAAACATTGTCATATCCTGTATTGCTTCTTTTTTTCGAAGTGTTTCGCGTGAGAAAGAGATTCTGATAGAAGGAGGGTAGAGAAAGAAAAACAAGCGGGGGATAAGGAAGTCGTCCAATTATGACGGCGAGTATCGGTGTCGGTAGTTCGGCCATTCTCGTCCTCTTGAGAGGGAGGAAAAGGGATCGCGTGGAGGGGTTGTTGCTCTCTCCGCTCGCCATACTTTCCACCTCCGAGTGAACGGCCAGGGGAAGGGATGAGGGAAGGAGAGGCGACTACTTAAAGTTGGCGGAAAGTTTGGTTCGGCAGCAAAGTTAACTGAGTTAAGTTCTCCGCTCCTAAAGCGAAACTTCGCTGCTTCTCTCCAGCGCCTCCTCCTCCTCCTCCTCAACCTCCTCCTTCTCCTTCTCGTTGTTGCCACTCCTCTCACCTCATCTCCTCCTTCTCTCTTTCTCTCAAACGATGAGCGGTTTCTCCTCGACATTCCGACCGTTTGTCCGAAGGAATGAATAGTGTGTTTTGGGATTATTGCCTCTTCTTCACGTTCACGACATCCGGTGTGTCTCGTGTTAAAGAGAGAGAGAGGGGGGGGAGGGGGAGAGAGAGAGAAGAAATTGAAAGTCCGCGGGATGTCAGTCATTATAAGCGACCACTTTTGTGCAATCGCAAACATACGCAAACGAGACGCATTGTGAAATAAAAATATCGTTAATTATATTGGAAATTAACTATTATTATCTAATGCATTATTTGAAATATAATTTAGGAAAACTGTAACAACTTTTTTTTTATTTCACTATAAAAAAATACTAGTCTAAGAAAAATTAGACATTCTCTCAGAGAATGAAATAAATAAAAATGAAAAATGAAATTAATGTATTGACGTGTGAGTTTAATAGATATTAAACGTCCTCGCAGATTAAATTAATTAAAAGATTACTGCGCCAAAGATTCAAAGTATAAGCGACTTTTAGCGACGAAGAGACAGCTTAACGCAGACAATTGCGAATCTGTTGAACTCTGCAAACGCGGTTCGGCGGCCTTGAGGCTGCACTTCTCGCCGCTTTTCTGCACGCATCGACACATATGCCACGCACGTGGCGAGATGCGGACTCTGTCCTTTTTTTCCATCTCTTCTCCTTTTCCTCTCTTTCTCTCTATTTGTATATGTCTCGATCTCTTTTCTTTTCTTTGTCTTTGTCTCCCTCTCCTTCCCTCCCTCCCTCCCTCTCGCAAGCGCACATCGATGTAGGTAATACGTGACGCTCTTAGGCTAATCGACTCACCCACTGACTCATTACATCGATTTCTCGAACCGCTGCTGGTGCAAGAATTTCTCGACGAGTTATTAACCCCTTTACCTAGCGTACAATCATGTAGGAAACATATTTCACCAATTTTCGAATATTTGTTGATACGATATATACAATTTATTAAATCGTAACAATTATAAAATTACAAACAAATACAAAATACAATAAAAATTAATTATATTCAGAAAATGCAGAATGAAAACGAAATAGGATTACATATTCAATCAATGACACGCGCTAATCGCGTTTCAATATTAATGTATAATTCATAAGGCTTACGTTTCCGGATATGAAGAATAAAAAGAGAGGAAGATAGAATCATTATGAAAATTAGATTTTATGGCATTCCTAGTCGTATTAGAATGACGTAAGGATAGATATACATTCCTTTCGCTGTACAAAGTTGCTGTTGCAAGCTTGTGCAATTCTTGCAATTTGTTTTGGCCAACGATATCGCTACCATGGCATTCTTCGTCAATAAGCTAATATTATCGCGCGCAAAAATGCTTGCGTGTCGAATTTGGTACAAACATCTTCTGTTGACGTTAGTCTGTCGTGATAATTTTTTGTGGATATAACGTAAATTTGAAAAAAATTGATAAATATTAAATGAAAAAGGAATGAAAAGATAGAAATATTATTTAAAAAAATTAATATTAACAAATATATACAGTGAAAAAGTGTCACTGCGTAATATAAAATCATAAATGAATTATATGAAAAATTGATAATGCGCACACAAATGTCAATCAGCGATATATCAAACGTAATTAGTAACAGTCGATCGAGTCATTTGCTTCCCACGCGATCAATGAGGCGTTGAAAGCGTAAAGAGGGTGAATGAATATACCCAGTGCGTGGCAAACACCTGCGATGGCAATAAAGAGCTAACATTGTACAAAATTTGTAGCAACTTGATAGAAAATAACATTTATATTTTATTTATTAATTTTTTTCTCTCTTATTATCTTCCTTTTTAATTTTAGTTACTTTTAATTTTATTATTTTTCTTGCTCTATTTTTATATCTATTTTATCTTTAAATCACTCTAAATTTCAAAAAATTTTCTATATAATTCTCTTTTATCATTTCTACTATTTTTTATTATTATATTATATTTCAAAATATTACATGTTTTTATTTTTATTTTTTATTACTTTTATAATAAATTTCTCTTTTCTAGAAGTGGAGGAAAAAAATTCACCGCGTAAATTGTCCCCATTCATAATATAGGCAGTGTTAAGGATCAAGTGTCATCACTAGCGAGGAACAATGCAGTTGATTTGCAGAGATGCACCGGCTGTACGCGCTATTCATTCGCGGAGAAAGCGCGACGAGTGTATCGGCCTTGTTAAGTTTCAAAGTTACACACACTTGGCGACGTAGAGTTTGCAGCCCCCGTCGCCGATAACCTCGCGCTTTCTACACTTTGAATCAGAATTTTCTGCGCGTCCCTCAAACCTTACAACCAACTTTTCTTACTATACTCGCAACGAAAAAGCTTATCTATACAAGTGTAAGCACGTGTTTATAGAACCACTTTCGATCAATTGTAATGTATACAATACGTCTCTTCGATTCTATTTTAGAAATTACGTTGGAAATGTTTTAATTTTATATATTCATATGTATATAATTTTATAAATACATGTATATAATTATAATTATTATTATAATATAAAAATAAATAATAAAATAAAAATATATAGAAATAGAAAGCTAAAAGATTTAACAAATAACAAATATAAATATAATTAAAATAAAAATAATGTGAAAAATATTAATTTGAGGTAAACTTGTTTATCTCGTTGTAATTTTTAAAATAAATTAAAAAAATATTCAACGGAGAGAAAGAGAGAGAAAAAAATCTGAGAGTCCTACATATTTTTACGATGTTGCACTCTCTTGGTGAATCACGTAAAGCACCTGACTTGAGTTTAACGCAACATCTCGACGTTAAATGCTTCGAACTTTTGAATATATGTACCTAACAATAAATGTATATATGTATATGTTTATATACACACAACCTTAAGTGAATATGCAAATTACCATACATCATATACCATAAAATGATTTTGTCTTCTCCATTGAAAGAGGTTTGTCAATTTTCACAAACATTTGCCTTTTCAAATAAAAGTCAAAGTTGCTAGAGATGATGAATTGCTATCCGAGTTTGTTGAAGAATTTTCAGGCCTTCAAAAAATTTTTATTCAATTTTATAAAAATATGAGATTTGATACTCTTACAAGATATGCAAAATGAAAAAATCATACTTTTATCACTATAAATAGTTTCTAAACTAAATAATCTTAAATTTCAGAAAAGAAAGATGTCCAATTTCAAATATATTCTTTAATAAAATTTTAATATAAAAGAAGCTTTCTCACGCATACACATATGCATGCTCGCGTTGAGAAAACAAAAATATCAAACAATTTTTAAATTTTCAAATTATGCTAAAAATCTATATATTTAAAAGAATATATCACGAGGAATTTATAAGAAAAAAAACATGTTTCAAATAATGATATAAAATTGTGTGATTTCGCTATATGAATAATCTTTTAATCTCTTTTAAATCTCAAATAATATTTTGTAATCTCCTTTTTTACATCTAGTAATTTTCAGACACCCTATACATACATACATACATACATACACGTACACGCGCGCACACACACACACACATCCACACCCACACACACACATTCATATACACAGTTAGCCGCGACGGGTTAGCACAAGTGCGTAAAGCGCGCGAACGGCTGGCCTGAGTAGTTTCACGGAGAGTTTAGTTCCTCCTGGTCGCGGTGTGCCGAGAGATACGGCATCTTGACTCCTAGTAGAGTAGCAGCGACGTCGAGAGAACGAGAGAGAGAGAGAGAGAGAGAGAGAGAGAGAGAGAGCGAGAGTAAGGGGGAGGGAGGGGGAGGAAGAGAGTGTGGCACAAGCAATGGCCGCGAGACTCGATCGATGTCTCGGCAACTTCCCTCTCTCGCCGCTCAACGCGACACGTCCCTCCTCCATCGTGCCATCGCCATCACAACTCGCCTCATCCCGTTCTCGTCAGCGTTTCCCTTCCCTCCCCCTCCCCTCCCGCCCCCTCCCCATCCCGCCTCATCCCCTTTTCCCAAACCTGCCGCGACTCCACCGAGCATCATCTTCCCCCCTTTCTTCGAACTAAATCCCGGAGAACCGTTCACCGCCACGCCGTTCTCTCGCTCGTCGAGTCTGTTTACAATGGCGATGCGCTACTCCCATTATCCCCGGTGTACTTCACCTTCGGACCGACTGCATCGCGGAACGACGCGGCGGTAACGATGATGACGATTACGAGAAAAGGAACGGATCGACGACGGTCTCCGAGCCCCGAGCTGATGTGTAAATCTCGTCCTTTTTAGACGCCATGAGTCTTAAACGAATCTTTTAATCCCTGTGAGTCGCACATTTTCTTGCCCTGTTTCTCCTCGCAATGTCTTGTCGCAGTTTTAGTCGTCTCAAAGCACTTGAAAAATTCGAAAAAAGTATATATAATATATATTTCGATTTTTTTTCGACATCTATCGAAAATGATCATGTATGACAAAAGTGTTTTATTAAAGAAATCTCGAGAAAAGTAATGAAGATTATTATTTGATATCTATATAATAATGGTATATAATTTTATAGATTGTCAAAGTTTTTATAAAATTCGTGGAGCATTGTTTCTTAAATTCTTATACCATGATAGTTTGCAAAGTTTTTTTAAAAAAACAACGAAACAATATTGCAAGATCCGCGTTATGAGAGCTATATAAAATGTGATTTCTATACCTTCTTCTCTTAATTTATCCCATTATTGAGTTTTTCTCGTGGAAAGGACTCTTCTTTTACGAGGCAGAAAATTATGAAGTGCCGTACAATAAAACCATAACATGATTTTACCATATTTTCTTCACAACGAGATGTAGTCACAACTTCGACAGAGTCTTATATGGATTTGTATCATAAAATACTAAAACAGCTGATTATTAATATTATAAGAAATTCTCAAATTTTGGAATTTTCTTTCTAGAATCAACAATTTATCTAGGTAGAATATTCAAAATAATGGCAAAAGTGTGTTAAATATTAATATGAAATTATAAATACAATTGGCATGTGCATTCATTGACACAGGAATATCATTTATTTATTTATAGACACACTCTTATTGTTCCAAGATTAATAATAAAGTATAAAGAATGTAAAATCTATAAAAAAATAATAAAGAGATTATGAAAAAAATTTATATTATAGTATAAAATTTTCTTTTCTCACGATGACAAAAATTGTTGCGTCATTCGTGGTATGTACATAAATCGCGCACGGGAATCCGCTGTCTTTATTGCGTGCTAATAGCATGCGCCGTTATCGGTGTGTCACTTAATATAGCTCACGCGCGATGCAAAGAAACGTGAACAGGAAAGCACTCGGCAGTTTAAATCGGTCGAATAATGTATATCAAATATATATTTCTGCGCGACACGGAATGCGCGAGCAAACGAGAAATGAAGTTTGTTTATTCTCAAACTGCTATTTATCCATTCAACGCCATTATGTTAGTCCAAACTTAGTTATGTGTCTACTGTGTAATTTTAAATTGCGTCTAGAAATGGAGAAGTACAGAAACAACAATTATATTATCGCGATCCGAAACTTACGATAAGGGTATACAGATTAAAAATTATTTCTAAAAGTTACTTTTAAATTTAATACACGAGATGGTGAGAGAAATAATATTTAATTATACAAAATTGTAAAAAATAATATTTATTTTGAAAATATATTTTTATACTTTTTATAAAGTTTAAATTCGTTTTATTTAAGAAAAGAAGTTATATTTTTGTAAAATATTTCGCCGACTTGTATTAAAATTGTTACATCCACAATCCAACGTCTTTCCATCAATTAAAATAATTAAACGTCAAACAACTTTGTAGCCTACTAAGACTCTTGTACACTTTTATTACTTTTATGAAAAAAATTAAATTTTATAACGCGTTTTCAGCAATGTAATTTTGTTTTTACAGTGACCTTCTTTGTCAAGATAGAGTATTTCTTCCGCGTGAACGACAAAGACGATCGTTTATTCTCCCTCTTGTTTTACTCGGCCACGCAGACGTAGTGCCGCTACGATCGATTTCCCATAATCCCGATTGCGCGTCGACGATTACGCTTCTGCTCTCTCTTGCCGCTAATTAATAATATCAAGATATCGCCGTCCTCTCCCGGCAAAACTTTCAGAAAACTCTGTTGCGTGTATGCCTCGCAACTTTAGGAAAATAAAAAAAATTTCAGCTACTTATTTTCGTCCTTTACACTTTACTCCCGAAACTGATTCATCTCAATAAAAAGTCAATCGCTATTTAATTAAAACATATGTCTCCTTACATTCTTGTTTTACACTTGCTGTACATGCGCGTTATTTATAAAACAAAAATGCTGCAACTTTTCCCGAGTTTCCTTTATTAAAAAAAAAAAAAAAAAAAAATGTCAATTTTTTACGAGAAATATGGCGTCAACGTGATCGAACACCCATGTACAAAAACCGTTCGAATATAGATAGCCGTGTGGAAATGGTGGCCCGTCGGATTGAGAAGCGGCACAGAGAAAGGGAGAGACAGATCGGAGAGAAGGGCGGAGGAGGGGAGGAACAGGGAAGGGAGAAACTCTCGAACGTTGTAACAGGTGCCCCCACCCATCTAGCTGACTCGTCCCGGCGCCATGTCTCTCTTTCTCTTTCCGTCTCTCTCTCTCTCTCTCTCCCTTTTCCCCTTCCTCCCCTCTTTCCACCTACCCAGTTCCTTCTCTTTCTATATCTTATAACATTTCCTGTTCCCCACCCCCTCTCCTTGCCACGCTACTTAGCTTCTTTTACGTATAAGCTAGCAAACTGACCTGGCCCAACTATTCGGCCATACTATTATACTATGACGATTCTTCTCACGGCTGTCTTTCTTCTCGCTAGTTTTCGTTTTCGCGCCAGAGCGAGTTTTCGACGACGTTGACTTTCGCCACCGATTTCCGATTCAGTCTCGCCACAAGCGATAGTCTATCTTGCGACTATACTCATTTAGCATTACAATTTCTCTAAACTCGCTAGAGAGGGTCAAGTACTTTTCAAATTGATCACAACATCACGACTATAGACAGTAGACGATAAGGAGGAAATGAAATAAAAAAAATTATTCTCTTTATATTAGGTGCATAAACGGGATAATATTAGTTTGCATCTCGTAAAGATAAATATTAGTTATATATTATCGTGCAGTTTATTACGCGTATATGCTCCGATTTCTTTATTCCGATGAATGAATCATCATATGAATCATGATTGTAAGCATCTTGGACGCGCGTTCTTTCCGAAAATGACGCTGCGAAATAGATGTAACAAATGCAGAGATATTTATACATAGTTTAATGTACATTAATAATGCCCGATGCACTTGTATTTAATCGGCAAATTTCCCCGCAACACTCGACCATATACGTCCTTTCACTTGCATAATTAATTGCGCGGTTCATTACGTTCGCAAAGAGACAAAAACTATCGATGAGCGTCGCTCATGAATGTCATTTCTCGTGAATGCGGACAAAAGCGTTAACGCTACAAGAGCCCCGTGGACACGATTGGCGGTCGCATGTGTGCGCGCGGTTGGGGAAAAGTGTCCAGCCAGCGAGGAATTTATGAGGAATCTCGCGTAGGGTAGAGATCCGATGGACGGACCGTGCGGTCGAATCGGAGATTCGTGTGACGGCGCGACAATGTACCGTGCGGTCGAGTCGAAGACAATCGATGTAACCGGCCGGCTGGTCGGCCGGCTGGCTGGCTGGCCGGCCGTGCCGTGCCTCTCTCTCGCCGCCGCACATCGTCGGTCGGGCACTTGTACGGATCCCGTAAGCGCGCGCGGCCGGACGCGAAGTGTAACGATGTCCCGAGATCGATAATAACCGCCGCCGCGCCGCTCCACGTCGCTTCACGCCGCGCTTTCGTTCGTTCGTTCGTTCGTTCGTTCGGTTCGGTTTGGTTTGGTTTGGTTTCTCCACCCAAGAACCTTTCTCGCGCTCGCACTCGCGAGAGACAGAGAGACATTTTTTTCTCCCACTCTCACCCTCCTCCTCCTGCTCCCCCGTCCTTCCCTTCGGCTCCGTGTCGTTCCCCCTCTCGATCCTCTCGTGCTCTCTCTCGTCCTCTCCCCCTCCCCGCGCCCTAGCTCATCCGATTTGACCACGCGCGTCGTAATTGCTCGGCGAAAAATAACGGAAGAGCGAAATCCGTGGGATGCGAATCAACGACTCTTTTGTCGTTGCGAATAAGGGAGAAAGAGAGGAAATACTGTATCGAGGTATCGTTTCGGAGACGACCTCGAAAATAATGTTTCAACTGTCAGAGTGGTGTTGGATTTGCGAGTTACCAAGTTGGACTCGTGCATGAGTAACGTCTAATGACCTGGAGCATCGAGAAACCGACTAAAATTTGGACGATGTATTTAAAAAAATAAAAAAGAAATATATATATATTTTGCTGGAGCGTGATAGGAATCGCTGATGACCGCCGTTGATAAGATCCTCCCGGCGAAATTATATCTTTATTTGATCTTGGATCATGCTCACAACTGATCTTATCTTGTTTATACACAAAGAAATAGATACGTCTTGCTGCGATGGATATCGCATTCAATGAAACCTTGCGCCCGTCGTCTACTTTGTATATATGTAAATGTAGTTATTACGATCGTATTTATGCGTGAATAATCACAAATATGACGTCGTACATGTTTCAAAGTAAAAATGTTATACACACGAAATATATGACGTATGTACTTTTCTGTGAAACGATTATATGTATTTTCACATCTTTTTATACATATATGTATACAGGGTGTCCGATTCGTGAGGGACCAAACGAAAAGTGATGATAGATTGGGTCAAACTAAGAAGAAAAGTCCTCTACCATTTTGCAAAATTCGCAATGATTATTAAGTAATAAGCAAAAATGTCACATGAAGGTTACCTTTAATTTTTTAAATGGAACCCCCTTTTTTTATTATGTATTCTTATAGCTTATCTCGAGAGCTTTCCAAAACACTATAATAAAGTATTTCTTTCAAAAAAAAATATGTAATTTGCAATTAACAATTACATATTTTTTCTTAAAAACAATTATGTTTTTTTTTACACCAATTGATTCCTCTCATTATTTTGCATATAAAAGTATTAAGGTAAGATAATCGAAAAATGAATATTTTACTAGATATTTTATGGTTTATGTAAAATTAAGAAATTATTTCAAGCCTCATAACTCGAAAAGTACTCAATGAAGAAATACTTTATTATAGCGTTTTGGAAATCTCTCGAGATAAGCTATAAGAATACATGATAAAAAATAGGGGGTTCCATTTAAAAAATTAAAGGTAACCTTCATGTGACATTTTTGCTTATTACTTAATAATCATTGCGAATTTTGCAAAATGGTAGAGGACTTTTCTTCTTAGTTTGACCCAATCTATCATCACTTTTCGTTTGGTCCCTCACGAATCGGACACCCTGTATAAATATGTATATAAATATGTATTCGATATTAAAAACAAACAAGTTTTAGAAAACAAATTTTCAGTGGAAAAATTTAATTTGTGAAGGTATCTGAGAAATGGATGGCTCAACTTTAGGAGCAAATGCCCAACTTTTTTTTAAATACTTTGTATAATGAACTAATACTATTTCGACATTATTGCACGGTTTTGAGCCATCTTGCATATAATTACACACCACAAACAGTATTGGTCTCTCACTGGCGTGTGATGATGTTCTCTCTAAATCTTCACGAGTTTCGTGACGCTTTCGGATTAAGCGAACCTGATATTCGACCTCGTTACACAGCGAGCAAACCCGAGTCCGAAGACGACTTTGTTGTTGCACGTTATGCGAGTTATCGAACCAACGTTATTTCGAGACTGCCGTATCCAGATGTACGTACAACTCGTACTTCGAATGATGTTTCCACTATAAGGGGCACTTTGAAAATTCATCGATCGAATGCTAAGAATCGACATCATATATATAACATATTTCATTTTCAATTTTACGATTTCTCGCACTATTTAGAAATGACAGCACATCGTTTCTTCTACTCGTATATTTTTTAACGTTCCTCATTTTTTGCTGCTTTCAGAGAAAATTCCTTCGACGAGAAAATTTTATTTCCCATCAAATCTTTTCAAGCAGACGGACGAATGCGTAATGTAAATTCATTTACATATCCGCGAATAAATTCGAAAAAAAATAAATATTAATTTCGAAAAGTTTGACTTAAAACGCGCGAGATTGTCGACACGTTATCGGAAGAAAACGAGATGAAATATTTCGACGCTCGCTTCGGAAAACGACGGTGATGATGCCCGTGAATGCGCTATCGCGTTCCAAAGTTAACTCGCAATTACGACGATAACGCCTGCTCCCCGCTCGTCACAGTTACCAGTAATAAACTCGCCGTTTACGAAAGATTTGTGCCTGCGTGCGTACGCGTAGCAAGATTCTGACGATGCGTGCTTTATATCGCGTAAAACAACATTTTGACAAGTGCAATGTTTATAATGTACATTAATGTGTATTAAAACAATTATATAATCAAATTTAAAAGAAATTTCACCACTTGTATCAATTAAATAAACAATTTCAAATTTTAATTAGTAAGAAGGTGCCAAGTATCACCGGATAATTATTAGGTTTTTTGCGTAAATTTTTTAATAAATTAGCAATTTTCAAAAGTTAAAAGTTTTTGCCAGAGCAAAGTTAACGTGTAAAATACACATCGAATTATATATTATACATGTTTTGCATGTTATTTTTATATTATTATATTTGTAATTATTTTTTATATACTTTTGTTAATAATTACTACTTTTATATATAGCTTATTACTACTCCTTATTATTAGTATTATTATTAGTATTTTAGTTATTTATATAATATTTTTACTTTTGATAATAATTTACACTTTTATACCTTTTGATTCGAGAAAAATACTCGCGTCTTTTACGATCCTGTAGATTCCACGCGACTGAAAATTGCAGGAAAACGAGCGTCTTTCTCGAGGAAAAAAATACTCTATCATAGAGCGCAATGTGTCATTCGTTGTCGTTGGCGAACCGGCATTTAAACGCGAGCTCTCGTTTCTGGCCTTACGTAATTTGCTGAACGCTCGCTTGCGGAGAGCAGCAAGCGACGCGGCTGGTCGGTCGGTCGGTCGGTTGGTTGGTCGGTTGGTTGCTTATTCAGCGACGCTGTGACCCGTATTCCTTACCACGATATACATATACTTTAGTTTCCTTACTTTTTTTCTTTTATGACAAATCTACCGTACAAACGCGCGGGCAAGTTTACACCGATGCTAAATTTATCTCTCATCGATTTAAAAAAAACATTCACTTTGCTATTTTTAGATACAAACATGCAAATTCCTATTCCTTTCCACAGCTGTCGAATTGCTTTCCGTTAAATTATAATCTGAAAAGATAAAAATATACCGGGAAGATAATTAAATTTAGTTAATATAATAATATGAAGATTTTTTATTCGTGAAAAGACACGTCACGTTATTTAACTAACATAAATGTCATCTGTTCTCTACCTGGCGTGTTTTCTAACGTGAGGATCGCGTGTAATTGTGAGAATTGTAAAGATGAACAACGATTTTCATCACGATTCTGTTTGATTTTTACAAGTCAATTTTTACGATGTCCGAAAGAAGAAAGAAAGGCAACGCGCGAGCAATCAAGGTTGTTCCATATTCGCTGGAAATTCGGCGAAGGTTATGCAACGCTTGTGGCATTCCGAGTCGAACGCATGTGTATATCAATGCTTTTGAAGTTTATCGTGTACTGCTCACGCACACGTACGCACACATACGTCGAGTAAGAAAAGTTTAGCGTTTTCATTCTGATAACCATACAACTCTCTCCTGCTGCCTTAGTCAAAATTTATAATTTAAAATTAACTGGAAATATTATAGAGTATTAAAAAATTATATATATAATTACATAATTTGATATTATATGCAAAAAAGTAAGGAATTTTATATGTATAAAGAAATCGCACAACACATTATTAAACATGTCAATTGTGCAAATTGTGTATAATTTCGTTATAGATTAAATTAATATAAAATATATAGAGTAAATAATATAGATTAAATTAATATAAAATTTATAGTAAGTAAATTAATGTAAATTAAGTTCTAACGAAGTTAAAAAGTCGGAGTAAAAAATCGGAGTTTTAAAAAACGGAGTAAAAAATCACAAATTAATTTAAAAAAAAAATCATGTAAAATGTAAATCATAATTTTATTTCTTACATATCCCACACTTACTTATCGATTTGGTAATCTCATTTATTATCTCTTAATCATTTGTTTTAAATTTTAACTATAACAATTATCTTGTTCTTAAAATTTTCGCAAATATACGAAATCGAAATATCGAAATTTCGTTATTGACGATGGATTTTCTCTCTCTCTCTTTCTATGTATCTATCTATCAGCGACCAAATTATGACACAATAACGACGTTGCAATGTCGCGGAAAAATGGGGGAGGAAGCGACGCGCCGCGTTCAAGGGAGGCACGATGCCATAAATCACTTATTGTGCTGGGCGAGACCGCCATTTGGGCGCTTCTAGAATACCATTCATTTATATTTTCGTCCCTTTGCTCCTCTTCCTCCTACGATCTTTTCCGTCTATCTGTTTCGCGATATGTCTACTTAATGTAGCGTTAGTCCCTCCTCTTTTTTCTCGCATTTTTCTTCAATCAAAATGTTATCACTAATCTCGCAAAGAACAAGAAATCATGTAAGTCATTCATAATACGTAAACGAAATACCTGTGTCTTTTTTGTGATAATTTTAACAATAACATTGTACTTAAAATTTTATTTATTTGATGTAATTCGTATCATTGCCTCCCATTGTCAGTTTACTTCTCAATATATTACGATGCGTCAAATTATTCTGGAGAGAATGATTCAAAGCAGAGAGCTACATCTTGCCAAATTCCCTCCCTCTTTTTAACACATGATTCGCTCCTGCCACTTTAGTATCATTCTCGATCCTTTCACTCGAAAAAAATGTTTAAAAAAAAATTGCGTAATATCTCTCGACATACGTTAGCCGCATTGCTTTCCCTCTCTTTTCTCTTTTTTTCTCCGTTCGCAAATATGAATCTCTCTTGCGCGTAAACGATAGAGAACCGTCGTCGAGCAGAGACATTATCGAAGGTCAACGCGCGCGAAGCGCATCCGTTGGAAACGAAAACGAGCGCGCGCGCGCGCGCGCGAGTAGACGCAAGCCCGTTTTCTTCACTGCATTTTTCTACACTTCTACGCGATCTCTTCACTTTCCCTCCCCCCTCAATTGAATACAGGTATTCATGTTTTATTGCAAATAAAATATAAATTTGACATCATATGATACCTTCAATTTCCGGTTTAAGCAATCAAACGCATCGTCTCTAAATATTTGTCAGATGCATCATTAGTCGACAAATTAAACTATACATCTATTATTTAATATTACATAATTTATTTATTTTTTTTCACAAGTGTCAAACGAGCGAAACTGTCAAAATGTTGGGCACGATTTTGATGCACAAATATCTCTAGATATTTATACAATGTAGTTACGCACGCACGCACTCACGCACGCAAAGGCAGTGTGGCAGAGTGAAGGCGCAGTCGGTAGAAGAGGGGGAAAGCAATAATCGGGCCAGTTCGGCTGAACGCGCAAGCAAAAAGAAAGGCGCGTGCTCGCTCTTTCTTTCCCTTCTCTCTCTCTCTCTCCCTTTCTCTCTCCTTCCACGTATTTCTTCCCCGATATCTACGCGTACTTGTTTCACTCGCTCTATCGTTTGTAAAAAAATGCACGCACGTGTCATCGAAGCTTTTGAAAATTATCGGCTAACGTTATGCTTATAACACGCATGCACGTACGCACGTGCTTCAATCTCATCTTTATCTCGTAAAAAAAATTATTGAAAAATACAATCGACTATTTTCACGAGTTGAATTCTCTCCGTGTAAAGAATACAATGTGCTTCTTGCGAGAGTATTTCATCATGTACACATGTATATTTGGCGCGAGATTATTAATATCGCTATCTTTGATTTATACCTCCATTTAATTTACTCGAGAGGGACAATTTTAAGGATGATTATTCGCAAAAATATTAAACAGCGTTTCGCTTAAATCGAGAAGGCACATTCGCATAAGTGTTTCAAAGAGAAAAAGTAACAGCTAGACAAAGATTGAATAAGAGGAGGAAAATATCGGGGAGCGACTCTGTACGTGTGGGAAGCGGCGCGAAAAGAGCAAAGCACATACATCTCCCGCAGCGACACAAAGAAAGCGTACGCACGCAGGCACGCGCGCACGCACGCACGCACGCTCGCACGAGACGAGACGAGACGGGACGAGACGGGACGGGACGAGACCAGACGAGACGAGGAATTTTCAGCCGCGCGCATGCAACGCCGACGCCACCGCCGCTTCGAAAAGAACTCGTACGCGTACCCGCGTAACGCGAATACGCGAGGCGCGCCAACTATCTCGGCTGGCTGGCTCGCTCGCGCTCGCGCGCGCGCGCGCGCGGGTGCTCGCGCTCGCGTACACATGCACGGGAAGAAGCCATAATCATACACCGCACTAACCTGTCGGAGGCGACTCACTCTCCTCTTGGTATCCCGTTCGGCGTTGTAATACCCCGAGTTGGCTAGTCGAGTCTTTTTCACTGCGCGGCCACAATGCGATCACCAAACTATTCACACTCCGCTTCTGTCTCAATTATGTGTGCATGTGTATGTGTCTCTGTCGTTTTTTCTCTCTCTCTCTCTCTCTCTACTCGCTGCTCCTTGTCCCTTTCTTTCTCTTTTCTTCGCGCTCGCGCGCAATCTTCTCTCTTGCTCTCCTCCTTCTCCGCTCGCTCCCTCTCTCTCTCTCTCTCTCACTCTACCGTTTATTACGCGTTATCTCGCCGCGTCCTTTTCGGAGATGTATCCTTGCTTGGTGTCGCGAATTTTGCACAACGGTACGCGGTGGCGGCAGCGGCAGCGGCGGCGGCGGTGGCGGTGGCGGCGTCCGTCTACCGGGTGACCGCCGCAGTCGGCACAATGTCGCGCGGATACGCTGGCCACCAGGCACACTGCGGTCCCCGTACGACCGTACGCGCGTATGGATCGCACACGGTTCGCGACGTACGCGAAGAGAACTTCTCGCGCCTCCCGATTCACTATTTTCAACTCGATTCGCTAGCAACGCGCACAGACCCTCGCTACCTACGCTCCGGACTGCTCTCCCTTGCTGGAGGAAAATGGCGGCCCCCGGCCGCCCGAGCAACTCGCGCGCGCCGCCCGATGGCGTCGTCACTGGCCGAGAGCGGCCGAACGCGGCCGACCGCGCCCGAACGTTAATGGCCGAACGACGCGACGCGACGCGACGTGACGCGACCCGACGCGTTCGATTCGTCCAAAGATTCGCGCATGGAAACGGAATGTTGCCGCACGACGCCGAGTCGCATCTCGTCTCGCGTTGTCACGCGAGTCGCCGATTATGTATCGATGACTCTTCTATCGATTAAAATTCCACATTTAAATTTTAGTTTTGATTAGAGGACAAACTAGACTGGTCAGCTAGAATGAATGTCAAAGATTTATAAATTTAATACATTTTGAGATTTATGAATTTTTGACATTGCGCGAGTTTTACTTTTAGACTCTTAAAATATGAAATTAATAATTAATTTGCGAGTTAGAAAATAAAGATTTGTCCTGTAAAATTTTTGTGCAGTCACTATAAATAGCTTGATAAAGTAAATATTTAACTTGTAAAAATTAATTATTAATTTTATATTTTAAAAGTGCTTTGCGTAATATCAAATTCATGAATCTCGAAATATGTTAAATTATTAACTTTTGACGTAATTAATCCGTCAGTTTCTCCTTAACATTTTTTCATTAAAACTTAAATTAATTTTATTTATATTTTTTTTCAGTTATATTATGATTGAGCTATCTATCAATTATGAAAAACATTTAAAGAATTAGAATACATATATAATATATCGAAATATATCGCGCACATTAACATTTGGTCTGGAATTCTGTTACGAATTATAGATGAAATAATTTTTTTATAAATTAAGATAAAAATATTGACAAAGGTAGGCAATTAAAGGTAGACAAACGCTATGTGGACATTGATAAAGTATATACCTATAACGTACACGCACGAGGTTCAAAGATATCCAATTCATAAACTTTTACAAAAAAAAAACTCACTTCTTTAAATGATCAATTTATATTAATCAGACAATTAATATATTTCAAACAAAATATCAATCACCTACCTGTTTTTAGTATTTAATTTTTATTCCTTCAAGACGCGTGTGATGTTAAAAGATAAAAAAATTAACTTATATACGATATAAAGAAATTAATCAATTAAAAATATAGTTTACATTTGATTTTTTACTACAATAATAAATATCTAGATATAATATATATGAATATGATTCAATTGATACAAGCTTTCAGAAAATGATGAAATACGAAAAACGAAATCTATTTAATCGTATATTAACACTTTTGATTGTTTTTATCGATTAGTAAGATGAGTATTATGTACGATCCTAGAAATTATTCATGACAATGGGCGTTTTTCAACAAGCGACACAGAGGACACAATGTAACAGTGAATCATTTCATCCTTGTTTACATTCGGCAATCAACAAGGAAACAAATACACTGTGTCCTCTGTGTCGCTTGCTGAAAAACGTTCAATGTATATTTATTATAGTATCAATACCATTTTGGTGGACTTTTCAAAATGATAATGTCCGATTGCAAAAATGTATCTCCTTCATGAAGAGTTTGTAGTGGCAATATTAATTGTAACTAATTGTTAGAAGAACTATATCTAATCAATTTCAATATGGAGAGAAAGAGAGAAAAAAAGAGAAAGAGTAAGTTATTTAAATATATCTCATTCTTTGTCTCTCTCTCTCTCTCTATTTTCTTTTTAACATAAACACATACGGATAAAAATGTAGTTTTATCATAATTAAAATTAAAATTAACTTGTATACAAAATCTGAAAATTTTTTCTTTCCCTAATAAAGAACTTAATTATCCTAATAAAAAAGATTATTATCTATAATTAAGAAAAAATTTATCAAATTCTTTGAATTATATATCATTAATAAGATTGTTTTAACAAAATGTGTAAACTTGTGTTAATTATAAATAATTTACGGAAATAATACTAGAAATAAATTTTAAATTTTTGAATCTATTTTATCCATCAAAATCGAAGAATACTGATTATTACACATTTTTCAAACTTTTATTGAAATTTAAGTATTAAGAGAAAATCAAAATAAAATGACATATATGTTTCAATTAAAAAACTATGAAAAAGGTTACAAAAAGATTTTTTTCAAATAGTGTTAATAATATCTAATTTCAAATAATATCATTGCTACTGTAACTTTGCATTTTAAATTTTAGCAAAAGTTTTTTAGTGATAGCAATGTATATATTACTAATGCAAGCACCTCTTAGACTGAATATTGATTTATTCAAAACTTTCATATTTAAACTTTCCCAAATTTTCAAATGATGAATTTGTTTGTAGTCCAGATGCATGAATCTCTCCGTCTCTCCACTTATTTTGATGCAAATCCTCTTTATTGGAAAATCACACAATAGCCCTTTTAAAATTAATTCATTTTTCTCTTTTTCTTCCTACATTAAATATCTAAAATGTAACAATTGTCTATAAATCTATATATCTTTGAGAAAAAAATAAATAAAAAGGGCTGAATCAGATTTGTTAAATTTGCATTGCACAAATTTGTCATGTACTGGTTTCTTTATGTTGTGTACATATTGTGACATCTAATTATTGTAAGATAATCTGAAAATGCATCAACATACATATATGTAAAGGCTTAATAAGTATAAAATGTCACAACATAATTATGAATCATAAAAACAAATAATTATAATAATTAGAAATTCCATAAAATGTTTTGCTTATTTTGTGTTTATTGCCATTATATATATATATACTTCTTGTTTTATTTTCTAATATTTTATAGATCTAGTATATTTATGATCTTTTTCTTTTCTTGCAATCAAAAATTTAGTTTCATAATTCCTGATTTGTTTATGAACAGTTATATTTTAAATTTAATTCAAATCACAAAGATCAGTTTTATAACTTGAAAAAAATAATGCTTGGACAAAACATAAGCGTTATCCTGTGCTGATGCTGTGATATGCAATTATCAAAATAATTATATAACAATTATATAACAATATTGTAAAAAAATCACAATGATGGATCTGTGAGTTATATTATGGAATTATACAATTAATACAATTTTATTGAAGTTTGATTTCTTCAATGAATAGCTAAACTCACTGTAAATATGCATTTAAACTTTCCAACATTGAGATTGATAAAAATGATTGAATTATAGCTAATGTATAACAACAAGCTAAGAGTATTAATATATAAATTTATTCTACTTCTGTGCTCTTTTATTCTTTTGGAACTTTAGATTATTTTGTATTTTTTTATTTGCACTTATAAAAAAATACCTCACATATGATATAAACATACGATAAAATGTTATATTCTTATCATTACTATTGAATTAAAGATAAATCTCACTTTGTACATAATATTGTCATTACTTATATAAGTGAAATCAAAATTGAAATTTATATAAAATTTATGAAATATTTTACTTGCATGGATAGAAATAAAAGAACAAGAAGTAATAAAACTTACAATTATTTTAATAATTGATGTTTAGTCAAATTTACAATTCTCTGAAATATTGTTAACAAAAATTAATTTACACTTTAAATGTTGCAAGATGGCGTTTATTCATTCACATTTAACGATTCCGACGATTTGGAAACAACATTCGATAGAGATAAATATTTTATCGGATGACAGACGCCTTCTCTTACCTGCTATCATATTCTATTTTATCTAAATTTTTTAGCGATATTTTACGCTTTTGCAGCGAGAGCTTCGAGATCTTTGATACACTGTTGAAGAGTTGTTTTTTCCTGATCAGCAGTTATGGCTTTCAATACTCCATTTACAATCCATTGAACCATATGCTTCTGTGCAATTCGACGTTCGAGATTTTGTAGTTGCACTTGATAGTCGAGACGCTTCGTTACCTGTAAACAGCGAGCAAATAAAATTTCTTATATTAATTTTCTTCTTGTAGAAAGTTAGCATAGAGATGTATCGTTATACCATATTAAATTTTTGAAAAATTGATGATAGTTTAGATTTAATTTAACAATTATAATGCTTGAGCAACAATTATTACATTCTTTTTAATAATGAAACCAGTGAGACATTTAAAAAACAATTGTGATTTTAAATTTGCATTTAATTCTATTGTCCAGGTTTATTTAACTCATTTTTAATTTTATGATTTTGTTGCTCTTTTCTGTTTTTAAATAAATCAGTGCACATAAAAAAAATATCAAGAAATATTTTAAGTGTAAAACATATATTAAAAAGCAAAGATGAAAGTGATATCTTTCAGTTGCTCTTTGCTCTAATTATAAAATCTACATCTATTGTCATATTTTTTTCTATAATAATTTTATTATTTTTTATTGTATATTATACATGAAAACATTTATACCTCTTGATAGACTTGTGCCAAGCGTTCCCTATAAGTTGCTTCCAGTTGCATTTTAATATTCTCTTTTTTAATTTCCATTATCATTTTCTGACCATCTAGATTATATTGTTCTTTTTCTTCATGTGTAATTAATTTTTCATACTCAGCTATTTCAGAGGTTCTATTCTCATCAAGCTCATCATTGTACTTATCTATTTCCTTGTCCAAAAACTGAGCTACTTTTGGACCAAATAATTTTATAGCTGTTACATATATTACTAACAGAGACAGTCCATTATAATATTCATGCTCCATAATATAAATTTCTTTTGAACATAAATAAGTGCTCACAGTTATAGCAAATACATATGGCCCTGAAAATAAAACATCCAAAAATAATTAGCAATAACAAAAATATATCATATCATTTTATGCAAGATGTGATATGTAGCAAATATAACAAAAAAGGGGAACAATTCCTTTCAAAAATAAATAATTAGTATAAAAAATAAAGTTATTCATACATGTTTATTTTATAAAAAGAAATGATTCAAGAATTAGAAATAAAAATTGACATTATCTTTTATATCCTATAAGTTTGGATAATCTCTTCAACAATCTTGTACAATATCATGAATTATATTTTAACACAATGTTTATTATATTATATTATTTACTAAAAAAAAAATTAGAACACGTCTCTTTAAAAAAGAAATTAATTGAGAATAATCTAGGTTATGAAAATTATATATAAAATATTAAGCTTATCTTTATTATTTTTAATAGTATCTTAAATTATTTTTGCATAATAGTAAAACAAGTTTCATGATTTACAAAAACAAGTCAAAGGAAAAAGTTTACTCGCAATCTTTAATAAAAAAAGAAACATAATTAATTTCCAACTTTGAAAATATAGATTATGTAATGCTCTTCTGATACTCTTATAATCATTTTAGATCATTTCGGATTACTTTATTGCAAATATAAAGCTTTATATAAAGACAAAAGTTACTCTATATTTTCAAAATATATAACTTATATAAGAAATTATTCATTTTGATTGTAAAGAAACTATCATATACCTAATATGAAAGTTTATATATGAATTACTTCAAATCAGATATTTAATCATCATTATATAATAAGAACATTTATATACCTGATGCACCAGTTTTTGAATAGAAAGCTTGAAACCATTCTTCGGGTATGAATCCATGCCTAACTGGAGAAGGATCAATCAAACGTTTGGGACGAGTATATTCTGTCGCTACCGAAGAAGCACTTTGCGCTCCACGCATAGCCATTGGCAATAATTGGGCTAAATTTGAGGAAGAAAGAGAAAAGAACAATATTATCGCAATAAATTACAAATTTGTCACAAGAAGTATATACTCGTTCTATTTATAAGCTGTTATGCTTTTTTTATTTCAAATATAAAAATTTTTGTGCAATATATATAGATACAGAAACAAAAAAAAAAGTGCATATAACGGTACTAAAAATACAAAATGTTCAAGAAATGAAAAGAACAAATCTCAATGTCTTTTCATAGAAAAAATATGGCAATGTAACAAATTGACTGTGAAAAAGCTTAGGTTTTACTTTCTAAAAAAAATGTTGCAGACTTAAATATGTCACATAATTTTATATATATGGTGCATATTTATAATACATTATAGCATATGAGCATAGTTTTTGGGAAAAAATATAAACGTATTGCCGAATGCCATTACATAATAGAAAGTGTCAACTTTGTAACCAATTCATTTGTCGCCTCGGGTATTGATCGAATTTGCCTCTCGTGTCGGAATCATTTATAAAAATGCAATGGGAGAAATAACTGACATTTACCATTGCGAAGAGCCAATCTCGACAGCATTTTGTACCGAACGTCTATCACTGCGGTCACAATATTAGCCACGATCCACCACAATCTACAGCGAATATCATGATCAAAGAGACGATAATGGCAGATTCACAGATTGCGATTCACACATGCAGCATTTTCAGTACTTCACCAGGGATGCGTTCAAATATTTCGAATTGTTTAATTGACCAATCAGAACGAATGAGATGAAAAATTCTTCCGATTGATCCAATCAAATGCTTGGAAACTTTTGTAGCGTCAGAGATGAAGTTTCTTCACATTTATAGGAAATTTATTTTTCAATATTGGTAGCCTTGAATCCGAAACTTTGCACTTTTGCCGTATGAGGTCTCCGAGATGAATTTATCTCGAAGAACGTCACTTGCAGCGCCATTGACAGTGTCACAGTCGAATCTTCAGAGGTCACGCGAGTGTCTTTGAGGGGTTATTAAGAACATATCATTTTTTTCTTGGGAAAATCATTTCGAATAATTTAACGTAACGTTCATTACCGTCAATATGCTACCGCGATTCCTCAGGCCTACCGTAAACATCGCCCAGCAAGGAGCAAAACGATTATCGACCAGCGCCAAGGTATCGTAAGAAAGTAAATCATGATTCAATATATTTCCAAATCTGAGATAAGTTTAATGACGTTAATCGTTTAATTGTTATCATATCCCAAATCGCCATTAATGTGCATGATAATAAGAAATATAAAATTTTCGCTACTTATGTGATTAATTGAAATATGTATTTAATAAATATACCGTATTTTTTGACAAGATCGCGATTACGTTTAAGAGGATCTTTTTATACATTTGCCTATTTAAATATATATCATCTGTCTCATGCGCGCATACATATATGCACACATATGTTCGTATATTAACATATCTCATATTAACATAAAGCCGCCGATTATTTCACGTTCATTGTATGTCTCGTGGACTTGTTAGTCCGCTACGAAAACCCATATAAGAATCTTCATCTTCATCCACGTTCGACGACGTGTATCGAGAGAGATATCGCTTGCCAAACCTCTATCAGTTACGTGGAAACTGCATCGTACGTCACGAAGATCGCGATGCTGTAATTGGAGCACCGTTATGCAATCTCGAATTATTCGATCTCAAAATGCTGGCGTATCAAATTGACGTATCAAGACACTTTCGAACCAACTGCAGAATGATTTTGAGGTCCCAATATATATTTTTTACCATATTCTCGTTTTTTATTCTACGTATCTCCCAATATCTGAAAAAGCAAACTATGAAATAACATTACAAATTTGACATTTCGAAGAATCTTTAAACATTAATTTTGTTAATTACATAAACACAATTAATGAGAAGAAATTCTCTTTAATTTGCACTTTGCGTACATTCACAGGTGTTTCTATTTTTAAAAATGCCAACATGTCGATTCTTTCTAGTGCGATGCCAAGGTTGCTGTTATGGGAGCAAGTGGCGGCATTGGCCAGCCACTATCCTTACTCCTCAAGCAATCACCTCTTGTCACTGAATTGTCGCTGTATGATATCGTGAATACACCGGGTGTTGCTGCTGATCTCTCGCATATAGACACGCCAGCAAAAGTTAAAGCTTACAATGGTCCGGAACAACTCAAGGATTCTTTGAAAGGCGCTCAGGTATGTCATGTTGATGATTATGCCAGAAGATTATGCCAGAAATATTTGCTAGATATGCAAATTATACTATAAATATTTAGTATTTGTATTTAAATGTTATTCATATGATTATATATAATTTAACTTAAGAAATCGGAATTGATCAATCTCGTTTTCATATTTTCTTAAATTATTATTTGATGTATTTTTTTTTAGGTCGTTATTATACCTGCTGGAGTTCCACGCAAACCAGGCATGACTCGTGATGACCTCTTCAACACGAATGCTTCTATCGTTCGGGATCTCGTCGCCGCGATGGCGGAAGTCGCACCGAAAGCTTTCGTAGCGATCATCTCGAATCCTGTCAACAGCACAGTACCAATAGCGAGCGAAATATTGCGAAAAGCTTCTGTCTACGATCCTAATCGTGTGTTTGGAGTGACTACTTTGGATATTGTCAGAGCAAACACATTCATCGCAGAAGCAAAGGTATTTTAAATATAGCATAAAATATAAGGGTGAACTATCGCATATACAGAAATTTAGGTTATCAAATTTTACTTTAAATATCAAATATGAATCAAAATATATAAAAAAAATTATTTATCTTAATATATAATGCAAAAAGAATCATTATTTCTCATTTTTGACATTGTAATCCAATAATGAATAATTGAGACATGGCACATAAAATATTTTCATTTGATAAAATAAGCCACAAGAATATATTACATCATTTTTTTTCCAAACTCTTACTAAATTAATCTCATATAATTGACGTGGTTAAGATTAGTAATTACTAGTGGTAAATAATTATGATTTTTCAGAATCTGAATCCACAGAAAACATCCGTCCCTGTCATTGGTGGACACAGCGGCATCACTATTATTCCACTAATCTCGCAGTGCACACCGTCAGTTTCTTTCCCAGATGATCAATTGAAAGCACTGACCGAGAGAATTCAAGAGGCCGGTACCGAAGTTGTTAAGGCCAAAGCAGGTACCGGATCCGCAACTTTGTCCATGGCTTATGCCGGCGCACGATTTGGTCTGTCGTTAATCAGAGCGCTCAACGGAGAGACTGGTATTATCGAGTGCTCGTACGTCAAGTCAAACGTCACTGATGCCAAATACTTCTCCACACCGATACTTTTGGGTGTAAGTAAAAATATAGAAATAAATCACATCACTCTATACTGTTTGTTGCTATCATATGTCTTAGAAAAATTGCAAATAAAATAATACTTAATTTATACAATTTGTTTCCTGATCGATATAAGAAATTATTTTCTTATTAAGCCATTTGTTTTTAAAATATAGAATATAATACATATTTCAGTTTTAACGCTATTATTGTGTATATTATGTTTTATAACATATATTGACACATTGTGAATTTCAGAAAAATGGAATTGAGAAAAATTTGGGCCTGGGTAAACTAAGCAGCTTTGAGCAAAAACTGTTAGAAGCTGCTATTCCTGAACTCAAAAAAAATATTCAAAAAGGAGAAGACTTTGTAAATAAGAAGTGAAATCTGTCGAGCTAAACAGAGCGTGAAAATTACTGACTTTTGTCGCTCATCTTGTAATTATAGTGATCACAGCAAATTATCATTTTTCAACTGTGATGAGCGTGAAAATCCACAAATATATTTTTTGTTTCTCCCGACCTGCCGATACATATGCATAAGTGTGTAGTATTTGAAATGTTGGAACAGATTATGAAGTGTATTTATAATATTAAGGTTGTAAATGAAAAATAAACTTCCGAGCAGATTTATATATACATTTAGTATGTAAAATAGGGAATAAAAAATATATAAATAAAATAATAGAATTATACACACAAATCATGATTCAAACATTCTCTTGAGAAAAATATACAATATAATAAAGATTTCAATAAATGCTCTTACAAATAAAATTTGTTTACTCAAATATTTGCATGTATGTGTGTGAGTGTAAATTTAAATTTAATTTTCTCTTAAAAATTAAAATTATATTCAATTTCAAACAAATAAACTTAACATTTTCTTTTAGATTAATTTAAACGAAAAGGCAAGTTTAGTCTAAGAAATAACGAATTTAATCAGGAAAGGTAGGAAGCTAAGCGTGTCAGCACCGTGCAAATACCAAAACAAATAATACACAAGTAGATAACCTTGAGATATACATAAAAGCTCTCTCACGGGCTATATTATTCCTTCATTTCAGCAAGTCGTGATAAAGTACAACGTAATATAACACTTTTTGAAGTCTACCTAATTCATGCAACTTTAACGAAGAATGTGCAATAAAGTGTTTATAGTTAATTGCAACAATTATAGTCTCATTTAATAGATTATACAGTACAGTGTATATGTAATATAGTGATATCCCAATATAAATATTTCACGACTCGATGATGAAGCGTAGATTGTACAAACGATCGAGGCAAAAGTTTCACGAGATTCAGGAATCATTTCGAGAAAACATTCGTTTGCGATCTTCCGAAGATTCGAAGAACAAAAATGCGAAGAAAGCGAGTGATACGTCTAATCAACATTCACCAGAATCGGTTCTATACGAATCAGACTCATGTCTCTGCATCGAGAAACTTAGTCCTGAGATTATTCTCAACCGATCTAAGATAAGATCGCAAACGGAGATCGGGAAAGATGTGATCGAGGATGCTATCGAAGGATCCAGCTCGTCCCAGGAGTATCGGGACTCGAATCTTCTAATGTGCGATTTTAATATCGAATCTAGAGATGATTTCATCAATTTGGAAAAATACTATCCTAAAGGTGATACACGTCACTACGTGGACGATCCGCTCGATTTGACGGATTCAATTTATTCATGCAGTTTACCTTCCTTAAACAATGTGTTAAATAGCGATGCGAATGAGACGGTCGACGTAACGCACGGTGGACAATCTTCAGCGGTTCTCGAAGAAACGACTCGCCAAAGAATCTCTCAATCGGAGAAATTTCCTTCCAACTTGGAATCTCAGTCGTGCAACGACTCAGTTCTGGGATCCGCGAATTTTTGCGACAAACATGACGGACGATCTCTGGAGAAAAATTCGAATCAACGGAAAAATTGCGAAAATATATCCGGAACGATGGAAAATTGTTCGTTAGACAAGACGTTTTCGATGAATGATAATCTGATGCGCGAGATGAATAATTATCTAGAGGGACAGTCATCAACGATCGCCAATCAATCCAACATGAAAATGACTCGCAAATTACAGGAAGAATCCGCACGCTTCGCAATCTTTCAGGAGATCGAGAAACGATCTGGATTCACTGATGATGTCGGGCGATTATCGTCCGACGAATTGGCTGGATTGTCGGTCGACGCATCTATCGAAGATGACGACGATGGTTCGCGAAACAATAAGAAGAGAAGAAATGGAATACCAAATGACAATAACAGATTCGACTTGATTCTCGAGAAGATCGGCGAACGTTTGATCGCGAATTGGAGCGAGTTTCGCAAGAGGTTTGCGTATTTGCAACGAGTAGGCAGGCAAATTTGTGGCGAGAACTCGGAACGCGCGTGCTTGTTGTATAAAATGTTCCCTTATATCTCAGTTTCGACGTTGTCCTCAAGTTGCACGCCTCTGTCATCGCCGGACAATGTAGGGCACGAATTTACAAAGGATGAAGAAAAAACGGAGAAGATTCAAGACTCGAAATCCAAGACTCGACTGGAAGCAAATTCTTGCGGGGAATCGCCGACGAAACGCTTCCGAAACGCAAAGTTGATGTTCGATTACGAAGGGGAAGTGAAAAAGCAGAAGCAATCGGAGATTCGCACGGAAATTACAGATTCACTTTTCAATAAAAGCGAAGAACGCTCGTTATTGGATTCACTTTCGTGCGATAAAAGACACTGGGAGAACACTCCGAAATCGACATTTGATCTAGCTACAGCTAATTACGACGGTCGCAATAATTACCTGCAAAAAGTAATGTTTTATTCGTGTATCTTTAAAGTTTAAAAAAGTACATGCAATATTGCTCATATCAAAAGCACAATTTTAACAAAAAATATTTTTCTGTTTAATTTCTCTTTTTTCTTTATCTCGAACATGTTAAAAATATATTCTCTTTGTATTTATTCACTACATCTCTAATAACTTTGCTCTGTTTGTGAATAATAAGGTAAAATCTCATCAGGATGACGCTTATAAACATCAGATGTCACAAAACAACGCGACTCTGCAAGACTCCCACGCATCTCAACAAAGAAACGTCTGCTACGCATTAATTACATGGGTGATTGCTCTCTGCATTTGGTTGAAAAAAAAACTGCATCCGCTAAATGGTGTAAATTTCTTGCAATTGATTAAAGTCGAATTATATCGCAACGAACGAAAATTGTTCACTTTAAATAAATATATATCACATTTTAATATATATTATTTATTATTTATATTATTATCTAATATTATATACGAATTTGTTTATATTAGATAATTTTATTATTTTTCAGAGTTACAAGAAACTGCGAGAGGTGATTATTTCATTTTCGTCAACAGAGACTCCTCGAACGAAAAAATTTAACGATTTAATAGCGACATTGCGTTTTGAAAACGAAAAGACGTTACAATTATTATCGAAAAAAGTGACGCAACTCTCGATGGATTTCGACCAGGTGAGAATTATTTCGAACCTTGAAAAAGATTAAATATAGTTTTGCATTCGCGATCAATATACAATTTAATATATTTACACACAAAATATTTACATCTTAATATAAATCTGAAAATTGATAAATCTAAAAATAATCTATTTTGATGTTAATAATTTACTTTCTTGTGATTTTGATCGCAGGTACGAACGAGCACCGAAGCTACCCTTAAGGCCTTCACAACTGAAATAAATATCGTCCGTGAAGCCAGTAAAAAGATGACCGAGGACAATGTAACGCTAATGCAGGAGCTAAAAAAGTTGCGCGAAACGCTAGAGGAAATTCGATCGAAATTCTCGCAACCGGTTCCCTTAGTCTCTTCGTGTTCCCTCTCGTTTTCTCCTTCTCGTTTGCCCCCACCTCCTCCTCCTCCTCCTCCTCCTCCACCACCGCCACCGCCATCCTCCTTAATACTTCCACAGCCGCCGTCTTCCTCAAAAGTGCACACCTCGGAATCGGCACCATCGATTCCACCTCCTCCTCCACCCTTCCCTTTAACTTCCTTACAATCTCCGAAGCCACGGATCATACAATCTCCGACAACCCCCAATAGCAGTAAAAGTAACAAGAGAAGAACACCTAGGAAATGCTCCACGCCGTTGTTCAACAGGCCCACCATCACAGTCGAAGATTTATTAAAAGTCACATTAAAGAAGGCGCCACAAAGTATCAAAGTATTGTTAAAATTTTAAGTTTTAACAAAACACTTCTATTATGATAAAATCATATAATTTCTGCGGATAATTAATCTTTTTAGACGAATGGTCTTGTGAATTCTTTGAAATTTTTAATTTTTGAATTGTTAGATTTAAATTAAGCTCTCTCAAAATATTAGGTTGAAAACCAATTAAACCGGTAAATGCATAAAAATAAATCAAATATACATAAATTGTAACCTTTTGTTTTTAAAAGAAGTTATGAAATCTAAAGTCGTTTTTGAATACTAAACATAATCGAATAAAAAAGTATTATACGTTATATTATATAATAAAAAAAATTTGTCATATAAAAAGCTAACGTGTACACGCGACTTAAAAGAATTAATTTTAATATGATTACTACTTTAATTTACTCAACGCGATTCTAAAAGTACACAAAAAAACATTAACTTTTTTCAATTCATTTCAGGATAGCAGACGAAATACCGTACCAGGTCCGAGAGGACCAGTTGTGTCCCTAGAAATGCTGCGCAACGTAAAACTAAAGTCTGCGAAACGTAAACCTAGCGATCAGACTGGAAAGTCGCCCAGAAGTGGCCGAATTGTTAAAAATCGAACCGCATCGAGCATCAATCTTTCACCCATTCTGACCGGATCAGAAGGTAATTTAGAACGAATCCTGCGACAAGTAAATTTGACCAGACCGAGGAGACTTATATCCAGCTCGAATAGCTTCCGTGATCGCGACTTTGCGAAAGAGATGCAATCTCAGTCGCTTATTCAATCGCAATCCGCGCTTGAATAATCGTATTAGCTCTCCTGCATCTTTTGCTGTAGCTAAAATTGAATTGGATAACACCAGAAGAGCGAGGCATCGTGTATGAATCTTTTTCTTGCATCATACATCGAAATAAATCAAAGTAAATTATTTTGCATATAGTTCGTATTGGATAGGATAGATTTTTATGAAATTTTATGTCACAAACTCTTTTTCATCAATTCATATGTTGATACATTTGATCAACAACAAAATATATTTTTGTTACCGAAAATGCAAGATTTATACAAGTTGAATCGTACATTTATTTACTAATGGACAATTGAAAAAACCTCGATATATATTTTGTTTACTTTGATATATATTCTATGTAATAGACTATTAAACGCGAATGATACACATGCGAGAAAAATATTTATTTCGATGTATAATGCAAAGAAGAAATCCACATTATTTCTCACTTCTAATGTCATAATCCAATAGTTGCAGTAAGAAGCGGAAAACCTAAAATTTAAATAAAATGTATTAAAAAATTAAAATTAAATGTATTAGAGATAAAAAATATTAAACAGAGACGTATTACACTTATGTAATATAAATTTAATATATTATAAATTGAAAATTGTAAGCTTTAAGCTGAATAATTTCTGTTATGACACTAGCTGTGTGTGGCCAAAAATATAAATCGACACTTAATGAAACTGTGATCTGAAACATAGATTCGTAATTACTTTATTTGTAGCTTTCACGTGTGTGGTTTTACAGAAAAAAAGATTGTATCCGGTGTAATCGCATCGATTGTAATACAGAGCGTAAGAACGCACGCGGATCCAGAAACGCAAAAATTAGTTCTTCCGAACAATGATGAATCGCGTTGCTCTATTATTCGTTCATAGCGCGATTTTAGATGATGTTCTAAGAACGCGCGACCGAGATTTAATTTTATAAAAAATCTAAATTCCTCTAAATCTAAATTTCTTAAATTGAATCAAATTTAAACGTATATATGAAGAATCATTTTTTAAATTAATTTTTAAACGTTCACACGCAATAAATCGATTGAACAAAAATCTCTTTCGACGAATGTGCAATAAAATTGATTTAAAAAAAAAAAAAATGTAAACACTATGAACGAATAATCGGATCGTACGGATAATTCATCGGCATCCAGAGATCGCTACTACCACCATTTCGTTGCCACCTGACGCATTTTTATACGTATCTAAATTTCTTAAAACACTTTTTGCCCGCAGCACAGATACATGCTAATGTAATTGAAATATATTTATATATATGTATATACGCGTGTGTGTTGTTTCAACAGCCTACGACGGCTTCCGCCTCGCTCCGCAGTTCTTAATTTAGAGCTCTGTTTACCTTGCATACAATTTTTCGCGCGATTTAATCTCCTCGATCATCATATACTCGAGTTGATCTTACCCCGTCGCTCGGATGATCTCTCGCGTCAAGATTGTTACTTCTTCGTTTTTCTTGATTTTTTTTCTTTTTCTCTTTTACCCTACTTATTACGCTCTTACAATATTACATTCGCAAATATACTTACTTACTTACTTTACGAGAGCCGGTTGATATTACTTTGAGAATTATTCCTCGTATTCATAACGTATCATTTGTGTGTGTAACATGATTATCGTCTTTATCGTTACAATAGTTAAATACAGGGGCACGATGGACACCAATTTTTTTTCTCTTCCGTGCGGATCCCTCGCGATCCGCGCTTCTCTCGCCGGATTGTATTTCTTTTCTCGATGTTTGACCGCCTCGCTTTTCCTTGCTGCTTATTCGGCGTCTCCTTCGGTATCATCGTCTCCTCCCCGTTGCGTTATTAGCGAAAAAACTGAGCGAGCTTAAAAATGGATTTTGGTAATTCTAGCTCTATAATAAGTAGGTAAATTTTAATGCGTAAAATGGTCAGTAACTAGCTAAGCTTACCTCGTCGATCTGAAGAAAAGGGGTATTTTCACTGTAAACCTATGATTCCTTAGTACAAGAAGAACAATGGAATGTCTCAACGTAAAAGTTGATGGAATGACTCATCGATGAATGGATAATTATATAAACACGAATCGATTATTCGGATGGAAAAGATGTGGATACATATATACATCATACGTATAGGTGTATGTGTGTGTATATATAGGTATAATGTATATATACATACATATACATAGATATTATGTGTGTATATATATACATACACATACATGTATATATACATACATGTACATACATATACACATACATATATATATACATATGTATGCATAGCGTAAGAATGTGTATGTGCGCGGGTGGAAAAAGTCGGGGTACAGTCATTTATTCTGTTCTTATACCACAGCAATCGATATTTAGTTTACACAACGGGCGTATGAAAACGTACAACCACATTACAGACTAGCTAGATAGTTGCTTGTTTGCTGTGAGTAACGTAATAACGCTAAAAAGGCTCACTAACGTAATCTTTTCATTTTTTTTCCCTTCTTCCTTTTTCTCTTTCATTTTTTTTTTTTTTTCAATCAACGACGCTGCACGCTGTCGAGCTGACGCGATGAGACGCTCGCTTCGGAAAGATGCGTAAAGATCAACGAAATCGGAAAAAATTTCGACGACACACTTTTGCTTTTTTTCACTCACATTATTAAGCCCTTCGCGACGATCTTTTTACGAAAGCTCACAATCAGCCGAACGATATTATTGCATTTGACGAGATACAGACGGGGAGGGGTGGGGGAGGGAAGAGGAGGGGCAACCGAAGTAAGCATATTCTCGTCTTCTCAGCTCGGCTATGCCAAAAATCCATAAATTTTATGTTTTTCTTTCTCAACTATCTCATCTATAATATTACACTCGGATCTTTTATCAGAAGTACATATCTTATTACACAGAGTTACAAGCTCGAAAGCGAGGTCCGTCTTAACAATTGGCAATGTGAGGACGCCGCCGTTATTTCCGTAAAGAGAGAGAAAGAAAAATATGAGCGTATGTTTATCTCTAAATAAATCGATTTACACGCATACGTTAACATCGTAGCAATTGTAGTATACACGAGACAATCGTGCGCGCTATAAAAAAAAAGCAAGGTTCAGAGTAGCGGGACGGAAAAAGGAGAAGATTCGGAAAGGAGAGAAAGGAGAAGAGTTGTGTGTGGCAGAGATTAGATCAGGGTAAGGACAGATCAACACACAAATGTGTCTCGGTAGATCAACGATCGTGCTTTCTTTTTTTTTTTCTTCCGCTATTGTAAAGTATGTACGATACACATAATTCGTTTCACTCACTGAGACAAAATTCAATCCCTGATGAAATTGGTGTAATCCGAACAGCCTGAGACTAACAGAAACGGCGTCTAAGTCGTCGGCGTCGTCAATTTTAAACGGATGGCATGCAAGATGCAAATATACGACAACTTTTCCTCTCGATACGCAAAAACGGGGCAACTTAAAAAGTGCCTCTCCTTTCTAAATGCTTTGCAGTCTCTATTTATCGCAGAGTGCGTGTCCTTTTGTTTCTGCGTGCTCCGAAATTCAATCATGTATTATATGTGTACGTAATAATGCAATCAAATGATTATTAATTAATTTTGTTATCGCTATGTTGTTGTCACTGCTGCCGCTCTGTTTTAAAATAACGGCGCGTACTTTTAAAGATCACGCAAATTTCTAAAGATCTCTCCCCTTCCCACCCCGAACTGCCATCTGCTGAATTGGTTTATTTTTCTTTTGCTTACGAGTTATTAAGAGTTTTTTCTTGTGTCTCAGTTTTATATGCGTAAGATAACACTCACTACAGCTAGAGTTACGATACATCCTGATCTTCCACATCTTGCAGTTGCTCCTTTTGTTCGGCTTCACCTGCATAACAAATGTGGATACATTACATTATTATGATTAATGCAACTAAAGGCAAATGTTTAATAAAATTTAATTGGCAAATAAAATAATTGGAGGAGCTAGTTTTAAATAAATTAATTTGTGACTTGCTTCTTTCATTTTTTTTCATTTTAACGCGGTAACGATTGTGTATATATCGTGTCGCTCACCGAATAGATGGGCTTCGGGGATGTTAGGAAAAGGGTGTATTTACGTTCAGGCATCGTGAGTATCGACAGCACTATCGCCTTGCTGATCAGGCTCGGATTCTGAATTACAAAATAATGATTCTGTGTTCGGAAATTGCATGCAACATTTGATTTTTTATATAAATCAAAAAAAAGTTTAAAATAAAATCTTAATCTAATTAATTAAATTAATTAAAATACAGAAATAAATATAGAAATAAAGAAATAAAAATAAAAGTTTACGAAATAAAGAGAGCGCCATAATATTTATATTCTTTCAAAAGATCAATAATTTTAAAACGTAAGAAACACTTTTCTATAGTATAATTAGTCGCTTATATAGGATCCTGTACACAAGTTGTATCAAAAGATTTGCATCTATAGATCATTATTTTGTCGCGTATTTTATAAACTTTTAAAAAATATATAATTCTCAATAAATTTAACAATAGTTAACGATAGTTAATCACGCTCTTGAATGATCAGGAACCACAAGATGCTAATTTGATGTTCGATTAAATCCGAAGCCTGAAGAGTTTCTTTCTTTCGACACTTTCAAATCGTGCACATTTCTAGTTTTTGACTAAGGATTCAGTCATCAAATTTATCTCAATAATAAAAAGACGCATTAAATTAGAATATTTAAGATAAGATCTCGTATTACAATGCACGGTATTTGCTTGCGTATCGATCGGGCGGGCGAGATACATCGTGCAACGCATTCTAGCGTAATCAAAACATCCTTATAGCGATTTTCGCCCTCATAAGTAAGTGGGACACTACTAACCGTCGCCCTGCATATCCGATGTCCATAGAGTGAGGTTGTCCCTGAGGAGCTGCATTATAAGGGTGGAATCTTTGTAGCTTTCCTCGGACAATGTATCCAATTCGGCGATCGCGTCGTCGAAGGCCGCCTTTGCTAAACGGCACGCTCTGTCAGGACTATTAAGAATCTCATAATAGAACACGGAAAAGTTGAGCGCTAATCCCAAACGAATGGGATGGGTCGGCGGCAATTCCGTCATGGCGATATCGCTCGCCGCTTTGTATGCCACTAGAGAGTTCTCTGCCGCTTCCTTCCTATCATTACCGATGGCGAATTCTGCCAAATAACGATGGTAATCGCCCTTCCTGAAAATGTAAATTACAAGATTAATATAGCTTATATATTGTATGGCAACACGATACAATGCAGCAATTTAATGAAAAAAAATATTCTATACAATTTTGTTAAATAAAAATAAAAGAGAAGTAATGAAAAAATCAATTAACGTTCATTATTCATTTACGATAGATTCATCTTCAACAATAAATATAAAAGTGAAACTATATGGACCATTGTGTTAACAAGTGATTTAAATTGTTTTGTGGCCTGGAAAGCTCATCATTGAAAGGCTATACATACATTTATATTTACATGTATAAATTAATCGTTAATAAATCAATTAATAAGCAACTATATAGAAAATGTACAGTATAAAAAGATTCTTATACATTTTATAATAGAAGACTTTGGATTCTCCCGTGGAGGCACACGGTATCAAATGCTTATCCAAAACGCCGAGAATGTCGGCGCAAATATCCCTGAGCTCCTTTTCTACTTGAGATCGGTATTGGCGAATCATTTCTAGTTTTCCCTCGGCTCCCTTGTTCTCTTCTTTCTGTTCGATACTCGAGATTATTCTCCAGGAGGCTCTCCTTGCTCCAATGACATTTTTGTATGCCACTGAGAGAAGGTTCCTTTCCTCGACAGTGAGCTCCACGTCCAACGAAGCCACCTTCTTCATTGCTTCAACCATCTCTGTAAAATTCGACAAAAACAAATTAATGGAAATGAAAAATTATAAAAGTTACATAAAAGATGTAGAAAAAATGTATAATATATATATTAAAAATTATTATAAAAAATATTATAAATTATTATAAATACCAAAATTAATATAAATAACGAGATTTATAATAAAAAATGGCTTATAACATAAATAATAATTTCTATTTAAAAACAAAACAAAAATATTATTTTTATAAAAGAAATGTAATTAGTAATTTTATATACACACAGACAACAAGAAATCATTGTAACATGAAACTAAAAGAAAATTTTTTATATAAATTTTCGATTAATTATAAAATAGATGGTGATTAGTTAATTAAACACCATATTTCTATATTCTACATTTGCAACCTTTTTTGCAATTGGCCTGCAAAGTACAGATTGTCAAAAGATTTGTCGTAAATCATTGTTAAATAAACTTTGTATCGCTCGTGAACTTTTGTTGGTTTAAATGGCATATAAACGTTTGGCCTATAAAATGTTACGTGCCCATCGCGGATGAAACGATAACGCCAAGTACCTTTGGAGTAAAAGGGATGAACGCATATATATATATATATATATATCGTATATATTAATCCGCTGCCCCTTGAACTTTGCACGGAAGTCACTAATACGTATTTATCGGCATATTGGAGCGATATTTGCCGCGAGAGACGCCGATCTTTTGGCCTCCAGATGTTTTTACGGAATGTCTCTTTGCGATTTTTGTACGTAAGCCTTCCATAAAAGTTCAACTGACTAATCTCTTAATGGAAATCCACATGTTTAATGGAGAAATGACTTTCTACTAATGTTATGCATAATATTCTAAAATTAAAATTAAAAGATTATAGAAGAAAATTAATTATTGAATCTCCAGGTAAGAAGAGAAAAAAATATCAAATGTGCCAAATCAAATAGTCAAATTAAGTACAAATTTTACAATAAGAAATGCACATCAAATAGAATGCTACATCTCTGTTTTTCGAGTATTCTTGTAGAAGATGTCAAGTCTTCTTGTAAAAAGCTTCAGCTTAAAGAATCGGAAAATATCGGCGCAGTTTGTCCAATTTGATATCAAAGTGTTTTCATTTAAAAAATATTATAAAGTTGAATTTTCGAAAGAAACTTTTTCGCATTCTCGGTTAACTCGGCCAGCTCGTTTGCATTTTGCGCGCTAAAAATGGCACAAGTGTACTCTGCGCTTTCAAAGAGAGAAAAGAAAAGGAAGAAGAATGTAGGAAGCTGTGAAACCTGAAGACCTATAATAACGGCGTAATAACGGAAAGGACGCGTAGATCGATAATGTGGATCAATGCGTCGCACGCACCAAAGTATCGGTGGTGACTTCAAGTTCATGAGGAGAAGAGGGGGGAGCAAATGTGACGTAAAGAGGGCGTTACAATGAACACACGTTATACACATACATAGTCGAGGTGTGCAGCAACGTGGGATAGCGGCCAGATCAATACTTTCCTTCTGCTAACCATCCCTCTCCCCATCCTCCTCCTCCTCTACCTCCTGCTCTCGTCACCTTTTCTCACCCCTTTTGCTCACTCTCCGCCCGTTCTACGACTACCCCCTCCCCCACCCTTCCTCTCTATCTATCCATTTATTTCCCTCCATCTTTTCCTTCTTTTTCTCTTTCTCTAGGTATCCTCAAATTTGACTGTCGCTCCTTGTCCTCCTGAAAGAGTCACATCATTACACGTCGCCTCTACTTTGATTTTCTTGTCAAGATCGATTATGTCGTCAAATCTGCTTAACCAACAGACAAAATTTTCGAATCTACTATGTATTGCTTTAAATATAGATATTATAGATAATATGAGATATGAAAAGGGCGATGGGCTGTCGATATTTAAAGTTGATCAACACACACGACAATCAATACATATTATCACCTTTGATAATTGCCTCTCTTACAAGCGCATTTTTCGCTCTTTGAAGAGATATAATAACGACTTATGAAACGCAAGAAAAAAAATCATTGAAGACATGCACTGGATGACGAGGCAAATTGATTTATTGATTTAAAACTTGAAAGTTTTCAATGATTATACGTTCAATATTGTGATCTCAAATGTTTTATTTCTCGAGGAATATTTCGAGAAAAATGTAGCAATATTTTATTATAGGTGCAATCTATATTAAAATACAATTTGGACCGATTGCGGGATCATAAACCTGACATTTGGTTAATTGGAACGATTCTGAAAGAAAGACGGAAAACGAGATTCGACATAATTGGAGTGGCTCTACGAAGGGAACAAAGATTTGTTAATTAGTATCGCCCCGAGTCATCCTCGAAATTTCTCGTTATACAGAGTGACGCGCAAAAAAAAAAAAACTACAAAATGTCATGTATGTATTATTTCGATGTAAATTTACCCTTGTTATTTTTTATCATTTTGCTACAAGATATTTTCAACGCATTTGTTATTCTTTTTTAACCTTTACTCAAATTTTCATCAACATTACCTCTTTACCCAACGCAAACCCCTCATGGTTTGTCACGCCAGTAATTTCGCCATTTCGCATTTCATCAAATGTAAGTCACATGGCATTCCCACGCACGAAAAGGGTGGAGAGGGAGAAAAAGAAATGGCTAGGATAGTGAAATTTAGCCGGTGCTTTAGAATCCCGCGAGAAACAAGCGCGCACCGAAACGCGCAGCGTAGGAAGGAGAAATTTGACTGCCTCTCCCTCTTCCCTCCCTCCTCCTCCCCCCCGCAACGTTACGCCACCCCGCGACCCCGTTCCCTCTTGATCCGCTCGATTGTCTCCCCTCCCTCTTCCCACTCGTGCGTACACGCGTTGCTTTCGCCAGGAGCAAGATCGCTAATCGTATGTGCTCTTATCGTCCAAGTTTTACCTCGATGACAAGAGGAGCGTCTTGGCATCGATATATTGAAAATGTATAGAGATCAGTCGGATCATTGCCCGGAAAGCAAGGATTCGGGAGAAGGATGCCGAGTCTGTAATAATTTGTAACGATGAGTTGTACATACGTGTTACGCGTAAATTGGACTTTACGAATATCTGGAGGGTACCATGAGACGAGACAAGCAGGAGGGATCGATGAATATCCAAATCTCTAAAATCCGTAAAATCTTGCAGAGATCATTTCATCTCTCTCTCTATCTTTCATCGTGAAAAAAAGATGCGCGAGGGAAAAAAAGAAACATACCTACTCTCATTGTGCGAGACCAAAAGCAGCAGGACCGTAATCTATAAGCCTCGCGCAGATCACGGACCTACCTGATCTCGTAAATCTTTCGGTTCGAGAGAAAGCCTAAAAGAGGAAGAGGAGAGAGGAAGGATAAAGGGAAGAGGGAGAAGGAGGAGGAGAAGAGAACATTGGCCGTTGTCTCCGTTTCTCGGTCGGTCGTACCCGGTCGGTGATTTCTCCGCGCGCATTCAAGGCCAGATACCACGAGCGGAACACGCGAGTCGCTACGCGCCCGCTCGCCCGCTGCTCCTAGCAATGAGCCGTCGGCGATTAGCGAAAGTGCCTCGCCGTGTCGCGTCGCGTCGCGCGTCGTGCGTGTCTTCTATGCCGTCTATGCCGTCTATGCGTCACGACGAAGCGAGGCGAAGCGAAGACGCTCGCTCGCTCGCTCGCTCGCCCATCGCTTATCTACCGAGGCGAGGAGGAACGAGGATCGAGCTGGCCGAGAGCACGCCTAGCAACGCGCGCCCATCGTACGCCGATCGACGCTTCCTCGCTCGCTCGGAATATCGAGATTTGCGAGATTTACGGTCACCAACTCCGGCAAGCGAGCCAGCGAGCGGAGGATCGGACGATCGGGCGGGCGATCGGACGATCGGGCGGGCGAGCGAGCGAGCGAACGAGCGAACGAACGAGCGAGCGGGAGGATGGACGGACGGACGGATAGACGGACGGACGGACGTACGGGCGGGCGGGCCTCGCCGGATCGACCGTCGCGAATGACACGAGTCGATATCGCGTCCGGCGCCGCCACAAAGAAACGCCGCCGGTTACCCCGTAACGATCGGCGTTTCGAATCCGGCGTGATCGCCGGACGCGATTTTGACAGTTACAACGCCGACATGTCGGCGCATTAAAGGTTAATTCGTCTCGACGAGGACGACGGACGCCAGGACGTGGGCCCCGTCGCGGGTCGTCGTAGCCTGGAGGCCGCGCGAGGTCCACGTCGAGCAGGGAATCGACGACGGGAAGCGAGAAGGGGTATCGGGATTGTAAATCGCCGGAGGATCGGCCATGCCGTGGCGTACCGTCCCGGCCGGAAAAATATCTACTCACCGTCGTAGCGTTCCGCTTGCTCGGCCAGTTTCGCCTTGTAAACGTTGTCCTCCCGTTCCGACATCTCGGATGTACGCGGATTTCACAGGTACGATGATATCGAGGAAGGCTCGTCGGGAAAAAAACGCGCGCACCAAAGATACCTGGTCGGCACGACCGCCCGAAATACGCACACGAAGCACCGCGCTCCTCGAGACGTACAGCCACTCGCAAGCTCACTGACCAAGATGGCGGCGCCCGCTAACAATCGAAAGCAGTTCCCTGTCTCTCGCGCAGCAGCTCCGCCGATCAACTCCGCTCGCCATGTGTATTACTACGCCCGTGACGTCATTGCCGCCATCCGTCCCGTCGCGCGCGCGCGCAGAACCCGCCGAACCGATTCGAACGTGCCAGACGTGCCTGGATTCTGCTCTGGACGTGCCTCTCTCTCTCTCTTTCTCGTTGACGTTTCGCGAACGAGTACCTCGGCTCTCTCTTTGCGCGAATATAAATTTCTCCGATACCGCATCATCGTCGTTTTTCTCGTCTCCGCTTTTCGACCGCTCCTTCTTCAAATGACGAAAACGAGGAACGCGCGGAACGCGAACCGGGAAAAACCAAACGACGAGAATATTCGACGGCTCGTAATTTTCCCTCTCCTCGAAATCCATCAACTTTTTTGATTTTTTTTTTTAAATTGCTCGAGAAAGCAACGAGCATTTCAAGTCTTTTGTAAATGCCGGTAAAAATAATTCCCAGAAAGAAAAAAACAGAAAAATGATGTTAATGAATGCGAACGACGTTACAAACTTTGGATGAGAGAGATCTCTATTAAAATATTCTACAATCTCTTAATCGCTAAATTCAGATCGCGTCTACATGTAGCTTTTATCTTTGATTTAATATAATTTATTCGAAAGAACAAGGTCTCTTATGATACAATTACGGCCTTCTGCGATCGACGATAATAGATAAATTATTAAAAGAGACTATTAAAAGCGATCGCCCGAATGTGTGCTACAAAATGAATGTTTCTTCATAGGGAAGCTTATATTTTTGCCTCTTTTCACACGAGTCACAGCTAATGTATGTACATACAAGCACTAACGATCCAAAAAGTTTAGCTTTTCGGCTCAGTCGTCGCATCTTGTTAAATTATTTATTTTTATATTTAATTTGTATTTATATGTATACAGATGTTTGTATATATATAATCATCTCAATTATATTATATAAACTATTAAAATTATAATACAGCCAGAGAGGACTTAGTGTAATAATCGTTATAGACATTGGCTGTAAGCTAGCCATTCCGCTCGACTTATCGTCGAGATATATTATTCGTGCACACGGCTGGATATAACTATACACCTGATAACGTCGCGAATGAAGCAGCCTATGCGCTCACAAGTAAGGGGGATATACAATAAGTTTCATCAATTAACCGTGTGTGTATGCGTGTATTGACAAACAGCATACATACTTCATGCATACATATACAGACATACATACATATAGATGCAAACGCAAATCATTCGCTATAAATCAGTCACACTTGCTTGTAGACGTGTGAGTATTTCTATGTTATAATTTTCAAAAAGAAGCAATCGGAAATTAAGCTCGGGGTCCGATTTAGATTCACTTAATCGGGCGGAGCAGCACTTAGGAGCCTTCGCGATTCGCATTTCAAGTATTTCCGGTCTTTATCATTCTACTTCCATAATGATACCGCACCGCATTTTAGCTCAATAAAGTATCCTTTCTATCTAACGGGCTCAAAGTTTGCATGAGCATGTATAATGCATAATGGCGTGGTTTTTGCAATAACAACACTGGCCAAACTTGGAAGCATCATGGTTGTCGATTTATATTACATAAAATACAGGGCAATCAGATTATCGTATTGCACTTGTGTATCCGAAATCATTGAATAAATCTCTTAATGTACAATATCTATATTCATTCTCAATTTAGACAATACTGCCGATATTTTTATATTTTCATTTCGAATATTTCAGATACATACCGCATCAAACAAGAAATATGCAGGGAAATATTACGACATGATTACTAAGCATACTCTAATATATATATATATATATTATATATATATATATATATATATATATATATATATATATATATATATAAAATTATAAATTGGAGTTTTTTGATACTTCTAAATGCCTATCTTCTGTTTATTTTCTTAAAAACGAGCTGTGTGAGAAACAAAAGTATTATTGCATCTCGATTTATATCAATGCATATCGAATACAACTCAGTTTTATTTCTCGCTGTGCAAATCTGCATATTGCATTTACGCAAATACTTTTAGCAATGGATCAATGATGAAATACACAAAATTTTCATCTACGTATAGTAGACTAACAACTAATTTCGATAAAACTTAAGGATTAGTTTCTAGAAAATTAAATTTGTATTCGTCTAAAAATAAATTGAAAATACTAGGTATATTATAAAAGTGAAACATTGAGCTTGATTATTATCCCCTCCTCCCGATAAAGGTGATAGTACTTCTTTACGAGCTCTCTCTATGATCGTAATATTGCTATCTCAGTTTTAGGCTGATGTAGTAAAATATTGGCTTAGTTTTATCGATTCTCGCTTCAGCATCGATTCTTCACAAATTCGTACAGCAAAATTTAAATATGCATTTGTAATCATATTAAAAAATTTAAAAGTAGTTATTTACATTAATTTTACAAAATCTTGAAACAAAAAAATAATATACAAATGTATATTGAATAAGCACTGCATTAAATGCGCCTAATTGTATTTGAAAAGAAAAAACAAAATGCTGCAGAGGAAGGGAGAATCAAAAATAACAAAGATGATGTGACATGCATATACGCAAACTGCATATTATACATATCAAAGTGCCAGTAATTTCGGAAGAATTAAACTCGCTACACCATATCCTATAACAATCCCATTATCACGTCAACATTATTTTATAAGCATTCAAGTTTTCACCACAAGCGGTCGCGACTTATACTATAATCTCGACTATCGTCACTTGTGAGTGATCCAAAACTTGTTTGCACTGCATATACATGTGTGACGAGTCTCATAATCATAATCGAATATATAATTTATATAATGAACTAAAATATGTTTGGACATCGTGACCAATCACCTTTACTCTTACAATCCCAATATTCGCCGTTGTAAACGTAACAACGGCTATCTGTAAACGGATCCTGCTTCTTCGTGAACCACAATGGTTTGTACGCCTCATACGGTAAACCTGTGGAAGAAATAGTTTCAAGTGAGCAAAAATGTTTAGTGTTTTTGCAATCTGATAATATATATATCAGATCTATATCTGATAATATATATATATATATATATATATATATATATATATATATATAAATTTACCTTGTGCGGCAGCCTTTTCGGCATCATGCTCGCGTGCTCGTCTGCACGCTCTTTGTTTTTCTTCTAAACGCAATTTTTCAGCATTAGCTTCGTCCCACCGTCCATCTTCCATTAATCGCTGATCGGGCCTCAGTCGAGAATCCGTCGGAGCTATGCCCTCTTCCGGTTCATTCAATTGACACGCTAATTCGGTGAATGAATAATACTTTTCACAATCATCACTGTAAAATTAAATTAAAACGTTAAAATATCAGTCTCGTATGCATTAAAAATGTTACTGTGATAAATATATAGTATTTTCCTATATGTAATATTTTCTTTTCAATTGATCTTTTTCGAAATAAATATTTTATGTATTTTCCACTATGAAAATAATTCTACATTTGGAATAATTTTTGTTACATTATATGACAAATTATATTCTATTTATGATTACAATTATAGTAGGAGGTATTGAATCGCTAAATTAAAAAAAAAAAAAAAATATATATATACATATATATATATATATATATATATATATATATATATATATATATATATATATATAGAGAGAGAGAGAGAGAGAGAGAGAGAGAGAGAGAGAGAGAGAGAGAGAGAAAGGAAGGCTAAAAAAAATGGGGAAAGTGATATTTTTTCCGAATTTTTATATATCATAAGTATTAGAATTGTATACTTACGTAGGCATACGTCGTTTCCACGCCAATATGTAGGGACCAGTCTTATAGACTGGATTATCAGGAGTACCAGATGTGCTGATTACTGGAGCAATTTCTATTTTCGCATCCCATGTACCCTGTACTACCCATTTGACTTCCTTGTTAGAATTCATTACTACTCCTTTCACCTTACGCTGACTGTCTCGCGAAAAATACGAGTAAGGTATATATTTCAAATGGCACTTGATACCTTCCTTATGATTTACGATATCCATATCACCACTCTGATCGACCCACAATTTTCCAACTATAATATTATGTACCGTAGTAGTAACTTTACGCCATGTATAGTGCTGTTGCCCAATGTCAAATTCCAAATGAGCAGTACCCAAAGGAATCACCTGATTGCAAAAAATCAATTATCTCAATGGCTGCATTTAAAAGACACAATAATTGCGCAATTATAGAGTAATTGCCGTGCAGATATGTAATTGATGTATTCTTAAATCTATTATATGCATCTTTTTAAAAACTAATCACACACTATTGTTTCTTTTGTTTTAATGTGGCTAATAGTACATTGAGATGATATCATAACCATGCACATATCTATAAATGTACAAAACGCCTCGCAAATTTAATCTCCCACATTATTATAAAAAATCAATAAATTTATAAATTTTATCATATTAATCAAAACCTATACCAATCGCATACATTAACAAATATATTTATTATTTTATAAATTGGTTTGTGTATAATGCTATATTAATATATTATTTAATAATAAATAATCAATTACACATTTATAAAATATATTCGTCCATTTTCTTATTCTTTTGTCCATGTAGATTTTGTTCATGGAGATTTGAAAAAATACCTTGTACTTTTCAAAAGATATTATTCCTTGAAATTTCAGAAAAGATAAGTAGCGCTAATATGCAATAATAAATAAAATATTGTACCTGTAGATATTTTCCACGAAACTTGGAGGCCATTGTAAACTCTTGCCAACACCGCCACTTCTTTCCTTCGCAATACTGTGCCAGCATAGGCGGATGATGAGATACTTGTTCCGAAATTGCCCGCCATCCAAGATCATCTGTACGATCGCACTCGTAAGTTTCACCCAAAAGAGGATTGAAAGGCTTTCCCGTTCTAGTAGCAGTTGTAGAATAACTAGATATAGTGAACGCAGCTACATAAGCCATCTGTTCATAGCTATCTGTACATTCCGCAGCCCTATTTAAAATAACATTTTGTCTTGTGTAAATACTTGTCATATATTTTTTTGTTAAAAACATAAAAATATAATATACATATTATACCTATCCAGAATGTCTGCATATTCATAGTCTTCTGTTAGCCGTTGAAGCATACTAAGTGGTTCGGAGAAATTAACTGGCATAGGAATTTTTGACAAATCCTTGCCAATACAGTTTTTCATGATACTCCATAGATTCAAGGGATAATTTGGTTTATCAGGTACCTTAATCCTTCGCTTCCTTTTGGAAACTGTGGTCACCCTGGTGCCGCTACCGCCATTGTTGGCTTGCCAAGTCTATAGAAAAGAAAACCAAAAAACAAATTTATCTTATTCTGCAAATAGTTTAAATGATTAAAAAAATAACACTCATTTACATTGTCCAGGTCGTCTGTGGTCGCGACAGGTGAAGGAATCTGTGCTGCTGTAGAATCGGTCACAATGAGAAACGACTCTGCACCAGTAGAATCGGAAACAGGCAAAGGTGTCGGATCCCCTTCTGAACTGGAGCCATCGTCACTACCTTGGGAATCGGTGCGATCTCTCGTGTGGGAAATGGAATTGCTCGTGGCGACTCCGGGTATGCTTAGAGTGAAAGTATCTGATTCTTGCGCATCATAAAATTCAGCATTATCTTCCTCATCCTCCGACGGTGATGTCGTAATTGCGGGATCTGCAAAGTCAAAATTTTTCCATTTGTCACACACGGAACGTATTACGTGGAAATTCGAATCGAGGGAGACGGAAGCGGAAGACTGAACATGAACAAAGAACGAGCACATAACGGTCATTTATCGGTTCCAAAGTTAGATAAAGATTAAGATAAGAAACAAATACGTTGATCTCTATCGCACGACGTGATGATATCGATAAGATTGAGAAATGTGAGGAAACCGTATATAGCATGATACGCGTATACGTAGTCGTTCGTGCTTTATTCAATCAAGATTGTATCATTAATGAAGAATCGATACGATATCCCGCGAGCCATAAGATTATGTATGCCGTTGTTTCAAATTAATTTCGCTCAAAGTCCAATTTCTCTTGTCTGCCGTCATTTTACTATTGTTTTCTTTTTCATTTCAACCAAATTAATTGTATCGTGCGTCTGTAATTCTACAAAATTTGTGATATTTAATTGATTAAAATTAATGAGAGAATCGCGATCGTGAATTATAAAAAGCTACTTTATACACACACATTAGATCTATTCTTTTTAACTGCACTTTGGTGTACTTTCTTGCAGCTTTTCTGTCTCTCTCTTTTTCAGTATAAGTAAATAAATGTAATTGCAAGTATATATATATACACGCTTGCAATTACATTCATTTCAAATACAGAAAGCGTAACATGGCATAGATGAAGACTACTAAAAGGAGAAGGAGAGAAAAAGACAGACAGAGAGAGAGAGAGAGAAGGAGAGACAGAGAGAGACAGAGAGAGAAGCGAAGAATAGATATGTATGGGACATAGTCCGATACATCCTGTTGTATGATTGTGCACGTTTATGAATGATGAGACCAATTTTGACGAGAACAATGCAAACTCTGCCACTTTTGCAAACACTTGACGAGGTTGCGAGTCGTTGAATGAAATATAAATAACGAAAACACACCACTTTTAGATTCATCCGATTATTTTGACAATTTGGTTCGATTCTGTCTTTCTTCAGTTAGACTCGGTGGGGGGTGGCTCCGAATTCCGGAAATCGAGTTTCGGAGAAAACCCGCGTCAAATAGTACCAAAGATCGCCCGAGTCAAATTCGAAGGAAGCCCAAAAACACTGTCCGTAATGTACGGAGACATATATACGAGTACGCGCGCTGCCTATGCGCGAATTATATATATTTTTTGCTATATATACATATATATATATGCTGCAATGTGTTACAGATCGTGAGTACATAGTACACCACGGATGATGACGTAAGTCACGCGATAACGTGTTGCATCAATGTGTACCTCCCCGAAGCCATCTAGCGCACGTACGAGCAAATAAATAAAGGCGCCAAAATTTGAAATACTTTATCTTTTTCCACCATATTTTATAAATCACGAACTTTACATTTCACCAATGAATAATGTGAATTTTGTGCTAAATACAAAATGTGAAGTTCAAAAATTATTCAAGGAATTTCAGACGTATTTTATTTTGGAAAAATATTAATTTGAAATTGCCGAAATATTTAATAAGTAATTTGTGTGTGTGTCTGTGTGTAATGATGAAAGATATTTTTGTGTGTTACTGACTTGAAATTTTTACCGCATTAATATTTATAAATAAAATTTCAATAAACTGAAAGTTTTGTTGTACGTTTTTTAAAGAGTATGTCTTATCACTTGATAAGATATGCTACTTAGTTAAACTTTAAGAAAATCGAAAAATATGATATGCGAATGAGCGTACTATGAAACGAAAAATGCAACTGTAAGATTATTTATTTATTTACGTGAAGGCCGGTGTCCTCCTGCAAGTGTCACTGAAGGAATCGCATGTTGCGCAGCTTCCTCCAAATGAGAATGTTGCCTAGCTAGCTGTTCAACCATCTTCTCTATCCGCACCTTCTGGTCGCGTTCATGCTGCAGCAGCTTCTTCCATTTAGGCTCTTGTTGCTGGGCTAGTTGCAAGTAATCGTTGCTCGTCTGTAACAATGTATGTAACAATCAACTTTTACCGAGACTCTCATTATTACATTGATAGATTAGATTATATCGATAGAGCTGCCATTCCCAGGACAATCTTGTGAATAGGATTTAAGGTGACTCTAATTATAAAATTAAACTCTGTATTGAACAAATTTTGTATTGAATTGAATTTCTACTTAATCTTTGAACATATTAATCATATAAGGAACGAATTACTAAATAACTCGAGAAATCTCGACCTTTCCTCTTTTCCTTACGCTATTTTAAGATTGAGTCATTCGCTCAGTCTAAACTCTATATATCTCGTTGCTCTTATCTCTAATAAGATTTACAAAATATTCAAAAATATTCAAAAATATTTTATAAATTCTGAGAAGAATTTATTTAGCAAGTAAAAATATTACAACAATCATCTATTTGATTCTAATGCAAAAGACTTTTAAAATTTGCTTGTCAAAGGACCCCGCGGAATCCTTATGGAAAATGGCTTTCGGTCAAATGTTTCGAAACTTTGCAAAAAGATAGTTCTCAACATGTAGATTAAAAGTGTCCATGGGCATGAAGCTCTAAAAATTCGAGATTTTCAGCTACAGCCATCCAAAGTGGTAGATTTTTGAAGGAGTTTGAACCAATAAGGTTGATTTTTGGGCCAGAGCTTCGCACTTTTTTGATTGCATATTTGTATAGTTATGGTCGAGAGCTTTCCAAAACACCCTATGAAAAGTTTTTTACGTTGGGGAAAGTGAAAGTTATAAGTCCTCAAAGTTTAAGAAACATAGGCATGTAGGAAGCATGAGAATTATCAAGACTATCTGATTTATGATTTTTTGTGCTAAGTAGACTGCCTTAATTGTGTGTGTGTGTGTGTGTGTGACAGATTGAAAATATATACATGTGTTATTTTATCCTCCTCTTTTTAAATACAGGCTTGGAACTGTCAATGGCAGAGTTACTTTTTTGTTTTTCTTTTTACTTTTTTTGCTTTTTTTGTTTCTACAAAAAACTTTTTGCTTTTTTTTGTATTTACTACTTTTTTATAAAACCTCACCCAACTAAGATAAGCTACCGTTGCCGAACTTCGGAATATGCTGCAGAAATTCAAAAATCTACCACTTTGGATGGCTGTAGCTGAAAATCTCGAATTTTTAGAGTTTCATGCCCATGGACACTTTTAATCTACATGTTGAGAACTATCTTTTTGCAAAGTTTCGGAACATTTGACCGAAAGCCATTTTCCATAAGGATTCCGCGGGGTCCTTTCTATCTGTACCTTCAATTACATGTGAAAACGACATGTTCTATATTTTTCTAAAGACATTATAATTTATTCTGAATGTGCGTCTTAAACCTATCTGAGAATTTATTAAAAATTTTATACATTGGCCATGTAATTAAAAAATTATTGCAATTATAGCCACAATTAATATTTACATCTTGTAAAAAGAGAAACAAAAATTCAAAGAATATAAAGTGGATTCTTAAATTGTAAAATTCAAACGGTATGTTAACAATACGTTTATTGGTGCTATTTTTTCTCTCTTGCCAGATTTTTAAAAATTCACGATATTTGACATGGTAACGTTTCCCAGACACCTTGTTTTTCTTGATATATTTAGATATTTATTAAATTAATCATATTTATGTGATTGAAATTTATAAGATTATTAAAACTTACACCAATCATAGCATTCGCCGCAATCCGAAAAAGCGTAGCTCGCTCGCTGACGGTCTTGAATTTTGCCGCCAAATCGGGGGACGGAGGCTCTAACATTTCCAAGTCGGATAAAGCTCGTTGAAGCGCAGCTCCCTGCTTGGATATTAAATCGTTGCATGCTTGCAGATCGTCCAATCGTCGCGTTAAATCCTTAATCACAGACGCAGTTTCTACGTTTTGATTGTCGTTATCTTGATATTCCTCCTCCTCTTCTTCTAAAAGAGATTTCGCATAAAATACCAAAGTTGGATAAAATAGATGAAAAAGATAGACGATACACTAGTTGTATAAATGCGTAGACACAGCGTAGTATCGATATTATAGAATATTCCTTATGAAGAGGAGAGAACGCAGAGAGGAAAGATCGATGTGTTAAACGATGTACAAATAATAATCAAGTACAAACCAGATTCCATTGCCTGAATCGCTTTGGCTTTTGCCAATTCGAGGGCTGTAACCCATTGCTGTCGCTCCACCTCGGTCGATGCCTTGATGTGAAAGGTTTGCGTGCCACCGTTGCTGACGACAAAAGTACAGGCGTCCACTGTATGTATTAAGGCCCCGTGTAAGGAAATCGTGCCGCGGCAGGTGTGGGACATCTCCGCAGGGTTTCTAAAAACAGGAAAAATGGAGACAGTCTCGAGTACTCACATTCCTTTGGAATCGCCTCGCAATTGCCGAATGACACAGAGAAAGACAGACATGAGTTTGCAATCGTAGATTCGATTTCTTTTGGTTTCCTTTTGGTGAAGGAGCGACTTCTGTCACCCAAAAATTGACACTTGTCAACGTAACAACTGATTGTCTGCGTTAATCTGTGACACCGTAACTGACTCGCCGGGAAAAGGGGGAGAGGAGGAGTCGAGCGAAAGGGCGGTAGGGCAAATTAAAAGATATGAGTTTATTAGCGTAATCGCCGAGAATACACTCGTTAAAAGCGATCCCATTACCGTCCCGCAACGATCCGGCTCCTGTGTCCACGTCTACGTAAATAAACATCTTTCGTTGGAATAATTCAACAATTCGTAGGAGTTATTCTGTCGTACGAAACAACACTTTAAAGAACGGAGTAGGAGCTCTCAATCGGATCATGCACGTGAGGTCAGTCGGGTTAATCAAACAGCCAACAATCACGATTCTGCGTGGAAAAAAGGAACAAGTCATGCTAATACAATTAAAACAATCGTATATAAGGTGTTTTTGAAGTAGATCGTCAAATTTTCCAACCTTGAGGATGAAAACAAAGGATAATTATAAATCTTAAAATACTCTTTCTTTTAAATTATAATTATTTTTATCGACGACGAAATTTTGCAAACAACGTGTCTAATAAAATTAAAAGTATAAATCTCATCGTATACATGTAACAATAAATCTCTAAAAGCAAATTTCTTTTTATTAATTTACATTTCAAGCTTTAAAATTGTGCTCTCATTTTTATTGTAGAAAAAAAAAATATTTTTAACAATTTTAAAAAAAGACGGAGCAAAATTCGGTTCAAAAGTATAAATCTCTTAGGGATTCTTACAAAACTCCGCGGCAGATGCAAAGTCATTTATAGCTCGGAAAAAATACGGATCTGTGATATTTACACGATCTTTTTCCTATGCTTAAGATAAATAGCATCCGTTGCCAAAGTTTGTCGATCTACTTCGGATAATACGCCAGATAATTGGCGAAAATATATCGGTACGTTACTGTATAATAATAAATTTCATATGTTAAATAAGTTATCTCAAAATACATATTATGTAAAATAATTTAGGCGAATACAAGGATTGGGAGAAAGAGAGAAGTATGCTGGAGAGAAATATACTGATGAGATGACGAGAAGAAAGAAATAAATTATTGTCTAGCAAAGATTACTGAATCTCACCACTCATTGTCAGTTGTACTCGGAAGGAAAGATTTAGTCTGCGGATAATTTTGTCAGCTGATACAACTTTCGAGAGTTCACTCGAAAAGAGATAAAACTAATCTAGAAATTTTATTAGTTATATACTTTGTCGGCTGGATAACGATCGTTAAGTACTGCTCAAAGATCACTACGTGAACAAAAGAAACAAGACAGATTCAATCGGAATAAACGACACCAGACATAACATAAAGAAGCGGCACGTTTCATTGCACGTGACTGCATTATGATACGTACACATACAGACACCATACATACACCTCACGGAGAAACAGATAGAGAGAAAAACTGAAAGAAAGGCATACGAGAGAATACAAGTGTACATACGTTTAGCATATTTAGCACATGAGAGGACGGGATTTAATGTCCAGATTACACATAAATGTATCGCATGTTAAATAGAATAAAGAAAGCTGGGTGATTAAGGACAAGTTAAAAACTACATGTAAACATGTAGAGCTGAATGGGGTATATGTGTATATGTGTGGGTGGGTGTTGCGTATAACGAATAATTGAATAAAACAAAAATGAAAATTGGAGACTTCGACGTCCTCAGCCGGTTTTAATCACAGATTTTGCTAAGGGAAAAGTCGGGATATTTCGGCGATTTCGTATACATCGTTATCTTTTTCTCTCTTTTTTTTTTTTTTACTTACTCGGAGGCTCTGCCAGTCCTCCGCTTGCGTCGCGATGATATCTTTGGCCCCCCTGTCGGTTCGGCCCTAAACAATCCATAAAATAAATAGACCCCGTTCATATTGTATAATATTGCAAAGCTTATTACTTGAAATTTTATTTCTGTTTTTTTTTTCTTTCTAGACGAAGCATAGCGTTTTGCTTTTTATCGCTCCTCGAATTTGCATTAGAAGTCGAAAAAAAGAAATCGGTAATATCGAGGGTGATAAAGTTCACTCGAGTTTTGTACACGAGCTGCGTGATTTTGCGTGCACGCTGTGTTGCCGTGCGAGAAGCCTTACAACAGAATCGAGAATTAATTCGTACAACAAGAGAACTCGTAATACATTCCAGAACAATTTTCAGGAAAGGGCATTGCAAACTCATAAATCATACAAACTGTGCCAAGCGGAATGTTAAACGAAAAAAAAAACCCAAGAAGCCGGTGCTAATAATCGTCGGAAAACGCGCTTTGCTCTACAATAATAAGGATAACACGATCCTTATTTATCCTCCATTATTTGTGCGCTCGTCTCGTTATCAAATCTCTCGTTCCGCTATTAATCTTGGAACAAAATTGCCAGAACAAAACTGACGAAAATTGTAAGAGCTGCGAATCTATGTTGCAAACTAGATAATGAAGCTTAAATGATTTGAATGAGAATTTCTTTAAAGAAAAATCTCGCAAGTTAATGAAAAAATTGAGGAAACTATGCAGATAATTAATTCTTCAATCTTAGGTAAATGAAATGTATCGTCGAATGCAAACATCTGCACAATAGAATAGTCTTTATTTTTTCAACTGTATTCTTTCAAAGGTGCAATAATGCGAAACAATTATGACGCAAGTGTAATATATAATTTGTTTGTTAATTTCAACAATCATAAATAACTCTTAAACTTTGCGCAATTTTTTGACTTGAAATAACTACGATAAACAATAATCGATTACAAATTCAAAAATTCCTACTACTGACTTTCTACTACTGATTTTGCGACAAACCACGCAAATGTTGCATCGATATCGTTTAAGAGAAGTTTTGTCACGCTTTTATGTAATCGTCACGATACTTGCTGTTTTCCAGAAAGTATATTCGCGACGATACACGTACTTTAATACGTTACAAACAAGTTTAAAATTGAAGACGAATATTGCCAAGTGATATTCAAGTGGACAGTAATAGATTCGATATTTCTTGAATAAATCTGCCCGTAAAATTAGATCGCATTTGGAAATGATCGCAAAGCCCGAATACGTACATGCGTATCCAAGTTGTCATTCTAATGTTTTCGCTACGATGCATCTTATCGCAAACTCTTTGGGAGATTATAATTTAAAGGGCGCGAAAAAACGCAACGATCGACTTTCGGAAACGAATAATAGGGAGCTATTCCCCTTTTTTTCATCAAATTGAACACGTTAACATAGCGAGAAGAAGCAAGAAATCGCGCCAAAATTTTCCAGTCATTTCTTTGTTTATGACGCAACAATTTCAATTTTAATCTCTCCGATAAATAATTAACAAAGTACTTTGTCTGCAGATAAAACACGGCATCACTTATCGTTCGGCGATACCGCGTACGCGTTTTCCTAAATAAATACATATTCGATCAGCTGTTGCCAGGCTATTTTTGACCGGGAGCAATCAGGGAAAAAAAAAAGAGTACTGTCACATATACACACACATAACCTAAACGCGAATAGAGAACAGCTCCATATTGCATTTTGACGTGTCTCTAGATTTCTTTCCTCCACGTGGCTGGGGGCTGACGTTGACTGTCGTTGGAAGTAAGAAAACGCAGACAGCAGGCCCGAGCCGTGGCATGCGATCTCGTCAAGATCGATCGTATAACGTTATAACGAGCGTGTCTAGAGACGCATAGACAGTCGCGCAAGCTGAAGAATTTAATAAGGGCGGTAGATACAGCGATAGGTAGATAGGTAGAGGTAGATCCGATGACACGTAGGAAACTACCTGTAATACGACAGAAGCCCGTTTGACAGGACGAACCATCTCCGTTGATAACCTTTCAAGTAATTGGTCCACTTGAAAAGCCAGCCTTTCATCTCCTGCCCGCCGTGCTGGCTCTTCGGGTCGCCCATGTTGCGTTATCCGGCTACGCGTATTAACGCTCACGTCTTTCGCGTCTCTCTCAAACGATCACGACGATGCGAGCCGAGGTCTTTCTACAGCACCACATCACCCGCGTTGTACGAAACCACCATTTTGATTGTTCCTCGTGGAAGGGGAATCTCCCCTTCACGCCGCGTGCCGCTGATCGCTGCTGGTGACCGCTGCTGCTGGTCTGGGGCCACGAGAGCGACGAGAGCTGCCTCCCGAGAGTCGCTGTCAGTATCTTGTGTACACCTGTCTACGCATACACGGTGATGTAAAATCGAAACCGGCGACTGACGCGACACGCGATATCATCTAGCAACAGCGATACCGATTCTGCTCTTATGGTATACGCGAAATACCGACGCCGGATAATACAGATTCCTTCGCCAATTCCTTGAGCCTCCCCTTCACTTTGACAATACCGCGTTACGCGCTTGTTTTTTGATCGTCTTATATTTTTTGTGTTTTGTTTCTTTCCAGGACCACCGACCGATTATACTTGTTTTAAAACAGAAGAAGTTTGTTAGCATTGTCAGTGATATAAGATATTCCACTCTCCGCTATTTTCGCGCAAGTTGTTTGTACGAGAGAGAAAAAGTCGTCAAGAATGGATACTCATGAAACCAATATGATATGTCCCAATTGTGAATTTAATGTTACATTAATTCGAGACTATGTGCCGCCTGAAAATACATCCTCATTGGAAGTATCAATTTCAATAGATACAAATGGACTACAATATGTGAAAATAATCTGCCCGAAATGTCATCAAAACATCATTTATGCTTCATAAGTCTCACTCTTTTATTTGGTAATTTTATCTTCTTTTTAATTTATATCATTTTGATTTTTATACTCTTTAAGGAAATTTAATCTAATTTCTGTATTATAATTTAATTAGTCAATGTGATTTTAGTTAATTTATTGAAATCGACTCAATTACTTTTTAATTCCCCTGTAGGAAAAATCATAATATGGATATCTTTATTAATTTTTGACTAATAAATTAAAGAAGAAGAAGACTTGTACGAGCTGGACACATCAGTGATGTACACATACATACATATAAAATATTAATTATAGATACAACTATGACTTTATAAATCCTTGAGTGTAATAAATACAAATTGATACTGAGCCACGTATGTATTATAGCAACTGCTAGACTAGTGTTTCTATAGTTTTTTTTTTTTTTTTCGTTTGCTTCACATAAATATGCATAAATTTATCATTAATCATTCATAAAGATACTAACGACTGCTTTGGACGTAGAAAAATATTTTGTAGAAAAATTAAAATGAAAATAGAGATAATTTGGCGAATGATTAAAAAATCAAGAAAAATCTTTATCTTCAATTTCTCTTTAAATATGGCGCCGTACTCGATTTAATGCAAAAATAAACCAATCGGTAAGAGCTTATACCACATTGAGTATGCAAAATATATAGATGCGTATGTATGCAAAAATCAACTAATCATTCATTCACTACGAAGGAAAAAGTAGCAATATACCATACATATGACAATTGTTTTTATGTGCATTATCCATCTAAAAATTTGTTTGATAGATTTATAAAATAGACTTAAAAAAATTTGAAACACCTATAGTCTTACGCTTTTGAAAAAGATTTCTTATATTTTTATATATTTGCACTTTTATATAAAACTTATTTAGAAGATGACATAATACAAATTATAATGTGTAATTTGAGTCATGTATTATGTAGCATCTTTTAAAAATTGCAGCATATTGTAATCTTGCAAAATTATAAAATATTGCTTGCATTAACTTATTTTACTTAAATATTCAGGATACATATATATGCAAAAATGTATAATATTTCCAAAATCTTTTTCACAAATATCTAAATTCCTGATTGTATACTTAAACTAAGTAATCTGAAAAAAATAAGAGAAATGCAAGAGTATAATTCTAGATTACGTTCTAGGCAAAGGAAACGTTTTCATCTCTTTACATCGAAGAAATTTATTTCCGTCGTGCAACCGTAAAAGTAGGCGAGGCATTTTTCGAACGACTAATAGACGCGCTTGCGGCACATCTGCGCCTGTCAAGCAGCAGTTAACCCCCGTACAATAGTTCTCATTGTAGTACGTACTGTACACATACTGTACGTAGTATGGTGGACCGCTCTCTCGTGCGCCGATAGAATATTCAACATTCGTCGTCGTCGACGTCGTCGTCGTCTTCGTCGTTGTTGTCATCGTCGTCGTCGTGTGGTACGGCTCCGCGTCTCTCGTTCGCAGGACGATTCGTTTCGGGAAGCCTCATGAGGTGATGCGACGTCTCGCATAAGGGCCCCAGACTTCGGATCCCCCAGGTGAGAGCGTGCGAATCGCGAGGAAAATCTCGCGTATGATCTACGAGGGTAAGGGAGCAGCGATCTCTCGGGGCCAGCAAGGTCACGTGACCCGTGTGTTTACCAAAATGGTGAACGTCCGTGCGTTACGGGCGACTCTACGCGATTCCGTCTGTCGCGCAGAAACGGCCGCACGACGCTCGAATGTGTAAATAGCCCCGAGATCAGCTGTTTCTAGCGTGTACATGTCAGTGCGCATCTCGTTTCGACGCGTCCCGATTTCGATCCTCCAGCGTCGCGTCGCGTCGCGTCGTCTCGTCTCGTATCGCGTCCCATCCCGTCTCGTCCCGTCCCGTCCCGTCCCGTTCCAACTCGTCCCATTCCGTCGCATCGCATCCCGGACGAGTCGACGTTTCGCGCCTTGTCCCCGTTTCTTCCGGCGTCCACCTCTCGCGCGACCGAAAGTTCTCACGGTGGACGCTGATATCGCGATCGCTACCGTTTCCAGCCAACATATTTTGGATGCGATCGCGGGAGATGCCACGACCCGACACGACGGTCACGGTACGACGATCGCCTCCTGTTGATCGCGTGCGATCCCATTGCAATCTTATGACAGCTCTACAACGGTATTCCTAGACTATTTTATGCGAGATGAAATCTCCATAAAAAACCATCATGTCATTCGATCGTTTCGTCGCGCGCCGAGCTTCGTCTCCCATCCACAATACTGTCAACACTGTAAACTCATCATAGGATCCTCTCTTTCTGTTTCCTTGTATCGCATCGCATCAAGAGGGTGACCCGAAGCTTCCACAGGCCTAATTCCATTTGCCAATAATGCCGAGTTCGAAGAACACTGCTAGGTATGTTTCGCGCGATCATTCTTCTGTCATTTTTCAACACAGCTGATAACCATGCGTATAATCTCCAAGAATTAACATTCTACGTAATTATTACTTTTTTTCTCTTCTTTTCCAGTAGCAGATGATCTCTGATATAGGTTAGTGCGAATGAAAAGCACTTTGACGAAAGACATCTAAATGTCTGGAGGTGTCTTTGCATAGCGCCGAGTGCTGCAGGGCCAGCATTCTTAAACATGGCCACGTACCAAGTCGACTACCAATGGTTGGTGTATACTTGTTTACATCGGTGTCTCTTCCTTTTTCACAAGTTTGTTCAACTTGTCGGTCATTGTCATTGCAGGGCTTATTCCATAATGGATTCATCTAGGATATCCACTTTTCTAATATCAATTCTACTGATAGTCTACGGTAGTTTCCGATCTCTCAACATGGAGCAAGAGGCGAGAGAAAGAGAAAAGGAGAAGGAACGTAGCAACCTATTGACTGGAATTACAAGTAACAGCAACGCCGGCAATGCGGACGGCGCTAACGGAGGAAGAGTTCAAACTCTAGATACGATGCATGCTCTCTGTCTACCTCTCGGTGCTTCCATTTCTCTACTCGTCATGTTCTTCTTTTTCGACAGTATGCAGATGCTTCTCGCAATTTGTACAGCCAGTAAGTTTTCAGTAGCAAATTTTCAATTTGGAATCAGTTCTATTATAAGACCGTGCCATGATAACGGCGCAAATTTAATATGAAATATCTGCTATATTGTTGTTCATTTACAGTTATAGCCACAGTCGCACTGGCGTTTCTTTTATTGCCCATGTGTCAGTACATCATTAGACCATGTTCCGATGGTAATAAAATATCCTTTGGTGTTTGTGGGAGATTTACGGGCGCAGAACTACTCTCGTTTTCACTCAGTGTGAGTATAGTATGCATCTGGGTCTTGACTGGACACTGGCTGCTCATGGATGCGATGGGTATGGGCCTGTGTGTGGCATTTATCGCATTTGTTCGACTACCTAGTCTCAAGGTATCCACGTTGTTATTAACCGGGCTGCTGATCTACGATGTCTTCTGGGTTTTCTTTTCATCCTACATATTCAGCACAAACGTAATGGTTAAGGTAAGTTTTGCAAATCTTGTATCGTATAAGTATACACACAAGAAATATCTTGTATGTATTATTTTTGCATCAAATTCATAATGCTATTCTCTGCGCGCATTGGAATATTTTTTTTACAATGATACATTGTAAAATAAGAATAAATACAATTGCACAATGTATCTACTTCATATCTCTCCTTGTAGAACTAATAATATTTGATACGCGTAAAGATTATCAAATAATATCACACGACTGTAAACTATATTTTGTTATTAACAGGTGGCAACTAGACCTGCGGATAATCCAGTAAGTCTCGTGGCTAGAAGATTACATTTGGGCGGCGTGGCGAGAGCCGCGCCAAAATTACCTTTACCCGGAAAACTTGTTTTTCCGTCGATGCATCAAGCTGGACATTTTTCGATGTTAGGTCTCGGCGACGTTGTTATGCCGGGCCTTTTACTCTGTTTTGTCTTGCGATACGATGCATACAAGAAGACTCAGTTATTGCCTGGTGGCTGTGAAACTGGAGTACCACCGCCGCGCCACTTCAGCCGGATTAGTTACTTTCATTGCTCTTTGATCGGTTATTTTCTTGGTCTACTTACCGCCACTGTAAGCTCTGAGGTGTTCAAAGCTGCGCAGCCTGCCTTATTGTACCTTGTGCCCTTCACTTTGTTACCATTGCTCACAATGGCATATTTGAAGGTATCGCTTTTTTTATTTCTTTGTGTACATGTGTAACATTCTATAGTGATTAAGATGTGTTTTAAATTTAACAAATCTTTTACTTTTATGTATTCTCTCAACACAATCATTGGAATAAATTTTTTTTTTATAAAAATATCGAAAAAATTAATTTTCAATTTATAAACAATTGAAAGTGAGATTCTTTTAGAAACAAAGGATAGTAAACCCTATTCTATTACAATACTTTAATAAATTACTAATACTTTAATAAATTTATGACAAAAGCATGTAAGTGTATTTATTCACTTAATGTTAAAAAATTCATGTTAAAATATTAGAAACTTGCAAAAAAAAGATAATTATCCTTACTTCTACTAAAAAAAAATCAATTCCAAATTTATCAAGGAAATAAAACATAATCTGGAATACATTTTCTATTGATAAATTTACATAAAAAAATTATATAACGAAATTGTGTTATAAACCAGATTTTTTAAAAGTTAAATTGCACAAAACATAAGCAAGATATATAAAACTTGTATGTTTATATTGCATGTGTATCTTTTCTTGCAGGGGGATTTACGTCGGATGTGGAGTGAACCATTCATATCTCAACAACCTTCTAAACATATGGACGTTTGACAAGAGTCACGACTTTCTGTATATTGCGCTGTATTGGAGGCAAAATTCTTGCGTGAAATTCATTACCACATAATTTCACATCCTTGTTTTCATCAATGTCATTTAATGTAAGTAATTTTTTCTATACATACATACATGCGCGCGTGCGCGTGCAATATATGTTTACATTCTTCTTTTTAAAGTCAATACGGGAGACAGTTCAGATTTAAGGGTCAATGCAATTATTTGCAGTCTTATCTAGTGTAAAAATACATATACTGCATAAATAATTTATAAATGTAATATAATGTCACAATGAGTATAATGTTAGCAGTGCAAGCAACTTTTTACCGAAATAATAGAGGTCGAAGAATCCTCTCAGAATATTTCTGGAATGCCAAATGACACATATATTATTGGCATTCTTTCTGTGTCTTAACTTGATGTTGAGTATATGGATAGATATTGTGCATATAATAGATAATGCAATCAATAATTGTCATTTCGAACTATTACATAATAGTTAAAAACTATGTAATAACTCATGTGGTTGATTTTACAAATGAAAAATGGTCTTTCACTTTTACTATCATTATAACAATTGATAGATTTTCGAGATTATTTACTTTCAAACAGAAAGTATTAAAACAGCTATAAATAACTCTTATAAAATTCAGTTACAAATGGTTATAAAATTTATTGCAAAATATCTTTTTTTTATTTACTACACTCAATCAGTATCAAATTACTTGCAAATATGTATAGTGCTATGAATAGAATAATTTATAAACTAATTGAAATGGATGAGAATCCGATACACACATGTGTAGGTTGTGACTTGGTTTAAAGTTGGTTTATAGATTGATTAAACAAAGTAATAATGCTAAAAATAATTATGTATAATATTTATTACATAATTTTTATAAACTTGGGCACGAATTTGCGATTTGCAGTAATCAATAGCACGCTTTTCGATACTATGTTTTGTTTTGCTGCTTGTTTGTTGATCAAGCTACTTTTACTTCGGAGGAGATTAATTCATTGTCATTCTCAACATGTAAGTAGAATAAAATATGAAACTATGCATTGTTAAAGATAATTACAGAAAGATTTGTTTAAACATAAAGGCTTTCTAAATGAGCTCTTGCTATGGATAGGCTATCGAAAAGACTTTATATGTTTATTTAAGGACAAGACTGAAGATAATATGTATGAAAGCCAATTTATTAAGTAATTTCTCTCAAAGATAAATAATTTTTTTCCATTCTACCTTTCTCTTGGATCAATTTATAGTATCTTAGATTAAATTAAATAACATAATATATTCTAATATAATAATATTACATTGTCTAAGAAAGATAGAATAATATATGCTCTATCATATTGTCCCTTGCTTTAAAATAAGTTGTAAAATATTCGTAGTCACAAATTAATTAGATATTTAATAATGATCTGAATTTCATTTTTATATCTCATGGTATTTAGCAAATTAATATACGCATACACACACACACTTTATTATATACATACATATATATATATATATATATATACATACATAAAATAGATTAATAATTTGCTAAATACGATAATATAAAAACATGAAATTGCACACACACACACACACACACATACACACACATCAAAAAGATAGTTTACAATTTATATGTTCTCTAGATAAAAATTATATCATTAAATTTTTGAAAAGACTTTTCCTCAGAAATCTGCGATAAAGAAATATATTAGTAAGAGTAATTCGAACAAATTTAAATCTGTTTGCTCATATAGTAATATAGAGAAATCTCTACTAAAAAAATTCAAGTTTTATTTAAATTATATCTTACAAAGAAAAGATTTCCGATATTGTTGAACAGTATCTCGTTAATTTTGTAGTGTTTTTTAATTTTCATCATTTTTTATTTACTACCTGTCCATAGCACAAGCAATTTATTTTCCATCGTTATATATATATATGAAATAAATTATTTTTTACATTTTATTATATATAATCACTTACCATATATACAATATATATATATACGTGTGTGTGTGTGTGTGTGCGTGTGCGCGCGCGCGCGCACACACACACATACATACATACATATACACACACATAACAAGTAATATATATATATTTTAATTATTTTTGTTATTTGATTAAAAAACTTAAAGCCGCGTTTATAAAATGATTTATTTTATACATACTTTATTATATTTTTTAATGAACGCTTAATTGTTTTTTAATTCTCAATTTGTCGATATGTGTAATCTTTTTTGAACAAATTACGTACATTATGATATAATGTTTATACTTCTGTAACGTATGTTTAAATTTTTTCTTCCAATGTACATACGAATAACTTTGACAGAGAAGGTGCAGACTTAGTAATATTTGCTTATGTCATGCCCTTATGAAGAGATTTTACTCGTTAAGCAAATTAATCGAATGCAATGAATTTTTTTAGTACGATGTAGAGTGTATCTTTAAGAAAACGTTCAAGTTTTCAAATGTAGATTAGCGTAATACAATTTATAATTTATACCACAACAGAATCGTAACATTTTAGTTATACTAAAATAATTCTACTTGTCGATTCGTTTTCACAACGAGACTCCTCCAAACGATAAATGTTTTTGTACAAAAGAAGTTAAGACATAATACTATAGAAAGTGTTTATAGTAATATTGCAACTTACTTAGTTTCTGGTAAGAATGAAAGCATTAATTATGTATACCTTCATTTTTGTTTCAGTATATGTAACAAATCACATTTTGTTATATATCTCTCAAGTCTGATGATTTATTTATTGACTAGAATTGTACAAGTACTAAAAATGCTCATTATGTAAATTTCAGGAAGTGTATATAAAATGAATACTCACAACTGTCATTCATTTTTTCCACAAACTAAGTGATGAGATTTAAAAAAATACTATATATTAACATGACATATGATAGAAACAAAATGATCAAGGAACAGGTTTAAATAAAAAATCAAGAATTAAATCGTATATACACAGAATATTATTAAATGCTGGATATATTATAGTGAGGTAACATACTAAAAAAAAGCACTTGCTTGTACTGTTGCAATTCTTGACTTGCATGTGTACAGCTATGTACATTTTTTATATATAATAAAACTTGACCATTTTCGTATATGGTCGCGATTGAAAAGTAAAAGTTATTGATAATAAATTTGTATTTGTGTTTTTTCTTAAGTCATATTCTCGCGCTAAAAATGTCTTGTTTTTTCTGTATCGGATAATATTTCCCATTATTAGCTCGAATATTCATCTGCGCTTAAAAATCGATTTGCATTCCACTATGAATTACATGATATAATTCTTATTTTCGTCATCTTTCAAGTTTAAGGTATCTCCTTTCATATTCAGGATAATCGATTAAAATATTGATTACAAATTGTCACGTCACATCTCGGAAATTTATACGTTAGTTTGCCCCATCGTCACATTGTCCAGATTTCTTTTTATACTCTCTAGATCCTTCATATCCGATACTACACTTTCGCATTTGTAAACTACTAGAGAATGATAAAAATGAACGGCAAAAGCGACAAATACTATAAGCACAGGAATGATTATCACAGTGCTGGCAGTGGCGGCGGTAAAAGAATAGTCCCAGAACTTGACCCAACAGAGAATAGCCACCTCTACTAGAAAGAGAAACAGTCCCAATATCGTGGAAAATGCCCAAGCCAATTCGATGAAACCGCGCATTCTCTCGTGCGGTGACTCCGTTATGAGACGCGAGGCTTGGAGTTTACTTATGGCTTCGATATTTGGTAAGAGATACGTGCTTATCATCAACGCGAAGATGTGCACCGATACCAGAAAGGTAGTGCAAACTGCAAACATGACAAATAGCCATTCCGGTACCGCTGTCGGCTCATTGATTTGCAGTTCTACCATCGCCACCTAAATCGGACCAGAAGAAAAAAAGAAAATTAAAATACACAAAAAATTTGAGCAACATTTGTCAGCAACATCGTACAAGATGTTTACAGGTATCTCAAGAAGTGAAGCAGATTAAAGAAAGTGATATCTGTCTTATATAACTACAGATGTGCATGAAGATTACATAGAATTGTCGTCAACGTCAATTTAACCATTTTCAGGAAACGTTGTGTAATCGTACACAGCCCGTTCTGAGTTTGATTTCCAGAAAAACAATTCTATTTAAATAATCCTTGAGAAATCATAATTTATTAAACATATTCTTCGTTCGTAAGTCTTATCGGAGAAAGCATTACTAATGTTTTTCTTTCTCGAATCGCAACAATTTTATACAATTTATCTTGTAGCAGCAATTTACTTTAAATTGATTTAATTGTCAATTAATTGGCAATTAATAATGAATTAATAATGAATAATAAAAATAGATGTGTACGATTTTTAAATATGAAGTTATACATCTGAAGTTATACGTAGATGAAGAAAATTAATTTATTAATCGCCATAATTTAACGAAATATAAAATGCTTTTAATTTTGTTTAGAATTTTAAAAAATCTAAAAAGAATTTTATATTTTTGATATTTTATGTAAAAAAATTTTAAATATCAAATTTAATTTTCTATTAATACATGGCAGACTTGATAAAATATTTAAAGCAAATTCTCTTTGTCGTCTTGCCACATGTGCTCTCTGCATTATTATTTTTTATGGTTTATGTACATCATACTAAATGCTTGTAAATTTTACTTAATCGAGCGCAAGATGTAATATGGATTTAAATTATTTGTCATATATATATAGACCTCGAAGAAAGTCACAGAAATGGCGAATAATAAATTAAACATCTCGATGTTGTTATTTTTTTTTACACATAATAATTATATTCAACTATATTTATACCATTGCGAATCCGCTAAGAAGCTCGGATGTGGTTGCAGTTGCTTTCAGTTTAGCCCTGCTCATGTGGAGTCTCCTCCACGAGAGACCCTCGGGTCCGTCATGCTCATCGTTTTGATGCGAGGATGGCGTCACCGGCGGGATTTGTGGACACGTACAGCAACACGTGTACGGCGTATTATTACTACCTAAGATGTGATTGTTCGAGGTTGAATACGGGAGACTATTGACCGATCTCATATCTAGAGATACGTATCTATTGTTGTTGTTGTTATTGTATCTGTTTCTAGGCGATAAGACCAATTCGCTCTGAACCGGATATAGTGTACTCCTCGAGCTATGCGTGGAAAAACTCGACTCGCTCATCTGAATTTGTTTCGTCGACATATACGCGAGAGATGCCGGTCTGGATCTGCCGAATTTCCACGCCGAGATATCGCTCTGAGTCGATTTATTAAACCTGCCTCTCATCATATCTTCCCCCATATCGCTGAGCGCGTAGGTATTTGAGTTTGATTTCGCATGTCCCCCGATATTTGTCTTCTCGTGCTGGACACCATCGACGAGAGCGCTCATCTTGGACTGATTTCCTTTAAATAGCGGCTTAGCTAGTTGTATATACAACAAAAAAATATGTCACATTTGTCTCTCCGAATGTTTACTCTTGTATTCGTCGGTTCACTTTCGAAAGACATTAAGCGAGTCAAGATATGCAGGTATGTCAAGGTACGTTACATCGTATTCACTCTTATTTACTGTTGATACAAATTATCGCATGCATAATTTCGCGCGAGATTATAAATTTTTAATTGCACCAATACTGAGACGATTTATCGTTCCAATTCAAAATTGTACAATCTGAAACGTTAGATGACGTGTCCCGTCTGATAAATGATTTTCCCAAAACGACAGTTCAAGACGTCGGTGGATACATGTGTGAATTTCTCGGAAGACGCTGAGAGAAGACCGCACTGCTATCTGTGTCCATTACGAGCTCCAAGCAAAGACTGAAGAATCGCCTAGTCAAGGTACGCGGACATGACGTATCTGTCTGAATCATAACAATAGTATTAATTACCTTCGAGAGCCATATCTGCGGCATAATAACCGACTGTGTGGCCTCCCGGCGCGCATTTGTGATTGTATAGCGATTCGCCTCTCTCACGTGCTCTCGCCAAGAGACAATGTTATACGGCCAATGACGTTTATTCTCCTTGTCTTTATAACAGTGATAAGACGAAAGAGATCTTCCGGCTCGTTAAATGATATTGAAATATCAAACGATAGGTTTGAATACGTCGATCGAGAAATCTTTCAAAAGATAAAGCGAGGAAAATACAAGCTACCGGTAAATCCTTATCTCGAGTCCTCGTTTATTATACCTGATATTGAATTTTTTCAATGTCTTAATGTCGACTCTAAACACGTCTCGATATATTATCATAAAAAAATTAATCTTCTATTTTCTCGATAAAAAATAAGGTGTGGAACAAACCAATATGGTATATTATTTATAAAAAAGAGTCGTTTTCCCGGACAGGCGGAATTAATTGCTTGTATGTGTCGCGTTGCGTTGTATGCGTATAAGTGTTAGAATACACAAAGATCTGATATAACAACGTTGTCATAAAGCAAAATAGTGATCATTTTTTTTTTTTTCGTTTGCAGGAGGGAATTACCGAGCTTCAAATCAAAATTCGCGATGCTTCTTAGTCGGTAATTGTGTATTCAAGCAGCGTAAAAAAAAGTTTCATCGACACTCGTTTGCGCCTCTTTATATAACATAGGATATTCCAATAGCTAATCATGTACTTATATATATATATATTATAAACTACGTGTAATGTATTTATAGCGATAGCTACAATGTGAAGACAGATCAAGACAGCTGGATATTAATCAGAATGCACAAGGAATTTTTCTTCAATATAATACTACAACTTCCGATCTTAAGATTCTTGAAATTGTTCATTGAAACTAAAGTGTTTTTTGATTCTCTCAGCAACAATCGCTTATCAAAGTTTCATCAAAGTAAATTCCATCCATTTTTTATCTATCATTTTAATTAAAATTTTAATTAAAATTTAATTCATGATAAAATCTTTATTTCTCAATCACTTATAATTAAAAACTAGGACTTGACCTTGATATTTTCAAATATGTGGAAAATCTGATATTTTTTTTATGTACATGCATTAAAGTATAAGTATTATTAAACAACAATTTTTAAGACAAAATTATTAAACTTGGGATTTAATTGCATAATAACATTTGTCTGTTTAAAATAAATAATAACATTAGTCTGTTTAAAATAAATTATCATTCATAAAAAAATAGAAAGTAAATTACATTCATTGCATATTCTTGCTGAAATGTATATCTTGGCTGATAAAACTGACGCGAGAATCATTTCATTCAGCAGCGAACAATATGATGTTGCAATATTTATGAATAATTTGATATTGCGCAAAGTTTTGAACTAACGTATCTCGCGAAGAGAACGGTTTTCCGTCTTTCACATATCGATCTTTTCCAAGATATGTTTTAACATAACGATTAGCATATAAAAATGTATGTACATTGTAAATCAGATGTATGAACTTTTTTTTTATCACCATGATCGATGTTTACATTTCGATCCTCTTTGAAACAACACGTACTCACGTTCCGCTTCTTAATTCAATTAATTCCCGCATAAAATCGAACGTTTGCAAAATTAATTCAAATATTCTTTTTTCTTGATTTTCTAAAATTTTTATACGTTAATAACAAATCTTAATCCACATGTGCGTATGTATATCCGTGTAATACATTACATATACCAATATATACTTTATAGACGAGTTAGTAATAAATCAAATATAATATAAAATATTGAAGATAAAATGAAGGACAACAAGTTATGCAATCTTTGTGTTCTTCACGTGTATAATAAAAGTTACGTAGCTACTCGCGTGACAAAATGCTGACGAAATTCTGTAACAAACGCGTGACAAGCGTTCTAGCTGAAACACGAAAATTAGAATTGAATTTTCCGTTGCACGTGAGAGTACATAAATGAAATATACGTATATATATTTTTTTTAAATAAAAGATGTAATTTTCCAATACTTATTTTTTTTCAATTCTTTTATGAGAGAATATTCTTAATAATTTCATAATTTAATAATATAGTATTAATAATATAGTATTTCGAAATTGTGCGTATGCATCGCGAAAATATTTTTAACATTATTAGAAATATAAGTGAATAAAAAAGTTCTTTTACAGAAGATTTTTATAGAAGATTAAAATGACATATAATAAAATTTTAAATAGAAAGAGAAATAAAATTTATCATACATTGAATTAAATGTAACATACAAAGTTGATAACATGGCAAATACTTTAATATTTCCTTATGATTGATATTATTTTAAAATCGTATAATATTTGAATATTATATCATTATATTGTTATCATTATCTTCTCTTATAATTGTGGATTTCTATCTTTATTATTGATTGATATAAGGTAAAAAGAATTAAGTAAAAGCAATCATTATTAGATACGCTGTTTATTACGATAATAAGTTGAAGTGTTTTTCTACGTATCGTTGATGAGCTTATACGTTTTTTTCATCATTAGTCATTAAAAGTCAAATATTGGAGATAACCAAAGTTGTTAACGAAAATGATTTTTCTTTTTTTCAGGACTTTAGCATCGATGCATTAAGATTCCATAGGCAGAGAAAAATATCAATATACATATACACACATAGGCACAATTCGCTTCGCTGTTACTGCGCATCGTTTGACGCGCGACATATTATTGTGTCCAATAATAAATATTATTAATCCTTGTTACAATCGTATGAAATATTTATATGTACAATAATGTAAAAAAATGTTAATAATTATTACAAGGACGAAAAGGGAAAAAAAGATTTTTTTTTAATAATGAGAATTTAAAAACCATATTTTTTATATTAGTACATTAATAATATTTATATATATGTACATCATACAAATGTTTAATATATATATGTATGTATAAATTTAAATTTAGCGCAATTGCCGTTGATGTTTTACGTGACCGATATTAATTCATTCCGAAATGTATAGATATGGAAACTTTTAATTGTCAAACCGTTTAGTCTAGTAAAACATCCTAAGCATCAATCGCTATGAATTATGTCCATTGGAAATTATGGAACTCAAAAATTAGAATTACTTAAAGTGGAAAGTTAGCTTAATTTTTTCAAAAATACAAAGTTTAAATACCAACCTACTTGCGAGGAAAGTTTAATTCTTTAAAATAGAACGCATGCGTAGAATGAATGGCTGCGTTCAGCAGAAAAAGCTGCTTTGCAACTGTTGTAAAATTCGTGAATCTGATTGGTGTATGCTCTTAGATTCAGTCAAAATTAAGAGCATACACCAATCAGGCTCACGAATTTTACAACAGTTTTAAAGCAGCTTTTTCTGCTGAACGCAGCCAATGTATCGTTAGCGCATATTCAATTTAGAATGCGTTCGGAAATCCTACTTGTGAGGTAAAGTAGCATTGATCAAAGATTTCTTTGTCCCGATTGGTTAATTAAACGTTACTTTACTCGAGTAGGATTTCCGAACGCATTATTTCAGAATAATCATGCGCACAACGATCTCAAGTTTATACATGGTGATCGTGCAATGTAGCGCTAGAGTAGCGGGAGGGGGGGAGTAGTTAAAAATAGCATAAACAGAAATTTCGTACCGGACTGTCATAGGCTGTATACAAACTTTATATACAAACGTACAGGGATGGTACTAAGAACAAACAAAACAAATCAGAGGAGGAAAACTCGTGAAACTCTGCTGTATGCTTTGCGACGAAGAATCAGGGCATGCTAAATTAGTGACTCGGCGATAAAATAAAATAAAAATTGATTGTGTCGTACCTTGCAATATTGATACAATTGCGCTTATAAAACGATACATGCGGTGAAAATTGATTTTTCGTGACAGGGAAGTTGCATCGCTTCTTCTTCTTCTGTTTTAACTGGCACCGATTGAACGAGGTAAGGTCCAATCTCACTGTTAAAGTTACGTCGTGAGATGCTCATTCGTGGCCATTCGTCATCCAAAGTCGTATCCCAAACGACGTATAGGTTAGCGTCCTATTAAAATGATTTACCGTCTGTTAAAGCAAAGTATTTATCTACTTGTTGTCGACTTCGTAGCTCCTGCAAATTAAATAAAACGCAAATATCACGTTAATATATATGATTCCTCCAGATAATCTTTCAATATCCTGGATCCACAAAACTCTCATTCAAATTGGAACGTACTTCGAGTACAACCGAGTACATCCCAAATGACAGTAAGCGGATTTGACTTATCTTGGGTGAATTTAAATAGACAAAGATATTATACCGTTTTTTGATGTTGGAGATAATTTTATCTCGCTGAGTGTAATGTCTTTGTTATTTGTATGTGTGTCCTGTCTCTCAGAATACCATGGGTGGAGCACACTTATGTACGCCACAGTCCATCTTTCAACAGATGATGAACCAGCAAAATCCGCAGCAGCAACAAGTTGGATCTTGGATGCAAATGCCACAGGTACCACCGATAACCATTCCATGGAGCGTACCAGCCTTACAACAACAAGAATTGATTAGATTTACTGGAGATACCAGTTCTGGGCCAATACTTCATCAGAAAAGAAAATTGGAAGCACCGGATGCTATAGATATGTAAGTACTGTAAAATGTATGTTGCTTCAAATACAATTTTTTTACATGGTAAAATTTCGCATTGTCATATTCTTAAACAGGCATCAAAGTAAGCAGTTTATAACAGAGGAAAAAATGACTGCACACTTCAAAAGTTTGCGCATTAGTTCGATTCATGAAGCCGAAAGCCCAGTGCCATCGACTTCCGCGTCATCTTCCTCTTCGAGACAACTGGATATGGATCTGGATGTTGACGGAAGAAATACAATAAATGGTGAACAACTGACAGGTGTACATCCGAGGTTAGTCCTTTCAGAGGAACTCAAGCGAATGCAAGAAGAACCTATTTTGCCAACGACCCTTCTATCTAAATTGTAAGCACAAATTGCCATTAATTGTCTGACATTACAAAAATACAATGCACTATACTTTAATGGAAGGAAGAAAGCGTAAAAATACATATATATGTAATAAATGTATTACATATTCTTCTTCCAAAGCTCAATTTGACTAGTTTTTCTCCTTCAGAGAAAGGCCTTCCATGGCTTTAGTTCTATGGAAACCACCAAATAGGCATCTTCGTATCCTGTCAACGAGAGCTATTTCAACGCCAATCCCGAGTACATCGAATGACAATAATAACAATAACAACAACAACAACAACAATGAAACTACTCCCGACTTAAATAATGTAACACCTAGTGCCCTATCAGCATTCGAGCCAATGGAATTGTGAAAATCTTTAGACTAGTACAGCACACATTTTATCTCCATATATATTAAAAATAACAAATATAAATATAAATATTATATTACTCTAAATTGAAAACATTTCAATAATAATGTAAGATATAAAGTAGATTAGAATAAGGAATGAAGTATCAAGCTTTGTAACATGACTTATCTCCTATTTGTATAATAATTGTTTGAATGATAAGTGGAGTGTGAATTTGAATGTGTATTGGAATTTCAATTTTTAAAACAAATTTGAAATGTTATTATTTTCCATTATTTTGGATGTCACCAGTGTATCTTGTTTAAATTTTATTATTTAAATATATGAAAAATATTTCTCTTTATTATTGTATGTATGTTCTTATATGTGTCATCAGTTTCTATTTATTACATTTAAGTAATATATTCATATAAAAAATTTATCTTCAGTAGTCATAAGTTATTATTAGGAAGAAAATATTTTTACATGTAACCACTATATATGTTAAATTAATGTATATTGAAATCGAGAAATAATTTAACAATAACAAAGACAAGCTCCACCATTTCTGATTTATAATTTTTTTTTCTGTTAATTAAACGAAATTTTAAGAAACTTCTAATATATAATAATTATATATAATTTTAAGAAACTTCTGATATATAACATTTTTACGATTTATATTTTGTGTGCAACATTGTTGAACTGAATAAAAACTAATTACTAAATGATAAACGATATAACAAGCGAATCCTGTAAATAACTGAATACTCATATACATAGTGTTTTACATTAAAATATGATTATGACACAATAAAACATTGTATTCAAAATTTTAATATTTCTTTTTCGAGTGTTAAGAAAACAGTTAAAATAATCAGAAGTCTTTACATTCTTAACTATTTTATCTGCTAGGTTTCTATAAACAACTCCAATATACGATCTAAGTACGTGTCTTATTTTTGCTTTTTAAACAAACAATATTTGTATTATTTGTCTTTTTTTGCAAATAATTGATAATGATTTACGTGGCAGACCTAACATATTTTTTATTACTAGCTTATAATTAATTGTATTCAATATTTTTATTTCCGATAGATGCATAATAATCGGCAAAAAAATACATTTAACGCTTGTGCGCAGTCTTATATATTTACTGAGAGACGTCAAGATAAGAAATTACGATTAATCCAAATAATTATATAAATAAACATCATTTGTATCAGGAATTTTATCTTAAAAATTTATATCAACTAGACATTTTCAATTTGTTGATTTTAGATTTGTTTAAGTAATCAAAGAATTTCATTGTAAATGTTTACTTTAGTAGCATCTGCAGATGATTTTGGTATATCGTTGAAATTATAAATAATTTTTGAAAGATTTTAGCCATTACTCATAATTTTTATTAAAAAGTTCATTTGCAATTCTTAAACTTACAGTAAACACACACACCCATATACATATACATACATACATACATACATATATGTGTGTATGTATATATTTATTTATTTATTTCTCTTTTTTGATATAAACAGATATATATTAGGAAACGCGTTCTAGCTATAATTTATTCTCTCGTATGTTCCTGCTCTTCGCATTCGAGTGGCCGATCTTCGTTTAAGAGTTTCTTAAATTCTTGAGGATCAATCAGCGGTTCTCCATTGATCGCGAGAACAACTTTATCGTTATCCAACATTGTAACGTGATTACCTTCAACGTAATGCACTTCCACCTTATCTCGCGTAATCTAAAAAATAGTTTATAATTGTATTTTTTACTGTTTCATACATTTTTGTATGGTATTAAGCTTCAATTTCAAAAATTCGAAAAAATTTATATTTTAAAAATATTTAAAAAAACACATCAAGAAAACATTACCTTACGCAAACCATAATCTTCTTCAGCCATATAGGTAGATGATTGTGTAGGTTTCAAGAGTGTTATAGGTGCTCGAATTCGTGGCAAAGACAATGCGTCATACTTTTGAAGAGCAAGAACACGACTATATAAAGTTGTGCATAGTGCTTTTTGATTTTCAACGGAAAGTGATATGTCAGCGGAAGCAAGATGCGAAACAAAGCTATCCAATTTTTGTTCCCAAGTCGTGCACTTATCGAAATCTAAACTTAGCTGTAAAATAGAAAGAAATGTTAATAAAACATGAAGATAAGGAGGCGGATGAAAATATTTTAGCACGATAAATACTACCTTTCCGCTCGCAGCTGGTTGTAGACTATCCATGATGTAGAGCAAAATATTATTCTGAAGTTCCTCCTGCGTTTGGGATGGTAAATATTGTTCTATCATCGCTTTCATTAGATCAGGCGCACCGTCAATCAACACTAATCGACCGTTCAAGCCTTGATGTTCCAATCGTCTCGCCAATTCGATAGCGATTAATGAGCCGTATGAATATCCAATCAGAATGAAGGTTCTTTCCTTCTCTGCCTTTGGTAAAACATTCTAAAAATTTCAACAAAGCGTCCATATTAATCAAAAACACACAAACACTTTTCTATACAACGATATATATTCTTTACAAGAAATATGTAACGAAATCTCATTTTATTTATATCATTTATACTCTCTTCTATACGCACCGGTAAAAGATGGTCGGCGTATTCTGGTATACTTTGATGAGCGATCCCGATATTATTCGTACCATATTGCAACGCCATCGCTATTGGTCTGATTCTCGACGCTATTGAATTAAATACGTGTCCGCAACCTTCTATGCCCGGCAAGAGGAATATTTCGAGTTTACGCGAATCCTTCTTAGTCGGTAATACCATACAAACATCGGGAATCATATCTTCATTACTCGTGACTCGGATAAACAATTGCTTATTAGATATATCAGTCTTCTCTTCGTCAATCTGCATTTGCTCTTGTCCTGCGTTCTTACCGCGTATCTCAGCCAGTTTGGCAAAAGTCAAAGTTCGAATATCATACGCAGTGAGGAAAACATCAAACTCACGTTCTAAGGTTTGTTTGATTTCTACGGCCATCATCGAATTCATTCCCAATTCGGTCAATGATATATCCTGAGATACAGTTTCGATATCTTTTACACCTACAAAAGTACCGAAAAACATAAATAAAATAAAAAACATAAATAAAATCGATAGTGATCTTATTTAGTTTATTTTAGAAGATTTTTTCTCCAATTAATTATCGAGTTTTATATTAATGTTTTGCCAAAGATATTTAATAGCTCGAAGGCAGAGTTTAACATCCTCATTTGATGTCGCGTAACTAGTGCAAATGCAACAGATGTATTTCTGCCCTGCACAAGTTCGAAAATTGTCTTAAGATAACAATAATCTTACCCATTATATTCGCCACAGTTTCAGCAATATTAATAGTACTATAAGCATCCACACGCTTTTCAGCCACTACCATGCTGGATACTACCGGACGATTTTGCAATAAAAAGTCTTCCAGCTTTTCGAGGCAAGAGGATAACTTTTGCTGCGAGGTACCGGCAACAATTAATTTCTTGTCGTCTTGCCATTCGGCGACGAGGCCAACGTCACCGATCGCGCCCCATTGAATGGCCAATCCCGGCAGACCGTCCGCCACTCTACGCTCGCAGATTCTCTCCATCACAGAATTAGCCATACCGTGATACGTCTGCCCAGCGTTTCCGCGTCCACAGGAAATCGAAGAGAATACTACAAACTGCCGAAGACCCGGACACAATTTCCTGGATAACTCATCTAACATCTTGGTAGACCAGGCTTTCGCCTTGAAGGATTCCTCAAACGATTCTGGCCTTTGATTTTTACAAATGCTATCCTTCAGTACTACGGCAAGATTGAAAATGGCGTCTACCGGACCTTGTTTTGCTGCGGATTTTAATATAAATTCGCAATCTTCACGGTTTGCAGCATCCACGCCTGGAATAATCAGCACGTTCACGCCATACGACTTCCATAGATCGGTCCTCATACGCTGATAACCGGTCTTTATTTCTGTTCTGGATGTTAACACTAGATTTTTAGCACCTCGAAGTATTAGCCAATCGGCCAATTCCAATCCGAAACCACCTAGACCACCCAGGATAAGATAGCTTTTATTACCGTCGCAGTAATATTGAGGCTGAGCAAGAATAGGTATCTTTCCAGCCTGATTTTCGTCGCAAATCTTTAAGATCACCTATGAAAAAATATGTAATATTTTGATAGATTTGTTAATTTTCAATATTTATTTCCTAGAAACTTTAGTTTTCTATCAGAAATTTAACTCGAATTTTTTTCTTCGAATATATTTAATCTTACAATATCCGATTGAGGGAGTTAAAAAATAACTAGAAAATTATGATCCTATTAATTAATTTTTTCCTTACTTTGCCCATATGTTTTCCAGCCGTCATATATCTGAAAGCCGCTTCCACTTCATTCTTTTCAAAGATCTTTCTAACGATCGGCTTAATAGCTCCGTTTTTCAAACCATCGGCCAAACAGTTTCTCAGATTTAATTTATCTTCCATGTTAATATCGGGATCGAACATATTTTCTAGCATAACTCCATGAAAACTGACTTCCTTTAAGAAAATCATCATTCCTAAGGTATTGCTCGATACAAGATCACACTTGCTAATCTCCAGGAAACGACCGCCTTGTGCGAGACAGCAAACCGACGCTTGGAGTTTTTCGTCAGGCAATGAGTTGAGAACGATGTCTACACCGGAGCCTTTTGTTCGTGTAAGTACCAGTTGTTCGAAAGTGGTATTGCGCGAGTTACCGATATGATCATCTGGGATGGATGGAAACATTTCATGGATAAACTTGCGTTTTTCGGGTGTTCCCACAGTAGTAAAGATCTCGCAACCTTCATGAAGGGCGAGATGAATCGCTGCTTGACCAACGCCACCAGTGCCACAATGAATAAGCACCTTGTCTCCTTTCTTCATTTCGGCATTTATGTATAATGCATAGTAGCATATCGCGTATACGTATGGTACGGTAGCGGCGTCTTCCAGCGACCAACTGTCAGGCACGGGCCATGTAAAGTTTTTATCAGGTACGATTATATTTGATAGGCCTCTGAAAGTACAAACGTACATATTAATCGCATCAATACTAATCTATTTTCAACATGTTTCAGAATCGATGCATCGATGATATTTCAAGGAAAAAATGTCATAACATTAATTAATAATAATTAATATAAACTATAAACTATAATAATTAAAGTTAATAAACTTTTAAAAATGTGTTTTTAATTGTTAAGAAATATAATGCTTTTTTGTATAACTGTGCCGTATCATTTTTGAAACAATAAAAGTAAGTAGTTAAACAATGCTTTCATACATAGTTATGTAACTTTGAAAGTGTGTGTGATGAATGTATTTAAAAGAAAAAAAAATTACCTATTTTCACATAGTCCCATCACACGACGGCCAGCGGTATCGATACCAGCATACTCCAAGCCAATCAAGCAGTCGTTGAATCGAGTTTGCATTGAAGTTGTATCTAGAGTAAGTTTTTCTGTAGTAAACATGATATCTTTGAAGTTGATAGGCGAATATACTACATGAACCAAATCCTTTTGGTTAGTGTTAGGACGTATGGGGCCTTCAATCCACTGAAGCGAACTCAAATCGCCGGGTACCTATTTTCCATACATAGGTGTTATATAATTACATGCAATATATATAACCAGTATAAATATATACATTTAAAAATCGAAAGTTATTGTGTTTTGCAGCCGGCTGCCTTTTTCTTCTCTATTTTTAGATCCTTGTTAGGCAAACCAGTCAAGAGACGATAACTTTCGAGAATTTCAATTAAGTTACATACCTTTTGATTAACAAACGCATGATAAACAGGCTTTAATTTTGATAAAGAAACTGGCTCGTGTCTATAGGACCCCCATATTTTTCCTGGTCGTAATACGTTAATAGGCAGATCTAGCTGAAGCTGTTTTGTGTACAGAGAGTTCTGTAGAGAAAACTCAGGAGCTTCGGTGTCCTGTATTAATATACCTCTGATCATTTCTCCGCCTGGTTCTTTTCTCAGACAATTCACAAAGCCCAGCAAACCACAATCAGAGTCCTTCTCGCCGACGAGTATTATTTTCGTATTATCAATAGTCTTGTTTTCCATGTTCATAATCGAATTTAGCTTCTCGAGCCAAGTGAATTCGTTGTTGTTAATACGAACAATCTCTGTTTTTTGGATCGGTTGATCTTTCTTCTTCAAGAGTATGATGCTCTCCGTGCTGGTGTTTTTCTCTAGAATCACATCCAAGTTATATTTCGAGAGTGCTGAGAGATTCTCGAGCTTGGGTAATTTTTCTCGTGTCAACACGAAACCGCCGTTTCGCAGTTTTGATAGAATCTGTTCCAGCTGATCGCTCTTATTTTTTGTTAAAAGGTCGATACCAATAGCAAGCAAAGCGTTTTCTTCATTAGACAGAGAATCTATAGAAGTTACATTTGGTGATAAGACGTCATCGTCGAATCGATTAGGTGATGCTGTCAAAAGCACATTCGCTTGAATCAAGGGTAAGTCAGCCAGAATCTTTGTGAGTATAGGTGATGCCAATTCATTAGCTGTCACATTATCAGAATCATCGATCAGTTCAATAGTTTTCACGTGAATAGCCTGATGATACTCAATTGCGATATGTATGGCCAATCTGATCGCTTCTTGCAGGGATATCTGCGCTCTATCGCGATATGCCACAAACTTGTACTCCTCGAGAATCGGTTCACTAGCCGGCAGTCGGCGAGATATGGCTTTGGATTTGACGCCACGAATCTCGACCCCGCCCGATATTACAGTCTCCCATTGTTTATATACGTGTACCGGAAGTTCTATGATGAAAAACGATACAGAGTTGCAGTGTGTTTGTAATAATTACAATAGCTATATCAGAATATTAGCGAAATGCTTGGAGAAGAGATGTATAAAAAAAGCTTACGTCTATCTTCCACGTCTAGCTTTCGGATCTCCTGCTGATGAAGCTTGGTATCAATTACGATCTTTTGTATTTTCGTTGGGATGTACAAATTTCTAGTGTCCAGTCCCAGCATCATTATTTGCAGCATGTTATCAAGGAACGTCACCCAATTACTCATCCAAGCAATGTGTCCCTTTGTTCCTGAAACCGATGCGCTCTTCAAAGAGCGGAAGATACCTGAATATTGATAACCGCGTAGTCTTAGCTCTTTGTAGATATCCTTAGTGGTCATCACTTCCTCCTCGCCTTCATCTTTCGGCAAAATTGCGGTCGCTATCTTTTCCTGCGCGGGATTCTTTATAACGCGAATCACTCCGCTCGCAACCGCTTTACCGTCTTCTGATACTTCAAACCTTCCAGTGCCTGCGGGAATAATTATTATCTAATTAAATAAAATATTATATAACGTTAAGAATAAATAACTAAATTTGTAATAGCAAATTTTTTTTTATAAAATTATTCTTACATAATTGACTTTATATTGATGATAATAATTTAAATAGGGACTGTTAAATTTTATTCTGCAACTTGAATTTTTCTATAACATGAATGCGCACGCGTTGTTTCAAAAAATGGAAACAATAAAGTACCTTTCTGAACCATCGCCGTTAGCTGGACCTCGCCTTCTTTTGGAAACTGAACAGCACGTATGAAAATGATATCTTCAAAGACGACCGATAGTTCTGTATGTGTTTTTGCATGCAGTAAACCTAGAGTTTCCCAAGCTAGAGCAAGATATCCTATGGCAGGTATCCAGTTTTCTTCATTAATGACATGGCCGGACATATATTCATAGTTTTCATCCAATAATGTTAAATTAACGTTTCTCTCCCCGGAAGTGACTTTTTTTTGCATCTTAAACGTCGTTACATACCAGTCATCGGAATGTTCCCATCTGGAGATAAATTATTCAATTTATCTTCTTCTAATGTATATCAAAGTAGAACAATAACAAGAGATTCTAAAATAATTCATGCAGCTTTTCTTAGTCCTTTTATCAGCGATACTCTAAAGATAGCAATCAGGTATCAATTTAATTCATTTTGATACATCAAAAACGAGAAAATTGGGACAAATTTTCACTTGTCGCAATGCCGGTTTATTTCAGATAATCGAACATATGAATAATAACTTACGTATATTCAAGTAAAAAGTTTCAATAAGTTTATACAAGTAACAATAAACTTACCTAACTGAAGGCGAGATCATCGGGGTACCACAGCTAACTGGAAACTCAATAGGCGGGTAAAGATTCGCGATCTCCGGTTGTAATCCATTGTTGTAGAGTTTTCCGATCGCTTGTAGAACAACCTCGGCGTTGTCCCTGTGACCACGTTGAGTGAGCGCAATATTTGTGATTCCCTTACCGAGAGATCGCCTCAGGATCGCCTGTAGGAGGCCATGGGGCGCGATCTCGATAGTCACTGCGTCCTGCGGAATCATACGAGCCGTTTCTTCGAACAGTACGGGATTCAAAAGATTATTAGTATGGTACTCGGCGGATGACAACTTGGCGGCTGCGGTGGACCATTTGCTGCGAGGCACAGACGTGCTCAACCATTTTCGGCTGCGCGGTTTAGGCTGAGGGATTATTTCGTTCAAGTAAGCCAGCAGTTTCGGTCCAGCGGGCACGATGTAACGACTATGATAAGGTATGTTGCTACAGGCCACTTCCTTCGCGAAGATTTTCTTAGCCTGGTTAAGATATACATAAATTTAACAAAAGCAGATATGTTTCAAGAAAACAATTAGAAATTGCAATAAAAATTTTATATGTATAAATATTGCATGTATTATTATTATTATGTTAGTCAATTAATTCTTCCTCTTGTAATAACTCTTATTCGGCAGTTTTACATTTTAATTATATATATGTATATGTATATATTTATGTATGTATATATGTATGTATATGTATGTGTGTGTCTGTGTTTTGGTTTAAATATTAAAATTTATTTTTTTGACAATTTTTATCGATTTCATTCTTGGGAATTAAAAAATGATAAATTTAACCTGTAATTCGGCAACGAATTCCTTCATGGATTCTGCAGGTCCGCTGAGAGTGCTGCTGTCTAAAGCATTATGACATGCCACTTCAATATCCGATGGACACATATCTTTGATATCTTCGTAACCAAGACCAATCGCTGCCATCGAACCATAAATTACTTTGGTTTCAATGGATGCTAAACCTCTCGAGTACGCTGATAGGATCATTTGTTCGGCGGTGAAGGTTCCGTCTGCATAAGCGCAACCGAGCTCTCCGACCGAATGACCGATAATGTTATCCGGCACGATACTCATCGATGTGAGTAGATCGACTAAACCAATCTATGAAATTCATATCATGTCAGAATATGATAAAGAATAATAGTAAAGAAACGCATTTTAATAATTTCTTTTTAATCTCTTTTACACAATCATATCGTAATCTACGATAATAATTCACTGGGAGAAGTAATGTCGGAATTGTCATTATTGTATTTAGCTTACCTGTACTGCCGCGATACCCACAAACGAATTTAAGATATTGTCAAAAGTAGATTTGTCCTTGTTTGTCAAAATATCAATAATATCTACACCGCGAGGTCGCAAGATATCGTCACATTTCTGAACGGCTTTAGCAAAGACAGGGAATCTCATTAAATCGATACCTATATTTCCAATATAAAAATCGAGAATTAATATAAACAAAATAAAATATAATAGAATATATTATCTCTGTATTTATATGATAAAAAATTATATGATGCGTACCCATGCCGGGCCATTGTGATCCCATTCCAGAAAACACGAACCAGATCGGTCTCGTCGTTCCCAAATAATTTTCCATTTCTCGTGTAGGATGTTCCGCCGTCTTTGATCCGACTATCGTGTATCCTCGATACAAGTGTCCTTGAATATCATCAGTGTGTATGTCATGCAATAAGCGAATATATTCAACGTCTACTGGATGTCTCTCAATCTGTAAACGATAAAAGTAAAAGACAATGAAACTAATTGATGAAAATTTTGATTTTTTTCGCAGAAAATATTTTTACTGAATTATGCAAAAATATGCTTCAACATATCGCATAATATATAATTATATCAATGGAACATTTATGTAAATAATATATTTTTTATTATCTACATTATTTATATTTTTTTATTGCGATGCGCTCTCTCACCATCTTACTTTCTCTCATATTCTCTTATTACTTTTACTTACATCGTCTAAGAATACTTTGACAGATTCCTCGGTACGTCCAGACACCGTTACCAGTCTCGGTAAATCATCAGATGGAGCTCCATTATTGATTTTCTTCTTCGGATTGGATTTTAGTATGACATGACAATTGGCACCTCCAAAACCAAAAGAATTAATTCCTACATAACCACCTTCCCAAGGTGTTGTTTCGGTAACGACTTTCAATCTGCCTTCTTCAAGGGCTTTCACGCCTTCTCGTGGCCGATTATAATGCAAATTAGCCGGGATTGTTCCAGTTTCCATCGCTATTAATACCTATGATGAATATTACAACTTGATAAATTTATGCAACACGAATCTGTTGAAATATTGTTTCATTGTCTTACATGTTCGAATATTTACAATTACAATAATTACACTATAATACAAATAATTTCTTTAATTTTAAACAACACTTGACATACGTTTAGTTAAATATCTAATTTTAATGTAATTCTTTTGTAAACTATATTATATATTGTGTCTTAAAATCTAAATTTATTACAATTTTTTTAATTTTTAATTATAATTTCACAATTATTATTTACATTTTGTTTAAATTTATTTTTAACTATAATATATCAAGTTAAAAATCCTGACAAACCCTGACCTCACCTTGGCAATTTGGCAAAGACCGCTAGCGGGCTCAGCATGACCCAGATTTGACTTGACGGAACCAATCAGGAGAGGAATATTTCTGTCTTTACCGAAGACAGAGTCGATCGCATAAATCTCCTCAGGATCGCCGATTTTAGAACCAGTACCGTGACATTCTAGATAAGATAGACTGGATGGAGATAAACCGCAATCATTGTAGCATTCTCGCATTAGCACGCCTTGCATTTCGCTCGACGGAAACGTGATGCCTTGCTTTTTGTAACCGTCGCAATTTGTCTTGCCATAAACGACCGTGGCATAGATTCGTTTCGCGTCTTTCGCCTTTTGCAGATACACAACGGAGATCGTCTCGCTGCGAGCGTAACCATCCGCGTCGGTGTCAAAGACTTTGCAGCGACCGTTGGGCGACAAAAACCCTGCAATTATTATTATGATTAATACAAAATAATAAAATACGTACAATAATAGACATAAAAAAATTATATTTTGTTTAAAAAAAATTACTTTATTTCTTTCTCTTATTTCTTTATATATATATATATATATATATATATATATATATATATATTTCTTGTAAGATATTTATATTAATGTTTGTATACAGATAAGATACAATTTTGATTATATACATAATTTTACATATATAAGTTAAAAAAGACAAGTCTAAATTAGTGTTAAATTAGATTTAGATTGACATTCACATGTCTCTTCTTGATTCTGAAATTCTGGTTTCTATAACGAATCTTTACAGTGAAAGCAAGACAAGAATTTTTTTATCCTATGTATATATCTATCCATATCCATAGAGATTTATACAAATGTATTTATGTATTGAACAATGAAATGACGAAGAGACCATACCAAGGCGAGAAAATTGCAGCGATACACAGGGATGTAAACATAGATTCGATCCACCCACGATAGCGGCATCGCATTGACCGTCTTGCATGCACCGATAAGCGTGCTCCAGAGCGTACAAACTCGAGCTACAAGCGGAGTCCAAAGTATAAGAAGGTCCAATTATTCCCAGCCAATAGGAAATCCTATTCGCCAACATGGCTCTGCTGCATCCAGTAATTCCAAAACCGTTTATCTAATCGCATACAAGAGAATTCAGCTTGGAAAATAATTTAAAAATATTTAAAAATGTTTCTCATACAAATATACAATTTAATTTCTCGCATTTTTAAAATAATAACTAGAAATGTAGAAAAATATGTAGAAAGAAAATGAAGAAACAGATTATAAATCCTAGAGTTTGGAAAAAAAAGGTTTAAAAAATTTTATTAAATTATTAAAATATATTTATTTAGTGAGATAAATTCTATCGATTTTTTTTTTCTTCGCATATTTTTGTAAGATATATATTACATAACACTATTGCAATAAATATTTACCTGTAACTTTTCATAAAACCAGGTTTTCTCAGACTCCGAAAAACTCGCACCCACAAAGACACCTGTTCGCGATCCACGTAACTGCTTCGGATTTATTCCTGCATCGATAATAGCCTCATAAGCGTGTTCCAGTAACATTCTGCACATCGGGTCCATTGTTTGAGCCTGCTTGAAATGGACTCCAAAGAACAGCGCATCGAATTTAGTAATATTGTTAATCTTCCCGGTTCGCTGGGGAATATCCGGGTGATCTGTCGGAATGCAATTACAAAATTTGTAAAATAAAATAATACATATAAAATATAATACATTTCCATACTTATATATTCGGAGATTTTTAATTGTAACAATGATAATAAAAATATAGATATATAATTTAATCATTATATTTCAATGGAAAAAAATGTAGAATAAGATATCTCTAATTACGCTAATAATAACATATCTATCCATACATTCTATTAATCACCTAATTTCCACCGCCGGGCATCGCCCGAGACCAAGTCTACTTTATTCAATAGATTTTTTTTGAGTTCTTCCATGTTGTCGGAATCTGGAAATCTACCGGCCATGCCAGAGATAACAATCTCTTCTCCAGGTTCAGGCACCTTGTAAACTCTCTTCGTCGATTTAGTCACAGACATCTCGGGCATTTTCAAAATCTCAATTTGAAGAGAACGCTGTTGGTTTGTTATCGAAATATTCTCACCAATTTATAATTATGTGAGCACACAATATTTGTAATTAATTTTTTTATTAATCCTGATTAATTGTACATCGCATAAAGATTTGATAATTTAGTTTGTTGGAGAAAAACTTGACAAACACGCCAACCATACAAACTATGAACGACAAATCAGGAATGAGAGACAAAACAACGACTCTTTATAATGAATATCCCTACCTCATAATATGTGAATTTCATTAATTGTTACTTTGAACTTCCTCTGTTTGTATAGCCTATTTTGCATGGGATACGCTATTGTGTTTCATTAACTGCAAATATAATCTTATGAGTGTTACAATTTAATTTTTTAAGTTGCAGAATAACTGAATTTTTTCGAGAATCTTATTAATACAATTCATGAATAATAAATACTGATGGAGTTACCTGAGATAAGTTTACAATTATGAGATTTATTTGTATGCGTAATAATTTTTCTAAAAAAAAAATTATAAGAAATACAAAGATGTCTTACAACAATATGGATCCAATAAAACCCAAATAAATAAGCATATCAATGTTTGACGACATTGAATTCGAATGTAGTAAATCGAGATTTTTATATAATTCTTTTTCTCTGTATAGTCCAATGATCAATAATGAATATTCGTAATCGACACAAAAGAGTCAAGGGTTGCCGGATATCGCATAATATATATCGTAGAATACATAATATTTGCTCTGTTAGTGCCCTCCGTTAGCTAAATTGACGTATATAAAATGTAACGCGATATTACGTGAGCTTTTTTTTCGATCAATGTTTCCTTGAAATCAAGCGACATTATATTTAATAATTTTTCAGAAACAAATTAGTAAAATACATAAATTGTATTTAATATATGTGTGACAAAAAATACGATTTATTGTTTTATATATATGCATATACACACATAACTGTATGTATTTGTGTGTATATATATATATATATATGTGTGTGTGTGTGTGTGTGTGTGTGTGTGTGTACATATATATGTATGTGTATATATATACATATATATTTCTTTATTTTTATATTTTTTTTGTATAAAAATATAAAAGTTTTAATATACACAAGTTATATAATATACATAAAGAGAATATATTATAATATTATGTGTCCTGCTATCATTAATATTAATTTATATAGTATAATATAGTATATCATTTAAGTACACAGTTCTTTTACTCTTATATACGTAAATAAAATTTAGCTTTACATCACTTCTTATAGTATATATGGATACTCGAAGAAACAAAAGTTATTAGAATAGTTCTCGAAGTTACGAAAAATATAGCGGAATTTGGTTTTATAATACTAATGTCGCATTCGTTTTTTGATCTTTAGCCTTTTGATGAGCGCTTATGATGCACTGAATGCGTACAACGCAAACTTTGCCAAATCATTTAGCCCGTTTGTTTTCTTTTTTTTATTGTAAATACTTTGAACGCGTTTATTCAATAAGTAAATAAGTACATTTAATAATTTTACACATATAAACTTATTTATATATTTATATATACAGGGTGTCCCATTTTAACTTGGACAGTAAAATATCTCAAAAACTAAGCCCAGCAAACAAAAATGTTTCAGACAAAAGTTGTATGGTTTCGAGGGGGCCATAAGATGGTACCATTGGTTTGACCTTGAAGAGTTATTTGAAGGTCACATAAAGGCCATCTTCAATTTCTTAAATGGAACCTACTATTTCTCATTGCATATTCTTGTAGCTTATCTCGAGAGCTTTCCAAAACACTATAATTAAGTACCTTTTCGTTAAGTACTTTTTGAGTTATGAAGCTTGAAATAATTTCTTAATTTTACATAAACCGTAAAATATCTTGTAAAATATTCATTTTTCGATTATCTTACCTTAATACTTTTACGTACAAAATAATGAGAGGAATCAATTGGTGTAAAGAAAACACATAGTTGTTTTGAAGAAAAAATATGTAATTTGCAATTAACAATTCCATATTTTTTCTTAAAAACAACTATGTGTTTTCTTTACACCAATTGATTCCTCTCATTATTTTGTACATAAAAGTATTAAGGTAAGATAATCGAAAAATGAATATTTTACAAGATATTTTACGGTTTATGTAAAATTAAGAAATAATTTCAAGCCTCATAACTCGGAAAGTACTTAACGAAAAGGTACTTAATTATAGTGTTTTGGAAAGCTCTCGAGATAAGCTACAAGAATGTGCAAAAATATATAGGGTGTTCCATTTAAAAAAATTGAAGTGACCTTTACGTGACCTTCAAATGACTCTTCAAGGTCAAACCAATGGTACCATCTTATGGCCCCCTCGAAACCATACAACTTTTGTCTGAAACATTTTTGTTTGCTGGGCTTAGTTTTTGAGATATTTTACTGTCCAAGTTAAAATGGGACACTCTGTATATATATATAATATATATATATATATATATATATATATATATATATATATATATATATTTATGAATCAATAAATTATTATATTAATTAATGCTGGCAGTTGCACATATGGAAAATAAACTCAACTAACTGATCAGAAAGTTAATAACGTGGCAAGAGATTGAGATCGTCATCATGACACGTTTGCCTCTATTTTTTTACGTATTCACATTCTCTATTAAAGAGAAAGACGATGAGAGAATATAATTTAAAATTAAATATTATTCTACTCGATTCTTACTTTTTCTATAGAATACAAATATTCTTTTCATAATGATTGCTGTTGTATGAATGCATTTTCATACACACAAATTACTAGTTTCTAAACCAAAAAATAGTATTGTGAAATTAAATCATATAAAAGACCTACTTCAATATTTGTGCACTCCGCCAAAATGTACTTTTCTTCCTTGTCCATCTAAAGCTTCCATTAAACTCGACGTGAAACTGAATTCCGAACTACTTTCATCTTCTTGAGCTCTGTAAAAATAGATAATATATAATTATAATAATTTATTTATACATATATATATCGAAAAATTTCAATTTATCTGCATTAATAATTTGATCTTAAAAAAAAAAGAAAGACATACAATGTGTCCAGACTTGTTAAACTGCCATTCAACGTTTGCACATTGGAAAAACCATCAATCCTCAATAATTCAAGATAAGAGTTTATAGTCGCTACGTAAATTCCTTTCGAGCCCGCCGTACCTAGATAACGTGGACTAGATAATTCGATTAACATACGTTCAGGACTTTCTTCCGACGAATTGTACGCTTGTGCATCGAGTTTTACAATTTCGACAGACGAGAAATGAATAATAAATAAATATGGCTTGCAAAATGCTAAAAAATAAAATAAAAATTTCATTAGATAAAATTATTTATTGATTGTAATGTCACGTATAATTATATAATTGTAATAGTACCAAAAGCAAACGGTAAATGGTTCCATATTGGATCAACGGCGCGAGTTCTTCTGCCATTTTCGTCCACAAATACACCAAATTCATTGTAACATAATAGAAGCTCCGCCGTGCCGCATGTATTAGAAATATTCAAAACGCAAACTGGAAATATGCCAAGCTTAGCTGCACCCATAAGCGCTGCTTTAATTGAACTATTGTCTTCTTCAGGGAATTCTGCAAATGACATATATGTAATTAATGTATTTTTATTACAGAATTATATTTTTCGTTTAAAGTAAAAACAAATATTACACGATTATACAATATATTACTTGTAAAAATTTCATAAGAAATAAAAATTTTAGATTTATCGTGATCATGTTATAATATATCGTATATATTTCACACATTTGTGCTTACCATCTACACTATAAGTTTGCAAATCAATCTGGAAGAATTTGTGACATCCTATAATAAGAAGATTTGATGTAAATATGGCACAACTGCAAGGTTCCTGAGTTTCAAGCTCACGAAGTCCGACAAACATTCCCGAATCTTCTTCGATTCTCCATTTAAACAGTCTATATATGAAAAAAATTATCAATATATATATTGTATATATATATATATATATATATATATATATATATATATATATATATATTGTGTGTGTGTGTATATATATATGAAACAATGTTTAAAAAAATTGTATTATTATACATTTGTAAATTAATAAAAGCTACATACATCACATGAGATGCAGTCGCGGCGCACAATATCTCGCCCTGTAATTGATACAGATGGCAACTATCGGAAGTAGATAATACGCTCTTCGTATTAATCGCTGGTTTAGAACAATCGGCGGCTAATGCATTATTCTTTAATAGTCGCAAGTTGCAGTACACTAATTCTCTATATTCACCAGCGATCATTAGAGCCAAATCCAAATGGTGATGTAAAGAGAGCTGATGTATCTGTTTGACTCCACGTATAGTAGTGAGTGTTTGAGATTTAGAAGCGCAATATGAAAATAGGCCCTCTTTTGCGCCCAACAAAAGCATATTTTCCATACCCAAATCAACAACGCAGTTCAAATCCAACTGAAAATGAACGGAGTTGATACAGCATGTATGAAAAAATATAAAATACATGTTCGCATACATACCCACAAAAAAATAATAATAAAAGGAAAAGTAAAAAAAAAATTTATTTCACTTTGTATAAATGAATATGATGTATTTATCAGTCATCTTAGCATTACCACTCACCTGATGTTTTTCTAATCTGAGCATAGTTTGATATTTTTTACATTTGGGTACAGCATGTGAATTTTGATTGGTAATAGCCTTTAAAGCTTTAGACCAATTTCTCTTGTCGATTTGACTTAGAGCCATAACGTCCAATCTAGATGAAGGCCAACAAGTCGTTGCGGAATTTGATTCGATTCTAAAGATGAACGGGATATCGGATTTTGCCGTTCCTGATATGTCTGGATGTTGTACCGTCTCGGAAACATTAAAACCATTGTTTTCCGTTAAATTTAAACGGCTGATCGGTATCATCCCTGCACACGGCTGATGTTCGTAGATGCACAAACATGATCCTTCCAACCTTAAGTATTTTCTCTCCCAACAAGATTTCGATCTACCGGGCACTTTCACCCATCCTTCCATAGGAATTTTATTTTCGTTTTGCTTTGTTACACTTTGCGAATTCTGTATACAACATACACATAAGTAAATATACAATCGATTTTAAAAGTAATGATAAATACTAATGTGAATTAAGTATAATTTCTTACCACATCTTCCGGTTTGTCCGGCTGATCTATCGCCAATGTCTGGACACTATCTCCTATTGAGGATAAGCTGTCATTGCTGTCTCCAACAACTTTATGACAATAATTTGGAAAATCATTCGGTAAATCACAAGTCACAGGTACGGATACTGCGCATTCTAAATGCGTCATAATTTGACATCTGCTGCAGGTCGCAGCGCGCCTTCCAAATTGTATAGTTTTTGGACACGCTGCACATTTTCCTGCGCGCATAGGTAAGCCTACATTGAATCTATGCGGAATGTTGTGTCCTATCCTTTGTGGAGATAATCGTTTGATTAATGAACTGCTAGTCTCTGCGACATCTTTCATTCTCTTGTTTTCGCATTCTGTAATTGACGTAGGCGAAGCAGGTGCAGATGCAGAAATGGAAGTACTTTTAGCCTTCTGAATTAATAATTGATCTGTCAATGTTTTCACCTTTGCCCGTTCTCTAGCTAGTTGATTCTCCAATTCACGATATCCTACGGGCATGCTTGTACTCACGGGAGGCATATTTTCCTTCTGCTTGCCGAGTATTTTGTCACACATAGTCTTCTTCTTTTTACTGCATTCTTCCAATTTCGATTGTAAGTAATCGATTAATTTAGTCTGCTGTTGCCGAGTACCTTCGGCCTTTACCTCTCTTTCTTGATAAAACTGTCTCATCTCTTCCAAGACGTTCTCCAATTCTACTATCCTCGACTTCAGTTCCTGGGATTGATCCACATTAATCTGTAGATCGGCCATAAGCTCGGAATTTACTTCTTTCAATTCATGCACTCTCGTCAAATAGTCACTGCTCTCTTCTTTTACGATTCTCGATTCTGCTTTAGCGGCTTCTAAGGCGCGACCCATTTCCGAGAGATTGCACTCCATTTCACCACATCTCGTTGTCAATTCTTCTATTTGCGCGCTAAGCTCTTGAGCGAGTTTCTTATATTGATCCCGCTGAGCGATAAGGCTGTTTCTTTCACTTTCTATGTCACTTGTTTCAGATTCTAATTGCTCGAAATTATGTTCGGCGGCTAATCTTCGCGTTTTCTCTTCGTTTTGCGCGATACGTGCTTCGCGTACTTTTGTTTCAGCGGCTTCCAAATCTTTTTGTAATTTCATTTTATCCTGAATCAGCATATTTTCGCGCGTTTCGTGATCGCTCGTTAATCTCTCATAGTCCGTCAATTGTTCCTCCAAGACTGTACAAGTTTCCTTTAAGAGTTCGATATTTAACTCATAGCCTTTAATATCTTGCTCTAATTTTGCGACTTTAGACTCGAGTTCAGTCTTTTCCCCGTTATGTCTAGCAACTATTTGCGTTAATCGTCTATTCTCAGCGTTCAGAGTATCGATTCGATCTTGATTCGATCGCATTTGCTTACGAACCGCATCCAACTCTCTACGTAATGATGCGCTCGAAGATTGAAGTTCTTCAATCTGATTATTACTTTGTGTCAAAGCCTGAAAAATGTGCAAAAGTGTTTGAAAAATAAAAATAAAGCCATTCCCATAAAAATTAGTCTGTACAGAAAGAAGAAAAAAGAGAAAAGGGAAGAACATTAATTCATATTAGAGCAAGAAATTTTAACAAAATTTTCAATATTTTTTGAAAATAATATAATAAATAATTTTAAAATGTATAATACATAATACATTAATTATATATATATATAGCGTCCGGAAAGTTGCCCTCAATACTTCGGGAAGTGATTTGAGACCCAAAAAAAAAGGAAAAAAATATAAACATACCTTTGGAAATTAGTCATTTCCGAGTTACAGCCACTTTTATGTTAAAAAAATCGCAATGTATAGTCCGCTTGGCATCCCTCTTTTTTAAATTTAAATTTAAAAAAGAGGGATGCCAAGCGGACTATATATTACGATTTTTTTAACATAAAAGTGGCTGTAACTCGGAAACGACTAATTTCCAAAGGTATGTTTATATTTTTTTCTTTTTTTTGGGTCCTGAATCACTTCCCGAAGTACTGCAGGCGATTTTCCGGACACCCTGTATATACACATATGTACCCTTTGTGCTGAATCAGCCTGCATTTTATTCCTAGATGCTTCTTTTGTAATATCATTTAATGATATTTTTGCAATATCTAATTCTTTCAACAGCTTTTTAAGATTTTCTTCTTCTTCCTTTATTTTACTACTTAATTTCTCTTGTAATTTCTGTTTTTCTTCCTGCAATATTTTGATCCTATCTTCTGCCCTTTTACTTTCCCTCACAGCTATTCGTTTATCCAAGTTAGCATCTGATAATTCCTTTTCTTTCTTCCATAGAGCTAGTTGAGCCTGTTTTGCTGTCTGTTTTTCAATTGTCACTTCTTCTCTTAAAGCTTGAAGTTGTTGTTCTAGTTTCTCTATCTTTTCTTGCCAATGATCAATCTTTGTATTTGCTTCATACTTTGTATCAGTAATTGCACAATTTGTAGCTTGTGCTTGATCTAATTCTTTAAGACTAGCATTTTCTGTTTCTAGTTTTGTAACACTATGTTCCAAACGTTTCAATAATTCTTCTAAATTGTAAACCTTGCGCAATTGTTCCTCTGCAATTAAATAACAAAACGATAATATAAGAAAAAAATTATTAAAATTGAGAGATGTAAGATTGTTTACCTTCTTTGTTCAAGGAGTCTTGTAATCTCTTTTGTAATGTAACTTTATCTTGTGCTGCTTGTTCTAGATTTAAAGCGAGTGCCTCGCTTTGTTCCAAATTTATCATAGTTTCATTTAGATCAGATTTAGTAACCTTTAACAAAAATAATCGTTTAAATTGGGAAAAATGTTATTCCACTAATTGTTTGTAAAATGTTTGGATACTCACTTCCAATTGCTGTTTTAACTGCTCGTTTTCAAGATTCATTCTTTCCAATTGTTCTTGTAAACTTGTGAGCATTTGTTCAGATGTTTTCAGATCATCGATCTGTTTTGCTTTCTCTTGCAGTTGTTTACGTAAAGTTTCAATCTCAGCATCTCTTGCTGGTAATGTAGCTTGTATAGTACGCAATTGTTCTTGACAATCTTTTAATTCATTTTGAGCAAGTTCTAAAGCAACATTTAATCTTGACTCGCGACAATGGTTCGAATCTTGTTCATTGCGTAATCTAGTCTCTAGATCTGTATTCTTTGCTGTTTCAAAATCTAATTTCGCTCGTAAATCAGCCAGCTGATTATGAGCACGCGCAGATATCTCCTCTAACTTAATTTCAACACCTTGAACACTTTGTCGATTTAATTCCCGTGTTTTTGCCAAAGATTCTTTATATTGCGTCTAAATATATTAGAAATCTTAAATTAGTAATTGCTTTAATTTATCTAATTCATAATTCATCTTTATTGGAATTAATAATGTTACTTGATTACACACAGTTATATCATATCTTCATATTACATTATATTATATATTATTATATTACTCACTTGAAATATACGCAATTTGTCCAATTCTGCATTTGCAGTTTGTAAATCGCATTCTGCTTTTTGTAATTGCGAACTTATTTCATTATTACTTGTACACAGTGATGTAATTTTTATAGTTTGCGCTGCGATATGTTGATTTAATTGCGCAATTTTATCTTTTTCTGCGTTTTCCCATTTGCGCTTTGCATCTCTTATTAATCCAAGCGCACGAGTCTCTAGCTCTCTTCTCTCTTGCCGTTCTAACTCTAACCCAAAAGATACGTCAAATTTAGAACAATTGTGGACAATATGAACTTCGTTCCACAAACATGAATTTAATATTATGTAAATTATATGTAATTCAGATATAATTATTATTAAATTTTACCTAATGTCCTTTTAAGGCTTGCTAATTCCGATCGTGTAGTGACGAGTTCTTTTTCAAGTATATCCCTCTCTTTGTTGGATGTTTGCAATCTCCGTGTTTTTTCTTCTAATTGAGATTCTATTTGAGATAATTCCCTGACTTTATCCTGTAATTCATGTATTTTTCTTTGCATTTGCTTTTCTTGAAGTTCCCTCTTTTTCTCATCCAATTTTGCCTCCAACTCCATCTTCTCCTTGGAGAATTTATCCAACTGCTTAGGGAACTTATATTCGAAGTACGTTGATTCTTCCGACATAGCTTTTGCAGTTTCAGCTAAATAATAAAATTTTATATTTATCTTTCTCTTAATCCTATCAATTCGCAATTAATAACGCGCTTACCTCGAATGTCCTCAAATTGGGAAAAAGATTTCACATGGTCCTCTTTACTCTGCTTCCAGTGAAGTAGATCGCGATAAGTAAATCACTCTTATCACGAGATTTTTTTTTTCCTATTCACTTTCAGTAAATACGCGAAAAACTTGCTCCTTACACTTTCATCTACTATAACTGAGAGTAAATACAAACGAATGCGATTTGACTGCCTCGCTTCATTATCATTCTTAAATTACGTGCTTACAATCGCGCATGTTATATTCATAAAACGGCAACATATATTTCTTTAGGCCAAGGTTTACGTTTCCTCACCATCTCTAACGTCTCAACTCTTATCTCGTAACGGTCGTGACTAACTTTGTGCGTACAATTTGAATTTAATATATCTCTCGCTTACAACGTCAGAGCGCGTCATTTAAGCGATCGCATTGACCTCTAGTAGCGATATTAGGCAAGAAAATACAAGTACTAGATAAATATCGAGATTGGGACAGTATAAATTCTACCTAGCCTACAGTTGCAAAAATTGTATGCATTTATCGGATGGGAAAACGTAACTAGCATAATCATAAATTTTCAAAACGGGATTTTGCAAGGCGGGAGAAAATTAATTACCTGTTATCATCAATTGACGTTTACAGAAATTTTCATAGATGACGAAATATTCCAGGTAATATTATATACGTCTACGTATTTCCAAGAAACATATATAACATGTGTATGTAGATTGAATATAAATTTTCCATTTATACGTTATTTATACGAATCTTTTGTATATAATCATCAATTTTGTATTTATATATAGTTATTTGTATTTACATAGTAATTTTCTTAAGATTTTGATTCATATGAATGATTTTTTGTTTTATTTTTATCTTCAAATTTTCTCGAGATGTTAAAATTTCTTCATAATTTTTAATCTGTCAAAGTTCAGTTAAAATTGAACACGGTGAATAAACACAACAAGCTTTTTGTCATTTATTCAAACTTATTTCATTAATACTAATGGATTATAAGTTAAAAATTATTAGTACCTTGTGATTAGGAAATTTTGAGATTCTAATATTCTAAATATTTCCTTTTACAAGAGAGAATTTCCGTTTCTTAAAATATATTGTATATAAATTTTTTCAAGTATTGATTCTAATTAAACTCGTAATCGTATCCAGGATAGCGGAAGATTGATACGAGATGCAGAATATGAGAAAAGGTATTCAACGCAAATAAATGTGGCAAGAGAATATATTGTATTTTGTCCTTTTAATCATTATCATACGAACCGTTACTTACAAATCAAACTGTGAATGTGTGATTGTTTCTTCTGTACTTCTGTATCTCATGTTATGATGTGTATGTGTAACTGCATGTGAATATGTTTTGTTTACGAAATAATATTTTATTTTTATCGTCTATTTAGCATTTCTCTTAGCGGTATCATTAACGTCATTAACGTTATTGATATTATTATTATTATTATTATACTTATACTTTGATACAATAAGGCTCTATGCGGTAGTGTAAATAATATAATAATATATAGCTTTAATTAAATACATGAGCATGATAATTTCAGCATTTATGAGCGCTGAGGCAATTATATATATATATATATATATATATATATATATATATTTCTGAGTTTAATTTTGCTTTCTGAATTTGCAAGTTTACGAGACGCTCTGTAAAATCGAACGCACTGATAACAATACATAACAATACATTTTTAAATAACAGAGTGAATTCATCACTATGCTGCAACTTCCTTTTTTTCTATCTCGTGTGTGTGTATGTTTATATACATATACATACACACACACATATATATGTATATATAATTATACATTATATTTATAAGCGTGTAAATTTATAAGCATATAATCGTCCAGATGCATATATACAAAAATATATACAAATTCCTCCCAGTTTTATTTCACTTTTTAAGCCTCCTTTCTCTCTTTCAATTCTCTTTCAAAACTCACACTGGGCTTGTCAATATATAAATAATATGGCATCCGTTACCTTGAAATCTCTCGTAAAATTTTTAACGACTTAGAATTGTCGATCTTTTATTTTGGATTCTTTTTTTTTTTCATTAAAGATTTCTTATCCCAAATGCAATAAAAGTATTATTTCTTTTATACATGTATACTGTGCATCACTAAAGAATTTCGTCGATTAAAATTTGTAGTTGTCAAATTTTGTACTGTTAAGCCCACTTTAGACAATCTTATAATTTATGAAATTTGGAATAGAATTGTATATATAATTTTTCTGTGTTGTACGTTACAAAAATGTTTTCAAAAATACACACAGATGTATAAAATACATAGTATGCACACATATTAAAATATATATATCATATTAAATTATAAATACACTTTCTATTCGAATTATAAATCTCATCTAAAGCAAAATGTGGAAAGGCTTTGACTGTTCAAATTAAACAATCATTATGATATTAAAGATGTCAACTTTTCAAAATTTCTTTTCTCTACGAGTCTGAAAATGCCAGTAATTGATTACACAATCTATTTAATAAACTTGTGTTTTTTATTAGAATATTTATTAGGATATTAATTGCATCAATTTGATCAATTGAATTGTCAATTATAAATCTTTTAAAAAATAAATAACAATATAAGAGGCAGAAAACTGCATTAAAAAAAGTTATTTTCAAAAAAGTTAATATAAATAAAATTTAAATGTTTAAAACCTTTTAAAATATTTTAAACTTTTCTTTCAGCTACAATAATGTAGAGAGATAAATCAAACATCATAGGATAAAATCATCTAACCACGAAGCAACCATTGATGCAACTACTATGTATAGTTAATCCTTGGATTACTTTCTATATAATGTCATTAGCACCGGATATCTTGGACACAGCTGTAATTAACTCGAATCGTTGCTTATTCACGAAAATAGCAGTGAGTATTTTCGATTGTCATAGTTTTCATTCAGATGTTCGTTTTTGATGCAATAACACAAGCCAGGGTAGAGTTCAGTAGGCAATTCAGTAGTAACATTAGGAAAAAAAGAGCAAATATGTTTTTGCTCCTTTTTTCTTTTTTGTGATGAGTAGATTATTGAACGCAATTTAATAAATCGTGGTACATTAATTATATATGGTACATTAATTATATATGTATAACAAAGCTTATTAGGAACAATTATAATTTTATCATCAACATATAATTAAATATGTTATGTCCGTATATTACTTTTATATTTTATAAAAAGTCATGATTCTTGAAAAATTATGTGCAATTTAAAAAGAAATTATATTTTACATTTATTTTTACTTATTTTTTCTTCTTATATGAAGAATTACCGTTAATTAATTGTACCACGATAATTTATATCAGATATAATCGTCACAGTATTTCCCGCGCGACGAATTCGATGATAAGGCACGTTATTAATCGATTCGTGTCTTTAAAATCGATAAGTGTGTAAAGGACACTTGGATACATTTCCACTGGATGAAGAGCTTTTTTGAAGTCAGGAAACTGAATGCTATTGTTGAAAACGGCATTACCGAGATCGGAACAAAATTCACCAGCCAATCTAGATGCAGCCTTTTCTTGTTAAACTTTCGAATCGCAGACCAGCTGCTCGGTGGGTCATGTATTGGGTCGACGCACAAAGGAAACGAACAATAATATAATACGCAATTATATTGCGGTCGCGACACGGACTCAGACATGGAGTCGGATAATTAACAATTAAATAACCTACCGTATATGGAGTACCATTTAAATAATTTACGTTTTCGTATATACACATCGCGCTTGCGCGTTTGCGCGCAAATCTCGCTACCGCATCTATCGAAAGGCTGCTTCTAGTAAGCGGCATTGGCACACGCGTTGCGAATATAGCCGTTACGACCGATCGTATCAGCTACAGCAGCACATTCGATAACATTTATGTCTTTTATTCCTTCAACGCGCGCGTCCTTGCAATCTGCACATGGCACCTAAGATTCAGAATAGGATTCAGGAAGCAGCGGTTTCCGTGATTCAACTCTGTTCTTTTCTTATCTTGCTGCTTGAAACTGAAAAAGGCAGATTTACGGTGACGCGAAAATTGCGATTCGCGTAGAAGCCTAAAATATTCTTCGCACAATTTTTTTCGGTGTTTCCTACACCTCTACACCGAGAACCCTGTCGACGACGTATTCATATCTCTTTGCCGGCTCCCCGTTGCCTTCGTTTTTCTCGGTGGATTTAGATGGAACCTCACTTTCGCCGTTTTCTGAATTTTGCGCGCTCGATTCCGTCGCTGGCCGACCTTTAGCGTTTACAGGCTTATCGGTATTTTTCATCACTGGGATTTCATCCTCATTAACGTTCGTGATGATAATTCCGCTCGCATTCCGATCTACGACGCCGCTGCTGCTTCTCGCGGCGGATGATGCGCTTGCGCCGGGAATGCTGTTTGGCCGCATCGTTGAATTTATAATACCGTGAGCGCTGGTAACGGGCTCCGACGCGTATCTTCTATGCGTGTGCGATGCCGTAGGACATGTATTATCGGTTCCGAGGTCCTCGGGTGGCAAAATAGGAACGTTCAAATTCACCCGCGTGAAAAAGGCCATCTTTTCCCTGAAAAAAAGAAAAATAGCATGTTTATCAAATATGATTTTTATGAATATTGTGACTTTCCCTTCTTTCTCGTACAATGCTCGAGACAATCGAAAAAATCACAGATTCTTATTGCAATTTATTTAAAGATTCAATATTTTTTAATTTTAATTAACATTAATTAAAATGTTGATTTCGAATATTACCCCTAGTATTACTTTGAATATTAATCTCTTAAATAATTGGATATTCAATTATAATATTTCGAAATAACAAAGAAATTGAAAAAATATGCATTAAATATAATAATACAAAAATATTTTTTCTCTATTGGAATATATTATATAATTATAATAATAAACAATATTGGGATAAAATAAAACTTATTTACTTGAAAGAGATGATGTCGGGTTTTCCCTTCCCAGCTTTCGTTTTCCTCAATTTATAAATCTCTTTCGATGTTTTCTTCATCATCTTCTCCACTTTCTTCTCTTCGGCATTTTTACCATTTTTGCCATTTTCGGCCTGTACCATAAGATTTTGGAATTTTTGATCTTCCAATAGCCACGTTGCCAGATCAGTATCACCTTTCTCGCGTGCTTGTTCCAATCGCTGCTTCAGTTCCCGTAACCTACTAAGCTCATCTTGGAGATTATTCAGTCTAGCGTGCTGCGCCTGGAGATCCAATTCAAGATCCAATGACGTTCTCATTGTGGGCGGCAAATGAGACGATTTCTTCGTGGTTTTGTAACTGAGAGCGGAGGATGGTCGACGCCACCGTAGGGAACGTCTCTCCACTGAATTTCGTTGGAAAGGTCCGCCTCTGCGATAAAGCGGCATACTGCTATCGCTGTCGCTACGATTAAGCTGTGCAAAGATAAAACGTGAGAAATAAATGAGAATAACAACGTTTAAAGGAATAGACTCTTTACAAGATGTTAAAAATCATATTTCAAAATATTATAGTGTAGTAAAAACAAGTAACAAATTAATTTCTATAATCTTTCAATCAAAACGGTAATTTTTCAACTCTTAAATTTAATCACTCGTATATAAAGTGTACTTGAGTGTATTTAATATTACTTGGGTGTGTATATTTGCATGTGATATGTAGTCGTTTCTTTTTAACTATTTGTTTACAATTTACGCATTACGATTAAAGCTTAAAAACTTCTTGTATATGAAAATAAAACTTGAGAATTAAAAATTTTTTTTTCACGGCATTTTATAGAAAAACTATTGTAAATAACAAAATAAGTAAATAAGATATAGTAGCAAATTATATTTAGTTAAAACTCACTCGACAGATGTAATGATTTTTGCTAACGGCCGCGCTCGGTGAGAATGTCTGGCTCCTCTTGATTACAATGGAGTTTTTGTCGTCGTGAATAGCGCCGGGCACGACGCCAGCCGCGGAGAGTTTTCTTTGCTTGCCTTGCTCCGGAATGAATACGCATTCGGTGTTTGTTTCCTTGTCTTGCGTTTGCTTCGTTTCCTCATTCAGTTCTTCCTCTTCCTACATTACATCATAAATTTAATCGTTAGAAATATACATTTAAAAATCTCATGTTGGACAAAAAAATTTAATAAAATTTATAATCTATCTATTGTGAAAGAAGTTCAAAGAAGACATGTTTGAATTTCAAGTAGCTTTTTGATTTGATGTAGCTTTAAGACAAACGATTTGTAAGCAATAAGTAAATCTTAGTTACCTCGTGCTCCAAAACATCCTCCAAAATATTGTCCTCCATTATAAACTCTACAACGATACCCTCTTCGTCGCTGCCCTCACTTCCGCTTTCGCTACCACCGCCGTCTTCATCTTCTTCTTCTGGACTACCCAAACAATTGGCGAGCTCTTCGAGTCTCAGCGTTACGGCTGTTTGTAACTCGTCACAGCCTTGATTCCTCGTCAAGGTAGACGTCTGAGAACTGATTATTGTACTTTCGTCACTACTCTCTTCTTTTGTATTTTGTGCGCTTCTATACATTGAGATGTCTGATTCCTGTTTGTCGTGCTTCGTTTGCCTCATGACACTCGTAGAAGCGCTATTACTGGTGCTAGTACTAGGACTGGTGTCGGACGGTTGCATGAAGCGGAAGGAGAGTATATTGTACCATTTCACGCTAGGAGATTCTGGACTGAAGTCTGCTAGCGAGACTTGTGCAGAACCCTGTAATGAAATCAATGTACAGTATGATTTAATCATTTATTTTGAAAAGGTTAAACTTTTATTAATTTCATCTAAATGAAAAATAGAAATGTTGATTCTAAATTTGTCTCAAATTTAGAGTACATTCTGATGAGACATGCATTGTAATAGAATATAAGATCTTTAAATAGCAAAAACTTATAAAATACGATAAGTTTGAGAAAACTATAAACGTACCAAGCATTTTTCGGCCTCGGTGCACCAAAGTGTCACTTGCAGAGTCTTTGTGTACAATTTGTTGAGCGGTACGGCGATCGGAAATGTCTCACCGAAAGTCGGTTTTCGCAAATCTACGACGGATTTTGTGCAACAACACATGTGACTGACGGGCGGTTGCATCGGTAACAAAGCGACTTTGATATATCTGAAATATGAAACGAAAGAGAAACGTTACTTTTGCATAAAAAGGGGTTTAACAAAAATGGCGGTTCTACAACAATTATGCGAAATAAAATTCACGAGAAGAATCATATATATAGTATATAGTCCTGTCTCTTTTTCTTTCTCTTTCCATTTAAAATTGGAAAATGTTGATTCATCATCGTGTGAAAGATGAATCATTAATCAAACGCGCAACTATACATTAAACTCTCTCCCTCTCCTTATTCATCGAAGCGTCGTACCACGTTTTGCGAATTTATAGCCGATAGCCGGACACAATGGCTGCGGCAATAAATTCCTGAGTGGCCGTAAAGCTGATTGCGAGATCATCACGGTATCGCTGATAATAAGCGGGCCCTTACATAACAAAAGTGAATGCGACATTCGTTGGTCAATGATCTAAACACGAACGCGATAAGAATTTCATAATTATATTTTAATTTCATTTAAATACGCCAATATCTGGAAGCTCCAATGTGATTGATTAAGCAACTAATTCGACAAATAGACAAAAGTCGAATGCATTTATGTAACTTTATTAGCAAGTCGACTCAACATTGCGCAATCAAGTTATCTAATCGGTTATCTTTGAAAACGAGACATCCTTCGCGGATATAATTCGACCTATAGACAATATTTGTGTATGTTAAACTGTATGCAATGTTGACTAATCGAAAATGCAAAATATTCGTATTGAATTTTACAAGGAATAGAAACTGGAAATAAACAATGCGACGATTGATTATTGCGATAAGGTGAAATATTGCTTGGAATATATCGCTTGAAAATAATTAGAAAAATCTTGTAGATACTCACACTTGCGCATTATTGGGTATGAAAAGCGCGGCTAGATTTCTCGCGCGTTCGATGCCAACATGAAGCAATCCATCGCTCACCGAATACCTAAATACATAACATTATAAATCTTAATTCACTCCAAGATTCAAATTTTGTTTGCATCTTTTCGATACAAACAAAATCCTACAAAATGTAATTTGCAATATAAAAGCATCTATAAAAAGTCATATATGTACATTATCGAACAAAAAAATATTTTACATTAAAGTGTTTTTTTGCATCTCTTTGTTTATTACGTATGTATTTGTTTTATACAATATATTTTAACGTATACTTTATTATTCGTAATCTCATTATATATATATATATATATAACTTTGCAACAAAAATTTTATTTTGTTGGATACAAAACAAACATGTTTTTTAACACTTTGATATTTCTAGATATGCAACATTTTTTATTTACTCGCGATATTTATAAACTCGTAAATATAAAAAAAAATAAATAAACGTGCTATGAAACAAACGTACCTCAATTTGATCTGCACCTGCGCCGTTTCCAAGCTCATCTCGCCAGAAGCCAATGGGTCCACATCGGAGATGAGCCCGGACAGTCTTTTCCGATTGGAAGCCTCGAAAACACCCGAGTCGCCGGCAACGCTCTCGTCGGAGACCGCAGCGGAAACGGATCTAGTATTGGTGCCAGAACTGCTGGCCCTTGACCTAATCCCAGTCGGCGGCGGTGTCTCGCTGATCGGCGACAACGGGGGCGGCTCTTGAGGTGGTGGTGGTGGCGCTTGCTGCAGCTGTAGCAACTGCACACTAGACGCGCCAGGCCTACCTAGGCCACTGCCCTGTGACATGTTGCACGACTGCAATTCGATGGGCGGATGCGGGCCAACCACAAGCTTTAGGCGATCCTGCGAATTGGAAGAGCACGATTGCTCCTGCTGTTGCGGTACTCCCTGCTGCTGACTGAATCTGAGTTCTGTCAAACGGTCTTCCAGTTGATTCCCGTCGAGATGCGACGCAGCGGTTGCACCGCCACTAGCCGTCACTGCCGCCGTTGTCATTGTCACGGGCGCCACTCTTTGATGCTGCCTCCTCTGCAATTCCACTTGTTCGTAGGTAGGCGGTGGACCCATCGGTGCATTCTCGTATAACGGTGACACGGGCGGACTTACACTCGACAGACTCGATCTCGGTGAGAGACTGGGCTGAGATCTACCAGGCGAAGGCGTGCCAACGAGATTGTTTTGTTCGGAGCCGCGCAACAATCTCTCGACGCGTCTGTGCAGATCCACCATGTCGACCGGTCGTTCTTGTTGCGAGCCGACAGATCCCAGACACTGTGGACCGCCGTAAATGTCCGTGAAGCTAAGCCCGGAGCTGAGGGAACCTTTGCTGCTAGTCGTGCTGAGACTACCGAGGCTAGAACTGCTGCTCACTGATAACGTGCTAGCGCTCAATGTTTTTAGCTGGCTCTCTAGCATTGCCATCGATCGCAGAGCGTCCCTGAGTTGTTGCAACAACAACTGCTTCTCCTCGTGGAGCCGCACGCGATCGGTGATGGTTTTGTTCGATAGTTCAAAAGCAGTATTAAGATCCTGCTCGAGCCTACGAATCTCGCATTGGATTTTCTTCATATCCTGTTGCGTTCTCGTGCGCGGTGTGATACTCCGCAGTTCTCGCAGCAGCTGCTCCTTCTCCTGAAATAGCAGCAGCTTGTCCTTATCGCTCTCGGTTTGACCTGGCGTCACCTTCTCTTCGAGATCTGCCAACTGTTGTTGAATGTGTTGAATTCGCTTTCTCGCCTCATCGTATTGCAATCTTATGCGCGCCATTTCGGCCAATCGGGTCCCGATCGGTACCAATTCACCCGAGAGATCAGTCTGAGAAGCCGTGCTAAGTTTCTCTTGCGGCAAACTGAGCGTGCTAGCTTCCGGACTACCCTCACACAATTGCAGCCTTGTCAACTCGTCTTTGAGTTGCGCCAACGACTGCATCAATTCGGCCTTCTCTTTCTCTCCGGAACTCAAGGACTTTTGGATATTACGGAGTTCGGTCATGATGGCTTGTGCTTCCATGATATTGTAGCATCCATGATGGCCGCTCAATTTTTGCTCTACACTGTAAAAAGAAACCATTGACAAGAATTAGAAATATTCACACATAAATGTTATAAATAATTAAACATTTGTGTAAATAATTGCTGGTAAAACATTTTGTATATAATACGGGCTGATACTTTAGAATTTTTCAATTTATATATGAAATAATATTATTTGTTATTAAAAAAAGCACAAGTCAAAATCTTGCGCGAGATTCTTCTAACAGAATGCATAGAAATAATTTTTATAAAGATTTACACTAGATTTTATATTTCATAAGACAACATTAAATTATTAATATTGTCTATTAAAAAAATTAAATAATATAAAAACTTGTTTTTAATTTCATCGATTAAGGTTTACACGTATTATACCTGGCGAGAGTATCCACTCCTCGTTGCGTGCAGTTCATCTCCGCTCGAATCTGCTCGAGTTCTCGTTTTAATCGAGAAACTCGGCTCCTGGCGAGTGCCACGTCGGACTTGAGCAGGTCAGGGTCGTATTTGGTACTCAAGGAACTCGAGCTGGAACATACTGTGAACCACAAATATTCGTCAGTACTTTTTGACACAATTTACCTACATCTATTTATATATTGCAATCTATTTAGATTAAATATTTAATCGTGTATTAAAAATACGAGATTAGAGAAAACTGCCGCTTATTTCTAAATTTACCAAATTTCTGAATTTACAATTTATAATTTCGTTTTAGTAGACGGTATACTTTTAAATAATGATATAATCGATGAGAAATACTCACAGATGACTGCATGTAATGTAAGCATGGCTTACTTAATTTAGGAAAAAATTATTAAAATTTGTTTTCATTAAAAAAATAATTGAAACTATAGAAAAACATATTTATTTTCTATTAAATTACTCACAACTTGTACGCGATGCGCCAAGGGTAGTCAGGGCATTATTAAGATGATTGTACTCATCCTGCGCCAGACAGAGCCTTTGCTGTTTTACGTCATAGATCTCCTTCTTCGCCTATAACACAAGAGTTTTATGATCTTTTTTAAAACAACTGTCATCACAACTGGTTCTCGTATCTACATTATATAACATGATACATTCATTCTTTTATTGATCCTAAGCGGTAAAACTACTATTTACTTTTTGGCATAATGTGTTAAGATGAATTAAGTAGGTAGGTACATTAAAAAGATAATAATTACAAAGGGGGAATAATCTACAAATTGTATAATTTTTTTCAAATGATTATTAAAATTGTAAAAATTTGTACTATATAAATTACTGATTTTAAATAACTTATTTATCGATTTATCATAAATTGTGTACGATCAAGTGTTAAGTATAAACGATAAATATATATGTGTACATATACAATTGAAAATTAAACGGAATTTTCGCCAAAAAGATGAATCTATAAAGCAGAGAATGTATCTTTTTCTAACATAAAAACTTTAAAAGATCCTTTCAAATGATTGTCGAAAAACGTTTCATTTTCATAGATAATTGGAATGAAATAGATGTAATATTTATCAAATAGTATCTGATAAAACGATGGAAAACATGATTAACGATGATTTAGATCAATGGTTTATGGATTATTTCATCTGATATTCCAATATATCATTGTATTATTCCAATATTTAAAAGAACTGCACCATTTCCAACGCAATAAATGTATCACACTAGATTCATATCGACACAATCGCGTTTTGACGCGAAAAAAAATATTACAGCTTCAACGCGTTTTGGCGGTAAATTTTGCAAAGCATCTCCCTTAAAAGAGGTAACGTAATTTTACGTTGCACGTTGAATCACAACAGAAGTACAAGTCGCACTTGCGTGTTATATTAAATCGAAGAACGCGACATTTACCAGGAGAATACTTTGAAATCTACAATTTCTTCCTTCCCTAAACGAATCCTTACATATTCGCAATAATAATACGCCGTTGCATCGGCGTCATCGGCGCGCTTGTAACACTGTTCCCAGTAGAATTTCTGTATCTGCTCATCGTTTTCGTAGTCGTTATGATAGCACATCCTCATGCGATACTGCGACACAACGTTCTCGTAGATCTGCTCTTGTTGCTGCTGCTGTTGATACTGGAGATACGTCGGAGACGGACGTTGCAGAATCTTGCGTTGCTGCTCTTGCTGCGCCTGCTGATGATGGTAATTGTCCACGTAACTACGGTACTGGTGCGCCGGTACGAGTACACAGAGGGTGTACTGACGGTCCATGCCGGGTACACGGTGGACTGCGCGCACTCTCTGCGGCTACGCAACGATGCCTTTCTTCCTCTTCTTCCTTCTTCTCTGCTGCTTTTTCCTCTTCTTCCTCTCCTCTTCCTATTTCTCTTCCACCACCTCCTCTCTTTTTCTCTCCGCCTTCTCTCGTTTCGCCGTTTCTTCTCTTCCTCCTCTCGATCCCGTCTCGTGCCCTCCTGCGCTCGTATACTCTCCTATTTCCTCTTTTCTCCTCACCTCATCTTCGCGAAGGCCTCCTCGAGACTGGCCGGTGTACGGGGCCCGAAATTCCGATCCCCACCTCCGTGGGTCTCAATTTTTAAGGGATCCCACCTTTTTTCCTCTTTTTGCCTTCTCTTCCTTCGCTTCTTGCATCGTCCAGCCAGTTCTGCCTGCCCCCTCTTCGATGCCCCTACCTACCTCTCCTCCGACACCCCTTTTACCCCCACCGTTACAACCTCGTGCACACAGCCTCTTTCCTCTCTTCAACGGAATGAAGCACGAACTGGCTCCGCGAACTCCCCCTTTCCCCTCTTTATTTCCTCCTCTGCTTCTTCTGCTTCTTCTCCTTCTTCTTTTCCTTCATCATCATCACCATCATCATCATCATCATCATCATCATCATCATCATCATCATCATCATCATCATCATCATTATCATCATCATCATCATCATCATCATCACCATCACCATCATCATCATCACCATCATCATCATCATCATCATCATCATCTTCTCCTCCTCCTTCTTCTTCTTCATCTTCTCCATCATCATCATCTCTTCTTTCATTCCAGAGGCTCTCTTCACCGCGTATTTTTCGTGCCGTCTCTCTCTCGTTTCTCGGCGCCCTCGAGCGCCTCTTTCTTATTCGGCGTAAAAAGACAGTTCAGATAGGATCGTCATAATCCGAACCCCGATAAACTCTGATTAGAAAAGGTGCATTAAAATTTGAATAGCGCAAGATAATGTCTCGCGTTAAAAACAAATCATTTAATTAAACTCGCGCTACGATTTGAGATATTTTCAAGCTGTCAGTTAAAGTGAAAATGCGTTTCAGATAAGGAATAAGGAACGCGACCGACATACAACTCGTACTGACATGTTTCAATTTTGCATCAAAATATTAAAATATTATATATAATATTATATAATATTGTACATAATATATTATATACATATACATGTGTGTGTGTGTGTGTGTGTGTGTGTGTGTGTGTGTGTGTGTGTGTGTGTGTGTGTATGTATACATATGTATATTATTTATTGCCACAATTTTTATCGAACGGCAAAAATTATATATAATTTGACGATGCACGCGAGATGTTTGCAAAAATGATAAGTAAAAAGCTGTAAAATATTATTAATGACGATAGAGGAAATTTTTCTAATGGTCATTGCGCGCAGGGCGGAAATCCGCGCTTATTATCACCACTGTAGCTCTCGAGAGCGCTTATTTTTTTCAGGTCCGCGGAATGTCCGATCCAGAAGCACAGGGCGCCCGAGGGCGAATGTATGATCCTGCACGATTGGTGGGGCGTAGCGTGCGCGCGGGTAGGAAGAAGGGGGGTGAAGAAGGGGAGAGGTAGCCAGGATCGCAGAAGTATCAGCGGAGGACGAGGACGAACGAGAGGCAGGACGGACGGAGGGGGAGGAAGGGGATGCGATGGAAGGGCGAGGAAATAGAAGGAGGAGGAGGAGGAGGAGGAGAAGATCCGGCGAGGTCACGGTACGACCCTGCTGAACGTGGTCGCGCATCCGTCGGGGCCCTGCCGTCGGTAGTAGAACCGACCTTGAGTCGCGCATTATGCCCCGTCCTTGTTGGAATTTCTGGGGCCCCTACTGGCCCATCAGCCGTGTCTCCGATCATCTAAGAGCAGGCCCGGGGCCAGGGCCTCGCTCTTGCGCGTCGCCCCACCACTCCCTGCCAATCGCGGAGTGGCTCGCCCATGGGGCTCCAGCGATATGTGCATCGGGGAAGAGCGCACGGATTTCTTCTTCCCCATCCTTCGCACGGTGCCCTCACGGGTCCTCTCTCCCTTCCTCCGCTCTTCCTCATCATCTCTTCCTTTTCGCCCTCGAAACGTCGGAGAGAACCCACGACGCCTCGCGCGCATATTTCTTGGTCTATACTATTATTGTCGAGGGAGCACGCAGATGGTATCGAGTACGGGCCGGTTCGTCCGCTCCGCGGAAAGGGGCTTTATTTTTCTCCCGCCTTTATGTTCACCTCATCCTTGTCTTCTTTCCCTGCTCCTCTTTCTATTCCTCCTTCGCCGTCGTCGTCGTCGTCATCGGGACGTGACAGCCGAACGACCTCCGACTAACGCATCCTTTTTCGTTTGGTGGACTTTCTTCCCTGGAAACTAATTTCCGACAGGAAATTTCAAGTCTGCTTTCAGATTCCAATCGTCACTCTCTCCAGTGTACAATCTTCTTCTGTAATGTGTATATATAAAATTGTCGACACATTCTTTCCTGATGTACGTCCTTGACATTGCTCTACTCCTTACTAAATTTTGCAAATAGCAATATCGTATCTCATTATTTCGCTATCTTCGATACTTGTCAATGCGATACAAAATGCATTCGTCATTCTAATCTGAAAAATTCAAAATTTCAGAACATGAAGCTCTCTTCCACAATAAATTCTACTTGATTTAAGAGCGACAAAATTTTCTGCTTAGCAGAAATAAAATAAAAGGAAACGCAAGATATATATAAATCGTTACACGCAATATACATTTGACTTTAGTATAAGCTTTTATGCCTCATTCGCTACATTCGTTTTGTTTATCATTCTTCACCTCGCATCCCTACTTTTCGCGATCATCCTCTATATGCCTAGGACATTTCTCTTGTCTCGAGAGAATTGAAAAGAAGGAGAGAAGAGGCTCTCAGGCGACAGCCGCATTCCAAGCGGGACGCCTAATACCGTTCCTAGCACGACAAAAAACAAAAGGTCATCTCGAAGGATACGAGGGGAGGAAGATGTGGCAGGATCATACGAGATGGAAGAAAAGCCGCGCGTCGTCGAACCAAGGAAGGGACGACAAGAGAGAAGAGAGACGAGAGAAGAGGAGGCGGAAGGCGTCTCTCGGATATATCCCTGTGCGCAAACGGCCGCGATTTATACCGCCCGAAGCACGCTATCCTAGAGCCAAATGCCTAACTGATTGCTGAATTCCATTCCATCGGCCTGCCCCTTCTCTCCTTTTCTCTCTTTCTCTTCCTGCTTCTCGCTCTCGCGAGCGCGCCTCCTCCGCCTCGAGAACGCTACGAGAACCGCCACGAACGTCGTCCTTTGCTCTCGTTCAAAATTCCAGCAGCTTCGATCATGATTCGAATTATTACTCTCCCGAACAATTTCATCTCCGATCGAGATCGGACATTTCTCACGAAAACTGAAATCAAAATTAACAGATTTTGCACGAATCAATTCTTTGTCGTATACTCATATTTTATTTTGTACATATACTAAATATAATGTCTATAAAGCATCACGAGCAAATTATACTATTGTTTATTGTCGTTTGTAGATGATAAAATTATCAAATTCTGTTTTAAACGAATCTATTAAGATTCAGTAGGGCGCTTTTAACATTCCTTTCAATTTTTCACGCCGAGATGCCTCACTAGCACTTATTCATACATACAAAAAAAGTTTCATTTCAAAGATCAGAGAGGAAAATTAAAGAGAATCGAAAGATGTTATAAATAAAGGGAAATTTATTCCTCAATTCTGAGTGAAAATTAATCATCCGATAGTCACTTTCCTTGCATTTTATTTTAATCCACATTCGTCGCTTGCGCACAAGATATCGAATGAAAAGTAAAATTTATCCGCGATCGATGTGACGTTTTCAGAAAAAGCAGGTGCGCGATCGAATATGATTTGTCGCGACGATCAAGAGTCGAGATATTAAAATATTCCGACGCGAGATGGGTCTCTTTCTCTCGATGGGATCAGACAAGATATCAGAGTTTGATGGTAGATGTACAATAATAATTAATAGTCACTCGACGAATAAACGTGTATGAATATACGTATAGATGTGCTATCTCGGCGCTGCGCGTACAGGATGCCTTCTGCGCGATGAAAGGACGATGTCCGTGCGCGAACGCGGAGCAAAGCGGAAGACGAGAGCTGTACCAGGAAGAAAATATACGGGGAGGCCAACGCGGGAATGCGTTTCCAAGAGGGGAAAAGACGAGGGAGGGTAGAAGCCAAGTAAACATGAGAGTTACGAATGAGGAAATGGAGTGAAAAGATGGAGGAAATTGGAATGCGCGAGGAGGCAGTAAAGTAAAATAAAAAGCTGCGACGAACGGATGCGAGAAAGTTTGAGAGAAATAGATAAATACGATAGAAAATATTGGAGGGGGGGAGCAATGTGGGAAAGTGTGCGAATAAAAGAAACGACAAAGGAATAAAGGCGGATAAAAGTATATCGCGAAGAAACAGGAAATAAATGGAAGGCAAAGACGGACGATGTGAAACGAGAAGCTGATCAAACGAATAAATATCTCTAGTTGAAGCTTGCTCGGAAAAAACAAACGAGAAGCGTAAAAAAAAAGAGAACGAACCACCTACTGTACGCTCGATTTCATGGCGATGTACACGAAATGTCATACGAGATTTCGCGTTTATATAAAATTAGAAAAAATCGTATACATTTTCTTAATTCTCGCTGACCCACATCATTCTGTACGCTATAAACGAAGAGTGCCACGAGAGTCCGACATGGCTGTGGTACCACAGGGCGATGATTACCGCGCGAGCAGGGAGCGAGTGCGCGAATTTGCACGAGGCGTACGAGCTCGCGATCTACGGGAAGCGAGATGGAGCGGATGGAGCAAACTTGAGGTAGAAAGATTGCGAGAGAGAAGAAGGAAAGAGAGAGAGAGAGAGAGAGTGAGAGAGAGAGAGAGAGAGAGAGTGAGAGAGAGAGAGAGAGAGAGAGAGAGAGAGAGGGAGGCCGCGGCACGGCTGAGGAGAAGTTCACATTGTAGAGAGTAATGGCAAGGAAGGAGGCCCGTTTGCGCGCGAGTGCGAGCGAAGGAACGACGGTGATGCTGGCGGTAGTGGCGACGGCGGAGGGGGAGGGATCGGAATGCAGCCGAGTGAGGAATTCCGACCCCTCCCGCATATTTATCTGAGCGCGCGGCTCGGTGGCGGAGGCAGCGGGACCTGGGTCGGGCCCGGTCCGCGGGACCCCCTTTTATAGCGCGCCAACCACGCGGGCCCGTGGAGGAGAGGGAGTACAAATAAAAGAGAGAGAGAGAGAGGAAGCGAAATAACAGAGAGAGGAGGAGAGGGAAGCGAGGATACCTACGAGGCCAGTGCCAGGCCACTACTATACGGCCTTAGCGTATAGGCTTATTCAGGAATGCCCGCGGTGTTTTGTAATTGGGCGCATTCGTAAGATTTTCTTGTGAATACGCGAGAAAGAGAGCGAGAGAGAGAGAGTGCTTGGCACGACGCGAGAGTGGGCCTTTTTTTCGGCGCCGTCTTGCTTTATTTAAGGTTTCTTCGATGTTTAGTTGTTGCCTCCGTAGTTGACATTTAGAATGCCTTTTTCAACATTTCCGTTCATTACTAGCAATGATGAATGATTCTTTGGCCGAATCGATTAAGTTTGAGTTCATTTATTTTCAATGCTCTTTCAACGGTATCCTTTTCTGAACCATTTCTGAACCAAATATTTGTTTTTTAAAAAACAGCTGTATAAAGCAATTTTGTATAATTTTTTAAATATGAAATAAATATGAATAAATATATGCGATTGAATGTTTTCTTTAATATTATTCGGAAATTACGTAATTTATATTACGTACTTTGTGCCCCAAAGATTAATTTACGCGCGAATAATCGCTACAAAAATACTACAAAGACGAGTCTCGCGATTCGCTTCCAATATTATACGAATTATAAATTTTACGACGTCCAGACGAGACAACGTCGCTCGAGTTTCCATCGGACATGACTTTCGTAGAATTCGGCCGTTGCTGCCACCCCAAGGCTGATGAGGACCCGACGATGGCCGACACGACGAAAAGGAAGAAAGAAAGAGGAACGTGCGTGCTCTCGAGATTAAAATGATTAGGTTTAGGGAGGGCAGGGAGAAGGGGGGAGAGGGAGGGAGGGGGGGCGTTGAGGGTCCGAGCGCTACCGGGCGCTCACGTGATCGCCCTGTGGCTACCGAATTCCGTATCAAGTGGGTCTCGTGTTTCGCTCAAAGGGCCCCTCTAAACAACCCGATCCATTTCGAGCGCACGGGGGTAGGAAAATCACTCGATATGCCCATGAACGGATGTAGCTTTGCGTTCTTAGCCCCTTTATACGATAATTATAACGTTCCTGCGCATTAATAATTTTAAACGCGCGAAAGAAATTTATATAACCGGGACGCTATATTTTAACGAAATGCGAAGTATCTCGTAAAGTGCAATTATCGTCTCTGTGCCTCGCAGATGTCTTTGCAAAACGCATCCAGAGATGTGACTCATATCACACTTTGTTCTCGATCACGCGCCATTCGAAGAATAAAGCCAACAAGTAAGATAAAGAGTGATTCGAAAGATTTAAATATTAAAAACAAATATTTTGCTCGCATCCTGCGGTAAGCTCGAAATCCATTTAAGGATCTCGACTTGTCAAAGATGAATTTCTTTTCAAATATACATCTTTAAAAAATAGACTTTTCTCGTATGAAAAGTTGAACTCCAAATTCTCTCTTGAGGAATTTATCATTTTAATATTTCCTATTCGTAGTATATTATGTAGAAAAAATATTTCACACACATACGCATACGTATATTCATCGATACGCGTGAATTTTTGCAAGCGTTGGATGGAACGCGCGAGATCAGTGATATCTGATTCAGATTTACGTTTGATGGAAGGAGGGGGAGAGAGAGAGAGAGAAAGAGAGAGAGAGAGAGAGAGAGAGAACGGAGGGATCGAGAGTAATCGGGCTGACGGTCGAGAAAGGAATTTCTTTGGCCGGACAGCTGCTGCCGAACAAAGGACGCGGGATATAAAAGAAGAGTTCCTCAGGGCGCACGTGGCTCCCGCGAGAGGAAGAGAGAGAGGAAAAGAGCGAGGAAGGAAAAGAGAGAAAAGAGAACGAGAGAATCTACGGCTAATACAAGAACCGGGTATATATTATATATATATATATATATATATATATATATATATATATATATATATATATACATACAGAGATATACATATACATATATATCGAGTACACACACACACACACACATATATATATATATATACAGAGATATACATATACATATATATCGAGTACATACACACACACACACACACACACACACACACACACACACACACACACACACACACACACACACACACACACACACACACATATACACGCGACTTGTTTCTTTGCTACTTTTTCAAAAGCTTCGTCCCCTCTCTTCCTCGCAATTTTATCTTTCTTTTTAATCATCGAAGAAAATAAATCGAGATTAAAAAAGTAAAATTTTTGGAAAATTGAAAAATGCTATTTATTTAAAGAAAGTTTCTCCTCGCGAAAAAAATTGTACTCGAAAGTTTCCCCCATCCCCTTTAAAAAATTAAGTATTTCTCCCTCTGTCTCTCTCTATCATAATTTATAACATACTTAAAATTTTATGACAAATTACGTCTTAACGATCCCATACATATAATATATCCCGTGCACAATTTCGATTTCTTTCGATATCGCGAGGTATCGGACTCGTGCAACTTTACGCAATCGGAGGATCGACTCGATTCGCTTGCGTCGACTGACGACACGCCGCTATGACGCACGCACGCAGTCCACATTCCTGCTCACAGAAGTCGCCACGATGCTCGATTCACACATTGCCCAAGTCAACGCGATTCGCTGCGCCGTCCATGCCGCTCCGAAAGCAACTTACTTTTGTATTAATGTACGTTGTGTATATCGCGAGAGTGAAAGTATATCGTGCATTCCGCAAATGTTATACGAGCGCGCGTCCACGCCATCGTGCGATACCACGCACGCGAATTAAGCTCTCCCTAATTTAATCGGAGATTCGTCGGCGAGAGGATAAAATAAGAACGCGCGCGCTGCGATTTCACGCGATCCGCGAAAAATTTCGGGAGAAACTATCCATCGAGCTATCCATCGTATCGGTTTCTCGACCGATTATTTCTTCGTGGAAAGTCAAACGGTAACGTTTCCAGTTGTAAACGACGAAAGAAAAAGAGGGAATCATTTATCGGAACGAGTCAAATTTCTCCTCGAAATGTAAAGATGTAGTAAAGTCTGGTTTATTCATCAATTCCAACAACGGACTCGTTGCATCGCGCTAAATATATAAGCGAAGCGCGACAGTCATTCATATGCACGGGCGCGAAAAGTCTTTAGAATCAGCCGAGGTGCAGCCGATTCACGATGAAAATGTAAGCGCATAAATAGACTAGCCGAATTAATGCGTCGCAGAAGGTATTTTCGCACCTGTCTCCGATGAAGATAACAGCTGATACGATGCCGACGCGCGATAGCGTCGCGTCGCGTCGCATCGCGCCGCGTCGCGCATCGTGTCGTGCCGCATTCCGATGCCTTCGTTCGCCTTCGTCTCGCGCCGCAAAACCAGCCCATCGCCTTTGCCTTTGTCGGCAATAGGCAATTAATTCAATAGCAACGCGCCGTTTAATCCTTGAGAGCGCGTCTCATCTACATATCGATCGTTAATTAATCTTCAAACTACACGTGATATTCGACCAACAGTTTTCGATAGTAAATTAGTCACCGACGAGAGCTTCAACTCCTCCCCCTCCTCCACATACAGAGAAAAATGTATACTGTGTGTATTCAAGAAAATATTATTTATTTTAAGTATATCATAAGTTTGTATATCCGCAAATATATCAAAGCTCACCATAAGCGTTAAATTTAATTAATATTCTGAATTTTAGTAAGTGCAGTATTTTAGTCAAGAATATTAAATTAAAACAAAAATTTGGTTTGCTTAGTAAATTTGATTTTTCTTTGATACAACTTTCAATATTCTTGAAGAGAAGATAAATTCTTCTTTCGAGTACATGATAATGAAATTTTCCAACACTTGTGATGAGTATATTTTAAGACTATTATCAAGAATATATTCTTTGTTGAAGAAAACTATTACTTAAAAAAAAGAAAAATAAACCGAGTAATCGCTTTTCTTGGCAGTAGAATGGTATTACTTTCTGTGCATCGCTATTCGATAAAGCATCTTTATCATATGACTTTTAAATTAAATCTAAATCCTTACTCTTTTCACGCGCACTGATATGTGTGCATAATATTCAGGTGCAATTATTCATATTAATGCATTTATTATTGCAATTATTATTATTATAATGACACCGAGATATCCGCGGTAGCTCTGTTGCTTTATCTGCCAGATGCAGCGAGATTTAACAAATTCCTGTCGGGGAAAGTTCTCTGCATTTTGCGTTTATTCGCACATACACGCAACATGTATTTGCGCGGCTTACACATTTAAATAAATATGCGTGAACATGCACGGACACAATCGCGCTTGCTTGGCGCGCGAAGCATTTACACCTTGCGTAAATCATACTCGTATCGGCACAAAATTACACGGCAATTAAAAATATAAAATCTCGATCTCCTTCGAACAATCGCTCTCTTATATCAGATATCAGTTTATTCTCTTTAACCGTCGAATCATCATTTTTTTTCCATATCAATCGTATATAAACGCATTCATTGTAACGATATCTAATCGAAAAACTACTAAATCTATATGTATGAAACGAAAATGTAATGTAAATTTCTTCCCTCGATTCAATTAATAATAAAATTTATCTAAAAAAATCATTCGATATAAAACACATTGAGATATTCAATCGCGAAATCCGTTTCGTTCAATCTATTTTTATCTTCTTTTTCGCGGTATTTTTATTTCTAGTTACACAGACAATATTTAATTGGATATCTAAATAGTTCAACTAATTAACTGTGCGAGGATAAGAATAAAAGAAAAGCGTTATCGGTACCGGTATATGATATCTGTACATCGTAAACAACGATACAATCGCGTACGCAAGACAGAACAATGCAGTCAAGAGGGATGATCATGACATGTCAAAAATATGGAATATCGAATGCAGAGCGCGAACAATTTGGTATTGTCGATGATACTAAAAAATAATGGCAAAAGTACCGATGCGATATACGATATCTCTTGACGTAATTATTAATCGTTGCCTCTACACAAATTGTCGCCGATATCGAGATACAAATTTGCGAGATTTCACTTGTGCGAATTCGAATTCATTCGATTCGCGATGCACGATGCCGACTCTGGTTACGAGATAGCAGCATCACGCACGCGCGTACGCGAGAGGCGGCAGGCCGAGCGATGCTGATATGAATGGAATGCGATGCTATTATCGGACCGCGCTCACCGATAACTCGTTACGTCGCGTCACGAGTCGGAGGAGATCGCAGGCGAAAGGTCGTGCAACTCCCAAAGACTCGCGTTTGAGGAAAATCGTGCGAATCTGCAGCGCGCGGAGGAATCGAACGCGTTTCTCTGGATTCGCGCATTTTTCTGCGACGCGTCATCTCGCCTCGAATGATTTCAATTTCTGCGCTCCGACAACAAGATGCATGTGTTTTATTTTAAGCAATTTATTTAATTATATTAATTTTGTATTCCTCGCTAAAGTAAAAATTTTATAGAGAATAAAAATAATATTTCTCTAATTCTTCCTCGATTTTGCACGGAATCAATTTTTAACATTGGTAATACATTTCAATATTGATTCGAATCGAATACGATTTATAAGCAAACGGTTCTTGGAATAATTGACACTTTATTTATAAAGGAGTAGAGTTGTCGCTAAAGTTTTTTTTTCGATGTCTATCGCTCATTGTTAGAAACGGTGTACATCCCGACCATTATCCGTCACATAAACACTTCAATATAACTTGAGATCGTATGATATATACATTGATCGCGACAATAGAATACAACAATCTATGCATAATAATTTCCGACATATTATCGTCCCTCCGACACATTAGAGCTGTCGTCGCATAAGTTGTAACATACGCTCAACAAGCGCCATGATTTATTATTCGCGCTGCAACATGAGAATGAAAATGTTCTGAGAATATTCTCTGAGAAAATTCTATGGGAACGGCAATTGTCGAGCGTATTCTCTCGCGGGGGAGAATATTCCGAGTATATTTCAAGAGTATTGTGGAAATCTTCAAGAATATAATGCGTACATGTATACCTTTTATTTATATATATGCGCGTTCTTCGTATATACTTATTTTTTCCTTCATTCTCAGATTCTAATTCGTAGATAATCTTTTCTGAATAAGAATTTTATGACAAGTCAGTGTTTTAAATATTGTTAAATATCCAGGTAATTTAACTTTACAACAACACACATTAAACTTTTCATAAAATTAAAACGCAATTAATTCCAATCCTCGTTGTGAAATATCGCATTCCTAAAGTTGTCGATACTTGAAAAAAATGCGCTCTTATCTTGGTATTTTTGTAGACCTGTAAACATGGACCAAAGGCATAATCGAGCCTTTGAACTTCATCGACATCCATAAATATCCGATGCATTCTCGACAAGGTCGCGGTCTACGCAGAACGTTATCAAGATTTTCCGATATCTCCTCATTCAAGAAGATCGTTTTATCGAGTGGCGCGACGCGTTACGAAAAAATCAATCGTCCTCAACGATAGGGATTCTCGAATCCGTCGATTAATTCATAGCATATTATGCATTTACTGCGTGTCTTTCGGTTAAAGATAGATTAAAGAGCCGCGCACTTTCGTTATTCGATAGACAATTACTCACCGCACAAAAAAAAGGATTCTTGTTTTGAAAATATATTTAGTTTTAACATGGAAATCTTGAAATGAGATTATATTGCGTCAATTAAAGAAAAATATAATTGCTTGAATAATTGCTTACTTGAATAAAGCCATTTTATAGAGTTCAATCAAGAAAAATATATTCTTACGATTTAAGATTTAATTTTCTTAAAGTATAATTAAATCATTATATATTCTTGGGATGACAATTGCAATATTAAAATAAGACTATAGTATTGTTGAAATTTAAAATTATTAATACTGACGATTATAATAAAAGATATCTTTTATTGTACGATATTTAAAAAAATTGCAAGCTACAAGAATTTAAAAAATATCGCTATCCATTTTTCCACAGAAAATGACTAATTTTTATTAAAATATTTTGTTATCGATATATGAATATTTATGATATAATTGACATCTTTAACTGTAGCTTCGAGGAAATTGAAAACACTGACGCTCAAACTATTCGATACCGCGTAAGAATATCGACGATTCTTTACGATTTAAGAATCCATAATCACGCGAGGCAGAGATCGGAATCCCTTTCACGTCGGGAATGCGTATATAACCCTTGCCGCGAGGGCCACGGCGCTCTTTCGGAGAAATCGGAGAATCCGATACCCCGGAGCATTCCACCGAGATGATTGTCGGGTGCTATATTGAGTCTTCCTGCGAAGGCCTTATCGTGAAAACGCGGCGGAACGTCAAAACAGTGGGGACTATCTTTGACTGAGAGCACGTCGAGTGCGAAGATCATCGCACAGTAGCCTTCTTATATTACCGGGAATTTAATGCGATAACTGCGTCACGGCCGCACAGAAATAGAGTCGTGATAAAAGATAACGTACGTCTTGTCGCAGATCGACGTATATAAGTATATGTATATCGGTGTCAGTGACTACGATACTCTGAATACCGAAACAATCATTTATCTCTCCGTCCATCGTGATTCATTTTTCTACGTGAACCCTGTATAAATACGCAGCAAACTAAAAGAGCTCGAGATTGAGCGAGAGTATTAAACATATTTTTATAGAGATTATATTTCTCTCGCGACTACTTTGTTATTCTGTTATTTATGTTTATTAACCACGAGTATCGATACATTGCCCGACGAATAAATGGCAGATTTTAATCTGAATTGTATTACGATATGCTTTGGAAAGACAATGCGGATATGTAATGCTTTATAGATATAATGGGGATAATCTTTGCTTCAAGAATCACTTTAAAGGAATGCGATTCCAGCAATTATCAGAGTCGTTTTAAAATAACAGAAAGGCGCAATTGACAGACACGAACAGTAGCCGTAGACGAATATGGAATACGAGATATTTAGTGGCTATTTAATTATCGCGGAGCAATAACGTCTCGATAATCGCGCTTTTCACATTCCTGTCTCGATAAGATAAGCGACTGCTCGTGATTCAATTTTGTTCGCTCCTCAGCCCAATTCACATATGTATTATGTGCAAAAATGCAATTATTAATGGAGTCGGAAAATACATGTCGATATCGATTCTCTCGATATGCGAATATTAGATGATATATCCTGACGCGCATCATGCATAATTTCAAGAGCATAGCGCGCTTAATTCACGATAAAGTCAGTTGGCAACAAATTGCACCGAGATATAAATCGACTCAATGAATGTCATCGTCAGGATATCCATCCTACTCGCGTTGCCAATGATATAATTTCTCTGACGTCGGACGTCGAACTCTAGTCTGCGTTCCCCACGCGCGGGCCTCTAAGGCCCACGCGGCAGGCGCGATACATCTAAGGTCATTCTCCAGAGGTTAAACCGCTGGGAAAGTTCAGTATACAAAGTCGCGGCATATAGCCGGCACTGTTCAATTTTTTTTCAAATGCACAAATTTGCATAAAAATGCACTCATCGGTCGTCTACCTTTCAATTTTAAACGACGAGCCCTGTGCTCGTGTCTGTACTAATTGATATTTAAACGAGATAATAATGAAAATACTGTATTCATTTTTTAAAATTGCTCAAAATAAATCGATAATTTAATGAACTTTACTATACTTTTTTTAATAAGTTAATTTTATATTACTACTGCCTAATGTTACCGCAAACTGTCACGAATCATTATGAATGCACACAGAGAAGAATATCATTCTATTGCCATGAAAAGCGATTACTCGGTTTATTTTTCTTTTTCTAAGTAATAGTTTTCTTCAACAAGGAATATATTCCTGATAATAGTCTTAAAATAGACTCATCACGAGTGTTGGAAAATCTCATTATCATGTACCCGAAAGAAGAATTTATTTTCTTATTTCAAGGATATTGTAAAGTTATATCAAAGAAAAATCAAACTTACTTTACCAACTCTATGTAAGCAAATTTTTGTTTTAATTTAATATTCTTGACTAAAATACTGCACTTACTAAAATTCAGAATATTAATTAAATTTAACGCTTATGGTGAACTTGTGATATATTTGCGGATATGCAAACTTGTGATGTACTTAAAATAAATAATATTTACTTGAATACAATATACATTTTTCTCTGTGCACGTTTCATGCGCAGAAAAAGATTCCGATATCTAAACATTTGGAAATTTTTGAAAAAACACGAAAAGACTAAAGAATCCAAAAGGTTCGTAATTTTATCTACAAACGCATTGAAATCCATTTGTTTGACGACTACGCTCTAAATTGATCAAAATTCATCGCTACTGCAAATTTTTCCCCGACTTGACTCGATAAAGGCAAAAAAGATTGAAATCTCAATTTTTTTTCGCACATTTAACGAAACCATGCTCTTGACGTTCCAAAATTCCAAACTGCAGAGAGAAAGAGGGGGAGAAAGAGAAAGCATGACGTGTTGTAAAGAGACGTTAAGACAGAAGCGCGTCACAAAGAGAGTCGGAGAAAGAGAGAAAGGGCAAAATGAAAAAGCAAAAAGAGAGAAGACGGAGGAGGAGAGCAAGAGCACGCTCGAGAGAAGCGTGAAATTCCGTCGGATCTCTAAAAATAGTCGCTTACAAAAAGGAAGAATAACACGAGTACGCGTATATCTGGTCTCCGGGTAAAAGCGTAGGCCTATTTATGTATCGCCCGGTAGAGATGGAATCCCGATCCCTTCGTATGGTCGTTAACATTGTTTGTCCCTGGAGAAGGAGAGCTGTAGGAATGTGAAAAGCCACGCCAGCATAAACGGCCTGCACAAGCATGGTGGCCAGTCTTTCGCGGTTAATTCCGAATCGAAATTCTTGCAAATGAAATGACAAAACGGCCAAGATATTTCGCGCGCGGCGCTCTTGAGGGGACAAAAAAAATCTCGAAACGCCAAGTCGAAAAAGAAAGCTTTTAGTCGAGCGATTCTCCTTTTTTATGCAAGCAGATGGCAAAAATATTAAATTCCTTTTAAGTAACTGGCAAAAAATACAATCGCATACTACAAATATATCGCGCATTTTTATAGCGTTTACATAAATTAGAGTAAAATCTGACAATGTTGTAAAATTAAAGTAAAAGAATCTAAAAGAAATAAAAATTTATAAGTAAACTTTGGCGCGCACGTATATATCTAAGTTATATTATATAATTATTACATAATTTTTATCCACTTGCACAGAGTACATTAGATTAGATATAAAGTTGAATAAACCGAAGGAGTAAAGTGAACAAGTTAGATTAGAACGAAAGAGCAACGGAAAAACGAGGGAATTGTGATAAGAACGGAGCTTTAGCCGATGGCACGATACCGATGAACGAGTCAAATTTTTTCCACTCCGACATGTGGGAATTTCGCGGGGCATATTCTCAAGGTTCACCTCTTGAGAAAGATAAAAATAATTGTATAGGGCCCCTGTGGAAGAGTCGAGCGTGCAAAAAGGTGTACACTGTGGCTCGAACAAATTTGAGAAAAAAACGAGCGGATGCGTTCAATTTCGAAACTTTAAAAATTTCGAAAATCCTAAGAATAATATCGTAATTTTTAAAAATTCAAAAGCGTAATCGCATTTGATTTTACATTTATATTTGGTGGCGAGAGAGACGCTATTTTGAATCGTTTAAAATTAGATTTGAATAGTTTAAAATTGACCAAACGGCAAAATAAATGAAAAATGTGACAATTTCCTGTATATATAGTATTTATAAATAACAGAGATTACAATTTTGAAACAACAAATTGCGTTTACATCTCTCACGCTCCAATATTATTTCAAGATCCATATCTTTTCGATATAAAGAGATTCTAGTTTTAATCTTTCCTAGTCTTTAAAAATAGATGCAATACTATGTCGTAGAAAAAAAAGCTGAAACGGAATTTACAAACGCCGACGTCGGAATATTCGACAGCGGAAATAAAGGATTATACAGGCATCTCCGGCGGCGCGAGAGGAGCATCGTCTCATCTCGATGAGTTTAGAGAAGAGACGAACGGTAGCATATATATCCGCTCGTTCCGGCTCGATCGTACGCTCTCGGCAATCCTCGTGACTCTTCGTGCGTCACTTTGTGGACCGCCTGGGGGCCCTACGCGAGCGTAACACGGTAGCCACTATAGCCAAAAGGGTCCCATGGTGCGAGTTACGCGAAACTGAGAGAAAGAGAGACAAGTGGAAAAATAAAGAAAGAGGAGCGAAAGAGAGAAAGAGAGAGAGAAAAGAAAAGAGAGGGGAACCGGGAGAACGTCTCGGACCGAGGCAGAAGAGAGGAAGAAGGAGCGAAATGTCCGAGGGGGACCGAAAGGACAGCAGAAATCCGAGGGGCAGGGGGGAGAGGGGGAAGGAGAAGGGGGATCGGCATCTTTTCTTCGTGATGCATCGAGGCTCGAAAGAACGGCGTTAAGGCCCTCTTTCTCCCTCCCGCTCGACGCCACGTACTACGCTCGATTCCCCCTGGCCCCTTCCCCCCCCCCTCCCGCTAACCGCGAAGCTGCAGGGCCCATCGGCGAGGGGAAGAGGCCGAGAGGAGAGCCTATGGCGAGCAACGGCGGCGGAGGGCCGAGGGAGGGCGATTCGAGAGGACGGGAGACATTCCAATCTCTCGTGGCAAGCCTGCTCGCCTGCCTCGCCGTCCCTCGCTGGCTTGTCTGCTCGCCGCTTGCCAAGTCACCGTCTTAAAGCCGGCTCACCGAGCGGCCGCACGAATGATCGTAACCCTATAGAATATATCTCCTCGACGCTATCGGGCCAATCCATTTTTATTTCAAACCAACAATCGTTCCTATGTACGATCGACGAATCTGAAACGAACGCGAAATTGACAGGAAGCTCGTAAACAACGCAAGTTTGTTTCAGTCTCGCGCGCGCGCATCTTTTGCATTTAAAACGAAATAAAAGTATATTAATGAAATTTGAAGAAGCACAAAAAAAAGAATAAGGAAAAAACATTATTTCTAAAGTTACATCGAGCCTTACGTAAATTAAAAATTTTTTCCATTATGATATTAATAAAATAATGTGTGTCGTAATATTTTATTTCAAAGTGATTAGTCTCATCAATAATATGTCGTATATGTATATATTTCGTGCGGATGATACATTCCGATTATTATGCGTACGACGTTAAGATCACTTTTTCATAAGAGTCCGAGTGTATAATAAACGATCGCGCATTAATCGGTTATAATGTTGCCGAGATCAAAGTGGCACGCGGAGGATAAATGTATCCAAGTATGCTTTCGATATGCGAGATCGCGAGAAAAAGAGATGAAGAGCACAATGTAGCGTAGCATACGCCATGCTGCAGATCCAGTTGCAAAGAACGACTCCGCTTTCACATTTATCGAATTCCAACCGTTGGTTCGTTCGTTCGTTCTGCATACCACGATACCGCGAATCCATTTCGAGCCCATTTTACGAAGCCGAGATCACGTCGTTGCGACATTGTTACCCGCATGGTCGATGATAGCGAAATAATGAGAGAAGGAATAAATCGAGTGCCGTAAAACGCGGCCTTTCAATGACCAATTTGTAGGCGCGTTTATTCCAGTTTGACGAATATTTTCTATAAAAATAAGGTTTCCTGGAAAGGTCTACGATCCTTTATCTTCATCTTAGCAGAATACGTTTTGAAAAGAGACGGTCGCGACGAAAAAAGATGTTTAAAAGAGTACTCGTTTATTTTTAAACCTGTATTTATATATTTCTCGCGTTCCTGACTGCTTATTCGAAAAGCGGTATCCAGAAGAGAATGCGTCGTTGAGATAAATAATTTACTCTTAATCGGATATTGAATAATTTTTCAATTCCATTTATGCAAATAAATAATGACCGCATTTAATTCACATCTACGCAATGACTTTGAAACTTTGAATTCGCATCGTTACGAGACACACGTGTGTCTCGTATATCTCGTCGCATGTACAGATTTTCTTGAATCTCGCGCTTAATTAATCCCGCGAATAGATAATCTCGCGTAATTATTTCGATGCGCTCGTACTTGATTGATAATCGTAATCGACATCGTCGAGTTTAAATTCGAGCTCGATGGACCACGTGACGCCTGTCGCTGCGTTTCGAAACCAACAGCGAGCCGGTTCCTATTTGCAGACGGTCTCGCCGCGCGTTTCCCGTTTCCTCGTTGGTCTCGGGAACGCTCGAGAAGCGAATCATTGAGCCTGGTCAGTGACGAGGAAACGCGTAGCCGTCAACCTCCGAAACCCTCGCGATCAACCCTCTCTGGTCGCGCGCGCGCATCGGGAAGGGTTTCGAGAATCGACAGAATAATCGCGCGAGACAAGATCGAGTTTAACGAAAAGTATAACGTGCACGTATCAATCAGACTTTTACCACGATAGAAAAGTGCACACGTACGCACACGCGTACCTTCTTTGGAAGATTCGAAAATTTCCAAGTTTAGAGACAATAATGCAAGACGCAAAAAGCAGCTATTCGTGCCTGTGCGTGCGATTGGCAATCACAGCTGTTTGAGCGTTCCCGGAATTGTTTTGCCATAAATAAAAAGTTAGATTGGGAAACACACGTTCGAAGGCAGGCGATGGCAGCCGGGGCCGGGGCCGGGACGACGAGGCGGGAGACGCAAGTTGAAACATCAAGCGGGAAACGAGTCTCGCGGCGGGAAAAAACGTACGCGCCGCGCGTACACGCCGGTTAAAAGAATGAAATTCCCCGATCGATCGATCGATCCAACGAACGGACGAATGAACGAACGGACGGATGAGCCAACGAACGAAGCGACGAAGCGACCGAACGCAGAAACGAACGGGGAGAGGGAACGAAGAAAGTCCGGCACCTGCGCTTTCGAATGAGATCCGCGAACCGTATGATTTACGGCATCGAGACATTCGCAGTTTCCTCCGGCGGTGTCATAATCGGTTTTGTATCTGTCCGCGCGAGAGAGCCGACGAGCGCGATACGGGCCGAGCGGGCAAAAATAAATGGCAATTAACATTCCTCTCGCATCTCGCTGCCTCTCGACGGGGCATCACGGAGAGACGAGAGAAAGAGGAGGGGGAAGGAAAGAGGACCGAGGGAGAGAAGCGGAGAGATGCCGCGGAGCCTCCGGATGGGGCCCGTAGCGCGCGGAGAGAAGGCGGGCGATGGAGGGGGAGAGGGGGAGGGCAGGGTAGGCGCGCGGAAAATAGAGCCCGTGCGTTTCTACGAGCTTTGCCGGCAAAATCGACCAAAGTCGAGAGATACTTCCGCCCGAAAAATGTCAGATTTCGCGACGCGCGAAATCCACGGAATTCCTGGATCGCGAGGTCGTCTCGACTTTCGAGTCTTTCTCTCTCGATACCGCGATACTAACCGAATATCGATACTTTCACTTCCAATACTTAGTAGTATCGATATTATTTAAAGGAACAAAATCAAACAGAGTAATTGTAATATACTGTTAAATTAATATTTTCCGGATGATGAAAAAGGGGAAAGAGAGAGAGAGAGAGAGATTGTTACTCTCTATAAAAATGATATAATTAATTGCACCGTATACACAATACAAGTATATTGCAATTGGATATTAAAATTGGCGAGACACCACGTGTTATTTTTGTCGCTCTACAGTTTTTACTATGAATGAATAATTTTAGAATATTACAATTACTCTGGCATAAAAAAGAAAAATTGCGACATTAATAAGGCATAAATAATTTTCTTTCCTCGACCACTCTGTCATCTTAATGTTGGCTTCGCAATTACTTTGCTCGAGTATCGGAAAAAATTACTAAAGACATTGACATGTTTTTCTCGTGACTGCAAGCATCGCGGTGCGAGGTTAAACGCTACGATTTTTTCCCCGACTCTTAATCTTTTCTTGGTCTTGGAATGCTCGCGAATGCCGAGGAAATTATGGATTCAGCCACGATCGTACGGAACGCGCGCGAACGTGAGAGAGATTTATGGTTTAGTAATTATTCATTACTCGAGGATGGGTTTTGCTAATCATTCATCGAACGTAGACACGGATCCCGCTACATGTTAAGATGCTAATTATATTCCGCAAAACAATTAGTTTCGAGAACAAATAATTTTCAAGTTCAAATAATACGAATGATTTATGCGTGTAAGCGATAAATAATAAATATTTGCATTGTTTAGACTCTTTGTTTATCGCGTAAATTATTCTCGACGTCGTGTAATTTTCGCATTCTTTGAATAATTTTTTTACGCTACTATAAATTCCGACAAGACGGTAATAATTCAAAAATGGAGAAATCGATTGTAGATAGAGTGGCGTAACTTTAAATAAACTTCTCCAATCAAGGTTAATCGTGGCGTCTTCGCAAATTGCTATCTAAACTTTCGAAATTCCTGAAGGTTACGTCACAAATCCTCTCACGAGCGCGGCTAGTCATCGTTGGAATACGGAAAGTCATCGCAAAGACGTTGTTCGCGATACAGACTCTGAATTACATTTCATTTCGTCTCTTTGTATATACGACACGTGAATCTTTTATGCGATAATTTACATCGACGACGAGTCAAATCGTAAAGATATAAAAATATCAATCATACAAAACGGATTACCAGGGGCTACCATTTCATTAATCTCGCGAAATACAAAATATACATAATCATTTTTCGCACTCAAAATTAAGCGTCGAGTCGTAAATTTTCACAGATGTCAACAATATTTAAATAAATTAAAGAAATATATAACATTGCTAAATATAAAAGTCGCGTAAAATATGGTACTCCCCATCCCGATCATAAATTTAACAAAGTTGTGCGTCGACTCGGATATCATTGATTTATCACGCTGCATAAAATTGTCACGTGCAGATTCGCAGCTGGAATCTACGCGTTTCGCGATATTTCAATGTTACGTACGTAAATCGAGTCGAATCGATATTACGTTCGAGAAAGGCTCGAACGTTTGAGATTCATCTTTGACACGAGCTACGTAACGAGTATACATATTAATCACGATAATCTTAATAACAGTACGTAGACTTTCACGCGCGTTGGCAAGATTCGAAGGCAATCGAATGGGGTATTTTTGTGGTGGATTTCGCAGAGCGCATACATCGCGGCACCGAATCGCGATGAGACGCTACTGGCCCGCGGCTTATCCGTCTCTCCGCTCGACGAGCGCGGAGAGACTCGCGCGAGAGGAGACGAAAGGAGCGAGAGGGAGCGAGAGGAGAGGCGAAGACGCGCGGCGGAGAGGGCTATTTGCATCGGAATGCAAGCCCCGGCTCTCCGCGTTACGCTCGCGAGCGCGCGCGCGCACGCACGAACGCACGCGCACGCATGCATCGTGCGTGTGACGCGTACCTACGCGTGAAACTCCCAAGGAAGGAAACCGCGAGTTTCCTCTAATGCCTCGAGTGCCAAGCACGTTAAACTACTCTTAGATATGAAATGGTGTTGCGATCTCGCGTGCAAATACGATCCCGTGGAAAAGTTTGCGGCATGTTTGTCGAATGAACGATGAAATTTGTTAATAGAGTAATACAAGTTTGCAAAAAATGGGAGTTGAAGTTGAACAGAAAATGTGACGAGTAGAGCAAATAAATTTCAGTAATATATAAATTGATACTCTTTCTCTGAAACTTTTAAAATCCTATCATAATATTGATTTTCCATTATTCATAAAAATATCCTTTAAATCAAACAATCATCGTTAAAAGAGCGTAATTATTTCTCGAGAATATTGTAAAATTAAGAGAGAAAGTGTACGTGTACGAGTTTTAAAAAAAGAATGCAAGAGAAAAAAAATTGTGGTCGACTATCAGATTTGTACATCTTTGATGGGAACGTTACTCGGGATATTTCAAGAATTTTAAGAATGTGAGAACCCACACATTATCTCTTGGTAACGATCTGGGTTTGGATATCTTATTTCCCACGCACACAATTGCACGCGAGGGTTATACCATGGTTAATTTGTAATATATACAAAAGGATGTATCCCCGTATCGAAGGTACGAAGGCGCGTCGTACATCTTACTTCCAGCGCAAACATGTTTCCGCCGATAAATATAAGCGTGTTTGCGCTCCAAACTACGAATTTTCTAGAAGCGCAATAATTGCTTAATCGTTGCGATAAATTATCGAGTATCGTCTTTCGATCTTAAAAAGTACAAGTTAAAAAACTGTCGTTAAATTTGCAAAGTATTATATCGTTACGTTATATGTATAAGTAAACAATATTATTTATTTGGGTAAAATTATTAAATTATATTATATTATATTGTTATTTTTTATTATATTGTTACATTATATGTATAAGTAAACAATATCATTTATTTAGATAAAATTATTAAAAATTCCGAGACCCGCAATTTTCTTTGCCAAAAGTAGACGCAACATACGTTAACGCGAAAAATTGTCTAGTTTACGAATGATTGCCCAGCATCAAATTTGCTTGGTATACGAGGAAAAAAAGTGATGTTAAAACATTAAACGGTATAAAATTTTCCTCCTTCCTTTATATATCGGTTGAAAAAAATGTCTCAAAAATAGAACAAAATCTTTCAAAATAGATTTTCTGTATTTTATAACTATGGATATCACATTTCCTTGAAATATTACGCGCAAGCTCTCCGAAAAGAATCCAAGCTACATAATTTAAAAACGTCGAAAGAACACGTGGAATATTTCTATGCAATTGGTTAAAATATATATCTTGTCTTGGACGAATTTCACGTGTCGCGGCGAGAAAGCAGCTGTCGACGTCTCGACGACAACGACGAGAGACGAGACGAGAGAGGCTTTTGGACGCGAGGCGAGGGATCTCTCGAAACTAGAATCGCGCGCGGTCCCAGCCGCACAAGTAAATTCTCGAAAATCGACGATGACATCATGACCGTAGTATTCCGCCCGAAATAAATATACCGTACATCGACATTCCTCCCCGCCCGGAGCTCGCACCGCTGCCGCCGCCATCGATAAATATTATTATCGTATCTTTCGTTTGCTCTCGGATTAAAGATGGTGTCGCTTCTCTCTTTCTCTCCCTCTCACCTGGCGCACATTCCACCAAAAATTCGTAACGCAATCGCGCTGCGTGACGTAAGAGCATTCCGGCGCGGGTCCAGACTGGCGTCAACGACGAAATACCAAAGCCTCCTCTCTCGCAAACATTCGAATTAGCTACCTGCTGCGATCCTTGAATTATGTATTACCGAAGAAATTTGTCATACGAGTGTCGCAATACGGTCAATCGGGTACATACATCGTTACGCGCGTGTGGAATTGAAAAACTTTGCTTTTTTATAGAAAGGAATCCACAAATTATTAAAAATATCATAAATATCACAAATATATCGTTTTTCCATCGTATAATAATTTAAATTTTGCGACGATTGTATGAAATGGCGAGTCACGCGACTGTCACAATTTTCGAGTAACAACTTTAGTGCGTACATACATGATGCGCTATCTCCCGACGTTGATACAAGGGGACACGAACGGTGGTTAATCGTGTGTTAATCTACATTGGTACGCTCCTAGTATACGTAGGGTACGCCGAATGACCGGAAGTAACATGATTTCTCACGGACTGACTTCCTGCCGCCCTCGTCGACCCTCGTTGAAATTCTACCGGTCCCCCTCCCTCCCACTCAGTTTTAATCTCGGTAAAGCGAGGTTCATCGACACGAGAGGAGCGATTAACGGATCAATTCCGCTTTTACGAATGGTATTTTAAGCGAAAGATCGCTCCGCTCAAAGAGATGAATGTTTACGATCGGTTGTTTCCGAGCTTACCTCGAGTACGTCCTGTGCGGTCTGCAAATAGTCGCGAAGCATGGCCTCCTGTATCGCCCGCCATTCCTGTCTTGGATCTTCCAATTGCGTTGTCTCTGTGAACATTAATCAAACGACATATTAAAACAAGAAGCCTTGTCGTCGCGTTAATTATCGCTACAATGATTATGCCATTCTTACAAGCAAATTCACAAAACAAAATACTCATTCATTGATTCTATTAAATAAGTGCAAAAAAAAACTCTTAAATAATTAATATTTTTTAAGTTAATCATGTCCAATCAAATTTTTCATTCCTTTTTAAAAAAATATTTAATACGAGAAATTGTCCAATTATCGCGAAAAAAGATTTTCTTTATGTATAAACTTATAAAAAATATAAACAAAAATCCCTCTCTTTCTCTTTCTCTCTTTTACGTAAATCATATAAATAATTATAAATTTTAAACGTAGAATTTTAAAGTATTTTACATGTATGTGTCTATTCATTTATACAAATATTTTAGTGTGAATTTGAAAAAAAAAACTTAAAATAAAATCTATAATATTTCATATACGATAATATACAATAATTTAAAATAGATTACTACTGCAGAGAGAAAACTAATAAAAGTAATAAATTTCACAAGTAAATAACAAATAATTCATAAATTGCGCTCACCCTACGATTGCTCCATCGACTCCTTTTTGCGGGCCTCCTTTTCCTCCTCTCTCGTCCATTCTTTTCCGCTTCATCATACATTCACTCGCGAAAACACGATTAATCGCAATCACCAAAATACGATAATCGCGCGACACTTTACACGACACTCCTGCGTTAATCGCACGCGACGCGATCTTCTTAAATTGCGACGAGAGAACGCGAAAAACTACGTGTAAAAAAAAATGCAGAATTACATGAATAATACATGTTCGTGTAATTCTATATTTTCTTTTTTACTCTGGTTTTATACAATCTGCTCGGCACTTGCAAATCATGCGTTATTCATCGCGATAATATTACCTCTATGATTAACGTATAAGGTATGTTCGCATTTTAATGCAATATTATTTCACGTGATATCACAAATAAACATACGAGATAAAATTTAGATAAATATTCGCGGATTGCAATATTGGAGAACATGATTAGATTAGAATTATAAAATTAGATTAGATTAGATTGTTTGTCGATTTATTCGCACGGCAGATTTTAACGGAATTTTCGCGGAATACGCGCGATTTAACAACAATATACAAGCGCCGAATTAATGTGGCATACGATTGATAAATATGAATACATTAATAACGATTGTATTAAAACCGTTGCGACGTTGTTCGATCCGGAGCTGATTTGCATTGCATTCATGACGACATTTCGTTGAAGCAATCGAAAAACACGGAAATAATATCGACTTGATCTAGATACCACGCGATACAGATTAATGATTAAATCAAGACGCGAACCAACAGAAAAATATGCGATCGATATTACATTTCCACATTCCGCGCAATACACGTATTTCATTAACACAAACAACGGATATAATTTCATTAGAAATTATCCAATATCCATCGTTACGATATTCTTACGTTTATCACGAGAGTTGATCGATTACGCGAGATGATAATCGCTCGCAATAATGATTCTTGTTCGCTCGAATCTCGTCGCATGAATGATAGGGTCAAGGTTAAGACTTGTATAAAAGTGTGCTATACGTCACGAAAACAAGAGTCGAATACCATGTGTATTTTGATTCGTTGTCACTGCGAAATATTTGTATAACAAAAATTCCGACGAGAGACTTTTTTTGCACAACTCTGAGATACCATTCCACACGTACTTTCACCAATACCTGTACTCCCTCCATGTGCCATAGGCTACGCGCAGGCGCGCTTCTCACATGCTCGAGACCCAAGTGTAGACGCATGTGTGGGAGTATCTCACACTATTATGTATCTTCAAGTAAGTCACTACGAAGGAAATACGAAATCTTTTCGCGTTGCTTAAATTTCAGATTAATTATCAATAAATGTATTGTGCACACGGCTTTGCGTTACTTTTTTAATCGCTCGATCCTGCGACACATGTATATTATCGCGTGTTTTCAATCCGAAAATGATTAGCATGCTTCTAAATTGATGAAAAAAATTTCACACGCGAGACGAGATATCTTTGCGTCTCTCCGAGCATATTTAAAGAAGTAATTATCGTCCGTAAATATCTCGTACGGACGCCGAATTTTGCAGCGTATAACGCGTACTATTATTTACGCAAGGTCATCTTTGTTGTCATTTGCGTGACGAGATTCGAGCAAATACAGGTAGCAACGCTAATTGTTCCATATTTTTGTCACATTCCATTCCAGAACGCAATGTCGCAAATATTAGAAATACCACAAACGCGATTATACTGTACAATTATTAATTCGATTAATTAATTTCCGCAATCATTGCATTTTAATTCGCATAATAAAGTTGCTTGTTCGGTTATTAATAAGGTATCGCGGATGCGATGACCCGAGTGTCATTCCGATTAATAAATACGTTATATTCGTTATAAATTTTCATATTTATCAACCATACATTTGATAAACTTAGCATTCGTATTATCGGTTAAAACGCATATTTTATGTGATTGATTCAATCGAAATCAATCGCGAGTTAAAAAGACATAATCGTAAATATTGTATTCTGTGGATATCTATCTTATATATTTTAATTTGTATATTTATTCATTTATATAACCGTGATTTTCGCGTTCTCCAATCACAATATGAGATACAGTACAAGTTGTGTGCGATTAATCGCACTGGAAATCGTGTGTAAAACGATCATCGTATTCTAATTATTAGTGCGCGCGTGATCGCAATTATTATTAATCATGTTTTGGCGAGTGAATATTATGTCAGTGTTGCGAAGAAACAGCAAAGGCCAAACACAAGAGAGGAGGAGGAAGCCCGAGTCTGGAGTAGCATTGAGCTATATCGCATTGTCCTGGTGAGTGTTGAATTATTTTTTATATAACACAGATATGGATATATATATATATTATAAAAAATTGCATTCTGCTAAAGAAGTTCTTCTGCATAACTTATATTTTTATAAATGATTTGAGAGATTATACGTATAATAATGTTTGAATTTTAGATTAACGTTGTAATAATTTAAAAAAATCAATATATATATATATATATATATATATATATATATATATATATATGTGTGTATATAAAATATTAAAATAAAAATTAATGAAAAAAGAATAATTTCATAAACAGCAAGAACTTTAAATAAAATTATACAAAATTTAACATTTCATATTCTTTCTATTTTAAAAATATATTTTTACAAACTCGATCGAGGTTATCGATGATCGAGTGAGAAAATGCACGCGTATATAAACCCATATGTGATATAATACAGATATAAGATTTCAATGAAAATTACTCTTCTCGTATCGTAAGACGAATCTACCTGGTCAAGTTGGCGCGCATATTTTCTCAATCAGAGAGTAGAAACAGAAAAAACTTACGATTGACATGATTGATGTAGTAGGCACCCACGTGTTTATCGTAGGCCTCCTCCCAACCGAGGGGAAGTTCGTTTCCGATACAATCCGCGAACGTTTGGGGTTTAGTAAACCTATAACAATAGAAAGAAAAGAAAAATTAAAATATTACAATCTTTTATTCCATTGAAAGATTTTTCAGTATCTTATGTAATTCATTTGTCCTTTTAAGAGAAATATACATATATATACGTTTTATATTAACAAGTTGGCTAATAATATAAAATAAAGAAACAGATATCTGATATTAAATTGTAAAAAAATAAGTCAATGTAAAATTGATTATTATCGGAATACTATCTGTATTAAACAAATAATTGAGCTGCACGCAAGTTACTAACCAAATAATTTTAAAATCGCGTCATCGCATGCATATATCGCGTTATGTATAAGGAAATAATAATATGCATTTTTTTATTTCATTTATAATTTATATTTATATTTATGATAATTTTTTAATTATTATTACACTTTTGCATTTTAAAATCAATCTTGAAATTTCAAATCTGATACTATTCCAAGGCTAAAAATCAAAATCATTACGACTATTATGATTCAGTACGAAAATGCTTTGAAAAATAAAATCTTTGGTATATTCGTCCGTAAATTTTTTCACACAATTATTTCTTTTACGTACGCACAAAATTCCTTACAGATTACATGCGCGAGCGAGATATGTTTTAATCGAAACGTTCGCTCGTGTATTCGATATTCGCGACTACATATCGTTATTTATCGGTATCGTATCAAGTCGATGTGAAAGGGATTCGCGATTCATCGGCGTAATACCGTAAAACTCGTATTAACGCGCGCGATGTTTAGTTTTGCGGGAAAACGAGCGAGGGACAGGACGGTACGCGAAAGTACGGAGCACTTTCGCTTCCGTTCATTGTCGGTTCGGCTAGGACATATGGAATTTCACGCGCGCGCTTTCCTTCGATCCGTGATCGGCAGTCGCAGTCGCGACTCGTTAAACTTTGTATGTCGCTTTAACCTTGGCATACCGTAGAGCCGTGTCGACGCGTAGCACACGCATTCAGCGTTTCATTTATCCTTCTCCTTCTCCCTTCTCCGCCTACCCCCTCGGGCCGTTCCCCGGGTGCCCTCGTGTCGCGATGTACGCTCCTGACCTTCTTCTTCTCCCTTTTTCTTTTGCGCTCTCTCTCTCTCTCTCTCTCTCTCTCTTTCTCTGTTTCTTGTCGTTATAGTAGGATAGAATCGCGGTAAGGCCAAGGGCACGCCGAGACCGTGAATCACGCAACGGAAAGAGGATTAAGGAAATTGTCCATGAAAACGTGTAATGAAGCGCAATCCGCTCCCCTTCCCCTAAAAGTAGAAATTTTGCTCCATTTTATGTTAAAAATATATTTCGATAATATATGAATCTTTGAAGCAAAGAAAGCGAATTTGAACGTTCAATCGATCGATGCAGAATTAAATGACAAAAGATTATTAAAAGATTAAATCGGAAAAAGTCAGTTTTGTCAAAAAATGAAGAGTATTTTTAACAAATATAAAAATGCTTTTGGAATTTCAAAGGAACAAAAAAAAATTACAACAGAAAAATGTTATGTGCGAGCGATGACGAAAGAGAAACAGACGATTCGCGAAATTTCACATTTTTCTCGTGCAGGATAATTTCAATATTTTCATGATGTAGTTTTATTCGAATTGCAACATTCATGCGTAATATATTCTCGCATGTTCAACTACATTTTATACAAACACTATACACAAGACAGAATAAAAAAATTACATGTCTGTCAATCCCACTCATTCGTACATGTACATGTCGTATTCCCAAGGGCGATAACAATTTTAATAAAAAAAAAAAAAAGAAAAGAAAGAAAGAAAAAATCCATATGAAAGATTGGACAACCGACAACCGATTATTTGGTGATTATCGGTTTCGCAGATTTGCAAGAAAATGGCTGCATAAGAGTTGTAAATTAAAGTATCCATTTTGTAGCGTTAAAAATTACGTAGTAAAAGAAATGATTAACGTAATTCGCCGAGAGAATAAAAAATTTTAGAATAAAAAAAAGAGAATATTTGTCAGTTGAAGTTGTCAAATATTTATTCAGCTTGTTTGCCACGTGTATACGTTTCTCTATCTCTATTAATTCAATTAAAGACTAAATATGAAGAGATGAAATTTGCGCTGCAATTAACATCTTCTTTGTAAACGCTAATCGATGATTATTAATGACGAATTGTGTCGGATGAGCTGCTCGAGTGAGAAAAGTATGGAAAGAATTAACGCGTTCTGTATTACACGCTTTCATGCCACGTCTACGGAAATCGAAACTGGATACTCCAAGACATATTGTTTAACATTCCGACTCCCAGCGGAATTCGCATACCGCTTTGTCAGTTGCGTGAGCGACATCCGATTACGCTACGTTCTTCATTTTTATTTTCTTTGTGCAGCGCGCGCGCTACATAATAATTGATCGCTATTTAAAGCGCAATTACGTAAACTGGATATTAATATTGAGTTAGTCTTTTACTTTGGCAAAGATTATCGTAAAAAAATGCCAACGACATCTTCAATTAGATTTTTTTTATGTAAACGATGGGTTTCGAATTTTTTTAATGACAGATACCAAATTAGTAAATATGTGTAAGACAAACACGCAAAATTATAATTATAATTCCAACGTATATTTTATTACGTGACAAAGGAGATTGAAGATTAAGGTTGAATCATCAGCGTTGAAAGAGAATTCGAAGAAATGAATTTAATCGAAATTTCAACGATAATTGCGATTTCGCTTGAATTGTTCGTCGCGTTGCAAGGAAAAATTGCGCAACGACGGTAAACAGATATTTGAACGTATAATTTCCCGTACGTTAAAATTCCAAATATCAGCCGTCACAGTCTCTCGGCGCGTCATTCCCTCTTCTTCTTTTATCGCGCGCGAATATACATGTGCGGTAAAAAGAAATTCCCAGAAAAACGCCAATCCAAGTTTATAACCGTATCCTATCTTCTCCCTCTTCTCCCACCTCGGTCGATTCCCCGCTGGATATTTGCGCGATGACGAGAGCCTCCTCGTCATTAGGCGATCCACGACGGACGCTCCAATTCGCGACAGACATTGTGCAAGCCCGACAATGTGTTTGTTTTACGGCGAATCACCGCGAAATCTGGTAGCGCGTTGCTAACGATCATTCAAGGCCGAAGAGCATTCTTTTTCGCGCAACACGCATATATAATTACTTTGCGTGTGATCGCGTGAAACGTGTCTCGACTTTATTTTTAGGCGTTTGCAAAGATGTGCAATTTGTCGAAATTCTTGTTTCGAAAATCCTATTTCGATATTTCGATTAACTTGATAATTAAAGCCCAAAGTCGCAAAAGATTAAAGGATCCGATTTTATTTGCGCTTATACTTATTTGCACTTTTTACAGCGCAATTTATTGAAATTCTTTGACCAAGTAATTTTGCGATTAAGCCGTCGTGATAAAATTAATTATTCCGAATTCATTGAAGAGGGCTCGATATGTTGATAAAAAAGTGCAATGATTCAACAATAGCGCTTTATGTCGCGTACAATTAATAAAGTAGAATAAGCGAGACATTATGCGATGAGTATATTCAACGAATGCGCAAACGTTGTCTCGATGTAGCGGGGCAGAAAAACGGCTTGTTGTCGGTGTAATTAAATTGAAACTTCAGACATAGATCAAGGACGAGCAGCGTACCGTTACACGTTGCTATAATTTCATCAAAAACAACTCATCTCCTCTCATTTTTCTGGCCACGTTGGTAATCTTTCGTATTTGTTCTCGAGATAAAATATTGATATATTTAATCTTATTAAAATTAGAATTAACACACAATTAGGCAATTAAAAATAAAGCATTAAACTTGATCGAGTAATTAATTTAAAAAATATACAAGAGTAATTGATTATAGTAAAAAATATAAAAACTAAATTTAAATAATAGAGCAAAAAAGACAAAGATAAGAAAATAAAATAAGATGTGAAAAAAGATAAAGAAAAATTAATTTTTATATCAAAAATAAAATCTGTAAATATGCGCAATTTTATACTTTTACGTATTTGGCTGTTGCTAAAACATTAATGTTAATTAATAAAGATTTCTAGTCGGGAAATGTAAACAAATTTAACATTGACATTGACTGATTGAAAATTTTAACTTCAAAATGTTGGCAGTTCGCAACTAACAGATGTGATAACGACTAATAATAACAAGTTCACGCCGATAAGACTAGAAAAACGGCGCACACGATCATTCACTAGCCGGTTGTCGATCAACATTGTATCGACTCATTCACGAGGCGTTTACGTGTGTTTACGAGGGAAACAAAGTTACAAATTTGCGTAACGCATATTGCGCTTCATTAACATGCCGACAGTTGTAGGTATGGAAATATAACCGAAGCAATATGGTCTCCATTCAAGAAAAATCGATATATAACGAGTTTTCAATTATTTCTAGAAAATAAAAATATTTTAAAAATATCAAAATGATAAGATAAACAATAGTCGTGAAAATTACTTTCCAAAAAGACTAGCAATTTTACATGTGTAGACTAAATTATATTTTTCTTTCTTTTTCTCTTCTCGTTTTATAACTTTTTATTATTTATTATTAAATATCTTTCAATTCATTTATATTTATTTTTAATTTACTCTTAAATTATATCAATATTGATTTCAATGAAGAAAAAAGCTCACGCGGGATACAAGTAGTCAAATAATTCTCTTATCCGAATGGGACATTCATAACACGAGTATTCGTAGAATGAGACGCATTTCCGTGCATGAAATTCTTAGATCGCAATCCGTCGCGTGCATACCTGTGCATTGCATACGAAGGAAACAATAGGCTCGCGAGACAGATTACAGTAATATTCTTGTCGCTCTCGACCGTTTACGAAAGAACGCCTACAAAGTCTTTTCGTGAATGTCGCAAACTCCAGTCCAAGTCTAACAGCAATGGAAAGTAGAAACTCGTTTTGTGTGTTAAACAATAGAAATCGAAATTACTGTCTTTCGAGACACGAGTTTCGGACATCACTCTCTTGTTAATCATGCCAATAGAGAATTTAAAAATTTGTCATAAGGTACACGCGGAATAAAATAAATTAATAAGTTGCGGCAAATTAATGTTTACGAGAGATTAAAAAAATTATATAGTAAATTTTAATACTCTGTCATAAATATTTAAATACCAATCGACAGATAAAGTACAATTACAAAAAGTTTAACACACGTATAAAATTTATAATGAAAGCGTCTGGAATAATTGTAAAAATGCGATAATAAATTTAAAAAATAAAAGCTCTATTTAATAAAAAAAAATTACTAAAATGAATATTTCTTGCGTGACTAAGCTAAAAAGGAGTCGTAAATTCGAAGCGTTTTCGCGCGAATATACATTCCATAGATCCTCCGAGACGTAATCTCTTGGCGTGAATATATGAGATGACACTTAACGTCGTGCTTGGAACATTAACCGAGCTCATCGATGTCACGAAAGTGTATATTTTTGCCCTTCTTCGTAAATGACGACAAAATGATTCCATAGAGAGCAAGAATTGTATGCTTCCAAGATAAAAATTGCGGCAATATCATTACAAAGAGAGATCATAAATTATTTAAAATCTCCCGAGTCATTTTTCATCTCTATTTTTCAATCAACTGTATTGTTTTCTTTTTCTTAACAAAAATTCCTAATTAACTGTATTGTTTTCTTTTTCCTAACAAAAATTCCTTTATTAAAAATCATCAGTGATTAAAAATAAAGAGCTTTTCGATAAATTAATAGCTTTTCGATAAATAAATTCCAATTAGGATAAATAAATTATTTTTCATTTAATTTCAACTTACTTGTTAGCTTCTATTTAGAGACAAATTTTTATAAGAAAATTAATTAAAATAATGTAAATTAAAATTAATTAAAATAAATAAATTAAAATAAATTAATAAAAATATGTACATTGAAAAGTGGAGGATTTATGTATCAAATTTAATGTTTCCAAGAAAAAATTATCTCCAATTGACGAAAGAATCGAGCGAAAGGTGGCTCGTTATTAGATGCTTGAGACATCTCGTATACATGAATTAGTCGTAAAACGACACCTACAATACTACTACTACAATAATACCGTCAAAATTTTATACGCGTAAAATACTGTAAAAGATATTTCATGTTACAAGCTGCGCTAAAAAATGATATCCCAGCTCGAAGAAACAATCGTGTTGAACAATCGTGTCCCCGAATTAATTTCTCCGGCGAAATTTTCCGAAAGAGCCGTAGAGGCTTGCAGGAGCACGCCTCGACAGGTGTGGCGCGTCTTCTCGTTGGCTAAGGTGAAACATGGCCCTGAATAAAGCGGGCCGCGCGCGCGCTTATGCGTGGGCATGCGGCTCGCGTGCGTGGGTGCCTCTTCGGCTACCTGGCTCTGCCCCAAGGGCACTGCTCGCGTTGTACATTAGCGAACGCGCTCACGTATCGGGATATCGTTCACGTTTTCGCACTTTTACCTCGCGGCGCACCGAGGCCACCTGAGAGCGATCGATCGATCGATCGATCGGTCGATCATACTTTAAAGGAGAAATAAAAGACGAGCGAAACGAGATGCTGGCAGAGTTATGCCGGTAATGAAGAAACACGCGCGGCGAGAGAAAGAGAGAGGGATTATCGTCTAGGAATGCCCATTGCGCATCTGGAACGAGGTTGAAGCGCGAGAAACGCGCGTTTTACGCACCAAATTGGTCGAGCAGTAAATAGTTGATTATAGTATATCGGGGTTTTCGTAAATCTTGAGAGCACAAATTTGCGTAAATAATCCCGTGACTGCGATATTTAAATATGTAGCACAAATGAGTTGCGCTAAGAATCACTTTTAAATAGAAAATCGAACCTTTTACGTCTCATATATTCGAAGTTTAAAATCTGTACATTTTTGCGAAGAATTTGCAGGGAAAATTGGTTGAATTCATTAAGAGAGCCTTGGACGTGCGTGCAAGATATATTCCTCGCGCTACAAAAGTGCGATCTCGCGTTTGTCGTTTTTCGATCGGCTAATTGCGTATACGGTGACAGTGGTTTACGGTAAAGCGCGTAGCTGCATAAAACGTAAATTGTAATTGCAGCTAATGATAGTTTAAAATACTTTTAACGGCGTAATGGACGTTTCGTCGAGGACACAACTGGTTTTGCCATGGCGTTTATGCCGGGGCGTAAAGATTCCGAGAAGAAAATAATGGTACTCTGCGGAGCCTCCGCAGGAATCTCCTTTCCGTTTGCCTTCGTCCTTCGGTATGCGGCCGTGTCTCACAGCGCAGGAATGTATCGAATTTCCAAATTTGGAAACACTCCTGCCCCGCAATTCGTGCCACGACTCCGGTCCCGCGTACACGCACGTTGTACGTAGTACACGTGTATACGTAAAGTATACGCTCGCGTCCGTTTGAGCGTAACTCGCGAATGTTTGCGTCACGAAACATGCGTTGCTTCGATCTAAAATAGCGCGTATGCCTAACAAATGAGTTATTTCTTTAAGCGCGTATCGAATATCACGGTAGATTGGAAATGTAAACGCGTAATCTGCGAACACGTTTGCGTCATAAAACACGTGCTTTGCTTTGACGTCGAACGATATATCGAATAAATAAGTGACATCCCTCCATTTCGATATCCGCGAAGGAATACCAGTATTTTGTTCTCAAAAAAGAGCAAGATGTAAAAAAACATTGTGTTTACAAAAAAATTAGTATAATTTTCAGGATAATTTTATACAAGCTAAATAAATTGAGCTACGTGCGAAATATTGTGCGATAAAATAGACTCGAGTATTTCAACGAACGAAAGAGAAATATGTGGAAATAAATCTTTTTATAAAACTTTTAGTGCAGCGTGCACACAAGTGCACGCGAACCTGTAATATAAATCGGAAAGCAAAAATAAATAATAATAATATCTGATGAACGATTATGAATTTACACATGCATGCTTGTAACACGTATAAAATACTTGCAATAATAAATTCGAATTCCAACGTACTGTAACGTACATACGCACGCGCAAGCGTATAGTCGCACGCACGTGTTCGCGTTGACGCCCGGAGGGTCAATCCTGCCAATACATAATCCCAAAATATTTAGCAGCAAAATCCTTCCGAGCTCGTACAAGCTAGATTTACGTCACGAGTTACGTGCGTTTTATCGAGAGACGTAACACAATGCTTAGCGCAGTGAGAAATAAAGAGAGAGAATAATAAGTTGTAAAAACAAGATGTATAAATGCGCTATAAAAATTCCTTAATAAAAATGCGACAAAAATTTTGTACGTGCGATGACGATTATAGTAATGTGCATCGATTAATACGTAGATTGGCATTGTACCCGACGTGTCGAATCGTTATAAAAAAGCGTATATAATAATAATAATAATAATATTAATATTACTAATAATAATAATAATAATAATAATAATATTAAAAATAATAATAATAATAATAATAATAATAATTTTAGATGAAATATCGATATAAAATAAATTAAAACGTTTGTAGAACGTTCATGATAATTATGTATAATTAAGCGATTTATGTGCATACAAATTGCTCGTTTTATTCAGAAAGCTTAAAAAAAAAGTATCGCTTATTCTTCCGATTAATCTAAAGCTATAAAATTACGAATAATAGACGACACGATAAACGCCTAGGGATCCGCTACCAAATGGAATGCGAAGGACGACCGATACCGAGTAGGCTGACGGAGAAGGGGAGGGGCAAGAGAGAGAGAAATCTTTCTAAACACAGACGACGAGCAGATGCAGCGCACCCGATCGCAATCGACCGCGTGCGTACGTGCCTGCGTATCGCGCCACGCAACTAGCTATCTCTCTCTCTCTCTCTCGCTCCTTCCCTCTGAGAAAAGAAGACTCGCAGAGAGGCGAGAAGTAAACGGGAGAAGAAAGGGATAAATTTCGAGGAACGAAATTTCGAGATTTCGACGAACGGAAAGCGATACAGGGAATGGCTGTGTGCCGCTGTTGTTCGCATTTCGACAGTGCGTAAATAAAAACAGGAACAACTGGCGCTGCCGAATTAATTCCGGGTGTGCGCGATCACGATTTCTCGAAAACTCTCCTTTCGAAATAGAAAAGAAGGGTAGAATTTTAGACTCGCACCGATTTACTCTACATATCGCTCTCGATCGTTTCATCCTCGGATTATTCGACTTGTGAATCGTCCACGCACGATCGCTCATAATTAATAATGAGATTCAACAAATCTATTATTAAATTTCAAAGACAAAGAAAAACCATAAACTACTTATATGAATATACATATGAATATACATTCGCTGTGTGTATATCATAAATAAATTATTTGCACATCTTTTTTTATATGCATGCTTGAGTAGAGATTATTGTTTCTCGATTACCTATTCAAATGAATTGAAAATTAGAATAGAGTTTCTAAAATAATGCTTGCAGAATAGATATTTAAATGGTAGACTAGTCATTAATAAAGGATACGTTTATGAGAAAAAAAATTGTGAAATTTTAAATGATACGTGTTTATTATTATTTTTATACATGTGTGTAAAATTTATATATAAAATTTTAATATTCCACTTTTAATTTAGCGGGACCTCTGATAATTTTATATTTTCGATACGAAAGACTATAATATCTTTGCGCGTCACTCTAATAATGTGAAAGAAACTAAAAGCGAGCGAGAGAGACTATTTTTAGATCGGTTGCAGGTATGTTATGTACCGGTTGGCCCTGTAAGATGGTGCATTTACACAATAGTAAATGCACCATCGGTTACGGTTACGTATACGCATATGTGAATCGTATATACAGACTTTTGAGGCATACGAGTCGCAAGGTTTTTTTTTATTTCGACACTGATGCGCGATTAAATATTAGTTGCAATTATACACATATCCTAGTTTCCTTTTATTTATACTGTCGTATAAGCTCATTGTTACATTTTAATAAATGCAGATGAGAGACACTGTTTTAACAAAGTGAGAAAGACTTTTCGCGCGCACATGTTTCGATTTCGATTTTAATCGACTCCTTTCCGATTACACGATGCAATTGGAAAGTCTCGCTCCTGGACCCTTTCCACGCGGTATTCCTTGCCAGGCATTCCTCGGAGAAGACTAGGCGACCGTTCGTAATCGCGTAAAAAGCGCTGTTTACAAATGCATCGCGTTGACGTTGCCAGACGCTCGGAATAAAAAATTGGCGCCTGACATTTTTACGCCGTCTACGAATCTTGGCGTTTGCATTATCGCGACACCCTCTCTCTCTCCCCTCTGCCGAGCTCCATCGCGTTGCGCGTAAACCACGAAGAGATATATGTTTCGCCGGGCGAACATTTCGCGGCGTCACCCCACCGGCACTTTTACGAGGTAGCAATCGTAAATCATACTTTTTTTTTCGCGCCGCCAAACGACAGCTTACAAATTGGCCAACAAAACGAGTTCATTCCCAAGTGGCTTAGGCGTTTAACCGAGGGAAAGGGCAGGCCGCATTAACGGGGGTAACAGTAAACCGTCGAAAATGAGCGAAATGATGTCTCTTTTTATTACGCTGCTACTGTTGCAGCGAGAATATAATCTCGCCTCGATTGGATTCACGTTGTATAATTATTTTATACGTGTATATCGGTACCATTTTTTTCACAAGACTCACTTTTAAGAAAAGACTTAAAGAAAACTCGCACAACCGCATCTCAAATTGTAATATTTAATTGTTATATTTCTCTCGCGCATATACAATCAAACTTTACCATGACTTTCTAATTTCCCAACAATTCTCTTTCGATTTATAAATTTGAAGCATCGGTTGAACGAGATGAAACATATTTCATCTCGTTCATCGACATATGCATTATTATTCGCGACGATCTTTTCGGCGGGCAAGAATGACGCGCGTTTCGTTTGACAAGTTTTACAAATTTAACCGAGAGAAATTGACGCGGCGGGTTTCCGCATCGTCCCTCTGTCGTTCCAATCTGCACCAGGGCCCAACGACGACGATGACGACGATAACGACGACGACGACGACGACGGCGGCGTTTCGATTTCCGCGCCGAGACCCGAGCCTGATCGCCAGATTTCTCGCGTTTTTCAGCGAGGCGAGAGAGCGATCGCGCCGCGCGCCGCGCGCGGCCCTGGCGGATGGAATGCGGGCGCGGCGAGTCCCGGCGAGTCCTCGGCGCTCGACGCTCGGCGCATTGCGCGCCGTATGCTATGGATATATACGCGTACTCGCGCGCGAAACACACTCTGTCGGGTTAAGCGGTGCTCACACGGCTCCTCGACGAGAGCGCGAACGCGACTCCTCTGCCCCCGCTCCTTTTCTCGGAAGTATCTTTGAGAGCTTTCACGAAATCAAAATCGGATTCGGAGACTCGTCTCGGAGAGACGAAGATTAAATTCGCCAAGATTTTTTTATCGGATCCCCGACGACGGGACAAGATGCTTTAGAGAGCGGGATAATTATGACTCGCATTTAAAAGTGCAAGAGTGTACAATTTTACATCGGTCTAAAAATTCTCTTAATTTCCGAGAAACATTGTACCGTTCCATCTGCGCGGGCATAGATTTTCATAGACACGTAGCGGGATCGTTTAGATCGCGACGAATGCGGAGAATCGCGAAAGATGGACGATAGAATTACACGGGATCGTAGATTATATGTAAGATCGCGAGGACCATCGGCGACGCGTGAAATATATACGAAGAAGGAAAATGTATGTTGGATTCAACGGAGAATATCGCTGGTATGCGGACTATCGCTTAAACGGCTGATAACAGTATCAGGGGGCGGAATTCTTTTTTATAACGATAACAGCTGTCGTTAATCGGTAGTTTAATTTAGTGCAGAAATTTTTACAGAGTATCGTTATCGTTAAAAAACGTTAGATAACGCGTCATCTCTCGCTAAAGGACTCTGTTAGCCTTTAAACGAAAAAAATCGTAAATGATAAAATGCGAAATGTCTCGGAGATTGTTAGAGATATACCCGCGACATTTTTAATCGATTTTCATTTAAAATATCGGCTAATAAATAAAGCTTTCGAAATTAAAAAATTGTATTTTAACGCGATTATCCAACATAATATGTAAAAACTACGGCAATCTACAATTTTTTTTATCGTCTATGCTAAATATCGTTTGTCAAGCGTGGACCTTGAAAATTGTCAAAGATTGTAAATGTATCTTTTTAGTTTTTCGGACGCATAAACACGCGTCGCGAGAATAATTTCGCGATTATTATTTGTGCAAAAAAGAAAAGAGATGAAATTTCATCAAACAGCATATTTATAACATATTTAGCGACTAAACGCTGGAGATTTAGATCAAAGTTGAATTAGCTATCAATTTCTTTCGCGATCGATGCACGCGCCTATATGCAACTATGTAGCCTCGATCTTCGAGATTGCGATTTGCGCGTGTGTAACGTGCATACATACATACATACATACGTGTATACTTGATCAAATTTAAGCAGCGTTCACACGCGTCAATCTCGCGCGATTTCGAAGCACGCGATTTACGTCTACGTACGACATGTCTCGCAAGTTGCACGCTTTCTCTCTACGACAGATATTTGAAACAATGATGCTGTTTTAGAACCGAGGCATCAATTTTGCTCTCCTCTATTATATACGATTGAGAATCGAGTTGGGTTTTTGAAAATTGAAAATTTGAGAAACGTAAATAAATCCCACCTCAACGCAAATTTTACACAGAGACCTCTATTTCTCTCTCCTGGAATTGTAATTTAAATTCCAAAATTAGCGGAGATACATCAACCGAGATCCCGCGCTCAACAACTGTTTATAACGCGCTTTTGCTAGCGCTCGATAAAACGGAAATATCCCGGAATGAGGCAATTTTAGCATGCGCGTAATTCCCCTTCCCTGCAAAAAAAAAAAAAAGAAAAAAACTTTTATTCGCGTTATGTCTTCGCGCATGTTTAGAAATCAATTATAAATCATCGGGCGCGTTCATTTTATTCGGTGCTCCAGATTGTAAAGAGATATCTCAAACCGACGATCCTAATTTCGGAATTTTCGCGTATTAAAAAACGATGGACGAAAGAGTCTCGCCAAAGAAAAGCGTCGATTCTCCGTATCCGCCGTAAAATGTATAGAGAAAGCGCGCGATACACCTCATATACCTAACGTGCATTCCCGCCGAATCGCGTATCTTTGCGAGATCGCGGTCTCGTGCGCGGGAGAAAGGGGGAGAGGGGAGGGGCAGGGGGGAGAGGGGAACGTGACACGGTCGTGACGTCGGAGCTCACGCACACGCGCGCGCACACGCACATCGCGACGCCGCACATGTGCGGGGCGAATTTCTCGCTCGCGCTCCGAGATGCGCGAAGCGGGCAGAGGAGCTTCTCTCTCGCTCTCTCTCTCTTTTTTTTTTTTATTTTTTAATTTTACGTACCTATCCCGGGGATCGATCCACGTAGTTTTTCGCGTGTTGTGATCGATGAAATACACCTTTCCATCGAAGTCCTGGGCGACGTCCCATCCTTCCGGAAGCGGTATCTCCCCATTCCGTCTCCTTGGCATATTTCACTGCGCTCTAAATCCATCCAAAAGCTCTCTCTCTATCGCCGTGCGATCGACGGGCGCATATCCGTGCGCGCGGGCACACGCTTCTCGAGCCGCATATACACCTCGCTCGCTCGGCCAACGTGAGAATAGGAGAGAGGGGGGCGAGGAAGGCGCGAAAGGGATAGAGACGGAGAAACGCGAAACGCGAGAGAGAAGAGCCCGGTCGGACGGCGGACAGGTGGAAGGGGGGGGAAAGGAGCGAGCGAGAGGCGGCGGTGAAGCGACAAAGACGGAGACGAAACGTTCGCGCGCGCGCGCGCGCACACACGCACACCGAGCGTAACGCGACCAGGGGCGTATATGTGTGTGTGCGCCAACTCTTTCGCTCTCTCTCTCTTTCTCTGATTCTCGTTCGCTACTCCGCCATCATGAATACCTCATTATCATGAGCGAAATGACGTCAGAGTCCCCGCCTTCAGATTCCTCTCGAGCGGAATTCCACCGTTAACATAGCCGGCCGTCGAGAAGCGGCAGCTGCGGCGGCGGCGGCGGCCCGAGGCGGCGGGCGGCGAGCGACGGTGACAGTGTCGTCGTGTTGCGTTCGCACGGGTGCATCGATCGGGTGCACTTGGCGTATCATCGCCGCACCACCTTCCCAAGGTGGTGGCCCGAGTGGCCTTCCTCTTCCCGCTTCCTCTTTGCCGCTTCTTCCTTTCGCACTCGCGCACACTCGAGTAATCTCGCTCGCATTCGACACTCGCTCCTTCTCGATTCGAGATTCTCACCACAGAGAGGAATAACGATAAGGAGAAAAACGAAACGAAACACCCCCGAGATTCCCGTCGCGCACTCTCGTCGCTTAACCTCCTCGGTCGCGTCCTCGATTCGCACAACTTTCACCCCCCGATAATATCGCTCCCTCGTCGAGTGTCACCTCGAGATGTTCGCCGACGACCATACGTATACACACTTGGCGCGCTCGAGTTTCAAACTGACGGGAGCTCGACACTGTCGATGCGTCGTAATCGTCCGATAATTGACGTCGGCGAATTTCGACGATCGCTCGCGACACTCGCTACTGGCGCGACCGCGCGCGCGATTTGACCCGCGTGAACGTTGCCGCGCACCGTTCCGTGCGATCTCCCTGCGTGCCGTGCCGGACGCTACAGCGACGTCGTATCTCTCGTGGCGGCGGCGGCGGCGGCGGCGGCGGCGGCGGCGGCGGCGGCGGCGGCGGCGGCGACGGTGGCGGTGGCGGCGGAACGGCCCGCGACCCGTTTTAAGCGACGCGCGCTATCGCCGGCTTCGTACGGCAACGGCGGCGGAGCACGTTTCACCGTGTTCCCTTTTCCTCGTTGCATTAGCCGCGACTGTAATGCTAATGCCGAGCAGCGGATCTTGACGTTTTTCGCACGCAGGAATGTGGGAACTCGACGCCCTCTCTCGGCGCGTGCGAGAGGACAATCTACCGTTTGTTTTTTTCCTTTTTTTTTTTCAAACTCCCGTTCCGGCTTAATTTCGCGTTACGCGGACGACGATACCGCCAGCGGTGGATCGCCCCGCGCAATCTCGTCGAGACGGTCGAGACGGTGAAGGAGGATCGCACCTTCGCGATACGGCTCGGGAATAATCCGCGCCTTCGCGCGGAATATTATGTACACCAGGTTTCTCGCGATAAATTCGCGACGGACGATTTTCTCGTTTCCGACGATACTACCACCTCGCGTCAGCTTTCGAACATGCCGAGTGTTTGAGACATGCCACTGGACGTTCATGCCGCGCGCGGATCTGGCGATACCTCTCGCTCTTTCTCTCTCCCGCTCGCGCTCTATCTGTTCTCGTCACCACTCCTCCGACCCTCTCGTTCCTCGTACACCGCAAGAACATCCCCCTCCACCACGGCCACCCGTCTCCGTTCGACTCTCGACGCTCGTCCTCGTCGCCCTCTCCTTGTTCCACTCGCCTCCGACGGTCATTCTCGATCCTCGTCGCGCTCCCGCCGACGTTCTCTCTCTCTTTCTCCCACCGCCGTCGGTAAGCCCGTGTGTCTCTGACCGCTGCGCACGAGAGGCAGCGGGAATAGACGAACGTGTTGCCCTTTCGGCAGCCTCGCATATTTGCCGCTATGCCGCTCGAATGGCGCCACTCTACGATTCGTGGGCGCAGGTGCACCTCGGGACTCGGAATTGTTTCGAGTACGAAAAAGGGAGGGCACGCGGCAAGAAGGATGTCAGTGACAACCTCCGACAGAGTGTAAAGAATCTGAAAAATGAACAAAAATTAAACATTACTTTTGTAAAGAAATTTTAATTAATCTAAAATTCGAATATTACGATTATCGATCAGCTGGCGTTTAAAGATTCGATTTACGTATACCCTGTATTTAAATACGCGCTGCTCTATTAAACAGCGAGTACGCGTTGTCATTGGATTGTTTGTTGAAATAAAATTTTATTTCATCGAAGAATTCAACTTTAGACGCGCAGGTAGATGACGGAACATTAGCCTAATAAACGGAGAGATTTAAAAAAATTGAATGTAAATTTACAGGTATCTGTTTCCTCGAGAAAACAACGTATGTACGATAGGTTGGAGCATACGACCGTCTCGTAAACGAGACGCGAGACGCAACGCGTACTTTATACATGTACCTAGGCATAAAGCGCAGCTGCAAAGAATGGACCCACGCTTTGACGCAGCCCTGAACCAATCCCGTCGCATGCGCAATAATCTCCGTTAATGCCACGAAGGCTTATACGAATTCGACGTTCGACGTGCCAGACATGCCTCTCCGATGACTTTGTCGTCCACGTGACCGCAATGTTTGACACGTACATACACAAACAAACGCGTGCAACTATATACACGTATAATAAATTGGAACATATGTTGATACGTGTTTGCGTTTTACTGCTAAACGAGTTTCAACTCCCTTAGACTTGCGACGAAGGGTATCTCGATATATTTCTGCAAACTCATTTTAATCTCGAACGTAGAATTGTGGAAGATATAAACGTTTTTAGGAATTTGTAAGCTTCAACGAGAGATGGTAACGTCCGATAGCGACACCGACTTTGAAAGCGCTGACGAGGAGTTGGATCGTAATAGGCCTCTCAAGAAGGACAGCCGAATCACTTATTGGACATCGTCGACGGTCGATTCCGAATCGGACGACGATGCCGAATACTTTCAACATGCGCCTTACAAAAGTTCCAATTGGCAAAGAAGAAAAACCGCGCGACCGAATGTGACAACGGGTCAAGAGACACTCGTCGGTGATAAGGATGATAAAATTGCTGCTAATGTCAAAGGTGACGACGATGTACATATGGTCAAGTCAATAGAGACTTTTAATAACCAAGAGGATACATCGCCCATCGAATCGAACAAGTCACCTCGCTCAACTTCCACGATATCGGTAAAGGACAAAAATGCTCAATTTAAGGCAGAGGACAGTTTGACTGTAAAATCAGATGATACCATGCCTAAAATAGAAGCAAAGGCTGAAAAAGCCTCCGAAATCACGCAACAACGAAACTCGTCTCACCGATTGGGTACAAAAAAATTGGCAACCAGAATTACAAAGGATAGTAACGAGGAAAGTACAGAGTGTTTGAATAAAAGATCTTTACAATCTACGAGCAAAGATACAAAATGTGAATTGCAGAAAAACAATCAATCGATGTCAGATGATGAGTGTAAACCAACAGGTACAAATGATTTGTCAGAAATGGACATACCAGAGGAATTAAAGTTGAATAAAAAATTTAAAGAAGTTTTTCAGCCTGAAGGATGGGAAGGACTTGAGAATGAATTGCCCGACGAATTGATGGAAGAGAAATTAGAGCCCGTATTGGAGAGATTATCTGTGGCGAACAAAGGACCGGAAAGTCCTTTAGGAAACTGGAGTAGTTGGGGAAATTGGGACGTAACTTCGCTACTTAATACAGCTACAGCAAGTGTTTCTACTCTGACTACTCATGTGTCTCAAGGACTTACACTTTTGGAAGATACGATAGGAATACAGGATTCTAGAGAACTGGCAGAGATAAAGCAGGATGAAACTGCCATACTCGATGGTACAATATCTAGCATAAATTTTATATAGCATTGCAATTTTAATGGTATACACATAATTTTTTTTTATTTATTGTGTTACATTTATGAAAATATCTTATTTTTTTATTAGATATAACTCAATTGCATGTATGAAGATAATAGTTAATGTATAACAGTTGTTTCGATTAAAACTTGTCAATTTCATATTAATAGATGCAGATTCAGAAACTCGAGGAAAGGAAAATCAATCGTATAGTACATTTGGATTTGGAAATTTGATATCAGGAGTATCTTCGATTACAAAATTGGTTGAATCTACTGGCAAAGAATTTACTAGCAAAGTTATGACAGGCGGTTTAGATACATTGGAGGCTATTGGGAAGAAAACGATGGAAGTATTGCAAGATGGTGATCCTGGATTAAAAAAGAAAAGAGCCTTCTTCATGAACGAACCTGAAAAGCCAAATTTATCGCAAATTCTTAGAGAAGCAAAGGAAAAAGCTGAGATTGAGCAAAAAACAATCGAGGAACGCCAATTGGCGAGAAAAGTACATTTCGAGAGCCTTTTTGACGATTATCAAGGACTCGTTCACTTGGAAGCTCTAGAAATATTATCAAAACAGAGCAGTATGAAAATTCAGCAATATTTAATTGAATTAGACGCAAACGAATTGACCTCCGTGCAAGAAACGTTGGAAGAGATTAAACAACTTTGTAATTTGAATGACATAGATGATGAAGATAATAAAAATAATAAAGATTTAAAGGACAAATTGGAGAGCGCTTGTCATGATCTTGGTGTCGATATTACTTACGAAAAACTATATAGTGTAAGATAATATCTAGCGGCGGGATTTTTTTTATTGTCACATTGTAAACATTCAAACAGCATCTAATGTTGTCGATATTTTCAGGTTTGGATAGAAACGAAAAGTTATCTTACATCATCTTCGACAGATACGGATCAAGAAATCTTTCAGAATGCTATATCGACTCTGGCACAGTTTACAGCATTTTCCATAGAAAGATTCCATAAAACGGCAGAATTGCTGTTAATCAAGGAACGACGCAGTACCGTGAACGAAGCTGACGCTTTGGTGCAACTTACTAATATTCTGTCTGATCAGATTAACTTGTTAGCAAATTCATTTCATGATACATTACATCAACTTGCCGAGACTGTAGAAAAACCGAATAATATTGAAGCAAATTTGGAAAGGATTTCGTCAGAAGTGAGTTCTCTTGTGTAAATCATGTAGAGCATACATATGCACACAATGATTATAATACTATTATAAAAGAGCTTATTCTTTTCACACAGGCTTGTAACGCAAATTCATATATTCAAGATGCCTTCAAACTTCTCATCCCTATTCTACAAGTTGGTGCAATCTGATAAAATATTATAAAAATATAAAGAAATTTTTTATATATACCTTATATTTACCTATATAGACGATATCATTAAATATATTTTCAATTATTGATTATAGCGATTTCACAAATACTTTCCATTTTACCCGTTTTATTTAATATTTATATTCAAAAGAGAGGGACCAACTTATTAGCTCAATATATTTACACATATTGTTGTTATTAATCTTTATAATATTATGTTATCGTTAGACAAAATAGATATATAAATATAAATAAACCAGGATATTAATAAAATAATAATAGAAAATTATTTTAATACATCTGTACTTTTCTTAGAATATTGCTTCTCTCTCGAAATTAAATTTTAAATACGTGACAATATAAAAATATGACAATTGATGTAAGATACACATGGAATATTTGTAACATAAAATATGAATTTAAATAAAAGTATCACACACATTACAATGTACATTTAATGTACAATGTATTAAAAAAATATTATAATAATATATCATGCTCAATACTGAATATGTAATTTTTAAACACACTTGTTCTAATATTATCAATGATAAAGAAGACTTTCAACTTGAGCTATAAAAAATATCATGGGTCATATAAAAATTATCATGTCTGAAACAAAGGATCAATGTTTCCCTCTTTTATTACCAACGGGGGGCTTTTGTAGTTGAAAGTTTGAGCCGCTTCCGTTCACTGGCAATGGTGCAGTTAAATTAATCGGCGCGTTAAAATTTAAGCTTGCTGTTGGCGGTTTCATGGATGAGCCTATAGTAATATTACTAGCAGACGATACCGGAGTCGAACTTTCCCAAACTGTAACAATATATTTATATCATTACATTTTATTCATTTATCGACATAGAGGCAAAACATGTATAATGGCTAAAGGCATGGAATATTTTTTACACTTTATTAAAGATATAGTAAATATATATATATTATAAAATATATATTTCAAGAAATATAGAGCCAATTTCGTCATTTTTATTTTTAGAGATTATCATTTGTTAGTGAATCATAATCTTGAATTGATAGTATATTTTAGCATTAATTGATATTTCTGTATTAGCACATTTATAAAATTCTTTATAAAATTTTATCTAATTTAACAATTTTTTTTGAGAGATTTTCCTTTTCAAACTCGATTGAAACAATGCAGATAAGTATGTACTTTAAATATCTTTACATACATTCTACAGAGTTTGTTTGAATCCATGAAAGATTTGAGATGATACATCTCCTAATTAATATCTATATTCGCAAGCATTACCATATAATATTAATAAAGCCAAAAGCAATTAAAGCACATACATGTAATGACGCTTTATTTTTGTTAGAAAGCGTAAATTCAAAGATGAATCTTTCGAGATAGCGTCTAAATGCAAAGTATATAAAAGAGATTAATAATATCGCGTTATAATCGTCTATATAAAATTTATAATTGATCACCCTGTGTAAGAGGTGTATATATATACACACATACACATATATATATATATATATATATATATATATATATATATATATATAGGCAAAGAAAAGCGTGTTACCCCTTTCCCGTAATCAACATAAAGAAACTGAAATAAAAATTTAATACCTTAATAATTAAACTACAGCCTCTACTTTTTTCCTGGAAAGGCAAAATAAAATCAGATAATACAGATAAAAAAAGCTCAAAGTTAAGAATATTTGTCAAATAAGAGAAAGGGAAAAAAAATAGACAAAATAATTATAAACACTTGTTAATTCTATTTAGTAATAAATGACGTTATATGTTAGTAAATTCTACCTCATAACTAGATCCACGCAAGACCTGAAGGTAGCAAATCTTTAGGGGGGAAGGGGGGTAATTAAAATTAAATTCATTTCTTACAAATCTCTTACTCGTAGCTCGAGGATATAGAATTACAAAAGAATCAACAAGGCCTATTTACCTAAAGGATTTCGTGTTTCATAACTTGCCGGCCGGTTCGTGCTTAATGTCGTTGATGACAAAAAGCTTTTATTTCCTGTAAGCATTAACCTTGTTTTCAAGACTTACAATGTTCAAGTTATTTTGAAACGTGCATAAAACATTATTACCTGGTCCAAAGGGAGTGGGACCGCTCGTGATCTTTTCGATACTGTTACGACTAGGTTTTCCGCTTGCTTTGATGCTATCAAAAACATTGGTATTATCCTTTAATACATATTTCCTGAAATTGAGATATTGTTCTTTCTGTTGTTGCACTTTGGCATGCACACTTTGCAATCGACCAGCAACCGCGACTAGGGACTCGTGAAGCTTACTCATAGCCATTGTCAATTCTAATGAAAATAAAGCAGCAATGCATGATTAAGAATATTTCTAATGGATTCAAGTGAATATATTTAATGGAAGAATTGAGAAACATACCCTGTGGGGTTAATGTTCTCGGCGCCATCATAGCCTGTATATGCTTTTCCGTTGTCTCAATTTGTGATCTGAATAACATCAAATCATGCTCAAAGCTTTCAGCTAATTCCATGAAAAATTGAAGGGGCGTATTATTTTCATATTGCAAGCCTGGCGGAGTATCGTGAGTTCTTTGAGCTATTTCAGAACTTTGCAACGCCTTTGCCGTGTCTTGTTTCAGTTTATCAGCCGAAGAACGATCCCGTTGCACTGAGCCAGATAAAGTAGACAAGATTTCCATCAAGGATGCTGTATCTTCCGCGCATCGATTCAACGGTCTAGCCGAACCCCTCGCGATATCTGAAGATAGGCCTTTCTGCATTTTTACAAACTCCCTATAAAATACGATTATTTTAATATTGCGTAAACATATCTTACATGTACAAATCTCAAGATATAATATTACTTGAATTTATCTATTGTTTGCATAAGCTCGTTTGGCAGTAGATTTTCTTTGGCAGCTGTTGAACTACTATTTCCTTGAGAAAGACCTTTATTGTTAACCGAAACATCTAAGCCACCGAGTCCTTTATTTGTATTGGTAGTAGTTGCGGCGATTGATGGTTTAGCACCCAATAAAGTACTTCCACTATTGGACCCAAATAAAGAAGCTGCATATAAATGACAATTGTATGACACTAAGAATAAATTTCCCCTTGTTTTAGGAAATTAGACTGATATAATGTACATACTATTGGTAGTAGCTGTACCAAAAGTTAAACTTCCTGTTGCTGTTGTGTTAGATGTTCCACCAAATGTTAGAGCATTTGTTGTAGCTGGTGTGCCAAAATTAAGACCCGTAAATAAAGGTGCGGAGGTTGTAGGGGCAGGAAATAAACTAGGAGCAGTGGTCACTGTAGTAACTATATTGGTGCCTAGAAGCAAACCGCTGTTTTGCGCTTGTGTAGATGTTGTTGTTGTACCGAATCCGAAATTAAGACCTATAGACGTCGTTGGGGCCGGCAGAGCGCCAAATGTTAATGTGCTAGACGTTGGGGTTGTGCTGCCGAACGTGTTTGTCAAACCAAAGCTCGTTGCTGTCCTGGATAACAAAAACAATTGTATGTGATAATCAAGCGCTTAATCTTTTTCCCTTTGTGGAAAATAATTTTATATCTAAACATTAAATATATATTTAATGAGCGAGGAAATATACGCTTTATCTTCATTATTAAAAATTACTGAAACTACAATATAATCTTTAATACTATTTGAAGGTTAACATTGATTATATTTACTTTTGAGTCCCAAATCCAAAACTCGTGCTACTAGAAGTGACGGCTGGATTTCCGAATGTGAACGCCATATCGTTAATAACAAACGATTGTATAGTAAAGAATCTATTTACAATATAAATACGCGCCACAAACAATTATCGTAACCATCCTTTTTCATGTTTAGTCGGAATCATAGACATAGTAAGTATAGACCGAGCATCCATTGTATAAGCGTTAAGTATACGAAAAGAAAGACAAAAGATGTAAGATGAGTTTCTTTCTCTTTTCAATGTCGGAGAAGTGGGGAGCACTTCTCTTCATCTCCTCGCGCCGGTTCGTCGTTTCCCCTATTGAGATGAGGAGAAGTGCTCCCCACTCCTCCGGCATTGAAAAGAGAAAGAAACTCATCTTACATCTTTTGTCTTTCTTTTCGTATACTTAACGCTTATACAATGGATGCTCGGTCTATACTTACTATGTCTATGGTCGGAATAGTCGGCATACGCCATAGACGACAAATTTTTATATAGAAATTGCACCGTATATGATATTTTCAGAGAGAAGACTGAGAGATGTCATGGCCTGTTTTTAGGTGATCCCTGAAAGCGATACTCCCTCTATGGACATTGAAAACGTGGACATGAACTATTAAGCCAAAGTCCATGAATGTTCTCAGAGGGTAATATATAATGAGCACAATTTCTGGTTTTGTTCCGTGCTATGTGCACGAAATGCCGGTAGCACCAGAGTATAATTATCATTATTTTGAAAATAATATATAAATATGATAAATAATAATTTTTATAAATTACTTACCTATATGTGTATGATGTGTGCCCATATGTTGTCCAAATGATTTTAAATATAAGAATATAGACTATATGAATATCGGCGTATGTTACCGCCGGCATAGCTCTCAGGTTCATGAAAGTACTGAAACCTCCTCACCTGGCAAATGCCTTCGTTAAGGCGGAGATACAGGGGAGGAAAAATTGAGGAGGAAAAATTTTTTTATTTATTTTTATTCTTTTTAATAGAGTTTTTAAACAGAGAATATAATACATATAAAAAATATATATTACATATAATTATATATATACAAATTTACATATATACAATATAATTATAATATATACAACGTAAATTATAATTAATTTGCAATTACATAAAAAACACATTACAAAATATTAAATTATGTAATATAAAAATAATTACATTACAAATATATATATTACAAAATTTAATGCAGAATATATAAAATACAATGCATTAGAAATATGTATTACAAAATAAAATACAAATTTAATATAAACTATAATTTTAAACTTAATACAAAATAAAATTTATTACACGAAAGTGTCCAAAGTATACGTATAATATAAAATTTACTAAAAATTTTTACATAGACCAGACAAGACTGATTAGTGATGATTAATTACGCGATATTTATTATTAATAATCGACATAGAATAATAGAATTTAATTAGTTTGATATAAATAACGTATAAACGTAAATAATCATGATCAAAAGAGTCATTAATAAAATTATTGATCATTTCTTCGATTGTAGAACAAAGTATTTGCATTATTGACGCATTTCGTGCAGACCATGAAAAGAAATATTTAAAACGTGTAAAGCTGGAACAAGCTTTGATGTAAATCAAAGATTAAATTACAAAATAAATTGGAATTTAAAATCCGCGAGAAAACGCGATGAATAAATAAATCGACAATAATCGAATATTCAATTGCGAGATACGCATAATTTTTATAATATAATAATCGAATCAATAGACACGCGTGCGATATAATTATTATCACACAAATGTTGACAGACGAAGATATTTTAGCAAACATTTGTGATCCGTATTGTTTATGAACATAAAATTCACTGTCTGATTTATTTGCAATTAATATATACGCGACTTTATACGAATTTCACGATTGAGAATAAAATACATATCCTATTCCGCGCATGATTAGCTGAATAAGAAGAAATGAGCTCTATAAGTTTTAAAATATAATTAAAAATCGCGTTGTGGTCACGTTTAATAGAAAATAACGGAACGAATGATTTTCAAAGTCCCTCTAATAATCGATGTAATAGTAGAGTTTAATAAGATTTAAATAATGTAAAGAATCACGTTTAAAAAAGTCATTAATATAGTCATCGATCGTCTTTTAAATTATAGAAGAAAATATTTGCACTACTAGCATTTTGCGCGAACTATTAAAAACAATATTCAAAGACGTGGAAAGATAAACAAAGCTTTAATGTATAAGTCAACGATTAAATTATAAGATAAATCGCGATTTAAAATTCCCGAGAAAACGCGACGAATAAATATAATGATCGAAGCTGTCAATAGACACGAGCGCGATATAATTATTATCACGTAAGTATAAAAAATCAAAAATATTTCAACAATCATTTGAGGTCTGTAATGTTTGTGAATATACAATTCACCGACCGATTTACTTGCGAATTTTTATAAGATAAATCGCGATTTAAAATTCGCGATAAACCGCGACGAATAAATAAATCGATAATTCAAAATATTCAATTGCAGATACGCGAGTGACATACCGGTAATATCCGATAAAAAGAGGAGCGATCTTAAAAGTGGGAAGCGACTTCAACTTGTCTTATTTCTTCTATTTCGGAACTCGCGAAATCGATTTACAATGAAGAGTTAAGTGATTCATTAAACATCAGAAGTCCCACTATAAGAAGGAACGAATCTCCGATCTTCCTGATGGCTCCCGATAACAGTGATTTCGGCAGCGAATTAACGACTGTTACCCTTATTATCATTTTTAATATATGAGATTAAAATTCGCGTGAAAAAAAACATGTTCTTCCATTTTAAGAAATATCTTTTTTTATTAAAAAATGACTGGATATAATGATTTTTTCATATACATGTTACAATCGAATATATTTAGGAAAAATGAAATACATGCGCTTTTATCGTTGCTCGGTTAAATGTGTGAATAATAATAATTTTAGGGTACCAAATGTGCTCGAGACAAATCAAATCTAATAACAGCGAGATTTAAAAAAAAATTCAATTTGAATATTTAGCAACATCAAATGAAAAAGTATCAAGGAATTAATTTTTCTGTTGCATTTAACAGTTAACACTTAGCAATAAAACGATAATTTATTTTATTGTGATTTTTATAAGAATAATTATTTCTTTAACGATACTTAAAGATTAAGTGTATTTTATTCGATATTTTATCATTCAACTTTTTAACAATCTAAATACAATTCAAATTATTATTAATTTTAATTCTTGTCACACACTTCTATTTTTAAATCAATATGTCAAAAATTAAATTCAAATATAATCAATTAATATTCTTATAGATCTATTCTTTATAAAACTCAAAATAATTTATTTTGTAAAACTAATTATTACGCGCAATCAATTTTTTTATCTTTTAAGAGAGATTTATCTCTGATATTAATACTTTAAATGTAAAACTAGCAAAAAAATGTTTCTTTATTATAAATTTTTGAAAAATATAATTATATAAAGAGAGTATGTTAATTTTCATATAAGAAATATTTAAATAATTATATTATTTTAAAAATATTTTATAAGATATTAAAATATTCATATATAAAAATATTAATTAATAACAAAAATATTATAAATGCTTTATTATAGATACTTTAAATGTGTTAAAATAAAACCTGGAATATTTTATACATGCATTATATTACGTGATTTTTAGAGCGAATTATATATACCATTGAGAAAATGAAAAAATAATAAGCAATATGTCTATTTTCAAATTAATATATATTGTTGCGTCCGCGGAACGATATGTATATATCGAACGCGCGCGCGACACAATTGATCGGCACACGCTCGCACTCGCGCACTCGAAAATAATAATACGGTTCTTTGAAACACAAGAACCACGAAACATAAAACCACGAGAAACATACAAGAACTCAGATAATTCGTAAAACGAAACACAGATTTTAACGAGCGACCGCTCAGCTTGACAGCTGGGCTCAGACTCAGCTGACCGTCGTTGATGTTAAACAACCTCTTAACAACGCGCGCGGAGACGATCTTCTTCCATCGACGTACTTCCCGACAGAATAACGGATGGCGTATACATCCGCAGGAACGAGACGCGGGGACGCAACAATATAAATAATAAATAATTTTTATAAATTACTCACCGCATATCTCTCTGGCTGCTTCAGGCTCTCTCACTGTTCTCTGGCTGTCCGATACTTTTCCAGATATCCTTCTCCTTTCTTCATCCTTTGCTTGCACCTTCACAGCACTCATGTTCACTCGCGAACAAACAATTAATTATATTTAGTCATATGTAGAAACGATTACGAGACACTTTGCACGGCACTCCCGATCGCGAATAATTACGAGAAACACACTTTAATATATTTTTAGTATAAGGGATAGAGAAGTACGATTCGCTCGACGTTTTTATAAGATCAAATTAAATACTAATTCATTACAAATGTTGTCTTTATTATTGATATATGTATGCAATACATGTATATTAATATGAATTATAGTCGAAAGTTTAATATAATTGAAAGTCATGATCCAATAATCGTTTAATTAATAATTAATTTAAGAATATACGACGTATTTCGCACTACGATCTTTACTACTCGAGTGTTGCCGTGCGAATGATACCAAGACCGTATGACTAGCGCGCTATTGTTTACATCGTCAAGGCCGAACACCGTGTTATTGTCCGTTCGTCATATCGAAATATATTGTATTATATTATATTATATTTTATATTATAATATAATATAATATAAATATGTTAAAGTACGTAAAATATATCGATGACGAACAAACAATAATACCGACCTTGGCGTAAACAATACATATATTTTATATTATATTATATTATATTATATTATATTATATTTTACGTATTTTGATACAGCAAATAATTTGTCGATATTAATCGCGATCGCGTCTAGAAAAGGATTTAACGGAGCGCCTTGTACTACTACTTTACTCTTTGAGTGTCGTCGCGCGAATAATAATAGAGCCGAGAAAATTAGTCCAAAAGACCGTGTTATTATTATTTTTTATCGAAACATTTTTCAAGACTATGGCATATAAACATTAGCGCGCTATTGTTTACGCCGCCAAGGTCGGTATTATTGTCTTGTTCGTCATCGAAATATTTTACGTACTTTAACACACACACACACACACACACACACACACACACACACACACACACACACACACACACACACACACACACACACACACACACACACACACACATATATATATATATACATATACATATGGAATATATTAAAGTATATAGAAGTACTTTAGATTATATAGATTTTTTAATTATATGATTATTTATTAAAAGATTGTATGATGTATCATGGAGCCTTACATTATATTAATTGTTTAGATCCACGATTCAATTATTTTACTGTGCGTCCTTATAATCTGAATTATATTTCAATGATTGAAAAATAAAACAATAAAACGTCGCAGACATATTATATTCGACTCTATAAATATCTATAAATATTAAAGAAATAATTTCTGCTCGTAAAAATCGATTTCATATCGAAATAATAATTTATTATTTTAGATTTCTGTTACTATATATATATATATATATATATATATATATATATATATATATATATATATATATATATGATTCTTATTATAATTAATTAAATGAATAAATTACGAAATATGCGATTCGAGAATTTTCGTCGCGGTATGTATATAGATATTAATTATGTGTTATTTATAAAAGTTAATTAATTATATTGTTATATAATAAATAATTTTCCGATGTTAATCGCGATCGTATCTAGAAAAGAAATTTAACGGCGTATCACTATATTACTCGTTAGAAAATATTAGACAATAACATATGAAATTATATAAATCGTTTCACAATCGACATGCAGATATTACAATGCTATCTGTATCTCATTTATATAATTTCATATGTTATTGTCTAATATTTTCTCTAATGTGTTATATTAATTATATTGTTTCAATTTTTAATCACGGTAATAAATGATTACGATTCGATAAAGATTTATAGTTGCGATACAGTTTCATGTCGTGAATTAATTTTTAATTAATTAATTTATATTAATATTTAAAGCAAATTATGTTTCGATACTAATCGTAATCGTATTTAGTAAAAAAATTACAATACAATACGAAACGTTTCTCACCACTACCTTATTACTCGAGAGTCACCGTGCGAATGATGACAAAGCCGAAACATAGCGCGTTACTGTTTATATTTTATATTGCCAAAGTCGAACACCGTGTTATCAATAATTCGTTGCCAAAATATTTTATATATTATAAAATGTACATTAACGCGGAATATTAAATTAATGAAGTATTTTAATTTATTGATTAAAATTGATTATTTATTAAACAATTTATCCTTTCATTATGCTAATTATTTGCATCTATAATTCGATTGATTTACTTCGTGTTCTCTCACAATCCAAATTACATTTAGATTGTCAAGTAGAACGATAAAGTAACACGGATGAAATATATTTGTGACTCTAAATATTATAATAATAATTATTGTCCGTAAAAATCGCAATGATCGAAGTAATTATTTAATATTTTGGATTTCTATCATTTAATCGATTTTCGATTAAATTGTATATTGTTTAATAACAAGGATTGAGAAAATTAAAACATTGGTCGAAATATAGTTAATTCTAATATTAAAGCTTTAACATAGCGCGCTACTGTTTATTTGTTGTATTGCCAAAGTCGAACACCGTGTTATCGATAATTCGTTGCCGAAATATATTATAAAATATACGCTAACGCGGAATATTAAATTATAGAAGTATTTTCATTAATTAATTAAAATTGATTATTTATTAAATAACTTATCACGGAACCTTTCGTTATGCTAATTGTTTGAATTTATTCGATTATTTTATTTTCAAAGTCAAATTCTATAATATTTAGTTTTGCATTTTACAAGACTGACTTAGAGCGAGCTAAATAAATAAATAAATAAATAAATAAAAAATAAATAAATGATGTTGAGAAGAAAAAGAACACACATAAATAAATAAATAAATAATAGCGTGGAAAGAGAGAACATACTAATATTTTTATATAATAAATTATTATTAATTAAATTATTTATATTTTTATTTATATTATTTATATTATCAGAGAGACATATATGTTACCCTCTGAGAACATTCGTGGACATTGGCTTTGTAGTTCATGTTCATGTTTTTAATGTCCACAGAGGGAGTATCGCTTCCAGGGATCACCTAAAAGCGGGCCATGACATCTCTCAGTCTTCTCTCTGATATTTTTATATCCAATAAGATGCTGTGCTTTCTAGGGATTTTAGTCTAGTAACATGCTCATCATACAACACAATGGCCGCATTCAGCAGACTCAATTGCTAAGTAGCAATCGAACATGATTAGTTTCTACTTTCAGGTCCGACCAATCAGCGTCGAATTACATCGGAAAATCTAGTAATGTTGCCCAACTGTTGAGTCTGCTGAATGCGGCCAATTTTTGTTATAACAAATGGTTGCGTTCAGCAGAAAAAGCTGCTTTGCAACTGTTGTAAAATTCGTGAGCCTGATTGGTGTATGCTCTTAATTTTGACTGAATCTAAGAGCATGCACCAATCAGATTCACGAATTTTACAACAGTTGCAAAGCAGCTTTTCCTGCTGAACGCAGCCAATGATCGTATATATCGATGTCAGATGCGGTTCAATTCAATTTATTCGCGCATGTATCTCATTTTTGTATGATCATGTATTTATTGTAATTAATATTCAATTATTCTCATATATTTCATTTCTCGCAGAATAAGCTTGGCTGATACGTCTATGTGTCATCCTACATTTTCCGATTAAGAATATTGATATAAATCTGTATATATATTTTGTTTTAGAATACTTTTGCTACTTTTTTAATTACGGATATTTTTGTAATTACAGATTGAGAAATATACTTTTAGAAAAAGGACGAATATTAATGCATTTATTCTGAAAACATTTGTTTATACGGAAGATAGAGGATGTGATTTATGATACATTAAATATATTGATAAAGAGTACATTCTGTTGAAATATTAACGTCTTTTATTGTACATATGTTTTGCAATATTATTCGTGAATCAATCTAATTATTCCCGATCCATCAGAATATTGGTCGATATTAGCAAAAGAGTTACTGCTGCATAGTTTTGTGGAAATATGTATAAACATCAATAATCAGGCACCATCAATAAATTACCAATACATAATCAGTACTTGTTAATGCTAACAAGATAAGCTATTTATCACAAAGTAAAAAATGGATGAAATATTAAAAAGCTATTATATTATAGTAGTTTCTATATATAAATGACATAAAAACTATTTGTATAACTATATATTGTATACAGACATATTTTTATATACATTAGAAGTCATGGTAATATAATGTTTCCAGCCTCTGCTTATTGTTAGTAATACCACCACACACATCTATCTTCTAGGGTATCTTAAGTTATTAATACTACCATATATCAGGAATGCATAATATTACAACATATTATATTTTCTCCTAATTGTACAATAGAAGGAAAAGTTTTGTAAAAATATGTCTAACATAGGAATTTTAAAATATTAAAATATTGTTATCGTTAACTTGGTCTCACTATCGAAAATCATTAAACATTCCTGATAAAATGTGGGGTCTCTATAAGTTATCACAATGTGCAATTGTTTCTTGATACAACTTTCTTTTTATAAAAAAAGGAAACAAAAGTACTCGTATGAATAATGTTACATGGAAAATTTTATGTACAATTATAAAAAAATAAAAAAGTCTTATAGATGATACAACACGCTTAGAAAATGCATGTTGAACCTTAGAATACTTTATACACTAAGATCTGTCTTTGGAGGCTCTCTTCTTAAGGAATAAATTATTATACATACATACATACATATATATACATACATACATATATATATATATATATATAATTTCTATGATAATCGAAATTTTAATTACATTATGTGTAATTAATTATATTACAAATATTATATTAATCTCTTTTGGTATTGTAATATATATATCACAAAAATAAATATTTAGAATCAATATTACATCTTGCTCAATATTTTAGCATATAAACAGATTTGTCAAATAAACGATCGATATTGTTAAAAGAGAAATATATAATACATATAGGTACATTTTTTTAATTTTTTTAATATATGTATCTTTGTTTTTTTGAAAGGAAGGAATGTGCAATCTGTTTCAAAGAATTGTTACTTGTATCACGTTTTTTATATATATATAATCACAATCGAGCAAGAAATCAGTGACGGTTCTCCCGCACCATATATTTACCTTAAAGATACACAGAAATAAAAAAAGAAAAAAAGGACCGGTCCGACATTAGCGTTCTTTCTTTGTGCTATTTAAATTGCCGTTTATGTTGCGTTGCGTTTTTCGGAAGTAAACCCAAGATCGTAAGGATTGCCAAATGTTCTTCCCTATGTCCGCTAAATTGCAAACTATCAAGGACGGCGATTCGAATTTATTAGGAACAATACCATCAACGGATGATTCAAAAAAGCTAAATAATGGAAACCAGATTCTGGTTCTATTCGAGTCGCGCTGCATCAATGCTTGATTATTCGCTAAAGTATGATAATAAAGGAATAATCGGGAAGTTATATAAAATGCTACGAAAACGTCAATGGAATAATGCTCATGCGCCGCTAGAATGAAGAAAATACCAAACATATTGAGCATCCATGTAAAAGTATGCAAAAAATACAAGTGTCTTGGGGTATCTGTAATAGAAAGAAAATATATCAAAATGTATAAATATTTATAAATTACAGCTTTTTTTTGCCGAGAAGTAATACTGTTACTTACATTCTGTGATGAAAAAATTAAGCATAGTTAATGCTACCGTATGTCCACTAAACATGTAATCTCCACACGTTCTTACACCTTGAATAGACATACCTGCACCCCGCCAAATAACATAAGCCATTGCTATTTTATTATACAACTCGACATATGCAGAACTAAAAAAAATAGAACATAAATATATATTATTTAGAAAAGATATGTTATATATATTACTATTAATAAATGCTTTCTATCTCTCTATCTCTATCGTTCAATCTCACCTTGACCAATCTTCTTGGACTTTACGTGGTTGACATTGTAGATGCGTACCCGGCACCGATAACGAAGTAATGATCATTGTTACGCATCTTAGTAGGAAGACTGTGCCCGACAATGCAAAAAATCGCCGTAGTAAAATGAATCTGTTGCACATTTAATAAATTATTCACTATTAAATTATAGTCTTGTATATTTTTAAATGGATTTATAATTTTCTTTACCTATACTTGTGAAATATAAGCACAACAAGCCATATTGCAAAGAGCAAAGTTCCAGTGACCTCACACATATCGAATGCCCAAGGGATATGAGGTACATTATCTAAGAATATATCTGGCAATGGAGGATACTTCTTCATATCAGGCACTCTGTCGTGGACAATAACCATCACAAAGGCAGTTATCCATGTGACGATAAACAAATATCCCAAACTAATAACTGTCTTCCAAATCTCGGATGGTAAATGAGAAGCATGTCCATCATCTGATACAGAAGCTGAATAAAACTCGTGCTCTATAGATCCTTCATTATTTAAACCAGTACTGGACATCTACAGTAAGATTATTTCAAATGTAGCATTTCATCTATTCTTCTGTCAAAAAAGCATTAATTGGAAGAAATTTCTATTTACTTCATGTTTCTGCGGAGTATAAAAATTTGGCGAAGGAGACAAATCCATATATCCCAAGTCGAATAAAGCAGCAACATTATCTCTTTGCAATTGCTTTATAGTGAGATATAATTTTTTTATAGCACCAATTTTCTTTATACTCAAAATACTTGATTTTAAGTCTTCTTCCTTTAGAGTTAACAATACTTTTCCATCAATTTCGTGAAAATAAAATAAATCTGCATATTCCTCGTAACCATTTCTTATGAGCCATATCTTTACGTCAGTGCATGTCCATTCGATAACGTTTCTCATTGTCAAATCCATATTGTTGAAGCGTATTTATCCTGTATAAAGGAAAAGTTTTAGATAAAGATTTATATCAACACGAACCAATTATCTTATTATAGCAAGCGAATAACTTTCTGCTGTAGCAATCCTTTTCCCAATTACATAGCGTAGCATTTAACATAGTAATGTAGTACTGTTAGAATTTTATGTAGTAATGTTAGAATTTTATAGAAATGTATAGTAAACACAAAATGCCATGTGACAAAGTCAAGCGTTTTATCGCAAAGTGATGCCGGTTCGACTTAGAAAGCTATAGGACAGTGTATACTTAACCTCGTGCTGGGAACATTAAATAGCCTACCTGACGAAAAACTGTGCACCAGAATCGTCGACGATATCTTATCAGAGCATTTTCGTGCGTTTAACGTGCATGCCACCATGCCACCGCAATTATTTTTATCAAGGTAAATCATACGTTGGCAGTATTTACATTAACACGCACAACGAAGCCATCGATCACGATGTAGCGCGAATCGGGATCTACTAATTACTACTGACACTGTACTCCGCGGCCTCATTTAGCGATGCACGATGCAACAATGCAATATTATTTATGTCGCGTTGTTATTGCGCGAGAAATGTTATTAGAGCGCGGCTTGGAACGTTCGATAAGGAAGACTTATTGTTAATTGTGCGTTGCCGCTGTTGTGCTCGTGCTGCTGAGATCAATGCGATAACAACATTCTTAGAATGACGCGATACCAAGCGTATGACAAAGTACACAAAATGATTCACACATTTTCCGCACAAAGATAAAAAAAAATTATTTACGAGAGATTATTTCTCTTGGATCTGCGCGTGTATTATTTTTCCTTCGCTCCATCAAACAAAAATGTTACAGTGGGGTTATATCGCATGACTTATTCATAACTCTGAATTACTTATAAATTATTTATACGATAATTATGAAGCACACGCATATTTAAAGTTTAAGCGAACAAAAAAGAGAGATTATTGAAAAATGAGAAGAATATTGGTATAAATAAAAAATAGATATATATCACAATATTACCCAACTTACTTTTTTTATATAATTATAAAAGTCGTGGAAATTTAATTTTAAGAAAACATTTATTTAAAACAGAGTTGTACAGATTAAAGTATGCGTGTAATTCTTGTGGAACAAAATGTATATATATTGTGCTATAGAAATAGCGGCTTTATATAATTAAATTCAAGAGCAAAAGTAATGTACTTTATGACTCGACCAGATGTATTTTTACGTATTACGAAATATTTTTGATTTCCTTTCCCGCCTTTGCTCTTTCTCGCTCCTAGATTGGACAAATTTTGCACGTTATGAGGATCGTTATTTTCTATTATGAATTTTGTGTGCATGATACGCAATAAGCGTAACGAATAACGTGATGTTAAAAAACCGTATTAAAGAAACCGTTATTTAAAATAGCAGCGTCCTGTTGCTTGCACTGTACTTTTTCATTTCCTTCTCTCGCGCCTTATTTCTTTCCTTTTATGTAATGTTTTATCTTATTTTTTATTATTTTTTTACTTTATATAAAGGAAAATGTATGAAAATTAATGGATCTGTTAATTTCAGCTGATGTGTGCACCTGTCAAACGAGATGAACATATGACATACATCGCAGACAATGATCGGGAAAGAGAAATGAAAAAATAAAAGCAATCGAAACGAATATAAATTTAATCCTACGTGTTGGCATTCGCCTCGAAAAGGCCATTGTCTGTAGGCCTTTTTTTCATCGTGCCTACGACCGTTGGATGACGGTCTATTGTCGTGTAACGTGTAATGTGTAACCCAATTTAATAGCCGTGACTCCGACTCCGACTCTTCGACGGGGTCGACGGTCGACGTCATCAACCGATCACCAACACCAACTTCACAACGTCACGTCAGTCGTCAGTCGTCGCGCGTACGTCAGAGTCGATAGAGTGCGTGCATCGAGCTGCCGAGCTGCCGACTGCCGAGGGGTACTCGAGGTGCTGAGTTGGCAGTCTTGACAAGGCAGTTCCCCCGCTAACTGTTGATTTGCATGTTGTTCGTGCACATTTGCAGCGCGAGCCCGGATAATGTTACGAATGAATGTACTTAAACGGTCTATCATTTAAAATAACGCCGTAGTACTTAATGAGCGATGAGCGGTCAAAAGTTTCAGTATGACGAGAGCGGAGGGACGTTCTTTTACTTTCTGCTTTCGTTCTTGGCGTTACTGCTGGTACCCGGGACCTACTATCTCTGGCCACGTTGCCCGAAACAAGGTTAGAGATCACGACGAGATCCAATTTTCCAGATCGAGTAATTTACGATCAACGTGATGCCGTTCCCCCCCACATAATCGTCGTTCCTCGAACACGATTCTCGGTCGCACAAGTGTGCATCATCTTATGTCTTCCTTCGTCTTTACACATTCCTTCGTCTCGTCTTATCTCGCTTCATCGGAGCAATGTTATGTTCGCCTAATCTGGCAAACAAAAATATTTGATTCGATTACTTGTCGATTTGTATATATGTAATATTAGTATTTATATATTAATTGATAAATTTAGTCATATTATAAACATTATGATTACATGGTTTTGAAATTTCTTTAGAGATGTCTTTGGTGATTTACTTTTATAAGACTATTTTTTGTATCGTATAAAATTTATGTGAAAATTCTTAAATTCTTAAATTTTTATTTAAATTTTGATATTTGTTTGTTCAGTTTTAATTTGTTTTTTTTTAAGTATAAAGTTTTGAAATGATTAAAACTGCTTAAATAGTTTAAAAATGTATTAATTTCAAGATCTCTAATTGTACAATGAAACTTTTATTAAAATTCACCTTAACAAGTTATAAGTTCCGCAACAATAATATGATAATTTTTTACAATATTGATAATAAGAATTGAAAGCGAAATAAGGAAAATACTTTAATAAATATATATAGATTATTTATGTATATAAATATTTAGAAAAGTTATAAATGAAGTATTTAATTTTACATATTTTCTTGAATCTTATTATAATAAAATACTACTTTATAAACTATTATATTCTTATAGTTATATATTAAAAATATTTTTATATTATTCAAACAAATAATCAAAGAATGCTTTTTTGCAATTAGCATTGTTGTTTAAATATAACAAAATAATACATAGTATAACATAATTTTGAATAAAAAATATCATAATAGTATTCAAAGATAAGTTTCTTAATTTTTGTTGCATGTGTATGTATTGTATATGTAATAATTTTTCTAATTTTATTCAGATCCTGATCAGTTAGCCAAAGAATGCCAGTGCGATGGATGCAAAAAGAAAAAAATTATCCTTCAAGCAAATAAACCTTGGAAGGAAACTAAGGCTTTTTTTATGTAAGTTTTTATTGCGAAAAATATCTGTGATTCCCACACATATACATATATACATAAATTGTATGCTTGTTATCTTTTTATCTATTAAAATTATATTATCATTGTAGGAAATTTTTAATCATTCTGGGATGGGCCATCTTGATATTCTTAGCATATAAAGTGTCTCAGTTTGATTATGAAATGGCCAATTTTGATCCATATGAAATACTAAATGTACCAGCTGTGAGTATATAAAATTTATATGTATAGTGATTTGTTGCACATAAAAATAATTAATACTAAGTATTGTAATTATAGGGTTCTTCGCAAAGTGAAATTAGGAAAGCTTATCGTAGGCTTTCATTAATTCTTCATCCCGATAAAGAAACTGGAAATGGAAAAGCTTTTATGAAGTTAACTAAAGGTAAAGAGCATTGAGATTGTAGATATACAGTTATATACATAGAACTGAGAAACACATCACAATTTGTATATTAAATATATTTTACAGTATATTTGATAAATTTATAACACATTTATTGCACACAAATATTACGATATGTAGAATGACCTATGATTGTGTTAGAATATCTGCATTTGAAATTAATCTCTTAACGACTAAAAATTTACCATCATATTTAATTTTTATTACATTGGTATCAAAAAAAGTTGCATTCTATTACTAATAAATACTCTAAATTTGGATACAAATTAACTAAATTTTTTTTTTATTAACAAAAATAGCTTATCAAGCTTTAACGGATGATGAAGCGCGAAAAAATTGGGAAAAATATGGAAATCCAGATGGTCCAGGGGCAATGAGTTTTGGTATAGCTTTACCTTCCTGGATTGTCGAAAAAGAGAATTCTGTGTGGGTCTTGGGATTATATGCATTAGTGTTCATGGTTGCTTTACCAACGATTGTAGGAATGTGGTGGTACAAGAGCATTCGCTACACTGGTGATCAAGTAATTGGCATTTTTATATGCCAAAGTAAATCTTTGTACAGTGACAAAGTATTAGTTTTATATATGTATTTGTATTTCTAGGTTCTTATGACAACAACTGAGCTATATTATGTTTTCTTTGTGAAAACACCATCTATGTCGTTGAAGAGAGTGATCATGATACTTGCTGCTTCTTTTGAATTTTTTAAGAAACGCAATGCAGAAATTGTTGAAAGACATACTGATATTGAAGAAGTTCCTGCGGTAAATTTTTAATTGTATTTGGTATCTCGACATTTTATTTATTTATTTATTTTTTTAAATAAATATATAACACAAATTTACTGTATAGACTACACACACACACTTTATAAATATATATATATATATATATATATATATATATATATATGTTTTTTTTATGTACATATTTCAGCTTATCAAGCAGTTGCCCAATTTGGGAGAGAAAAACAGAGAAGTACCACTATGCCATTTGTATTCAATTAAAGCTAGAGCCTTACTGCACGCACATTTATCACGTATACCGCTCAATCCTGAGACACTAGATAAAGACAGACAGTATATTGTAAGAAAATGTCCATATTTGATTCAAGAAATGGTTGCCTGTGTCCATCAAGTAATACTTTTAGCTTATGCTGGAAGAGGTAAATATTTATTTTCTTTCAAATTATAACATATGTGATTTTATAATATGTATGTAGAATAGATAACTAATGAAAATTTTTTTATAGTACCACGGGTGCCAACTATAACAACTATAGAGAATTGTATGAAATTGTGTCCAATGATTGTCCAAGGATTCTGGGAATTTAAAAACCCTCTCCTTCAATTACCACATATAACTGAGGAAAATTTAAAATACTTCCATGCAAAGAAGGTATTGATAAAAAAAAAGTTCTATTTATATTGATAATGTTTTTATCAATGAAAATCACGCACATTGATAATATTTAGAAATAAATATGACCTTTCTCTAGCGTCAAATCAAAAGTCTTCAACAATTTGCACAATTGAAAGGAGAAGAACGAAGACTGATACTTAGAAATTTGTCAGACAGTCAATATGAAGATGTTATAAAAGTTCTCGGAAATATGCCGTACATAGATTTCAAAGTACGATCTGAAGGTAATTTAATCATTTTCTTTGTTACTTGCTTTTTAAAAACATATTAAGTACATTTATATTGACTATAACAGTATGATGATTTATATTGCATCTTTAACTTATTATTCTCATATTATACTGTGTACATTTCAGTAATCGATGATGAGAATCCTACAGTTTACACTGCTGGTGCTATCGTAACTGTAACGGTATCATTAACGCGAAAAAATATGAGACATCTTTTTGGAGATGATTCCATCAATGAACAAACAATGATTGATGATAATAAAACTGGCGGTGAAGCAATTGATGAGGCCTCAGAAGAGCAAAACCACTCGACAAAAGCTGCAAAACCGGCATGGCTTAAACAAAAGAAAGGTCAAAAGAAGTCACATAAAAAAGGAACCAACAAGAAACCTGCTCCTGTTAAAAATATGCAGGCGCAGTCCCAGACTGTGGCCAATAATATTCAACATAGTAATACTCCTAATTCAAGAAAAAAGGATGATAAGATGGAGAAAGAATCTTCCAAGGAAAAGCTGTCCGACGTTAGTGACAGTGAAGCCGAGAGCGAGAGAAGTGACGACGAAGATAGTCATGACAAGAAGGACGTGTCTTTTGAGGACGACGATACGGAATGGGAAAAGTAAAAAGAAATTTTTATTTTTTTACATTATATATAAAAATAATACATTATATTTTAATATATTACACTTTATATGTATTTCGTTTGAAATACATACAAACATTATAAACGCATTCTCTTGTTTTTTAAATAGATTTCAACAAAGAATCTCCAAGAGGGAAAGAGTATTAGAGGGTAGGAGTAATCTATCGCATGAAGTGCATTGCCCGCTTTTTCCCGATGTTAAGCAAGAATATTGGTGGGTCTATATCTGTGATCGCAAAAGTCAAACGTTGTTAACAATCCCTATACACGTCACGTCCTTAGCACACTTCGAAGAAGTGCAATTAAGATTCACGGCACCACGTTGGCCAGGCTTGTATACATTTACCGTGTGTTTACGTAGCGATTCGTATCTGGGTTTTGATCAAGCTCAAGATATCAAAGTAAGTAATTTAAAAACAAAGCAACGTATGTATGCGCGCTCGCGTAAAAAGTCTCGTTTTTTTTTTCACAATTATACATTTGTAACAATGTACTGATATGTATCGTCTTTTAGTTGGACGTAAAGGAAGCACCAGAAGTACCGACCGAGCATCCACAATGGGATATCTCGGACGAAGAAACTGCAGAGGATGTAGATGCAGCTGATGAACATTCCGAGTTCACGACTGACGAGGACATTAGTGACAATGAATAATATCTATTTCTCAAACATGTGATTGGAATAGATATTCTAAAAGTCCGTATTTTCCTCTTTTTTTACATTCTCGAATTTAATGTACAATGGACTTTTATACACAGAATTGCATAATCGTTGATGTATGTGGACAATCTAGGAAAAAATAGTCTGGTGTGTAAAATTTGTCAGTGTGGAGAAAGTAATAGCGAATAAAGAACATAATATTTATTTTAACATCGTTGTTTAATCCTCAATTTATGTGTGGATGTGTACAATCCTCAATTGGTATGTATATAAATTTTTTAATAAAATATATCTTATTGTATACATGGAACATCTATTTATATTAAAATGCATTTCTCATTAGAATTAAAATATTTTTCCTCCTTCCCACAATCCAGCAACGACAAATAAGAGTAACAGGTATTTAAAATATCGGGATTAAGGGAAAGCGTAGTAAAAAGTATTCATGCACTATATATACACACACACATATACAAAGAATCACTCAACCATTACACTTTTTATTATAGAAGTGGCAAACTTAAGCATTTGCTGATTCATTACAAGAACAGTCTAACGGAATATCTGGATAGATATATTAAGAACAATGAGCATATTTTGTACAACACAAGTAAGTATATTATATATTTTGAAAATATATATATCATTGATTCTATTAAATATTACATGTCTGCATTTCAGATATTTAAAATCTATTTTATCCTCTATTTTTTTCTTAATATCATGATCATGATTATCACATCTGAGAAGGGTAAGTTATTATAAAAGAAGAGAATAATTTGAGATAAAATGTGAGTTTATGAAATTATTTGAAACATATATAAACATTGTTTACATACCCAGATAGCACAAAAAGGCCAAAAGATGTCTTAAAGACGTCTAAAAGACTTTAAGACGTCTTTAAGTCGTCTTTTAGATGTCTTTTGGACATGTGTGCTGTCTGGGTATTGTATTCACAACATTGTACATTAAACTAAAAATATACATATACATAAAATTTATCATAAATTATATTACTTTTCACAGCCACTATTTTTAGTTTGATTTTTTAATACATATTCTTTGTAATTAAAATATCTATATTTCTTACATATCTATACAATATAATGGATAGAATGTTTGTGCGTAAAAGTTTTCTTATATATACAGGGTGTCCCAGGTATCTTCCGTCCAAAAAAAAAGGCAGATTCTCTGGCCAATTTAAAAACGATTTTTCCTCAGCGAAAATGTCGCGGCACTAATAGTTTTCGAGTTATAAACGATTGAAAATAAAGGATTTTTCGCAAACTAAGGCTTATGGGAATAAAACATTAATAAAGTCACATTCTTTAGTTAATTTTAGGTAGAGTTTACTTTAATAGAATTTTAATTTAAGGCTTAGTTAGAAAGATACATGATGACAAAAATTGGGAATATGCAAAAAATAATGATCTCCCTCGACATTTTCACTGAGGAAAAATCGTTTTTAAATTGGCCAGAGAATCTGCCTTTAAAATATCAAGCGGTAGTTGCGGGACACCCTGTGTATATATATATATATATATATATATATATATAAGACTTTTTTAAAAAGTTAATAAAAAAGAAGATTTATAGGCCTTAAAAAAAAACTGAAAAAAGAAACATAAGTATTCTTCAACAAATATATTTTTTAACAGATCAGAACGATAGATATCAAATAATAAAATCGGAACAATTGTTGAATAAGCCAGTTTACACGTTTGTTAAAACTGATAAATATGCCAACATCAAGTGGGGTGTGCGACATTATGTTCCACGCGCATTAAGACGAATGGATTTCCATGATTAAATATATTAAAATATAGAAATTAAAATGTGAGTTTTACAATTATAATATATATAAGATATACTATGTAGAATATACATATATGCGTGTTTTTATATTTTTATATTTTTAATCATAGATCCAAATTAATTATTTTGGCACATTTTTTCTGCATTTCAGCCATCAATTTATCTAACCTAAAGAATTGGAACCTAAGATAAATTTGTCCTAAAAATTGAATGACATAACTGGAGGAGACTTACCTGCAACGTATGACCAAGTTATCATATATCACATTGTCTTCTGATTGGATAACCTTATCTAATTCAGTGGACGCAATATTTAAAGATTGATTGCCCTGCTGCTGGCATGTCGGAGGCACGTCCAATTGTGCGATTAACTGATATTCTCTCCAATATAATTTCGTCATGACAGTAACAGAATTGAATATTTTTTCCAGCTTCAGCAATCCATCATTTAATTTATCTATTTGCCTATTGAAAACGCATATGCATTTATTATGCAAATAAGAAATTAGATTAGAGACTACTTTAATTTTTATCATGCATAAAATCCATCACAAAGCAAAATTTTTAATACCTTATAATATCAATTATGTTTTTATCTTGAAGTTGCGCATTGCGTGTAGTCAAGAATGCAAATACTAATTTTACCATGTTCAGTGGCTTTGCTGTCCTATGAGGACTTTCTTTTTTAAATTCCAAATATATATCACACATTTTATCATAACTATATAAAGAAAATTAAGTTAAAAAATATCAAAATATATGTGACAAAATATCTTATGATATTCATTACTTACATTTCTGATAAATCTCTCACACAATCGATACTTTGAGCTTTATTTCTCAATTTATCGTTATCTTTCTTCAGAGACATAAATTGCATTCTTATTTGATCGGCTGCACTAACCAATTTATCAACTTTATCAAAATAGATCTGTGTTTTGCTTCTATCAATTGCGTCCTCACCCATTGTATTCACATACTTCATACGGATTGTACGTACTTGGTCTATAAGGACTTTTGTATTTTCCAATGTCATTTCCATGTTTGTATTAAATACATCGATTTTTTGATGCAATAAATCTCTGGAATATGATAAACGTTACATTGTATAATAATATATATCTTTACAATTTATTAATTGTAAAAATGTATCTATAAATGACAATTTTGTATAAAAGACTTACATATTTATACTAAGAGCAAAAATGTATAATTGAAATAAATTAACTTCTTTAGTCACAAAGTATATCGCATGGCGATAATAATCTTTCACTACTTCATAATTTAATTCATTTTTTGATTGTATTATCATTTTTTCCACTGCTTTAGGAATATTTGGTTTAGGTATATCTTCTATTAAACAACATCCGTCTCTGAAGAGAAAGAAAATATGATCCTACAGCAAAATTGTAATAGAAATAATGAAAAATTGTATTAAAAATAATGTTTTATCTTTCATATATCATTATATATAAATACAAATATACATACATTAGTTTGTGAAATGATTGATGCAGTACTTTCAGTGAGCATCATGCCATTGTAATTTGTAAGCATTTGATGTTTAACTTCGATATTAGTATCCTTTTCTATTAATAACTGAAGATCTCTGATAGTAGTAGCATTATCAATTTCATATATATTAATCTTATAAGAAGGCACACAGAAAATATATATTATCTATATACAAAAAATACAGATTAAGAGAGAAGAAAAAAACAAGAATAAAAGGTGTTTAATTTCTGCAAATACATACCTTGTTTAATAATGCATGTTGCAACATTGTGAATACCACTAAATGAGATGTACCAGACTCGTCGATTATTCTACCTCTTTTATGTGGATTCCACTGTAAAACTAGCCTGAACCATTGAACCATTTTGCTTTGGAGACAACTGGAGGAAAAAAATATGATATTATAATGTAGCTATACTTATATGAAAGAAATTGTATCAAACAAAAGATATATATAAACATATTATTTTTGTTTTATATAAAATAAAGTAACAATATATATATCACATTTGTTAGATATTTTAGATTGTTAAATTAAAAAGAATATACACAACATATGAAATGGAATATATACTTTGATAAATGAGTTGGATTTTGAATATCTTTCCCAAAAAAGACTTTTCCTTCTACTTCACAGGCATAAATATCATCATAGCTCTTATTCTGAATATGTTTCATCCTGCAAAATTATATTAAATTTATAATTTAATATATACTATTTTTTCTAAGCATTACACATTACATTTCCAGCTTTTTACCATTCCATGGTATGTTGCATTGTTGGTAGAAATGGTCTTGTTCCAGTTATAAGTTCGTAAAACAATATTCCTAAACTCCAATAATCAACAGAGCAACTGTATCTCTCTTTCCAGAGAAGTTCTGGAGCAACATAATTTAGTGTACCAACTAAAGAGGCAGATGTACTCATTTCTCCAAGTTCCTTAGCATATCCAAGATCTATCAATTTGTACGAAAGCTGTAATATATTTTATATAAAATCATATCACTTATTAATAATTTCAATAAAGATGTGACTCATTATCTTACCACATTCTTTTCTTCTTGTAATACTATGTTTTCTGGTTTTAAGTCTCGATGAGTTATATTATGTGAATGCAAATATTCCACAGCTGATAAAACTTCAGTCATTATCTTGATTGCTTCTATTTCAACAACTCCACAACAATTTTTTGGTTCATTTAAAATCTGTAAGAGAGGACATATATAATTATTTTATTAGTGATAAAAGATCAAAAATATAATTTATACAGGCAAATAATTTACAAATAAAATACAACTTTTCTTAAATCTCCTTTTTTGCAATATTCCATACACAGAACTGGCAGATTTTCTTCTACATTTGGAAGCTTGAATGGGATACACTCTGTTTTCACAATGTTTGAATGCCTCAAACGTTTCATTATATCAACTTCGTTAGACCATCTTTTTTGTTGCACTGGAGTCAATTGTGAGTAATTCCACTTGCATTTTTTTATAGCTAAAATCATAATTATATATTAATATCATCATTTTACATTAATATCAATTAAAATCACAATTTTATATCAATATCAATTTTCTCTTTAGAGAATTTTTTGCAAAACAAGATATAAATAATTTGTAATGTGTATATAATTATATTGTGGTTTACCAAGTTTTTTGCCACTCTGGACATGTGCCCAAAGTTCAACAATTCCAAAGCCTCCAGTTCCCAGAATACAACTTAATTTCCAATTATCACTCGATACAATAGTAGATGTCATTTCGAGTTTCTGAAAGATAAATATGTATTTTTCACAACTCGTATATATATATCAAATCAAACTTTGGACAACTTTTAGTAGACGCGATTTCATACCGATAAATAAAATGGCATTATTCCTTCTTCTTCTTCATGAAAAACACTATATAAATTAAAAGTAAATTTTGATAAATCTAGTCAACAGTCAACAATATTTCTCTTTTCTTTTTCTTACCAAAAAAGCGCAATTTTAATAAATTTATTTCGTTACTTAAATTTTCTCCAATATAAAATTTATGTCAATTTACATATTATGTTTTAATATATAATGTGTTAATTTGCATTAGGCATTTTATAATAGGCTGATATCTTTCATTCGTACATCAAATGAGTTTGATTAAATTATTATTTGTCATGCAACACAAAAGCAATTATTACCCCGTGTATGTACATACATTTTCTCGTGTGCTTATGGCGTATGTAGTACACATAATGGCCGCATTCAGCGGACTCAACCGCTAAGTAGCAATCGAACATGATTGGTTTCTACTTTCAGGTCCGACCAATCAGCGTCGAATTACATCGGAATATCTAGTAATGTTGCCCAACTTTTGAGTCTGCTGAATGCGGCCATTGGCTGCAATCAAAAAGACGCTGAGGATGTTTTGAAGCGTTTGATTGACCAATCAGTATAAAAGGAGAAAAGATTTCTTTACCTGATTGGTCAATCAAAACGCTTCAAAGCATTCTCAGCGTCTCCTTGATTGCAGCCATTGAAAATTATGGCGTCTTCGAATAGTCGGGTTTGACCCGACCCGGGGTAGTTTACTAGACGTCATTGACCAATCACAGCCATTCTACTAAAGAATGTATGGTTACATTCTTCAGAAGAATGCCTGTGATTCGTCAATGATGTCTAGTAAACTACCCCGGGTTGGGTCAAATCCGACCATTCGAAAACGCCATTAAAGAGAACGCGATGAAGCGTCTTACCGGTCCAACCGTCTAGGAATGGCATCTCAACCATGGCTGAAATCTTCAGAAACGGTAGAGTGCGAAGAAGCGAGTGTTTGATAGCTTTCATGGTAAATGTGCGGCATTAAAAAGGAGAAAATCACCTAAAATAGCATTGTTTCCTTATAGTTTTGCACTTTATAATTTTCCAAAGGAAAAGTGAAAACTGCTACATTGCTTTCAACTATATTGCGATAAATTTATATATTTACATATTTTGATTTTTTAAATTTCACATGTTTTTCAATAATAAAATTATTATTAGGCTTATGTTTTTTAAACATAAATGAGAAGAAAAGAGGACAAATTTTTGTCTACAGCAAATATGTGTATATATCTGATATATTCTAAACTATGAATTCTAATCCACTTTCTCTAAATTGTATTGACCATAATGAATGGCAGTTGTTTTTATTCTATTGAAATATGTTGTTATTTTACCAATAAATAAGTAAATCTTTTATAATAATTTAATTGTTTTATAATATAAGTCATCATTCAGAAAATTATCGCAATTTGTGATTATATATTTGATTGTTATTTTATTAATTTATATTCCCTTTCAAATAATAAACTTTATATAATAATAAAATTTATATAAAAATATGGTGATATATGTAATATGATCCAATGAATTATAATTGACAAAATAATTTCCTGTGAAAGAATAAAAGTAAAAAATATAGAATAATTTTTTTTTATAGCTTGCATAAAAAATCAGTTTTATGCTAAGTGTATTATAATTTTCTGGACTGTAGTAATATTTAATATATAATTTTTGCTATATAAATATATATTTCTGATATAAAATCTATTTCCACAGATAGTAGGATCGGCTGAGTTATGTCACAGGATATCGGAAGGCTTACATCAAAATGCAAGAGAGAGGAGATGGCATATATCTGTGCATCAATGTGAATCCATTGCTGATGTTGTAAAAGCAAAAATTGATGTCTCTGTAGATTTTATTATTTTTGCATCCGACTTGAAAGTTGCCCATGCCTTATCAGAAGTAAGTCTTCTTTTGTATTTTCAAATATGTATAAGCACACATTTTTAGTGTATTCTTTTATGTTATAATTTTTTTGTTAATTATTAATTATTATTAATCAATTATTATTAATTACTTTATTAATACTTAATTACTTTATTAATTATTGTCAATTTTCAAGATAGAAGCTAATATAGCCATAATAGATGAACACTACATAATATCTGGTGCAACTTGTTTAGTAAATTGTAATGGAATCCGTAATGTTATGGGATTGATTCATAAATCAAAAGCACTTTGTCACAAATACAATATTCGTTTTCTCTCTGCCAATGTTTTCGTAAGAATTTTTATGTATATTATCAAAACTTTTCATCACAATCATTTCGCTCAAGCATTTATATTTAAAATTCTATCTTTTATTTTAGGATATGCAAGCCTGTATCTGTTTAGGGAGCAGACTTTTAAATATAATGGAAGGAATAATGGGATTAAATAGTGGTATACCAATTATTAGTACAGTGGCGCAATATACTTAAGATATACTTGCAGAGCTAAGTATTGTATAGGATGATTTGTACCAGTGATTTGCACTGCATTTTAGTCAAAGACTAAATGTAAAACTGTCTGCATGTGAGTTTTTCTCCTAATTGCAATATTATTCAAGTTGCAAAGATTAGAATTTATATACTACAAGATGAAAAAGTCAACTGGTAAGGCATATGCATCTAGCCAGGAAGATAGCGAAAATGACAGTGATGTAACTGAATGCAGTATTGGGAGTAATTCTACTGCTGGCACTCATCGTAGCGATACGCCTACCCGAAGTGCTCGTTACAGACGAAAGGGTCGTCGCAGAAGTAAAACAACCAAATACAAACCTTCTACAGACAAGCCATTGTACAAATATTGTTGTAATGTTAAAGAGGATCACGGTCAACCGTTGTTTGGAGTGCAATTTAATTATCACTTGAAGGAGGGTGAGCCATTAATATTCGCTTCCGTAGGCAGTAATCGCGTGAGCATCTACGAGTGCCCGCAAAGTGGAAATATACGATTGCAACAGTGTTATGCCGATCCCGACACGGAGGAAAATTTTTATACGTGTGCTTGGACATACGATGACTCCGGGAAACCTCTGTTATCCGTGGCCGGATCACGTGGAGTCATACGAATTATTAGTCCCGCAACAATGACCTGCATTAAGCATTATATCGGTCATGGGCACGCGATAAATGAGCTAAAGATTCATCCGAAAGATCCAAACATATTGCTATCTGCGTCGAAGGATCATGCTTTAAGATTATGGAACATCAAGACAGATGTATGTATTGCGATTTTTGGTGGTGTAGAGGGTCACCGTGACGAAGTATTGAGCGCCGATTTCGACATACGAGGTCAACGGATCATTTCGTGCGGGATGGATCACGCTCTCAAGTTATGGTCTTTGGACAAACCGGACATGCAGGAGGCGATAAAACAGTCCTATCATTGCAATCCCAGTCGAAACGGTAGACCCTTTGATTCGATACTTCAACATTTCCCAGACTTTACCACTCGCGACGTTCATCGAAACTATGTCGATTGTGTGAAATGGTTCGGCGATTTTATCCTAAGCAAATCCTGCGAGAACTGTATTGTGTGCTGGAAACCAGGTAGACTCGAAGATTCGCAATTGCGTAACGGAGAAACGAGCGCGACAGTCATGCATCGTTTCGAGTTTAAGGAATGCGACATTTGGTTTATACGTTTCTCTATGGACTTCTGGCAACGCACGATCGCGTTAGGTAATCAAGTTGGTCGTACTTATGTTTGGGATTTGGACATGGAAGAGCCTGGACAAGCGCGCTGCTGGTCTCTCCAGCATCCTCGTTGTACTGCACCAATTCGCCAAACTAGTTTAAGTCGAGATGGTTCTGTATTATTATGCGTCTGCGATGATGCAACTATTTGGAGATGGAATCGCGATCATTGATTTTATTTAAATTCATTTTATTCATTTTATGACGAAAAATATGTGCCTTTGCATTATATGCTTGCAATAATTTGAATCTACAGGCAAAATTGTAACTTTATTTCTAGAGACTTAGAAATGTAAACAAATTCGACAAATTGCATTTCTGATAAATATCTAAAAATTTTAATATTTATAATGTATTTGGATTTGTTGATCAATTTAATTATTGCAATTTTATAATAGAAAATTGCAATTGTATAAATTATGAAAGTAGGTTTAGACTTTTTAGTTGTGTAATTAAATGAGATTATAAGGTAGGAAAATTGTTTAGTATATTTTGTAATATTACATTTGTAATATTACATTTGATATATTTATACAAAGTTATGTCTTTTTCTATAGCTTGCACACATTTTATATAAACTGTTCTAGATTAATATCTGCGTTTGTAAACTGCCATTAATAAATGATACTTCCAGCGTCATCTTTGTATCAGACCGAAAACTTTCTAAATTACCCTCGTACCTATCAAATCGGTAACATTTCAATCGACATATGATTTCAATATTAATTTCATATTTTTTAATTTCATATAAAATAATCAGTAAATAAATGAATGAGTCAATTAATGTGTGTATTACTGTTGCCGAATTTGTACAACTTTGTTATTTTTTGATATAGAATAATAATTACTATAGCATTTATATTTTAAGTTAAACAGTTGGCACTATCAGGAATTACACGTTACAAGTTGCCATTTGCTTATAAGAATTTGATAGGATTTTATACATCAGAGGATGTACGGTACACGTGTCGCATGCTCTTTTTCTGTAGTTGATATAAATCTTTGATATATATAATTGAAAGTGTATCATAACTTGCATAATAATTGATGTACAAGGTATGGAATTTTTCTTTGAAATTGTACATGTAAAAATTGCATAATAAGTAAATTTATCTTTCTGTGAGAAATATATAAAATCCAGATTATTTTACATCTTACAGATGAGAGGCTTGTTATTTGTAAGTCTATTTTTGATAAGCGTATTTGCAGAGCCTAATGAAATCGATCTAAAGCATTTGAAATGTTTAGGTAAAAATGAATTCCAATTTATGAAAGAATAATTCTTTCTTTAATAACTTTAAAATTACAATTCAAATTACTTTAAATAGTATTCTAAGTTATTATTAAAGTAGTAATTTAAATAATTTAAATAATTTAAATAATTTAAGTTATCAGTGGAAAAATAATTGTTGCTTTTTTAGTTTGTAGGGCAACTTTAAAAGAATTACAAATTGAAGTATCCAAAGCTGATCCTAACAAATTGATCGATGTAGGTAGTTATAGGATGGATGCTGAGGGAAATACCAAACACAAAAAGGTAAAATAATAAAAATGAAAAAAAAATATATAAATTATCAACATTGAGTAATTTTAATAATATTTTAGCCACTTGTGTATTGCAATATTTTGTAAATTTTATATATTCATTTTTTATTATATTAATATGATATTTGTTTATTTGAAGGTTCCATTAAGCCGATCAGAACTATACATCTTAGATTTGTTGGATGGTATCTGTGAGAAAATGACAGATTATGTGAGGGCAACAAAAAAGTCTAACAATCAATTGACAATTTTAAATCTCATGTCTTCACCAGGTATAATGAATCCTCGAATGAAAGAAGTTGACATAATTCAAGATAGTGATTTAAATAAGAGTCTACAACATTATGTGAGTGCTGCTTATTATATTTGAATATTAATTCGGAACATTTTTATTTATTAATTTGTATTAATGTTTTTAGTGCAGCGTTATAGTTGAAGAATTTGAGGATGATATAGTATCGTTATACGTTAATGGTGTACGCAATAAGAAAGAGAAGCTTTGTACAGAGATTTCAAATATTTGTAATGAAAATTATATTGATGATGATGATGATGACGATGATTATGATAAGAGTGATTCTACAGATGACGATATTAGTAATACTGATTATGATGAAGATAGAGATGAATTGTAAATGCATTTAAAACAATTTCAGGGATAAATGGAAATATTATTTATACATGTAAGTGAAATAAGAAGATGGAAATTTTCAAAGAACTCAAGTTAGATTAACTAATTAAATAGTTTCTGTTCTGTAAATAATTTCATGTATATAGAATACATGTTCTACATTTTGTTATTAAATTGTATATATTGTATCATGATTACCCGACAGTTTATACTGATATTTTTATATTACATCAATTATAATTAAATGTTCTATATTAATAATACAAAATGCCACACACAGTCACATATGCACAACAGCATAGATTTAAGATATTTATAACATTAAATATATTTTTGACATTTTCACAGTTTTTATTAATTATTATATTATACAGCAAATTTATCGAGTAGAAAAATTTATATGTAGAATAAGAAAATAAATTTTCATAGATATTTCTTTTATTATACACACATATTCGCACATGCGCGTGACATGTATTTGAATTTAGCGCGACTCGTTGCTCCGCCGTCACGTGATTGTTTTAATTTGCTCATCTTAAAATAGATGGCGCTGAAAACAGTTTTATCTTTTCAAGAGTGAAGTTTGGCGAGTTTTGTCTGACTTGGTCGTAGAAGACGACATTAGAGGTGATAGGGGAGCTTGGAGATTTAGGCGAATTCAACTACTAAAGCCTTTTCTGGCACGTTTTTTCAACCCGTCATTGCGTGTGTGTGTGCGTGCACGCGTATACGCATGTCGGTTCGGAGCATTATATGTCCGTATGACGCGCGAGAATGACAGTCCACTTGCTTGTTGAAGAACACGCGTGAGCGTGGAATCGTACAAGATCGTCCATCGAACATATGATCGTTGCCAAGGTAAAGTCGACTCGTTCGGAAGTGAATAATGATTCGCGCCTATCGTCATCGCTTGAATCTGATCCGATTGCATGTGTGTTTCGTAGAAATGATGAGGCGTCGTGTCGCGTGTCGACAGTAAAGCTTTTTGAGCGACCAACGAGTGACAATCCAGACGAAGAACGAAGCGAACAACCATGAGTTCCGTCTGGAAACGTTTGCAGCGAGTGAATAAGAGAGCCGCCAAGTTTCAGTTCACCGTCTCTTATCATGAGGTCACGTTGGAGACGACGACGAAATGGTAAGTGACCGTATAATGATTTATTGTTAGTCGTTCGAGCGAAAACTTTGTTTCTTATTGTCAAATAAATCATGCCGATAACTTTTTTTTGTTCATACAAACGCTTTTGAAAAAAAATTCTGTGTTCTATTCTATTTTTATTTTTTTTATTTTTGTTAGCTAACTTTGTTTTCTTTTCACAAACATAATTACTTCCAGTTATACTCGAATAAAAAAAAAGTATTGGGAATTTTATTCTCTTAGTGTTTCTCAATAGGATGTATGTGTTTATTGTGTATTAACAATCCTACTGAAAACTATTACAAGTGTTTTTAAAAGTAAAAGAAAACAAGTGATATTTATGCAAACATAAATTATCATGTTTTTTAGATAAATTAAATTGAATTCCACAAGCTATGTGTTTAAGAATAATGCAACTTGAATGACAGTTTTAAATTTATGTAAATTATGTAATTTATTTAAGGCTATGTGCATTTTGAAAAGATGACATATGTATACACGAAATAATTTAAAAATAATCTATTTTATAAAACTATCTATTTTATAAAACTATGCAAAAGAAAGTGTTACATTATAAATTTGCTAAAGATAAATATTACACTAATGTACATTATTTTAAAAAATATAGCAATATATAATATTTTAATAGGAAACCAAACAAACTGAGCATTGTTTGGACAAGACGTAGTAGAAGAGTTAGTTCGGAACCCTTAGACTGGGAGCCATGTTTGAGTGATCCGCTTAAGGGTACTATTAGCTGGGCAGTTCCTGACAATCACACAGTTTCTGTGACACTATTCAAAGATCCACGAACGCACGAACTAGAAGACAAAGATTGGACATTTGTCATCGAAGATGTAAGCAGTGCAGTATACTAATATATCTGCGAAAGAGTGCAGCATGTGGTGTATGTACATTGTCCTGTTATCGAGCAGGTATCATCGACGGGAAAAAGGCGTCATGTCGCTGCTACTAATATAAATATGAAAAAGTATGCAACTCTTGAATCTAGCCAGCAACAACTCAAATTAGATTTAAAACCAACTTCTAAGAAGATTGTGAGTGCTACGCTCGAATGTACTTTGTCATGTGTATTCCTGCGAGAAGGCAAAGCAACGTAAGCATGCAATTCAAGTTTACTGACTAGTCAATTTTTGTATGAGTAGGAATATATTATTCTAATTAAATATTTTTTTACAACAGTATGATGTTTACTGAGTTTGCATACTAAATTTTCAATCTTTTGATTTGAATATTTATTATTTTATTTGTTGTTAAATATTTAAAATACATTTTACTTGAATTCATTGATGAAAACTTAAATATTTCTAATCTGCCATATAGGGATGAGGATATGCAAAGTATGGCTAGTTTAATGTCAGTTAATAATAACAGCGACATTGCGCCATTGGACGATTTTGATAATGAAGACATACCTGAAGATGTTGAAGAGGTATCGGTAAAAAACTTGGATGAGATATTAGATATCTCAGCTCAGCTTGATTTAATGACAAGCAGTCTCACTGAAAGTGAATTACCTAGCACTCCTATAAGTGGTGAGTGCTGATTCTTGCATATTATTAATATAAATATTTTTTTAAAAATTCAACATTTACAATTATTTTTATATATTAATTTATATTATTTACATAATTATTGTTACCATGATATTAATTCATTTTGTCATACCATGTTTTCAACTTCAATATTTTGAAATTTTAGTAATATCAAAATAGAAATATTTTTTAATTCTTCTTTTCTAATGTGGCTGTTTGATTCTCACTAATATGAGAATCAAACAGCCACATTCTTGATGCAATATGAATTTATTGATTGTGAATATAAATCAATTTGAAGATTCTACAAAATATGTTTTAATAAAACTTGTAATTCTGTTTATAAATTATGAAATTGCTTTTACTTATTATTACTATACAATGAAATAATCCTGCTTCTAATAGTGGCAAGTTTATCAAAGGATGATACAACCCCTGTAAATGATGGAGAGCACTTTATACGCGACATTAGTCTAACAGGAATTGGAGATTCTCTGAAAGAAAAATCGCCCATAAAAGATCATGTTGCTGCTGAAAATGAGTATGTACAGTATTGTGTCCTATAAGATAAAAGTATAATATAACAATAATATTAAATATTTACTCTTTTTACAAAGAATATATAATTTCCTGTTTATTTTTTCAATTAAAAAAACATATATAGACATGATTATTTGCTTATTATAATAATATATAATCTAACAATTATAAACATATCTTTGCAGTAAAAACATTGAACATAGCGCGTTAAGGTTGCCGCTGCAGCCATTGGATTTTAAAAAGAATGAGGCAAATATTCCAAGACTGAAAGAGATTACTCCAGGTCAAGACTTATTGGAATGGTGTAAAGAAGTTACTAAGGATTATTCCGGTGTTAAAGTTACTAATCTGACGACATCTTGGCGAAACGGAATGGCATTTTGTGCAATTATTCATCAATTTAGACCCGATTTAATGTAGGTATTTCTATTATAGAAATTGTCTTAATCGAATATTGTCCGTAATTTCGTAAATCGTCGCATTCTTCGCGTTACTTTTCCTTAGGAAGAAAATGTCAATCAATGACCTTGGCAATCTGCCGAATATTTTACTAACACGTTCCATTAATAAACAGTTTGAGATCATCATTGTTTTTCGCGCTAACCAATTTGTGCCAACATTTTAAAGATTATTTTTGACATCAGAAAGGTCGACGTATTTATATATGTACAATTATTGCAAATAAATGAATATATAAAGAAGAGAGAGTAAACACCACATTTACAATGTATATAAATTTATTCGTTTTGAAATGAGAAATTATTCTTGTATAAATTGCCTTGGATAAATTATCTTGGATACATTATCTAAAACACACAATTGTGTGATCCTAAAAATAAAACAAAAAAGTGTAGAATGCATGTTTAAAAGCGTCCTATTAAGAAGGCATAAATTATACAAATTTATTTACTTTGACTCATGGTTTCAAATGTTCTCTATTAATGTATTAAAAACTAATTATAAATTACATAATCTTGCTACGATTTCATCAATATGATAAAATTGGATTTTTTAAGCAAATTGGATAATATTTGAAATAAAAATTTATAGAGATATCGATTCACTGTTACCTCATGATGTAAAAGGCAATTGCAAGAGAGCATTTGACGCGGGCGAAGCTCTAGGCATACCCAGAGTTATAGAACCAGCAGACATGGACATATTAACTGTACCTGATAAATTGGCTGTGATGACTTATTTGTATCAATTGAGAGCGCATTTTACAGGCCATGAACTGGAGGTATTTCAAATTCTCTTCTATTAGTGTCTTTACCCAGTGATTCTATTTCTTTTTTTCTTTACATAATGCTATACTTGGCACAACTGACAGCATGGTGTGATACTATTAATCCTTTATTATTGCTTTAACAAATCATTTTAGGTACATCAAATAGGTAAAACAACAGATGAATCTTCTTACATGATTGGCAGATTTAACACAGACAACAATACAGATGTGAGTGTTCAGTTATTTGGTCAAGAAATTATTAACTTACGAAAGAAGGAACAGATCGATCAGAAAAATAATAAAGCAGACAATAATCGACGGTAAATATATTTGTTATGACATTGCAACTTGCTGCTAATACAAAACAAATCATAATACCAAATAGAAGCATTTAATCGAAAGATTAAAATTAGAAACTTGCGATTCACTCTCGTAGATCGAATCCATTCGATAATAAAAAGGATGATATCAGTATCGATTCGCTGAAAAATAAGTTACATTTGAGCTTGAACACAGATAATCAAGATCATGATCAATGTAACAAAGATAAGTCGCCGTCCAGTGTGAAGGAAGTCAAAGATATCATATTGGCTAGCTCGAAAAGCATTCTGGGCAAGGTGTTATCACCAACCAAAGAAAAATATTTGTCTAGAGAGAAGGTACGTAAAATAAAATTCGAACAACATTTTGACATTGCTCCCGATTTTTCCGACTTTAGATCAGTTATATATAGTTTGATTCGTAACTGGTGCGCAGTTTTTTTTTTTTCATTGTGAGGAAATGAGTACGAATTTATCGCAGAGTAAATCCCCACCGAGAGTGCAACAAGCGCAACAACGTCCGATACTTATGACACGCCGCCAATTAACCGATCCGTTCGGCTCCGACGATGAAGAGGAAAACATACAGATAATCGATGACAAATGGTCACAATCGATCTCGATTACCAAATCGCAAACCCCAATTCGTGATGTCAGTATACACGAGATTGCGCAGATTGTTGCTTTTTACGCAGTCCTCTTATTATACCTTGCTACATTAACAATAAATCCATAATAAGCGCGCATTGTTGTATCTTTATTTTTTTTTACCGGTAAAAAGCGTCTTTTTTGTTTTACTTTTACTTTTCATTCATTATTGGCGTGCAAATTTATAACTGCGCTTTTTTGCCAACAAGTATTGTCTATACAATACGTCGTAAAGTTGCATGTAAATGTGCATGAGGAAAATGCGCAAAATAATAAATATTTCGTGATGTTCGGAATGTAGATTTATATAGGCTGTCTCATAAGCTTCGCATTAAATTCTTTTTGGCAAATATAGTTTTAGTCTTTAGCCGAGTTTAACAAATATTTAATTTCAAGATTTTGCTCTTTTTAGTTATTAAAAAATGCTTAATGTTAAAAATTTTAATATTGCAAACAAGTATCTTTGAAAGATACAAGCCTTATCTCAAAATATTCTATAATGGGTTCCTACAATGTTTCTACAATGAAGTAACAAGTATGCAAAGAAAGGTCAAATGTAATTTTGATTGTACAAAAAATAATTTTCTTTAAAATTAAAACTTATATATTTTTTATATATAATGTCTTCAGAAATTATATAAGAAAAAAATTTTTTATTATATTATAATTGACATCTAAATAAAAATTAATTAAAAGTTGAATAATCTTATGTGTTATTTCAGTTTGAATTCCTTTCTTTGGACAAAAATATTTTTAATCTGAGCTATATATATACATGAAGAAATTTTACAACAATATCTTGATGCAATCAAGTTTTATTAGTGCAAGTATATTAAGAATAATCTTTTGCAGGATTTAATAAATTCTGATGACAGAGGAGGCCGAGGTAATACAGAATGCCAAGGTGCATCGCCGCCATATGCAGAACAACGTTCGCAACACGTAATTAACAATACTTTCTCTTATTATTACTGTCACTTTAATTCATAAGATATCAATCAATTTATATTTCTATTTTCTTTTTATATTAGCCATTAGTTAGTCGACACGATGAATTGCGAGAGCGTGCGAGACAACTCTTAGAACAAGCCAGAAATCAGACGAAACCATCCGGATTTGTTTCTGCTGCGATTAGTCCCGTCGAGGTTCTCTATTTATATAGTATTAAAGAATATCCTACTAAACATATCGAGCATTTCTCGAGGCATATGATTGTAGACATACACTACGTGTATATATTTTTTATAGACACAGAATGACGATGAAAGGCAACAACAATTGCGCGAAAGGGCCAGACGCTTAATAGCAGAAGTGAAAATGGGCGTCACTGTGACTTCAAGTCAACTGAATGACGATAATAGTAGTGATATACGATCGATAGACGATCAGAACAATAGTCCTAGACGTAGCATCACACCATCGACTCCTGGTGATAGACTCAGCATAAAGGTATTCAAAATAATACCTCTCTTGCATTTTTGACATTTGTAACATGTCACTGAGATTATATGTTAGGAAATAATAAATTGTAGTTAACTAAAATAAATTAACTCCTTAGTCTGAATATAATGGAAACATTTTGGGGAATACCAGTGTAATAGATGGTGAAAAGAAAACTGGTTCACCTTTGTATTCTTTCTCCAAAATCATAGAACGAATTTCACCCGATAAAGGAAGTCCTGACAGAACTCCATATACACTTCGTGGGGTATGTTAATTTAATTTGACTAATTTATCTCTCAAATCATAAGTTTAAAAAATTTCGATTGTGATATACTTGAAACAGTGTATGTTCTAAATTTTTATTGAGTTGTAATAACGATTTATTTTTTCAATAACATTTCAACATTTTAGTTGGGTAAAGATATGACATCGTATATTCAAAATGAACTGGAAGCGCTTGAGAGGGAACAGAATCAAATCGACATACAAGCTGGTAAACTTGAAAAGCAATTAAGAGCGGCCATGGAGAGTGATAATGAAGATGAAACGGAAAGACTAATGTCTCTATGGTTCACACTTGTTAACAAGAAGAATGCACTTTTGAGAAGGCAAATGCAATTAAACATATTGTAAGTGATTCATTGATTCATATTATTTTTCGTTTTGATTGAAAATTACATGAACAATATTTCTCAATAATTTCAATTTGATGAAATTATCTTTAGGGAGAAAGAAGACGATTTAGAACGACGATTCGAACTTTTAAATCGCGAATTGAGAAGCATCCTTGCAGTGGAGGACTGGCGGAAAACATCCGAGCAAAAAATGCGTGAAAACTTATTGTTGGAAGAGTTGGTATCCATTGTGAATAAAAGAGATGAATTGGTTCATCATCTCGATACACAAGAGAGAGCGTAAGTATAATTGATACATATTATTATGCGTATTGTATTTCTCTAAGATTATTAAGTTTTTAACTTTTCCCATACAATTTTCAGCATTGAGGATGATGACGAGATAGAGCGCGATTTATCTCGTGCTGGATTAGCTCAACGAAATAAAAATTGTGTTGTACAATGAGGAGTTTATATTATTTATCGTGTTTTTCTGACACTATTTTGAAGGTAAGTTGCTTGATATTATATAAAGATATTTCAAAAAGTGAAGAAATAAAAAATAAATATATTATTTATTATTCTCGTATATAAAATTTAAATTCTATTCATTGATATTTTATTCATTGATATCTTTCTATAAATATTTGTTATTGTTCTTAAGTCTGATAAATAAATCCCCTAAATTAAATTCATATTGAATTAAAATGTTTAAATTATATAAGGTCCAATAATAAGATCTTTCAGTAAAATAAAATAAAATTTTGATTCCTACTTATATTATTAAAATCTTATTTCTCTTTTTTTTATACTCTTATTTAAATGGCATCTTAATCAAAGCTTTAATATTTCAGCAAGAAACATAATTCATGTTGAATTTTTGTCATTTAATGAGATTATCCTTGCACAAAAAATTTTTTTGTTTTTTTAAATATGCAAAAAAATATAAATTTTTAATTACGTGTTTTTTCTAGGCATGACCCATTTTACTGCAAAGTTGCCAAAGAGTCGACGAAATTAGAGTTTGAAGAATTAAGTATGGTTATGGTGTCTCATGATTACACACACAGATTATTTTTAGGAACTCATTTTTTTTATTGTATATTAAAAATGAATTTCGAAATAGATTCAGATTTTATCTTTCGCTTTTACTATAAATATATTAAATTCGTAAGAAATTTTGAAGAAAAATAATGCAAAAAATTAAAATAACAAGCATTAGATAAATATTAATCATTGAGATGCGTAAATGCACTTAATTTCTTGTATATTATAGAGTACAGAGTATCGATTATTTCATAAAATAAGCATTTCACTGTGTGTTTTAAGTGGATTACTGCGCATTAATAGAATCGTGTGCAAATAGATGAATATGTTATCGAGTAAAAAATCATGCGAAATACTTTCACAATTAATAATATAAAATATAATTTTTTTTTAAACTGAAAGATAAGATACGTTTAGCAAAAGTAGAGTGAACGCAAATGCAAGAAATAAATGGAAAGAGTGGAAGTTAGTAATAAAGGTATGCCTCGATGAGATTTAAGAAGTAATCAATTACAAAGTTATTATTTGATACTGTATTATATTATTTTGTTCACACAATTATATATATTTGTATAATTAATAACTAATTCAAAAATGTAAACCAAATACAATTTTTAATTCATAGCGAGTGAATTTGAAACGTCTAATTTATGTAGAGATTTATTTTGTGGCGCCAAGATATTTAATATTGAGAAACCAAAGAAATGTGACAATTTAAGATCTATTCTACAATGAGTCGTAAGCAAATTGACCAATCACAACCGATTATTTCGAAAATAATCGATTGTGATTGGCGACTCATTGTAGAATGAGCCTAAATTTCATTATTCGTGCAAAGAAAATATTAGTGACAGATTTGATTGATCATAGCGTGTTCTTCTGTGAATATTTTTAATAGCTACTACCTGGCTAAGGAGGTTAGTTATGCGTCAAAATTGATCTAGCAATTAATCGATAATCCACAATTGATTTAAATTGATAGCGAGATATCGATTTAAATTGATTTTCAAAGAATAGATTGATTACAAACAGAACTTTGCGCGCGTCGAAGTTATATATATATATGTATAATTTTCGGACTCGTTTTTATTCATTCGCATGAACTCTATTTGTGCCATATATAAACACTGATATTTTACGTGCTACTTGCGTAAGAAGCTCACGGTGCGAGAGGATTCATTAAAGGGAAATAATTTTACCGGGATGTATACTTTTTTTAAGGACCAAGACTTCTCATTAAGACTAATTCCTTTTACGCGGTATGTTTGCACGTAAGATATTGCACTGTGTGATTGTAAGTATTTCGAATGAAATGGTACGTTATTTCCAAGTGCTTTAATCGTAGATTATAATATCACATAGAAAAAAAAATTTATTTGTTCGATTTGTAAAAGTTGGTTTTTGTTACGCAGCACGTATTGTCTGACGGATCTCGCAGGCAAAAAATTGACGGATGACGAATGTTTGTTTTTATATTTGATGCAATTTTTGTGAAAATGCATTGATAAATATTTATTGCCTCTCTAACTTGTCTAATTTTTTCGAAATTGCTGATATTGTCTAAAAAGAAAAATATTTATCGATATGTAATGTGATTGTTCCGTAAAACGAAGAATTGAATGCAGGATTTATCTGCCAAAAGCAATATATGAAAAATAAATATTGAAATTTAATTAATTTTTCTCGTAAAGCACATGTTATTTTATTGTGATTTTACCACAAAATCGCAAATTCAATATTTAATTTCAAAAAGCTAGGTATTAATTTTCAAATATTCTTTTTACATCGGTATCTCATTTAATGTAAAATTTTAAAATATATAAAGTTAAAGATTTAGGAAAGGAACGTGTGCCGAAATTAATTGTTTTATGTATGTTATGCTAAATGCACAATCACAGGGAGTATTGTCAATATTTTTCGCCAAATAAAAAGTAACATTGCGTATGCGTTTGTCACGTTTGTGTCATTCTATCTGTAGACAATTTAGAATAACTTTTGAAAGTTAATATTACGCCATCTCTCTGTTAAATACTCTCTATTCAAATATACTAACATATATATATATATATACGCAAGTAATTTATGTAATTATTTTTAAAAGCGTATAATAATGCATACGTAAAAACATCGCGTAAGTGCTCGAGATACTAGAGTGATACAAGCATAATGATCGATTCAATTACACACATACACAGATATATATACACATGTTTTAAGCAGACCATGTAAAATCATTCTCCTGAGAGCGTGTATAATTATTGAAACATATTTAGAGTGTATGTAATTAAAGCTTCGAGATACACATTGGGGAAAAATATTCCCTGTTGTGACTATACACATATATACACACATACATGCACATGTATATCTATAAGTGAATCATTATATAATAACGTCTTAAATGATTTTATATCTTCATCTTTAATTCTTGTAATTTTGTTAATTCTCGAAAGAGTTGAAGAAACTTCGTTAAGCTAAGATTATGTAATATCAATGGCTCTCAATTAATGAAAGAAAGAAAAAATTTTTGCACGGTTGAAATATTGAAAAACAAGAAATATATCACTTTGCGAAGCGAAGCGTGACTTTACTCTTGGTATGTGTCGATCATTACGCGATCTCGCTAAAGTCTTAAATAAGGCTGATGTAAGCCAAACTCATATACTGGGTACCCCAACTGATTTATTAGTTATTAAATGAAATTTTTTCAAAGTCGTGCAAACGCGATTAAGGGATTACATCGTTTCTGTGTGTGAACGATTTAGCAATAATTTATTATTCTAGTGCCTATGCATACTCGTATGTTTATAAAATCATAGCACACTGGATCGATTATAACTTATTTTATCCTGTATTACTATGAAAAATAATAATTGTAAAGATAATCGTTCTTGCCAATGCTATAGTCTTGTGAAAATGTGCTTTTATTTTACTTTGCCGATGTTAATCATAGTATTGTATGTGAGAGTGCAAGCGAGCGAGAAAAAAAAACGTATCGCGCAACATTCGCCATGAATAAGGAAAGACTTATATAAAGTACCGCAGAAGAAAATAATAAATATGATGTTGATAATACTATCGATGTGGTACTGCCGTTTTATTTTTATTATAATCAAGTTTATATATCTAGAATAACCTCAAGACTTTTGTATGGCGTAATTTCTGAATGTAAAAAATATTAAATGACATCTGTCATTTAACATTTTTTACACAATAAGAAATTATATCATGATATAAAGTGAAAAATATTTTAAATAAGACGGCATACTTGAAGAGAAAATAGATATAGTATTTAAAAATTAAAAAGAGCCGACAATATTTAATTGAGATACAATTTTATTAGCGGATTTTGCAGATGGCAGTGACACTATATACATATTATTACATGTTTATGCAATATGATTGACTATTTGTCACCTTCAGGTTTGCTAACCGTGACATATTTGGTTGAATATATAAATATCGATTGCGATCTGTACATGAAAAGTTACAAATCTATTATACACTAATAACTAATAATAACTAATAATCTATTATACACTAATAACTAATAATAACAACGATCTATATCTTTTCGATATATTTACTCTTTGTTTAAATTTCGTAACGAGATGTTTTACCGTAGATAAAGTTTATTAGAGTCTATAAACTCATCGGATTATACAACAAGATGAATTTTTTGAGTTTTCTTTAGAAAAAAGAAATATTTGAACTATGGTATTATGATTCCACAATCTCTACTACTAAACTTATCGCGTAACAATCTTTATTAATTATTTATGTTATTTATAACAAACAATACGCTCGCAAAAATTATTGCGTTTACTTTCAATTACAAATTCTTTGTTCGCTTTGGCATTAATGATCTTCTCCGTTAATATTTAATTAAGTTTCGCGCAATAAGTATATCATGGAAATTGCAAACAGCAGAGAGTAGGAGACGCGTACTTATTGTTTTTCCTTATTTCGCTATAATTCTCGATAATTAAGTAAAAATTTAGTTACAGAGTTTATATTTTTTCAACATAGTTTGAAGGAAAAAGACCGGTCTTTCCTTTCAGTCTTCCGTGCCACCAACCGCCTTCATCTACAAAAATTATATTAATTATTTAACATGTAAATAATAATTTTTGTTACATTTTTTTGTGTGTAGATTAATATAACATATCACACTTATAATTTTTAACTTGTAATAATAGAAACGAATAATGCACGCAAAGGCTATTTTAATAAGAAATTTATACTATACTAATATATTTATATATTCTCTATATTTCTCTCTTTTTTATATTATCGATTATTAACTTATTATTACTTATTATACAGAATCACATATATAAACTCACGTTCTTTGAGTACTTCTATGATGTCGCCTTCCTTGAGGCCTAGCTCATCGAGATCTTGCGGCTCGTAATCGTACAAGGCCTTGACTTTTGGCAAACTCGGTGGTATCGGTTTTTGGGGAGGTATCTTTCTATTAGCGACCGCGTACGCGGTGTTATCCTCCTTTCTTCTTACGCGGTTTAACGCGTCGTTAGTTTGTTTCATGTTCCATTCCTGGGATGTTTGCATTCCTTTATTTTGATGACCGGAAGCGTTATGTTCGCCATTGAGGGAGGGTAACTTGAATCTTATAGGTTCGTGCGGTGGCGGTGGATCCGTAGGCGGTGGAGGAAATTTAAGTAAACCTTTGAATCATCCGGAAAAGACTTAAATATTTATGCAAGTGAGCTTAATGTATAATTAAATGTAAATAATTTTTTTTCACTTGACTTCACTTTCCTTAATTTAATACGCCGCGATTTTATAGATCCTATCATCCTAAAAATTCTTTTTAAAGTAATTTTTGCGATTTTACACAAGCTTTGTACTTTTCCACGCATTTCACTTATTTGAAGATATTTCTTTAAATCGAGCTCGTCGAAACTTACCACGTGGTCCGGCATTGGGATTGATACACATGTCCATTACAGCAGTCTGCTTATTCCGTAGCTTGTTGGGATAGTTTGTTCCGTTTCTCATATCCTTTTGAAGCTGTATAGGTTGAACATTCGGGCGATTTGGTGGAATGTTTGGTTTACCGTTTAAGGTAGCTTGTGTAGAAGTCGTAGATCTTACAGCTGCTATCGGATGAAGAGGAGGTCTACCTGTTGTAATCGTCTGATTGTTCCCAATTGTGACTGAAGTCAAATCGCACAGCTTCGGTGCTGAACGAATCGGTCTCGAAATGTTATCATTATGCGAACGAACAAACAATGTTGATCGATCCGAATTGGGTTCTGAAATAGAAAGGATCATTACTTGTGTCTATATAAATAAGAAATATAATTATATATTTTTTACGTATATGTGTATATGATAAAAAATATATTTGTTTGTCGATATTTTAATTATTAAATCAATAATTTGCACGCATACGAAATTGAATTATCCATTAAAAGGATTACGAATAAAAAGCTCACTTGCTGTATTTGATAATCCTGGACCGATACTGACGTTGAGAATTTTGCCGGAAGGTTTTAAAATCTCCTTATCACCATAATCGGTTTGCGTAAACCTTACGTGTCTCGTTCCACCGCCAGCCCAACCTTCCTTCTTCACTTTAAATTCTAAGCTGGAAAAGAAATAAATTTATGAATTTTGTCTCGAGCATAGAATGCATTATACACGTGTGTCGCGCTAATATAAACCATGTACGAAATATAAAAAAGCCCCTACTCGTTGCTAAATTTAACATTCAAAGGATGGCCAATATCCTCGAGATATTTTTTGCCAAGAACAGATAGGAATTCCGTCTTGAATACCGATTCTAATAAGCTGGCATAATCCTCCTTCGTATGAATAATTATGAAATTATCCTGGAATGAAAATTATTATTAAAAAATACATACGATACTATTATATAATACGTACATATACACAGATTAGCATAAAATGATAATTACTTGCAGCGTGCTTAATGACACGTGGCTAATTTGATTAAATGGGAGCTTCCTTTTAATAACTTGCACGGATTTACCCTTTTCGGGACCTTTCTTTATTTGTTCTCGGCCGATTAAATAAAGGTATTTGCCAGTGAGAATGAGATCTCTTCTGCACATCTGTTTTACAAATTATTCATCGTAAAGGCTTTAATCTTAACGTAAAAAGTATGTTATTAAATAGATTTCTTCGAGGTAATATTTTTATCTATAAATTAAGGAACGCTCGAGTGATTCGAAATTGTCGGGACTTTCACCTTGAATCTTCTATCGTATTTCTTCACGACCTCGGCAAAGAACACCTTTTCCCGTCTTCCGAGTAGACTCATTGTCTGCGACTTGCCTTCCAGCCCTATGTAATCGCCCACGAAATTTCTATTCAGACTCGCCCGTCTCCGCTCTTTATGACCGAAGAGAAGATTAGCGGCTTCCTGTTTCTGTTGTTGCTGTCTTTTCCGGGCAAAGTATTTTTTGAAGGCTTTCTGTATGACTCGCGCATACATGTTGTACTTCCGGTCACGAGCTTCCTCCAGCATGAAGAGCTAAGTAGATAGTATTATTTAATCAATTCGTTGGGCTTGACTTAATTCGAATGTGTGTTTTTGCCAAGTCTGCGAGAGTAACGCTAAAAGTAGATCTTTACGAGACGAAAACTTACGGTTTCCGGCGCCTTGATGAAGAGTTTCGATCTGCCAAGCTGATATTGCGACTTGTCGATATGGATGCTGCCTAATATCCACTCTACGCCTTGTTTCTCTTCACCGGGCCAACGAGGCCAGGTTTCCTTGGTGAGGATCGCATATCTGTGTAGAAACTTGGCAAAGGTTCTTCTATAGGCGAAGCCAGCTCTACGTACTCGGATATTTTCTTTCAGACCTAAATATTCCACCTAGATTGCGGAAAACTGTGCGATTACTATCGTCTTCTGTTAATTCATCGCCGAGAGGGTATCGAATCTCGGATTCACCGCTTTTAAGCTTTTTAAAAAGTCATAACTGTACATCTGCCGGGTTTGCTTGGCTAAAATTGAAATACTCGCGTAACCGATGGTCTATTTAACTGATTATTATCGATCGCAAAATATAACGTCCACGTAATACGTTTCCGTTAGAACATCTCTCTGTTCAGGCATTCTACTCCATTAAGGTAACTATCATTCTAGCGCAGACTGTAACGTGAAAACTATGCCGTATTGACTTTCTCGAACAAAATTTCAATGTTATTATCCGAAGGAAGAGGAAAAGATACCTCGTCGACTTTACGTGTAATCGCTCTGGCATAGTTTGTCGAAATATCGCATCATCGAATTAAAAATGAAATAAGTGGACACAACTAAGAAAATTTCATTAACATTCTTGTTTGCTCATTTTTTTGAAATTATCGATTATTGTCTGATTTTTCCATATTTTTCATAAGTATTTGCAATTTTCTAAATTATAGATGTATCATTATATATAAATTATAGATATTATTCATGTTTTGCATGTCGTAAATGTTTATATATTTGAAATATAAAACTTTCTAGGCAAATTATTATACCTGATGCTTGACTCTCAGGTAATCCCAATCTCGCGGTTTTTTCGTTTCATTCGGTTTGATGCACCGAATGTAATGCGGCGTGCATTTCATCAGTTGACCGACCAAGCGACTGGCTTGACTTCTGATTTTGCTACCCGCGGTGGTTGGTCTGGACTTGAGAGTCTTGGTTTTACCGGTGTCTCGCGGATAAAGTTCACGCACCAAGGAACTAAGAAACATATTAAAAAAATATTATTTTTTCATGTTTTCAGATACATATCTATATATCTCTTAGACAATATTATATAACGCATCGAACGATAATTTCAAACATTTCACAAAAAAATGAAAAAAAATTTATCGGCAAGTTTTCATTATGTCATCGATTTTACTAAAATGTCGGCGATCTGTAACTCTTGATTACACGTGACTTGCGCGACATTTTCCGCGTAATTCTTACGTAAATAAACGTGCATGATTAGTAATTAAGCGATGATTACATTAAATTATCGACGAGTTTACGCAACAGCGCAGTAATTTTCAACAGCCAAAGGTTTTAATACTATGTTTGCAAATGTTGGAGCGCGATAACTGTCAGTTAACTTTCCGCTTTATATTTGTTCGGATTATTGAGAAATGTGGAATAAAACGCGATTAATACCTCGTATCTTTTATAATTAATCCCCGCGGAAAATAAACTTTTTAAACTTTCTCTCCCTCTTTATTATTATTATATAATATTTTAATATTTAATAATCTCTCTCGTAGTAACGTTTTTTTTTCCGTCTTATGCTCTCGTTATGAAATATCCGATCGAAGAAAAAAAAGGATAAAGATAGAGAGAGAAATAGTGCGGGTTAATTAATCATCGTCAAGCGATACGTTATGCGAGCTTGTCTAGCATAGTATTTGGAATAATTTGTCACACGTATAATTGACAGTTAATGCAATCGCTTACTTGGAGCTGGTTTGCATCAATTCGATCAGATCCAAGAAGAGGACGTCTCGGTTCTTATCGCAAAATCCATCGACAGAGTAGGACACCGCACCGGCGTAATGCAGGATTGCGAAACCATAGCTAATGTCTTGGAAGTGCTCGTGCTGTTTGGCCGCTCCTGCCAGTTTCTGCAAGATTTATAATATAATTTGGAATATTGACTGTAAAGAGTATCGTCATCGAAAAATGCGCCGATTTGGATTTTGCAACATTTCATACCTTCTTCAAGTCGATGTCGGCACCCGTGCTACCACCGTGCAGCGTCGCGCATACGTCGTCTAGTACTAGAAAAAGACCAGGTGGCCTTTTACCCTCGAGAAGTTCTACCACGACGGCGTTATTAAAGTACTCTATGGGTGTCCATCTAATGTTCTCGGAAACATATTCTTCCTAAAATCGAAAAGGGAGATTCAAGATACGCAAGATAAAATACATTGTGATAATGTCAAGATTTTTTTTAATGAAATAAGAAATAAAAAATTGTTGTCATTCATTCGCAATTATTTAGATAATTAAGAAAGCATATTAATCGACGGATGTTCAATAGATGTAAGAGAGAGAAAGATGTCGATAAATATGAAAAATCCGTGACAGACGCGTCACAGATTACTCGAGTAATTTAAATTGTCGATCTAACTTTCGTGGAAGGTATGCGCAGGTTGCGAGGCACGCAAACAGCGTTACGTCGAAAATACGGGCTTAATTGCGTGCCGCCGGTAACACCGCGTATATCCCGCACGTACAAGCGATTTATATCTCGTTTTCTCGAGGCGATAGAAGGGAAAGGCGTAGTAATAACGCGATTGCCGGGCGCTTTTAAAATCGCTTTCCATTTCAGCTCATTGCCGAAGGTGTACCCGGAGAACTCGCCGTTGCAGCCAGCGAGAAAACTGGTCTCGTCGCCTTATTCAACCCTTTCTCCAGTCCTAGACGCTTGTTTCGCAACAACTCGCCCGTCCTGCGACATTCGCGTAATTATTACGTGAAATCAAATACGTAAGATGAAATATGTTCCTTCAGGTGTCCCGAGGACTTACATCCATTATAATCTTTCGATCGTCAGCGCCGATTCTCTTTCACGGTCACGCATAGTTACATGCGACTTTTGCATAATCTCGCATGATCGTCCCGAAATTGGGCTTGCCCGAGAGGTCTTGCTTTTAGACAATTTTTCAGCTCGTCTTTGCGCTCGCAAAGACAATTCACGGTCAAGTTTTTTTTACTCGGTCTAGTTGCGATCCGATCGCGACACGGTAACCAGAAGTGGCACGATTTTTTCGTCGTGGCCTTTAGTCGAGTTAACGACTCTTTTTCATGAGGCTTGACCTCTTTATGATGGATGGACACTGTTTCCATCTTGATTGTTCTTCGGAAGACTGCGCTGTACAATGACATTATGCTCCGAATTCGATTCTTTTCTTTATTCACAATTTCGGGTTACGTGAAAGATTTAAGATCCTTTCGGCAAACAACCGATTCGCGTACATTTAATATATATTATCAATTCCTTTCTGTCTTTCTCTCCCTTATAATATTTTATAATACGCGATTTCCGTGTTTGGCAAATAATAGTCCATCGGTGGATGGAGCGTCAATCAAGCGACTCGAGTGATTGGCGAATGAATGGTTCGTAACATGGTGAATAATTAATGTATACTAAATTTGGCGCGTATTCACGATTTCTTAGCGTCCTTTCGGAGCAGGTGCTTTCACTTTGCGCGGCCATTATTATTTCACCTCTCCGCCGCTCTCGAACTGTCCCTTGGCAAAAAACTGTTCGATCAATCTCGTCGGAATAAAACGCGAATTAAATTATTACACGCGATATTAATACATGCTAATTAAAATAATATCGCGGTAAGGAAATATATCTATTAAATATTTTTTTACAAAAGAAAAAGATGAAGACGCGTCGCTAACATTTAATTAGCCGCGATAAACAAATTAATTACGTTGATTACGCGCAATTACTTTGTCGTGACGTTTCGATGATTGTTAGGAACGCGCACAAGTACCCATTACGCATTCGCGCCACAAGTTACAATGATCTGTCATTTCACGCGTTGCAGTGTCACTCGTGGCTAGGGTTACCATTTCAAAAAATTGTAATGCCTGACTTTCAAGTCTAAAATGCCTGATTTTTAATAAAAATGCCTGACATTTGTTTTTCATAAAACACTAAAATAAAAAATTGCTTAAAACTATGTAAGAGATATTAAAATAAAATTTTAAAATTAAAGTAAGGTTAAAGTTAAAATAAAATAATATTTAAAGTGATAAAATTAAAATAATATTAAAATTAAAATAATATTTAAAACGATTCATTCGATCATATTTAAAGTATTTATTTAGATATTCAAAATAATGAAAATTAGATTTTCAATAAACATTGAAACAGTTATAAATTATATATTATATAGAATATATAAACGAATATATAAAGAATATATAGAATATATATATATATATATATATATATATATATATATCATATATAAACTATATTTATATATAATATAATAAGTAATAATTATGTAGATTATAAAATATATAGATGAATTATAAAATAAAAAAGTAACAATGTAAGTATTATTAAACATATGATTATACTAATTATATTTTTCTGCGGACATTACTTTTTTTAATAAATTTTTTTATCTAATATGTAGAGATAAAAATCGTGACAAGTAATATTTTTGAAATTCGCTTGGATCATTAAGATCGTTTTTATAGATTTAATAGTTAGTCTATTTCTTTCCATTCGCGTTCGATAAAAATTCCGATACGCAGGACGTACAACTGATGCAAGATTTAAAATGCCTGATACCGTGCAATGCCAGCCGCACCGCCTGATAAAAGAGTAAAATGCCTAGTAAATGCGGCAAATGCCTATCATATGGTAACCCTACTCGTGGCGTAGTTTTCTATCCTTTCGCGGACAATTGAATTCAATTCATTTGCGTCAAAAAAGTGCGACAGGAGGAAAAACTCGAGGAGAGAACAAAGAGGAGCGCGCAACAAGTTCTCAAGATCGGGAGTTTGTTCAATCCGCGGACAATTGTATCCTCTTATTAGATTTGTTTGGCGCGAGCAATTGTCTCGTCGCCTGTTAACTTTCCACTGACGTATTTCACCTCCGACCCCGCTTGCTCCGCTTGCACGGCATACTCCGTAGGTTTAAGGACGCCCAACGGATACGCGTTCTGATTTCCGTATCGTTCCTCGCGGAACGCGTCCAATGGATGCATTGTCGTGCCGGTCCCCGCATTCGTCGAGCGCGGGGACCGGCGAGGATGCAACCCGGATGCTTTGCCTATGTAAACACTCGCGCACGCGCGCCCATCGGGGTTTCCGGCAATTTTCTCAAAATTAAATTCCGTTAGAGCCCGCATAGGCGGGACAGTAATTAAAAGTAGCGGCTCGTTTAACGAACGCGCACGTGTGGACAACGCAAGGATGTGTGACCCGTTACGTAATGTATTTTTTGTCTTCGTCCTCGTCATTTCGCGATTAGTACAAGATTATTCACTTACGAGAGGTGATATCATTCTTTGCTTAAAAATAGAAAAGTTTAGTAGAGACGGTCAAAGGTGTTAGACTTGTATATGCAGAAAGAATAATTGTTACACAAATTTGATTAAAGAAAGAGTTATTAAAGTTTTCTATATATCATAATCTTAATATAAAAATGAAGAAAAAAAGTAGTTCACGTGTTTGATATGCTCTACTTTATCGAAACAGAATTCAATTAATTTCACGCACACATACACATGTACATATGAATGTATATATGTGTTTATATTTATATGCCAAATCTTTTCGTTTTTTATACATTGAGTGTCAATGGGTATACATCTGTAGATTTCAATAATTTTCCAATTTTTACGCTTTTATGAAGACAAACGTCTAATATATGCATACCACACGCTCATTTTGAATTAACGTTAATGAGTTAAAAAAAAGGTCGCAACGTGCTAAACTAATTAGATCAGGAGTCACAAATATCGCTCATGGGAATCGCGCTTCATTGTTGCTCGGAATTACTGGGGTTTGTCGAGAGGAGAAGAGCGTATAAAAACGCAGATAATGGAGAAGATAGATGTGTGTATTCTGGGTTAACGGCGGTGAAAATAAGAGAGAGAGACAGGAGAGAAAAAAGGAGGGTAGCCTCATCTCGATTTCACGAGAGATCGCCGGATTCGTGAGACAGTTAGATGCCAAATGTCAATTCGCGGTTAAACTATTTTGTTCCTTAACGGAATTCCTCTTGCGTTAAGAAACAGACGGGAATTTCTCACTATGATTTATATCTTTCGATATACATAAAGATTAGGCTGTCAAAACACACATAAACCCATATTTGGTATTGCTTAATTCTGTGACGAGACAAAAATTTTGAAAAAGGAGTATTTTCCTTAAAATTATATATATATTTTTTAATTTAATAAACAATACAACAATTTTAATTTTATGTACTATATATTATATTAACATTATAAACGAAATAAATTTGAAATTATATAAAGACGGTATTGAGAGAAATATCAATCAACAAAATGTGATAATAATTGCGTATTATCCTAGTTTTCACTGCCTTACCGGAATCTGAAGTTAACTGTATCCTTATCGCGACGTGCATCGGAAACGCAAAAGATGTCATCTTGATATATTCGTGAGAGGTTCAAGGGTCACTGCCGTTGCAACAATGTTAACTTTATTAAAAGATTTGCAGTTATATTGCATCATTTATCGCGTGTGAGATAAAGCTAATCTAGAAGCACATTTACTACGGCGACGATTGCCTCGTGAAATCAAAGTTCTATTTGCAAATATATATATTCTCGCGCGATACATTCATTTCTTAATCTTTAAAGCTATTTTAATTCTTTTATTAATAAATATTGCAAAATGAAATTTCAGAAAAACGTTTGCGTTAAAGTTAGATGGATTCTCTTGTGGTCCGTAAAAAAATGGATCTTTTAATTAAAAATACGCTTGATTTAATTGCAAGATGTACTTGATTTTCGCGAGTCACGTGCGTCGCGAAAAAAATTAAAAACCACCGACGAGGCACACAGAATGCGGCCAATCAGAAAATCTTAAAGTGCAAAGAGTGGTGGAAGCCGCACGTGGGAAGAGTGAGAGAAAGAGAAAGAGAGAGACAACGATATCGCTTCACTTAGCTATTTCATTACCTTCACTCGATCCTTGGCCGCAGTGCAACACGGAGCCGCGACCACGTTTCGTCGTCGAGCCTCATTGTGGATGATACCAATCGGCGCGATCCTCGCGCACACGCGAACGAATGGCTCGCGCGTTGCATAATAAGAAGACCGAGTGATTTCGAATCTACTTGCTCGAAGGCTGAAGAAGAGTAACGATCGCGAACGATAAACGAGAAACCGACCCTATAGGTGCATCGCGAGAGGTGTTGGATCCAAAATCATATGTTGGTTGCCTTTCAGGTACGTTCCCCTTGCTTAACACGCGCTTTAAAATACAATGTTTACTTCTTGCATTTGTAATATAATCATTTCCCATTATCGTTATTAACCAAGTTGGTGATATCGTTATTTAACAAATTGCACGCTTAATTTTAAAAGTGCGACGTATTAATAATTTTCCGGAATTTAAACGAGACATTTGTATAAAGCGGATGGTCTCTTGATTAATTCAAGTAAATAGTAATTTCGGGCTTTAATTGCAAAGTCGCACATTCGATGTCACGCATTTTATGTCACGAATTTTGCGGCAACAGTTTCACGCAGTGATCAATTCAACAACGTGACGAAGATTATATAAAGAAGATTTGTCGCGTACAATGATGTCCCGACATTCAAATTTTATCGTCGCGATTATCCCCGCATCACGCTCATAAAAGCGACTTAAATCTGTATCGTGATAGGTGATTTATAAAAACAGCTTCAAAGACTTGTTAAGATGTAAAGAATTGACCGAAAAGTAAGTACGCGATTCAATCATCGAATATAAAGGATAAAACACGATTGCAAAATGTATAATTTATTAATTAAAATTGTTTCATTAAAGTATGAGAGAATATTACGGAATATTCGTCATGGAAATTTAAAATAAAGAAAGAGAAGAATGATGCATAACAAATGAGTCGAATAATTATACATTATAAGAGGTTTAGACGTTTGGACAATATTCATTTATACATAGATACCTTGCAATCGTCAATTTGCGTTAGATTAAACCGCTCGACATCCGCCAATAATCTTCTAATGGAAGTTAATTGCTTTGCGTTGCGAAACGCCATTGTAATCGCAACGCGAACGAAGAGCGGTCGTAAAGTTGTAATCAAAATGAGCTCGTTAAACGTCACTCCCAATGAATATCGCCTGCGTAAATTTGCGATAAATATTCTATTATACTATACTATAAATATGCTTACTCTCTCTCTCTCTCTCTCTCTTCTTTATCTCTTATAATTTTATCTCTAATAATTTTCAACAAATACGGCTTGATTAACATGAGAAAATTAATTAAAGGTATAGAATAATTGAAACGCATGAATAGCAAGTAAGTTAATAAATTATTCCACAGTATTAATTAACGACAATCGCTCCAAACGTTTCTACCTTAGGGAAGAATGTTGCACTTTGTCTTTACTTTCGATGAAGAAGAATAAAGCGCGAGATGACTTTTCGATTGGCGCGCGAGTAAAAAGTTCGCAGTTACATAAAGGGCCAATTAAACGTACCGTTCATTCGTTTCGTGTCCGCTGCAGGATAATCATGATCGATCTATCGAAGCGGTCCGACGACCACGTTTTCAACGTGGAGATCATTTCCTTCCTCCATGACAAACGGAACGAGAAAAGGCGCGGCGCACCGAATGCAATTTTTTTTCTTGTTTTCAACAAGCATATAACGCTTTTATTTTAACGCTTTTATTTTCCCGCGCAGCAAAACTGACATGTAATAATAGTTGCAATTATCTCCTTCACTTCGCGTACACGAATATATGTGTATATATTCTATTTTCGTTGTAAGATTCTTCTTCCTCGTCACAGGATCCTACAAAAGCGTCCAAAGAGCGCGTCCAAAGAGCGGAAGAAACAACGACGACATTGTTTCTTTTTAGCTCCAAGGACAGTCGAATGATTAATCTAAATGAGAACGCATAACTTAGATACGTAAAAGTCGTCTCTCTATCTCTCTCTCTGTTTCTCGAAACCGCTAAAGGACACACTCGAGCAACATCCTGGGGCCCAGCCTCCGGGCCTTGACCACAAGACTCTCACTTTCCATTCAGGTGTGAATTTAATTGCTGCATCTCTGCCTTCCTCGTGGCACCTTGCACGACGAGCGATGGTTCGATAGTCGGCGAACGATAACGCGCGATCGAGAGATCCTCGTCGAGTATTTACGTAAGAATGTAAGCAAGTGCCCGTAAGTGTGGCGTGGGAGTCGACCAGTTCGCATGCAACCGGCAACGTTTCCTCGACTTTCTAAGTTCCGATATAACGCGATAGCTCGCGTTGACCATTGCCGAGTTGTCTTGGTTACCACGTGCGCGATTCTACGATCGAAAGCGTCCCTCGAAGCGGTAGTCAGTCTCGAATATTTCGAATGTCGATCATTGCTTGAGAATCCTGTCTTCAAACGACTCGTCAAAATATTTACTCCGCAAGAGCCATTTAAAACCTCTCATCGATCTAGGGGAAAGCGAACAATGACAACGCGAAAGGAAAGAGAAAAAACTTTCTTTCGTCTCGTTGCGATGATGCGCGCGTACGCGATTACGAATATTAATTAATATAGTGAAATCGGCACGCGTGCACGCGTCACCGATTTCGTCCTCTTCCGTCTCGATTCCTTCGTTTAACGAGCGTAAACTCCTTCGATTTATCGTAGACATAATACGCGATATTGCGATTACGGACATAATAAATTTTCCATCGTGTGAGCAGAACAATACGCCGGTTAATTAAAAATTTGTCGGTGTAATATCCGATACACGAGTCGCGAGTCGCTGTTTCCGGTGTGAAATTTAATGATTACGTTCATAATAAGTATCTGCAAGTATTGCATATACACTGAGAAAAATCGTTTGATTGTACCAACAAGACGTATCTGGTAGAAGGCATTTTGATTAAACCAAGCAGAATTTCTAGTTATCGCGATAAGACTCGACTTTTTATAACTAGAATGTTTAATAGATTTTATATAAGCATTTGGTTATTTTCTAGTTAGATCTATAAGACTTCTTATTATATTAATTAAACATGGACACAGTGATGCCATTCTTTTTTGCAAATTTAATATTATTACCAAGAAAATTTGATTAAATTTAACAGGAGGAAATTAATATTTTAAAGAATTTAAAATTTTTAATTAATATTTTAATATTTTAAAGAAAATTAAATTTAACAGGAAGAAATTAATCATACTCATCTGATAACTCCTGAAGGAATTCTGATTCGTTCAATTTCCAACAGACATACTGGTTGAATTTCCTAGATTTCTAATTAATGCAACCAAATTTTTTTCTCAGTAGGCATATATAATACCGATGATAAATTCGCGAACGTTGCGAATGACAGAGAGAGAAAATATCGTTTTTTCTTTCTTCATCTTGCGTTATACTTTTCAAGAATACAAATATTCTTCGTCAGACATCTCTATGGAATCGATCAGACTTATCGATACGGGATAAGTTTACGCGCGCATATATAACTCGTATCGACGATTATTTATGAATCCCTGTCCGGAATGAATTCGTTCCGAGCTCGCGTGTCGTACGAATACGAGTACACGCGCTCGGAGGTTGCGACAATAAATTCTCCACGTCCTACTTCGCTACCGTTTCGTCTTCATTCGCTCGCGAGATCCACGTACGGATCGCGCGATGCGATCCGTATAGATTGCGCGATGCTTTTTATGCCACGAGGAATCAATTGTAAATATGCTGTAAATCGTCTCGCGTCCACTTTTTACTCTTTGCGCTACATTATTCCGAATAGAGAGATTTAACGTGGCATTTAAATTTGATCTCGCGGATACGCCAGGAACGAATCTTTTATGGTGTGTTTTGCGGCGAGCATTCATTAATCAGAACTGAAAGCGCGACAATGAATAGAGAGATAACTTTATGAATTTCTTTCTTGTCCTAGTTCAACGGACAAAGTCTCTCGCTCGTTTATATATATCTATACATGTAGAGCAGCATATAAATTCATATCATTCCACTTGCGCAACACCTTACGATCGACACAAGATTTGCAAATTGTCTCGTCAAGTCAAATCGGCAGAATTTTTACAATAAAAGTTTATACCGTTAATTGACTTGTTAGAGGTTTTGCTCTTTAACAATTGCTCAAAGAGTTTTTATTCGTGACATCCGATATTGAAAAAAAATCAACAAACTTTATTTGTCGCTAAAAGGAAGGAGATTTTTTTTCAAGGAAATTCCAAAGATATTCTCCACGATTCCCGACGATTAAGGGGAATTTTACCGATTAACGCAAACCGCGCGATTTTGATTATTCTCCGACCGCAAGAAATCAGTCGAGAAACCTGATCGAGTCTGTAACTTTCTCGAAAATTAAGCATATTTACTCGCACAGTCATTTTGTCGTCGTCGCGAGATGTAGGAAATGAAGCAACGATAAATTGCAATTACAAATGTAAATACATTTACGCAGGCTCGCACGAATTGAACGAGTCATCCTCGATATCTGACTAAAAATTGAACGGCAAATTAAATTACGAGATATTTGAACAATCATCAAGTATGTATGTAAATTCTTGATTATCCAACTAATGGATTTGTAGCGATTTAAATAGTATTCTCGACTTAGATAGCTTACGTAAGCGGCGTAAGAGGAGAAAATCGATATAGAAAGAAAACGCAGTACAGTGCATTAGCAATGACGTCGGCACGAAAAATGTCGAGCGATTCGGTGAGCGCAACTGGTGAGAACGGCGGATAGCCGGAGAGCCGTCACCGTTTGACAGATCGACTCCACGTGGAGTCGCACGCTCCGCTTCGCCCAGCGTTAGCCGAGCGCGTTCACCGGGGCAACGATTGCACTTGCACTTTTTAAGAGAACCTGTTCACCGACGAGGTGGGTGAACCACACCTACCTGGCGACGTGAATCGGCCGAGTAGATCTCTCGAGGAGAGAGAGTGCGGGGCTCCCCGTTATACTTTTGTCGAACGCGAACGGTAATGCGAGATTGCGAACATCGTACAAGACGATCCCGTGGTCCTGTTTTATATATTATAATGTTGCTTATTTCGTGAAATTATATTAACGCATCTCTCTCAATATATTTTACGTGATTTTCTGATTATTTTTTTTTGTACCTTGGGATATACCTTTTTCGGGAAAACATTAGTTTGATCAAATTACTTAATATTAGAGATTGTTGAACTTATTAAATTTGCTAGTTAATTGTGTATAAAACATGATTTAAAAAGCGATCTCTTCAAGATCTTTCTAGAAAAAGAGTCATATTCTTGGCTATTAAACTTGATGGCTGAATTAGATTGTTTTTATAACCACTTGTGGCATCGTGTTATTCAACGTGCGTGCAAATTGTTTGATCGATATATACCACCCAACCGTTCGATAATTATTTTCGCTTTTAATTTTTCATAAAAAGCGATTCCGCAAGTTATGGATCATTGATTCTTTTAATAAATTTCTAATGGGAGACGATATAGAATGATAGAAAGAGAGTAGGAGAAAGTAGTCGATAAAATTGAAAAAGTTTCCGACGATAAGAACGGAAAAAGTTTGTAACGATTATTCGGCTAGCAAACGAATACTTTCACGATTGAGAGAAAAAAAAGAAAAGAACATAAGTTTACTCGCTGTTAGGGGAGCATTGTTTGTTTTTATTACGATCGCAAACTATCAAATACGAGAATCGAACGAATAAATTCGACGAATTCTGTTGATCTTATGTGAAGAAAATCACATAAAATGTGTAGGCGATATTATCGATAATTTGATTGCAAATATGCGATAAATTTTACAGGACGGTGAGTGAGCCATCCTTACTACTTGATGATTCGAGAAATGCGTTTCCTCGACTGCGCCGATAGTAGAGTAGAAAGGAGATTTTACGTTTAGATAAAGCTATGAAACTGCACGCGAAAACAATCGCACGTGGCCTGCCTCGATGAGTTTCGCAGCACCACCCGTCTGAAACCACCAGGCTCATCGTGAAATCTCACGAAAGCAGCCTTTTCCGCGGCCTACTCACGCACTTGTATTTTTCTCAAGCGTTTTTCGAAAGGTACCTCTGAAAAAAAAATTTATTCTTGGAAATTGTCGAAAAAACATTCCAGAATGGTAATAATTACGTAACAAACGTCACACGAGAGAGAGGAGAGACACTTGACGCAAGTTTTTCGCCGCGCTGCTCAACCTCGCTCTTGGCGCAAGGTGAGTGCATTTGAGAAAATATTCTCCCGATCCCGTTCAATTATTGCGCCATCAAGGCGGAGAGCTGGATGCTTATTGGAACGTATCGTCGTGCTAGCGGCGGACAATTATCATTTCGCGGCTAGTGTAGAATTTATACGCAGAAACGCTAATATGAGATTTCAACGTTGAATTCATTTCCAGCTCGATGTTACACAAAACAGACGCAAATTCCGATCGTTCCTGTATCGCAAGAGACTATCTCTCGCTCCGAGCTATTTTAGATTCGCGCAAAATTAGGAGATCGAAAACGTGCAAACTGGATATCAGGCAAAAGTGTAACGAGACGCTGCTCGATCCGCCATTTCTTCGCGCTCTTCTTCAAAAGAATTCACGCGTTTCGCGCTTTACTCTGTTTTTCGCGACGTTTTTTCGGCGACGCGATTCTAGGAACCTAAAGGACCGAGAAAAGGGTAGGACCGGATCATTCTACAGTGCTTGCCTTTGTATGCATTCTCGTAGCTTACGTAAGGAAAACAAGAGAAATTGTATCATTTTGTTCTTGAGCCGGGGCCGGGTCGTCCGCGCATGTAAAACTTTCACCACGTTCATTACTAACGGGCCCGTTACGTCGACGCATGTCGGCATCGCCCCGTTATTTTGTCGTGCACGGCTTTTTGGCGGTTAAGAAAACGCCTCGTGAAATCGTCCGAGGTCTACCTATTTCGACTCTCGAAAGAATAACGCGCTCTCTCGCGTAACCGGCATAATTACGAAAATTCGGTCTCTGTCTCGCGCAACGAAACGACTAATCGCACGTTATTAATCCTTTCCGGCCTAGCAATTTCAATCGGAGTCACATGCATTGTGCTTTACGTAAAGAAGTTGACCAAGACGGCTGCAAACGGTCTCTTCAATTTCTCTTTGATGGTCGAGCTACGATCTTTAATTACAAAAGCGAACGGAATGTGTAAAAGTTGTATATAACATACGAATAATGTGTACTAATTAAGCCCGAATTTTTTATTATAAAATATGGAACATGGAATTTTATAGAATCGAATGGGTGATATTATAATGGGAGAAAATTTGTTTGCAGAATGTCGTGGAGAATCAATATTTGCGGCACCGTGGTGCTCGTCCTGCTCGAGCTGACCACGTCGGCTATGGTCCTGCCGAGGCCACCCTCGTCGCATCCTAATCGCATTCGTCAGGATCAGGACTTGTCAGCGCGCAAAGCGCTCGAAGGCAAGTCCCTTCACGGCGTCCCCGCCCGAGACATCAACATAGACAGACCCGAAGACTACAGGTATTACTATCGATATTTGCTCTTCAGACGGCCTTGGTTTTGTAGCGCCTCTCTTTCTTCATCGCGCGCTGACCGGTATCGATATTACACGCCGTCGTTGCGCTCGACAACAGTTCACTTTCGCTCGCTCGGAACCTTAGAACTAGTTTGAAATGATCCGATAAATAGTCGTCGATTGTTGTTATCGATTCATTGCAAACTCGTTCTACTTTGAGTCGATGCAAAATATATATTTGAGAAAGATCGTGATGTAGAGATTTCATGAAAGGTTTAAAGAACCTCTCTCGCGTGTATCATTTTAATGTATAAATTATATTTTATTCGAGCTCTTTTTTCATTAATATATTTATTTTTGTCAACATATATTAGAGTCAAGATGTTGATCATACATTAATATACATATATACATGTATATTAATGGATGACCCTAACATTTTGGTGTGTTATTCTATTAGACTCTAACGGCTTCTCTTTGGGAAATTCTGTCGTCTGACTCAGCGCGATTAAGAAACGATATTTGCTCCGAGACCTCGTGATTCTAAACCGCTCAAACAAAAGCGGAAAATCCCGCTCGTTCTTTCTCACCGCCAGAAAGCGGCCCAATTAGCGGCAAATGAAAAGCCGTCTTCGTTCGTCGGTGCACGAGAAACGTGAGAAACTCGACTGAGAGTAATTGCTCCTGTGTAATTTCAATGATGGTAGATCTACGTGATCGCAATACGTATCTTAAGGCATCAATACCTGAAAAGGGGGCAGAAGGGGAAGAGTAACCGAGACAATTTTGAAAGCAAAGTACCGAGCGAATAAAGCGATGAAGGCTGGTTCAAGCCGATTATCTCGATCCTTTTCTCGTGCGGCCGCAACGATCGCTGCGGTTTAATAATCGCGAATATCCGCGAAGAGGAGACATTTATGTACAATGACACTTACAATGTCGTGAAAATCGAGTAACGGCCATGGACCGCGGCTCGAAAAGCAATCTTCCGTTCGCGATGTTTATCTTACCGCTAATATCGGATTAGCTTCGATGGCATATTTTATTAATAATCGTATCCGTTACTCGCACTATATATTTACAGTTAATTTTCTGACCAGAAACGCTTTGTGCGCTTGTTTCCGGCGACTCGTGATACCGGAAAGCCGCGTGATCTTTATGCAAAAATGTGAAAATTCAATATTTTCTCTCTTGCTCTTGTAGATTTGTCGAGATCGAGTTGCGAAACGCGGACGAGATGGACGCCGCGAATCTGCAAGGTCTGGTGCACGCGATGCTGAATCAGCAGCAAACCAGCGAGCAGCCGCAAATACCGAGCGATCCCGGATATCCGAATCCCGAGGTAATCCCTCATTCGATTCTCGGCGTGCGCGACATGGGGCTGAGTCCAAACTATCGGCTGGACACCTTCGACGACGACAAGCGAGTCCTGTTGAGAACATCGCCGAAACTGCAGAGCCTCGACGAGAAGCTGTACTACTTGAAGAGCAGTCGACCTAGAGTCTACGTAAACGTGCGTGGACACAGCGGCTCCTTCCGCAAGGAAGCTGTCTCGCCGACCTTGACGGTGACCCCGAGTGAGGGTGCGGTGGGATACCTCAGGGTGACGCGACCGTTCGAGAGGCAGACCGACTGGAAGACGCGAGACAAGAAAGCTCGACCGCCCAAAAAATTCGATCGTCGCGTGGATGGCGTCGTTTCGTCCAAGAGCCAGGAGGTAGATAATAAGACAAACGATCAAGCGACATTGTACGAACGCGTGGACGATCCGTCAACCACGGAGAACTCCATGGTCACGTCCAGCGAATTGCCCAAGCAGATACCTGCGCCGCCCAGCAAGGTTCGGTCTCTGATGGCGCAGACCACACCTGTACAAAGGTACGCGTTCAGGAGAACGGATATCTTGCCGGGATACGGCTTCATCGAGGAATAATTGAATAATCGAATAAAAACTGGCATGAAATTGGTTTCTTCGCGAAGAATGCGAATGCGATCACGCATGTTTTGCGATAGCAAAGAATTTTGCACTCGTGCTTAGGAGCATGAAAGTACAAAAAAATAGAACCAAAAAGAATTGCGACAAAACATTTTATTTTATAAAGTACTTATTCACGTATTGCGAGCTTTATAAAGAGCGCTAATAATTATTTTCCCGAATTTGTTCGTTTTTTACATAGTAATCAAATTAAAATTTGTAAATCACGACATTTTCCAATGATCACGAAACTTTAGAAACCTCGATGAGGATTAGCTGTGATTGCACGAAAAAATATTATCTCGTCTTGAGAATCTAATATCATTAAAATTCACGTTGAATCATCGGCCTTAAGAGCTTAATTTACGCTGGGAATATGACAACTTACGGTATGAATATACATATAAGAATACTATATGTATATAAATATTATTAATATACATAAGAGTACTACACATATATTTATATACAGATTAATATATGTGTGCTTAAAATATATAAAATCGCCTAATATAAAATTAAGGCAATAGAATAATATATATTAACTTGCCACGATAAGTGAAAAAGTATGCACGCGCTGATAAAATATTTTTATTTTCTAATATGTTTGGCAATTCAATTTTTATCTTTGACGAAAAGAGATTTGATGAAACGCTAGATATATTATAATGTAAATTGGAAAGAAAATATTAACAGAAGCTTACCTGCTCTGTCTTTAACGTGAGCTCGATGAAGATCTGCTGTAATTTTTCGTTCACGAAATTGATGCAGAACTGCTCGAAGCCGTTTTTCTCAAAGATCTCGAAGCCGTATATATCTAAAATTCCGATCTCATATCCGTCCGTGTTTGTCTCCATGGCAGAATTAACTTTCTGCAAAATTGTCAATTACCCGATTAAGAGAGATCTAAACATCTTTTATAAAATTTTATAATAATTTTAGATAAAGAAAAGTTATCGATGAAAGTGGATATATCAAATATATTTTTGTCAAAAAAGATCAATTCGCTTTTTTTCACAAGAGAAGAGATACGTTCAAATTATCTTCCATAAAAGATAGATTTATCGTAAAAATTTTAAATACTACAATTATTATTAAAAATATCGTTTTTGTATTTATTGCTGTAGAATAAAACGCAGCAATTAACGTAGGACATATTTTTCCGTGTTAGATGTAGCATTGAGACAAAGTCTTTTGAATGAATTTTAAATACTCCGTCACACCTTGACTAGATAATCGAAAAGTCTGGCGTAGATATCTTTTGCTAAGGCATCCCTCGTATAAAGCGCCTGTTCTACATTCAACGTCACGTCCACACTCTCAGATTGACTTCCCCATTTTGACTCGAATTCTCGAGAAATCAGCTTGTGCGATAGCTGGTCTGCCGAAATTCCAAAGAGATAAGCTGGAAACTCGAGAACTGAAAATATATTTTTACATATAGTTAGGAGAAATTTATGGCAGAAATGTAAATAATAATATTATAATACACACATATAGATATATATTACATTATTAAAATTAATTTATCTCTTAGACCAACTGATAGGACACGATAACTTATAGGTAGATTAATCATGCGATTTTATATTTATAAATAGATAAAGTTAGATATTAATAATATAACAGATAAATTATATGTATAATTAATCACTGTCGTTTTTTTCTTTCTTAATAGAAAGAATGTGTCTTACATTGCTTATCGGCTATTTGCGAATAATTGCCGTTTTCCGCAAACTGTACATTTCCCACATGAAGTACCCCAGCTACCAATTTGAATACATCCATCACTTCGGTGTCTTTTATACCCATAACGCTTAATGCTGTAAACGATATATGATTATAAATAACAAATGAGATCTGTTAATTAGGAGAAAAAGAAGAAATTGTATTAAAATAATCGTAAAACATTAAATTATTAGTCATTCAATTGCGCAGAATTTAATCAATAAATTATAAGAGATAGGATTTAATCATCTTACACACCTTTAAGGGTTTCCTGAAAATCCCGCGCGTCGTTCGTGCCGTCCACTTTATAATTGCCACCATAACTCAAATATTGATAATAATCGAGATCCGTTAATCCAAATTCCGCTGAAAAATTTAAACGTTTAATTATTATCTTTTCAAACTAATTTTATTTGTTTACGTCAATTATATTATATTCGTCAATTATATACTCACTTTTCATCTCCTGATTGGCGCCTGTCGCCAGCTGATAAAATATATGGAAATTTCGCTCGCCGGGATTGTGACAGGTTACTCTCGATTTTTCCAAAAGAAAATTCGAAATTTTGCCACCGTTTGGCTGACCACCTGAACCAAACTGCATCTCCACGTATTTTCCCTGAAAATACGTATCGAGTTTTTCCTTCGCACTCTTGTTCACGAAATAACGAAATCAGTGAAAATTAATATGGATCCGCATACGTACAAATCTACTACTGTTATTGTTTCTCACGGTCTTTGCGTTGCCAAAGGCTTCCAAAAGCGGGTTTGATTCCAGGATCACGTCCTTTACCCTCTGCACTTTTTTGCCGCCACCGCTCACCCTTGCTACATAGGACATTATGTATTTTGCGGCAACTGTTTTCCCAGCGCCAGATTCACCGCTACGAAATAAATATTATATTTGAAGTATGAATAATAAATACGTTTTCTTCGATACAAGGATATATATTAACGAAAAATAAAGCCCCAACATATTTTTTATACAGAAAATTAGTAGATAATTTTATTGCAAATATCACAGTTACCTTATAATGACGCATTGACTTTCGTTGTCAATTAGCATGTTTCTATACATGCCGTCTGCCAATCCATAGATGTGCGGTGGATTTTCGTACGGTGCCTAAATGATAATGACAATAATTTCATAATTAAAGTGATATAAAAGTTTTCTTGATGCGAAGAGAATAGTACTTACCGCGCCTTGATATATCTCGATCTCCTTCTCTCCGAAATACGGCATCTGCTTGAAAGGATTGACCGATACCAATACAGGTCCGATACATGTCTGATACGGCAGTTAAGAAGCGTTTCGCAAAAATTTATGTGTCTTGATTTAATCAAGTTAATGTGATACACGTTCCAGAATTTGTACAAATTTTTTGAACGAGAGATAATAAATTCTCCGATAGTTTGCAAATCAAATGGATAGAGCGAAAAAGGATACGAATATGTAATCGTCCATATATCTTTTTTTGAGATTCTCGATGATGGCATCCTCGTTGATCTTCGGCAGGAGGACCATGTCGTCCACCCCGGAAATTTTGACATTTTGACTCTGCCAGTGGTACACCTGAAAGTAAATTTAAATTAATTGAATGTGTGTAAAAAGAATTTTACGCTGTTGCAGAATCGATGAAAATTTTATTAATTACGAATGAGATGACGTACGAACGTCATCCACAAATCCAATTACTGATTTTCTGTATCGTGAATATCGCAAGCGTGCTCATTCGTTCCGACATTTCACGGATCGCCCGATTTATCGATCGTTTCCGTTCTTCTTTTAGCAGAGGTTCAATATGCCCTCTTTCAACGCCCTTTTACCACAATGTAGCTTATAATAGGCGTTATACTTAACGCATTATTTATATATAGCGATTTTTATAAACAGGCTTGACATATTAAAGAATTGATGTCATAGTACTCTGCCAGAAACGCGTTCTAAAATTTTATATTTCTTAAAAGTCTAATTTTTATTAAAATATTTTTATTTATTTATTTTGGATCGCAATAAAAAAAAGTCAATACTAGGATTGCATACATCAACGTAAAGTTTTACACACATTGAGATTTTATATCAAAGAATCTTCTCTCTCTCTCATTTCTTTACGCATTCTATTTTATTTAATTAAGTAATTTTGTCCCTCCTCCCCTTTCCTCTCTCTCTCTCTCTCTCTTTTGTGATTACGTAAGCGATTTGCATAAAAGAAACAGTGCCTCGAGTGAGAACTGGTTGTATAGAAATAGCTTAAGAATGGAAATTTTGACGTGTGAAAGAGAGAGAAACGAGCATTCCCGGTTGCACATGCGTCGGGAAATGTGAGAGAAATCGAAGTCAGCGCATACGGAGACTTCCGGTCGCGTGATTCTCTTTCGACGACATCCATATAAAGGAGAATCGAATATAGCGCAACGTAAGATAGTGCTTCCGTGACCTTCCCTTTCTCGAGGGAGCATCAATCTTAATTGCATTTTAAACGAGGCGATTCGTATAATCCATCGTAGAAAGTCGGTCAAAGTCAATTAACGGATTATACGGATTAATACAAGCGTATATTGATTACGGTCTTGTAGACCGTAAATTGTATTAAAGCTGTGTGTATATATATGTATATTTTATAATAGATAGCAGAGATGGATCAGCTAACATTTTGAGAAAATGTATGTAGCCATAGAATCCGTGTAATTCCCTTCCCTCTCGTTCTCTCTAGGGATGGTATCGCTATCGATCGTGCCATATGTCACCGCATCGTTGACATTTCGGTCCAAGAGATCGATTTATACCGGCAGAACAATTTGTGTAGATGCAACACGCGAATGGATTCACAAACAGACTATAACGAACGACAGCTGAAAAAGTCAGAAAAAAGGAACGAGAGAGAAATGTCGATTGGCAAAAAGCGGGAACAGAAACCAATAATGTCCAGATGAACGAGATGAATGGACTCGCTTCCCGCTTCTCTCATCGTCGCAGTTTCAATGATGGACAAATTTTGTCAACACAATTTAAACGACCGGTCATCAGCGAAGAGGGCTACTGCGAGGTCGGCTAATTATGACTGATGGGGCTACTGACCGCGCCATCGATCGCATAACGTTCCCTCTTGTTGTACGACGCGTGCCATACTACTAGAGAGCAGAGAGGCATGATTTCACGGCTTCCGGCGCAGCCGGCGCAATGAAACTGTCTGTTCGTTCACCGCAGTTCCGCTGCCGAGGCAGCGGTCGACGAGATATCGTTGTTGTCGTCGCGAATGCCGTATATTTCACTCGAGAACACTTGTCGCAATGTATCATTTTAGTCCTCCACAAAAGAGAAAAATTTAATCCATCTATAACATTTTGTATTTAAATATCATTAGGATCTGAATTATTATAAATTTTTATTCTATATGATTCTTTTATTTTACAGAATTTTTTAATTCAACCAATGATGAATTGCCACAGATAAGAAAAAGTCGCGCTTGGATCTGAAAGATTCAAGAAAAAGTCTTGTCGCAGTGTATCATTTTAGTTCTCCACAAAAGAGAAAAATTTAATCCATCTATAACATTTTGTATTTAAATATCATTAGGATCTGAATTATTGTAAATTTTTATTCTATATGATTCTTTTATTTTACAGATTTTTTTAATTCAACCTTCCCCAATGATGAACTGCCACAGATAAGAAAAAGTCGCGCTTGGATCTGAAAGATTCAAGAAAACGTCTTGTCGCAGTGCATCATTTTAGTTCTCCACAAGAGAAAAATTTAGTCTATCTATAATATTTTGTATTTAAATATCATTAGGATCTGAATTATTGTAAATTTTTATTCTATATGATTCTTTTATTTTTTAATTCAAGCTTCCGATAATAAACTACCATAAATAAGAAAAAACCACACTTGGATCTGAAAGATTTAAGAAGAAATCTTTCTTTCGTAGATAACTAAAAACGAAAGAAAAAATTTAATCCAGCTATGACATTTTGTATTTAAATATCACTAGGATTTAAATTATTGTAAAATTTTATTCTATATGATTCTTTTTTATCTTATAAAATTTTTTAATTCAAGCTTCGGGTGATAAACTAGCATAGATAACAAAACCGCGCTTGGATCTGAAAGAATGTGTAAAGTACGTATAATATTATTGTATAATCGCGCGCGATATCGTACATTTTTTTGATTGAAATGTTGTGTTATTTCTATCGATTCGAAACCTCATCACTCTGATTCGAAGCACATTCATCTACGCAGGAAGTTGTCTAACCAAATGATAAGACAATCTCTTGTTATCGATAAGCAAAATTGGATAATCGATATGATACCAGAGTGTATCACGAAATATTCATATGTATAAATCTGAAAAATGATAATAACACAGTGCTTTTTTAAAGTTTAATTTTGACATTAAATTTCAAAGTTTATCCGTCAGAAATGTGACAAAGATCTTTAAATAATCTATATTGACGTATGAGAGAAAATGCTTCTTCTAACAACGACTCAAGAGCTGAGGAGCGTTAGATCTATTCATTAAAAATAATCTCTGAGAAATAAATCTCGTGACTCACAGCAGGTGGAGACGTCCGTTGATAGAAAATGATACACCCTAGAATTTTCTCAGAAGGATTATCTCATGGCATTGCGGAAAACGTGCGGAGTTATGTTAGAATATACCAACTTGCAGTTTCTCGGACAATAAGACGCTATTTCGTGCACAGGAAGGGCTCGATTCGCGTCTCTCTCTCTCTCGGCCTTGTTACCACTCATCCTTCGAAGCGATTAACAATGCCACGATTATAAGCACGCGATGCAAGGTCGCGCGCGTATGTTATCGTCTCGTTAGATTATATGTTTGCCCGTGTCTCTGATAAGGACGTGTTGGCGTTGCTTAATTCGCTGCGATAACGATCTTTCTCTTTTGCAAACGCCGCTATAAAACGCCGGTAATTATTCTCGAAAGAGATGGAGCTATGACATTATGTCATTCCGCATCCTCCTCCAAATGATTCGAATTAAAATAGTCGATCTAATTATATCATCGCGCGATGCGATATCATTTATAGGAAAAGAAGATAAGATTTGCACTCTAACGTTACGAATAAAAGCGAATAAAAATCGATTAATTCGTTCCTCGTGATGATTCTTTGAAAAAAAATTACATTCTCTTCCCCATCGCTTTAAAATAAATGCGCTTATCGATCCATCGGGCATCGATGGTACGTCATCAAAGTCTAACAGGATGTTCCATTAGATCGGTCGGTGTACGCAATGTGCATAACCGTAAAATTCTCGGCGCGTAATAACGGCCGTAAAGGTTTTCTTAGAAGGTACGAGAGAGAAAGGGGCCGGAGTATTCACGCCGATACGCATACCTTATTGAGGAGGGCTTTAAGATACGTCATTATACACGCATCAGTGACGATTGGTTCACGTCGCTCTGATTTCTCGCATAGTCGCGATGGTCTATTCAGATTGCTACAATTGAAGAGAATTTCGTCTCATGGATAAAACTGTCGGGTAATATTGTATTAATCACGGAAATCATGAAGACGAATGGCATTTATAGTAGTTGGACGTTGAATGCATCCGGATTCTTGACTAGGTCGGATTCCTAACTATTGTAACAAACGTGCGGCAATCTGGGAGAGAATATATTCCATCAGAAATATATTTGTGCGAAATATAAACATTTAAAAATATATTGTATTTGAAAATGCTTTTGTAAAAGAAAAAACGAAAATCCTTTGGCCTTGGAACGTAATTGAATAATTGTACACTGAAAAAAAGGCTTGGTTATAATAATCCAAACTTGATAAATGTTACCCACCGCTGTGGTGAAATAGTTTCAACTAAACGTATAGGTGATTAAGACGAAATTATTTAATTATTTTTAATATTTAGTGAACTCAATTAAACGTAAAATATTTATAACTATTTTTGGAAAATGTTTATAACTATTACTAAATATTTTGTTATTATTATCATACTTGATGATAAAAACTAAATATTTCAAAAAATGCATTACTAAATGCATCTCATAGATTTACCCAGAATTTTTTTTTCAGTGTAAACGGCCTATTCAGCCTCATGCACTTGCCTAACTTATGCGACGTATGCTGAGCACGCAGTCGTTTCTTTGACCGTTGAAGCCGAATAGAGAGATCGCCTATCGAGGTTCTTCCGACGAGATGTCTACCTTACTTAAACAAAGTGAGGAACATCGCGTAGAGGAAAAGAAAAAGGCGCGAACTAGTTCAATGAACCTGTTAAAGTCCATCGTGACTCATTGTGAGGGACGCGCGCGAGGCAATGCTATAATCTTGTTTTGTAAATTGATTAAGAAGCGATCGAAACGCGCGTATTGCAACGGAAATCGCTGCTTAGCAATTCTCTGACAAATAAGTATCAATTATTTTTGTATCTTTTGTTAAAGACTTTGTTATCGAAAAGTTCAGATCCAATATTCTGGGATTTCTGGGACAAACAAATCGATTTTAAATATCCTCCATTACTTCTTATATTAATTTTGAAGATATCATTAAGACAATTTTAATATTTCGACAATTTCTGTGACTCAGTGATTTAAAAAATCCAAAGCTTTGATGATTAATAAATTTCTCGGAAACGATCGCTCAACCGATGTGTATCAAACACGTCATTGACGTTCCATTTATCCTCTCGCGAACAATTTATAGGCCATAGTCCTTGTGTGAGACATAATGACGATGACGTCGATATAAAATAAGATAATTATCGGTTTTCGATTAATTCCAAGTCGTCTGCGCAATATCCTCCCCGAGTTGACGAAACGTAACGTCGAGAAGGTTGCATTTTTTTTTTAACACAAAAACAATCGATCATCCTTGCTTTAGGAATGTGTTTTTCTGCATCACGTGCCAAAGCATTTCGTTCTTGCCATTGAGCTACGAGAAAATAGTATTTTCAAAGAAGAAGAAAGAAGCGATAGCCCACTTGGTCATTCATTCTTTACAAGATCAATTTCTCTACGCGATTATATTTTTTAAATTTTATATATGGATTATATTATTTAATAATAATTATTTAATAAATATTTTATATATATAATTATATTCTTTTGTCTTCATATACTTTTCATGGCAAAAACTAATTAGCTAACGATATAAACAAGGGCGAGATTTTTCTATATAATTATTAATCTAATTTATATATAATCGTCAAAGGTAAGATCTCTGGCAAGGAAATATTTCTGACGTCACTCGACCACAAGAGAAACTTCATTACTCACGATCCAGGAGTCAAAGCGTGTGAGACAATCCGAGCTAAGTATTTAAAGTTTATTCCGAGGTCAGATTGAATATGACAGAAAACATATTTATATTTAAGATTCGCTAGAATTTCAAAAAGAGGTCACATCGTAGGGAAATAAATGCAATAAAATATTGCGCAGAGATCTATTACATTACTTATTTTAATGTAATTTAAAAATTTGACTTTTTTATTATCATTAGATAATTATATTTCTTTCATTTAACTATACTGCTCTATAGTATATATTATTACGAATAAATAACAAATAAATAATATACACTATAAAATGACGATTTTCATAATATTATGTAATTCTGTATTATTTATTTATATATATAACTAAGAAAATACTTTGGAGCCGGGATTTTTGATCAAGAAGAAGACTTCCTGAAAAATCAACGCAATTTCGCTATTTAATTTTCAATTACCATGTCGTCGCGAAATTGAAGGTCTTCCAGACGTTGCGCCAAGTGAATTGCTTAACTGTGCTTCAGCCGCCTCGAATCATGTCGTCGACACACGTAACGCACGTGGCACACACTGAGGACGATGATCACTGTATCCTCCAGCTCTGCACCGAGCACGATGACACGGACATGCGCCCGATGTCGACGGCTTCGTAGTCCGTCGCGGACTGAATGTTCGCCTTCGGTGAGTCACAGAGAGTGCCGGTAGGTAAAGTATCAGCTAGAAGCAGACTCGTCACTCTTCGCCTTTATAAGAATTAACTGCCCAACGTGAAGATCACATCGGTATCGCGTTGAGTCCGCCGTTGATCTGGCCATCTGGATCCTTCACGCTATCCTCCCCCTTTCTTATCAAGTATATAAATAATTTTCAAATTATTTTACTCTTTATTATATACATCTATAGAGTACAAGTCTCATATTTTAATATGCCAATATAATGCATTTGATATATTTTTCTTGATTTTCCATAAGAATTTATTTCTGTTAATCAAATATAAATTTTTATAATAAAATACTAGAACAAGTTTTAATTGAATTGACAGCAAAGTATGCTTTTTCACTCTGACAAAATAATAAACAAAATAGATCAGATTAAAATCTACATGTAATATTAAAAATATTAGATTTGATTAGAATTATCAAAATTTTTACACACAAAAAATTAAAAAACAGCAATTGTATTCTATTTATTGTATTAGAAAATGAGATATCTCTCGTAAATAATGCACTTTCGGAAATTATACCAGAGAAAAAAAATGATGCTTATTTTTCAGCAAGGAATATATAATATCGATTTGTAATCTATCTATATAAAATACCTAGATAAAATCTATGTAGATAAAATCTATGTAGGTATCTTTATAGATAAATCTCTATAGAGAATTGAATATTTTTCATCATACATATTTCGGGATTTATCTCGCATGTGTGTAAAAAAAAGAGGGATGTAAAATTGTACTTATATTTAATCAGGCCAATTCATCGATGTCGCGCGAAAGACAACTTGTCTAAAGGGGAAATCGGCATACATTTTGATGTGAAAGTTAATTCGATACTTTTTTTCATGTTTGTGTATACATATCGTGGTAAGACAACCGCTACAACGATTGTGTCTCGGCATTAGTTGTTAGAGAAACATCGATAGCAAGTAGCACTCTCCTTTCACGGACAGGCGTAGTCACCGTGTCGCGTTTTCTTGCGCACTTATGTCAGGTTGCGTTAATTCAAGGCCGCGGTTAATTCACTTTCCATGGATGAACTCGTCCCAGTTTCGCGAGATACGATCTCCTAATTTCCATGATGTAATTAAGCGATTATGCAGCTACTTATCAGAAATGAATATTTCAGAGATCGAGCTAATGCTTCGCGTGAGAATCGATTTATTAATTTGGCGTTCCGTGATCAAAGAAAAATCAATATTATCTAGACATACATTTGATACAAATGATGAAGGAAGAATCGGAGCAGCCAGATTGACTTTTAGAATTCGTGATGACGCGGTGAATCATTATTATATCCGCGCTATGTATTCATACTCGTGGTACTATAAATATATCTATATCGACTAAATGATATCTTCGCTTTTAAATTACAGTGACTAATAATAAGTAAGGCGTTGTTGCGATTTTTCGTTATCATCATCACCGATTAGATTATTTCACCATCAACTCTAGTATCTTTATCAATACTGTTACTTACTCATATTTTAGTAAATATTTAAGTAACCATTAGCGATAGGCTACATATGTAGATTAATTTTTTTGATGCAACATGTACTTTGTATATGATTTCTATTTTATCTTTATTGGAAAGAAATATCAAAAGTTTGAATATACGCAAGAATCGGTCGAATTTTTACAAACATCATAAATTAAAGAGAAAGACAAAGAAAGAGAGAAAAAAAGAGAGTTTTATAAAGCTCTAAACGACACTTTATTACATGTCTCATTTCGCTCCTTTGCAATGAAATGTCTCGTTTATTCATGCATGCGATACAAAATTTCAAGGACTAACAGACCAGAAGAAAAAACGCATCCCCTCATACGACTTGAATTGTTCGCTACAATTTGCAAGCGTACAAAAAGTGTACATACGAATGGAGATTGTAGAAAGATTATCATCGTTATTTCATTTTTGATTAGCGCAGAGCTCCATTTCCGTCGTCGCGTCGGCCGTTTTTTAATTAACATTGCATTTACATCCACTATCTCGCAATTTGTACACAACAGTAGTATATATTTAGCCCTCTGTTTTAATTATTCGCGCACGCGCGTATAAAGGTTCGGTTAAAATTCACTTATGTGTAGCAACTACAGCGAATATATAAATTATATATTCTTACGTGTTAATTAGTTATCAAATAAATATCTAACAAACTAATCCCGAGAACCTTAAAAAGTTAAACTATTGAAGGTAACGCGGTAGGCTAAATGTACATGACTTGTATGAAAGTCTGCGCATTATTGGCAGCGCAAAATTAAGTAACAACGTGACATATAAGTTCGTGTTCAGTATCAAGTACGATCAATCAGTGATTATGTATATCGGAAAAGTATCGAGAATTTTATCGATTCGACAAAAGAAAAAGTTTGCATTTTTCGTTACAATCATGCGAAAAGCTAGAGACATTCGTCAAAATCAAACGCGCGACGCGCGTTTCTCGCCAGCAGTATCACGCTATAATTTTAAGTAAAGAATTATACCGCTGTTTGCGATCTCGTTACAACACATCGCGTTACGCTGCAATTTTACAATAAGGATGAATCGCGACCTACGATATTAATGTCAACTGAGAGAGCGAGAAGGACAAAGAGAGAGAAAGAGACAGAGAAAGAGAGAGAGATAATAGAAAAATCTTATCCGTACGAATATCGTAAAAGGGGGGAGATATTTTACTATAAATCTCATATCTGCGCAACTATATGTCGTACAATGTCCTTAAAATATCGTATCTATAATATAGGATTACACATATTTTTTTAAAAGAATTTGGAATTTCTCCTTTCTTATACGAAAGATTCAAATCAGGGGCTATCTCTACGATCTATCAACTATTTCGATTTAGTTGAAATCTTCGCCGAGCGTTTTTCGAAATTAAATATAAGTTTTAAGTCGCTGATATTACTTATATAACGTTTGATACCAAATTCACCACCAATAATAATAATTACAAATTGTAATCTAAATTATTCGAGAAACATATTTTTCTTGCGGTGTATATATATCTTTTTGGAACACGTCCCGCATATATCGTCCTATTGTTGCGCAAATACCACGCGATCCGCCAACATCTCACGCTTTTAACATTGCGGAGAATTTTTTTCGATCTTATATACAGTTGTGAGAATAACGCGCGTATCGTCTCTATGATAATTTTATCTTACTGGAAGAGTTTTAAAAAGTATATCGCACAGAAGCTATGCCACGTCACGATAATCTTATAAACTCAATGTTACTCCATCCATTGTATCAAACAATTGTCTATTACCATAGATTTAGACCGACTGTCTACTTGAAAGTTTTATTCTCTGAAGAGACTCTCAATAGCAGTGACTTTGCGCGATAATTACAATCAGGGATTCTGTTTCTCAAAGAGCTTTAGAATTGAAAGTTCCCAAGAGTGCATAGTCACTGAAATTCAATGTTGAATTCAGCTGTATTCTTGAAAATGTTATTACCGAGAGTCGCTTCTGACAAGTATAACTTTCACGACTTGAAAATTAGGAATTTTCTTTTCTTTTCTTTTCTTCATCAAATAATTTTTATTCGAAATATTATTTGACGCGTGATTGTTGATCGTGTGTAGTATTATCCAGATTAAATGAACAAGTAGTACATGAAATTCTCGCGTTTCGCAATCTGAATTCTGTGCGCGTAGTCTTTATCCTTTCCATTCTTAGTCTTCTTATATCGATCAGTCCAACGAGCTGGTATTCTTAATTAATAACTAGAATTACATTATATTGCAATTGACCTCCATTTATTTATACAGTTAACTTTTATCGCCCGCGATATTCTCCTGTTCGAAAACGAGAAGCAATTCAACGAAACACAATTCTATACAAGATAAGGATTTTAATCTTTGTGTTTCAATTACCCAATTTAGGTAAAATATAAATTTTGATTTAAATTAATCTCATCCCAGTCAATTTAAGGCGCACAAGTTTCTGAGATTTTGCGATCACCAGAGATGCGTAGTTTTCCCGACAACGTTAAATAGGAGAGATTTTTTATTTAGTTTAAGCGATGATAAACGCGAAAACAGCAAAAGATTGATGATCAATATTTCAGGAAGGCTGAAAAAGATCCGCAAAGTCTTATAAACTTTTACGCCCCCGCTGTTAGCAATGATATATTTTGTCTTTCGCACAATTACCATTCTAATTTCTTAGAATCGTTTGTGCTCGATCGATTCCCTTTTTTTCATTTACATCGCAAATATCGTCGAGCGACGAAAAGCGTCGTTTCAGGATTTGTTTTAGAAAGTTTTGATGAATTTTTATTTCTCACGAACAGGAGATCGCGGCATAAAATGGATTCATTTATTTAATTTTTGCTTTATTCTTTTATCTCCTTCCCTCGAGTCACCCCATTTTCGTTCAGCTTAGAGCGAATCCGATGACACGAAAGAGTGTAAGACAGCGTAGGCACTTTTAGGAAAAAAGGACTGATGAGATGAGACTGCGTGTCCACTCGAGAATTAAAAGGTCTTTTTATTCTCAAGAACGACTATATAAGACTGTAATCAAGAGATTCGAAAGTTACAAATTGTCTTTGAAGACTTTTATTACCGATACTTTCGAGTAAAACGCTCGAGCGGACATTCAGTTTATGGCATAAGACAAATCAGGACCTGCTCTTATAGAAAAAATATACATGCAAATGTATTTCATTATACATATAATTCTGCAAGGCTTCGAAAACTATATATCCTGTAAAATTGAAAATTAACGTGTGCGCACGCTTGATAATTGTCCCAATCTATTTTTTAATTCCGTTCAATCTCTATCGATTTATTTGTATTCACGCAATTATGTAAGATGCAATAGTGAAAATTAAAAAGTAAATCTGCTGTTCTAAAATTCCTTATAACTATAATCATCTTTGTTCATCTATTAAATGCAATTTACGGAGGCAGGTCCTGACAGATGTAAATTCTTTCGTACAAGACATGTCCTTAAGATCTTGTCAAGAATTTGTATGCTGTGACGAAAAGAGTATATTTTATACTCTCGCGATATAGAATAAGATGATGAGACAATGTTAGATTACGCACATCAAGCGCACATCCGAATAAGAAACGAAAAAATCGACAGCGGATAAATCAGCGGGAAATCTTGCAAATTTTTTCAACATTACCACCAATGCAATATTTTTGCCACCTTTTACTGTTTTCGTACTAGAGCTGCACGTATATAGCCTACGATTATCTACGAAACGATTGCTTTTCGTTGACCATTTAAAATAATCTAAAGTCCTTATAAATACGTAATGTCACTTCTCACATTGGCGACTTGTGTATATATGTACATATACATATAGTATGTATATATATACATATACATATATATATTACGTGTTCATTTTGTATGTATGTGTTATGTGCTCTCTTCTTCGCGTCTCTCTCTTCACAATGTCAAAATACTTTTGTATTTATATCAGCGTGGCATTGCGTGTTTTATGTCCACGACACATGGAGAAAGCTTCATGTCTAGAGAGCAGTCTTGTCCTTTACAATAACATGATAGGCCATTCGATAATCAGCATCACACTAATATCCATCCGAGATTCCGAAAAGTATCGTCCGCATGTTCCGAACAAAATTAAACATTTACAATCGAATTAAACATTACAATCGAAATTCGTAATGCATTTTTTAAAAGTAATGACAAGATTAGAGTATTGCAATGTAATGAATGTAAGATGTCATTATAATTTTATTCTTTATAACGAAAAAAGAATCTTATCGTTTGATTTTCTCTTCTATATAAACTATTTTCAAAATAAATAATTCGTTTAATAAATCATTGTCACAACAGAAAAGAACTTTTTTAATAATTTCCAACAATTGTTTAAAAGTTGAAATTCAATATTTAAATTAATATATATCAATTCCATTTTTATATTGTTTTCACCCATTTCATTAATTAAATAATAACGTTCTCTCTGTTACATTGCAATATATTTTAGTAGCGATTATTATTTCATAAAACTGATGAAAATTCAATACCATTTGCTTCTCCAGATATGCATCTTGTTGAAATAGCGAGCAAGTCAACAGTGACTCGTATATGACTCGAATGTACTAATAAAAAATTAGAAAAGTCGGTGAAATAAAAAGCATTGTAAAAAATTGAGATTAAAAAAATAGTTTGAATTAAGTAATATATATATAAATAAATAAAAATTGAAACTAAGAGAATAGTTTAAGAAAAAAAAATTAGATCGCATAGGTAAACATAATTCTATACATACATTCTGTTTACACGATTACATACAGGTTTTTGTACAATTCCTTTTTTTTTTTTTTTTTACAAAATTCTGATTTTTCGTCTCGAATCGAATGGAATACGTTTCTCGGACTTCAAAGTCGTACTCCGATTAATCTCTTCGACACGATGCTTTTTGTTTTTCCTCTGCCTTCCGGTCTATCTTTTTAGCCTTACGATAACACTCAATCTTCTCGGTTCGAAGCACTCACTCGCTCGTGCGACCAAGCTGCGACGCGACGGCGCGCAACGGAGAGGGAGAGGGGGTGGAGAGGGAAGAGAGAGAAGGCGCACATTCTTTTCCGCGACTAAACCGTAAATCTCTCAGTCACGAGTCACGTCCGCGACTTGGCACTGAAGGGAGAGAGAGAGCTATGCGACGACATAGGACGACCTCGGCCCGGTCATCTTGTCGCATCAGAATAGGCCCAGCTTGGTCCGCAGGAACTCCTTAATCGGAACGTAGTATTGGCTCCTTAAGGCCACCATTTCTGGCGTTTTGCGCAAGCTATTGAACAGCGTCGTGTCCGTCTCAAACACCAGAACCGTCACGATAAACAATACCGTGATCGTGAGCATGAACGCCGGTATAAAGAGTCTGATCACATGCAGACTCTTATGTCTGAGTTTGCCGCTCGCCACGCGCCGAACGCCCTGATGCTGCTGCTGATGGTGTTGTTGTTGCTGAAGAGAGAGCTTGGAATTTTGTAGCTTCTGCATCTTCGGTACCGGCGTGACCGAGCGGCTGTGCGGCTTGCCGGACGCGTCCAACAGCTGGCTCTCCGACGACGAGTGATCGAAGGAGTCCCTGAAGTAATAGTCGTTCGCCTCGCCCTCATGCTGACCGACTGAAACAGAAAGAATACGATCGATGCTATTGGATAGTTGCGTCAGTGGACGAGTTGCGTAAGGGACATTACAGGTGCGATTTTGCTCCACGATTGATTAAAATCGCATTTATGAGGTTAACGCGAGATTTTCCGCGATAAATAATTAATTCTGTGTATGTGTACATATGTGCGATAATCTTTTCATTCATTTATAATATCATATTGGAAACATATTGATAACATTTTATTATTGAATATTCCATTATTTTATTCAAATTGCAATTTTAAGAATTTAATTTGAAAAAATGTTACAAAAACATTTTATGTCGCGAGCGATAGCACGTTCAGGTAAATTAAATCGTGACATAAAATATGGATCATCAATTTTTACAGAAATCTTTAAACAGAGGAAATCTCGCGGAGGAGATCAAACACAGACGACTGTTACACGTAAATTTACATGCGTGCACTCTTGTAATTATCTTATAGTACGATTGATATTTTGTCGATAAAATCATCGTTCTCGACTTGGCTATGTGAGATAAAGATTTTTTCTAGAATTTCGTAAAATTTATTCAGGATAATCGAAAGCGGTTATCCGATAGCCAATCGACAAACGACGATCGAGTGTGCAAAATATCTCGCGAATCTATTATAGGGGAGATATTGTCTTGACTTTTATTATACGTAACAGACGCAAGCCCATGCAAATCGCAGTATTGGAAGCGTAACATAAAGGAAGACGACAGAAGAAACACAAAGCAGAATCCAACGACGACATACACGCAAGATATAGGAGAGGAGATACCGAACAAAATTGAAATAGAGGAAGAGGAAATAAAAAACGTTCTCTTTCATCCTGGGATCTCTCGGGGCGCTCTTACCTCCTGCCTTCTGTCGATCGAATCCGTTCGACAAAACTGACCTGCCGGCCAGATTCGCGCAACCGTTGGCGGTCTTCGTCGTCGTCGTCATCGTCGATCCGCGGCCGTCGAGCTCGCTTACCTCTACGCGCGTGTTTTTATCGTCGCGTGCGGGACTCTTTTTGATCGGGATGCGTCCGTTGGCGCTCACCGGCGCCTTGGAGCTCTTGATTATCAGCGCGGTCGACCGCACCACCTTCGGGCTCCGCTCGTTAATTAGGGCGTTAATACGCTGCCGCACAACGTGCTCGATGTCGCGACCCGCCAGCTCCTCCGAGCCTATCACTATTTTCTGACTGTACAACGGTTGCGGTCGGTTCAGCGTGCTCTTGGGAAATTTCAGTTTGGCTTTCGCACGGTTTGTGATGATGGTGTTGGAGGTGGTGGTGGTGGTAGTAGTGGTGGTAGTGATGGTAGTAGTAGACGTGTGGGTGGCACTCGCATGCGTATCATTTTCGTCTACGGCTAAAAGAACAGAAAGAAAAGAGGAAAACAAATCAACCGAGGGTCTAAAAAAAGCCAAAAAAGCGGCGGCGATCGTAAAAAAGGGGGATGGTTCTTGTCGGCTGCGCAAACGAACATTGTCGATGCACGATCGACTTGTCCAATTTATTGAGCAATGCAAGTGGACGATAATTCAATTTACTTGACGCTTGGAGTTCGAGCTCCGCTTTTTAACAAAGAACGAATATATGTCAGCTTTGTAACTTTCTAATCGCCTCTCGGTATAAAAACATAAAATTATTTAATTTCAGATCGAAAGCGTCGAAAAACATTATCTCGTTTTTTGAAAAAGAGCATACTAATGCCGTTATTATACTTTATTTCATGCACTAATTTCTATGAAGAATAATTTCTTTGCAAAGCTACCTCCTCAACAATTGTCGATTCGAGATTGTCAAATATCTAAGATATCTATCTAAAAATATATTTCTCTGTTGTAAGATTTGAAGCGAGCTTGGAATATAAATAATAGAGCTCGATGTATTCGCTGCGTTGATTGTTGTGTACACATGCGTCGCGACGTTGGGCTCGAATGGGCCGGGGGAGCTGAACGAGATTAGGAGATTCAACATTTCGAACAAAAGAGAGAACGAGGGAAAGAGGGAAAGAGGCGAGAGAGACACGGCCGTCAACTAACCGTTGTTTCTCCTGGCATTAATCTCTTGGTCCTCGGATACAGTCTCCAGAAGGGGCAAGGTATTGTCTGGACAGTAGGGCGAGCTGAGGACCCCGGCACCGCCCTCCAGCATCCCGGTGCCGTCCAGGCCCGCGCTATGACAGCTACGCGGTAGGCTGGAGTATCCTGAAAACGCGTGAAAGGAGAAGAAATAGCTATCGTGCGATATTCGTACCTGACAATATCGCGTTCATCGACATCAGCGGCTCGACGATCGTTTAATGATTTTCGTGACTTTTTCTTTTTTATCGCGCTGCTGCTGCTGTTGCTGCCGCCGTTGCCCTCGCTAATTTCATCGCGACGATTATCCCCCCTCCCCGATTCTAATAAACTTTCTATCAATTTTCCTTGGAAAGCATGTTTCTCTTTCTCTCTCTCGTTTAACGCCCAAAGTAAAAAATAGTAATAGGTAAAATTATACGACGATGTAAAAAGAGAGAAAGAAAGAACTGCTCACGTATTTCGACGAGATCCTGGCTCGGCGTGCTGGGAGTAGCCGGTACGCTGCTGGCCTTCCTTCTCAGACACGTCGTCTGGCAGCGTTGAATCGGCGGTTCCTCCTTCCGAAGCGGTCCTACCTCTTCGAGAACCTCTCTCTCCGTTCTTCCGGTATACTTGAACTTGTAACCCCAGGAGAAGATGGAGCCGCCACTCACCACCGGTGCGTCCGACGCCCTCGGCAAGCTGCGCATAAACCCGACGCGTTCGATCATTAGTGTATAATTCGTATACTCTAAATTGTAGAAATGTAACTAGCAGTATATTATATCCACAGCGAAATGAGATATTTGCAGAAAATGCTTAACGCTCAAGTTTGTTTGAGAAAGATATTATCAGAAAGGATATTAATTTGCTTGCTTTTAAATTATCGAACCACGGAATCGGCATCGCGATATCGCGTGAACAATGAATATGCACGACAACAAAAAGATTGCAAATATCGATAGAATAAGCTTCACATTCGCACTAGAATTTGAATAAGCGCGAAAATTTATGACCGTCACAAATTTGTTGAGCGGAACTAGTCTAGAGTGTGTTAGTCTTGCTAGTCAAATCCGAATAATCCTAAGCAGTAAATTCGCCAAATGTCAGCAACCCGTGAAAAGTTAATTTATCCGTATTAATCGGATCGTACTTTTCATAATATTTTCTGTACTATTTTTGCAATTGAGTCTAAATTTGTTGGGATTGTTTTCAGCAATCGCGAGAGAGAATGTGTTTTTAAAATATTTTTTCTCGATATATTTGTTGCAAATCTCTCTGACGTTTAATCAAAAGAATCAATAGCAAGTTCAAATTACAATCGTATATTTGCTGATTTGAATTTGTTTGCTTTTCCCTTTAATTTTCATCGCTGCAATTATTAAATCTTATAAATTCTCACTTCCAAACTTCACATGAAGAAGAATCCTTCGGGAAAAATTTACAATTTCATTTTCGTTAGGAAAAAAATCTCGAGGGAAAAAGAATTATCCGTCGCGAGAATTAACTGCACAGGCAGCAAGAAACGGCTTAAGCATGTTCCAGATAAATTCGCCGTGATGTCGCAAATGTACCTGGTCCTAATTCATCAAGTTTCGAATGGTAAATCGTTAATGAGTTACGACGCGAGCGAGATAGATCCAGATTCAAACATCTTGAGGCTTAACGAGCGATGGCTTTGCTCCGAGTTCGACAACCAAACTCGAATAAATATTCATTTCGTTCGTAATGTAAGAAAAGTATATACCGAGTCGTATATATAATCGCATTGATACGTAGCAATTCTGTTTAATAAGCATTTTCGCCGTCCATCGAAGCTCGTAGTAGAAACATAAAATTTGGCCGCGGCGATAAACCGTGCACGTAAATGCCAGCGATATTTTCAGCAAGCGGAATGCATCTTTTACACACCCGAGAGCCACTTTTACGATCCAATTACTTATCTCGAAAAATTTTGGAAAAGTTGCACGTACAGTTGGCACAGGAAAGCGCGCTTATTCGCCCAGAAGACATTTCGCAAACTTAACATCGAAAACTAAGTACCTAAATATCTGAAATAATTAAATTTTCGGACAAAAGGATCTCAACCCCGTACCAAAGAATCTGTCGCTAAAATTTCACGGAATGATTGTGCTGTACCGTACGCAGCGTATATGAAAGATGAGCAAAAAAGCTGGGAATAAAATTAGATAAGAAACTTTAATACTCTCGATACACGTATTCAAATAATTTGTTCTAAAAGATATCTAAATGAATAAAAGCTTTCTCGTAGACAACGGAAACGCAATGCAAAATAGAATGATGCCATCTCTCATACGTGTCATTAGGGAACTCATGTGATAGGTACTTACGTAAAAAATAGCATCTGCTCGATGGCACACCTCCACACGTGACGACAATTTGTTGCTGTGGGACACTTGAATCCGACGAGATGCTTTTTCTGAAAATTGCAAATGAAGATGTTTGAAAAGTATTTTATTTGTGAATGTTAATATATTGCAATCAAATATTTATTTTTTGATAAAGAACTTGTTTGGTCTTTAGACAAAGTAAATGCTACGACATATATAGATACATTCTAATGAAATAAACATGAAAAAGAAATTAATGGAGATATGAGCTGTTTCCAATGATAAAATTTTTCTAATGCTAAAATTGACAACGATTATACGATGACAATCATTTCAAATTGCAATGCGATAGGCGACAGGAAAAAACGAAACAATGTTATATATATAACTAACGTTTGGTAAACGCGACACGTCACACATTTTGTGACGGAAAAGTCGTAACGAAAAATGAGACGAGTATCCGTCGTACAATTCCCAAGCGACAACGACTACTTACTTTATTTTTACTTTTATGAACAACGAGAAATGCGGTATGAATATAAGAAGAGGTTCCTCGAGATAAAAAAGATTTATTATTCGCGCGCAAAGAGACATAAATCTTAAGATATGCATCTTTGGAAAATCATTTTACGTTTTATATACGTCAACAGGATTGTTAAAATCGATTTCTCCTCTTTATTCGATAATATGTATTTTTTTTAACTCTTTGAAATGTTAAATTTTATATTAATTGAATTTCGAGAATTAAAATTCAATGACTTCAATCGCTCTCTACACTCACCTTCGTCCTTACGTCCTGAGCAGGCCCAACAGAGAGAAATAGTAGGATTACTTAACTTATGATTATTAAAGTACCTGACGTCACATGCGCATATCGCACGCACCCGGTGCACGCGAGCGAGACATGCACGAATAAGAGCGTGTATTTCCAACATTGTACTAAACTACGCTAATCAAAGAAATAAAACAGTCTTTTTTCAAGGTTCATACATTCTTCGCTTTCAAATTACATAAGCGATATACTGTTTATTTTTCGTCGATAATTTTGGCAAAAAATTTCCATAAGAGATAAATGTCGAGATACTCTAGAAATCACTAATCATGATAAGAAATCCATTTAACATTTACAGTTAAATTATATTAAATTCTATTAACATATAAATTACGAATTAAATAGATTTTATAACACACGCACACAACTTTTTAAGCTTTGATGAATATTGATTCCACGCGACATGTCTCACGCAATATCTAAAAGGTAAAAAAAACCACGCGATTGAATATTATTCCGAATTTTATATATTCCAGCGATATGTGACGCATCTTTTAATTTCAATGATTAAAGTACCAAGGTAACGAAATGTTTTATATTGCAATCGTAACAAATTATTCACTTTTAATTGCCATTGCATGCATCGCGATTTCCGACAAAACATTCTAATCGGCAATATGCGAATTCGCACGCGCTTACCTCATTTATCGTCACATGCACGATAAACATCTTTCCTTCAAAGTTGATCTTTTGAACTTCCGACCAGCGGAAATGTTGTATCTTCCGTGAGTCTTGAAACGTCAGGATCCCGCAGTGGTTAATGCCCAGGTGGAGCTGTGTACCCTTGTCAGGATCCTGTATATATAAAGTGTAATGCGAACATATTTATCAGAAAATAGAATCGTAACTCGATCGTAGGAAGACGTTTGTGCGGACAAAGGTAGAATTTAAAAAATGTTTGTACAGTTATACATTTGCTACTTTGAAAGATTATCCGGAGAGCAATTCCAATTTAATTTCTTTTGACTTACGTCGGAACCTATTAAAATTTAATAGATAGCGTAAGGAAAATGATTCTCAATTACAATTTTTGAATAAATAAATAAATTAGATGGAAAAAAAATTTTCTCACCGGCTAAAAATATGCAGATCATATATATAAATTTTATTATCCGCGTAAATTTAGTTGTCTTTAGTTGCACTTGTACTATTCAGATCAGTTTTCTCCATAAATCCTCTTTTGTTCGTTGTACAATTCATTCATAAACCTAGTAAAAATTGTAACATTTACAACAATTGTTCTCGATACGTAAAACAGATAATTTACAGACGAGTGATACTCTTTCTCAAGTAGATGGACGACGTGGAAAACATCGTCGTGCCGTAAAAATGACATTTTCCCTTAAACGGAAGACGGTCGCAACTGTCTGGACCGATTATTTCACAGCGAGAATGTCCCTGTCGAGGCAGGAAGTAAAAAACCAATAAACGACAGATGCTACCCGCGCTTCGTCGCGACAAAAATGCAATGAATGGATCGCGACGAATAATAGCGGGGTGTTTTTCTCGCAAAGCGCGATACGGAACGCAAGATTATTACTTTGCCGCGAGTCGCAGCTTTATTTGTCAGCAAGAGTGTTTCGACCGAGATAACAGTTGGAGTTTCAATGGGCGCATCGATTGAACCGAATACATTAATTAAACAATGGCGTGCATAAGCAGTATTGAAAGGCGCGCCGATAATAGAATTAAGCAATCGCTCGGAGCCCTTCCTTTTGCATAGAAATTATTTTCACGTGTCGATATAGATAAAAACAATGCGAGATATTATATAAAGCGTATTAAATCCCTATTTTCGAGTTAATTTCTCGATTTCTATTAACCAAACAGGAATCATTGTAACAAGCAAACGAATCTTCAACCGGGTTGTCAACAGGGTATAATAGACGTCTTCTCGAGGAAATCCCGCGGAAGGGTTGTTCCTCGTTTGAATATCAATGAACGCTGCTTCATATCCCGCGATAATGAAGGAAACGTCAATAATAGAATATTGGCTTTATCTTTGAAAACATTTTCCATCTTATCGAGTCATATCAAGAGAAATGGAGTTTGCGCGTGATTCTATATACATTGAAATTAAATGATAAACTGATGGAAATTAAAATCGAGTGTAGTAAATATTCCGATATTGACTTGCATTTGACAATACTCGTATTATTTGCAATGACATCTAAAATCGTATTATTCATGTTCTGCAAAAATAATAATGTAATCACGCTTATATGATATTTATGTTATTGTATAACGTTATTAACGTATACAATAGTATGCATTTATGTGATATTTTGTTATTGTATTAATGAAAATGTGTGTGTAACGTTGAATGTGTAGTTTAGATGTGTGTCTGTAACAAAATAGCGAAATGTCGCGTGTATCCTGTTGGAATAACAGGGAGAAGGCCGCCGATTTATGAAACGAACACAAAGCGCTCGTTCTCTGTGCGAAAAAGATAAACTGGTTATAAACTCTTATCGTAGGCGAGATGTATGACTTTTATCCGCGTTACATGGCTATATTCCGTCACGATTCCTATCGACAAGTTCATCCATCGATTTCAAAACTCGCGATCGCAACGAGATTTCGTTATTTTTGTATCCGACTTATGATTTCTATTTTCATCTTTTGTTGATAAATTTGTGTGAATAAAGATATATTTTTACAAATTCAAAATAAAATAACGATTCGCATGTAATATCAAATTAAATAATAATTTTAAAAATAATCTAAAATCGAATCTCTATTGAACAAATACAGATTAATAAAGACACGGTTGCTTTTCGTTGTATCAATTTGCAAATAAATCCTTGCTCGTTTGGATTTTCGAAATTTACACTGGACGACACGTGAACATCATTCATAAAGGATCATGCGAGAAACATTGATATTCATCTCGTCGGCCAAAAAAGTTCCGTGCAGGGCTTCAAAGGACAGTACGTACGTCATTAATAGATTTAATTGTATCGCCGGAAATGAAGAAGGGCGTCATTAGCATCACGAAAGGGAACAAGAGAATGCGAGTTGATCTCGCCAGAGTGGATCACGCTATCAAGCCATTAACAATGTTCAAGTTTGTTCCAGGACATTGTCATTGATCACGACTATCTCGATTACGAGATGATATTTGGCCGATTTTCCGGAGATGCTTCTTTAAAAAATCTCGCGAGATTCTGGATTAGCGATTTTCTAACTAAATTGAAATTAAAGTGAATCAAGGAACGAGTGTTGGAATTGCAAATTCTTCAACACCGTTCATTCACTGACCGTAGGAGCACATGCAAAAGGTAGGGAAAATTACCTTGACCGGATGTGGATCGACCGCGTACGTGTCCAATTGCGAGGCTATCCTGAGGAAATAGTTTTCCGCCTGTTCCGGTGTGAAGCCTTTTAGCTGACCCTGATGTATCTCCATCGCCTTCTCCTCGATCGTCGGAGTCTGCGTCTTCAGCAATTTGTGCTCGGAGATATAATTCTCTTCGTGAATCTCGGGATCGTAATCTCCCAGTTCGCCTGCAAGAGTTTCGAGAAAGAAAAGTCGTTCCGTTAGTTGAAGCCGCAGGCAAGATAATGTCGATCATTACAAAATTATCAACCGCGCGTTCCTTCTCGCGTGTATTTTCAGTTTCTCTGTTTTATTTCTATCAATCGAAGCCTCTAAAGACTGTAATTGCATAAATCGTACATTTCCTAAATCTAAAAACACTTTCCATGTATTTGTCGACTTTGACAAGAAAGTAAACGTTTTACGAGCACAATCATCGAGTGCATTGACGGTAGACAGTTCGAAAAATGAACGGTACTCATCGCGAGCATTATCAATCGCAACAGGACACGGACGATCTAGGATAAATCGCTTTACGATTGAGAAACAACCGTTGCTTGAACCGGATATCAAAGACAAATGACGAGGAAGGAGCAAACAAATCTCTGAAAATCTCGCGACAATTTCCTTCTCTTATCCCCACTCGAGGAGAGAGTCTGCGTAAGAAGAATCATTCGTTTTATAAAAAGTGTGAGAAATCTGCATAAAGAGCCTATCTTATAGAGAGAAAGGGCGTCGACCGTATTCGGTTGTACAAAAGCTCTCATAAAACCGTCTACTGTCAAGGTCGGCAAAAAGATCGGAAGCGATAAATGAGTGAGTTTTTGTCGTCAAAATCACGATATGCTGGGGTTCGCTGAAAGATGAACGGTCTAAGAATTGATGGTCGATGACCCAAGTTTTAATACGACGAGTCACGATCGGTAGAAAATGGTGAATTTCTCAATAATGAGATCGCGAGAGAAGCAAAAGGTTGAATATCTTACGTAAGAGAGAGCATCGACTCCCGGGAGATTACTCTTCAGATTCTCTTAACTTTGATCAAAATCTATAGTCTTTCACAAATAGACTCTTGCATTTATCTCGTTATAAAATTTGAGAAATTAAATTTAATAATACGTACAAATGTATATATGTCACATAAAGGCAATATTTGATTATCGCCACTTTATCGAAATTAAATACATGACTCGGTACTAAAACAATTTGCCAAAGTGATTAATTCGCTGTAGTTGAACATGAGGAAAATAAACGCAAAATCACGCAATCATATATGAATTACCGGAATGATTCTGCACGATCGATAGACGATGATCAACGGGCAGGATGGGTGATACACGATGACCGTAGATAGGTCACTGGGAAAGAAATACTGAATTATGGGATTTTCGAAGTCGAGATAAAAATGAATAAATTGACCGATCGAACATATGAAATGGAGAAAAGTTAAAACTAGCCGACAAACGTCATACATTATTTACTGTTCGCGAATCCAATACTAGATATTTATGTGATCATATTTATCGTATATCGACAAATTTTTTACTATTCGGAAATTCATGTTTATTTATTGGATTTTTTTCTAATTAATAAGGAAATTAATCTTTTCTGAGTTTGCATAAATAAATTGATCCTAAATATTTATGTAATCATATTTATCGTTTATCGACAAATTTTTTACTGTTTGTAAATTCATGTTTATCTAATTGGATTTTTTTCTAATTAAGGAAATTAATCTTTTCTGAGTTTGCATAAATAAATTAATACTAGATATTTATGTAATCATATTTATCGTTTATCAACAAATTTTTTATTGTTTGCAAATTCATGTTTATCTAATTGCATTTTTTTCTAATTAATAAGGAAATTAATTTTCTGAGTTTGCACAAATTCTTAATAAACATCTTTAACAAATAAATAAAAAATAAAATATTTCAGACGTGCACTGAAATAAATCAAAGAGATAAATCAAATGATTTCTCTTATTTGCTTATAAAGATATAAGCGACTTAAATTGCTCGGATAAATCTTGGCAAATGAATATCATGAAATCCTCTTGCCTCGTTGCTTTCTCTTTCATCGAGACACGGTAAAATTAAAGAAACAACAAGATACAAACTTACTTTGGACGATGCAGGCCACCAGCAGCGCTGCCTCGCCAGGAGTGCAACACAAACGTCCGTAAAGAAGGTCCCTTTTGAGTTGCTGGTAAACTTGATACCTGGTGATCTCCTCCTTGAGCCGCAGAGGATCAGGCGGGTAGAATTTCACGCGAAAGCAAAGCAAAATCTCGTGCATGTCTGAAACAGTAATAGTAACCACAGTGAAAGACTCGACATGTCTTTTTTTTATAAACCGGTGTCCTCGCCTACGTGCGAGGAAAGTGCAACGCAAAGTGTAATGCAGTTTCCAGTATACTTGGGGATTTCTGTATAATTCGTATTTATCATGAAATATTTCTTGTATAATTATAATTGTCGCGTCAAAATTCTATGGATACAAATGCATGCTAAATTTATACCTCAAAACTGTCATCATGATTCTAGTTTGCGGCGAAATGGAATCCAGTGTAATTTTATAATTCTATTTCTGCCAAGCGTTACAACAATAGAATTTACGATCGATTTTTTGATAGACTAATATGTATATTTTCTCTCTTTTTTTTTTGGAGAACGACAATTGACAAAACACGCGATATGAAACAAAATCGTGTTAGCATTTGCCAGTATTCCGCGCGCAAAAACACTTTGATGAAGAATTTGCAGACAAGTTTGCAAATTTGCGGGCAAGTGGTATTAGCAAACTAATGACAAAATTCCGCGTTGTATATGCGCGTGTATGTGTATAAAAGTGCAGCACTTGCAAGCTTTTATCTTGCGCGAACACGAGCGATTATCGTGTTACATGCATCTCGCGAGAAAATATACTTGAGCGGAATCGTGTAAGCATTAGCAAGTATTTCATACTAAACGTACAACTAGGCGCGCAATTATACATGAATGCACTACAAATCGCGCTACAAATCAGTCTTTAAACTACAGCGATGATGTCGTTTCCGTAGTGCAAGGTCGTGATCTCATTCGATATGTTATCATTACGACACGTTGCTTTGATAGGCAACTATTCGCGAGCCGTCTACAACATTGATCTCTCGCAAAACCCATGTGAATATCAAGTAAATTGAATGAGATTGTATATTAAATCGCGGCTATTTGTATCGCGATATTACGCAAAGTTGCAAACGTGTATATAGCGCTTTTTAATTATACGTCGCGGAAATATCGACGTTAGATACCGTTCGGTCTACAAGGTATGTATCAAGATCAACAGGTACGCGCGACAAAGACGCTCATTCACGGTCCACGAATATTCCTCGCTCCCGATTCACACACAGTACGGATTCTTCGGATTCGGGTCTATTCAAAATTCTATGCTAAAGAAAATCCCTTCCCCTCCTCTTAATCCCCCTCTCCCGTGCGAGCGCAGGAATATCCTCTTTCCCACGCGTGATTCAATCTCTATCCGGATCGTCCGTTTTTCGAGTCGAGAAGAGGGAAGGAGAAAGAAACTCTAGCGCTTTCGGACACAGTCTGCTCCAGATTGATGAGAATAGGTCAGCGGGTCGCGGACTGCTTGAAACTTTCATATGACATCGACTCGACTCGACGTAATTGAGTGCGGGAGGAAAGAGGCACGACGATCGAAACCTTGGTCACAGCTGTTCGTTGATACCTGTGTTCTACGCGACAGGTAACATTACTATACGACTACAAGATTACGGTCTCGGAGGAGAGCGCAGAGTCTTCTCCTCGGATCCCACTCGACAGAATTGCCCGCGAGTAATAAAAACGTTCGCCACGAACGTTGATTCGTGTCTATTTCCTCGAATTACGAGCACATCCGTTGCATAGTTAATTGCATATCACGCGACAAACAGGTAAGTATATCGAGAATGAAAAGATTACTCGAGCAATTTGCTCGGCGGGGGAAAACACTTATACGCGCTTCCTCGAAAACAAATAAATTACGAAAAATGATAAAGTTTTCGAAGAAAGAAAAATTCTTTGAGAGAAAATAGTGTAAAAAAGGCCTGATTTTATTGAAAAATATTACTTTGAATATTACCAACCTTTCACTTGCTTGATCGCTGTTTTCGCTAGGTCCAACCAATGCTGTAAAAAAGAAAGATATTTAAATATATAAGATATATGTATATATAAAACATAGATGAATAGTAAAAAAATTCACACTATGTAATTTTAAATATATTATTATTTTTAAAGTTGTTTATTGAAAAAATTCTTATTATTTATTTATTTGCAAATTATCAAGCAATTAATTTAGCAAACTGCTCGCATAGTATAATGTTTGATAAATGTTCGTCTATTTAGACGTTTATTTTCTCTGCAATCATTATAAATTTGAGACGCTCTAATTGTTACCTCGTCCTCTGCTTATTTATTCGTTAAATAACATATTATGACGGCTAATTCGCATAAATTTACATGGGGAAAAAAAAAACAAAAATCCGAAACACAAATAATTTACGAATTTCTCATGATATTATCGTAATAATTTACGTATGCTCGTGAACATGAGAAATTTACCGTTGGAAATTACGTCGACAAGGTTACGCATCTGTTCTAATACCGTTCAGCAAGCTCGTTAAAGTGACCGTGATGTTGACCGTATCTAAAGTAAGAACGTGAATTTACGTACGTTGTCAAAGAGTTGGATGTTATTATATTCATAAAACAGATAAAAATTGTCTCGTACACAGCTTTACTTTGCGCGATTATACTAACGTAGAATTGGGCGATAAACGCAAATATATCGAGGCTCGAGTCATTCATCAATTGTATTGAGTATATAATATCGAGTTGCTCCAAACTACGCGGCAGATCCATTCATGGGGATAAAAGAGGACCGAAGCGCTCATCGTGTATCTCTTTGAGGCGCTCTTTCTATCAACCTTTAGGAAATAAATAGAGAGGATTCGGTGGACTCCATTCGAGGGTAATAACGGTCGATATTACGTACGATATAATTTATCATCCTCGAAAGATTTGCAGCTGACATGTAGCTCTTTCGTCGTTTATTCCAACGAGATTATACAAAAAGTTCAGAAACTCGATGAAAATTTTCTTTAAAGATCACTCATTTATTTCGAATCCAACTCTACAAGCCGAAGAAATAACGGAAGCTGCGCCCGCAGATGTAGGGTGCGGCCCTTTAATTTTTGAAGACCTGAATGTCCGCAAATGTCTGGACGAGCATTATCGATTTTACCTTAAAAGAAGCCTTAAAGGAGTCTTAAAAAATAGTGCGATTTGGCAAGATACTGCGTATGCTAACAATGAGATTGTGAGATTCTTTTATTGCAATAAAGATAATTCCATTAAAGTTTTGCGTGTTTTTCTCAAACAACTATCTTCGCAAAACATCATTTTAATACGAAAAGAATTTAAAAAACTATGTTAAAATGCTAATTTGTACGTGAAAAGAATAATGATTATCATTGGCTGCGTTCAGCAGAAAAAGCTGCTTTGCAACTGTTGTAAAATTCGTGAGCCTGATTGGTGTATGCTCTTAATTTTGACTGAATCTAAGAGCATGCACCAATCAGATTCACGAATTTTACAACAGTTGCAAAGCAGCTTTTCCTGCTGAACGCAGCCATTGTCTAATTAAGAATAATCTTTAATAATCTAAATCGATGTTAAAACGAATTTTTTCCGATTGAATTTCCGAATATGAAATTAAGATTGAGTATTTCTTTTCCAGCATACCAGTTCATTTGAATCTAAATGACAATGCATGTTTGTTTCAAGCAGGCGAATAATTCTTCAAGTAAATCAATAAAAGAGCGATTAAACAAAGATAAATTTTGAAATTTTGCTATAAAATAAAATTATAATTTCATAATTTCGTAATTTTAATTGCTGCGAAAAAATTATAATATTCATTATAATATAATTATATTTATAAAATTATAATATTTGTTATAAACAACTATAGTGTAAATATAAAAAAAATATAATTTTTACATAAAATGTCATATCTATTTCAGTTTCGACCATTAATATTCAAAAATAGATATCTGATACTTGTAATTGCAAAAAATAATGCATATTCAAATGTATTCGCATTTCCGATACATTTGCAGGTCTTTCTGACAATCGAACGTTTATAAGGTAAAATGAATTTATATTCTTTGACTTTCTAGAATCGAGATTTCTAGCAATCGATGCATCAAATTGCAATGTTATATCAAATAAAATATTATTTCGAAAGAATTTTTTGTTTCAAAGGAGACTTATAGCAACGATTATTGAAAAATAAGGCCGTTATTTACATTATAAATTTGTTGACAAAAAACGTTTCTTAAAGATAGAGAAAGTCGGAAAAAATTTATTTGGAACAATTACAAATTACATAGTTGGGCGGAAAAGGATAAATAATGGTTATTATACGTGTTTGTGAATAATAGTATATTACGTTGAATCGTCGGTATTTCAAGACACGTCTATTTTTAAGTCTTCCAGAATTACACCGATGACCTAAGAATAACGATTACCAGATGAGGTGCAGCGCACGCCATGTTACGACAGGTGGTGGTAGATCAATTTTAATTGCACGGCAGAAAAATCTTTCCATTTTTTGTGACACATCAAATATTCGAGATTTTTCAAAATAATATTCTCAAAAAACAGACAAACGATTTGAATTAAATAAATATTTTATATGGAAAAAAAATTGCATGTCCAACTTTGATTTGCTTGCAGAAATATTTGAAAAATGATATTTGCAAATGGAAATACAAATTTTGACAGTTATGTAGGAGTTTATTGCGCTCGCACTGCATAAAAGCACTTACCCTTTCCCTCTCTTTATCGACGTAGCGCAGCCCAAAATAGTCCATCTCCAAAATGTTGAGTTGTTTGCAGACATATTCGAGAATGTATCGTCCCTTCTCCTGTGGCTGCGACAAAAAAAGAATTGTTGATGATCAAGTATGCTCAAGATATTCATTCTACTTTGCTTGTAATTAAAAAACGGCAATAATAAAAAATAAATTGGCATATGATTGACACTAAAGGGGTTTACATTTAAAGATAGTTTCATAATCCTTTCCTTCTCTACATATTAATAATGATATTTTCACTAATCAACATCAATTTGACGATAAAATTGCAACCTTGTATGAATGTGATAGACGCAAATAAATATTTTTACAAACCGGTTTTATATTATTCCTGAAAAAGTATAAGAAAAAAGTAAAAATGCGTTCTTTTCTATTATATAATTGCGTCTCTTTCTAATCGTTATGCAAATCCGAGCCAGTGATATTCCTTTTTGTCACAACTCTTGAACAGGAGAAACGAGTAAGTACATGGCGTATACAGCGCGTGAAACACCGGAAGTCCGATAAAAGACGACCGAGTTCCGGCTGCATGGCAATCTCATACAGCGAATATCTGAAATGTCATATGCATGTGTATATACGCATTTTTACGGGTACGACTTTTACGCATTAAAATTATATATTCTCTTATATATATTTTTTTACAAACTTGTAAAAAAAATAGAGCTGAGATTAATACAGTCGTATAACGTACTTTATAAAGGTGTACAATATATACGTGTAACGTAAATATCTGTCTCATATTTTAGTCAAAAATGCCTTATATAAATATTACTAAAGAGACTAAAAGCTATAAATCAAATTTTGCCCGACTACTTTTCTAGCTTGTGAAAATAGGACACGTACTCGCGCAATCTTTTCGCAGATATTTTCTGAACCTACTAACTTTTAATAGTTCTGAATAACGTGAATTTACTTTTTATGACTCGAATTAATCCTTCAAAAAACACATATTTTTTCAATTCAATTCAAATTTAATATTTAATTTTAATATAGAAAATACTTTAATAAGAATATGAACAATTATTAAAAGAGAGATATCTTATCGTATTATAATGGATGCTAATGGTATACTCTTATCATATTATAATGGATCTTCTTATCATATTATAATGGATGCTAATAGTATACTCGACATAATTAAAATTATGATTGGCAGAAAATAGCTGAAAAAAGATATAATAATTCGTGATGTCGTATCACATGTGTCTTACGTTACTGTGCAGCGCTAGCGTGCCGCTAATATATTGCAACAAAAAAAAACAGAGGTGAGATAGGTTTCCGCCACGTGTACTATGCACGACGAAGATTATGTAAACAACGGCGACTTAGTCGTGACCTTTGTGATGAACGACAACTGATGACGAAAGAATATATCGCAGCAATCATTAAGCATAATAACTTAATAATTATCACAGTTGAATATTAGTTGATCGATGCAAGGTCAGTGACAAAGGCTCAACAACAGAAACGAATAATCATTTTACGTAATTTATATAACAGGCTATATTTTCTCGGCATGATAATAATATCATCACATTTTGCATTTTGGAAAGTCGTTGTTTCGAAGGAAAAGTTTGCTTTTTACGACGGATTTGCATTTGAAAGGGATACTCCGCACACGATAAAATAAAAAATGCATTTTCATATATCCGTATACAGTTGGTACTCGAAATGATAAGGTTTGCGCTGCAATGCAGAGCATCGTAAACGTGCATGTGCAATATTATCAAATGTAAAATGAAGGATCTCGTGCCTTTGGAAACGCAAATTTCTCGCGAGTCACACTGAATGAACTATAATATATATTCCCCCTGTAGGGGCGCGGCGCCGAAATGTCACGTCCCGAAATAACTCTTGTATCGAGAATCAAATTGAATATTTCAGCGGCCGTAGCCGGAGCGTAACGTTCGCCGCTACCACGGCCGTAAAATAGGCTCAAAATACGGGGCGAGGGAGGAGGGGAGGGGGGACCCGGGAAAGAAAACTTCTCGTCGGTCGTTTGTACCGCCGCGTCGTCTTTGGAGAACGAATGCATCCCTGGCATGTTAAGCGTGCGGTCCTCGCGTGCCCCTGTCAAAAAGCACGAGGCACGCGATACACGACTCGCGTATGCGCTTCTCCTCGCTTTACTTATAGTTGCCAACATTTCGCAAGTATCCGTGGAGAGAATTTGTGTATGTGTATGTGTGTGTGTGTTGGCGTTATATATTAATAGAAACGACTCTCACCGCCGGTCCTTTGCGAGTAAATTACTCGCGCGCGAGATTAATGACCAGCGTGCGATCAACATGCGAGTGATACACGTATAATCGGCGAGGACGCAAACCGATCGTGCTCAAATGTGAGAACATACGGCTTCCGGAACGATAACGCGAAATAAATATTAATTGGAATTTTCGAAAATGTAAATATTATTGGAAAAACAATCGATAAAATGTTGCAAGTCACAAACTTTAAGAGTGACACGATTATGTAATACTGTAGCATACGATATATATATTTCCGCAAATAGTATATAATGATTAATATTAAAATAATAACCAATATAGCTGTGTCATGTCATCAAACAATAAATTTACATTTCAAATTTTATATAAAATTTTATATAAATTACCTTCTCTTTTGTTTAATTAGAAAGCTAAATGATAAATAAATGAGAGAATATTTCTATCGCAATTTCTTGTATCATAAAGTCTGTATAAATGTAAAAAACAGTTAATCAACTGAAAGAAACGTAATCAAAGTTCAAGCATTATCTTTTTAGAATTATCGAGAAACAGAACATGCGACAAAAGACAGGAACATTAGAAAAAGAATATTTCCACGCTATTATAATCTAAATAGGAGCAGACGTACACGCGCAAAATAATATTAGCATTCTTCTACGCAGAATAACTCGATTGACTTTGCTTCGAACTAAATTAACATAAGTAGAATCGTCCCTGACTCGTGCGTCCAGTAGTTCAAGATCGAATGAGTCAGACGTCAGTTTTCAACACGATCTCAATCTTTAAAACGACGAGTTCAATCGTCTAGTTTCATTGGTTTTCTCTGGCATTGACAATACAATACTGCGAAAAGATGGAACATGTCAATTCGTAATATTAACAGTCAGCTACCATATTAATCAAAAATAAATGTGCGAAACTTAAGCAACGGGAAGAATCTATCGAGTTAATTTTAGATGTAGCAAAATTTGTAAAAAATTAAATGCTAATTTCGCACAGTCGCATTTCACAAATGCAAAATAAATTTCTTCCAAATGTTAATAATTAATTTACGATAAACCGATATGAGTGATTAAATGGTTAATTAAAGCTATATGAATAATAAACGAGTGCGAAACGGAATCGTATAATGCGGAATATCAATGTATCCGCGCGCGCACGCGCACACATCGGCCGTATATATTTATATAGAAATTTAATTTAACCAGATGTTTCGACCAGGAATTTGCATACATTGGCCAGGAATGCATATAAGCAGTGTCAAGGAACGAGATAATCGATATCGAGAAGTTTCGAGGCGGCAGTCATACCGCATTTGCGAGTGACTCCTCGGGACGTTGGCGATATTTTAATGTATTATAAACGAGTAAAGCTGTGGTCGCTGGCGCGAATGCCGGCTTGTTGACCTTGCACCTCGCAATCGTCGTGTACGAAAATTATCATGTATGAAAAAAAATTGGGACAAACAAGTTTTATCGATCCTCAATATCTCTCGCTACGATTAATCGACCTAAAATATAGGAAATATTAAAATAATAAATGAGTGTTTCTTTTTCAACTGATATATATATCAACGCAATATTCAGTGCTAAAAGAGCGTGCTTTAAGCTCGGTTAAGAACGCGAGAGGCATATTTTAAATTCCTCGCAAAGCTAATCCAAATTGCGCGTAACTTTCCAAGTTGACTTTTACAGTTGTGCGTCTATAAGTATGGTAAAGATGAATGAAAAAAAAAGCGCAAATGCATAGATGCGTATTTCGTTAAAATATTTTCCTCTCTGTCATGTATAATTTATTTTTTCATCTGTTTACAAAACATTATTTTATTATAAAAATTTAACCAATTAATATGTTGAATTTTGCGCATCTAGTCGATAAAAATTTTATTTCAGTTATTCGTCACAAAATTATGGGAGAAATAAATTTACTTGATCTTATTTAAATTAAAATAGTACCCTTAATTTCCTTCTTTTATTTCTATGCGTACAAAATATTTATTCGCTATTAGCTTGTATTTCTGAAAGCGAAAGAAGTAGTAAACTTATAAAAAAGCCTCTAGAAAGTTGTGAATTTAAAAGTCGATCAACAACTGCCGCGTCATTGCCGGGAGAAGGGAGTTTCTGCATTTGTAATAATTTAACTGTCTTTACGACATGGATATAAATACACACACACGCATATATACGTCGACAACGAATAGTAAGAACTATAAGAAAGAACGCTTATCATTGATTGTAGCCTACTAACCCTGTGCCTTCAGACACGATGGCTCTTATGGACACCGTTAATTGCAAGATCTGTTGAACTTGCGAATATAATGCTAGACTCTAGCAGCTAGAGCAACGAAATCGACTCGTGGAATATTCTGGCTTGGATTGTTCAAGCAAGATCGAAGAATCGCGCGAATAACATAATTCTTATCACGTGTACAAAGTGCATTTATTATTATTACTATCAGAATCGCGTGAGATTACGCAAAGTTTTAATTTTCGAAAACGACAAAGCTCTTCGCTTCGCAAAATTATACGCAAGAATTAAAATATATTTCCGTACATTTTCGAAAATCTTGCCAATTCGCATTGTTATGTAAAACGAATGACGCGAGCTTGTCCGCGAATCTGTCCTGCTAATCTGCAAATTTCCATTCCACAGCTGAATCGTGGTTATTCACCAGTCTTATTTATGACGACACATGCCAACGTTTACCTTGGCACGCGATACAATGTTTGACGCGGCTCGTTGAGACAAGAATGGAGGCGTTCCAAGAAGGTTAAGGCTTATTGTCACATTCGAATTGGGGTGAGATTTAACGCGATATAACGGGCGCGCATAATGTCAAGCAAGATTTTTATGACACTTTCCGATGATGTCGTCCGTCATAATTCATGGCTATTAGCGAGCCTCGTGCCAAATGGATCGCCTTAATACAGTGGAAAGGATATAACACGATGACCCAGAATTTTCTTCTGTAAATCGGATTAATACGGCTACCATCGTGAATGGCGGCAAAGAGATCACAATAAAGGACTCTAAATTAAACTCTAATTTTCCGCGAAATTGCAACTTTATCCCTATTGTCCGATAAATTACACATTCGTTCCGTATTAATCTTTATTCTGTATTAAACACTATTCTGTGCCCGATATGGAAACTCCAGTTTAGAGATATTCCGCTTGTGTGTCCGTAAACAAGAATGAGAAATAATATACAGAAAAAAATATACTCTATAAAAGATATTTCTTCAAATATCCCAGTTTTTAAAATCGTTGAAGGATCGCAACATAATTTAATTCATTTGAATTGTATCTCACACACATTGAATTATTAAGTAAATGCTCCTTTTTCACACAATGTCAAGTAAAAATATAAAAAAAATAAATTATTTTAAAGCGATATAGCAATGAAAAAAATGATTAAACAAAAGTGTTCTCTTCACAATTATGTTAGATATCCTTAATCGCGAAGAGCGAATACTCGATCATTTTCCGTTGTTACTTTTCCGATTGTCATCCGTTCGGGATTTAAACATAAATCGATGATTCTCTAACACGTATTGTCTCGTTGCAACTGCGTTGTCCGCCAATTATTTTGATGTAACACCCGCATCGCGTCGTTCGATTGAAACACGCATCCTCTATTTTCCGCGATCACAAAGAGCGCATTGCCGCGCGCGCTTAATGAAGAGAAACAAACCGATTCGAACATCAGGTTGACCGCGACCGAACGGTTCGATCGATCCAGGGATGATCCCGTCAAGAGAATATTTGCATATACCTGATTTCACTAGTGGATCCTGGAGGGTTTGGGGTTAAACCCCCCCCTTGCAAATTAAAAGAAATTAATTTTGCTGAATCTGTTTAAAAAAATATAATATAATGAAAATATAATGAATTAGCTAAACAGAACTTGAGGGGACTTATTTAAATAATAAAGAAAAAATATATAAATAAAAATATATAAAAAATAAAAAATTTTAAAAATTTAAAAATTTAAAAAAAAATTTCTTTTAAGTAAAAATAGGATTAGAAGTTTCATCACGTTTTCGTCGTTGATCCTGAAGTAAAAGCTAATTGTAAGCATGAAACCAAAAATATTAAATCAAATAATTTTGCAGAAACCCCCCCCCCATTATCGATGTCAGGATCCGCTAGTGCCTGATTTGCCTTTAGAGGATCCGATAAAATTCAATTGGCGTTAATTTCGCGCGATCTGCGGACGAGACGATGGTAAACAGGTACAAAATAACGCACAGCAGTGGAAACAATATCAATTTATCGAGGAGCGTACACTTTCTCTCTTTCTCTCTCTAGCAACTTGCGTAACCGCTGACCGCGATAGCGATTGCTCGATATACATATACGGGCATGTGTAGGTCCCTCGAGGTCGTAGGTTGTGTGTTAAAATGAAATTATAAAATTCAGAGAGGAAACGTTTCGCGCGTGCGATAAATAATAGACGAGACGGTTCGCGAGTTTTATTAAAGGCGATTAAAGTGTAATTAAAATCGAGTCGAGATGTATATCCTGACGTATATTTGGCGATGTGTGTGTACAAGACCCGAGAAATGTCAATACCGCAAGGATGGCTCGGGAGCGCGAGCGAGATCATTTTTAACAGGACAAACCGCGTGCACAGATGGATTCTCCTGGAATCGATCCAAGCAGGAGATGCTTCGGTCGGAGACGCCACGACTACCTACAACTAAACGTCAAACGGATCCGCGGACGCGAGTCACGGTTCGACCCCCGAGCCGTCCAGCGGTGCTCAACTCGAATCTCACGCGCCGACGAGACTGCGACGAGAAGTACGTACATACGTGGAACGGCACGTGGAAGAGAGAGACGTAAAAAATCAAACGGATAAATTGAATATTGTAATCGACAACGAGAAACGCATTTCTTTCGATAAACGCGTGTCGAACCGGGACATGAAAAAATATACGTAGCTCTACAAAACAAATGGCGCAAGTTGTAACGCTCAGTTTGCTCAGTGAAAATCAGAATATTTGTATTTTTAAAGGCGATACCTCGTTTTTATGATCGTCATTTTTTTATCAAAACATTTCGCAAGGTTGTCTAAAAGAATTTATGTTTCTTTCGTCATGTGTTATTTTGAATCTGCGAACGATGCGAGAATCATCGTGTTGGGAAAAAAAGTTTGTTTGTATCTTCGCATATTTATTCGATTCGCTTTCTCTCGTTCATCTCTAGACTAGTTTTTTTCATTTCAGATCAATATGAAAAGGAAAGGGAAGCTTAAAGGGCGATACATACATTGTCCAAAATATGTCCTTAATATATTTTTAATTTCAGTCAGAGTTACTATAGCACTACGAGAACGTACTATCGATTATATAATAATCTGTTAGACTCATCAATATTTCATTAATACGCTAGGCGCTCGCAAAAATTTCATCATTTCCAATCATTAAGCGCATGATTGAAAAAAGCCAATTTATATAATCATTATGCAAATATCATTTAAATAGAACAAATGAGAAAAAGTAGAAAAATAATTTGGCAAATACTTAAGATTATCATAATTAATCGCAAATCTATCATCGCGTCGTGTAAAATCATTTTTATACGTATATATTACAACATTATTGACAACATTAGCAACATTTGCTGATCGTCCCAAAGAGTGGCATCGTCGAGGGCCGCTGAAATCGCACGAAACTGTGCACATTACGACGAGATCTCATTGAGGGAAACCTGTCACTTTTCCGACAAAAGTATCATCGAAATCGGAGCAATTATACAACGGTATGGTAAACAAGAGCATCCGGATCTTGCCCATTCGATGATCCCGATACTCGTGAATGACAGCGCGCAGGCGAATAAGAGGAGGCTGCGGCGATAGTCGCGGGGTAGAAAAAAAAAGGTCGCGGATATATCCTCGTGCGATAGAGGAACGAGAAGCGGAGCGAAGTGAAACGGTCGCGGGCGGCAGCGCTCTCTCACCTGAAAGTCGCAGTAGATGATCTCGTTGTCGTCAAACAGTCGAATAGTGGCGCGATGCACCACCGTCACGTCGCTCTTGCTGCCGAACTTCAACATTTCTGTCCTCAAGTCGCCACCCAAATTATCCCCCCGGCCTTCATCGTCCCTTCCACCACAGCACCACACACTGCCCGTTTATTAATCGCGACACGCGCCACCGTCGTCGTCGTCGTCGACGCCGGTTGTCGTCGTCGCCGTCGTCGTCGTCGTCGACGTCGTCGTCGTTGTCGTCGTCGTCGTTGTCGTCGTCGTCGTCGTCGTCGTCGTCGTCGTCGTCGTCGCCGTTATCGCCGCTGACGCGCGATCGTATTCTGTATTAATCGACGAGTTGACACGGCACGGCGCGACCGCACGGTTGTACAGCGGTGAACGACGACACATCACCGTGGCGGAAGAACGCGAAGCTGTCTGTCAACCAGCACATCCCCACTGGTGCGCCGCCGCCGCGGCCGACGCGACGCTGCCACGTCTTCGCTGCCGGCCGCTGCGCGCCGTTGCCGGTTGCCGTTGCGTCAACTGTCATGGCGCTGACGGTCGCTCCGAATTTCCGCGCCGAATTTCGATTCGTTATTGCCGCACATTTTCAGGCACCCGACAAGCAAAGTACACGTATGTGCGGGAGCTTTCCATCGGAGTGCTGTATAGCGTACGATTTAACAAATGTATCGAGACAAACTTGGGCAGTTGGACAAGAGTTATCATAAATATCGAGTTATGGATAAACTTGTGAGTAATGTAAAATTGATAATCGCATAGATTGCATTTTTTCGATTTTTACATAATTATTGTCATGTTTAAAAGGCTTGCGATACAAGAAATAATTAGAGAAATCGGAATATTTCAGCCACACGCTGATGCAATTTTTTCCAATTAATAGGGGACGCTATTTATCAGTCAAAACATCCGTTTTGGACGATGAACAAGTGAGAAACCTACGTACATTATTCGTAGATAAAGTAGAAATTGTATTTATCTAATGAGAAAAAGACGGAATTTAAATTACCGACCGAGTCAAGCGCAGTCGTACATTAGTATCAACGTTGCTGCGCACAAAGTAACCGCCGCTTCATCTAGACGGGATTTTTCTCCTAAAGATCGCAAATGTCCGAGCAATGTCTGTCCCTTGTGTCGCGTGATTCGGTCGTTGGTACACGTTCGCGGCTACCGTTGATCGATCGTCGTTCCGTCATTCGACTCGGTTAGCTCGGCCGCCGCGCGCGCTCGCGCGACGACGCGACGACGCCGGGGGCCGGGACACGCGGGCGCGGGTGGGGACGAGCTCGAGGCTCGAGGGCGTCGGACAAAGGTTGGCCGTGTCGAGCGGCCGGCCGGCGGCGCATTCACGACTCAAACATGGCAGCGGCTACTAGCGTTGTCGTGCTCGACAGGGGCAACAACACCACCTGCACCATCAATTTACACGGTGTGTGTGCGCGTGTATGTGTGCGTGCGTGGGTACGATACGGATGCGGGGGTATGCGTGCGCGCGCGCATCTCGCGAATCTGCCTCCGTCGATCTATCGAGGGAGAAACGTGGCCGAGAATCGCGGCGAGATGAATGAAAGCTGCCGCTAACGCGGACGCGCGCGTCTCCGAGCTCGTCGGTTCGCGCGTCCGAGGTTTTCGGTCGCGACGCGACGAGCGGAAAAAGGTCCTCCGAAACGAAACCTTACGTTACGGTTACGTTACGGCTTTACGCGCGTGTTGTGTGTGAGTGAGCATCTCTCCCTTCGCTCCCTTCGCTCCCCTCGAGCGGCCCGTTTGCTTCGGCGAAACGGCGCGGGGAGGTGCGGTGCGCGGGATGCTACCCTTCTTCACGTGTCATCGTCACGCGATCGAAATTCTGATTCATGATTTTCCATTTTGCAGGAGCCACCGTGGTGTCCTGGCGGGTGAATAATCAGGAACAGCTGTTCGTTAGGTAAGTCTATTATGCACGTATCTCTTGATCGCGTCACTGCGGTTTGACAGGCAAAGCCGGCCAGGTTCTCGCGAACCTGATTGCCTGCGCGATCGGTTTTCATTCGAGAAGCGACGCGATTCGAAAATAAGCGAGAGGGAAGACGATTTTCTCGCCTTGTTTTTATATAATTTAATTGAACGCGTTTGCATGTTTTTTAGTCGCGATTATTTTATTATATTATATGCGACAAAAACTGATAATTGCAAATGCTTTGAAAAGAAACAGTTTTTAAAAACGATTAATATCCGATATGCTAATTTAATTAAAGTCCTGCGGCGGTTGTCGATAAACTTTGTAATCATTCGCAGAGGTTCAAAATAAATTCGCAATGCGCTCTATAAATATTCGGCATCCGACACATGTTATATGATATACATATATATTTTTTTAAATTTAATGTATTTTCACACAAACGTTGTCTTTGCGTGCGCGCAAAGATTTGCTAAATCGAGTTTTTTAAAATGATGCAAATCTTTTATGAATCGCGCTGTACAAGTCGTAAGATGCAAAGTAAACGTTGACGCATGTTGTAAGGTTACGCGCGAGGTTACGCATTTTAGATGAGATAGAATGCATTCAGCTTGATTGCGTGCATTACTGTATCATTGAAAGAGCATTACATAAGCAATCTTATCCGTAGATAAGATGGTAAACAGAAGCAAAATAAAAGCGGCGAAACTTTGGATTTAAACATTTTATTTAGAAAATGAAATGTATTATATTTTTAATATATTAAGATGCATATGTTGGCGATATTCTCGAATTTAAAAAATATATTTAATTCGCATATACGTAATAACATCTCAACGCGAGATGTTCTTTAACGTGTAATTTACTTTTGTCACTTTGATTTCGAAAATGTCTTGTGTATAAAGGTATAACAATGAAAAATTTTATAATAGACAAAGCGAGAGAATTATCCGATTTCTGTTTGAAACATATTAAAGAGTATGAATTTGATAAAAAAAATCGCCACTAAAATAGGTTGATTCGTATCGTCAATTTATCTTCGAGGTGCAAAATGATCCGTATATGCAACATCAGCCGCGAATCACTCTCTTAGACACTTTCCGGATGAGAACAAAGTCTCCTCGCATGCTTAACCTGCACACAGATTGCCCAACAAATTGCTTCGAATTGATTCGAAAAAAAAGAAATTACTATAGAATACATACAATTAAAGCATCGTTTGCGGGATATATGTATGTGGACTTTAATTTAAATTCTCCTTTGCAGTTGTATAAATGGTCGCTAAGAATCGAGTAAATAACGGATTATAATTTTTACGGATGTAGATCAGTGTCAAAATCCATCTCGCTTGCGACTCGAAAAAAAACTTTTACCGCTGTACGTGACCGGTTCAAGGTTCTCGCCGCGAAATATATCGAAACGCGATTCCAATCAGACGGAAGGCAAACCGGATTTACTCCATTATTGCTCTCTCAACGAGCTTTCTTTTATGTCAAATTTAATTGTACGTTTAACAATTTTGTTAAAAGATACATGCGTATATACATTTACGAAAGTAGAATGTAAGTTTTCATCTTGAAATGTGTATGTTAATCTTGGCGATCCAGCTTTTTTTCGAGCTCGCGTTATCTCGCGTTTTCGATCGTTAGTCGCAACGATCCATTTTGGATGAACATCGGATTTAATGCTTTGCATTACGAGCGATGTGCTTTTTCCTCTAGACGTTTTAGCGTATAAACGTAATCGTTTTTCTCGCTAGGCCCTCTGGTGATTTTCGGATTACGTTGCGCACTTTGTGCAGCCAACTTATCATATTATCATTATTCCGAGAAAAATGTCATCCCGTGTGCTTTGATATTACGCGTTTGCATAATATTTTTATAATCTTCTTGGGATCGAGCGAGTTCTTGGCGACGGGGTAACGCGTAACAGCGCGAGAAGGAAGGAGCACGGGAGGAGGCGCGCGCGCGCGCGCACACCTGCCGAGAAAGAACCGCGTAAAAGCGCGGTGCCCGTGACGATCGCTTTAAAAGCGGCAGCAGCCCGAGAGCAGACGATGAAAAAACTGACGGAGCGAAGGCAAGGGCGCTCTCTGGACCAGTACATACCTTATACACGGGGTTCAGGGCCCCTCGTCGTCGCTTGCCAGTCATCGGTCCTTCCGACTGTAAAGCCGCTGTCGAGACTAGGTTTTGTAATAAAGAGATCCGCGGAGCTCTCTATCGCGCTGATGAAAAATCGACTTTTAACACGTCCCTCGACGTCGTCCAAGATACTCTCTTTCAAATTGTCCCGCAAAATATACTCGCGCGATATTCTCTTCGACGTCGATCGTAATTTTATTTAAAGAGGAAAATGCGATATTATATAACTTCTGTATTATTTATTGAAAATTTGTCCACGAATATATTGTCGCGAGTCATGGTTCGAAACGACGTTATCTCGGAAGGACGTCGAGGAATTTTAACGGTGACGACGAGAAGTATACACACGGTGCAAGACGCTCGGCAAACACGCTTGCAATTTACTCCAATTTCCCTCGAAATGGCCGTAATAAAAGTTACATCGGTATGTCCGGTCGCGATACTGATGGCGCTCCGCGATACAGTACATACTTTAATTTGTAAAGAAAATAGTGATTTCAATTACATTAATAATAGTGAGATTGATAAAAGGAGAAAGAATAGCAAACTTTCTTTAACAAGATTTCAAAACTGAGATTATTTGTTGCCATTAAATATTCACGGCGAGAAACGGGTTTCAAAGTGTAATTAAGAGAGGAATATTAAATAATTAGACTAATTGACGTAAATAACCGACGCGTTATCTCGCGTTAATCATCGCGTAAAGGAATTGAATCGGTCGTTCCAAACTTGACTTGGTTGTACGGTAATACGAGAGGACCACGTGCAGCGTGTCGATCTTGGTTCTCCGGTTCTTATCCCCGTCCGCGGACGTGGACGTGCCCTCGTCGAACATCTGCGTTCACGTTCGGGGTCCAAAAACGGAAACGAAGACTCGAGGGAGCGAGATGGGGCGCGAGCGACGAACCGCAGCTGGAATTTCATCAGCGCGATAAAATCATTGATACGGTTCACGACGGAAATGACGGGCAAAGATGAAGCTGTGACGTATGATAGAGTCGTAAAAGAAATAAATTTGAAAATTTATAGCTCAATTGTTCGTTCGGTGGAAAGTACAGGTCTAGGTAGATCTTGAAGCGAGATTTTACAACCTTCACGAGTGAAAGAGTCGCCGCAAAATACGGACTAAATAAAGGTAACTAAGGAAAGGTACGTTTGCTACGTGATTACGCCAGGAATTATAGGTATAATACGCAACCCTTTCCGATACCAAGACTCCGGAGCGACCTAACTGTTTTTCGGTTCGTTCGGAAATAGACAAAGAGCCGCGGCAGTCACCCCCGATCCTAAAAGGGAGCGGGGAAAGAGAGAAAGGCGTACGACGGAGACAAATGGCTAGAGCGAATCGGGAGACGCGAGACAGAGACGAGCAAAGACCGAAAGGAAGAGCGAAAGGGGTGCGGGTATACAAATGCACGATTCATCTTGGCGAAGGGATGGGACGATGATTAAGAGTCCCTCGTCTATCCTCACCACACCTAAAGACGCCACGTACACACATGCTCCGCGCGCATTCTCGCGAGAGAAGGAGCAAGAGAGAGAAAATGAGCGGTAGAAGAGAATGTGGAAGGAAAACGTCGTTAATGGTTGCCGGCAGGACCCGACCATGAAATTTCAGCTCGACTTTTGGATTAGAGGTTTCGTCCGACCCGTAGGAAAGAGAGTTCGTTTCGGTCGCGTGACGCGATCTACGCACCGTGTATGCGACGAGAAGACAATTTGGTAAGCTAAGAAAGAGATAATCGGAAAGAGAGAGAGAGAGAGAGAGAATCTCACGCTCCGATGAGAAATCCTTCAAACGCGCCATGAATACGCGAGGTCGCGATAACGGAACGCGTTCCAACGCATATAAACGTAGAGCCCGATATCGCCCCGTCATCCTTTTTTTATTCGATAATTCAATTAAATAGATTCATTAAGTAGATAGGTTATATTTCGATTATAGAATTTGTATCTGTCGAATTAATCTAGTTCCAATTCGAGATATCGTTGGAATGTTACGATTTTCCGTTGAAAACATTAGCATAAACGAGCCAGAGAAAAAGAATGTCAGAGGATACCGTGGCACGTTAGAAATGTTCCGCGTGCATTTGACACCGCATACATCTTTGTCGTTGGAGATCGTGATCCGTGCTGGGCAGCTGGGCGAGATGGTCCGTTTCCATAGCGATAATGTAAAGGCACTCGGGAAATTCTCTCCTTCTTCGACTCTGAAAACATTGCGATTCTATGCGTTACTTTACATACACGTCAGTTTTTTCTTCTTAAATTCTCGTGCGCGATTGCTTCTGTCTGGATAGGTCCTGTTTCTCGAATTTTGAATACAAAACGATGTATCCGAAAGCATCCAAATCGGTAAAAAGGCTATTGAAGAGGTATTCTCCGGGCAAGCTACCTAATCCACCGCAAACAAGAATAATCTCATTATGCTAATTTGCGTCAAACTACGGAGAAGACAAACAAATCAAGTATATTTTGCGCGTTGTTACGTGAAAATCTCATGGGGATGAAACTGCGATGAAGACAGATACGGAAAAAGCACGATAAACGATGGAAAGAATGGCCGCGTATAAAGAAGAGAGAGAGAGGTTCGGGGAGAAAGAGAACACTAATGACACCGCGCCAGCCGTCGTCTCGACTTTTTGCCATCAGTTCGGAACATGGATTTGTGCACGAGAAAATACGTCGAAACGGAACGAAACCGCGGCGAATGACAACCGAGTGACAAATATTCCGCGCGCGAACCATCAGCCACAGCGATCGTGTCTTAATGCGCGCGATAATCATCGTTCGGGAAGCGATTATTTTACTCTTGTGTACCGAAAACTATTAATCGCGCGTGAAACTTTTTTTTTTTTTTAAAAGCACGTCCAACTCGACTATTGGCCACAATCGAGATGAGAGATTAAATCGACACTTGTATCTCGATTATTTTCTCTATGTTATAGAATTATTGTGCAAAATACAAATCGCGCGATCTTTACGATTCGTATTTTACATATTTTATGCAATCACAAGGTGATGTATCGTTTTGCAAACTAGCCAGCTCATTAATCTGAAACATATTTCTTTAAGATGCAGACCACAATGTTTGATATTTGAACTAAAGACATGACAAAACCGACATCTTATGATCATATGAGATAAGAGATGGAATCTAACTAAATGAAGATGACTCCACCTTCTATTCTTATCGGACAATCGATTGAAATTTTAACCGATTTAATCGGAACCACTCGGAGCAATATTGAAATATCACAGACGCGACTAATTATTTGCGACACACTAATGTTGCGTTATATTAAATTCGCTCTCTACATAAGTTTCTCGCGACTCGTGATAAAGATATAAAAGCATCGGATACTTTGTTTCCCCTTCGGGATAAACCTTACAGGTACTAAACCCTTTCACCAACGTCAAAATGTACCCGGGGGAGCGAGGGTTATTTTACATATATATATTTTTTTAATATAATGTATAGTTTATAATTTATCTTACAATTAAAAGATTTTATACTTTTATCGCTTTTTAACACAATTAAATAAATTTACTAAAAATTTACGAAAAATATATTTATTATTAAATTATAATTATATTAAGTGTACGAATGCTAAACTTTACGAGCCGACAGCTTCGGTGCGAGATCGAAGCAGCAGGACGCGACGCGATTGTCCGAACTCGCGGCTCGAGAAGCGAAAGGTGCTCCCCGATGCGCTCGAGATACCGCAGCCGATCTTGAATCCGTAAGCGCTCCGCGACGGAGGGAAAATAATGCGCGCGGTGGCTCCGGAGCGGAATCCAGTCGAATGGGAATGCTGTAGAATGTCGACAAAAACCGCAGCCAGCGGGATCATTAGTCTACGGACCAGGCTGTATAATCCATCGGTTACCTTATACCGGGTGGAAAGAAGTACGAGCGAGCGACCTCCCTGTTTTTCGCTCCGCGCGCACGGAATCCGCGCTGATTCCGCGGAGGCTCGTCGAATCGTTTCGTCTTCGAAAATGCAACGAGAGATGTGTGTTAAAAATGTGCGAAAAGGGAACCGATACTAAATTCCAGAAAATGCACAAATTTCGGAGATGCTTTTAACGCGAGAAATGGAGAAAGACGGAAAGAGAGACGTATTTTGACAATTAAAATTAATTTTGCCATATTTGATCTTTCATTTACAATTCAGTTCTCGTATTTTGATTCAATCGTAATGTACATACATCTCGAAGACATTTGATCTCACGAGGAAGATTCCCTTCAACAGTAATCCAAATACAAATCGCCTCGCTTCGATATCGAGTTCATCCTTTCAACAAACATACGAAAACGAGTGAAAGATCTACTTGGACCTTTTCTTTTCAATTGTTGCTTCGAGTATCCGGCAGTTCTCCGAGTAGTTCTTTGCTCTACAAATAAGGTCCTTTTTCCACGTTATCTTCTGATCCGATAAAGCAACTTTGCGAAGCATTTCTTCTATATAGATTCTTAATTTTGCAAATGCATCCACTTGACGGTATTCATCGAATTACTTTATTTTATCAATTCTCGGTATCGTGGAGAGATATCGTCCGTTTTACAAATTCTATATTTCCATATTAATATTTTATCATATTATTTTATCATTCTTGCATCTATAAATTTCCAGTTCTTATAAACTCTGCACATATATTCGCGTAGATTCACATAGATTCTTGATAATGCAAATTTTTTATCTCGAGAATTTTGCATTGCAAAGATCTTGAATATAAATCTTGAATTCCATTAATCTGTCGCTTCGTTTATTCCATTATCACGCGAACGAATAATAATACGTTATAAAATAAAAATACGAAATGTAATAATATTTTTTATATCCTTACAGTCCCATTTCAAAATCACATACGTTGCCATCAACCGACTCTCTTAATATACATCGTACATTATATTACGTTTAATTTATATCAGTGTCATGTTATAACTTATGGAACTAGATCTTATTGCAACGTAATCACGTGCAACCATTAATAGTGGACGCAGTTGCGTTATACGACTGACAATGAGATTTTTACACCTAAATACAATTCAAGGTTTTCATATCGCTCGTATGATTTTGCGCGAGAGTTTGGCGGAAAATAACGTAACTTTTCTTTCTCGCGAACGAACGACTGCAACACCATTCTCTTCCCTCGCCGCGAATGACACAGTCGCGTCTAATGCAAAGAGAGCGAGGCTTTTTTGCTAATTGCACGTTATCCCGAGCGAATGAGAACGCGAAGCGCGCGCGAGCCAACAAACTCCACGACGAAAAAGCTCGAGCGCGAGCAGACGCGAGCAAGAACTCGCTCAAGGCGGAACGCGCGGCTTAAGCCGTGAAATAATTGCGTGTTTTGCAGGACGAAGTGAAATACTACGTTCAAATCTTCCTCGCGCGGGATTCATCCGACATACACCATCCACGTTCACCGCTCGAGATTCGAAAATTCGCATCTCGCGTTAACTAAATGCGGACGTGTCGCGTTCGAGCTTTCGTTCGCGTCAAATTCATTATTCATTCGATGAGTGGTATCGATTTTTTTTTCGATATTTCTACGGTAACTGAAGTCTCGCGGGATTGACTAGAGTTTATTTACACGATTATTTTACGAGAAAATTGAAAACTAGCGGCAATTTCTTTTAAACGTTCGAATAGTGCACAAAGAAAAATGTATTCAAGTAAATATTATTTATTTTAAGTATATCGCAAGTTTGTACATCCGCAAATATATCACAAGTTCACCACAAGCATTAAATTTAATTGAATATATTCTGGATTTTACTAAGTGCAATATTTTAATCAAGAATATTAAATTAAAATAAAAATTTGGTTTACTTACTACATAGAATTGGCGTAAAGTTTGATTTTTCTTTGATACAACTTTACAATATTTTTGAAGAGAAGATAAATTCTTCTATCGAGTATATGATAATGAGATTTTCCAACACTCGTGATGAGTATATTTGAAGACTATTATCAAGAATATATTTTTTATTGAAGGAAACTATTACTTAAAAAAAGAAAAATAAACTAATCGCTTTTCTTGGCGGTAGAATTATATTTTTCTCTGTGTAGTCATTGAGCGAAATTCAGATGTCCGGTCGTATGTGACGAGATTTAAAATCCCGTCGACAGCAATGATGGCATCACCACCGAAGAATTCGTTCAACCACGGCCCACTCGTTCATTTATTCGCGCGACTTATGCACCGGCGTGCAACTCACGAGGAACCGCCAAATCAGCTCGTTATCGCTACTCGGCAATAAACGCGACAATCCTCGATTGTCGTGCTCGACTTTGGATAACGTCACTATGGGCTTATTCGAGTCAGTACCAAGTCTTGTTTTATCAAGATTTCTTTTAATTCGCTACATTTTATCCAGTCAAAGTATGCATTTGTGTCATTCACCTCGGATTTACGAGCGCGACGTCCAATGAATTGCAATTTCGCTTTTCGTGGATCTCATTTTTATTTTCATCCTTTATAATTTAATATCCTTAATTGGAGGGAACGAAAAATAACATAATAACATAAAGAAGGATGTAGCATAATTAAACAATGTTTATCAATGTTAACTGTTGACAAATAAGATGAAAAATTTGCGAAATGTCATCGCGCGCCAAAAAATCAAAAGATAATTCTCTTGGGAAAATTAGCGTAGGACGTTAATCGAGTTTACTTGTCCGATTTAGGCTTCGGATTTAAATATGAAATTTTAGCGCCAAAGTAATCGAGAAATTTACGGCGGAAAATTACACGACATTCTTTTTGCCGGATATATTTCCTCGTTTATCAGCATCCGTTAGATTCCCAGGACCGCTACGTGGTGGAAGCAACTTTCAGCCCCGACAAGAGCAGCAACGCCCGCGTACGCGTCTGACCTAGTATAAATAGGTTCGTTTCTTGCCGGCCTTAGTTAAACAAAGTTTCACTGGTGGTGGTAGACGAGCACGGGGTGTGCGCGACGCGGGGGTTGACTGCGGGTAGAGAGAAGCTCGTGAACCCTGCGGAGCCTCGCCCTGCTGTTACTGCTGCTGCTGCTACTGCTGCTGCTACTGCTGCTGCTGCTGTTGCTGGTGCTGCTGCTCCTGCCGGGATCCGGGGAAAACGCAAAAACCGCTGGCTTTGGCGGAGCTCGAAGCGGATAACTTCGACACGTACCGGGTGTCCTTATTCGAGCTTGGTGCATAGTTAAATAGCCGCGCGATCATTCATTCTCGACAAAATTAATTTCTGACATATAATTTCTCGCTCTTTCTCTCTCTCTTTTGTAAGAAATTTGCCGCTTTTGACGACAAAGAAATGCCTCGAGGAATACCATTTGGCTGACGTGGCGAACGAATGGAAAGATATTGTTTGATGAGAAAAACGGCCAATCGCTCTGGTTTATTTACGATGATTTTGTTTCCATCTGCTTATTTGGAGGAGGAAACCGCCCGCAGAATTCTATGCATCATCGAAAATTATCGCTAACCAATGTCGAGAAACCACCGCCACGAACGCTCGCTGCCTCAGCTAACGAGAAGATGAGTACGCCGCGAGATTATATGTTGTCCGTTCGCCTTTTTATTTCATTTTTTTTTTGTTGTCTTTTGATTCGTCGTTCAAATCACCGGGCAAGACATTATTACGTTCATAGAATCGACCGCGTTCGCGTGGATTCGAAGACTTTTACTTTTCTTAGTACACGGCCCGACCTTGCACTTGCGCGATTTTATTTGCGCTTGCACTTGACTCGGCAGTCTTCAAGCTCTCGCGACTTTTCGATTAAATATAGGTACTCGCAGGCAAAGGGGTAACTCATTAAAAATTACTAATAAAAATGATGAACTTTAATTAATAAACTTTAATTTCTCAAGATTCCTAGATTATCTTAAAGTTTTCCGTTTGTGCATTTGATTAAACGCGAATAATGCATTCTTCGGTCGAATGTAATTTGTGCCGATCTGATTGTGCGGTGAATCGAGCGATCTGAAAACAATATGCAGTTTGCGGGGTTCGTTTTTCGTGCGATCGGAATTGCTCCGGGAAGACCCCCGCCGTCCTCTCTTCCCAGCCTCGGAGGAGCCCAGTTTTTCGCGATAACCCTCGGCCACGGCTCCGAGACCAAGTCTCGTCAGAATTTCACTGACCGATCGTAAATCGCGACCGTAGCAGATGGCCGAGCCGCGCCAGCACATTAATGCACTTATAATGCGCGGCATCCGCTTCTCACATCTTGCCGTATCTTTGCGACCGTAGGACCGCGAGGGGAGGGAAGGGGCTGGGGGTCTTCCCTCGAGGGCATCGAGTTACTTTCTCGAGATGGAGTGCCGCGAAACTCGTCAAAGGAACTTTCGGCTGTTAACGACTACGCTTCAAAGTTGGTTCGAGCCGATTGGAGGTCCCATACTGGAAAAAAGAGAAAAAGACTGGATATCTCGAAAGAGTTAATTGGCACTTGATAATTCGAGAAAATTTATGCATCCGGTTCAGAGTCGTAATCTTTTTTGTATCGGATGCGTGGACTAATAGCCTTCTTAAAAGAATCTCTAAAGAATAGCGATATTTTTTATCGTCAAGCTTACGCAATATCCGAATGCGCATGCTACGTAATGTAATGCAAATGAAACTCGCGTTGCACTTTATCCCATGCATCGATCAAAGATCCATTACACGGAAGATAATATGCAATTTGCGTCTTTTTTCTTCTTTTTAGAAAATTACACGTTCGTTACATATCTCTCTATGATTTTACAAGTAATTTTATCGAGATCTCGATGAGTTCCGATCACACGGTCGTACAACATTGTAAGCGACGACGATGCGAGTTCTTTCTCTCTCTTTCTGTCTCTTCCATCCTCGTATAATTCCAGCGAATTCGTTCTAGATACAGCAAGCTTCCAGATATAGTAGTAGCTCGGCCGCAAGAAGCGCCGCAGCATCGCGTAATTGTCTTCGGTCGTAAAAGCGCGCAGTCACACCTTATTTATAATCCTGTCGATTCATGACACTCTCCGTGTATCTTTCTATCGTGCGGATAATTAGTTTTCGCTGAACCGCGGAAAACGCGTGAGAGAAAATTGCGTAAAATGTCACGATCCTCCGATATAAATCCGCGAACCATAATTCTTATTAAATAACGCCGGCAAATGAACGATATGTAAAATCGATTTACATATCATATGCACTTGCACCTTTTGTTTACTTGAAATAAAAATACGATATTATATAGTATCGTTAATCTCTTAGAAAGAGGTCGAGGAACTTTAAAATTAAATATCGAGATGTAGGTAAAAAAACTTGAGAGATCTCGGAGATCGATGATGGCTTGATAAAAATCAAGAGTAACTTGTTACGATAAAATCTGAAAAATAAATTGTACTTGCAATTTTTTAAAGCACCATGCTTCTGGTGTTGCCAAAAATTCCAATTAACGAATAAGCAGGCGTTTGTCAAAATTGCAAATATTTTAAGAGCCTCATCTGAGATTCATTTTTTTTTTTCAATGATTCACCGCTGTTTAACATCTCCGACTTGCCAACGATTCATTAAAGCCGAAGAGCAATTTTTCACTTGTCCGCTCGTTAATATTCTTCCCGTGCCGCAAAATCTCCCGAGTCGTTTACTGTACAACGCGAAAGATATTCGTATCTTGCGAATCCTCTCGGTATTTTTCTTACAGATAATGAGCGCGTGCAAAGAATCGAAATGATCGCGAAGGGATCCTTTAGGATTCGCGAGATCGACGACCTTCTCGTCGTCGAAGGATCGCTGCAATTTCGCGTAGCTGGCGAAAAAAAGTCTATTGAAAATTGTCGCGCTCGTAAAAAATGCGCATAACGGACGCGATGTTACGTGTCGCGAAAGTTAATTCGTTTCAACTTACATCCACCCCCGTGTCTGGCCCCTCGCCCTCTCGTGTCGTCGCGCTGCCAATTTTGCGATGCGCGAATCTAAGACCGCGGTCGCCAACATACGCATTGCCGTAAAAATTAGCGCTTTCATCCACGCGAGACGAGGGCATAAATTTTCCCGCGCGTCGATCGAACTTGTCGAGATTATATCAGTCAAAATCTCCCTGATTATCGGCTGTTTTCGACAGAGGAAAAAAAGTAATTTTTTGCAAATATCTCTCTTTGTCATCCCGTCCCGATCGCGCCAACCGTGCCAATTACCAGGAACCCTGTATACTCGGCGCAACGCAACGCGACGATATCCCGCGGAAGCCGGGCGTAACCGCGTCGAGAATTGGGTGCCGTTGGGTAGCGAGCGCGGCAACGGGAGATACGACCAGGCTAGAAACGACCAGGAGGAGAGAGGTTGGAAACTGTGATGCCCGCAAAAAGCATGGCAGACAGCGCCGATCGTTTTTGCTCGGCGTCAGCCGCGTTCCTACCGCCGCGTCGTCGTACTTGGTGGTGGTACATCGTTCTACCCTCTCGCTTCCTCCCACCCCCCTCTCCCCCGCCGCTCCCTCCCCCGCTCTGCCGCTATAACATTCCCTATCCTTCCCTCTGTCCTCTTTGTCCGCTCTCCGGCATAAGTTCTCTCCCTTTTTCTCACACTCTCCCGTTTTCGCTCCCTTCTCTCGTCCTCCCAGCTTCCCTATGTCTTTCTCTTCTCGCCGTGACGTTCGGGTTGTCGCGATCCATCTATCTGTCCATCTCCCCATCTCCGTTTGCGTGTTTCATTCGCCTCGGGATCGTGCAAACGGATGGGATTACCATCTCCTCCTCCTTCGCGGTTTACGTATCCGGGAAAATGGATTACATTCGTCCCGCTATAAGAGAATTAGCGGCATCCTAGGTCTGCTCTGGAATCGAGAGACTTGGTCATTAACTTCATCATCGGCTGTCAGGATCGAATCCGGCAGCGAAAATTGAACTGCCGTTATCCGAAAGGCGATATTGGAACAATCGGATGCCTCGAGAGAGGGGCCTCGAAATGATAAAAGTATCTTCGACTTAAATATCCGCAAACTTTACTTTTTACTCCCGACTGCTGCCAACCTAAGGTTGGCAAAAAGACGGAGGGAGTATGCGTTTCACCGAGCTCGGATTGTTTACCAGACGTATTCTCGATAACTATAACGTAGTTCGATACCATCTTTTACATATTAGTTTCTTTTTATATTAATAACTTTGCGCGTGACCAACAGTCGTGATTTAGCTAATAATTTAGCGGGCCTTCGTGTGTAAAAAAAAAATGCAAATGTATTGTTCGCTCGATACAATCCTTATTTAGACGAGTTATGAATATTGCGACCTTGCGTTAACTTTCGGGAGCGTCTTGATCGCGCGAATGAAAGATTACACAACTTCTCTCCGATACGTCTCGATCTTGCGCCTTCTCCTCTCTCGCAGCCTTGGATCCCGAGTGTATCCTCGAGCTTCTTCTTAAGAACATCTCCGCGGCCCCTGACAGGCTTGACTAATGGTCATCCTGCATCCGCCCTCCGGCTTTATACTTCTCCGTCTCGCTCTCGCTTCTTCTGCTTCCGCGCGTTCGCGCAGCGCGATGTCTCCGTCTTTCGCTTTCGCAGCACGACGATATCAGCACCGCTTCGAGCGGTTTTAGTTAGCGCTAACGAAAGGGATCAACGAGTTTTCTAACTTGTCCGATGATCCTAGAAACCAGCGATTTATATCGGCCATATATTTTAACAAAGAGAATGAAAGAGAGAGAGAGAGAGAGAGAGAACCAAACTTATTACAAATTTATATATATGCACTGAAAAAAAATAAGTGTCAAATCAAAACTTGTATACTTAAACTAACGCATTCATTGTTTCGTATATACGCAACAATTTATAATCTTAGAAGAATTTAATAATTTTAAATTTTATTATAGTCTTATTTTAATATTGTAATTGTCATCTTAAGAATATATAATTATTTAATTCTACTTTAAGAAAATTAGAATCTTTGATTTAAAAATGTCATTTTCTATCTAACATTGTTTCTTTTCCATTCGAGAAAATTAAATCTTAAATCGTAAGAATATATTTTTCTTGATTGAACTATATAAAATGGCTTCATTCAAGTAAGCAATTATTCAAGCAATTATATTTTTCTTTAAATAACGCAATATAATCTCATTTCAAGATTTCCATGTTAAAACTAAATATATTTTTAAAACAAGAATGTCCTTTTTTCTTTGTGAATAAGTTATATGTTGTACTTGATAATGTATCGAAGAAAAGATAATTTTTTATTTCTTCAAATTGTTAGAATGCGGCGAAAAAAACACACACCTTGCCATTATTACGAATATTGTAGTTATTAAGATCATTAGAAATTTGTACGAAAAATATCCCAATAGTCTATCCGTTACTAAAAAAAAAGGAATCTTTCCCCTTCCCTTTTATTGTTAGTTGCATCAGGCAACTCCATATACAATGAGACGAAAATTTTATAGAGGCTTTCTTCTCTTTGTCGGTCTACAAATTAAGAAATTGAACATTGTTACGACAACTTGTTGCAATTTCTTTATGTAGGGAAAGATCGTTGCAAAATAAAACAATGTGGAATAAAAGCTCGACGGGTCTTTTCTTTTCCTTTACAAAAGAACAATTCAACCGGTCGTCGAAAATTCACATTTTTATCTTCAACTTAAACAACGCAACCAACTGTAAAACCGAACCCTTTCCTCAATTGAGAAATACAACCTGCAAGCTGTGTAGCCATTTATCGACCTGACTGTATTGTATCTTCCTTTTCTCGAATCTCAGCCCCAGGAAAGCTGCAGGAATTATAAAAGTTGATACATTCGTATATCTCTGACTCAGCAAAGAGCAATAATTGAAATATCGCAAATAATATTATTTTGTCTTTTTAAATTTTGCGAGAATATTGCCACGCTATAAAATTAATCGAAAAGGGCAATTTTGCATTCTCTAATTTTTACTGTCAAGTTTTACGAAATAACATCATACGATTATTTATACACCGATGCAACCCGTTCGTCCTGACTATTCGGCGCTGTACGCGATCGTAAAATTTCGCATAGTTCTCGTAAATTAGTTAAACGAGCTGATGGAGCCTTCTTGTGCGAAAATCCGAACCGCGCAAGAATATGAAATGCAAAAAGAAGAGAGAAATTTTACGCATATCTATTCTTTTTCGCTTTGCATCTTATGTATATCGTAGAGCGATTGAGATTTATAAAAGTTGCGTTATAAATAAATTTTTTTGTTTTCTGATTAAACGCTCAATCATTTACTTTTCGCTTTCTTCTCCGATGTGACTCGTTGGCTCAAACGTTTATACATGTGCAGTTTTCGTTAATCCGATACTGACATACGTTTGCAATAACAACGCCAGGAATAAACAACAAGAAGAAGATATCCGTTCGCATATTTTTCAGAGCTATCGACAATACCGTAGAGCCTCTTTTTCTTTTTCTGTTATTACGGCGAGGAAATAATAGATAATACCTACGCTTCAACGATGAACGTATAAAAACAAGCGCGTGAGCAAATAAATTCTCGTACGGTTTTTAAAATATATTTTTGCCGATTTCCCATAGGAAATTCGCCTCGTTGAATAATGAAATATCGGAAATTTAATATATGCAAAAATACAAAATTACAATTTGTTCGATATCGAGAAGAAAAATTAATAAAATTTACAATCGAATAACCCAAGATGCGCAACTATGACATGTTTTTCCTCTTCGATAACCGACTCTTTGTATTTCAGTAAGCAAGCTGTATTCGATGGAAAGAAGGCTATTAGAGGCGGCATACCATTCGTTTTCCGTAAGTATAAGCAATGTTACGTATACTACTTTCGCTCAGAGGTATTATTTTTGTCAACAGTTTAAAGTAAAAGACAAAGGAAATTATTGATACAATTTTGAAGGAACAAATTTTAATTGAAAAGAAAAGGCCAATTTGAATATCGCCAATTATTGTGATATCTTGGAAAATTTTAAAATGTGAAAAGCTATTAAAGATGTAGAAACCAAGCGATACCGAGGCAGATCTGATATGTACGTTATTTCCGCAGCACAATTCGGAGCATGGACGTTTGGGCCGCCCCATGGCTTTGCTAGAATCATTCGTTGGAATGTGGAAAAATCACCGGAACGATTACCCAGCGGGGACATTGAAGCGATATTCTCGATAATGGACAGCGAATTCACGCGATCGCTGTGGAATTCACAATTCAGGTTAACGTACAGGCTAATATTGCGCGAGAAGGAGTTGCACTTCAATATCGGCGTCTATAATCCTAGCAGAGAGGATACGTTCAGCTTTAATTTGCTCCTACACACTTATTTCAAAGTGCCCGACGTTAGGAGATGCCAAATCACAGGGCTGCACGGATGCACGTTCGTCGACAAGGTAGCAGGGATTTTCTGCTTTTTATTTCTTTGCAAATTAAGCCGATAATTAAAATTTAATCAAAAGTTCTTCCTAGAATTATTACTGAAAGTTTATAAAGCTCACGGAAAAGAGCCGCTTACCATTAATTATTCCTTCTCGATATCATCGATGAAGAAATAATCCTTTCTTAATTATCGTAAAAATCTGTCATTAATTTCAAATCGATGTTACTTATCTAGTCGAGGTGTATATCGAAACGATTATTACAATTCACGCTGCCTCAAAATATTTCATTTTCGCGCACACGCAGACTAGGGACAACCAAATCTTTCAAGAAGGCCGCGATGTTGTCACGGTGTGCGAATGGACCGACAGGATCTACCAGAACACGCAGCCGGAGCATATCATCACGAACGTCGTTTCTGGTAGAAAGATGCGCGTGCAAAAGTACAATTTTCCCGATACCGTCGTGTGGAATCCCTGGCAGGAGAAGGCACGCGACATTCCGGATTTCGGCGACGACGAATTTCCCAACATGATATGCGTCGAGAGCGGACACGTCAGTAGTCCGGTTATACTGTTGCCGGGGACGGCCTTTGAAGCGAGCCAGATACTACAGGTACTAAGTAAACTTGATTTTTTGCGGAGGATTAATGGATTCTGAATGATACTGCAATTCATAATTGTATGATTATCGTTATTATATCACGCGCATGATTCCGAATTTTATCAATTTTTTCATTTTTTTTTTATCATATTATAAACGTATTAAAATATCGATATTATATCCTGCTATGTTCATTCAATAATGTTTAAACTATAAAAGTTATCAGTTTGAATGCTCTTTTTCTCTTATTCGTATACTCGAACTGTATAATGTTTGTAATTAATTATACAGGGTTTGTCAAAAGTGTGGAAACCCCTAAATATCTCACAAACGGTGCATTTTAGAAAAAAATGTTTCAGGCAAAAGTTGTTTGGTTTCAAAGGGGCCATAAGATGGTACCATTGGTTTGACCTTGAAGAGTCATTTGAAGGTCACGTGAAGGTCACTTCAATTTTTTTAAATGGAACACCCTATATATTTTTGCACATTCTTGTAGCTTATCTCGAGAGCTTTCCAAAACACTATAATTAAGTACCTTTTCGTTAAGTACTTTTTGAGTTATGAGGCTTGAAATAATTTCTTAATTTTACATAAACCGTAAAATATCTTGTAAAATATTCATTTTTCGATTATCTTACCTTAATACTTTTACGTACAAAATAATGAGAGGAATCAATTGGTGTAAAGAAAACACATAGTTGTTTTTAAGAAAAAATATGGAATTGTTAATTGCAAATTACATATTTTTTCTTCAAAACAACTATGTGTTTTCTTTACACCAATTGATTCCTCTCATTATTTTGTACGTAAAAGTATTAAGGTAAGATAATCGAAAAATGAATATTTTACAAGATATTTTACGGTTTATGTAAAATTAAGAAATTATTTCAAGCCTCATAACTCAAAAAGTACTTAACGAAAAGGTACTTAATTATAGTGTTTTGGAAAGCTTTCGAGATAAGCTACAAGAATGTGCAAAAATATATAGGGTGTTCCATTTAAAAAAATTGAAGTGACCTTCACGTGACCTTCAAATGACTCTTCAAGGTCAAACCAATGGTACCATCTTATGGCCCCTTTGAAACCAAACAACTTTTGCCTGAAACATTTTTTTCTAAAATGCACCGTTTGTGAGATATTTAGGGGTTTCCACACTTTTGACAAACCCTGTATAACTAGAGCTTTCGTAATTCGAATCGCCAATATCTTGGCTGAAATTTTAATGCTATTGGCTTATTATTTTCTCAAAACTAAATTAGTTATATTTTACGGGATACTTTGAGAGTAGTTGGCCAAATTATTAGGTTGAAAGTTTTTTTTTGTCAGTATTCCTGTTTTACTATTTATGTAAATTAAGAGCTTTTCGCGTTACATTTTCTGGTTATGATTTAAATTTGCGAAACAAAAATTTCATGTAAAACATTTATATATATTTTTGCATAATTTTCTGGTATTAAAATATAACTAGCATTTTTGTATATTGCATTTTTGTATTTTTTTGTATATTTGTATTATTACATTTGATAAATATCATTAAATATTTTCTATATTTTAAATGATCCTCTTTTTGAAATTAGAGTTTTCATTTCAAGACATAAAGGTTACAAATCTCTTGTGAAAAATCTTATATGAGCTATGACGATGTGTTAGTTTTGCATAACGCATAAACAGCGTAACATGTAATGGAACAAGTGCAAATGTCACGCTATATTTATTCATTGATATATAAATTAATGTAGATATTATTGTACTAATGCGTAGAAACTAATAATTATTCTTATGATAACGTAAAATATGTTGAGATAAAAGATAAAAAGAATGTTGCTTGAAACGTGATTTGAGAGATAAGTATCAGCGATTAAAGTCCTTGATTTCATCAAAGGTAATAATTACGTTGCAAAGTCATAGAAAATCGAATTTCATAAAGTTGGTTTCTTCACGTTTGACCTTGTTTCAGGTGATGTGAGTAGAGAGTGGACCGACGTCACACGTCAGTACCGGAGGCAATACCAATTCGTTGCTTCCGACGTCCTCATCGTCCGCGGTCTGGCCAGCGGCCGCTGGTTGGCTCTACATGCCGCCACCGCCGCCGCCGCCGCCGCCCCCGCCGCCACCTCCGCCACCCTTGCCGTCGCATCCATCTCATTTACACTCGCATTGCGTTGCCCAAACCTGCACGATATGCTCTTTGAATCTTTAGACTCGCAGCCTGCAAACGCGAACGAGCTCTTAGAATTTCTTCGCTATCCTCGCTCTTCCCATCAGACGTTTTCTCGAAAGATTTATACGTAAACCACTGTATAGTGAAGAACGTATCTTTTCTTTCGACATATTCGTCGAGGAAATGATGATTTGCATAATAAAGGTAATTTGATTAATTTTATTGAAGAATTTCTTTCATCAACTTTTACATTCGCTTGTTTTCACCTTTGCGCTTTGTCTGAAAAAATTCAAAATGGTCAATCTCAACGAGAATATGAGGAATCGATCAATCTGTCTCTCTTTGGTTTCCAAACAATAATGATAATAAAATGTACAAGATTTATAAATAGGTTATTTCTAGCATCATCCTTGCTTGTTCCGATAAAGATAACGTTATCTCGCTTGCAATGTCTACTTTTTTTTATCGAAGATATTGTAAAGCTGCGAGAAGGTATTCGTGTAAATATTACGCGAAACAGAATAGTATTCTCTTGTTTGGTTTTCAAAGGACATTGTCCTAGAGAAACGATCGTTTTAAAGTTTCGATTCGTCACAAATATTTACATATACATTCCACATATACCACTATTTAGATGGAAAACGAAAGAGAGATATATATCACGTCTCTTATTTCTGACTCATCACTTTTGAATATTAGTACACAATACATTGTTTATAGGCATATATGGCATAGATAGATTGGCATGTAAGCGACTTTGCTACATTCACGTATGCGATATAAGACTTTCACTATAAATTTCCCAAGTATTGTGATGTAATTATTTGTTAATTTCGAACGATTCTGTCGGATTTACTTGCTGTAAGATATATATTTGAAATTTGTAAAAAGCAGGAAATGCACTTTGTGTGATGATGTATTTTCAGTTATACAGAGATACGATCTGCAATAAAAATATCGTAGAAACTTTCAAACATACATAGAGACTCACTTTTTAAAAACTTTTTTACTATTATAGTTAATAATTTTGGGAAATATTGAAAAAAGGAAACATTAATTTCTCAAATGCATTTTAAATTTTGATCAAGTTATATGCATACAAACTGTCAGATGTGATCTTTTTTAAGTAGTATTTCATTCTTTCGACACAAAGTTTTTTATATTATATTCAGTAATTATAATTATATTTAGTAATTATAAATTGATATAAATTTTAATAAATTTTCAAGATCATGGAAACATACGCGCGCTTGTACACATGCAACATGTACACGAGTTTGTTCAATTTGCAATACATAATTTATCTATAAACAATACAAAATATGGTGCTATTGTTACGAATATAGTATTATAATGATAAGTAGTAATGCACACACAGTAGATAAGCTCAGTCGACATTTCTCTGCAATTTCAAATATAATCTTTTTTTTTTTTAATTTTCTATCCTGAAAATATCACATTTTGCGGTCACATCTTTCCATATGCAAGGAGAAACGTTGCATCGAAATAGATATAAGTAAATATATTTATACCGTAACATATTGATTGCGATATTATTAAAATAATTACATGTGTATACGAAAAAAAGTAAATTGTAAAGACTAATGAACAGAGATTCACGAGGGAAATAACATTTTGCCGCCCATTTCTAAATAATTGTATTATCATTGAGAGCTCGAGACACTATTCGAAGGCTTGATCGAAACTCGAAGGTTTAAGTGTGATGGCGAGTTTAATAAGTTAGTTGAATTTTATATTGGAATTAATTATAAATTTCTAATAGAAACAGACATCGAACGTTTTACTCGTTTTATTCGATAATTGAGAAATTGACAAAAGTAAATGAGTATACTTTTTAATAATATATATATTTTATGTTAGTAACAAAAAGAATCATTACTCTGAATTAATAAAAATAAATACATTGTAAAATTAAGTGTGGATAAAAAGAAAAATCGGCAAAATCACGAGTCTATTTTATATATACATATATATTTTTTTTAACCATATAGCCAAGCACACACACAGTATGTATTATTCACGGATATACATTCCAAGTGACAATTTTTTACGTTGTATGAATTCCCGATGTCACGTACGTAATATTAAAAACAATATCACATGTAAATTCTCTTCACAATTAGACTATCAGATATTAGTAGTGTATCATTATAATAAAAAAATAAATGCTCAATATATATCACGTTATTCCTCGCATATTATGGACTTGGAGAGCCAAATGAAATAAAAAGAAAAAAAAAAACACGAGCAAAACGTTCCCGCTTATAGATGTGTTAGAAACGTGAAAATACAGGCTAGTAAATCCGAATATACAATTAATCTAACTATCCGAAATGAAAGAATTGAATTTCGGCATCTTCGCGCTGAGTATCCTACACTCTTATGAGGGTTTCGGTCTTTAGAGGCTAGACAATATGTTCGTCATTTAGTATAGCGTATATTATCTTTTTACCCTCTTTCCCCACAAGTTGTTAGCGATTAAGATTCGGTCTTCCATCTACAATGACGTTTATCGAATCGCATCGTACATCATTCTCTCATTCGACTCAATGTTAATAATCATGAATATTTGTAATTAAAGCGAAATTATGAAAAAAATTCGCGATTAAAATTAGTACGTTAAGAAAGTGTACTCTTTTTTGGGAAAGTGCAATAAAAATGTGGGAAATAATTGTACAATCTCTATCAGTCTTTGCACCTTTCTTACTAACTCGTATTCTTAATGTCTAATAACTAATCGTTATTATGATATATCTTAACGAGCATAAAAAATTGCATTTATCTATTTAGGGTGGAAAATTTAAGAATTATACATGTTAAACTTTGAACAGTTTATTACGAGCGAAAGGAAACGATAGCAAGCATATATGTGTCTAGTAGTTGCTCGCTCCTTACACATTTAATTAGATAACGTATTAAATAAGTGTGCGAAAATTTGAATTTACAGATTAGGGAAATTAGTACTACAAATGTATTATTTAATTAATATCCTTATACCTAGAGAAACCAGTCAAAAGCGCATTTTCTTTGACTGAATTTAGATGTAGGTAACGTCGAGTTTTATACACACGGCTATATAACTGTTTTTATGAGCAATATGTAAATAACAAGATAATCGAGGCTAGGTCCTGTGGTATGTCATACAACCGATATGGCTGTATACGGCCGACAATGGAAAAATTCTCTAACGTGAAAAACATGACGATTCCTTTTTGCATTCTTGGTAGTCAATCTTTGTGTCTCTTATACTTGTGAACCTTTTTAACGTAACCATTATGCGTGAAATAGTCGTTTTTATCGTAAAAATTTATACACCTTCTCCTTTGAATTATCTCATCGCCTGCTTAGACTTATCTGGTTGTTCTTGTTCTTTCTTTTGTTGTTTCTCTCTCATTCGTGCCGCGTCACTGTAAACAGAAACGTATAGATGTAAATCATGTCACGAGTATTATATTCAAAAATTATGCAATAAATAATACGCATTTCTTTTGTTTACGCTCTGAACATTTACCGTGCCTTACGTGCTTCCAAGGAAAGACCTTTATTACTGTCTTGTTCGGCTGCTGCCTTCTTTACGGTTTTTTTCAAGTTCTTGGCTCTTGCTAATTCACGTTGATTTCCTCCTACGACATAATCAAACACATCTTTTTAAAAAAATATCACATTTAACATTTTTAATTTTTTATTTAATTTTCTAGATATTTTTACTTTCTACTCTTCAAGTCGATTAAAATTTTTCATTTCTATTCGTCCTCTATTCAATTCGAATGCGGTGCCTAAAGGGCACCGTTTGTGCGCACGCGCATGCGTATACAACGCAAGTTGACATTTCATCGGCCGAATTAGTAAAATAGTGGCGCAAACGCGCAACGCGCTCGTACATTACTCCAAAATTTATTGAAAGGCAATTGCAACAACATACGAAATCAATCGATTCACGCGATCGTCGAATTCAATCATTCGTGATTATTTGACATTTGAATTTTTATCTCTATTTATCTCTTATGAAAAGCATTGCTACTTATGACAAAATGGCGGCAAGTAAAATAGTGTAGTGAGCTATGGGAGCGGATCTTGCACCATATTTACTCGTATATTCGGAGTCGCGTAGTGTCAAAATCGTATGTCAAATGTCTCCCTATATCAAGATAGATCGCCTTCGTTATTATGTATTCGCAATAAACGTCAATTGTCGCAATATGTCGTAGAGTGCGTCGAGGTTAAAAGTGAAGCTCGAAAAGTAGACAAATTATCACGTACGAAAAAGTAAAGCTACTCCGATTAGATTAGTATCATTATTATCTTTATGCTCAATGCTCCGTTTCCTCTTCCACTTTGAAGTCGATAATTCTCAATCGTTTTTTTTTTCAATTATCGAGATTTGAATAAACATTGCTGAAAAAAAATCTTATCGTTATCATCTCCAAAGATATTGACCAGTTTTTTTTTCCAAAACATCCTACAGAACAAATGTTTTTGAGGAAATTTCTGGAACGCATCGGTCATTACATGTACTCCCTTTCTTGTTTCGAGTCGTTCGAAACTTGTCGAAATTTGCTCGCGCAAACGACAAATGTCGCGATTCATAGTTTCATCTCTCTCTTTTCCTTCCGATGAGCCTGTTATTAACATTAATGACAATGGCAGCCGCGAAAGTTACAAACTCGTTTCGTTATTTTTCACGTCGAATCGTCACGACACAGAGATGGTCCGACAGCGAGAGTTTGGCTCAACTTACGGGTCATGTTTTTCAGTTCTTGATCTCCGATAAGCAAGTACTAGAAAATTCAATCGCCAAAATTGGTGCGAAACGCACGGCCAAACGATGCACGCACGGGTCTCTTGCGGACTAATTTCCAAACCAAAATAAATATACTTCTGCGTCGTCTCCGTAGCCCCCACGGCGATCGCAGTGATGCCACGTGTTCCTAGCTAGTGACATTCGATGCACCGGGTGACTGTCATTAGATCTTGAAGAGAGACAAGATACATGTCAAAGTTAAATTGCTTCGAGTCGGTATATATACTTGATAAAAATAAAAATTTTTAAAATTGATTTATGTAAAAATTTATATAAAATCTTGCAAAGTAAAAGTTTTTTTCGCGTTCGACTTGATTTCAACATACACACATGCTGTGGCTTTTTTTTATATTCCAAAAAAAATCTCACATATACATTCAGAAATTTCCAAATCTTATTTATCTCTCTCGTGTTTATCCTAAAGCTTAATATCTATTCTGGATATTGTGGAAAAGTGGATATACATATCCATTAAAAAAGATAATGCAATTTAATTTGTACAAACTCTTGTCAACATTAAACCAATTTAATCAAACATCTTATTAACAATATAATTAAATTTAGAATATTTAACATGTGGAACAACACATGTTTATATAATTTACAAAAATAGAAAACATTTTACAAATCTCTCATATATGAGAGAGAAGATTCCAAAAAATAGTAAACTTTCACGAACTGCACGACATGCAAGCTTCTCCATTTTTACGCGAACAAACAAGCATCGTTTCTAAATTTTTACTCGCTTGTTGATTTAATTGATTTCGCGTTTCAATGTTATCATCATCTTTGTTGGGAGACTGAATAGGGGTATTATTGACAGTGGATGTGCTAGATATGGAATCATTATTTCGTAATTTAGATTTGTCCACTGTAAATTGTATAGGATTTGCAGCTGGCTTTGTTCGTAGATAGTACATGCCAGTTTTTAAGCCCTGTAAATGATAATACAATTTGTATGATGATTCCATCACTTGGATTAAAAGGATCATTCATATAATTTAAAAAGTAAATTATCATTTATTTGAGCAATCTATGGCATTGCAAATTTAAAAATGTTGAAATAAAATTGCAGTAATTACAATATATCACTTACGCTTCTCCAACCAAAGAAATGCATCGATGTAAGTTTCTCAGTCGTCGGATCCCCTATGTGAACATTCAAAGATTGCGACTGATCGATAAAAGCTCCACGATCAGCCGCCATTTCGAGAATTACTTTTTGCGGTATCTCCCATACAGTTTTGTAAAGCACTTTCAGATCATCAGGAATACGGTCTATGTTCTGCGGAACATTTTCTTAAAATTATGCTAACAAAAAATTTAAATGCGAGAAACAATAGATAATTAAAGAGATAATTAAAATCGTACTTGAACAGATCCAAAACTTGCAAGTATTTCATTCTGCATGTCTTCGTCCCATAAACCTCTAGCAGTTAGGTCTCGCAATAAATGAGGATTCACGATGACGAATTCTCCCGATAATACGCGTCTTACATAGATATTACTCGTGTATGGTTCGATGGATTCGTTATTTCCTAAGATTTGTGCCGTCGACGCCGTTGGCATAGGTGCAATCAAAAGCGAATTTCTTACTCCATGTTTCGCGATTTTCTCTTTCAATTTATCCCAATCCCATAAATTTGTCGGTTTAACGTTCCACATATCATATTGGAGGATCTAACGAGAAACAATATTATATTATGATTGCCATGCATAGGCCAAACATGATTCACATAGTTATAAATGTATATAAGCGCAATTAAAATTTTACAAACTTACTCCTTTGCTGACTGGACTACCTTCATATGTTTCATAAGTGCCTTTTTCGGCAGCTAATTCGCAACTTGCTTCCAAGGCACCATAATAAAGAGTTTCAAAAATTTTGATATTGAGTTCTTTCGCCTCTTTGCTCTCGAATGTATACCGCATTAATAAAAAGGCATCCGCTAAACCTTGTATTCCGATACCTAAAAATATATGCGCTTTTTATATTTTTAGCTCATTATACTCATGATGTAGTCAATTGATAATAAAAAAATCACCTTACCGATGGGTCTATGTTTTTGATTAGATGTTTTTGTTTCTAAAATGGGATAAAAATTGACATCGATAACTTTATCCAAATTACGAGTGACAACTTTTGCAATTGTTTTAAGTTTATCAAAATCGAAAGTTTTGTTATTCGTATTAACAAACATATTGACTGCAATAGATGCCAGATTACACACAGCAACTTCTCCAGGACCAGAGTATTGAATAACTTCAGTGCACAAGTTGCTGCATTTGATTGTACCAATGTGCTGATGATTAGACTTTTGATTGCAATGATCTTTGTAAAGCATATAAGGAGTTCCAGTCTCTACTTGCGATCTGAGAATGGCAACCCATACAGCCCTAGCCTCTACTTGCTTTTTATAGCGACCTTCCTTTTCATATCTATAAAAACATTTTGAATAAATTTATTTAACTATAATTTATTGCAGAAAGATATATAAATCATAGTTTTATTAAATTGCAGAAAAAAAGACAATTGCTAATGTATGCACCTAATATATAGCTCTTTAAATTCATCACCCCAAACATCAGCCAAGCCAGGAGATTCATATGGACACATCAAGCTCCAGTTTTCGTTATTATATACACGTTCCATAAAGAGATCTGGTATCCATAGACCATAAAATAAGTCTCTAGCTCGCATGTTTCCATCTCCTGTAAAAAATGCATACAATATGTAGAATATATAAATCAATGTTAATCAATGTGAGAAAAGTAGAAAAAAAAGACATAATTACCAATGTTCCTCCTAAGCTCTAAAAAATCAAAAATATCGGCATGCCATGGCTCTAAATAAATAGCAAATGCTCCTGGTCTCTTATTTCCACCTTGATCAACATAAATAGCCATGTCATTGTACAATTTTAAGACAGAAACCAAACCGTTAGTTGTATCTGTATTATCTTCCATGCTTTTTGCACGAATGCAATGTACATTGAGTCCTATTCCACCAGCATATTTACTAATGAGCGCACATTTCTTTAGTGTACCAAAAATACCTTTTATGCTATCATTGTCGAGCGTCAGAAGGAAGCAACTGTAAAAACATAATTCCTATTAAAATAATTGTATAACATCTGATGTATATTATCGAAATAATCAAACGCTATTACAATTTACCTGGACATTTGCTGGTTATTAGTACAGGCGTTAAATAGCGTTGGTGAAGCATGTGTAAAATATCTTTCAGACAAATAATTGTATGTTTCTATAGCTTTGTCAATGTCGGTCTCATGAATACCGACAGCTACTCTCATTAACATATGTTGAGGTCTTTCTACTATCTTGCCATTGATTTTCAACAAATAGCTTCTCTCAAGTGTCTTAAAACCAATATAATTATAACTAAAGTCTCGATCATAAATTATGGCAGAATCTAGTCTTTCCGCATTGTCTCTGATAATGTTGTAATATCGCTCGCTGATTATAGGTGTATGTTGATTTGTGACTGAATCCCTGGCATGATACAAGTCATGCATGACCTCTGAAAAATAAAAAGCGAGCATTATATCATCTTATTATATCAAAATGCAAAAATAGACTTGAATAAATACATCCAAGATATCATACTACTAAAATTCTTCTTAGTCTCTTTATGTAGGTTAGACACATCAATCCTTGCAGCTAATATAGCATAGTCGGGATGATTAGTCGCCATGGTAGCTGCAGTTTCAGCTGCAAGATTATCTAATATGACTGTAGTTACTCCAGAATATAAACCCCGAATTACTTGAATTGCGACAGCAGACTGCAAATAATAAATTTAATTACTATAAACAAATTGACATGGCTAAAAATTCATAAAATTTTATTCTTTCTTTTTTATGCAATATGATTTTTGCAAAGAGATATAAAATATAAACATAAAAGTTTATATATAAGTTTATATATTATTTCTTTTCTTAATTATATACATATATATATTTCATTTTTCTGTTTCATTATATTATAGAATTATATACAATAGGTACACTATATACTTACTGGGTCCACATAATTCATATCCAAATTATAACACTGTTTGGCAATTCTTGAAGTGATTTTATCAAAATGAACATCCTCTTTACGTCCATCTAATTGGAATAATAATTTTTAATTAATGGTTTTTTTATTTAAACAGCTTTCATAAAAATTTGCATTTATATATATCTATCATATACAATATTAATGTAATATTAATCAAATAATAATTTAGTTTTTACCAAATTATTAATTCTTTTTAGTTTGCAATCTATTTTCTAGCTCACATAGACAAATTATGTACATATATAAACTTTCTTTACTAATCAGGTAAATATTTAAAAACAATAGTACAGCAATAATATATAAACAGAATTAGCCTTATCCTTCTAAAAAGATAATTTTTTTATGAGAGTAAAAAATGCCTCTAAAACTTATAAATAAAGCTTTCTGATACAGCTTCATCTAGCCAATAATCAAACACGATGATTAATCCGTTATTAAACACTTACTACGTTTGATAACGTGCATTTTCCCTCGCGCATTTTCCTTTACAGGCATTTTTGAGGGAGAAGGATTATTATTTCCCAGAGAAAGCATCTTCACTTTCGCGCTCAGCTCCATCCTATAATCCAAGCTTGACACAAATCCTTTTTTCTACGATTTCAGTTATCACAATTACAAGACCAATACAGACCAACACAAACTGACTCTGCCAAGTTTTTTCGTGCATTAAGAATTTTGAGCGCGAAACGGAAGACGGAAAACATATGTTTGTCATGCGCGTTGCGATTCATCGATTCGAATAGCGCGCATGCTTCTTTGGGTTACGTTCGAAAATCTACTCATCGGAGTATCGTTTAATTGACCAATAAGGATAAGAGATCCTTCGTTTCTACTGGACAAAATCCTTTTTCAACGAGTAGATTTTTGAACATACTTCATATGATGCGTCTGTTCTGTTCGAAGGCGCTGTCAATATCCCGCGCATTTAATTTTTATCTTTTTAAAACTCATATAACGAGGTACTTAAAATATCTTTTTTTTATAGCTATATAATATATAAGATTCCTAGTTCATGTTCATACAGTTATGTTGTAAAAATACTTTAAAGACTAATTTGTTTAGAGATAAAAAATTTGCTAAATTTATAGTTTAATTACATAAATATATTCATATTTTCACGTGAGTATAATTTAATATTCTTTCAGATAACAAAAGTAATTATTTTGACATCAAATTATATCGAAATAATTAATATTTTTGCTATTCAAATTGTCATTATAATATTAAGCAAAATAATATTATATGAATGATATTACTCCTTCCTTGTAAAATATCATAGAAAAAAATTGATTCATTATATATTTATGTATATGTATGTATAGTGGCATTGTAAGTTCACCCTGAATAGATTTTTTAATTTCAAGGAAGGACATTAATGTTGAGAAAGCGGCGCAAAAGAAAACTCGAGTATTCTAGATGAAACATTAATATATATAATACTGACATTTATAGTAGTTTAACAAACAGCGTTTTAATCTCGTGGATATATTTACACAAAAAATTGTCTCATCGTATCGTTATTCGTAGAAAGGCCAGATATAATCACGTCGTTAGGGAGATTCGATCGAGAGAAAAATAATTCTTAACGCCAATCGTGCGAATCGAGTGTCCGCGGAGCTATCGTACATTCAATATATCTATATCTCGTAATGCGCATCACGATTCACTAAATAGACATCTCTTATCTATGTACTTACAATACATATATACACGCACTCTTGGCTCGCTCGTCGGACGCGCGCGTACTCTATATGTACTTTGATAACGCGTTAGGTACACGTAGAAAGCTTGTAAGAATCGAATCATCGCCGATAAGATGTTAATGTTTCGGGATTAAATTCTTGACGGGAATGGCAGCGAGAAATTTGTAGAGAAATACGCGCGTTTCACATTTTTCTTTCTTCTTTAAAGGCAAGTACTCGCCGGTCCGACAACTCGTTGCGTTCATTAATCTTTAGACACTCTGAAATATAGTATTTACAAACCCCTCGTGATAACACGCATACACATACGCATCCTAAAAATACGAACATCGCGAAAACACACGAGATCCGAAAGGAAAACATGCCGTGTTAATGAAAAATTCGAAAATGACGCGTAGACATTAAGCAATTACGGCCTGTCTTCCTTAATTGTATGTAATCGTTACTTAATTAATCGCCTGCCTAACGCAGTCTAAGGACGATTTATACCTTTGGTAAGAGACAACAAGACGCGCGATAACACGACAGCTACAAACAGCTAGCGCTTAACAATTCCGAACTGCGCGTGAAAATAAATTTATAAACGAATCATTATTTTCAATACTGGATAAATTACTAATTTATAAATCAGCTGTACTATGTCATGGGGTTGCCTGGTAAGTTTTTTTGTAAAAAGTAAAACAGCTATAAAAACTATATAAGAAACATTGTAAAAAATTATTTCGAGCTCTCTCTCCGACATTATAATAATATGACTAGCGCACATTCTATAAATTGAATAAGAAGTCAAAGCTCATGTAAGAAATTAACATAGATATAGGAGATATAGACTATCGTAAACACGAGTCAGACGTAACAATATAACAAAAGAGATAACGATATTTATTCATGTTTCTCTCTTTTTATCAAAAATAAAAAGGACAAATTTATCTCTATTAGAAAAAAACGACGAGCTTCGTTAAATAGCTTCATTTTTTCGTTCGAACGGATATTTTTTGTTTACATTGTAAATTGGACAGTCTATGCTTTCCATATCTATGAAAATTAACGACTTGAGAATGCAAAGATATTAATCGATCGCTTAAGTACAAGCTCGGATGAAGCTCTATGAGGAAATAAATTCTGAAATCTATCTGTACGGTACATCGTATTCTTCATTATCCATATTCTCTGTCTCTTCTAAAAATACAGACGGACAAAATCAACAAACTTTTACAAAATCGCCACGATACGTACAAACATTATACAACGCACTATGTACAAACGCATCTTTCAAACTCCAAACCAGCCATTCTAACGCCATTGAGAAGCTATTCATTCCGTCACACGAAAAATATCATTCCCACATTTATATTGTTAAATTCGCGCTTTCAATCTTATGTATAATATTTCATTTTTATTTATACATATCGCACACACTCGCTTATGGCGTTATAAAGAAATTGTACATTTAAATAAATAAGGGAAATGTTTAAATTAAAAAAAAAAGAACGAGTATTTTTCTCGACGCAAACTAGTTAAGGGAGAGAGTATTTCCACATGATCCTTTGTACTCGGTGCTACTCATTTTGTTAACACGAGTGCAGAATCTATCAATTTTATACGTCGCCACGCGTATATTCTCTTCTCCTCCCTTTTTTCTTATTACTAAAATGTCCCCCGGCGTATATTATAGTACAGAGAAGATATCGCTTGGTCTCGCTTTGTACTTTAATAAAAAGTAGTAAAGACAGTATACAGTTACATTGGTGTTTCTCTTGATAAGATTCTAAATTATTCGTCCCGAGGCTTCGAACGCCTAATGAGACGAGAGGCGTCACTGGTCCAGATCATCTTTGTTGTATCGTTGAGATCTACATGCAACGGCACACGAGAAGAAAGCTGCGATTCTTGTGTAATAATAAAGAGTTGCCACGCGCAACCGCAGTATTTTTATCCTTTAAAGGATTAATGGAGATTCTTTTGGTAGAATAATAATTGTTTATACACACTCTCTAGAGCTGATTACTCAAATATAAACGTAAATTGCGACAAATGATACAACGCTTTGCACGTACATTCGATACGTATATTGAAAAAAAAATTGCAAACGACATTCTTATCATAAAATTTTATCTATTTCTCATTTCAAGTAATTGTTTCTGAATCAATTTTGATAGTATTTGCATATATATACAGGGTGCCCGGAAAATCGCCCGCAGTACTTCCGGAAGTGATTCAGGATCCAAAAGGAAGGAAAAAAGCTACATAAACATAGGTCCGGAAATAAGTCATTTCCGAGTTATAGTTACTTTTATGTTAAAAAAATCGTAATTTATAGTCCGCTTGGCATCCCTCTTTTAAATTTTTTTAAATTTTAAATTTAAATAATTACGATTTTTTTAATATAAAAGTGACTATAACTCGGAAACGACTTATTTCCGGACTTATGTTTATATAGCTTTTTTTCTTCTTTTTGGATCCCGAATCACTTCCCGAAGTACTGCGGACGATTTTCCAGACATCCTGTATATATTATATTGCAATTTGTATATCCCAGAAAATTAATATCAGTCATTAAATTATTATTATACGCGTAATTATTGAGAAGATATCGAACATATACAATGCTCGTTGCTAATTCGATGAATGTTTTCCGAGGAAATCGATTATAAATTATTTTTTGCAATATAACGAAGTGACGATAAATACGATTGTTGAATTATGACAAAATGTCAAATGCTACGTATCTTGAATCGCTGAAATCGAGTCTTACAATATATATCTCGCAACGCGAGTTTCCGTACAGCTTCGTTGTATAGAAAAGCGCTGATGTATAACGTAACAATGCACATTTAAATGCAAATCTCAATAGCAAGATTGTTAAAGATGGCAAACTCGCGCGACTGATAGATAGATTAAGAAAATAATGCAAAGTTATCATACATATAGAAAGCTGATAGAGAAATAAAACAATATTTTACGAGAGTGTAGCTTAGCTAGTTGACTTCCATTTCCGGTAGGCTCGTTATCGCGATGTGGACGGCATTGTACTAAACTGACTGGACATGTTGCAGCAATAACACGGGACGAAAGTCTGCGAGGTTCTACGAGCGAAATATTTAGCGGTTAAGGAAAGCGGAAATATTAAGCGCCTTTAGCGATAATTTGAATTTGTTAATACTCGGTGGGGAGGAAAAGATAAAATCTCTTATTCTGATAAAATTTCTTAAACTAAATTTAACTATGTGTATATTTATCATTCGATTATTTAAAATTCACATACCTCGTTTGCCGTTGCAATTTTCGATTACTTTGCCTTTTACGCGCACTTTTTTGACATTGTTTGCCGGTATCGCAAAGTAATTGCTAAGGCTGCGAACCGTCACCCATATCTTCCGTTTGACTAGTATCTATCGAGTCTTCTCGTCTGCCATCTGCACTATGACTGAAATATATCATTTGTCCAATATATATTCGCAATCTATAATATGTGACGCAGACGCAAAGAAGATCAGATTGTAAACGCTACGGTAATAAAATGTAAGACTTACTCTACGTGAACGGAAGAATCAATCTCCGATGACATACGATAATGTTCTTGAATAAGTCCGACGGTAGACGGCCTTGGTTTCAGCGCAGAGTCCGATTGGCGTTTGCCTTTTCCTATAGCTGTCTCTTTATTCGGTTCTTGCACCTTCATACATATTTCTACCATAGCTTCTAGACAATTTACAAACAATTCAGCACTCTCAGGCGTACAGTTGGACTGTAAATATATTGTCAATTTAAAATACTGAATCTACATAATCAATATTATGATAGAAATCATTATGAAATTGCGACATTAGGAAAATTAATTCTGACTTACGTTCGTATAAGGTCCCGCGAACCTCCAAAGACCGCGGAAACCGCAGCTTTGCAAATAATGCTGCAAATGATGTTGTTGGCTCGTATCTTCACTGGCTATCATGTTTTGTATAATGGTTTGAACCGCATTTAATATCGCTTGATCATGACAGGTGGACAATACGCTGTTGATCTTTGCGTCGAGTAAGTTGTGTCTGTAAAGCGACATTTGATATAAAAATTTAGAAATGGATATTTTTTTATTTCTTCTCGGGTATCTCTTTTATCGATACATTAAACTAATTTTTTTATAGCACTATTAGAGAGAAATGAAATAAAACTTACACAACTGGAAAGACTTTTGGGAAAACCATAGTCGCTTCCGCTAGATACTCGTACAAAATCCGCGTTTCATTTTCACTGGTGGAGTACTTTACCAGAGTGGCCAACATGGTCAGAACCAGAGTCTGCGTCGCAAAATCGGTCAACACTTCCGGATCGAGTAAGACGTTATTTTCGTTGCTCAGGCTCACTCTAGTGCTACGATCTTTCTGTATAGCAGTACAAGTACGAGTACATTAGTCCTCTTATTAAATCTCGACCATGTATGTATAAAGGAAATAAAGTAAGTATATCACAGTCGCGGAAAATATATTTTCATCTGTTTCTCAACACAAACGTAAGGAGAGGAACCGCGTCTGGATATAATATATAGAATGTATATAGAATATCAACAAAAAAGAGAGAAAGAGAGATACAAGAGAGAGAATCGTGGTCGAAATAACGATATATACCTGCTGTTCCGCATCGTCCGTCGACTTGTCGTCCTTTGCGTTCGGTACGCTCAAGGATCGCTGCGATTTAAATAAAAGCCGGCCAGTCTTGTTAGTGACACAAGTTGCATCGTTTTACACAATCCGGGCAGGCACAGGCGGGCACACACCGAGAGAGTAAACAGAGAGATGCATAGAGGAATAAAACGATGTTATATACAATACTATGCATCTACTAATAGTTAATTAAAGAAAAGTCGGATCAAAAGTATATATGGCAAATGATAAGACGAAACGATCACGGAAATCAATTTTCAATTCAAAAAAAGCTTGCGAAAGGGTGTCTCTCTTTCTCATGTGCGAAGAAAAGTTTAGAGATAAAACTCAAGTGGGAATATTTCTACATAGAGTGTAGTAAATCAAATCAAATACATACCCAAAAGAGAGATATAGAATATAATCCGAGACAGATGCATAGATACATTTCACTATATGAAATAATGCGCATACACACATACACACACGCACACACACATACACACCACGCACAAAATTTCAAGTAATAGGATGAACAGAGCGATATGCTTTGGCAAGAGTGAGATAATTTTACTAAATAATCAAGTACAATAAGATAAGCCGAGCAAGATAATAAAAGCGATACGTTATGCGAATCACGCATGGAAAGAGATTTTGAATTTCATTTCGTGCTATCTCATAGAGATTCTTTCAATTAGGATCATGCAGTGCATTTTTCTAGCAACTTCATGCTTCGTACGATGCTTCAACGATCTCTTTTTTTATTTGCTAAGTGAATAATGATGTATATGAGTGAGGATGACGCTACGTCTCGCGATATGTTCTATATAAAAAAAAAGAGAAAAAAATAAAAGTAAATTTTTTAACCTCTACGATGTTTTAAACAAACAAGTTGACTACGCGTTACTTATAGCTCGAAAAAGGATGAGTTGCTTCGCGAAAGTAATATATGTAGAACTAAATGTAATTTATACCTGCGCGGACTGTTGTTTCTGTTGTCTCGCTTGAGTGAGTGCCGATTGATCCAGCAAGTCCCAAGTCTTTTGCCTTCTACTTGTAGGATTGGGTGCGCCGGACATATCCTAATAAACACACGAATGGTTTCATGAAAACAGTCATATCATAATCATAGTAAAAAATACTCAAAAAATATTCTCACCGCATTGCGCGATGGTAAAGTATCGAGAATGTCCGAACTGCCTGATGAATCGTGTAGATTTTTATCGAGCGAATGTCGAATATGACACCTGCTACGCACCTCCTCCGATACAGCCACCAACGCTGTAAAATGAAATTTGCATAAAATCTTTCTTTAAATTTGGATTTAATAAGTGTCGATTGTGCTGTGTGCATTTATACTTGGACGTACCGGTCAAGTAAGGAACGCTTTCAGGCGTCACCTCGAATTTATCCCTTTTCGAAGGCTTTGCCACGATCGCCAGCAACATGGTTAATACTCTGACCGTTCTGGTAACTGTGGTCGGTGTGGGATGCCTATAACCCTTCAGAAGATGACCGACTAACGCGAAATGAAAATTGGATTTAAAAGATAGGCCCACAGTGTGATCCAACTGCTTGAACTGGCATTCCAGAGGTTCCCGTGTCGACATCATCACATGTTCCAATGTCTAAAAAAGAAACGAATAGAGAAACAACCATTATTTTATTAAAAATATTTTGAAATTTATATCAAAATTGAGAGAAAATCGAGAAATGCATAAAGACCTTCTCATCGAAAGTGCCCTGTGAATCGAGCGTGTGCAGATTCTGCTCGAGAAGGGCCAGGCCGGATGCATATAACGACGCTTCGTCCAACTCGAGAACGGATGTGGCGATCCAGAATAAGTACCTATGTATTGGCGATTTCTTGGACAGAAAAACGGCTTGATACTGAATACTTCAAGTTGAACAACTCCTATAGGTTTTTTTTTCTTAAACAGAAACTTACAGGTCTCAGAAGAGGTTGCAATCGCGTCAAGCACATAACGATGGCCTCCATGAGATTGATATCATTAAAACTCTCGAGCGCCTTCACTAATATCTTTAGTAGCTGCCACATATCCTGATCCGTTATACTCTTGCTGATACAGCCGAAAACAATGAGTGCCCTTGGCTGCAGAGCTGGATTAAAGCAAAAAGCAAAGTTTTTCGCCAACAGGGTCCACGTTTTTAACCAATCGCACTTGGGAATGTCGCGCATGCAAGCCTCCATAATTTCCAGAAGAGCGTCGGTTATTACTTCTAAGCTAGTCAAGTAAAGTCTCTCCTTATCCCCCTGTGCCCCGGATACGTTTCGCTCGTTGTTGAGCCATTTTTCGTTCGCGTGCTTGCAGCTCGATTTTGGATGTTTGTAGAAGGCTGTGCCAGCGGCAGATTTTACCTTGCTAATACCAAACAGCAAGTAAAATTTAGGCAATGAAAATTCATCCAAACTCATCCGCAATATCCTGTGCGTATCTTCGGAGAATGACGGCGAACTGCACGTGCATAACGAGTGAATACTATTGATTACGAGACCATGAGTGGAGGCTCGCATGGTCAAGCTGCCGGAACACACGAGTAACGTTACCGTGTGAAAAATATACGGCAAGTGTTTCCCTACATCCAGACAATTATTAAAGGACAGCATCAGAAGATATCTCGCAAGAATCGCTATGTCACTCCACATTATATGTTGTTCCAGTTGAGACGTCGGCGACATGCAAGTCTTGTCTACTATTCGACATACCTTGCTAATTAGCTTCTTGGCTACCAGTTGCACATTACCGGACGCTAGGGCGACTGCAGTGTCCGCCATAATCTCGGCCATCGGTGAACCTAAACCGTATCGCGCGCTACGTTGCAAAAAAATATCGAGGACAACGTCTATCAGTTCTGGCAGCATGCCAATCGTGCTCCAGATCTTAGCTTGTATGCTCGGATACATTTCAATCTCTTGGACGGTCAGAGTGATTAAATCGTCGAGAATTTCTGTGACCTGCTTCTGCCGCTTGCCACCTTCGTCATGGGGCTTGTAGAATCGTACAAGATTGCTTAACCACGGCGTCATATATTCGAGACATAAATGCTTTAGCTCGATAGTTGATTCTCTGAAGCCCTGTATACACTCTTTGAGAAATTCAAGCGTGAGATGTGGATCGTGCGCCGCCAAGGTCTCACTCAGATGCTTGATGAATATAGTATTGTTCGACGGTATGCATATACCGGACGTCTCCAACAATTGACCCTCTATTCTTAAGCCAAACGTCGCCGTAAGTGCGCATAGGTGATTGTAGGCTGCAGTCCGAAGATTCGGGTCCGGGCTACCAAGATTCAATAAGGCCATATTTAATAAGGTGCCGGGTACATCTTTAGGCCTGATTTTCGAATGAACGGACATGGAATCCGGTTGTGACAACATCCAGCGATTCCTTATGTGGATTATAGCCTGTACAATGTTATCGCAATCACTGTGGGCAAAGGTCAACAATCCCACCTCGTTGGAGATGGTTAACGTGAATTGATTGTCATCCAACAGGCAAACCTCTTCTATTTCGGAAGCGTAATACACATCGTTTAAGAGAACATATTGCGACAATACTTTGGATCTGTCCGTGTGAGTTATTTGCAAGGTCGTCGGTCCGAGCTTCACAGATACTTTCATCTCCTTGTGGGATAATTTCAAAACACCGGTAAATACCTTCAGGTCCTCGTCCAGGGACAATGTTGCTCCGGGTAATTTTTGTTGTTCGATATCGATCGCATCATTCAATTTTCCTTGACTGTCGATAAAGATAATCTTTCGATTACCTTTCAATGGTGCCAGGATGCTATCGTGATACTTTGTATATTCGCGCACCCAGGTATTACAATTGTAAATATATACCGCGTGGAGGTTTTCATAGGCTATTTCTGGCAAAACGTAGAACCACTTTTGCAAAAATTCCGTTCTAAATCGATTATCCGAACATGCATGAGTGAAATCAACGACCACATCGTATGGAGAATGATAAAAGGGCTTTAAAGTCAGGATCACGTGATATATCAACAAATCGCCGTTTGTTTCGCCGAGTCTGAAAATCAAAGCATCATTTTAATCACTAACCGACATGTATAATGCGCAAGTAACACAAGTACAGAAGACAAAATAGACGCTATAAATAGACTTTTCGCTTCATCTTTGCTTCTTTGCAAAATAAAATGCTTACTTGAATCGACGTGCAATGTAATAAAACACTGGATAACTCTGTTTGCTAGTGCCTGCTTGATAAAAAATATTCATACTCTGGATACTCTTAAAGTCCTCTCTTTCGCGCATATTATGTTTCATCATGATTTCCTCGAAATTGGTCGACGACATATCTTTACTTGCCCATCGAGACATACGAACGTAAGAAGATGAAAAGAGCGAGCTGGAATCGAAATGTATGATTAATTTGCAATTTAAATAAATCGCATAAAACTGTGATAATGCATAATCAAAATGAGGAAGTACAATATAACTCACTGGGAATCCACTGGTTTATGCTCGGGTGGACCAAGGTATGCTAATAATGTTGCCATCTTGTCGAAAGGTCTCCTTCCGACAGCTTTGTGATCTCTGCTGCTACTGAGATAATCCCCGATTTTTTCTTGATGATTCCACAACAATCTGTGAAGAGCTAAGACATTAGCATCCGATACAAATGACATAGGATGGCTAGTCTGATCAACTGTTTCGCAATCCGACGCTATTTGTATGATGAATCGTCGACCGATTTCAAAATGAGCTCTTAAAAAGTCATTGAATGGCAGCATGTGTTGTTCCTTGCTAAACTCTACGTGATTGGCGATATTCTGCAATATCTTCGACATAAGCATGAGACCTCTCTTCACTTGCGGTGGTACCGGTTTATTCACAATACCCATCTCTTGGGGTGAGACAATGGCAGGATTAATAAAACGCAGAAATATGACCGTTCCTACAGCCACAATGTTGCTCTGCGGTGATTGCGGGAATCTTTTGCACAATACTTGATATAAACAATGACACATTGAACGCAGCTGTGGAGGAAACCTGGCGAAATTGGATACAAAATAAATTTTGAAAACTCAAGAATAACCTTACTTGTAATAATTCGTTTACAAATGATAACTCACGTATCTGCCGACGACACTATAGCATTGAACACCTTTTGTGTCAGTGCGATCAAGTTGCTACCGTTTTGCTCGATGTTTTCACTAGGATCAATTCTCGCGCTATCTACTTCGAAATTAATTGTTGGCTCATTCAGCAAAGGTTTGATGAGAGGTTCGAGAAGGCCTTGCAAATAACTGGCACCATAAATTTTAAAGCAAAACGACATAATTTTACTTCCCAGAGTATTACCGCGAAAAAGAGTCTGTATACAATCGGTCAGCTCAACCTCTCGATAGAGCATGTTCCATAATAAAGGCGATAACAAGTGCTTTGCATCAAATAGTGTCACAAAGACACGTGCCAGTTCATCCATTTGATTTGTTGTCACTACGTTAGCTAAAGCCATGGCGATAGGTAATTCGCCCTTATCACTGATCATCGTAACAAGTTGAACCAATTGTTCGTATCTATCCGCTAGAACAGTTTCGGCAAGAGTATCAAACTCCGTTCCTTGTTGAAGTATTTTAGTCAACACTTCCATAAACGCAGCACGCGTTTGGAGATCTGCGTTGTAACCTAAATCTAAGTAAGAAAAAAAATTCAGCATTTAGCGTGATAGAACTAATTATTAGAGTCGATAATTATGACAACCGGAGAGTTCTGTGGAAGGCGTAAATTGATAAATGAAAATAAAAGTAAGAATACTTCTCAACAGAATGTTTAAGAGAGTCGCTCCTCCAGAAAACTCCTAAATTAAAAGCATATGAATTGATCTGATATTTTTGCGTACGTATCGAGTGCCTTAAACCACTGTCTATATTCGCACTGAGAAGATTACTCATGGCTTGAATAGTAGTGTTGCGCAAAGTGGCTAACTTGCTAGTCGCTAAAGTAGGCGATTGTCGAGATACGACATCCTTGTCCTCCGATGATGACGGTTCGTTACAGTAATTTATTAAATTCATAAAGAGCATAAAATATTTCGAGAATAGTTCAGACTTTGCTTCCATCAAATCAACACGATCGGAGTCTTCAGGCTGAAGAGGTAGTCCGCGCAACAACGCTCCTACTGCTTCCATGCAAGCTTGATCCAAATCCCTGCATAATATCATAATTTTATTCCATCGTAATTAGAGATGGAAACTTAGAAAGATTGGATAATAGTTAAATGTATAAAATGTCAGAAAATGTTTTACCTGGTGTAAGCTGTGATATCGTTGGCAATTGTCGAAGAAAAGGGAGGCGCGCACATTACCCATTCGGTCAAATATTCGACGAGTTTGTTGCGAAATTTCAACTCTTGCCTAAATGCCAGATCATCCCGTCTTTTCATCATGGCTTCGACCAGCTGACACAATTTGGTTTTGATACAAATCGAATGCACCATCATGTCCAAATGTCTGACATATCTAACAATTGCCAACATCATGCCTTCGATACTGGTCATCCCAAGGTATTCTGACGGTTGGTCTGCCTTTGAGTCCAGGATGTTTTTCATTATAAAAATGGTGTGTTCGATAAATTGCGTATTCAAATCTGATACCACCACTTGTCCACGTTGATCAAAGAACTTTTCGACAATATTTTTAATCTGATCGAATAATATTGGATACAAGGCAGGACTCATCTCATGTGCAACTAATTCCTTTACGTGCTTTTGTATTTGAGTGCCAAGTTTCTCATTATTGCAAATCAATAATCGTAGCAAGTTGAACACAAACTGCGTAACTGTGCAATACTGCGATTCTTGACTAAGATTTGTTAAACCGGAGCTGGGCTCTTGTTGTTTTGTCGAGCTCTTTTTAAACTCGGGATTGAAGGGAAGCACATTGTAAGGCGGTCTATTTGGTGAACGACATTGCAAGCATACTCCGCCCAAAGCGCAAAGAAATCCTGTCATATTGGCCCATTCGTTAATTTGCTCTTCCACTTCGTGCTCCGAATTTTGATGCGCTGCCCTTCGTTTCACGGTGTTGCGACAAAATGATTCGACTTGTACGTCTTCAGTCTTAGTCTTGGGATAATTGGACAATTGCCGCGAAGTCGCTTCCCAATTTCTGAATGTCTCTTCCCAAGCCTAAATATAAATATAATATTCTCTATTAATTTCTGAAAAGATTATAGGATTAAGTATGTTCGATTTATATATGATTAATATTGAAAATTTAACTTTTTTTCTTAATTTATTATACTATACTTTATGCAATATGAAATTTTATAAAGTAATAAAAAATAAATATACTTACAGGTTGTATGCCATTCACACAATGTTCTATCTTTCTCAATAAAGATAATATTCTCTTTTGTAACGTGGCGCGTCCTAAAATCAATCGACAGCTCATTAATAGTAGAATAAATTATCGGATCAAAACACAATAATAATTAAATATGAATATTAAATATAAAAATTATATATATATATATATATATATATATATATATATATATATATATATATATATATATATATGGAGATGAGGACTCACCGTGATTATGTTCCTGATAACATAGCCTACTCTCCCCGTGGGCTATTACGATAACAAGATCTTTAATACTCTACTACAGACGAATAAGAGTTTTATTAATTAAAATGGAGAAAAATGAATTGAAATATTCATTTGACATCTTTTTCTATCTGTTTCGAACGTGAAATCTCGTAAAAAAATCAAACTCACCAGAGATTAATACGGTCGAAGCTTGCGCCAATTCTACATACAAATGATAATTTGGAAGTAGACAAGTCACTGCTACCTCATCGCTGCCACAAAGAATTTCAGCTTCCTCACATAGTAATGCGAAACAAGACATTGATACTAAAACAGCTTCCATGTCTATACTCCATAAATATGTTAAGCAAACGACCTGTGCATAACGCATAAATTTCGCGGGTTAATTTTTAATTTCAAATGTAATTTTACAATAGATAAAAGTATATACTTCGAGTTTAATATGCGCTTGTTTGCTAATCGCGATCTGGCTGCCCACGTTTGCATAATCCTTATATTGAGAAAGAAAGGCATTTCTGCAGCTCAATATCTCGCGAAGCCACTTGAGTATAGTCGTGTAATTAAATATTTGATGCTGTATCAATTTCTGCGAGATTGAGAAGACGACCTGCGAACTGACATCCCAGAAAGTATCCAACGGCGCTTCGGGATTCCACGCTTTGACCTTGTCCGGGTGATGTAATACTAGCAGAGCTTCCATCGCTTCGTGGGCAATGTCTGGCATCGTGGGCTGATGGACTAACGAGACGAGCCCATGAATCAATTCTAAAGTAGATCTTTGTATTTCGTGACCAGCTGTGCCATAACTCTGTAAAAAGCTAAATTAATTTAGGCTTTGAACATTTTATATATGTTATATAATCTATGTGTACAGGTGTGTGTGTGTGTGTGTGTGTGTGTGTGTGTGTGTATATTGTATAGTTTAAATTATATTTATAATTAGCAAGTTTATACTCTTTATGTGATTAACATTCATCGCATCTTATTCATTGATTATCCTATATTTATCTGTAAACATACATACATGCAGCATTAACATGGGATCCACATGAATGAGTCGCACCATCACCAACAATAGATTCTTGGAGTTGGTCTCTTCTTTAGATTTAAGAGCAAAATTATGAATCATGCGTAGCGGTGTATTACATATGTAGTTTTGCGACACTTTGTTTAGAGTGTCGGTAAACATATTTCTGAGTTCCGTGCCGTAAGAATACACGAGACTGATCTCTGGCCACCATGGCAATCTCGGCTGCGTGAAGATTCTGAAATATTGGCATTATGGAACCAATCAGATTTATTAATGACGCGACGTCGCGAGAAAAAAATATTTTCTTGCACTTGCTTGTATAACGAGCTGACCAAGACGAACTGGTACGTCGACGGGTAGTTGACATTCAGGCAAAACTTAAACATCTCATTATTGCGCGGATTTATTCGGAAGCAGCTAACAAAAGAATCGATCATTAGCTCGACATCCTGCGCGTTGTAATTCTGTCCACGAGAGAATGGTTTCGAGGGATGGAAAAGAAGCGTCATTAAATCATCCATCAATTGCTGTACCAAAATCAAGATGACGTTATTTTTCGATTCCGCGTTGTTGACATACGTGGCCGCTTTGGTGAGCTTGACGCATGTGACCGCCGCGGCCTCGGACAACTGTCGGCTAGAGGAGCTGCCGTGCATTCTCAAGCTGCGCTTCACGCTGTCGATAAACTGTTTCTTCTTCAAGTACCGCGGCGAACCGGGCGGCCCGGAATCGGCGTTTACGATTTCCTCCAGGACTTTGGGGGAGAGAACTAGCAGCATCATCTGTAACGGCCATACTGCCGCGGCGCGGCTCTTTTTGTCGACAAACGTGTCGAGAATGTCAAACAACTCCTCGCATGCCTTACTAAGATCCTCATTAGGCTGCTTCTGCAGATCGGCAAATTCTTGCGGATAAGTGTCCATCCAATTCCAGATCGCCTTCTCAAGGGAATTCATGAGCACGAGGTGCGCCGACTTTTTGAGTTGCCGGACTTTCTGTATCGTTTCTGCAGCAATAGAGCGAGAATTGTTATGATATTACGAAACGAGTATAATACGTTAAAAATTTGGCTTTATACGATCGCATCACGTTACAATACTCGCTGCCTACCATTTAAAAGTCTAGTCAGTCTGTGAACGTCGACATTGATATATTGCATCAACTCGATGTCGCTACAATCTGGATTCTCGTCCCCACTATTGGACAGTTCCTGAAGCCTGGCCGATATCCGATTGAAGACTGCATTGAAGAAATTCAAACTTAGAGCAAATAGCACTTTGCTCGCCAGATCCTTAATCATTTTCGTCTGTGGACTGTCTGATGGTATTCCTGTATATAAGAAATAACAATTAATTATACTTAATGAAATCTGAATTCTTCTTCTCCCGCTCTAGAAATTTCAAGGAGCTTTCGAAAAAGCCAATGAATCGGGAAGAGTATTATTACGAGTCGTTGAATACGCTCGTTTATTTCGCTCACCTATAAACTGGCATATTTCTCGGAGAAGTAGTTTTATGTTCATAGCCTCCTCGAATTTTGTCGTGTCCTTTGGTGTGTTCGCTAGGCATTTTTCCAACGTGTCCAGGACGATGATGATGGACTCTTGTCGATCCTGATCCATGGTGTGAAACGGCCGCTGACCGCTCGTGTTCGGTGTCAGCTCGTTGACGCGTTGCAGCATTTTTGTAAGGCCGGATATAACGAGGGAGAAACGAAAGCGAGAGATCTCTATCAAGCATTTCTTATTCCTCTTCTCGTTCACTCGTGAGTGAGGACTTTCGGGACCGGAACGACACGGCAGCTACAAATGTAAGAGAAAAAATTACTTTTTGGGAAATAAATCAACAAAGAGTGAGTAATATCTGGTGAACGAATCTCCATTCATTTCTCTCGCAGGAACAGTAATTATTGTGCTGCACGGGGTAGAAAAAAAAGAAACGTGCATAAAAAAGAGGCATTAAGGGTGAAATGTGGACGCGCTCGAAATAATGGTGGCGACAAATTGCCCCGACATAGGAAACGCCAATTTATGCGCTCGTGCGACGCAATCGATTCCGGTTTTATTCCTTTTTGTTAGACGTATCGCGCGGTACGCGATTAAGCTCAAGTGCGTAAAGCGACTTTCATTCATGGGCGATACTCATGAACGAGGGAGGCGTCGCGAGAGCGGGCGGGGAGAGAATTCGGCGAGAGAACGAAGCAACCTCATGCGCGTCTTTCGCGAGGATTCATCAATTTGGCTCTATTTGATGGACATCGCGATGCAAATATATTTGCAAACAATTGAAAGATTCCAATTGAAACACAAATATCTTATTTCAACCGCGAAATCCCCATCGCTCGACCGATAATCAATAACGTGGAACAATAAAATTTACGCGGAAATTTACGGAAGCAAGTTTGAGGATCGCGTAGAATCGTGCTCGCGTATCGATATTTATATACCTCGTACCCTCCTTAGATACGTTACTGTATATACACCTTGATTGAGCCGCTCTCGCAGCAAGGTTGACTGGAGGAGGGGGCAGGAGGGGGGGGGGCGAAGGTCAAACCGCATGAGGGAAGCTGGGGAAGGAGGGGCCATCTTTGCGAGAATGTATCTTTTCATGAATGAACGAATCGAGGAGGGAAGGAACGACATCGCATTCTCAGGGATTGGGGTGATCGCTCTCTTTGTTGATACGCACTGACCCCAATTTATAATGCGAGATATCCGATTTTTTTCTACAAAGAGGGTTGTGTAACTAATCGAATAGGGGACAGCCCGATCCTTTTACGCGAATCGCGTTGCGGAACATTAATTTAGATCACGGTGCAATCGATGATAAATCGGTGATATCGAAACAATGTAACGTAATAATAAAGGTGGAAAGAATTCTCTATCGCAGCTATCAAATTCGATTTTAAAAGATAAGCTAGGATAATATTTATCAATAATATCTCAATTAGATTAATGCTTTCAATTCATCAGATGTAAAATTGAATTATTCTTATTTTCAAAAACACAGAAGATGGCTATTCTGTTAACGTTCCAAGTAATTTTGAGAAAAATATTTAAAATTTAGTTAAATTAATTCTTGTAGATTACATTTTTTTGCTCTGTTTCTAGTCACATATGGGTTACAATGTCCTATCGCAGTTTTAGCGATCTCAAAGCACTTGAAAGAAATCTACAAAAATTTGTATATATTCCTTGACATTTATGAAAAAATGAACATTATAACAAAAATTAAAAAATAAATTTTCATCGATTAAACCTTTAACATCTATCAATTACAATATCGATAAGGTCAAAATGGCCCCATATGTAACTTTTAAATATTAAAATTGATCATTTTTTTTAGTAAAATTCAATTTCTTTATCATATATTCAAAAATTACTCGCAATACAATCTATCTCTTGTGAACGGCGTAAGTGCAAACAAGAAAAGAATGAAGATAAATAAACATCTTGGGAAATCTATGCTTGAATTTGAGCGAGCGATACCTCAATCGTACATACAGTTTCTGCGAATGTTGTTCGCGTTTGTAACAATTATTTTGGAAATAGTTTACAAATTCATTTCATAGCCCGCGCGAAATTAACAAAAACTTGTTAAACTTAAGATAGTTGTTGCTAATCGATAGAATAACCGTCTTGATTCTCGAGTTGTACACGTTTCTTGAGCTTTGGACAGCCCGTTCCGATAGAGTACTCCGGTCCTATATATTCTCTTTCGCGTTTAAATTAGCGAATTGACGCTAACCAATTGTCACGGTACAACCGGCTGTCAATCGCGTTCGCACGAGCATCGTCCTCTCGCAGTCGTTGATCCATAAGCTGGTCCACCTGTCCGCCCGCGCGAAATCTACCCTGCGCACCGAGTGAACTCGAAATTCGATACTCGGAGAACGGAGAAAAAGAGAGAGAAAGAGAGAGAAAGAGCGACTCGCGAGTTTCTCGGCGAGGAACGAAACCGATCTCGAAACGGAATCCGAGAAAGGCGGAAACCAAGAATCGAAGCGAATATCCCCGTGCATCGTGGATGTGACATTAGGGGGAGGAGGTGGCCACACCGGAAGAGGGTAGCGATACAGAGACCGAGAGAGGAGGAGGAGGAAGAGAAGGAGGAGAAAGAGAAAGAAAGAGAGAGAGAGAGAGAGGGAGGGCGAGCTCGACGGAACCAGGAAATGAACGAGGAGAGAAACGACGCTCCTCGTCGTCACTATTCGCGCACCTGATCCTCGAAACGCGCGAGCAATAAATTCGCCCATTCTCCGGGCTTTTGCGTCCCCATCTCCGTCCGAGGTTCACTGACAGGCCGTTACCACGTACCGCGAATCGCCAGGCTCGCTACGAGCCGCGACCTTACGTCATCATTTATGAACGTCGACTGACCGACCACTACACTAGCGCGGGCGCGGATCCGCGAATCGCCCCCGACCTCGATGGGAGAGGCACTCGCGATGGTGGGACCGCGAAGATGGTCGCGTGCATCCGAAAATGCCCGATCGTTCCATTGATGCACCAATCGCGCGCTACGTGCTCAAGCATGCTCGAGGATGCTCAGGAGCGACCCGCGACAAATTAAATACGTGTCTTTAGATATTGAAACAATCATCTTTTTTTCTCTTTCCAAAATCAAAATTGACGGAGAGACTTGTACTGGTGATACGTGACACTAAAATACAAGATGCGAGTCACAACTGTCGTCCATTTCTTTTGTTCTCTCTTGCAACTTTTCCTCGTAATTATTCGCGCTTAATTAATGTTGCAATATCTTATTTCTTTTACATTTTATACCTACAACTTTGAATTATATTTTTCTTAAATAACAATAATTTTTCTGACTTGTTGAAGATTATTATATGCTTTCCCGGTTATGTATCATTTATTTGATTCACTAAGAGTTTGCAGAGGGTAATGGTTCAGCTTTGCACGCTCCTGGTTCGGTCAACACTGGTGCACGCTCACCCCACCTCGCAACCACGTCATTCATAACTGTGCAACATGGCCTTGTACCCGGGACAATCGCTCGTATGAAAATTCGATCGGGTTATCGCAAAATTGCTGCGTTTAATGTATTCGATTCTATTTGACGGTTTATTGAGAGGTCTCAATTTTCATAATCTTTATCGAATCTTTTAAGTATAATAATTATTTCACAATTAACATGTCATGTAATTATATATGTATCTACATAATTATCATATCTTATAAAAACATTAGAATAGACAAAACTTATTATAAAATTAAATCTGAAAAACAAATATATATTTGCGCGTTATATTTCAGCATATATATAATCATATACAAGATAGTCAGTGTAGATTTTTAAGAATTTATTTTTTCAATTTTCTTGTTTTTTACATTTTTAGGGAAATCTGGTTATATTCACTACTTTTTTAAAAATGTTTTTTTAAGGATATTTTTCTGTGATAAAAATTATTGTCAATGAGGCAAAGAATTATATAATACATAAAGTTTTATAAGTTTCATTGCTAAAATTCTGAATATCTTGATTCTCTTGAATCTTGATTTTGACAAAACAATATTTGTATTTTAAATATTATTACATTATAATTATCTGATGTTTTTTTGAACATATAGACGTTTTAAACTCGATTTCATGATAAGTTACTAAATTTTACTTTTAAAACAAAAATTGAAAAATCGAAAATTTGTTTCATTTTTAATTTGATCTTGCAATATTTTACATTTATACATTTTCACATTATTTGCTTACAAATACTTTGCTTTATATCTTTTTTTCAATTAATGAAGAAACATTAACAAGTTTTAATTTAAACAACTCACTAATATTTTACATTCGTATAAAAAACAGTCTTACGTGATATGTGAGATCTTTATACATTAGCAAAAGATGTATTTTTAAATTTAATAGTATATCCATACATCATATATCTTTCTCTATACATATACATTTTTCCATTTCACTTTTATAAATTTGCTCAATTTTATAGAAAAATTAATGTAATCTAACATTGATGATAAATATACTCTAAATGTGACAACAATAAATTATAAAAACATTTGCGCTTTCATTTTTTAGCAGATATCAATTCTATTCATATAGATATGCACTTAAAAGCTATAAAAGATGAGTATTTCAAAGCACATTTTTTATATAATGCATTCCGACAATAATCTATATTGAGAAGTCATCTGTTAGAGGGAGACAATTAGAAATGAATAAATTTAATGAACCATGACGCATTTTTTAAAAACACGATTAAAGTTCATAGACTGCATGTCTTACAAGAATTTAAATTTTACCTTTCTTTCTCAAATCATGAAATAATCTCTTTTAGATTGATAATTATTAATTAATTAGAGTCATATATTAAATAAGAAAACCTATGGCAATTATATATAGTTTATATCGAAAAACATTAAATTAAAAGACTAATTTTCAATGTTATTATTTGTGTATGCCTCTTCATTTTTTCATTAAAATGTTTTGGACAAACTTTTTACATTTTGTTACACAATTATTTTAACGAAACTATATCGAAACGCAATAAACTATCAAATGCATATAAGAATATTAAATATATAATGAAAGCAACAAATATCATCCAATATATTTCATATTGAGATAGATTTAAATATTTATCAGGATTTTTTTTAACATAAATATGATGAGCAAAAGTCGTACTTCTTCGCTATATTTTTCAGTAATATAGAAAAGAAATAAAAGAATTAACGTAAAGTTTTAAACAATTAATCTATGCATCTATTATGCGATGCGAGCATGTTTATATGTGTGAATGGATGAGTATATATGTGTACATTAAACAATAAGAAAAGACGCAATTAAAGACTCGTTTTACTATTAAAAAAAGGAGATATTTCAAAAATTATTCAAAAATTAATGATTAATTGAGCAAGATAATTGTTGCTTTGCATTACATTAATTTAATCATCTTGCTTTTCTCGATTGTATGATTTGAAAGTTGAATAAAGTTGGAAAGAAAGAAAGAGGATTAACAGAAATAATTGTATATTACATTTGGATTGTGATAGATTAAAAATAACACACAATATTATGTATATATAGCGATGAAAAATTAAAAACGAGAGTCAAACATTGTTTCTTTTTTTTATTATCTATTTTTTTAACAATATATGTCAATGATCTATTCTTTTTTCCTTATTATTTATTATATCCATTCAAAAGTAATTTCTAAGATGCATTAGGCTCTATGAAAGAGATAATTATTCTGATTTAATTATTTATATTACGCAATATATGACGAATCTACTTAATGTTACAGAAAGGGATTGAAATTGAAACGATTAGCTAAGAGAATAGCTCTCATTAGAAACAACAGTAATCAATCAGTATATCGTCAATTAAGTGCTCATATATATTCTTTCTTTGTATATATATATATATGTGTGTGTGTGTGTGTGTGTGTGTATATATGTATTCTCTTTATACTGTATTATTACTGGCATCGCTTCTCTGGCAATCATCTACATCTTCCAATAAAGAAATTACGGAATCAAAAATATCCACATCTCGTTGTCGATGTTTCTTGATGGAATGAACACTTTTCGGATCCAAATCCGAGACTCTGACACTGCTTAAGAAATACAGTTGCTCCGAAAGCTTAATCGTATTTTCCATGGGCACTTTTGACAAGTTTTCCCTGTGTAAGAGAAAAAACACAATCATCAAAAAATTCATTACCTCTAATCAGTTATCTGATACATATTTAATATAACGAAAGTAATCGTCCGCTTGTTGCATTTTCATTATTAATGCGGTAAATATTGATCACGTGTCATATTTTGTGAGTAATTTTACACACATTTTATAAACTAATTATAATTATATCATTTAGGATCAAATATTTATAATCAAATAAAATGAAGCAATTGCTCGTCGTAATGTCGCATGTTGGACATATTATACGATTTGACTAATAATTATAAAGAATAATTAACTAGAAAGCATTTTCCCCTCACAGAAACTATTGTATAAACTCAATTTTATCAGTTTTGCCTTTGTTGGAAAATTTATGCAATTGTCGGACGCTTTGAATACGAGGTGAAAATACGAGCTATTGTCTCGAACAATGCACTTACGGATGCAATTCGCGGAAGGTCATTAATATCGAGCAATCTCTGGCAGTGGCGAATAAAAGGTAATTTCGTAACGTCGATAAATGTTTGGCGATAATCTGCATATTTGCCTCTTGCTCGTCATCGTCGTTGGTTTTCTGATTATGCAAACTTGTGTTTTCATAAAATAACCGATGCGAATCTAGGTTGGCACTAATTTCTATTTGCGACGTGAAATCGCCATTTACGACTATTCTCTTGACATTAGAAGATAAGATACACTTTGAACTGGCACTGTTTCCTTTAGAATTGTCATCGTATTTTCTTGCAACATTGTTGCTTTCAAGAAACGTTTCAGAATTGACTTCTTTCATGTATTTCGTTTTCTGAATGACTGCATTCTGAAACAGAGAAACATTTTACAATGTACTTGTGCATTCTGATAAAAATTTTGCATTAAAAATATATATTACATACCGTAAATTTACCGGGTAAAGCACGAAAGATTGCGCTGACGTGAGTCTCGTCTCGTAATTTCATCAAATCGTCATATATCGTATCGTCATTCAGTGACGATGCAACGTCGGAATAAATGCCGTAAATGTAATTGGTATTCACGTAAGACAACTGCTGCATGTTTCGAATTCGCTCCAGTACCGAGTTTCTCGGCAGTTCATCGCCATTGAAATTACAATTCTGCGAAATGGCAAACATTACACATATAATTAAGATATTAGATAATTATTTCGATATATAAATTATGAATTATACAAAATCCTACCTTTCCCGCAAGGCGAAGGTAGCGTTCAGCTCTCGCGACTGTGTCCGGTTCGGCGCAGAATGTCGGAGCTTGGTTCGCGGATAGGAGAAAATTACAGCAAGCGGCGGATGACTCTGTCAGCTGCTCTTGTGCGAAAGGCCGCGTAAGGGCGGCGTACACCAAACTGCAAAACTCGTCGACGTTCGAGCATCGAGCTCGCTCGCTGCTCGTCGTCGCCGCATTCCAAAGCCATTCGTTCAGCACGTCCTCGAGATCGTTGAGCGACGATTCTTGATTGTAGACGACGATGCCGTCCTTAAAGATTCTCAGGTTATTTTGCGGTGACCTCAAAAGTTCCTTCACAGCAATTTTCATGCGCGCTTCCGCTCCAGAAAACAGTTCGAATGGACAATAATTGCTACAAGCGGCAATGTCTCCCTTACGCAGCTAAAAAAATTTGTATGGCTCATTTTAGTATCTCATTATTTCAGTGTCACAATTTATGCAAATTTTATTACTTGTAAAAATTCACTAAGACTCAACGTTTACCTTGGCATACTGGTTGAGGCAATACGGGCATACGGGAAATTTCCGCTCCGCCTTTGGCAAGTATCCCTGTTTCGGCTTTATCTCCACGCAGAACGTCGAACGACTTCGAAACACGGTTTCATCGATTTCCAACCGCAAATCCAGAAACGTGTAATCCGGAAACTTTGTGGCGTACGTGTCTGTGATTACTTTGTGTTGGCGTTTCTCTGCAACAAACGAAAACTATGAGTGCCTCGATTACTATCTCTATATTTATCTTCAATGCATTCTTTTATCGCTCTTATACGAAAGAGAATACAATAAAGAATAGATTGGAAATATATTTCCCAAGATAACCAAGGTTTTTTCGCTCAACAAATGTGAAAAGTCAACATAAGATGCATATGTGCGTATATAAATACGGTCGTAAAACTCTACTAAATTCTAAAATAAACCTCCTTCGTCGAGTTATATCGAACGAAATGCGTAGGTGTGAAACATTCTTACGATTCTCGTGATGCAGAAATAGAAGAAAGTCACGCGAGTCGCCGCGATGCCGAGAGAGCCAAAGGTAAATATTTAAAGAATAATGGTAGACTAATTTTGTTCGTAGAATATAACGCGCCAAATATAAGTGTTGAGAGAATTTGTGATTTTTATTACGTCGCTCGCAATCAAAGGTACTAACTGAAAACTAATTTAAATAAAAAAGAAAAGGAAAGAAAAACGCAGACATAGAAAATGTAAAGAAATAAAGTCTGTGAATCATAACGAGCATGTTAATAGTTACAATTAGTCATTCAACATATTAGGTGCTTTCCAATGGAAAGCACCTAATATGTTGAATGACTAATTGTAAGACAAAGATGCGATACTTTCTCCGATAAAGATATCAAAAGATATCCAAGTATCATCAAAGCAAAGAAACGAAACGCCACGTATCTTTTCCCGCGTATTGCCTTTTCTCACAACTTTTATAGATGTATTGGTAGATACGATAGTAATCAAAGTACAATGAAACGCATTAAACATGTCGCAATATTTTAAGAAATTACGTTGACGCCTCAATATCGGAAAAATATTCTCGATATAGATATTGAGATTCGAGATTGAATGAAAACCACAGGCTCGTCGCGCGATATGGATCTAAACACAGCGCGTAATCTCTCCGTCCCGGACGATTGAGCGACGATCATTTATCGGACGTAGCATAAATGAACGAGCGCACGGTTAAACTTCCCCTACGCGCATTTGCCTCCGTCCGAGATACACGCGGCCGTAAGATATCGCCGCAATTAAACGTGTCAAACAAAAGTTGCCTCGTTATCTCGCTTATCCGGCGAGATATTCGGGTGGCGTCCCAAAATTGTACACCATTAATCGCTATCTCGTAAGAAGGAATGTTAATGGTCGGATATACAAATAGCGTAGTTGCATCACAAGAACGTGCGTCGTTGGAAAAGAATGTGTACGAAGGTAAATGAGTCACTTTAATTATGAGCGCGATGATTGCCAATCTACCGATATCTGTCGATCGTTGATGAAATCTTGAGCAAAGAGAGAAAAAAAGGATAAAAATTTGGTCTCTTATCAATAATCAACTAAAAAAATTAAACATGCGATGTAAATGTTTTATTTTTTTTCGTGTCGAATATTTGTCATCCATCGCACACAAATACATCCAGTGGCAAAAATTTCTCTTTGCGTGATATGCGAGAGATGTTCGCGTCAAGGGATAATGATACATGGTAATTTTGCTAAATGTCGTGTGCGCGCATTTAAATTTCGTGCATCGTGCGCAAATGATTGTTGATCGATCACGCGTGTTTTTCTCTTCAACAGAAAAAAAAACTGACCAATTGATACGAGTAAACGTAACTCTTTTTAAGAGCCATTTCCCGTTTAAAATTTCTATCGAGTAATTTTGCGAACGTTGTACGTCTATTAATATTAATATAAAAATCGTTTATTATCTAAACGAGCTTTAAAATAGAAAATCTTTGCCTAGTTAGCCTCGCGAAATGCACACATCTTGTGTATTAAATTACGTCTATTACGTAAATTGTACCTTTTTAAGATGCAATTTACGCACGTTAAAGAGGTCAATTACTCCGACCAGCCATTTTCGTTTAACCTTATACGTCCGTTCCAGTCTACATCAGTATTGTTGACTATATCGAGAAAAGACCGATTACATCACGCTATATCAACGTTCGATGAAACGGATAATCGAAATATTCTCACGCCCAGGTATAACATTATGCATTTCCACGTCGTTAATTCTCATTGTCCGTTTCTCATTATCGATCGTCGAAGGCGAACTGCTCAATTATTTATAAATGAAATAATTCTGAGACGAATCGCGATACCGTTCAATTATATAACTTTGATCGAGATACATATTTTTTTACAATTTCCTTTTATATTATTTCACGCTCAAATTGTTCCAAGCGTAAACGAAAGTGTGCCGATCGGATATTACATTTTTTTCATTCAGAATTATTATAAAACTATACCAGAACGAGCGACAAGTGCATAGCGAGCGATATCAGCGGCGGCTATGCCGTGTAGGTTTACACAGTCTCTGTTTACACATTCCTCGTTTCAGTCCTTGAAAATAAACATCCGATATACGGCCGTTCGATCGCAAAAATACCCTGCGACTGACGTGGGTCGATCTCTCTGAAAATAGGCGATATCGAGGACTGCCCTCGAAAGCGGGAAGCGTGGGCGGTTAAAAAAAGAAGAAAAAACAAAAACAAAAGGAAAGAATCCCGCGAGGTTGTGGCAATTGCGGCTCGTTGCGTTAACGCACCTGTGCGGAGAGAGTTTACGCGCAAGGTTTACACAGTTGCGGGCCGATAAAAGCGCGGCGTTACACGCTAAAATGTTGAATCGCAAGAATCTACAGAGGTAATTACATTATTTCGCAACATGAATTTCATTTACATATTAATCGCTTCGTCGCGAGGAAACCGGGAGGTCCGCTTGCAGCCGTACGTATATGTAACGAGTCATCATTTTCATACGATATCTTTTTTTTTGAAACCAAAGTCGCGCGTGGGATGCCGGAAATTGCGATGCGCCGTTTTGGTCGTGTATTTTGCCGAGGACAGGAAAGAGGAGAGCGGCCGATCGCGCCGTTAATTAGACATTAATGAGAGCGGTCGGTGAGGATGCACGCGCGATTCGGTTTTGCACGGGCGCATTAGATCAATCTGGCGTGTTATTAGTGGAAACGACGACGCACGGATGAACTTTGCCGACGATCAAATTGACGGCGAAATTGCCGCTATCAGCGGCGAATTTTTCCCGTCTCCGCGTCGTTCGGTAATAACGCACACGCACACGCACACGCACACGCCCACGCGCACGCTTCCGTGCGCTACACATACGGTACGACAGAAAATCGATACTGCCGTATCGCGCGGGTGCGCAATATCGTCGGAGATAACAACGCGCGATTTTCCAGCCTGTGTGCGACGCGGCTTTTAAATAAAAATATCGACAGTCGCGTGAGAGTTTCACAATGTGTATATAAAGGGCAGCGATAACCCGCGCGAATAGTAACCCGAAAGCTTTCGCGTTATATCGGAGATATGACACGTTGTACAATGACTTTATTTCGATTAAACTTTCAACATATTTGTCAGAAGAGTAACAGCGAACCGATTAATTGATTCGCGCATCAATCGGAAACGTAATATCGATATTTCAAGTATTGGCGCGATACGCGAGGTAAAATTTGAAATTGCGGAGAAAATATCGAGAATCTCGCATCATCAAGCGATAGGAAGAAATTAAATGCGAATCGCGGTAAAAGGATCGTTATTTTTTTTCTCTTAAAGCATCATTTGACTTTTAAAGACACCTTTTCCCTTATAGAAATTACTCGTTACGTGCGAGCAAATAAGATAATTGGCCATGTTTCCTTTTAACGATACTCCTCGAAATAGCCGGAGCACACACACACACACACACACACACACACACACACACACACATACACACCGGTCGAGTAAGATCTCGCCGCTGGAACCGCAACAGCTTCTCGCGAAATATATTTTCTAGCCCGGCGCCGCGTAATGTCGTTTACCCTCGTCTTCTCGTTTTGTAATCGTCGACCAAGACGCGAGAGGAGGGCGGAGATGGCTTCTATTTCCAATCGTCGCCGGAGAAAGTGCCAACGCGTCGGAATATCGACAAGTCCGCGAAAAGAAAAGCGGAAGAGCCACGGCCGACCACTTGTTGCATCCGCAATCGCGACAGACCAGGCCGGAGGATGGACTTTTGGTCGGTGAAAAAAAAAAGGATTCGGTAAATCGATAAATTTATCCGGATTTATTCGCGAGCGCAACGAGACGCAAAGCGGAAAGAAATCGCATCGTATTACGTATGCAAATTTCGCCGATTCGATTGGAAAATTCAAGCGGCAAACTCGATAAGGTATAAACTTTGCAACCTCAACCTATAATAACGTATAAAAATCGTTACCTTATACGAGAACAAAAGGCTGCGCGAAATTGCCTTCTCGTTGCAAGGACACGATTAATCTTCGTCGTCCTAATTAATATAAGATGGGATTAATTCGCAAATATGTACGCGAGCGTGAAATCACGATGGGACATCTTTCGATTAGCATCTCTTCCCGAGCACCCTCGTACGCAGCCGCGCGTACATCCTGCCTACGCGTACCACCCACCCGAGGGTTCTTCCACGATGCTCCCTATTTCGCAAAGTCATTCAAACAGATTTCCGGTGGAAAATATATACCGGGCATTCCCTCGCGTGTCGGATCGACGCTAGCTTTGGACACCTGCGCATAAACAACGGTAGTTGACGCCCACGCGGGTAAACGAGTATCTATCGCGCGATTAATCCGCGAACGTTGAAACACAAATGCACGCAAACTACCTCCTTGCACGAATAATTCGAGCGTACAATATTGATTATAAAATAAATAAATAGAGCTAACGAAAGCCAACGCGCGATAATTACACATGTACGTGTATGCGATTCTTTTTTTTCTTATTCATAATATTTCTCCTTCTCTTTACTGTTGATATTAATTACTTTCGTCTCACTGGTACTATTTGTTTGCTCATCTCCGGTTTATTCGCTATAACGTTACGTTAAGTCTATAAAGTATCGTAAAGGTAGATTAATTATCAATATTTTAAAATAATCCCGATAAGAGAGAGAGGAGCCGGCTTTGCGCACACATGATCGATGGATCCGATAAGGCGCGAACGACGACGATCGCCCGGGGACGATCTCGCATCGAGAGAAGAGGGAAGTAGTTGCACGAAGGTGAAATTGTCGGAGCGTTGCATACAATGGGCGGATCTCCTTCTCGCCGATAGCGGATGATAAACGTCGCTGCATTATTCAAAAATAAATCCGTGCGCGCGTATAATAAATGTTCTCCAACAAAACGCATCCTACCGAAGGGCGAGGGTAGGCTAGAAATCTCCGCGGGATAGAGTTTGGTTTCTCTCATCGAGCAAAGGTGCCGGCGTTTCTCTTCTATAGTTTTTTTAGTTTCTATAGTTTTACACCTTAATATTAATTGACTGCGTTTATCGAGGCTAGTGTACGATTTTCCCGAGAGAATCGTATCGTCGTATCACTGAACGAAGGTCCAAGACATTTGTTAACTATACTTGTCAAAGATGTACGAGCAATTCTATCGATCTGCCATAGATATACGACGATAAACTTATAGGTTTTAGATAGGGGAATGCGTGAAAAGTAATAAGATTAAAATAAAATGTACGTTAATGGGATTAGAACACTCGTTATCAAAGCTTAATCTACCGTGATAACGCACGACGGTGAAAAAAATATTTATATCGATACGAGTATCTATTAACTCGCAGATTTTTCTTCTATTAATTACTATAATAATCCAACTTCTGTTGCCGACGTCGTTCACTATTATCTACACGTGTATACGGCGATGTTATTTATTATTTTCTATCTTTTACACTTATTAATCGATATCGGTACTTTTTGCGCGCTATCGAAAGTCGAGATAAGAGAGGTCTGATATAGATTTCATTGACGTATTTTCCTCTCAGTTTCCGCGTATATCTTTTTTCATCTTCTCGAAATCGATGTTAACAAAACGGGGACGAAATTTTTATAGACGACAACGCACGATGCAAAGACTAATGAGAAAGAATCTATTCACGTATCTTGTTAAACTTTTACATAACGTGTTTTTCTTTGACGATTTTTTCGTCCTTCGTCTAGATCGGTGATCTCGCATTCAAGATGATATTTAAATACCTAGCCTTACACGCGCACGTTGGCTTGTCCGAGGCAAGTGTCCTTCTCGACGGATATCTCGGGGTCGCGGCCTTTTCATAGGAGTGACTAATCGCGCTTGGAAACGTGCGAATATGGTGGCTACGAGAAACGCATCTCGCGCTTCAATTGAAATTTCTCTCGCAGATTAAAAAAGTGTTTATTTTGTGTGGAATTTCTGGATAAATTAAGAAACGTGATCGAAATATGATTTACCGCGAGATACGTATATCTCTCGAGGGATTAAAAAGAGATGAGACAACGCGCGAGAGTCAAGGATTCGCGAGGCTGGCTTTGAGCATCATCTCGAATTCTTCTCGTTTGATGACATCGTCTTTCAAGAGCACGTAGCTATAAATGAAGAATGTGAATCGCAGCCTGCGGGAGCCACGCATAGTAAATTTAGTCCTTCGAGGCGATTCTTTTAATTCCGAAAAGCTCAAACGAAAAGTGCCAGTCGGGACAGAGACATTTGCCTGAATTGCAAATCTCTGTTCAGTATCAGTCAACAGGTTATATTATTATTCAGTGATGAAATTGCATCTTTTATTTCTCGAGAATGCGTGACTCGCGATTAATTAATGTTAATTATTCTCAAGGAATAAACGCGATTTTCGCTATAATACGATATGATAAATATTATTAACAACCGCAGAGATTCTCTTTCTTTCTCACCACATATATGGCTTGTCACATCTGAAGATGTAGATACATAAACGTTATGGCGTTTTTAATCGTTGGCATCGATCATTGTCGAATAGGAAGAAATTTTCATATATCGCTAAACATTTACTCGCCGTCTACGTCTACAAGAGATCGTTTCGCGCAGAGAATGATTTTGACAGGCGCGCTCTCTCTCCCTCGAATAGAAAGTTGTTATCGTCGGGATAAAATGTGAATATATAATTATCGCGCCGCACCATTGCGATTATTAATGATGACAGTGATGTATAATTCTCTGCGATTTAATGTAACAGAAAATAATGCACGTGTGTATATCATACATATATTTTTATCTCGATAATATTTATGATTTTGGACGCAAAGTGTACACTAGGAAAATGTAAAAAGAAAAGAGATGATTTTCGATAATATTCTCGAGAAAATACTCGATGGCATTGTAATATTTGTCCGTCTATCCGCTGTGATCGCAGATATTTTTTCGACATTTAAATTGCTATTCGACGTGAATTCTGCTACCGCGAAAATATCTGTACGGGATTTATGAAAACAATCAAGTTTCCAAATTTATTCAAGTCATCAAATTTGGCAAACTTCCATCAAGATGCGTTTATGAATCTTCAAAGTCAATTTATCGATTTAAAAAGTTGTTCGAGCTTTCTCTCCTGGACACTTGATACATTTGTAATATTGTAATTCGATATTATCGATCGGTGCACGGTTGTCCATGTCACACCAAGGAGAAATAAAACGTGGATCGGCTCTTGTTTACAAAATTGCAGCGAAAAATCGATGAAATTTCAGCTGCAGGCTTCTCGCGTGCGCAAGAAACTTGCTATCCCGGAGGGAAGCTTCGGATGCGCATTACATATTTGCATTCGGAGCATCGAAAAAGATAAGGTGGCAGATGTACGAGTATCGAAAAAGAATAAGTCAGCGACTATCTTGATAAAAAAAAAAAGAAAAGAAGAGATGGCGCGATCGAAACTAGTTATAATCCACCTGAAAGCACTTGTTCCTTTTACGAACAGCACGCGATTGCACATAAATATTAAAAATCTACCGGAGAAAGTGATATTATACGGGATGTTCGATAATTACTTACAATCACGGAAAAATAAAAGGAACCAACGAGAAGATGAATCGAAAGCTGCGAGCAAATTGAATCAATTTTCAAACTAATCTACGAAATAAATAAATTTTCAAATGTGATTAAAATATAATTTGGTGAGAATTTTCCAAGTATTTTACGAGGAACGATTGAGCAATATTTCCGATATGCGTGGGAAGAGAATTTATACCTGGACGATGAGGCCGGATGGCGTCTGACAATCTGGCTACATCAGCTGCATCGTAACAAACAATTTGAGGGATCTGCGCGTAAGAGCCCAAAAAACAGGAAACCACGTTTCTGGCGTACCACACCTCCCGTTGCACACGTGTTTTGCCGCCGTCCGGTGAAACCTCGTCCGGCAGCGATTTCCGGAATCGTATTACTCTGCGCTCCTGAAAGGCAAAAAGTAAACCCAATAAAGCCAAGTCGATTGCATCCGACATTTCGCGGAGAGCATATTTTCTTTTGGCGAATATAACTGCGTCAAAGTCGACTATAAATGTAACGTGTAATAATCAATGATTTTAACTTTAATATTCTTGCGCAGCAACGCGTTATAAATAAGCGCGCGCAAAATTATAAATCGCAAAACGGAAACACATTCGATAAAAATGTCCAGGGCGGACGTCCGTCGCGGCTATTTTCTTCCCGTTGACAACGACACGATCTCGGTCTTCGCTCGACAAACTACCCGGCATTTTCTGTGCACTTGGATATACGTGGTCCGCGTTATCAAGAATAGATCAATCGTCTTTCAACCTGGCGACGTTGAACAAACGGCGTATGTAGGTCGACTTTATGAAAAATTCTCGAGTTAAAGATAATAGGATGGGTCGCGGCTCGCCTCGTCTCTTGTTTCCAAGCACATGTTCAACTCTGTCTTGTCGCCCCGATCGAATTGATCGAAGCTATTAATCATATGCGAAGGTAAGGTTCTAGGACACTCTGTTACCCGATTCGTTCGAGCTCTCTAATTTTCAGTCCATGATAAATATTGAGACATCAATACGCGCGCCTAGTCATTTTAATTTTATCTTTTTCATCTTGGACCTTTCACCATATAATATATCTTTCTCTCGCTAATTTCAGCCGAGAAAAAATGCAATTTTAGACATTTTGTGCTCGGACTTTGAAGCAATGTAACATCATATTAAAAAGTTATTTTTCCGAAATAACATTTGCGATAAATACGTTTTTATCTCGATACGAAAGCGCCCGGTCGACTCTCTCATTGATATTCGGGATTTCGAAAGCCAGCCGTTACTCGCAACAATTTCGCAAGTCTCGGACAAACAGGCGAACGTAACTGTTACTTAACAAGCATGGCGCGTTCAGTGTCGTGATTTTCGGCACGTTAGTCGACACGCTCGATCGAGCCGCGATCGATAAACGCATCACGGACCGTATCAGATTTATTAGTCTTACAAAGAAAAATGAGTAACGATTCTATACGTGACTTCCAATATCTCGCGTTCGTTTTTGCAATTTCAATCCGAGATCTAAATCGCGTCCTGATTCTGGACGCGAGGAGATTCAATTTAGTCGCTTTCCTTCCAACAAATCGATCCGAAATCGATTGAAACGTCGACCGAAAGCAGGCCGACGTTTCGTTTGCGATTCTCGCGAGTTTTAATCGCGCAAGCGATCACGACGTAGCATTAATTACAAGGGTCTTTGCGCGGAAAACCGGTCACGCGACTAAACGATCGACCGACGTTTCGTCGTGTAAAAAGACGGAGATGAACGCGCCCGGGGAGGCCCAATAATGACGTACGCTCGACAGGTTGTTGCTACGTGTTCCACTTTACTGACCGTTCGCCGCCGATATACGCGCGAATTATTGACGATTCGATAATAGTCGCGATAGCCAGACACGAGCGACGTCCATGTGTCGCGAGGAGAGAAACGAAAAATAGCAAGGTGAATGAAAAAATAGACAAACTCTTTAAAGCTGCCGCGAGTGTATATACAGGGTGTCCCGAAATTAACACTTGATATTTTAAAGGCAGATTGTCTGGTCAATTTAAAAACGATTTTTCCTCAGCGAAAATGTCGAGGGAGATCATTATTTTTTGCATATTCCCAATTTTTGTCATCATGTATCTTTCTAACTAAGCCTTAAATTAAAATTCTATTAAAGTAAACTCTACCTAAAATTAACTAAAGAATGTGATTTTATTAATATTTTATTCCCATAAGCCTTAGTTTGCGAAAAACCCTTTATTTTCAATCGTTTATAACTCGAAAACTATTAGTGCCGCGACATTTTCGCTGAGGAAAAATCGTTTTTAAATTGGCCAGAGAATCTGCCTTTAAAATATCAAGCGTTAGTTTCGGGACACCCTGTATACGTCGGAGGAATTTAAACTCTTTGAAGAACGGATTGTTCGATCAGCGAAAGATAATCGAGGCGAAAATAAAATCTGGAGCTCCAGTTTAATTTCTCGCTTCTCTCGATATAAATCTCTCTCGGAGGAGCGTGCGACCCGACGTGAACCGCCAATCGATATATAGGCTAAGTCGGCTGACGTGGTTGCAAGTTTTTCATGCGTCACGTCTATTAATGCGACCGCGTATATACCTGCCTACGTGGTCGTTTTTTTTCGTATAAAGTCTGTGCCAACAAACGTAGTATCTTTGAGCACGCGATTACAACACGCCTAAAAATACCGGATGAATAATCAATATTTTGAAGAAAGTTTGCGTTCAACAACACATTATATAAAAAAAAAAAAATTGCGATACGTTTGTCTTGAAATTTCACTCGCATTTCATGCTTTTTAATTCTTTCGCTGCTGTTGGCGCCTCAAGGCGTTCGAGCGTTATCACTTACGCGGCATTGTTGGCGCCTTTGGGCGCTCGGTATTTATATTATCATTATTCAAATATCTTCATACTAGTAACTGATACGCGATGCAAAAAGTTTCGCCATTTATAGCGGTCACGGCTAAATATGTGCCGTCCATCACGTGCGCTCCGCATTAGACTTTGCCGCAACGAAAGGATTAACATTGGTCGCGTTTAAAAATATGATTAAAGATATCGAGGGTCATACATCGAGCTCGCTTTGTGTAATCAATTTTGCAATATGCAAGTTACGACAATAATTATTTATTTATGTGCTCGCGAATGACGCGATGCGCGCGATACGCAAAGATTAAATAAACGATCCGTAACGCAAATTATATATTAATTGCCCGCGGCGGAATAACATCTCGACCGGGCCCGATCGAAGCAAAAAAATGCTAATCGCTTCTTCCAATTGCGTAAGCGAAATTAAGCAGCGAAGAGATCACGAGGCGCGTTTCGACCTCGATGAAACGCTCGATGAATACTGCTGCCGCGGACGTTAAATCGCTCGTATAATGTTGGTTTTCTACACACGAGTAGTTTTTAGTAGTTAATCTACGAGTGACTTCCAAGAGTAAATAACATTCCTCTTTACGCAACGCGAAACGACCGATTTGAATACTTATGCGTGCGCTCCGATAAGAGGCTAACACGCTGTCGGAGGGTCAAGCCTCTAAATATATGATGTATATAAATATATGATGCTTGATATGCTCTCAATGTACGGCTTTCAAGTCTGTCCCTCTCTCTCTTTCCTTCTCTTGTCGATCTTTCGCTATACGTTGCCGTACGCACGTATTGTAAATACGTGACGTAAGAGTTTGGATTAGATTGGAGCTGTCGCGCCTCGATTGGAGCGCACGGACGGTAAACATACGAAACGGCAGGAAATCGATATCGACGCCGATTCGTTTCGATTCCGCGAAAGAAAGAGAGAAAACCGGATGCCCGCTTCGGCGAACCGTGTCCGGCGCGTACGAGCTCATTAAATTCAACACGACCCGTCCTCGTCCGCTCGCGACAGATCGGATCGGCGCCAGAAACCCCAGCGACGCCGATATCGCGCCTGCAGCCGCACCGCGCAAAACACGCGAGCGCGCAATTTCCTGCCAAAAGTGTCGCGTCGCGGCTTTTGCGGTTCAACGCAAACTATACGTAACGCCATTATCTCGCCGGGTCATATTCGTAAATTTCGTCCTATATAATTTACGTTTCGTTCTTCTTTTAAAACGAGCGTGATTGGGGCGAATTAAAGGACCCGACTCGGAATACTTTTGCATCGAAATCAGTCAACGAAAGAGTCGAGGGAAGACGCGAGCAACGTTGTACCGTTGTAACGTAAAGATGATGGAGATAAGCGATTAATCTCGCGAGCATTTTCTTTTTTCCAGCATAAGTGTGTCCCGGCGGGCACACGTGGACGAGGGTCAACGAACCTCCGGAACCTTTGGAAGAATCGCGGAAGCGTGTTAATTACAAATCGCTCCGACGGTGGCATCCATCGATCGCGCCCGACCATTCATCACTCGACGATCGCCAGCACAGTTCTGAGGCGAGCGGCAGATCGATCGGTCGGCCGATCCCCACTTTGTTGGCCTCCTTTCCTCTTCCACCTCGTCCGCGTCCCCACCGTCACCGGGAGGTCAACGGCCAACGGTTAATGGTCCCTCTTTCTCTCTCTCTCTTTAACCTTGCCTCCGATAAGTCGCTCCTCGTCTCCCTTCCTCTCTCTCTTTCTCTCTCGTACTCGCGACAAGTCACTTTGGCGGTTACTCGTTACCATTCGCTCCCTCTTGTGCACATCCTCTCTCTCTCTTTCTCTCTCACACACACACACACGCCTCTCTATTCAACGCTCGCTCTCCCCCGAGTCCTCCCCCGGGATGAGAGAAGCGCAGCGCGTTCAACGGCGTGACGATCGCTGGTGCAGAGGACCGTGTGCACGCGCATCGGGCCGCGATCTATGACTGATTAGGCAGAGATAGGCCTCGCTCCGCGCGCAATTATCCGCACCTTCGAGAGAAGAGCGAGAGAGCGGCTCCGAGCGAGACGAGGCAAACGGAGCGAACCAGGAGGACGAGGCGCGTACGACGAGCGATCGTCGTACCCGCGTCATATCATTGATCCCGGATTCGCAATTCTATTTCAATATCGACACCCCTCCGTTACTCGACGGTTCTTTTTCATCGACGGCGCGACGATGAATCGAACGATTCTTTCAGCCAACTCTATTTCTACCCTATCGCTAATGGCGTGACGATAATTCACTCCGTACTCACACGCGTGTCGGATCTGCAATTTATAGCTGATTAGAGACTGCTACGTAGGCATTCGACGATTGCGACTTGCCGCGCGGGCAAGAAGAGAAGCGGCATTCCGCGAAACAAATACCGATATTGCGGTAACGTCCGTGCCAGCAAAGTCAGATGTGTATCATTGGTAATCGCGCGTAACCGCCAATGAGACGTCGCTGTCGGCGTGTTGTACTTGGAAAATAGCGTAATGCCTGTAATCGCGGAATCTGCCGAGATGGCCGATTCGACGACATATCGTGCAACGGGAGAATAATATCGGATCCGAGTCGTACATCGCGTGATGATAAAGTTTCAGAGTCTTCTCGTTTCGATGCAACGCGACGTGAGATTGTGCTTTAAAAGATTATTTCTTACGTAAATTCTATTTTTATGTATATTCTTTCGCGTGCATGTACGTTTCTCATCTATATGCACTATCCAAGACAAACTATACGTAGAGAAAAGATTCTCTCTTTGACATCACTGATACTAGGCTCGATATCCAGCAAAACGGAAAATCGAGTTACCAACTTGCTGGGTTAAGTTGAGTTGGAAAAGGAGCGACAGAGACGAGCCGCGCAGAATCGTTAAAGCCGACGTAAAATTCAAAGCCGATAAACGCGATGAATGCGCGAAAAGATAACGTTGGAGGGGTATATCATCGGGTAACAACGTTTCGCTCCCGCAGCTGGTGCCGCGGTTAACGACTTAATTTACTATCCTCTGATTTAATATATTGGACGGTGGAATCATATTTCAACAATCTTTGTAACAGAAGAGAAAGACGATTGTATCGAGACCCCGATAGTCTGTAAAGAGCGATTGGGAACTGAAGGGATTCGACGCGCAACGAATTGCAAGAAATGAATAAAATAAAATGGCGTACCCTACATTCTCGTTTAAAGATGCTTATCGGAATTGCCGAGCATTCCAAAGGTTAAAATCGAGCCTCGAAAATGTTTTCGTTCAATACCCACTCGATTTCTCCTTTGCTGATTGTCTCTTGGAGTCGATGCAGCCGAGTCACGTAATAAAATTACAAACTACGGCGGCGATGACTCAACAGCGCGGGTTAAGGTCTCTACGTGAAGAGGAAATACGTGACGACGAAAGAGACAGGGGGAAGAAAAAGAGAAAGAAAAAATAAAGTCGGGAGAAACGACCGCGAGCGAGTTTGCCGTTTGTACTTTTAAATTGTCGACGTATTATTTTTCTCGATATTGTCCAGAAATATCGAGTATAGGGAGGCGGTCCTAATTTCTCGTCTTTCATCCGGACCACGGTGGAGCTGTTGGCGAGCACATGTGCAGGTTCGACAAACTTTCGACGGCGGAACGGAGGTTCTGGTTACGGTGAGCGTGCATGCATGTTATCAAAGTGCACAACGACCGCATAATACGAAGCGGAGCATCGTCGCGGCTTCGTGCAACGGGAGTAATCGTATAATGGGAGCTCGAGCGCTAGTGCAACGTTATTTCAGCGTTGTTCGCGTTGGGCTTAAAGGGCGATGCAAAATTCAGAGCTCTCTACATTTGGTAATAAGCAGGGCGGAGTAAAGCTCGGCTCGGATAATGATTCAAAACGGATAACGATTCGCGGAAAAATAAAAACTCTCGAATTTGCGAACCGTGAACCTACCGGTTGCCATACACGATATATTCTCTCGCGTATCTTGCAATTTTACAGATGCGCGCGTCCATCGCGCGAAATGCGATAACGATGATTCGGATCGCGGCGTATCGCACACACCTATATACGTACAATCATCGTCGATTTGCGATAAGTCCACGATGCATCCGCGGGCGTATCGCGCGTTATCGATCTCGCGAAACGCGCACCTGAGGAGACGCGCAAAGTGGAAAAAATTCATTTCCTGCAACGTGACGTGACACGCTCCGCATAAATAAACGGCGGAGATAAGAGACGAACGTCACGGGTAATTAAACGAAATTATTTATGCTCGCGCGGATCATTTGTCCGCGTCCCGAAAGAATACGGGCCCGTAGAGTCTGTTAATTCGACTGTCTCCCTGTCGCGAAAAGTCACGTATATCGTGAAACGTACAGACGGTTAATTACACAGTTTTCAGATAATCGTTAATTACATAGGAGTACGCGAGATATCGTCGCGATGGGACTTTGCGTTTCTCGTTACGAATCTTTCTTCGTTAAATTGAAATTGATTTTTTTTTCCGATAGAGATACTCGCGCGAAATGACGTAACGACGCGAGAATCTCAATCGTCTCGTTTCGATTGCGATTATTATTAACAAACGCATCAACGTTAAACGTCATCGTATCCGCTTGTTTTCCCCCGAGATTTTTATTCGCTCTTGCAAAATTATTATCGCGCCGATAACTGCCTCGGGACTTTTGCCCGCGAGAACCTCGTAAGAAATCGCGTGTATTTTTATTTGTTGACGATTCGCGGACAATCGATTATCGCAAGTGAGAGATGCTCTCCTCCTTTTCCTTTCCCTCGTCTCTGCATTGCCGAGGGCGAGTGATTATTTGCGCGCTTTTTGCGCATTTGCATCCTGGGTGTGCATTTACGCGATTTGCACGTTAGACAACATTCAATCGCGAGGGTATTAAGCATTACAAGGTTTTTCCACTTTTTTTTCACGTTATATCTGTATATTGGTACTAAACACACAGTCTGGAAAATTCCATTTACGTTAAGAGATGTCTCTGCAAAGATTACAAGGTAGGAAGGCTTTTTGCTCTCGCCGGAATCAACGAGAGAAAATGGCTCGACGACGCCAACCGGCGCCGAAAACGTTGCAGAGACTCGACTAATGCAGTTGCGGACAGGAAAAGTTTGGGATCGAAAAGAGAGTCGGACGTTGTAATACGGCGAGATCCGCGAGAGCAAAGTAAAAGTTGAGTTTATCCTGGGTTGGTTTTGTCTTTACTTAGTCGGAATCACGGAGGGATCTTTGAGGAAATGATTCTCAAGGGCTCGTCGATGAGGTCTGAGAAGCGTAAAAGAGGGCGATGGTAAATAAATGTCGAGATTTCTTAGTTCTTTGATTAATGATTACGTGCGAATCTTTGGAGTCTATGACGTCAAAAATTTGTTTGCAAAATTTTCAGCAATGCAGATACTTGTCGAGAGATACAATATACACGCGGAAATATGTAATTATTGACTTACGTGTGGTAATGCGATAACGATATTGGCGTTTCCTTCCCCTTTGTAAATCATATTTTCTACATCGAGAGTCGTAAGAGATAGATTCGTGTCAAACGATAAATCTTCTTCAACACTTTCGGCAGTCATCGTTTTGGAAAAACATGGTCAATTTCGAGAGAAAAAATCTTCTTTGTCACTTCTCGTTGATATATCGCCAAATCTGTAAGCAGACAAAAATAATTTAGTCAATAAACAAATTTTCTGAAAGCTTGAATTTTTTTTATTAATAATATTTTTTTTAAATATTTATCGTTCCGATATGTATCACTAGAGCAAATAATTTCTCAATTCACCAGATCGATATTTATAAATAATACTGTTATTTCATGAAACGAAAAGTAAAATTTGATTGTTTTTACGAATGTGTGAGATGAACTTTTATTTCAGCAAAGGGCGGGACATTTTGCAAACATAATTATAATTAACGTATGATCATTGACATTTGAATAGAATCGATGATGTCAATGGAATCGTCATGTAATGTCAAATTGTGCCGAATATAGTCGAACGTTGACAGAATTAACCAAAGTTTATGCACTCCGCCTTTACTGCATTTATCAGTTACCTCTCTCAAAAGGCTCCGTCCATCTATTCAGATGTCAATGCGTATGATAATGTTTTGGAAGAGACAAAGGAGATACGGAAAAAATTTGAAAAATTTTATCATATCGCACATATCGTTCAAGTGCTCAAGAAGAAATTTGATTCTCGACTTGATAGAGTCCTTGAAGCTTTTAAAATCCGTTGAGATTTTTTTGAAACGCCACATTGTGTACTCAAAAACAATACCGCTCATCTATTACTTAAAAAAGAAAAAAAGGTTTATAAATTTTGCTGCGATTCAATTTCTTCCAAATATTGGAATTTCGATCGGCACAAAGGTACTCGCGTCGCGATTCGATATCTTTATCGGATGCATATCCACACGTTGACGTAACGCGCGACCATGCGAGGTATATCAAGTCGGTCAAGATTTGCGCAGCCCTGACATTCCTTCGGGCCTGGCCGGTAGCAGCCAGCGATCCGGGAAGAAAAATCGTCCGCTTCATCGGGAGCTGGTGAAAGTCGAGCAAAGGCCGCGGCGACTTTATTACGCGCAACTGTGGAAATTCAAACGCCGATACCGATCCCGACCTCGATCGCGCTATCGGAATCACACGATACGCTCAGGATCCCGGATACGAAATCGCTCGCCCGTCAATATTAGCCTTCACGGTCTTAAATCTAGTAGGATCGAGCAGGCCTGACCCGCAAAGGTCTCGATAAAGAAACGTAGCAACGCTGGTCTTTCTCAATTAACATGAAAAAAGTAAGTTGCGCGCAAAGTACGATTTATTTCTTATTCCTTGGCGCAATTTGGTAGCCGTAGGATTCGAGAATAAAGTCTCCGATGACGTGTCGTTACACATGTACATTACTAATGAAAGAGCCGCGCGATGGGCAACACTTTCTCCCGCGCTATATTACATACATTTACGAAACGTTTTTGTGTAAAATAACCGCGCGCCGCCGCCGTCTTACGTTGCGTAAGCTCCTTATTCAGGAATACGAATTTCTCACACTAGAAACCGCCTCGCCTTTTAGACACGTTCAAAGCCTTTCTGCCTCTGATGACGTAATTACCCGCTGCCAATGACCACCGTAATTGCAAGAAACGCTGTCCGCGCGATAGACGTTAAGGCAGCTTTATTACGAACATCATTGTCCCTCGACGAAAAAAAGAAGAACTCGATAAACTTGCTTGTGAAAATAACGCGTAATTTAACCAGTCACTTAAAATTTGTAAAGAAAAGAGTATTATTTGCGCAAACACATGAATCTTGTGCGTGTGTTTGCTGTTCGCAATAAATTATAAAATATAAAATTGCGTTACGCTATTACTCATCGTAAAGTGACGCGCGCTCTTATATCCTGATGAATAAATGTCTCCCGTGAAGGACCGTTGGATCGATTACGAAATATTTCAGCTCGATAAAGTGGAAAAAAAAAGAAGCGGTATTTCGAATGGATCAATCGAAGCTTGAATCGATCGACTTTCCAAGACTGTCGCAAACGTTATGAATAAAAAAAAGCAATACGCTAAAAATACATATCCTCTTCTCCACGTCCAATATATAATACGATATATTATTGTCCGCAACGTCCGCGATGCTTATTGACGAGTAACCTGTTGAATTTTGCAGAGGTCGTCGAGTACCTGTCACGGTGCCTCGAGTAGTAATGTAAAAATACGCTCGTAAAGTGGATTCTTATGCAATCGGACGCTTAAAACTGTCAAAGCTGATAGTCGAGCGTGGCATCGGGAGGACTCGAGCATCCGACGCGAGAACAACGCTACCGATATCGGTCGATCGGTCGCGAAATCGTTAATTCCGCGACGCGCGTTTTTCCAGCGACCGCTGTAGCCTATTTATGGCTATACTCGCGAAACGATGAGTCACGCGAATGAAGTCATTTATGTCGGTAATAAAAGAGAATCGCGCAAACTTTCGAAAGCGTCTCGTTAACGAGCGAGCCGCCATCGAGATGCAAATTAGAGACGAGGGAAAGAAATATTGTCCAAATATTGCCAATACTGTCCAAAATTGTGACGTCACAAGCGCGAAAGTAGGAAATATTGCTTCGTAAAAAAAAAAACTTGGCAATTACAGCACATTACTGTTTCGCAAGATCGCAAGTATGTTACTCAATGATTGCATTGCAATTGAATTCATGCATCGATATTGAATCGATAAAATTTTCCGTACAGTCACTTTTCCAAATTATAGGGTCTTACTTATTTCATCACAATTTTTATTAACCAGAGATTGCGTGTTTGCTCGCTTCGTCGATATTTAAGTTGATCGGCTTCCTTTTTGTAAATTTCATTCGATAATAGTGACACGCACGTCAATGATTGCGAATCGCTTAATGACATTCTGGTCGCGAAACGAATTACGATGCGAGAAGCGAGTAATAATAATCCGAGAACGGCAAAGAGACGATTGGCAAAGAGGACGACGTGCGATTACGTTTGAAAAATTAATATAGGACGCTACATTCGATCCATGTATTTGTCGCTACGCATTTTATTAAACGTACGCCTCTCGCCGTCTTGCTCGTTTCAAACGACAGGAAAGACTTAACGTTGTAACTTTCAAACTGGAGCAGGCTGTAATTTATATCCGATAGCGGCGTTATTTTCTCCACTCGCCGGACGCATATCTTCCTTTACCGTTAGCCTAACCGTCGCGTTTAAGAGGTAATTGTCTCCTGCTGCCGTCAAGCTGCCTTAGAAAAGCGAGTAGCGCGTCGCGCGAAGCGATAATCTCGTTATAAGGCCGGTTATCTTATTACACGCGCTACATCGATAGAGAGAAAATGCATGTGTGCCATTTGCATAAATTTTTAATTTAAACAACAATGCGCGGTAAGTACTTATAAATTATATTGACGATTCATCCCTTTAGATTCGTAAGAAAAAATAAAAATTGACGTTGCGCATCTACGTCGTGTCCGAAGAAGCGACGCGTACGTTTTTCTCTCATCTCGGCTCTTAACATTCGTGGGAAATGCAGCCGACGTCTGAAACGCTCAAACGCGGATGCACTTTTCACCCAACTTGCGCCTTCGTCTACATACGTGGCGCAAGGGTCTGCGGATATACGTATAATATAGGCGACGTTGCCAGAACCGAAGCACGTCTTATCCATTTTCGCGTAAGGTTAACGACCGCCCGGGGCTTGCGAAACTCGGAACGGATCGACGGAGCTTTGCGCGCAGCGTGCACGCGACGCGATGCAACGACGGCGACGTCGAGATGCACCGGCGTAATTGGAAACGCCGCGTTTAATGTTGGCGGGCGGACCAAACTTTCCGAGGACCGTAAAGCCGCCCCGGGCCGATTAACCCCCAAGTACGATCGTAGGGTAATTAAAACTTCCCAATTTCGCGGCGCATAACAGGACCGCCGTAGAGAAAGACTCGAGTCGTAAAGGGAGACTCGATATTGGAATTCTCTTAAAATGTATGACGGTTATAATTTCGCTGCAAATGTACACGTATATAGATAATGGTAAATGTTTGAATAAATTGTAGTATATTTGTAAATAATTTCATATTCCGCTATTATTATTATATTAGCGCTTTTGATGGGCCATTTCCACAGTCAATTTTGCAAACGTGTCGAGGGAAATCATCATTTCTCGCAATTTATCGCTCCAATCTTGACATTGTTCGTATCGTCGTAGTATTAATTTTGCGAGAGTATAGTCTAATTAAAATTAATTAAAATAATTTCGCTAATTATTCGCATTTCAAGGAGCTTGAATAGATTCGTATTCTCAACTGTCAACAAATTCAACAAATTAATTATCAAAAAGCATTAACGCCTAGACATTTTCCAAAGACCTTACCCCCTAGAAATGAAATTGTAATTAAAATCTCGGATATCCCATGCGGCGCGTTAGTCGATAAACAATCCCCAAAGAGATTCCGGGTTCGTCTGGAGTGGTCCGGCAGACTCGCCAATTTGCCAAGCGCCGTTCTTCGACGTTGCGCAAGAACGGCGTTTGCGAGCAGAGTGCACTCAACGTGGGACAATGCGCCGCATCCCGAGGCAGGGAGCGCAACTCGGGGAAGGAGAAAAAAACGGCGACGCCGGCAGCGGCGGAGGCTCGCCGTTGTTCTCGATGATAAGAGGCGGAGCGTGTGACTGAGCGAGTGTGAGAGAAAGGAGGGAGACGACGTAGGGGGATGACGAGAAAGGAGGACCTTGTTCCCTTCGCCGCGACGCAATCGATAAGCGCAATTAAGACTCGCCTTTGAGATAAACGAAACAGAGAACGAGAATGAGAGAGTCTTTGCGCTAATGACGAGGGGAGGAGGGGGGAGGAGAAAAGGGCGAGGAAAAAGGGCCTCTGCCGCCACCGTCGATTATTATCTCGCTGCCTTTTCACTCGCGAGGCTCTCGACCAAACTCGAGAAACGATACGCTTTCGGATATCGGTCGAAAAATGAGCGACAAAGATTGCTTCTCGCTCGTACCGTTTATTTACCTGAGATTGGCCGCGAGACGATGTCCGAGATCGCGCGATGCCATCTGGTCACGGTCCTCTCGCCGATTATTCACGGAGAATCGTTACGTGTGCGAGAATCGTGAATCGAGCTCCTCGGGCCAGCTCGATCGTGTCGATCGAGGCAGCCGCCGATCTCCTCGAGATATTACGCAACGTTGGCCGAACGGCGTGCAATTGGCAGGCAACAAAGTGTGATGCCTCGGCAGCCTCGGCGAGGAACGAGCTCGGCAAAGAGGTCGCGCGGAAGAGATTGACAAAGGAGGATGGATGCCCAGGGCGAGAGAAATAGACAGAGAGGGAGAGAGGGATAGAAAGAGAGAGAGAGAAGGGAGGGGTCGAGTCGAAGGGGGAAGCAAGTTTGTGTGTTGAACAGAATCAGCAATTCTAACCTACAAGGGAACCACTAACCGACGTGCGGGCCAAGCGACGTCGGGGGGGCCGGGGCAACAACCGACGTTGACCTCCACGACGACCATCATCGCCGATGGTGGCGACGGCGACGACGATTGCGGCTACGGCGCGGTTCCCTCTTCCTCGAGTACAATAATTCGCCGTCATTTCGCACGCCTCGACTTTTTCTTCGTTGTCTGCGCGAGACCATCTTCTATCTGTTCCACATCGAGTCAAGAGAGAGAGAAGGAGAAAGAGACTCCGAGAAACCTTAAGAATGCCCGACCGGGTTGTTGAACCGGAGAGCGCAGCCACGACGACGATGCTGTAACGCGTGTCCTTTAGGCGGATCCATTAACCTTTTCTCATCCCGTAGAGTATACGAGTTCCCGAAGAGCACGAAACGATAATTTCAGCGAAATCGATGCGCGAATCACGACAACGAAATCGTCAGCTGTTGCGCGACACATCGATATTGTCGATGCGAATAACTCGTAGAGATGCAAGGAGCAGGAAATTTGGACAATCATGTAGCGTTATTTCATTCCGGCGATAGCATCGTTCCATTTACCACTTTACTTGAGGCGTCCTTATTCTTGCCTGGCGAGTCGGCTCGATCCTCGCGACTCGATGAGAGAGCGCGCACATCTGCAAAAATCGCGTATCGAATTTATTCGTCGTCATCGATTCCCTCCTTTCTATCGCGTATTCGCGGCAACGCAACAGATTTCAATATCCCGGTCTGTCGACTCGATTAGATTGTCGACGATTAACTGTCCAGACGAGAAGAGTAGCAATTAAAACTAGTTCTCGTTTCATCTGAACTGAGCAAAACTCTCGCGAAACATGTACGAGATGTTGACTCAACGCATCAACTATGTAATTAAGCGTCAAGTTGCAAGTAATGTTGAGGAAAAATGTAAGAAACAACGATATTGATAAAGTCGCGATATAATTTTAAATAAACATATAAAATTATCTTGTTCCTTCCCTACAGTTTCCATTGGAAAAATCCCATTTGTATAATCAAGATTGAAAATTATGCAATTGTTGTCTTCCGTTCGTAATTTTGACAATTATTCTTCTAGTATCTTTCGAGGAGCTCGAATAATAAAAATTGCGTGAATCTTCAAAGCGGAATATCTACGTGATGTGAATTAAACGAGACAATTATTCCATTCATTTGATTGAACGAATAATTACAGATTAATTCACTGTCACTAATTAATAGACAATCGTTAAGAAATAATACTCTTCTTGATAAATGATTAAATTCGATCCAAATAAATTAAAGTCTCGTTGCGTTATAATTATTTTTCCATCCATTCGTTAAATAAACCAACAATGAGAAGTAATTTTGAAAACTAATCGCTAATGTGTGTGTGTGTGTGTGTGTGAGTCACGTTCTCGGAAACGCACACACGTAATATCCATATATAAAACAACAAACATTTCAGACAAGTGTCGCATACGCAATTTTGAGTTTATTACACGTTTTCTCGAATTATCTCGATCGTGGTATTTCCAAGAATAACTGTATCGAGAATTTCGAGAATGCGATGGAAAGTATCACTCGCTTAAATTTGCGTTCGCCCACATGCGTAAAAGAAAAAATGCGTGCTATTTATCGCTCCGCAAGTGTTTTTCGCAAAAGCGCAATTGTGCGACGTGAATCGCTCTATCGGAATTGAGGATAAATCATCGCTATTCGGCCTCTTTAAATAAATGTCCTTCGCAGAATCGTAATTTTTATCGAAATTTATTTGACAAACAAAGATACGACGCGCTAATGTATGTTGAATAATTCGAGGAACTTTATCACTATGCTCTCTCTCTCTTTCTAGCAAATGACGTTACTCCGTTATTAAATATTGGCGCATATTTTTAAAGTTTATTGCATCTGTCACGTACTCGTGGATGCGTGAGAGGGAGAAAATTTAGAAACATTAAAATTTCCACTTGTTCGCAAAAACTACGCATATTTCCGACCAATTATGTCGATGCGCAAAAGATGACGTAAACTCTCGCGTTTCTACGTTATCATAAATATTGAGAAACGGTGCACGCTTGGTAAGGTAAGGTGATAATTGGGATAATGACGGGCGAAAGTGATCGACACACGTGTCTTTTTATATTCATGAAATTTCATAAGCACGAGGCCCTTTGTTTTTATTATCTCTGTACAAAAACAGTCGAAAAAATTATAGATTTTCTCTTTGTTAAAGATTTAATTTCTTCTGGAGTTCACGGCATATGTACAAGCGGGAAATAATAGCCATCGTATAACCTAAAAACTAAATATATAATTATACATTGATATAATAGATATAATAATTATAATTCATTATAATTAATAGTAAATCTACGAGTCTACAGATTCGAGTATGTGTGTCGAGTGTCGCGTATCCGCGATTCGTGTATATGTGTGTATCGAATGTGTGTGTGTGTGTGTGTGTGTGTGTGTGTGTGTGTGTGTGTGTATGTATGTATGTATGTATGTATGTATGTATGTATGTATGTATGTATGTATGTATGTATGTATGTATGTATGTATGTATGTATGTATGTATGTATGTATGTATGTATGTATGTATGTATGTATGTATGTATGTATGTATATATGTATGTATGTATGTGTATAATACTCGTGGACATGCGTGTAGACTTGTTTAAAGCGAATTTTATACAGAATTCATCGAGTGGCGTTTCGCTCGCAGTCAACGCGCGGAAATGAGTGGGATCTTTTTTATATATATGTATATGTATTCGCGCTCTCCTTTCGTTCTCTCCAAATAGTGCGCTATCGGCCGACAGGGCTGCCGAATTCGGATCTCGCAAGACCACGGATCTCGCTCGATATCTCAATCCTCGTCTCTTACTATTGTAATTAATGTCTCAATTCTCGTCTCTTACTATTGTAAAACTAAACGTGTGCTAAACGAAATCGCTAAACGAGTTCGCTAATCGATTCGTACGAGTAATTCGTCATCGCAATTATAACGACAGGCTAGAAGCCTACCTGAATCGAATTGAGCACCCCTGTCGAACTAGGCACACATACACACTCTCTCTCTTTCTCTCTCACGTTTTCTCCCTTTCGCGCTGCTCTCTCTCATCTTTACATCTTCTTACGTGGTTCCGATACCTCAAACCCCCGCTGTACCAGCAATGTTACTTCACCGAAAATTCATCGCTCTTCCATCTCCCTCTCTCATTTCTAGTATCCATAAAAAACGAAAACCGATTTTTCCAAAGAAAGGGAAAGCACTCGACGAAGAGCCGGCCCTCGAGTTCCGTTTCTTTCGCCATTGCGATTCTTTCTCTACGCGCCGTTTGGCCAAGGAGGAAGAAAAATCAGCAAACGAGACAAAGACTCGATCGATATGCAGCAACGCGCTAACGCGATGATTCGATATTGGAGCGTGACACGATGAGTTGTTTCTCGAGACGGACTTTGGATCATCGGCAGGACCGATATACAATCGATCGAAATGAATCATAGCGACTAAATTCAACGATACAAACTTATAGCTGACGGGGATAATTTCGTAACAACGATAAAAACGAGATACACTTTGAATCGGGATACAATACGTATAATGTATTCGCTGTTCGAATAAAAGCTGATTTTTATCAACGACAATCGGTTTCGTAATTTAACTCGATTCTTCTTTTATATTGCATTAGCGTGGATACAATAGAAACGAAAAAAAAAATGGTTGGGCGCGATTGATATTAACACTATAGCCCCAAACGATAGAGAGTATCTTTCTTATCGCGATGTTTCCAACGTCACGCTCTTTTCATTCGTTCAAGCACGTTGTCGCGTCACTCATGACACCATTGCAATTTGAGTAATTATAATCTCGGCGATTGCACATTTTCTTAAAAAAGATTAAAACGATATTTGGGCAGATTTTTTTTTCCAAAATCATTCAACGTAACATCTTATTGCGAGCTTCCAAGAGAGATTTCCCTTCCCCCCCGCCTCCATCTCTTCACTCTTTTTTTTTCTCGTTCACACATACGCGCTACCTTTCGGTCTGGCACATACATACACACGCTTTCTCTCTTTCATAAACTTTCTCCTCCCTTCTCTCGCGAATCCTCCTCTCTCGCGGATCGAATCATACTTCTTTTTTTATGATTTATCTTGATTTTATCTCGTTTTATTTAAAAAAATACTGAATTAGTAACCAAGCTAAAATCACAGACTTGCTGGTGCCTTATTCCAGCGGGTTTGTACAAATTCCTCCTGAAGATTTATATATATATATATATATGTATACATATATAATATATATATAAATATGTAATATATATAATATATATAGATATATGTATATATGTATATATATATATATATGTATATATGTATATATGTATATATATATAATTACAAGATATATATATGTATATAATTATGTATATATAATATATGCGCATATATATTTAGTAATTACAATTTATTCGCGCGAAATAAATGCTCGCATTCTCTTCTTTCGCTCCTTCTCCCTCTCCCTCTCTCTCTCTCACTTTTTGCTTCACCGCATTCTCTTTCTCTCTCATTCTTCCTCAGCATTTGTATCGATATTTATATGTAGCTTTATACGCTTATTAATGTGAGAATAGGTAAATAAAAACGAGCGCGCCCTTTTCGATCCTCGCGATTGCATTTCCCGAAACGGAAATCGAAAACAAAGGGAAAGGAACGTATCTTGTCGGCAAAATAATCGTCGAAGGACGACGCGGCGAGATCTCTCGCACTTTCTCTCCGGCCTCATCCCGCACTACTTTCGACAGATATATGGGAGATCGTTGATGCTTCTAGATAAAATACGGACTCCTCGATACGTAAAAATGAAGGAAACGATATCTAATCTCTCTTTCTGATCCACCTCTCGCCGATATCACGTATAGTAAAGAGCCCTTCCCCGGTTCTGACGTCACGTGTAACGGCTCAAAATAACGAAAGCTTTTTTTGGATCGATCGATCCGCCAACTAATGAATACACGCGACGATAGTATCCATGTATATATATATATATATGATGGGAGTCTTGGATTACTTTGGCCAATCACACGTGACGTCAGTGTCGAAGCGCTGAGGAGTTATTATAGATGAAGCGAGAGTGACTTATTATTCGGTTGTCCTTTTGCTGTTCGCAGACGCGTCGAGCGATTTGAAACGAGTCGTCGATCGATATTCAGAGATACTCAAATTGCACTATTCGCCATCAGCTTTGATGATGAATCGTCTTTTACCTGGATGAAACTTTCTACTTTGGATACATGTAAATACAAAGAGAGAAACAATATCGTCGACAATTGTATCAAAGTGCTACGTGAATTTTGAGCCTCGATTGAAAGCGCAAAACGCGTTCGCGAACAGAAATTCTTACACGTAATACATACATGTACCATTTACATACCGGTATCTATAGTAAGCGCACACACCGCTCGTGTTTAGGTCGTTACATACGGAGATTGCTTATATTGTCTCTCTTTCTCTATTCTTAGTATAATCACAGACATGGTTTCTATAATTGCTACGTACAGAGCCTTCCCTCATTCGACGCCGAACACGACAAGTTCTCTTCCCTCCCCCATTTCCCCTACCTTTTTCCGTCCCTCCATCTCCTTCTTTCCATTATCCGTTCGATCTTTCGCACATACACACGCGCATACATTCGCGTATACTCGTTCTTTTCATGCGCGGAGACTCTCACCTCTGTTCTCTCACGCGCTCTCGGGAAAACTGAGAAAAATTTATGCGCAACGAAATTTTGCATCAGCTTCAATTTTATACATTTTATTACGTGTAGAATCTGTACAGAAATTCGCGTTGCATCTGCGGCAACAACGACCGACGGATCTCTCGGATTCTCGTCGTTGTATCGGTTCGTCAAGTAACGGTAATTGAACAAATCTCGATGCCGCGAGCACGAAGCAGACACATGATTAATCGAGCAAACTCGATTATTATTATTATTATTGTCGAAGCGCGCGAGCGACGTATTGGATGAGCGCCCACATGCAGGTTCAATTATTCTCTCTCTCTCTCTCTCTCTGAATCATTCCCAACCTTTATTGAAACATTCACAATCGTACGCCATACATCAAGCATTTCACTTACCGAGACCGACTCTCCATAGTAAAATATACGCCCGTGTGCCTTCCCGTGGATAAAATCACAGTAATTTTATACATCGTGTTTTCTCTCGCTTTCTTTCACATCTCTCCCTCATTCTCTCTCTCTCTCTCTCTCTCTCTCTCTCTTCACGCGAAAGATAATATACAATTCGTCAATTGTGTACACGCCCGAGGACGATTTCGCTCGTCCTCGTACGTATACATGGTGCTCTATATAACGCTTTTATATATATATACATATATTTATATATATGTACATATAAATTCGCGCGCTATCGTGACATTTGTACGTGTTATGTGTGTATGTACATTTAAAAATTTGACTCGAAATTTCTGTCATTGAAACTTGACGCTGTCCAATAGTCGAAATACGCAAAGTTTTCACTGTCGATAGCCAATCTCTAAAAAAATAAAATTTACAAATGTAAACCGGATTTGAATCCTTCGTTATCGCAACGCCACATTTTTCTAGAGGTTTATACTCGACTTTGAAAAAACCAAAATTACTGGATAAATGATTCGCGCGAGGAGATGTAGTGCGTTATAAATTTAATGCTTTTATTTTCACAGACATTTCTCCGAAAAGTTAACAAAGAATAAATTCGACGGCCGTTATAATAGCAACGATCGCCGATGTGTGTCTTTATTTTTTTGCGCAAATGTGTCCATGTGTATGCGTGGCACGGTGATAATCCGCATCGAAATGCGTGAGATTCCAAGAAATTGTCGACAACGAGAATTGTGGAAAACGATCGACTCTCGTTCCGTTTCTTTGCGGTTCTTAATTTTAAGATTAATTTTAAGATAATTTGTACAAAAAGATCGATGCAACATGGAAATGGGCAACGGCTACAACTGTTGCGAGAATTAAATTGCAAGTAGCTTTTGACGCAAACGACAAACACTTTTGTTTTCTTCCGTACACTCGAAATTACTCAAATATTAATAAATTGCATATCATTCGGGATGTGACAAAATGGATACCGTTGCTTCTCGTCGAAAATTACGATTGATACTCATGATTTACGATTCGATCAAATATGTACAAGGCAATCGATCGCTTCCCTCTCGCGTGCGTCCGCGTCGTAAAATACTCGTCGCTCGGTACGTACGAACCTTAACAACTCCGAAATGCGACGTGACAAAGTACGTGGAAGAAAGACGCATTCGAAAAGGATGCGAGAGACAGAGAGATGGTACGCGTATACGTGTCTGTATCGGTGTGTGTGGGTGTGTGTGTGTGTGTATGTAAATGCGTGTACGAGTACGGTTCCTTTACTCCCTCGAGAACGGAGGGGGCGGTGAGGCTGGCTGGTCTTCGTTGTTCCTCCCTCGCGCGGTTGGTGTTGTCACGAGAGACACTCGGAGGTTACGCTGGTAGAGGAGACGCTGAGATCAATTAGACGGCTGTGCCGAGAGAGCTTCGAGCTCGCTCCGTTTTTCCTCGCCGCGACGTTCTTTTCCCATGGAAGAAAAAGATTGCTCGCCGATCGATGGAGCGACGATCCAAAAGGAACTCGATCCAGTCCTCTCGTCGACTCTCACTCGTGGCTTTTGGCTTCCTTTCCTCGCTTCGGATCGGTCGTCGAGAGAACGCGTTCCTCTTGTCCTTGGCGCGCAAAGAGGAGGATCGGGGGTGCGCGAGACTGGACTAGAGTCGTTCGAGTCGAGCGACGCGCGTGGACGAGCTCGCGTTCCCGAAGGATGGACTCTCCCCGTTAGCAGGAACTGGCGCGAAGGAGGGCGCGGCGATGACGCACCGACGGCGATGACGGACCGTCGCTCGAGGATGTCGTCGAATCGCGGAGCTCGGCGAGAGAGAAGGAAAGAGGCGACTCCTCGCCTCGCCTCGCCTCGCCTCGCCTCGCCTCGAGGCTCTCGGTGCACGGAAGAAAAAAAGGGAAAGGAAAAGAGGAAAAATGAGAAAAAAGATCGCAAGGAGGACGCACGCACGCACGCGGTTAGGGGGGAGGTCCATGAAAGATCGAGCGCGCGCGGACCTACTCGGTCCGACGCGACACACACGGGATATCACATATCACGAAATGTACGTGCGCTTAATTACATTATTTCGAGAGCGTGGACGCGAGCGGCGCCGGCGGCGAGCCCGGCGATTCAGCTGGAGACGTACGCGGCGATCTGCTCGCTAAACTGCGGATGCTCCAGTAACAGGGAATCCTTGCAGCTCTCGAACTGCTGCTGTTGCTGCGGCGACGGCTGCTGCAGTTGCTGCTGCTGCTGCAGCGGCGGCGGCAGGATCGGCGCCTGCTGATGCTGCTGCGATTGATGGTGGTGCTGATGCTGATGATGATGCGGCTGCTGATGATGATGCGGCTGCTGGGACGACATCTCTTCCGGATTCTCGGGCTCGGTTCGCTCGTACAGAACGCAGATGGAACCGTTCTCGCCGATTCTGTACGACACCTCCGACGGGTCGATCCACATGGTCAGCTCGCTGGGGAAGAGGCTGTGCAGGACGGTGGGCAGCAGGCCGACGTTGGCGCCGGCTTGCGCGATCACCGGGTCCATTTTACCGTTGATGCGGATGCAGCGGTAGCCGGAGCCGCGATTCGGCCGATCCGGGAACCAGTGATCCCGGTAACGGTGGCGCAACACCTCCGTCAGCGATGACTTGAACATCTCCAGTTGCCGTTCCGACAGCTGACCCGCCTGCAGGCGCAGCAGGTGCACCAGAAAATCCGCCGCCGACACAATTTCCAGTCTCATGGTTGATTACCCAGGGCGAGAACAGAGGGAATGGATATAGAGTCGGAGTAACGCCGACAACGCGCTCCGTGCTCCGTTCCTCGGGATCCAGGGACGCGCTCCGACTTCCTTGTCCGCGTCGATTTATCCTACACTTTTGCGAGCGCGATACGAGGCGAGACGCGCGTGTCACGGGTCACGGCGCGGCGGTGGCGCGGAGTAGTAGGCTCGACGGCGCTGATGCCGAAAGAATCGCACGGTACCAGTTACGACAAAATGGCGTCGCCGCCACGTTGCTGCGTAGCACTCTACGGCGCTTGTCGTACGTCCCTGTCGTCGACCCTCCAGCGCGGATGAGCTAACCGCCGGAGCGTCCCACGAGGATTCCCGTCGACGGCGCGGCGACGACGATCCGGCGCACAGTTGCGGATGCACGCGAGGATCGATTTTACGGATGAGCGGGTGCGCGTCTCTCTCGTCTCTCTCGCTAGCGCTCCTCTCGCTCGCGCTCGCGCTCGCGCTCTTCCTCGCGCTCGCAAATTCGCCTTCTCGACGAGCTCTAGGCTTCTTCTCTCCCGCTTCCACTTCCGCTCCCGCTTCCGCTCCCGCTCCCGCTCGCTTCGGACCGACAACCCGCGCTCGTTACGCTCCGTTTCGCCGGATCGATTCTGACACTTTGGACCGATCGAGGACCTGGCTCGATCGCGACGCTCTCGATGTCTCTTCAATTCCACGATCGGCTGTCTCTCGGCGAACCTTCCACTCTTCTCCCTCTTTCCGATCAAACTTTCTCACGACGCCTTCGACCGACGGCTCTTTCTCTCTTTCTCTATCCGACTCGCGGAACTCCCGCACGCACCGACTGCCGACGACTTTCTAATGGCAGCGCTCCCGACGACGGCGGAGGTAGCCTCGTCCCTTTGTTCGGGCGACGTCGGCGCGGAGGGGGGATTCGTCGCGCGGCGCCGACCAATCGGGCGTCGACGGCGCCCACCTCGACGCCGCGTCACGTGACTCGAGCGCTGCGCGCGGTCGCTGCGCGTCGCCGCCACCGCAGCTGCGTCCTGCGTCCCGCGTCCCGCGTCCCGCGCCCAGAATACGGGCCGTCTCGTCTGCGCGCGTCAGTGCCTCTCAAATCCAACGTAAACACCGAGCCACTTCCATCCTTTTATTTATTTGCCACGCGAATCTGGACGCTCCGTTATGAGAACCGAACGTTCGCTCGCTCACATTTCTACATATAATTCGACTATATCGTACACGTGCAAAACGGATCCGTTTATGGCCGACTCTGTCGTTTCTCTTTTCTCTCTCGGATATTTCACCTTTTATACAAGATTCGTCGTTTTAATTAAAAAGGGACGTCTATATCTCGAGTACGCGGAATGTTGCAAAAGCGTCGCGTGTCCTTCCAACGATAATAGTTTGAAACATTTTGTATATCGTGGCGCTATAAAAACGCTTCGAATCAAAACAGCGTCGAGTCGAACACGATAATCTCGAGATAAATTTGCGATACGATTTATCGTGTAACAAATTTATGGATTTTTCTCTATGTCTCTATAAATAAAGGTGAAAAAACGTTTCCTTTTCGGTAGTTTAAGTCGGCGAGTCTCGACTCGCCAAGATTGACAAAGAATACACGACTGTGGTTACTCGGCAATTGTGCAATATCGCGCAATTTCGAAATCCTAGTCAAATTCCTAGTACGAAGCGAAAAAAGGCAGCCTTTTGTTTGCTTTTATTTTGCAAACGTAGAATCCAAGCAGAGTCGCGGTAGTTTCGCGCGCATCTAATTGCTCGGGTCGATACAAGCTGTGAGCACCACTGACTCCACAGGTTTTTAAGTATGAACACGAATGAGGGAACATGAGCGCGAGCGGAGAACCAACGCCGACTGCTAGAGAAAGCGCGTAGGTTACAATACCATACAACTATATGCGAGCCTAGCGACCGGGTAGCAGCGCTGAAAACCGCTCCGTCCGACCCGAGATTTAGCCCGAAACTCGAACAACAACAAGCGGAGAGAAAAAAAAAGGTCCGACCCTGTTCCCGCCGAACCCTTTTCCCTTTGACGCGCGCCGAGTTTTGTACCCTTTTCAATCGACAAAAGAGACAAGAGAGAAGAAAGCGAGAGAGAGACACGAGAAAATTATTAATTCTCTTTTTCAGTCCCCCGTAAAATGTAAAGATTCGGAAAAACGCGCTATAAAAAGGTATTTTTGCGTGAAATAAAGAGCCGAGGGTAGCGGCGTTTTCGTCGTCGAGCCACGAAACGTCCACCGGAAGGCGAGGCGGAATTCGACGTATCCTCCCTCGCGAAGGTATGAAAGCTGATTCGATTCGCCAACCGCGTCGCTATGTGGAGCATTTCATTCGTAATTCCGGGAGTTTGCCACTGCCAAGTTGGCAACCGAGTGCCGATCGATAAGCACGGATTACCGTGTGGCCGGCTTCGTTTCCCCTCCCCCTTTTTCCCGCGTGGGGTGCGCGCGTGAATTTTCCCCGCGCCCTCCGGGAAAATGTACGCCGGCGCGGGACGCGCGAGTTTTTCGCGATAAAAATCGCGCAGTCGCCATTCGCGATAACTCGCTGCTTTCAGCAATTTTAGACAAATAAAATATAACTTTGTCCGACGACAAAGGTGGCTAAACGTTTAGGTGACGTACGTCACCTGCCGCGAAGCTGCGTAATCTTGCAACGACGTTTATGGGATCGTACGTTTTATCGTTTCGATATCTCGACGCGATCGACCGCTTCCGTTGCCATCCTCGCTTGCAAAAGTTGTCAAAGAAACGCTGAATTTGCGCGCCGCGGTGTCTTATACGTTTAGCGTCTCAATTTACCCTAAATTGCCATTTTCCAACAGCGAGATAAATATCCTAAATGCAACAACGCGTCGTTTTTTGAAATTTGTCAGTCTCCCGTCATTGCGGCCAAAACCCATCCGACGTGTACGATACGAAATGCGCTTTATCCGCGTATTCCGAGCGCGAAGAGAGCGAAAACGAACGCTCCGCGCCCCGCGTCCCAAATATGCCGAACGTGCAGCAATTGGCCGGGAGGGGTCGAGAGGGGCCGGGCACGGAAGGGTGCCGTATATTCAAATTACGGGGTGACCCTTCTCGAAAACTTGACGAAGGGGAGGGGCTCGGAATTACCGACGGTGGCGGTGTAAGCCGACGGTCTCTCGCCGGGAAGGTTCTCCAAAATCAATAGGGCCGGTTCGGGGCCTGGCTCGCGAATGCGGAACGCATTCTGTCCGCTTGAAAATCCGTCATCCCCGCGAAACTGCCATTCGCCGCGCCAAACTACCATTTTCTCGTGCCGCGCCGTGCGACGCGACTCGACTCGATTCGATTCTCGCCCCTTGGCTTCAGGTACCGAGGACCGCTCGACAAAATCTCCCGCGAAGAACGTGAGAAACTCTCGAGAAATCGGATGCGACGTTAATCGCGCGTGACTCGCTATTAGGGAGAGCGAAAAAAAAAAAAACAATTTCACACGAGAGAACGCGTATGGAGAATAAATTGCAATTTTAGGGAATCGTAAAGGAAAGAATATCCGTGCATCTTTGCGAGCGAATCGAATCGCGATCTCACGCGCTCGCTGTTATTTCGAACCCTTTGCGTATTAATTCAACATTGCCGATTCGGAGGGCTGAAAAATGACGCGAGACACGTTTCAAACGCACCTAGCGATCAAACAGGTTCGCGTTCGTTCGATTCAAACAAGACGAAAGCAAATTTTCTCGCTGCGACCTCGAGGCTCGATCCCGAGACGAGCGATTCGTCTTTCTTTGTGTCTAGATTCCTACCAGGCGCTTTTTCAACGAGGGTTGTTCTCGTAAAGCCGACATACGCCGTCCATCCGTCGCGGCATCCACTCGAGAGAATATCGTGCGCGATATAATCGACCAGCGAGAGCGTCTAATTTGAAACTCGATTCCCGGAATCGCTCCCTCCGAGAGGAACGAGAAATTGGTGGATGCCAGCTTTAGGGATCCTGGGAATATGTCGGCCACAAGACAAGTCGAAACACGTGGCCACACACATGTGTAGGAAATGTCAATGGTTAAAAAGAAAACCATCTCGGGGTAACTTTTTGTCACAAAATATCTTGATTTTTCGTATGGAGAGAGAAAGTAAGGGAGCTTTCTTTTAATCGAGAATAATGACTGCGCATTATCGTGCATGACGATTGCTAAAATGTTGCCTCGCTTGCGCGTGTTACAAGACGGCGCTGTCTCTACGAGTTTCACGCCGTATCCTAGAAACTCTATCTGAGGCCGTGCATCAGGACCGCTCCTCCGAGCGGCACGAAGCGGAGGCGGAGCGCGAACGGAGGCCAAAGATCGACGAGCCTGGAGGAAACGAGGATCTCGATTTCTCGGCCGCGCTCGAGTAGCGTTCCAAGCATGGAAAAGCTACAAGATGGGCAAGCGTATTTTAACAACGGTTTATCAATTTTTCCCAAAGCTGCGCATGGAAAAATGTAAAAATTCATGTCTCTGATGACTCGATAAAATTATTAATAACGTGAAAGATTCGGACATGTACGTTATTTCGAGAATAATGACGATTTAAATGTGCATTTACGACATTTAATAAATGCGTAAGATTGTTGGCGATTTTAAAAAATTTCCTTCTCTCGTTTCCATTCTTCCGCGAAACGTTTGAAAACACCTGAAAAAAAAAAGTATCGCGATGAATACGAGTGTAGAAACGGCAACTCGGTAATTTGCTAGCATCAGGGCCATCTAACTGTTTTGTAGAACCATCCTACTTTTCTTTCAACGGCGGATCGCGAGGTGCTCAACCTCTGCCCGCACCGATCGAGGAGTATCGATAAGAATCGATAGAAGAAAGCCTCTCTTCTGTACCTTTTTACGCTCGCGATTGCTCAATTTCAATCAAACAAGCGAATTGACGTATGCTAGATTAGACGAAAATATTACGAAATATCGCCTCGTAAATAATCTTTATCCGTCTCCTCGCATTCGTGCATTGCTTTAAATTCGTTCAAACATTTGTAAACAATTTTTTTCTTTAATTCATTATTGCACTCGTAAAATCTCTACATTTTGCGCGACATCATTCGCAAACTAGAAAAATACACCCCCGAGGCCGAGAATCAGGGGCCAAAGAGCGTCGTGGCCGAGAGAAAACGAGATCTCGATCTCTCGACCGGTCTCGAGCGATCGAAAATGGAGTCCCCCCCAGCCCCCGCAGCCTCCGCAGCCCCCGCCGCCGCCGCCACCGCACCGATCGAAGGAGCCCGAGCAGCATCACGGTCGGCTAACTGTTTGGTGGAGTGTCCCCCTTCCTTCTCCCTTTCTCTTTCTCTTTTTCTCTCTTTCTCTCTCCTTCTTTTTATCCCTGCCTCCCTCTTCCACTATCATTGCCCGAAGGAAACTCGTCGTTCTACTTTTTTTTTCGCTCTCCCTCCCCCTACTCTGATTGCAAACGGTGCTCAGTCACGGCATAAAGTCTGGACGCCGTTATCGCAAATTTTGCAATAATAAATCGAACGGTTATTGGATCGTAAATCGGACTCCCTCCCGGTTTCTGAAATAACCAACGCGCTTCTTTTGTCTCTTTTTTTATTTTATTTTTTTTTTGCGAATGGTGGCCTTCGATCCACAAAACAGCGCCTGGAAAAACGATACTTGTTCGCTTGAGTCATAAATCATTCTCGATCATGGCCGCGACGCTCAACGCAAATTCGGTCTCTCGAACAGTGAATGTTTTATTGCGAAATTAAGAAACGCTACAGTGCGTCATATTGTGTTGGAGGAAAATTTAGGCCGAGATAAAATTTATCAGGCAAGATGGGTCGCCTTCTTTTATAAACATTCAATAACAACGATATTGACAATGATTGATTCGTGACATGTAAATGTCGAGATCGGTTTACAGCGCGCGCGTTTAAACGATATAATCTTTATTCTCCAAAATCTAAAGAGACTAGCAACTCGATGTCATTTTATTACGAAAGCGCGTTATTTTTATTCGCAACTATAAATAAATGCTCCAAATTTTTAAATAATATTTTTTATACAATACACGATGAATATAATAATCGAGCAAAAGAATTGGGGCAATGAAATCATAATGCGTATGTTGAAAAAATATGCCTCGGTGAATACATTTATTTTGAGCGATACGACCTTTTCCACGCGTTTCGATATCCCGATGCCCGATACCGCGTACACGATGCAAAATTAATCGCTCGTTTCTATTCAAACAGCGATCGAATGTAGTATATAAGGCATCGATAGAATCGGACAAAGTCGGTTATGTCGCGAGGACTAATCGAGTGTCCCGCGGAATCGCACGTTTCGATACGAGACTTTCTCTCCTCGCTCGTGTACATTCGAATCGAAATAGCGGCGAATGGATTATCACGAGCGTGTGCTCTTGGAAAGTCGCTCGTTCGTTGTGTTTCGTTTGATAGTGTCCGAGGACGACGATACGCGCCGATCCTTCTACTGACCTGGAAAGCGACACTTGTCGACAATTTCGAAAGTCATACTCTTGGCTGATTCGTTTCCAAGATTATCGCAAAATATCTCTTCTTTTTTAACCATATTTGCATTCTAGAAATTTCAATAAATATCGAGATGCGAGATTTTTCTCCTCAAATTATCCCGATACATTTGTAATATTTAATTGCCTCTCTCTCGGTACGCGCGCACCGAGAAGAAACCTGCAATGAACCTGAGAAACTGCAATGAAAAATGCTCGCCTTGCGTCGAACATCTCTCGAGCGGGAAAAAAATTAATTTTTGCCTGCAAAATTTCCAAGAGCGTGGCCAATTAAAAGAGGCCAAGGGGCATGGGAGGACGCGCTAGTTTCTTGAACCGAGTAAGCGGATAAAAAGCTATCATCGCGCCGCGAGAGAACGATGCTCCGTTATCAGGATGGATATAACGGTGATGATAATCCGTTTCTCAGTCGTTTCTTAAAAGCGTTGCGATAATGCAATGTGCATGAGAACGAGTACAGAGAGTCGAGATATTCAACAAGTCGCAGAAACCTACTTTCCAATATTATCCTTCTTTATAAAATCGTATTTTTAACTTGTATTCTCGGCAGAAAATAATTTCTCATTTCGAAGAATTCTTTTAGAGAATAGAAAAAAAATGTATCTCGCCCATCTTCCTTTTAACAGTACAATAGTCGTGTCGTCTAGTTGTCTGTGACTGTGCGAGCGATAAATTACAAGTCTACGCACGAGCCGCACGCAAATTATCCTTTATCCGAGCGGTACATAATAACGTAATCCGCGAAAGCGACGATACGCCGTGACTATTTAAAGTAATAAGCGGATAGGTCAAAAAGATCATCGACTCGTACGAAAACTCTCGAGGCCAGGAGACAAATCATCGCTGTCATCGGGACGCGCCGGCGTGCGTTGCCGTTATATTGCTTTAGCTTTGGTTCGTATTCGTTCGAGGCGAACTTTGCGGAGGCAACGATACGAGGATTTAATATTCGTTTTTAACGCACCCGAGAGACCAGCGTGCGTCAGTCGCGAAAGAGATTCCTTCTTTCTCTTCGTCGTTAATGTCAGACGCGAGCGCTACCTTGATCGATGAATGACAATTAAAGCTACATTTAACGCGAAGGAATGGAACCAATTGAATAAAATTATCTTCTTTTATTAAAGATGGATTTATATTTCGAGTAGCGTGCAACACGTGCGTAACAATTTCCAGATACGGTTCGCGATATAAACATACCGTAAAGTCAATTGCGACAACTTTTATTACACGACAAAGACACGTTGCAAAGATTGAAGCGGCGCGATTCCGGTTATGCTCGCGATATCAATGTAAAGTATCGCCATCCTACACAAGTATTTTATTATATGGAGCCGTATAATAATAGAGAATAAACATATCAATTTTCGCTGCTAGAGTATAATCATCTTAAAAATTTCCGTGACCTAGATGCGAGCGATAACACTTTTTTCAAGATAAAAAGATGATTAATTCATGCTTTTCTTATGAACCGACAAACATGAAAAATTTTCTACGAAACCTTTTTTGGATAATAATTTATATAACGAGGAGTCTGTTAAAAAATGTTAAATGTCAGTTTAAACAATATTATGTGCATAGCTCAAAGATGAGTTAAAAATAAAAAAAACTATCCACATCTCCCTTTCACCTCTCGTAGACTTTAATATTTTACAATTCATTCAAATTGAATCTTGCCCTGCGTTCGATATGATTTTCAGAGATATCTAATTTGACACATTGTTAAATAATTGACGAGATACAATTTCGCATTGCATTATTGGTTATATTTCCAGCCACGATATGAAATCCCGCGCCACGAGTGGATCGCGCAATGACGTTCGATTAGCATTTCGAGGATTCGATTATGTCATTCGCCGAGATTGGCTGGAACGAGCTCTCGTTCGGGGCAATCAATTTTTATTATTAATAATTTACACCCCACGTAAGCCCGTGACCTATTGCGAACCCTTCCCGCAAACGCCTCGTTTGCGTCACGCGTCTATTTTATGGTGGCCTGCCTGCCAGCCAGCCTATCGCAGAATCAATCCCGTCGACAATTTATTTTTAAACAAAATGCTCAAACACGACCACAACGTCTGCCTATTGGCGCGCGAGAGAAACGACTGATGCCCCATCAATTTGTTGCGTTCGCAGCTTACTTGTAAACAAAGTCGCCGACGCGCACGGAGCCAACGAGAACGTTTGCGACCCGATACGCCACAACAGTCTCCATTTATCGATAAAGTGTCGTCGGCGTGAAAAATTTTACACAGTTTGTGCAATATACGATGGCCAATATCGCTCCAATTTTTTCAAATCATTCGCAATCATTTTTCGACGCAATTGTTTACAATTGTTTTACGTTTCTCGCGGGCTTTAAATCGCGCGAAAACAATCTTGGCGATTTACCCCGGGTAACGAGGGAAAGGAAACGGGGGAGACGGAAAAACAGCGCGCGCGGTTTGTTGCGCGATTGCGCTGATTGTGAGTGCATCGCGGCGGTCGTCGAACTTGGAGCAAAAGGTTCCGCGAGTCGAGCGCTCGCTACCGACGCGTTTTACCGCTTTTCCCACGGCCCCTATTCCCTCGCCGCTCGCAGTGTTTCAATCGCGTCGAGGAATGGCGGAAGGAGGCCGAAGTCGTTTCGCCAAAGAAAAACTCGGCGAGAACGTCGACGGACGGTGCGGTCGATCGGTCGCGACTGGACATGTGGAACGATAAGCGGGTCGAGCGCGAAATTATTCATCGACCGTTTGTCGATGGACAACAGGGATATAATCGGGACCGTTGGTTTACTCGAGAGAAAAAAAATCCAGGTTTTCGCCAATTTTTATTTTCGTCCATAGTGATTCGAAATTTTCTCGAAACAATTTTCAGATACGTTTAAATTGTCGATTGTCGATTGAAGAGCGCGAAAGAGGAACGAGACATAGAAACATTTTCCTCCGTCTGATTTCTCAGACTACGGGAGCGAGAAAAAGAGGAAAAATTGGACCTTGAATAATTCCAGAATTTTCGTCGGGTTCTCGACAATTTCGTCTCGCCGCGGGCAGTCTTTATTTTTTTAGGACCCCTGCCGCACGCAACATTCTTTCACGTAATTTCGTCAGAGGGAAATTTCGATGCGTAAGCTCAAAGTATAAATAAGGAGTCTCCTGCATCGATACTCGCGTCGACGCTTTCTCGAGTGTGCTGATATTTTACAGTCAACATGGACAATTTCAAAGATATGCGATATCGATAGCCGAAAACACGCGTTGCGTGTTTTGTGATCTCGCATCGAAATTTATACATGTTTGTGCGGCTGAAAAACAGATTGGACGTAGCGTTCTCAAGAACGGATCTCGCGCATTAATCTCAACGTTATCTCGACGCGTTATAATGTCGCTCGCCCTCGACGCAATCACTTAACTTGTAAGATTATTTGTGTTGCGAGAGCGCGCGACTGCTTTAATGCTGGATAAAAAAATTGCGTCGTGCATTTGCGGGGAAAAGGCGATGCCAGCGAGAGAAAAAGACCTCTTCTTCCAGAATCTCGCTTTTCCCAACAAACGACGATATCGATTCTATACGCGACGCAGCAACGTGATCTCATGCGCCTCGTGTAATCGTCGCACGTGGCAAACGCATACACGTGGCGATAATAATTCCGTGGTATTATTTATACAATGAGCGTATTGTTGTACAAAGCTATATATCGGCAAAATGATTTGTAACGTAACGAGTATCGAGAGAGAGTTTCTCGAGCTATTATTTACAGCTCTCATTTTCCGTTCAATTTGGCGACACGATTACGTAACGACACCTTTGTAGCAATTGTTATGTAACTCCAATGAAATCCTTCCCCGTGTCATTATTCGTGTTCCTTGTGCGTAATACATTTCATGTAAAAATGCACATCTTCCTCTCGCGAGCGCGCACACTGTTACTTAAATTACATTTTAATGTAAAGACTTAATCTTTAAATAATAATAAGGGATCTCTCTCGATTACTTAACCAGTTTTAAAAGATGATTGCGTATTTTTCCAAAGTATCTTCGTATACAAAATCGTATGCGAAAAGAGAGAGGAGGAGTTTTATAATTTATATGTATTTTATGCAGTATTTTGAAATAAACAAAATTTCTGAAAATTTACTTCCGCAATCATCTTAAAGATACAAAAGTAAAAGAAACGAATTACACAACAAAATTAGTACAAAAACTCACCCGTGGCAATGTTGCGTCATAATCAAGGACGAATAGTGCTCCACTAGGCTGTCCTGCAAATAACATTTTTGCTTTTAGTTGACCAATTTGCAAATTAGTTTCACTTACTTAATAAAGGTGTTTCGCGTACATGCGCAAGAGGTACAATAATATCTTGGATGAAATTACGACGTAAATCTAAAAGCGTCGATGTTATCGGAATTGGATACTCGTGAATGAATTATATTAATAGTTTGATGATTGACAGTCGTGTGCTCGATCTCCCCAATGATTATGTCGACGAGTGTTATATTTTCAGTCGAGGAAAAAAACTCGATAATCGCCACCCGACGTATACGTAACTACGCAGTGGATATAGAGAAGAAATCGCTCGGCAAGAATTCGCGCCGCTTATGGCCACCAGGCGCTAAAGAACGAACGAAGGACGGCTACTATTTAAATTTTGACCCGTTCGTACATCTTCGGCGCGATCTTTCGACTTTGATAATCTGCGTTTGCATTTCGAACAACATCGATTAAAAACAAGTCGCATCTGATTTTCTTTTCAAATCATCGCTTTGATTAAATCGTTCGGGTAGCATGATTATCGATGCTTCGTAATCGAAACGTGAGACAGAAATACGTCTCTAGAGTTTTTAATTTTACACACGCGCATTTCTTGCATCGATAAAAAAATGTAACGGTAGTAAACGTATGTGCGAAACGAAATCATTTTATCATTTTCACAATTTTTGTAAACGTTATTATTTCGTGATTGCGTCAGAATCTTTACATTTTTTTCCGCTGCTCTCACGCCATCGTCGCCATCGTCGCCATCGTCATCGTCGTCGTCGTCATCGCGAGAACTCATGCATTTTAACGACAATTTTGAAATTGTAATCCGTAGCCGCTCGATCATCTAAAAAACCGATCGGTTCCACTGCATAATTTTACGATTCGCGTTTTTCCCCGGAGACGCACGCGCAGAAACGCACGGCGTTGAAAACTGGGTCCACCGTCATTTTCGCGATAAAACCAAATTTTCCAACAATTGGCTTTTATATCAATTTCTTTGCTTATCATATTTACAAATTTCTTGATTAATTTGAAGTGTTTTTAATTATTTGATGCCTTCTCGTGTCTTGGTTGCGCGCAGGCTGCGTTCACATAACGCTTCGTGTCCTGGCAATTCTAATTAGAAGCAGTGCGTATAATACACTTATGTAATTTAATTGCAAAAGAATCGAGGAAAACGACGAAAATAGCAAGCAGGGAGAAAATCAAAAGAGATAATTAACGGTTTCGATTGACTAGAAATTACATAATTAACGGGCAATAATTAAATATCCCGTCGCTATCTTTATTATCATCGTTATTGTCGTTGCAAACTCGTTTGCGATGCTTTCAATTTACGTTGCGTAAATGTTACGTCGCGCCTTCGTGTGACATGGAGCGATGTTTATCAATCATTTTAAAAAAAAAATTCGTTGGATTATCCCAATATTTTAACAAAGTATCGCGATACACACGCATACACACACCTCGCAAATAAACTAAATTGGCAATTTAGACGGACGATAAAAATGGTCGAAAATATAACTTTATGTGTCGGAAAAAAATTATATTTCCAAGCGCTATTGTAACGTTGCATGTAATACATATTACGTATACGTAATACGTCGATCGATGGGGCAGACACAATATCGGGCGCGGCTATAACTCGGGTATATAGCATCCCGACGGAATTATAAATAGTCAGCCCCGATTCAAATACGTTTATCGGCGGATTAGCCATTTTATTACGCCGCATCCCAAAGACGGCACTATCCCGCAAATCGTCGACGACGCGCAATTAATGCGGCGTTAATATTGTAACGCGATATAGTGACTAATTAACGCGTTTGTTCTTTTTCTCCATCCTTTTTAAATTATTTTATCTCTGATACATACGTGGATGTATGTAGGAAACAGTCACGACCTTAACGATTTTAAACGACGCGAGAAACGCATCTCTAGCGGAGCTCTCCTTTCGCGACCATAATTTTTCTCCCGGCTCCCATAATTAACAGTATATGTACGCTGGAGCCATGTAATGCGCTCGCCCTCCTCTTGTTCGCAAAATACACCGTTAGTTTTATGTTTAATTATGACTTGTGACCGTTCCTTACAGTTAATGGCGAAAGTGGAACAAAAGACCAAAACCATTCCGGGAGAAACGGCGATATAAATGCAATTTGGCGAACGGCTTAATCCATTAACGGATACATTGCGGCAGAAACTCTGCTCAATCGTGGTTACGTTATAGCGCAAACCATGTCGGAGAGTGGTGAATGTCAGATTCGTGACGTTCACGCGAAGGAGATTTCGCACCGTTTCCGGCTAAGGAAGCGCTAAGTAAGATTCTACCTTACTTGGCGGCGCAAACACGCGGTATCTAATTAAAAAAAAAAGCAAACAATTCGCGTAAGACCGGAATAAAATTATCGCAGCTTTATAAATTATTGCAAATTATCGCGCGGTTGCTTTATATCGTCGAGCAAAGATGACCTCTCGCTCGGGTCCACCGTGTATACCGCGGTCGTAAACTCCGCCGTCTCTCCGCGCGCTCTCTGTAATCTGCGTGGCGCGTAATTCACGCAGATTGCAGGCCTGGGAGTGATGACGGAGGCTCCGATGTCGCTACACGACGTCCAGAACCGAATATGGCTCTCGCATTAATGCACTCATCCGCGATCGTGCTTGTTCTCTTCATTTCTCGTCACAGAAATTGTTGCTCGATCGGGAAACGGCAATCTATATACGGCTACTTATCGCACGCGCGTTTGTTATTATTATTTATAGCGTCTTTTGTCTCGCCGACTTCCTCGACCATTTCGATCCGACGCCTATCCTCTTCAAATAGCGCGAATTTTCCTCATATACAGGGTGAGCGTCGCGCGTCCGATATAATTCCGTCCGACACGTCAGACACTCATAGTTGTCTCACCGCGAGCGGAAATGCCGTCTGGATCGCTATCGACGTCAATGTGTAGGTAGGTAGGTAAGTAGATATACCCTTTGCGAGACGATACGGTAAATATCCGAATGCTGTGTCAACTTCATTCACAAAGAATGCGTATACAGAGTGGGACGAGTCTTTTATACTTGTGTCTTGGACTCTCTCGTATATTATCTCCAAATTAAACGTAATCGTCTTTCTTTGAAAAATCCTTTTATTTATTTAAAAAATTGTTATCGTTAATATTGAAATTTGTCAATTTAGCAAACTATATTTTTCTCTCTGTTCTCCATTTATTCCTTTTGTCTTTATATACGACAAAAAGTGAAAAGAGACTTGAAGGTAATAATACACGCGAGCTTCTCGCCTTTCCGTTTCACCCACGTGTATTTTACACATTTCAACAAGCTCCTCGCTTCCCTCATTAACATGTACGACGCATCTCCTGGTTGTAGCGCATCTACGTCGGTCGATTAACGAGCGACAAAGGCAAGCGGTGAATACGAGTCGCGAAGAAACACCCTATATAAGTTTATACGCTGCGTCGGAGTATAAATAGACGCTTATGACGTAGCCCGAGAGTCGAGATCCACGAGGTCTGCCCCCTCGACGAAAACAACATGGCAAGGCAAGCCGAGCCGAGACGAAACGAGACGAGATACGAGGGACGTGTAGCAACTATACCTCCTGTTGGGAGTGTATGTGTGCGTGCGTGTGTGTGTGTGCGCGCGCGCGCCTGCGTTGCGTGCTCGAGAAACATGCGTTTCTGGCAGAAATAAACAATCGAGAGGATAACAATGGATTCGGAAATCTCAAAGCGTGCGATAACAAAGATAACGATTTATCGATAGCGGTGGTTATCGCCAGTTGAATCGAGTAATACGCAGCACGACGTGTCGTTTTATGCGTTCTCGCGTACACATCTTGCGTAGAAAGATTGGCGATTTTCATAATTTACAAACTTTGCGCGAATATGTTTATACACTCGTCTCTAACGAGGCTATGGAAACTCGGTAGCTTTCGCCAGCGTCTCCTCTTCTCCCCGTTTCCGCCCTCGACTTGTACGTAAACGGAAGAGACTCTCTTATCGAGCATTATCTCCGTCTTCTTTATGCGCGTAGATACTAATTTCTTTCGAAGCTAGTGCGCTGCCAAAGATCAAACGAATCTCTCCTTCGCATTTTCATCGCGCGATAAAACGCGCATGAATTTGTTATCAAAGAAAACACGTAAGAGCGCCAATTCTTTATCGCCGTGTTTGTTTGACGCAAATACTCAGACGACCACGTCGCGCGATAGCAATAATATTTGATCGTCGAATTAAAGGTCTGGTTATGCGAGTCGAGCGACGAAGCAAAGAAGCATTTTGTTCGATTACGGAGTTTCTTTCGCGAAACGGAGCTCTTTAGCGTTTAGAGATAAGGAATAAATAAAGAGGTTTGATTCGTGCAAAATCGAATAATTTTGCATTCTTTCCGTTCTCTCTCTCTTTCTCTCTCTCTATCGATTTTTCACTGAAAAAACAAACATTTCACGCGCCGCGCCTTTCGAGGCTCGCAACGATGCCGTTATTACTCTGTAATCGAGCAAAATGTCTAGTCGGGTAAGCCGCAAAAGTACGGCACGTTTATCCGCGATAAATGATTGTTTAGCGACGGAATTTGTCGCGATCTTCGGCCATTTGTCTTTTGATACGCGCTGTACAAGCATTTGCCAGAGCACACGCGCGTGGCGCAAACTGTGCACGGTTGGCATGGCAAAAATAAAAATAAAAATAAAAACACGTTCGCGATGTGCGGCGCGGCGAGACGCGTAACGGCGAGATAGGTTCAAATCTACTTAGACGATCATTAGCGTCAAAGCTGGCCGTAACTCGCTGTTGAAGCGACGGCATCTCTCTCTTTCTTTCCCCCGGCTTTGTCGAGAGAAACGCGAAAAAGAACGATCGCTTTCGACTCGACGGAAAATTCATAACGGAAAGCCGGCAATTAACTCCTTCGTACCGTGAAAATTCCACTTAATTCAACGCAACGCGAATTAAACCTCCATATTAGCGCGCGTAACGCGAATTAAAACCACATTTTACGTTAATTATTATTTCATTTTAAAGTCATGTAGATGTGCATTTTGCTATAATGGGTGGTCTTACAAACAAATAAAAAAATTAATCGAGAGGGAATTTATAGAAATAACGTAACATTAATTAACAAATTTTTGCTGGAAATTATTACACGGTATTTTCACGTGTACGAAAATGTATATACACTTCATAATATACTAAATTGTAATTGCATAAAAAAATGTAATTTCAAGTTTAATCAAACGACGATATTCGCATTAGTATTCGATATGAAAGCGTCTCGCCGATCAAAGAGGCGGTCAATGGAAAGGAGCCGAAAGGGGAGGAATATGTGAGAGGGATACAAGAAAAGGGAGGATTATATGCGCGAAAGAAGCGAGATGAATCTTCCAGCGGCGGCTGGAGAATACTGACGCCCTTAATCAAATTCGCCGTTCCAATAACGAAGCTATCCCGAGATGCGGGAGTCGGGAAGAAGAGGAGGAGGAGGAGGAGAAGTATCTGGAGAGGATTCACTTCCGACTAGCCGGCACGATGGATCGACAGCGTTTCGAATCTCGACAAGTAAAGTTGGAACGACGGTGGCACGAGAATTTGAGAAACATCCATTTCCCGGCTCGTGTCGTCGACTCCTTGCAACGTTTGCATTTCCAATTTCCTGCCTCCACACGTTACCCTGATCACGGCTACGGAAGCAAACGAAAGAGAGAGAGAGAGAGAGAAAAAGTACAAATTACATTTGATAAACTCAAAGATTAGTATTACGCGAAAAATCACGAGTTTCGTTTAACGAAAATGAAGCAGGAGGAGATTAGAAAGAAGCGAAAAAAAAAAAAGTTTCCTTCTTATAGAGAACCTCCCTTCCTGGAAACGTCGGAGAAATTCCCTACCACGCCCTGAGAAAGGTCGGATGCTGCGTACATTCCGAGGGTGAACAAAGAAAAGAGCCGAGTGGTAAGCAACACGAGGGAAGCTTTGCGTAAGACCGATCGCGTGGCGCTCGCACTCTCGGGAAACATCTGTCGGAGGTGGCGAACCTGCGCGAAGCGAAAACGTGGCAAGTAGCGCTCTTTCTATTACCGGATCCAGCGGCAAAGTGCATCCGATGCGAGGACCAAGGAAATTGTGCCGCGTTCGAAGAAGACGATTAGCAATTTTCGAGAAATCGGTCAGGATCTTGGAGCGTATCTTTGTTGCTTCATCGACTCGTTTTCGCGGTCTTTCTTTTTTTTCCTATGATGCCTTAGACACGCTTTCTCGCGTATACTCGGCAAACAAAGGCTTAATTTCGAAGCAGCGTTTAACTTAATTAAAAAGCGAGATAATGGGCGACGTATTCGCAATATCCAGTCATTTCACCGCACGCTTTTCTCTCACGAAACGGAGCGCTCGATTGTTCCGGGCGCAAAATGTGAATACAATGCGATCGTGTGATAACCTTTCGGGACGAAGATTACGGCTTCAGAATGCGCTTAACAAAGAGACTGGCACGGACCTGCAAGACCGTGACCCGAAACTGACGTGCACGTAGGTAAACGATACCGAGAAGGCAGAACAAGTCCCAACGTATTTGAATCGAACTTGGATGCGCTCGTAAAATCGTGTTGAAAAGAAAAGAAAAAAAAAAAAAAAAAAACATTTGCCTCGAGGAAGATGAGCTTCTCAGCAGGGAAGGCGACGAGACGAAAGGCATAATGGTGAAGGACGCAGAAGCTACGTATATATAAAGACACATACCGAGTGCTCCGAAAAATCGCATCTTTCTCGTTAACTTCTCGCTGCGTCAAACTTTTCATAATAATAAAAATATCTCTATTCTTAAAGCTTTATGAATATTTCTCTTTTTAAGAAATTCTCATCTCTTATTGTAATGTATATAAAATAAGTTTAGTAAAAATCAGGTGAATATATATACTATAATGACATTTTAGGAAAGGATTGGAAAAACATAAACTAAAAACATAATGCTTATTAATGGCGATCAATCTAGACTTGTCGAGTAATTGAATCAAGAATAAATAAAACATAATGTTGCCTTGTACTAATTGTTCTTGTCAGAAATTCTATTTTATTATTTTGACTGGCAGACTTTAGACAAAGTTGAAAGCCTAAATTCTTTGCTAATGCGGCACGTCCTGCGCTGCAAACAATCGAAGAGAAACAATTACGGGAACGTAGCCACGCCGTAAATTATACCGACGCAGTCGAGAGATTAAATTAAATCGCCGAATGCATACCTACGCGTGAAATTTCACGTTTAAATTAACATCGCGTGCCTCGCCTCGTCATTGATACACACGACGCGTTCGAGTGGAAAAAAAAAGAGAGAGAGAGAAAAAAAGAGAAAAGATCCGAGGGGAAATTAAAACAAAATATAACGCGGTTTGCGCGGGCGACGACGTAAATACTTGGTGCTCTGTGTCGGAAATATTAAGTTAGGTCAGTAGCTGCGCGCCCAGGCGATAATTTTTACGCTTACGTTAGCGCTAAAAACAGCTTTGTGTTAGTCGGTGGACGCGATCGCGTATATCGTGGCCGATGTATAAAGCACGGATTTGCATCTATCGATGGACAACGATCCGTGTCGAAAATACGATAAAGTTTAAAGGCAAGTCCGGGTAAAAATGCAACGCGGATCGAGTCCAAGAATAAAACCGCGTCATCATCGCTGTAATTTTTGCACGAAAAGAAAGTCCGTAGCTTCTGGAGGATAGCGCCGCAAAAGAAAGTTGCCGTAAAACGCGCGCGCGAGACTCATAAAGTCGCCGAGAACAAGAATACATATTTTCTTCGATTAAACGTGACGCGCTTAAATGCGATTCGATTTTGCGGAGGCCCCAAGAGAGTGGGCGAACTGGAGCGCCTCTTCCACGAGGAGGGCCCCTCCTCGTTTCTGCTTTCACCCGGCGCAGCTGTCCCTCGTTTCGTTTACGTCGCGTAATGACTTTTCTGCGCAATCAATGAGCGCCACCAATCTCCTCTCCCACTCCGAAGCAACGATTAATAATGACTAATCGCGCGTACACGTCGATTTACCTGCCGTCAAAATGTCAAAAGCGTATCTCGAAACTAAAATGAGATCCAATGAGAAAATCCGTCGAATTTATACTGAATAAATTGAGAAGATATAGAATAAATTAAGAAAATGCGCAATACTCCTCCTGCCTTAAAAACAGCGCGTCTCAAGGATCCCAAAGTGTGATAATCTCAGAGTAAAAACCACGCTTTATATCAGCTAAACCTCGCATACATCACGCGGTTAAAATTTCCGTCAAGATTAAAGCTCTACAAAACTGATAATTATGTTTCGCGCGTGTGAGTATAAAATTATTTTCCTTAAAGATAAGAAAAAACATTTAAATTAAATTGCTTTTTGAAAGTACAAATAATCGCTTTTCGAAAAGCAACCGATACAGTTATATTATTTGAATATTTCTGAAACAAAATATACGCAAACAAAAATTGAAAGCTTAAGGAATTAATATTCGAAGCCGTTTAAAACGAATGGCATTAAAAGCAGAACCATGCTCGTTTGAGTCGACGCGAGCCTACTGAATACAAATCAGTGTTTACACTAAAACGAATTTGAAAACACGCGAATCTCATCGATTTTATGCCACGATAATTCGTATTATAATAATCATCCAAACTGAAACAGAGATGAATAAATTTGATTTTCGGAAACTTTTAGCGACATGTATTTTTAATAATGCAATAATATTAAATTTTCGCGAGTATTTTTCTCGTGATAAAATGTCAACTTTGCAAATATAATCACAATTTCTATTCTCGTTCGCCGATACATGTATATTTTGATGTTCCTCGTATATTTTTGACAAAAGAGAATCAAGTTTTTTTTAGAGATAAAATATTAAAATTATAGTTTGACGACAGTTTTAGTCCGCTGTAATTTCGCAGAGCGCGCTTAATCTCGCGTAGGAAACGACTTTTTCGCGCGTGGAAATTGAGGCGATAAGGATGCGAGCAACTCGAGTTTGACCGCGATCTGTTACCAGTATCTCCTGCCAGATGCCAAACGCTTCGCACCAACAAGTTTACACGCGCCGTACAGCTAATTGCGGTAATCTAGCTTAATGTACTGGAGAGAAGTAGTTTCGGCTGGTAGCCGGCGGCGAGATTGTTACGAGAGATGGAGCATCGGCCGCATCGGAGTAATATTCCGAATTTCCCATACAATCTAATTCATTACATGTAAAATCGCGGACAAGTCGCGAATATCGGATATACAATGACGTAATAATAATAATAATAATAACAACAATAATATAAACATGACGTAAAAGCGCAACGAGAAAAAATTTTCACAACGATTGCAAACGATAAAATGTACGTCGCTTTGGCCCCCGTAAAAGAGAACTTTGAGGGGAGAACCTGTTTTAGCGGCGTACAGGGGAAGTTAATCCATCTCGTTATACGAAGACCCAGTCGACAGCCAGTCAGTCAGCCGTCCACCCCCGAAGGACTGCGCGCGACAAGATAATACGAATAAAACGCGATTATCCCCATTGAACAATGAGGAATCGGAGCCATTGGATATTCAAATACAATTTTCACTCCTGCACCTCTTTCTCTCCCCTCATTCGACTGGGCGACTTAGACTTAATTAAGGAAAAAAGGAATATATTTTATATAAGAGAGACGTAAGAGACAACAATATATAACAATAATTAATAGTACCAAATATATTTCAGAAACCCTTCGAAATAAATGGTATTAACTGCCTCGAGAGAGACCCAAATTATATCTCATTATTGCTACATCCGCAATTTATATGGGACCAAGCATAATTATTAACGCGTTGCGTTATAATTATTAATGTATTCCAGGTATTATATATTATTCAAGCCAACATGATTAATCATGAAAGGCAAACTAATCATTAGAGTTACATTGCAATGTATAATCAATATCAAATTATTACTGAAAATCAAGTAAGAATGCAATATTTGTGCGGCAAAATCAAATAATTGCATTCTCGCTAAAATATTTTTCGTTCGATATATTTACTCCATAAATGTATTCGTTTGCATACAAATACACCTCAACGTTGCTAAATCAAATATTTTCTCATCAGTTTGTCTCTCAATTCTAAACTGTCTCTTCAAACATTTAATATCTAACAATTTTTCGAAGATTACTGAAAATATTATGTTTCTCGTCTTATAATACTCTTCTCTTTCATAGAAACCGTGCGCACGATCCGTGTTTTTGACACGCGTGCAGCTGAAAACGCGCGTTCTCTATTTCAGAAAATATGAGAACATGGGGGCGATATATTATGTCTCTCCCCCTTTACACGCCATGTCTCCGCGACGCGCGATGACTCGCTCTTTGTCGTTCCCTCGACGTAATAGAAAATCTGCGCGTACGCCAAGCAATCAATTTTTATTGGAGCAATATTTCGCGATCGCGCTGCGCAATTCGTGCCACGGAAATACTATAAACGTCAAGATCGATAAATTTCGGCAAAATCAAAGGTAATTTTCTCATGATATAACGGGAAGATAAATCTTGAATCGAGCCTAACTAAACGCAATGAAAAATTGGAAACGGTGTCGTTGACATTTCGTCGTTTTAAATATACCAGAGAAACGTTTTTTAAAAATCTAATATCATGAAATATTGTTGTAAATATACATCACAGTATGCGATATGTAATATTGTAAAAATAACGCGAATGCGATGAAAGACGAGCCTAAATATCCGAATATCGCGCTAGATTCTGGCCACGGATTGCCTTTTACCGGATGGCAGCTGGCAAGGGCCAGATGTTGATCGTTAATGGACTGTACGGGTCTCTCAAAGTGCCACCAGACACGATCCCCCCTCAAACTGCCCAAGTTCGTCTACGAGACAAAAGACTGACAGATCGCGCCGGAAATAAGAGTGAGAAATCGTCCGAACGTAAAAAGCGCGGACTATTTTATTCACGATTCATCAAACGTTTATTTTTTTTAAATTACCTCATCGAGACAATCGCTTCAAATTGCTTTTTCAATGTAAATGTTAATTAATTTCTGGGTCAAATTATTATTAGGACAAAAGCAAAGCAAGGCATTAATAAATAAAGTGGAGTATCCAAAAGCATATGTGGAAAACTAATTATGCGCAAATGATTTTTTTATTTGTTCTTTAAACGGGAGTTTAATAAAATAAATAGCATAATTACCGAAACAAAAAAATTTTTTTTAGATAAGATATGATATAAGATGAAAATCCCATTCTCTCGTATAAATAACGTAAATAATTTTAAATGTTAAAAACAATATTGAAATATTTTAAATGCGTAAAAATATTTATCGAGATAAACAAGTGATGAATATTTTATCAATTACTCACTTTATAATTGATCGCTCCGCCATCGTCCAATGTCCTTCTTTCTTATCCTCTTGCTCATTTATAGCACTCACTCGCGAAGATATGTTGAATTATAGATAGCGGAATACGGTAATTGCGCGATACTTTGCACGGCACTCGCGATGTTAATCATTTGTGACACGAATTTTATTTTAAAACGACGAGAAAGCGATACGAAAAACAGTCGCATTCATTATTTCGACTGCCATTACATAATATGATCATTTTAGACAAATTTATTTTTTTATAATTTATATATAGTTGTATGTTGTAAACGAATAAATATAGTTGAAGGTAAACATTTGCGATAGATTTCGATATATTTCACGAAGAATGCATTTTAACAAATGTACGCATACATTCATCGAATTTATAATACGCAATTAATAAATATAGAGAAAAAAATATATATATATAATGACCATATTTATTAATGAAACGTATCGCGTCTTTTCGTCATGTTGGATCAAATCGCAGCGATATTTTTACATGTCGCGAGAACTAATCGATTACACGAACTAATCATCGTTTAAAAATGATCGCATTTCTCGAAAAATAATGATGTACGCAGCGATTCACGACACCGCCGACTCGTTCGAGTCTCACTACACGAATAACAACAAGGACACGACAATGTAAACAATAAAGCTCCGTACGCCGAGCGTCCAATTTTTTTAACATTGTGTACATATTACCATATTTATAATATTCGCCGCTTTGCTACAAAGTATTTAACGTACACTGTGAAAAAAAATACAAAATATAATTATTAATAAACGGTTTTAGATCAATTGCAAAATGACATGTAAATCAATGAGAAAATTGTCAATTACACCATTCTTGGACCGAATGATTAAAGGAAGGAAAAACCATTTATATTAATTCCGTTGATTAATAATTAATTCGAAATTCAAGAACACAGAATATTTCGCATTTTATTTCGTACATAAAAATTTCGCGATACGATCAAAACAAACAACACGCGAGATAATTACGTCACATAGTGTTGGGCGTATAAGGTATGTATTGTTTACATGCTGCGACCTTGTTATTCACGCGACGAAATTCGATCAAACAAGTAACATTACGAAACGCTCCGCATATTATCCTTCGAGAAACGCGATTCCTTATTAGAATAAGCGACAATCAGCAATTAATTAATCTTTGCGATAAACGACAAGATTAATATGTCGACTATTTGATTCAAGTAACGAAAAAACGCGACGTGTGCCGATTATTAATAATAATAAAATAATAATATGTACTTTGAGAGATTTATATACGTTGGAAATGTAATAATTATTAAATTAAATTTCGATCGCGCATCTTTTGTCGATCCATTGTGTCTCAATTAATTAACTAAATTTGCATAATATTGCGCGAGTGTGCATATCAGTGTGATGTTATTTTCGTGTTTTTCGGACATTAACGAAACGTCGTAGATACAGCACAGATTGATTTCGAGTCGAACGACGATTCCGCGATGTTTAAATAATACATAAATTTTCGTATGTTACACACACAGTTTGTGAATATTTATTTTTAATCTTAACTCGTATATTCATCCATTTATATTATATGAAATATTATAATGAAATGATGAATTTACTTTCTGTGACGTAGCCTATACGCACGACAGCAACAGACGCATTGTCATGACGAGTCATTTTCGAGTGCCTAATCATTGCTCTCTCATCGTAATACATTAAAATGCGCGTTACACGCATGAGTGATTAACATTGGGATTGCCATGCAAAGTGTCGCGCAATTATCTTATTTTTCGCGAGTGAGTGTCGTGTGAGTGCTATAAAGAAGTAGCAAAAGATGAACAAGAAAAAAGAAAAGACGTTGCAGAGAAAGACGTTGAATGACTGCGCAGCAATTGTAGAGGTGAGTAATTTATAAATTATTTGTGTAGTAATTGTAAAAGTAATTGCTTATTTATTATTTACAATTAATAAAATTAGCTTTTTTAATTTCCGCTAATAATTCAGACTATCATGTTCATGATAAATGTCCAATATTTTATTCGAAAATATCCATACTATCTACATAAAATATTAATTATAATAAATTAATATTTTTACCAGTTAATATTTTTTTCATATTGTATTATGTTATAAAATATTACATCACGTATAAATCAAATTAATATTAAATTAATAAATATAAATTGATATTTTTTATACAGATATACTATTTTAATCATGTATTTAATCATGTATTTAAGATTTGCGATATTTGAATTATTTATAAAGGAATTAAAAATGTCTACTTATCGTATCTTTCAAAAAGAGAGTTTACATCTAAAGCATATATTCTTTTTTCGATAATTATACAATCTACTTTATTAAATATCTGTGTTAAAAAATTAATACAAAAATTCTATTTTGAGCACAGCTTATTGTTTCCCAATATTTGAAAAGCATTTGCATTGACAAATTCTCTCTGTAAAATACAAAGAAAGCAAAGGAATTTACTGTCTATTTCTTTTATTCTACATTTTTTTGTAAATGTTCTCTCGCACACAGGACTTGGTTATAAAACTCTCGTCCTTTCCAGTGACTACCCACGTAAATAAAGAATAACTACATTTTAGTTCAGCATGAACGCAATAACTCACAGTTTGTGACATTATTTTTTAACCTTTCTTTTTTTATGTTATTATTCACGCTCTTATTGGGTTTTAATTTCCAAAATACAATATTACTATAATTAATTAAAAAACAAAGAGTACATTTTTCCATTTGATATTTTATAGAATATTTGTATTAATTTGCTTTCATTATGCTACGCGATTAAAGATTACATAAAGCTTTTTAAAACTTTACATTAGTCTTTTTTGATAAATAAACGATTCTTATATTCCGATTTACATTCGAGAAACGTTAAATTGCATCGGCATTTTGGCCATCGCAATTTCGTCACTCGAAAAAGATTGGAAAACCCGATATACGCTTTTAGCGAATGCAAAATCGGAGCTGGCAGCTGATATCGACACGATATGAAAGATTGCGTGGCGCGGTTCATGCCCCAGGTGTTCACAACGAAGGTTATTATATATTCTAGGGGTAGTAAAAAAGAGCGCGAGATATACATATACTATGTAGCACGCGGTTATGAGCTGCAAGTTGCAGACATGGCAACGAGCGCGATCTGACCGTTTTCCGGCCCAACGGCTTACAACTGGTCAGTTAATTTAGGGCAAATCGAGCGTAATTTTGCAAAACCCGAGACGAGGGTGAGCTTCATCGAGGTGGATGCAATTTTTATAGCAAAAGAAAATACAAAACATTTTTAGGAGAAAGAAAGAGCGAGAGAGAGATTCCTATAAATATTACAAAATTATAGTCGAGAAACAGCGATGCATACTTTGCTTATAAATAATTTTTTTTGTAATTTTTTCCAAAGACGTCTTGTTCTTAATTTAACGTATTACATAAAAGTTTATTTGCAGTCAGTTGTTGTTTCCTTTGATTCCTATGGAATAGTTCATGCACGCTACGCTACGCGCACATATTGCGTAAATTGTATGAATCATATAGAGGCATGGTATAGACACTCGAGCGTAAAACTTGTGTATTTTAGCAGCACGAAAAATCGATCGTAGCTTTAAGCTTTATCGTGAAAAAAAAAGGCTTTCAAGGGGGGAGGGGCCGGGGACAAGCGGCTCCCTACCGATATCTCTCCGCGTGCCGTGCCCATAACTAGGTTGGTACCCACGATTATACTACTATTTACTCCCTACGTGCGCGGAGTGCATCGATGCTTACACGCATGCTGGCGATCGATGCGTAGAGCTTCGGGGGGGGGGGAAGCGAGAGGAGGAAGGACGGTGAGGGGTGAGGTCACGCCGGATGGGCGAGGGGCGAAGGGACGCGAATAAAACGAGACTGCGGAGACAGCTGGTCGTTCTGCCCTCGGGACAAACAACGAACCCACATGACGCAAACGCGCGCACACATACGTACGACGGACACGCACACACGCACGACGAACGTGTTCGCGCGCAGCCACGCATACTGATCGCTCCCTCTCCTCTTCTCTCCTCTCCTCTCCCGTTGACGAGACCGATATACGGAACCAGCTTGCATAGTTTTCCGAGCACACATAGGAGCCTAGGTCGAACGGTATCGATAACAGATATATTAATGCCATCGCACGAGTCTCGCGAGCATTCGGACAAGTATCGGACAGGTGTCAGCCGGTTGAACGAAAATGTGTACACGACGTAGGAAAACATTATCGGATCGATCGATCGATACGAATGAAAGGAGTAAGTTGTCGCGTCGAGCGTCTAAATCCAAAATTACATCGATAGGAGACGGTATCCTCTCGTTTTTCCAATTTCTTTCAGACGATACCCCGTTAACGGTACAAGGAAGCGAAACTCGACGAATGAATTGATTTCAGCGGCAAATTTCCACTCGATCGAGCTGCTCCTATCGACTTCCGTGTCATCTCCCGTCAAACGTGTTTTTAATGTGTTGTAGGAAAAAGCGCCGAAAATAAAAAGCCGCGTATGCTATACTCGAGAGCGCCCGCGCGCTTCGCTAGATTAATTTATCATTCGTAAGCCGCCAATGACTATGATAACGTACGAGACCGTTAGTGTCAATGAGCCGTGAGCAGGATGTATCGACTATGTCGTTGACCGCTTATATATTGAAAACTAAGTAGATATATACCAACAATAAGAAAGATGGGGCATCGATTACAAAATAAAATGTCGAAAAGTTCAAACGAGTTATCCTATAACGAAGAATTATGAAGCAAGAATCAAATGCGGAAGGATGGAAAAAATTTTCATAAAGATCGGTATTAAAATCATGCTTTGAGAAATTATTACATCACCAAATTTACGCCTATTTCGTTGTATAATCCGTTAATTAAATCTGCTCGCGCGATAAGACATCATTAATCTCTGTTAAATCTTTAAACGGCTCTTACCACGATAATATATAGCGATAAACGAGCAACAGTCTCGCTCTTTTCCTCGTTTTAATTGCGTCTGTTTGAATTTTAGGTCCGACAAGTTTTGAATTTCGCTTCTCGTTTATCGCGAATGATTAAACAACGACGGTCAGCGAGGAAGCAAACGAGCGCGGTCGGGCTTCGACCCAACCGTTCGAAGGCTTCCGCTTGCGTCGCTTTAAAAGCTTAAAGCCAACGCCTCGAAAGGGGAAAATTGTCTCGCGGCGTTTTACACATTTTCTTTTCTTTTTCCCTCTTTTTTTTCGTTGCTTCAGCCCGCGCGATGGCGAGAAAAACACGCGAAACGAGGCCGCGTCGGCGCAGGATGAAGCGTGCTTATTAGTGGAACGAGGCCAGATGAACGAGGCCGAAGGAACTTCTTTATCGCTCTTCCTTCGAGTAACGCCCCGTTGTTGAAGTCGCGCTACCGTTAAAACCGTACTTCGTGCGTCTGTTTTGTGTTTAATCATGCGTCATCGACGACAATCTCCCGTCCAACTCCCGCAGGCGATATTTCATCCCGCCACGATGAAAAGAGATAAAACCCCACACAAGTTGCGCATGCATTATTGATGCTTTGAGGAATAGAATAAAAAGTGAGATAAATTCTTATACGTCGCGTTTTCTACATTTTTTAATTGATCATCCGTGCAATAGCATTTTGCGCTACAATATTTTTTCTATCGCTTTCCTAAGTTTTGTAAAGCGAGTAAAACGAGACACGCAACATTTGTGAAGTAATATATGTAATAAATTAAAGATGGAACCAGTTCCTCTCCCAGAGGGAACTCTTCATGGTCAATTTATTACAAATTTTTATCGATACAATTTCTCAAAGTAATATCGACCCAAAATACTCTTTTCTAAATCGAGAACCCGAGAGAAGAAGCAGTACTCTCTAAAAAACGGGAAATTAAATTTATAGAATCTATAGCGATATTAAACCATAAGATTGAAATGTATCAAGGAAATTCCGATAATCAATCGACAAGATGAAAAAATAAACAGCTTTGAAAATTGTTTCCCGATAATTTTAAGATTGAAGAGCGAATGATCGAGTGCTACGTCGTAGATCAAATTATTATATTACTCGATGAAACCCGATCTACCGGAGCGATAAGCGATAACCTTGTATAATAAAGAAAGAGAACAAATATTATACGAGTGCTCGATGAAAATCGCCGTATTATGACTCGTATTATTTATCGCTTTGCGGCGATTAAATAAAAGATTCAGCCATCGCGCATACGCGCATGGACAATGCGAGCAACGCGATTGTTAATTTCAATTTCGCGAGTCTCCGTGTACAAAGTGAAATATCCATGGTCTGAATTCCCGTAACGAGAATGCATTCTCGCGGGACTTTCATACCATGACTTGACCACCATCATCGCGGTCTCTCGATTAATCGCGTCTGCTACGTACAGCTTCGTATCAATTGCAGCGTTGCCAGCGTTACAATGCGCTCCGTAATTCAACAGATGCTCGACCGGAGCATCTGCCAAGGGCAGAAATGATTGGGCGACCGACGAACGTTTCGTCGATTAGATATATCGATGCTGCGCGACCGAGGACTTTGGATCGTTTTTTTATATTTTTGCAATTTGTTTGACGTTAAACTCACGGTGCGGGATTCGCGAGGATGACGAACCTGCGGGTGGATAACGTTTTGAAAGTCGGACGGTGTACAAAGTCACGCTGCCGGCACGAGTCGCATGAATAATCTTACGGTTTCTTTGTTCTCTCCGATGGACGTACATGTATTTATTTCGACTTACGTCGCGCACGGATCGCAAGGTATAGGCTTTCATAACGCGGCTCGTTATACGGCCAGCGCGTGAATGAGTGTGCGTTCATTATCGCCCAGAGGCTTCCTCCTCCCCTCGATTCGCGCCTCTCTCCCCGGAATCGTTCGTTCTCGGATCGCTTATCGCGCCAACGTGGTTTCTCACGCTGTTTCGTCACGACCGGCCGATTCTCCGTTTTAATGGCGATAAATCTCGCAAGGTATCTCGCGGCGTTGAATCGACTGGCGCTGAAGGCGCGCCGCTTAAACTCGTTCGAATTGATCGCGGCATCGCGGAAATCGCGAATCATATTGGGAGATGACGAAACGAAACGTCCGGCGCGTAATATCGAAAATATTTCTCGCGCCAAAGTCGCTCGGATGCTTTTCTCTACGATTGCTCGATCGTACGTTTTCGATGGGAAAGCAATTGTTTCCGATGAAAATATTTACTCGTATAATTGCGCCCGCGGGAAAGCGGTTAAAACGCTTGGCAATGTAAATACGTCGATATTTGCTCGCTCTCGCGATCATTACGACGTGCATTATGTATCTTTCGGACTACTCTATATCGGGGTAGCCTATAATATCGCTCGTAACTTTGTCCAACTACTCCTAAACTCTGAATCGGCGGGCATGAATAGCGCGACGCCATTAAACTTGGAGTAGTAATAGCATCTGAATGCAGTCGTCATCGTGATATGCAATCGGATTTAGTGTCAACGTCCCCGGCGAGCGCGTTTCGCGAAGAAACGAGACATGTGAATAGAAGAGCGACGCGGCTTACGAGCCAATTGAAAGACCGAGTTTACGAATTCTCGGTAGTTTTCCACTATTATTACGATAACTACGATAACGACGAATGGAATTTGTAAAATGACAATTATTCACACTGATTCACACACTCCACGTCATTCGGATAAAATAAACTACCGATATCGTAAAGAAAAAAAAGAGATAAAAAGAGAGAGAAAAAAATTCTTCGTTAATTCGCTAGTTTTATTAATTTAATTTTCATTTTCGATTAAAGTTTGGTGCAATTTATCGACAGTATCGCGAATGACGGAAAAAACCCAATGTTATTTTCATATAAAACGAAACGGAATATACGCGAGCAAACTACATAATTATAAATTAATTCGCAATTGCTTTGAAAAGCTATATTCCAACTTTACAAACTAGATAACGACGATAAATTGCATCGACATCGATCGATGGTACGTCACGTGATATCCTTTCGCAAAGGAAACAGACAACCGATCAATAATATTCACGTGCAAACAATAACTGTAAAGGTTATTCACTCCTGCCTCCTCTTCCCTTCCTCCTTCATATGCAAAGGCAATCTATTCGTTTATTATAGCGGACATGGTATCGCTCCGAGCCCCATATTAAGACTGGTTGCTTGACACCGTTGAATCGTTGTAAGCACGAAATTGTATCGACATCAACGGTAGCTCCGAGTGCGAGCATGATTAAATAGAAACTCGATATTATTAGGTCCGAATGGAAGTCTATTACCGATAAATAACTCGCTCTCTCTCTTGTATAACACGCAGATACACGCGAGCGATCAACGATGCGGCATAAATAATTTAAATGCGCAATGTCTAGTCGAATTATTGCTAATAAGTGTTACTATAGACCATTATTGATTTTTATGGACGGCCTCGAGTAGCGATAAAACTCCTCCATAGCGATAAAACGTTGTACGGATCTTTCAACAGCACGGATAGTCGTCCAAAGTATGATGAGATCTCTCTCTCTCTCTCTCTCTCTCTGCGCTGTTTATACAAATATAGACTAATCAGTAGATTAGTACAAAAAAATTGCAGAAAGGCGAAAAGTGCTTGCAACGGAAATGAGTTTCCACTCGCAGCTGTTGGATAAATTGATTCCCGGTTGGCCTCAAGCAACATGCAAAATTATAGATGCATAAATGTTCCGAGAGAATCTGCGCGTGAATGGTTCTCGCGATTAAAATTCTCAAGACAAATAATTTATTTCTTTCGGCGAGATGCGCTTCTTTCTGGTGTCAGCGATCTGCAAATCGTTCGCAAGTTCGTTTTGCTTCTCGACTAGCTAAAAGCGTAACGGAGGAACGTTATTTCCGCAAAGATGTTCTTCCTCTCGACGCGAGGAAAAGCGAAGCAAAGACTAGGAAGCTTCGCGCCTCGCGTAATCGACGGATCTCCTACGATCGAGAACCGGTTTCTCTCTCTCTCTTTCTCTCTGCGTCTCTTTATCTGGTCTTTTCCGTCGTTAATGATGGAACGATTATCGATCAACATTTGTAATATTCATGGAAATGACGAGAGTGAGAATGCATTCATCAGTGCGTGTTTGAAAGCGTATTTCAGCCATAGAGAACCTCGCACGTGATGCTTAATCGCGAATTCACTTTTATACAGCGACATCGTGCTCATAATGCGTTCGAGGAACATCGTGTCCATGGTGATTGCCTCTCGTGATCGCTCATAGTTCCCCTCCCGAAAGAGAATGCTGTTGTAGGGGCCGTTCGAATTATAAGCTCGATCCCGAAACGAGTCGTGTTCAATACACGTGCATCGTAAATTATATAGAGACGATGCACGCATGCGCAGTCGAGGTGGCCTTAACATCGTCGTCCTTAATGGTACATTACGATAGTCTTACAGGATTGCGTCACAAATGAGAAAAAGTCGCATGGTTCTCTTCTTACCTCTTTCGAGGGAATTATACTTTTGGCGTAACCTACACTTTGCGAGCTAGTCGACATTTTCTGAATAAAAATAGCGCGTCGATATCAAAGTTTGAGGATTTTCCGATTAAAATCTCCCCGCGTCCGACGTGGGAAGATCCGGGGAAATTGCGCCCCGTGAGAGCGAGAGGCAGGGGAGGCGGGCTAGAAACAGAAGGGGACTCTAGGAAAGAAGGGAACGCGGACTAGTCGCTCCGTTGAAGCGCAGAGCGGAGAACCGACGACCGACGAGCGCCGAGCCTGGAATCGAGGGTCTTTCACGATGAGAGAGCGCGCCATAACGACCGGCGAGCGAAGCCGGGCGAGGGGGGATTGGGCGACGGAGGGAAACGCTCGAGGGTCGAGAGGCCCGTTACGCGACGTAATAATCACGCGAAATCTCATTTCGGAAAACATTGGCGCGTGGTCGGGGCGGTTAAAAAAATTGCACGCGAGCTGGGAAAAGTGTCGAGTAAATGAGATATCATCTGGAGTAAACGCGCGAGTATTTTTTTATCGAAAGGGAGCAAGAGAGAGGAGAGAGAAAGAGAGCAAGAATGAATTTTCACGACATACATCGCGACGAATGCAATTCTTGAAAATTGATCCGAAACGCGTTAGAATATCTTTCGTTATTCGAGCGTTGTTCGCGCCAACACCTACCTCCGGGTTCGAGAAGCGCTAACGCAATAAACATTGCGTGTGTAAAACAATTGACGCGCGCGAGAGAACGGATCTAACAAAATCGCGCCGCGAAATGCACCCCGGACGGTGGAGAACGGAAGGCGAGGGAGGAGGGGGAGGGGGAGGAGGTGGAAGAACTCGCGTTTACCTACATAGAACTTAAATTTACCGTGCAATTCACGCGCTCGCGAACGTGCGCATCGAGCACACTCGATTATATGCACACATGTCTCGGGCTACATGCACATTTTTGCATCGACGCTCTCCTCGTATAATTACCGGAATATTAAATATACGCGATGCGCAGCTAAATAAGAGAGAATAATTTCAGTTGCGTCGTTGGCATTTTTCTTCGATAAGTCAGACGTAAGCCGAGACCTTTGCGTTTAAACGTAAGCTTTTCTCTCTTGACGTCATAATTCAGAACCGCGCGTAGGTAGCTGCACGCGTAATATTAATAATCGATTATCCAGAGAACTTTTTTTTTTTTGCGTAAAGCGTAGGGCTGTCTTTTCCACGAAAAAAGCCTCCTCTCGGTCCTTTCCGGAGGCAGTGGCATTAAGGCGAACCGCACGAGTCTAACGGGAGCGTCGGCTGAAAGAAAATGACGGGGTCGACTCGCGCGGCGATCCAAGCGAAGGCTGAATCGAGCGAGGAGAGAGCATCTGAATATGCGGGCGGGAATAGCGCTCTCTTATTAGACTAGATCGTCCTAGCCGTTTCATTAAATGGAGAAATCCTTTCCGCGACGGCGGCGCCGGCGACGATGACCAACTTTCGTCGGCCGGGGATCAAAATGCCGAGAGAGATATCATCGTCCGATCTCTCCGAATGAGAGACGCGGCTTCGCGACAGGAGGATCGGGTGCGCGAGAAAGCTCGTGACTCCCGCTCGACACGTGGATCAGCCGCGCGTCAATGTTACCGAATTGTCCGTTTTCGACGACGCAAAAAAATTGGCAGCTTTGCGCGTAGTTGTAGAGAAGGGGAGGGTATGCGCGTCCGCGAGGATAAGAGAGAGATGCGCGGGAGGCCAGGCGGGGAGCGAGAGTGGGATCGCATGAAAGCCACTGAAACAGGGTAGGGTAGAGAAGAGACGGAAGAGGCAGGAGAGAGAGATCTCCAATAGCGTAAGACTGATGTGATGCGCAACTTTTAGTTAACGTTAAACACAATACACTCTCTCTCTCTCTCTCTCTCAAAAACTATCAATTTAATAGTAATCCCCGTTTCACAACTTGACCAAACACTAAAATAAAATGATCAAGTATGAGTTTGCGAAAATTTTGACATCTGGCAAATGTCAACGAGGTGAAGCCTCGTTGTCAATCTATCATCATCGGCTGAAATAATGAAAGATGCTGCAAACGAGCACCATTATGTCGTCCAGTCTGAAGGCGAGCGAACGATCTCTCGTCAAAATTGGACGTAAGCGACTTTCGCCGGCAGATGCGCGCGTTAATATCGCAGCAGGTCGCAATTTCGCAGGGCCTCCGAGAGAGCCCGTCGTCGCGTCGCGTCGCGTCCGTCTTCTCCCGGCTCGCGCTTTTTGCGGATCCGCTCACAAAGGGAACCGGGCGAACTCGGGGGGCCGGTCTCCCCTCGCGATTACGCCAATGAGTCGACCCAGCGAGGCAGCACGGACAGCCGGCTGCGCTGTTGCCAAGCGGAAACCACAAACCGGCGGCATTTTCTTCTTCCACGAAGACACACGAACAACGCGTTCCGCTCGCCTACCGTATTACATGTACCGCGTACATGCACACGTGGAGGAGGAGGAGGGACTCGCCGAAAGAGGGTGGTGGCGGAAGGAGGTGGACGCGGCATCGAAATACAATCAGACGCAAGATTAAGATGGAAGATTAGCGACGCGTTATAAGGCTACAGCTGCGAAAAGCGACGCAGCCAGAGTATATCGGAGTAAATAATTTCCAAGCGACTCGCGGAGCGAGACATTTTCGTCATTGTTTGCAAAAGACTCGTTATCGCCTGCATTCGACAACACACTAATGATTCGTTTACGATTGTCTGAGATAACGTGACCGGTAATTCTCGGACAAATAGCGGATGAAAAAAATGTGCTCGCTGCACATGTCGTTATCGTCGATGCAAACAATGAGCGATAATAATGATAATTATTATCAACGATAAATTATGCGCGCCGCGTCTCTTCACTCGCTGACGCTCTTAATTCTATGGAGGATCGGCACGACTCTAATTATTCCAATGCGTTGCGAAACAATCGACGAGGCGGTATTAGCGCTAAATGTAAGAGATTAGGGAGTATTTATATTTCCGAGCGCGTAACAAAACACACGGGTATCGATCACGTGGCAATGCACGCGCGTTTAAATATCGCGTGTGACGTGCGAATCGATTAAAACAATTATGTCGCGCGCTAAAATTAAATGGCACGTTTCGCGACGTACTAAATAATAGTCGCGCAAATATAATCCGCGATCGTGAATTAAAGGGGAGAGGACTCGCACGACGCGCGATATATTTTTAGATTAGGAAATTGCCCCTTATAATTGCGGAACGGAAAGAAATAACCGCGGAAATATCTCGAGAGGTTCCGAGTATGTGCGTGCGACGGAGTTATAATTTTAACGATCGCTTCGACAAACGCGTTTGTGCGCTTTCTTTGTTGCTCGCGCGGCAACCTGACGCGCGCGATGCGCGTAAAATTTTGTAGGAAGTGATTAGAATTTCAACTGCGTAAAACCGCTAGCAGACTTCCTCGTAACGCGCGTTTTCTACGGGCGAACGAGGTCATATTACGAGGGACACGCCATACGCCGAGCTCATAATAAATTATTTCCCCGAGACATGGTATGTGAAAGATGTCGTTAAAATGTATTTCCGATAGCTATCGATGGATGATGAATCGAATTATACAGATGTGATATGGGAAAGAAGGTAAATAAAGTGCAATTTAAACGGTAAATGTTTTAGAAACAACATGGCAGGATCTCGCGATGACAAAAATGTAAGATAATGTAGATTAATGGAAAAGAGAGAGAACAATTATAATGAAAGATACTTCAAGTGCTGTGCTATTATATTAATAATAGTGTCGAACATCGTTTCTTAATAAAAATGTGTCATCTCTCAATCTCAAATTGCAATCTCTCAAATCTACCATAAATATCTATCGCGTAAATCTGCAAACGTCACTTTCTTTCGATACAATTTGATTTGAATGTCTCACGCGTTACGAAACATGGTTAAAATATCGATTGAAAACACGAGTATATTCGAAACACGCTGTCGAAAAGATTTGGAAATCGCTGGCGATCGGTAAAATAAACAAAATGAGAGAAACCTTCGCGGAGAGATGACCGTGAGCGAAAAGGAGCGCACGAAGGACAATACGGAATCACGTGTGTGAAAATTTATGGCGGGATAGACGCGAAAATTAACCTTCTTTCCGATTTATCTACCTAATAGCGTATACAAAGCGCTCGAGAAGTTTTCATATTCCGTAGACAGACTGCGTAGACGTCCAGCATTGGAGGGAGATGTAGCGATAGAAGGACGGTGCGTACGTGCCAACCCACACGTTAATAACGCAGAAACGCACACCGGCACGTATCCGGATGTACGTGTACTCGAGTCGCTCGTGGTTCCTTTCATCAACATAAATTTGCAACCGCGTCGGCGATCAAACCAACCAGCAGGCTCCTTCTACGTTCTTTTCGTTGCGATACGATTGCGTGACGGTATTAAACGGTGCGTAAACACATGTTCCTTTCTTTCTCTCTCTTTCTCTTTCTCCCGCGCGGACAATATGGCAGGAAGTTTCGCAAAAATTAAACGTCCCGGGGACAATGGAAACTCTTTCCGGCTCGACTTTTTCCGGCAGATGTACCGTTATCGCGATATGCGCAATCGATCGAATTAACATCGGCGTAATTCGATCGCGTTGTGCCGTTCGCAAATACATCCATTTGCGTCGAAGTAGCCTCTTTCGATAATTTCCCGAATGACGAAACGATGTAAAGAATATTAATCGAGGGGTAAACCGCTGATCAAAATTATGTACACTAATGCCTACTAATGCCCAATTCCTGGGCATTACTGCTAAATTTTTAAAAATTTAATAATTTAAATTTTAACAAATTTAAAATTATTATTTGGAAAAAAAGACTTAATAATACTTTAACGTCCATAATACGCATTAATACTTCAATAAAATCTAATAATACCCAAGTAATGCCCAAGCAATGCCCAGTAATGCCTCAAATCTGTACACCGCAATGCCCTCAGCGGTTTACCCCTCGATATTAATATTAATTAGACGACGTAAAAATTGAATTCCGAATTAGATGGCGTATATCTTATTTGCAAAGTTGATCGCGAGCGGGAGCACGCCGTTGATTATTTCGCGAAACAATGGCTTCGGCATATTTCTAATATCGTCCGGGGCGGACGGTAATCGAGTTTCTGGCAGTTGGAAGAAGGAAGGATGCACGATCGACGGACCTTGCGTCGCCGTCTCTATCTCACGCGCGGTGGTCTGGAATTTCCTCCGATGATTAGATCACCTACGAAATAGCACGAATAGCCGAAAACCCGACCTGACGATACGAAACGTTTAAACAAACTGAAACAGGAGCGCTATAATATAACGTCGCGATTGTAGCACAATTCGAGCATAGATTGTAAAATCGCTTACGCTTACGGTTACACGAGCCGGATTTACGTTTCGGCTTAAATTTTCGCCAAGGATGGCTCGATAGATCTGTTTGCACGCTCCTTTGAAACGCGCAAATTTCAACGTTCAAGGCGAAATATCGTCGAGGCGTGATTTTTTCGACAATAATTCAATTTAAAGAAAAGATACAATTTTTTGTCGGACGAGAAAAAGTGCACGATATCAATGACAAATTAACGATTCCGGCCTGATGTTTCGTACGCGAAATTACCCCCCTCTTGACATTAAGGTGACGCGAAAGAATCTCGACGACGCTTCGACAAATAATTTCAACAAATCCGTGACGAGAAAAGAGTCGCGCGATAGAGACCGATTCCTCCCGCCGATGACCTCGAAGCCAATCAGCAATTTTACAATACCTTGATCTCTCGTGTTTGTGTTCGTGAGAGCGAATGAGAGAGAGAGCGAGAGAGAAAGAAGGGGAGAGAGACGCAAACGCGCGCGTTGTTGCCACGTCTCTCATCGAGAGCCATGGACCGTCCAAATACGCTTCTTCCAGAACCCTCCGGCATCCTCCAGTCCCCTCTTTTCTGGCTCGAGCCTTAAAGGCGATACGAGTATATCTCTTTAAAGCGCCAGCCAGCGACGCGGCAGTGGTGCTCACGATCGATAGTTTGCGAGCCACGTCGCGAATGTCTGTACGTAAATAACAACAATTTATCGTCGGCGTGTAAACTATGCGATTGCTACTCGATGCGTAATCTACGTAGACGATGCATAATCGCGTGCACAGACGTCACACGTAACAACGAGACTGTATTGTACCTTCTCTCTTTCTTCTCTTATTTCTAAGAAGACTTTGATTAGAAAATTATGCTTGCGTTTCGCAACGTGAAATTTCCGAGAAAATCCAAAAGATAGTCGTGCATTTCAATGATCGAGTATCCACCGACTATAAACCGAAGCGTCTCGATAAATTCGAACCGAGCGATATTACGTGGAGGAGAAGAAGCGTAAAAAGAAGCTCCGTCCAACGAGAAAGAGAGAAAGAGAGGGCCAGACATACTCTTCGACTTCGATCAGGTGTGTCGGAGCTAAAACCTGTTGGCTCGCCTTCTTCCTTCCCTTTATGAGCGAGACAGGTGGTTACAGGGCTCGGCAGCTTTCGACTCTTCGAATGACGAGGAGGAAGAAAGAAGACGCGTAGCGCGGGGGAGAACGCAGGGAAAACGGTCGAATCTCATTCGGGGGATCAAATTTTTCCGCTCCGAATGCCCCGCCGCTCCTCGTAAATCCCCTCCGACGAGGGGACAGGCGGACGCGCGCGAGGCGAACAAAGGCTTCGCGAAACGGAGCGCATTCGAGAGATGCGCGGATTTGCGAAATAAGCGGCCTCGTTATTGCCAGCGGGCCATGAATCGCGGCTTCGTAACCGAGTCATAAGGCCCCGTTTTAGCGACTAGAAGTCTACTTTCCATCCCCTGGACTGTTGCGAGGGCGAGGAACGAGCGACCCGAAACGACGAAAATTTTGTCGTGTTTTGTCTTTTCGAGGAGAGAGAAAATTCAATGAAATACAAGTCTCTTATTCTTTTGCGTTTATCATCGTATCATGGATATCCGCAAATAGGTAAAATTAATAAAAGTTAATGAAAATATAGCGAGTGCATAAATCGCTTGAATGGAATATCAACAAAGAGACGCGCTGGATGTAAATTTTCAAAGACCGATACGTTTATCGAGCGGTTACGAAAGTTTCGACTGCGATTCGATGCGACCGGTGATGAGATCGGAACAGGGAGAACGATTACGTCTATTTTCGCGTAACACGCGCGCAAAGTTTCCTACCGAGTCGCAAAAATATTGCGCCAGATGCACGCATGCGCGGACGAGCTTCGCGCGGCGTAAGATCCCAAGTGCACTGACCCCTTGGCCGCCATGCGAAAGGCGACTGTGTAGGAAAGTGATAGTTATGAATACGTACGTTCGATCGTAATACACACGTCGCTTTATTACTTCCCTTTAAAGCCGCGATATCGACTTCCGCCTATTCGATATTGGCCCATTTGACCGACAGCTATCTTTTACGCGATGCTCCCAGCGAGTCATCGAACGATACGTCGTTTGCGATTCTCTTTTTATTTTTATCAATAATCGATATATGTATGTACAAGTGTGTGCAAAGATATATACACACGAATATCTTTCTCTCTTTCTTTTATCGGTTTAATTTTGCCCGAATTTAATTTTGACGCATGTATGGTAATTTTATTTATTCGCAAAAAAGTGGTATTAAAATCGCATTATAATTAAAATAATTTGTACAATTCAATGTGTATACATACACAAGCGTAGCATCGAGATTGCGGTATTTTATTAAATCTTTGCCGTAAATATTGTGTCGCTCTAAGAAAAGCAAAAAAAATATCTTTAGTATTTTTCAATTAATACACGATTAAAAAAGTACTTCCATCATTTAATAACCGCGTTCGCGAACGAGTTTATTGAAAAAGAAAATAAAATCAGCCGACAGCTTTCGGAGCACGCCTCAAAGAGCAGCACGTTCCACGCGCCTGGCTCCGAAGCATGGAATGCAGAAACGCTGCGAGCGCCACCGGTCGACGTGTTGGAGAACACGCGGCTGAATTCGGGAACGATAAATTTCTGCTTTTCCAGCAACAACCGGCCGAGAGGTTAATTGGTTACGAATTTAAAGAAATACTCACGTCCTCTCATCCGTCTTGCTCCAAAAACGTCATTGTTGGAGCTGCAATCGCCGTATCCAACCGCTAACCGTCGTCCTCGTCGTCGTCGTCGTCGTCGTCGTGGCGCGGGAGCCAGCGGATCCCATCGTCGTTTTGCCAGGAACACGGTTACTCGTTGCGTCACTCGCGGCACAAGCACTCGCGCACTTTGGCGACACCCTGGCGTCGCGACGCGTCCGTCGACGCGCGTAAACGACGATCGCAATCGTACTTTACTCGTCGCGGAAGGCGCGAACCGCCCGAGACGGGGCCTGTCAAACGCGGGACAGTCGCATGGCATGGCGACCGCGGGCGCAACTCGGCACGTACGGCGCTTTAAACGCTACGTCACCGTCTCCAAGCCGCGCCGTCATTGGCCGCCGCGGCGGCTGTCGGCCAATCGGGCGCGGCCTCGCAGAATCGCGCGGGAAGCAAAAGACGCTCGACTTGTTCGCGCGCACAAACGAAGCGTTATTCTCGCACCGGTCGATTCGTCGATTCGTTGAGTCCGCGTAGCGTTGATGCTCGAATAAAAACAATTATCGTGACGCTAATTATCTTGATTTTACGATATCTCGCGTATATAAATTCTAATCTATCAATATTTCCACATTTTATACTATATATATACATGTAAATTTGTATAAATTTATTCGAAATAAAAGTAAATTTTTCAAATTTGTTTCGTTATCCAGTCGTTATAAGATAGGCGATTTTCATGAATTAGGCGAAAGAACAAAATTAAATTATTACGCGTGTTGAAAAGTGAAGCGCAATATTTTGAAGCCAATTTATTTATCTACACATACGACACTAATGATAGTTGTTGCTCTAATGATTGAATAAAAGTGCAACGCGGTTAATATCTAGATATCACATATATAATTACGTCAACAATATTTAATTTATAAGGACGCTTGATATATCTTTTCAACATAACAATATGTCGCATAAAAATAACATTTTACGTAACAGCGGTTGCAATATTTAGATGTAAATTTAAGAAGAAAGGAGATAAATTGTAATTGGTACCTTTGAAAAGCCTTCCATTTTCCACTTACACATTTTTAATCGTTTGGTTCGTAATTTTGAAAAAGAAAAATTCGTTTACGAAAAACTAAAGGAAAAATCCGGATTCCGACGCGATTCTCACTAGACTAATTTAGAGTGAAGTTTGTTGCAACGCGTATGCAAGTGGCGGTGCAAACGTATACGTGAAAGAAAAACTAACAATGTGAGCCAATCAGGGCGCAGCGATCCAACCATCGGTTCGCGATGCCGTCAGCCAATCGGAAAGCAGCAAAATCCGTTCCTAGTTACAAAAGTATTGCTGCGCTTGCGCTGTGATTAATTGACGCCGTTATCTTTATATCAAGCGTATGATAACGTTTTCAACTTTTATACATGTTAAAAAGGATATAAAGCGTAATTTTCGACTCATTTTATTATTATTATTAACATGCGACAATCGCCAACGATTGCTATGACTGGACATTGTTACCATTTTAATTACCTCTATCTCAAGTTATCAAATTTAAAATTTTAGCGTTCAGAAATAATGCTACGTAGCGATGCAACAGATTTTACGGCGTTTAGAGAGGAATTTAAAAAAAATGGGAGATAAATCGTGATCGATATCTTCAAAGAATCCTTTAATCGTTGATTTGCAATCTTCTAAAAAGAAAAAACTCGCTTGCGAAAGAAAAAAAGAAGAGTCCCGATTCCGACGCGATTCTCACTAATGGGGAGAGGGGAGTGAAGTTAGTTGTAACGCGTGCCGTCAAGATGGCGGCACAAACGTATATGTACGCGTCTGATACGCGTGCAATTTGCGTGCTTGCGCGATGTAAGCAAAGGAGCCCGTGTCGTATGTTTGGGAGCGTTTCGACCGGATTTTCCGCAACATCGACAAATGAGACGCGGTGAGCGACGCGAGATCGACAAGTGCTTTCCGAGAGCGCGATCGAACGATGAATTACCTAAACAGTATAGCAGGCGGCACGACGACCGTCGACTCGGGCCTACAGCTGAACAATGTCGAGATTCTCTACACGAAGGTGCAAAGAATTTATATCAAACCGCAGCATAAGGAAGAGCGCCAGCGAGATCTCAGAGTCAACGTTGAGATTCACGCTGGCATCAGTCCGGTTTGTCGTAAGGTAATTTAAGAAAATACTATGACTTTTATTCCTAGCTTTGAAAATGTGTAAATATTTATTGCTTCATCTTTTAATTTTCTGTTTGGTTGAACGTAGAGAGATGATAAGCTTCATTTTCAACAGCTTGCATACTGGACTTTGATTTGTTAATCGAGTTTTGGTCTCTTCTTGTTTCAGAGTTTATGCGTTTTGTTGTCCGATGACGATGATCCTTGTTTTCTTTATTCCTTATTCATCGCCGAAGATGACTTCAAAGTGCTAAAAGCACAGCAGGGTCTCCTGGTTGATTTTGACAACTTTGCTACTCAGTTGATATGCTTGCTGGAACAATGTCATATTCCAGGTACAAGCCTGTCAAAGACTCCACCAAAGTTTCTTTTGTTGTTGGCGGAAGAAACTGGGGATTGGAATTTTAAGCTTGTGGAGACAAATAACTTTAAACATCTTTGTCACTTGAGTTTGAACATATCACCCGCTAGTGACTCTGATTTGAAGATACATATGGCAATGAAGATTAAACAATTGAAGGAAAATATTTTACAACAGAGTAGAGATATGGTTGGTTTAGAAACTAGATTAAACGATCTAACAAATAAACTAGAAACTAAAGCAAAAGAATTAGAACATTTGGAGCAAAAATACCTGACTGAAAAAAGCCAAATACAAATTAATTCCTCACAGCAAATAAGTATAGAAAAGGACAGGTATATATAGTATAAGTTATTACTATGTTTAAACATTTTTATATCCTCTATACATTCCTGTTTTATACATTCATTGTTTAAATATTTTTTAGATTGGCTCAAGCACGTTTAGAATGGCAACGACAAAATGAGAAAGAGAAAATGGAAGTTGAGCAGAGACATGCTGAAACTGTGAAACAATTACACACAGAACTTGCTGAATTACGGACACAAAACATAACATTTAAGGATAAACAATCCTTTTTAGAAGCTACAAATGCAGAGCAAATAAAACAATTACAGAATCTCGAGAAGGAACTTAATATTGCCCAACGAGATTTGTCGCTACTCAAGAAGCAAAACTCGAAATTAGATGTAGATTATCACGACAAAGATAAAGCTGTTAATAATTTGCGTACAAAAGTAGCTGTGCTTGAACAGGAACTTAAAGACAAAACAGTGATCATTAACAAACATATGGAAATGCTAAAGTCGGGTAAAGAACAAAAACAGCATTTGGAGGATCTTTTAACCGAGAAAGATAGTCAATTGCAACGTAAACAAAATTCTTTGAGAGGCTTAAGTGACGAATTAGTAAAAGCCAATGAAATTTTAACTAAATTACAAAATGAACTTGCATCAACCAAATCCAAATTGAAATTAAGAACGAGCATAGCGCTCGAGCAGGAAAGATTATTAGACAGCAAGCAAAAAGAGGTTGGCCAATTGGAAACTAAAATGGACGTTCTTATTAGGGATATCAAAGATGCAAAGAATGAAGTAGGCAATCTAAAAGAGCAAATTAAAACATTGCAACATCAATTGGAGGAAAAAGAAAAGACGATAAAAAACAATGATAATGGTAAGTTGACTATTTTTTGTTTTTACCAATAAAAATTCTTACATGAAAAAAATTAATATGTCTTCCATCTTTTACAGTAATTAGTTGGTTGAATCGGAGATTAGCTGATAATCAGTCACCTTTACAAAGTGCTACTACACCAGCTCCAGTTATAATTCCATCTACCGTTCCACTAACATTACCCAGGACAAATAAATTATTTCCTAATCGATATGAAACGCGTACACCTGCACCTAGTACGACACAGCCTAATATGGTATCGGGATTGATGAAAAATCCGATCGTGCAAAATCCTAATATTCATCAGACCACTCGTACAACAGCTCGGTCGATGGGTGTCGGTGTAACGGAAAATTCTGTGGGCTTAACGACCTTCAATAAAAGCCCTTTGATCTCGAGCACCAGCACACCTATGGAGCGCTTCAACGCGGTGAATAAAGCATCGGGAAATCCGCCAGCCTCGACTTCAGCACCGGCTATAATCGAGAATAACAATGGTCCGACGATGATCTCGAATGGTACAAAAACGAAAACCGCGAGCATCGGTTTGCAAGGCGGATTAAGGCGAGCAGGTTTGTCCGATAAACCCATTTTACCTTCGGCATATTTTCCTAAGACGTTGCATTAAATGCTTGAAAAAACTGAGGAGTTGAACTCATATTTCAGAATATTTCAATCAAAATGCAGGAATGACAAAGCTGCAATATTGCCATTGACAATATTTCAAGTTTGTCATCTTGATGATAGTACAAATAATTGTAAGCATAAGTATTATTTACATGATATTTTTCACAAGAATTGTAAAAAATTTTTAATCCTACGTTGGCATCTTGTTATATATAAAAATAATATATTTGGCTAGCGTCATTCTAACTTTTTTGTGTCAATGTAGGATTAATAACAATATATAGTGTCGTATGTATATATATTTTGATACACATATAACAATGACATATGCATACATTCCGATCTCTCGCTTACTACAACATAAAATGTGTAAAATGCTAGGTGAATTCTTTATTTCTCATTACAATTAACTTCAATTCTATTTGGCTTTAAGATTATTATTATTATTATTATGAAAATTATCTTTTTAATTTATAAATATTATTTAAAACAAAATTCGTCTCTATATATTCGTTGAAATTTACATCAAAATATAATAATATGCAATAATATATGTGTATATAAATCAAGAGAGTTGCAATTTATAACATTAAAATAATTTTTTCTCTTGATAATTCTAATATCTAAATCTAAATGTGTTTTTATATTTAACATACTTGTAAAAATTGTAAAGACTTATATCAAATTATCGCATCACATATACGCAAAGTAATTTTTATGATAAATTTGAAACCGTTATTTTAAGATTAACAGGACACACGATTCCTTTATTTATCACAATCACGATCTAATGACCACACAACTGATTTCTAATAATTAATTTTTACATTATTAAATTTGTAATTATTTTTTTATTTAAAGTATCCTACTTTCATTCTGATAGGTACCTGGAAAATAATTTTAACTTTGTAGATTTTATATGATAGTTGTATAAATATTTTTATATATACATATATATATATATATATATATGAAAAAAATTAAAAAAATAGAATATATAATGTAGAGCTCTCTAATTTTACAACTTGTGACTGTAAAAGGTCAAACAAGGCCATTTAATGTAAATTCAAGAATGTGCCTTTTATATCGCAAAATAGATTAGAAAATTTCATTATAGTTATATATGCATATAATTTATTGTACATTTTTATTAAAAATTATTCGAGAGAAATTATTTCTTAATTATAATTTTGCATAAAGGCAAAATTGTTAAAGAAAACTTTTTCAAACTGTATGCTATGAGGTACAAATGTATCAACTAAATTCAATTTTATCAAGCATGTGAGTTTATTAAATTACATAAATAGAGCAACAGTATTAAATATAATAAATAACAATAAAATGACAAGTAAATGATATATTTTACTATTTTTGTACATAGAATTATAATAAACGTTTGTGTGTGTGTGTATATATGTATATACATACATAGACATATATATACACACATATATGTATTTATATATAAAATAGTATAAGGATATAATATTTCTTGTTTACATGTAGAAAGCTGCCAGTCTCGTAAGATAGTAAGGTACAAATATCTTTTTTCAGATAGTATAAATTTGTAACAAAATATTTGGAGAACTGACGAAAAATATACAAAGCTATTATATTTCTATACATTTTTATGCACAATATATAATATAGACATAATTATTTACACGAAAAAGTCGAGATTCGAAATTAAAATTATATGATTGCGACTAGTGAAATTAATCTTTTGGAATGCAAGTTATACAAACAATACTGCTTAACGCGATAAAAGGATGATAAAACATTGTTAGTATAAACATATCAAATAATGTACATTAATTCATATTAATCGGAGACGAGGATACACTGTTATGCGATAGGTCTGTACATCCCATATCTAAAAGAGGCATGTCCATCCGTTTACGTCTGCGTTCGCACTTTGGACAAGGTTTACTTGCGTTTAAGCAGTCCGTATGAAATACGGCATTGCACGCCCCGCACTGCAAATAAATCGATTACTGTAAGATTATTATATTAAACAGAGAAGAAAAATGTGTGAATAACGAAATGAAGACGCATTACTTACTCGAAACGTGGATTCCATATCAAAGGGATAAATGACTTTTGTGTTATTACAGACTTCGCATATAAAACCCTTCTGACTGCAGAGCCAACAATTGATTACATGATTCCTCGCAAATTCGACAACTTTTTGAAGTTGTTGCGCAAGAATTCCATTGGGTATGTCATGAAGGTCTAAAACGGAATATTGATGAACGTGTTCGTATAAATAGTCTCTAGGGGCAACCTTCTTTTGCAAAGATTCGATAATAGGTTCGCGACACGTGAATAAATACGCTCTCAGCAGGTTCAACTGAATTCGTAAAGATTGCAATTGAGCCATAGTGTCTACCGCCATGTAAATTTTTGGATTCAGAATCTTTAGATCCAAAAGGGCTGGATTTTCCGTTAAATATGCAGCGGCTTTTCGGCTAATGGGATATTGTTTCAAATCCCAATTGTGAATCATACGTGATGGTATGAGATACTGCCCTTCCGCCATACACTTTGAACAGTAGTAATTGCCCGAAAACGAGCACACGTGCGCTTTGGAAAAGGTCATGCCGATTGCATCACCACAATCGAAACAATTGTAATTTTGAACATCTAAACCTTTTTCCCTTGAAATATTACCTAGTTGTTCTTCAAAATTTATCGCAACCTGAAAAACAATGTACAAAAATTTGACAAATTTTAATGAAAATTATATTTTAAAATTATCACAAATATCTTATATCAGATATATACCTTTGGTTCGGGTTGATCTTTAGATTCTTCCTCAGCAGTTTCCTCTTTTTTTGGATATTTTTTAAAGAATTCTTGTAGATCTGATACCGTACTACTTCCAGCAGTTTGATAACTTTGGATAAGCGCATCGTATGTAGGACCATCGCCAGGTGTACGAGGCGCATCCTTTGTAGATCCGTGAGATATCACGGAAGTTAAAGAAGATTGGCAATCTTCAAATGAGGTCGACCATCCCAATTTTCCTATTAATGAATTTCCCACAGTGGCCGCAGTTATGTCATTAATGATATTGTTGCCTCTCCAAGTATTTTGTAACGCTGGATCTTCCATATCAGCAACAATATTATCTATATCTTCTGTTTCCACATTACCATTTGATATTTGTCGTACTTCCTTGACCTCTTGTTTATCTACCATATGACTTTTTATCACAGTATCCTCAGAATTACTGTGCAACCGTTGAGTCATATTGTCTTCCTGCGTTTTATCCACTTTAGTATCCACGGGATTGTGTTCGTGTCGGGCAATATTATCAGATTTCTTGTTAGCTAAAATAATTTTCAGCGCTTCGTCTTCACTGATAGATGCTACATTATTAAACATCGACTGCGAGGAAGTAAATGATTCTATTCCAATTGAACTACCGATAGAACTTGCAGTTTCTATTTCGTCAAAGTTGTCGGTCGATTCGGTGGTTATAGTTTTCGCTATATCTACCGCACTAAACACGGGACAAGATTTCATCGGCGGCGACCAAATGCCGGCTATCAGCAAAGGAGTAGTAGACCAAAAGTTTAAAAGGCTACTATTGCAAGCCAACTCGAATCGCATGTAATCCAAGCTTTCTATTAATTTTTGCGCAACCTCGACAAGATCTACATCCCTGATGTAAGCGGAACGATTGTAGTACGGCTTTAAAGCGGAACTGTCCCTCCTTATGGAGCAAAAGTAGCTAGCTAATAGACCCTCGTTTAGCGCCAATCGTATCCAAGCCCGACAATAACCAACCTCTGTGGTTACTTGGCTCAACGCTTGTATCTGGTCTATGATTTGACGATGAGAGAACACGAGCAGCGGACCCCAGAAACTCGGCTGTGGCATAGCGTCGAAGTCGGGACCGCTGAGAACTTCCGTTACTCGATTCAGCAGGCTGTCTTTCAAGCCGTGAAGGAAGATGGCCTCGAGCACAGAGCATAGGGTCATGCTCTCGTCGCAGTTGCTGACGACGCCATCGTCGGCAATCCTTGGCGCGCTCTGCATCTCCATGACACTCGTATTGAGCTGTTTTTGCAGAGAATCCCTGACTAGCAAGTTCCTCTTGTTGCCCGTTATAGAGTGGACCGTCTTCAGCAGCGAATTCATCTTGCACGCTATCGATACGGTATGTCACAGCGAAAATACGTCTTTTACGACGATGTCGTCGCTGGAGCATCTTCGCGTCGTGAGAGAGGCGGAGGATCACCCGGAGTCGAACTAAGCCTCCGGAGGTGTCCTCGTGGTGTCACGACTACGCGTCGTCGTCCTCGGATATATCGCTCCAATTACGCTCGAGGCTTGCGGCCGTCGCGATGATACTGACCAAGAAACAGGGAAGTGTTGTTGCGAAGCGATGAGATCATCTTATGCGTCAATGATAACGCCGGACGAGAGTCCACACACGTTAGCGTTATCGTTCGAACTGCGTACGTGAAGTAGGTTAGATCCTGGAGAAACAAAACATTTATAATCATAGCCCATAGGCTATCCGTCTCTCTCTCTCTGTTAATCACACCATATCCGGATTAAAAAAAACGCTGATTAATTTTGATATTTTTTACGTTCTCAATGCGTAATAATAGATTTTTGCAACGTCATCGAGAGAGATCGACAACTAGGTACTACCTTGAAAGACAATTCATCACACTGTCGGCCAGCTGTTCCCTACTGTCCAAACTACGCGTCAGGTGGTCACCTCCGTCACCTCATATCTCATTTCTAGGACGCCGTCTATTCCTCGAGAACATTGAAAATAGTACGTGACCCGACGACAGGTCGCGCTATCACCTATCACCTCGCCTTCGCTATCGTCGTTACACTTGTGATGGCGCGAATGCAGGTGCGCCATCGCGCCTGCGCGCGTCGCACTTGCTATTTCCGGCGCGAAATGCCGTCTCTCTTTCCCGCTTCAACACGGACGGACTATTCGCTTTTTCAATTCGGAGATAATGGAGCTTTATCGACGACGACGATATCGTCTAGCTAGGTATCTAATTATAAATCTGATAAGGTCATGCTTGGGTACTTTCGACGCACATTTCTTATATCTTATTTGCTCTCGCGAATAAAGAATTTCGAAAAATGGCGTGGATAAAAGAGATATCGATAGGCGAGTTTATCTCGTCAAGTAGAATTTTAATTAACTTTCTTCGATCCTATTTATTACTGTTGTATTTGTAAAGTTCCAAAAGCCGCCAGAGAACGAGTAGAAAGGTATCGTAAATGGATTGTTCTCGCCGACATAACCATAAAAGAAGAGAATTTTTATATAGCTTTAGAAATTTTATAGAATGCGCTTTCTCCTTGTACTTTCATGTTATAAAAATCGACGGCTATCGAAAACGACAGTAATTGCCGGCTTCTTCCAATTGAACGAACTTAATCATTAAAATGCTGAAACGGACGATGCAAGTAATGCGATCTAACATGCTGCGGCAGCAATATATGTATCACGCCATATATCAGTTTCTTTAACATTTTTTCAGCTTGGACATTATTTATGTGAAGTGTCCCATATAAGATACGGACCGATTCCTATTCATGATAAAGAAATAAGCGTTTTTTAATCACTTTTACCAAAACTTTCAAAAATGCATTATTTTCGCAACCTCGTTTTTTAATATGCCTTTCTAGTGTAAAATTTCTGGTCACACATTCCGTTACAATTCTAACATGTTTACATCTTTATAATAAAGCGCACACAATTTTATTTCAATTGACATAAAGCAAAGTGTGTTTTCGGGTGTCGATGTAAATAAAGTGGACATTAATATCTACATGGATCTGTATTTTATTAGTATAAAGTACCCTGTACACAAACGATTTATTTCGGAAACAATATTTCAAATTATATCGATTCCGCAAATCGGCTTCAAAAAAATGTATGTCTCTAAAAGTAAACCGATTGCAACGCGTAGCGCTTGTATCTCGTCTTCTTCTATTCTTGCTCCTATATTTAGATACGCATTTAATGCATCTGAAATGTTGGAACAGGTATACCTTGTGTGTGAATGACCGAATACGCATGACGGAACGATGCGTGCTATCCCGGGTTTGACGGTGGTGGAGCGCCGGGAAGAGAAGAAAGAAGGAGAAAGTGCAACCGGGAGCGAACGAGCGTGAAGGAGACGGCAGGTTGGAAGGCACGAGGACAAGGAATACAGTGGAAAACAGGCGCGTACGAACATATCCGAGTTCATCGTGTTTCAATTAATCAGTCCCCTCCTCTCGTGCCGAATATAATAAGAGAACTCTAATATTTTGCATAAATAATAATTAAAAAAGAAACACGCGTACCGAGAGATAGAAATCTACATTTCTCGATTCACGCGTATACAGCACGTTTATCATCTCAGCTTGTTTACAATCAAGACGCAACACGTGTTCGAGTCACACCGGCGTGCTTCTTACATAAGATTTATAACTGAAATCTAATGTATCCCTTTCTCGCCGGAATTTATTATTACGCATAATCTATTCGGTGATTTTTCCAAAATATTTACAAGTATTATAAATACTTGTGGATTTTTAAGTTCAAATTTTTTTATTGAGTTATGATAATCCGTCGATATAGGAACTTGTCAATTAATATTAAGTGTATTCTTTTTCGAAAAAAGATAAGCTAGAGAGCTAAAAGATAAGATTTCGAAAAAAGATAAGATAGAGAGCTGAAAGATAAGATTTCGAAAAAAAAAATAGATAGCTAATGATATCTATAAAGATACCTCAAACCTTTTCTCTAATAAATGTAAAAAAATGTGTTGCCTCATTTAACCATTGTACGTTAATGTCATTCGACAAAGAGCTCTTTAACTCTCCGACAGGTAGATAGTTTATTTTACGTTTAGGCGAGCGATTTTTATTCTCAAAGAAGGCGAAGTGAATGCGTGTTTTCTTTGTGCATAGAAACAATGCGTTTTCTCACGGTGCACTGCGGTGCAGAATTCTCTTGGCTGCGTTTATTTAGCGTTTATTACAACTTTAGGGGAGCACAAATGGCATAAGTACACATCTAATGTATTCCATTCTCTTTCGTACAGTCAAATGCGACACTTGCATAAGCTAGACACTCGTCCTTTTTACTGTCCTTGAGACACGAATATCATGGATATTTTACGGATATCGTAACGAAAAAGACAATTTCACTATCATTTTTTTATCTAATTGCTTATATTTTTAATAATTGGTACGTTTTCATCTCTTTGTATTTTGCGTTTAATAATATATTATTATTCGATTTATTTGAACATTTATTTACAGAATCTATAGAAAAAAATATCGGCAAAGAAATTGCCTTGATTAAGCTACGATATTTGGAAATTATGAGAGCATAAATATCTTTAGACTTATTGTGTGTGTTTGGAGAAAGCAATCGACGATATCTTAAATTCCACGAGCTTTTCCTCAATACAATCGTACGTCCCTGGCATCGCGCATGGTGGGGGCAAAAGAAGCGGAGACAGAGTGTGTCGGTCGTTGGGTCGGCGCGGCGGCGAACAGTGGCGAGCGGACTCGTACACCAGCCACGGGTCGAGCTTTCGCAAGCGTCGTGAAGAAGCTCGTGTCGTCGAGGAGCTCACACACCAAATCAGAGAAACTTGCATCCCGAAAAAGTTATCCGCGTCTACGCAAAAGGGTTCATCGTCACGTTGCTGAACAGCTCCCGGAAGAACAGAAAAACTCACAAAGGATCTCTCGTAATCATACAAGATCATCTCTTGTGAAGCAGTTAGCTTCGCGAAAAAACACGTTTCCTAGTGCAACATCGGCTCGATAGCACACGATTAGCGTAGCATCCGAAAGGGTGGATGCGAGCTATCGAGCGGTATATTCCCAGTGAGATACACGTGCAGTCGCCGGGAGAATAGGACGCCCTATCTTGCTCCAAAAGTAAATTTTAGTAATGTGTCAATTTTAATAGTAACATTGATCCTGGAGAAGTGACAGAGGGTCGATCGGAATTGACAAGAGCGAGAAATAAGTTTCACGAATCGTTTGACAGGATTGCGTGTCATTGTTGTCTCACGATATTACGTGTATCCGCTGTCGCGCGGATGCTGGTTACGATGACGTCAATATTCTCTTTCCTCGAAGGTCTTATATCCCGCGCAGGAATCATCAATATCGTCCCGATCGTCACTCGGTGCGCGAGACGCGAACGCGTGTAAAAACAAGGACAGAGCGAGCACAAGTTTCTTAATCATCTTGCTGCAATTGAATCTGAGGCGGATATGATGCTGGACACGTGTGTCAGCTCGGCGCGTCGGCGTCGAGACGACGATGACGTCTGAAGAAACTCGGAGCCACTCTATAGTCGTTTATGTCTTATCGATCTAGAATGACAATACTAAATACATCCTCGTATGCGAGATCTCACGACTGTAGCCAAGGAAGCTTAAAATTGTCCGCAATCGACGTTCCGTCAAGTCAGATATGACAATTCCAAAAGTGCAACATATCGAGATATAAATTATTTTCGCCAAATTTTCAGATTGTGATCGAATCGATGACGAGTTCGAGGCAATTCGCACGAATTGTACGGAGCGAAATACAATAGACACGGTAACTCTGTGAGATTTCGTCGAGATGCTACCGCCGAGTGTGATGGACGTGCAGGACGCTACGCCGCGCGATGTGGCGATGAACAGTCGCGGTCTGCTGTCGGAGCCAATGTGCGGCGCCGAGCTGCGTCCCATCGAGGCGACGACGTGTTATGTCGCGAGATGCCGCGAGGAGTTTGACGAGACTATCCGCACCGTCTCGGAGCCGGAATGCTCGAAGCGGAGGATCGACTCGGCCGGTACCGGCAGCACCAGGTCCGTGCCGGATGCCCGATCGCGTCAGGGCTTCTCCAAGGGCTCCGCCTCTTTGCAGAGCCTGGTTCGTCGAAGAAGCCGGAGGCATGGCGGCTCGTCCCTACCTTCGGAGATCGAGCTATCCTCGAGGCAGGCCGTCTACCCTGCCGTCCCATCGGACATGGGCAGCACGGCAGTCTTCCGGAACGATGAGGAGGTGCAAACCGCGACGCCGACGTCGACGCTCGTCTACGCGACCTCGTCGGCGCAACCGTCGACCTCAAGGACCGACAATCAGACTCAGGACGTTTCCTCGGCCAGCAACGTGGCCACTACTACAGGCAGCAACGTCACGCCGACGACTAACGGCAGCCGCTTCGGCAACACGGCCGTCTCGCTGATAAGGACGACCAGCGTCGCGAAGCCGGGACCTTCCACGTCTTCCTCTTGGAACAATCCCACCGAGCAACAGGAGAGCGATTACGTAGTCGATCCCGTGCAGGGAAACGCTTATTACAAGGGGCAGTTTCTAGGAAAGGTACATGTGCAAATTTATTTAGATTAAATTATTTACTGCTTACAGTAAGCGAATACACAGACATTTTAAAAGTAGATACATATTTATAAATTTATACCATTCTCGATCCAGCAAAATACGTAAATGCACCTGTGTTGTTGACTCGCGTTGCAAATCGATCGCTTTGTCGAGGTCCCGTTTTTCGCGGCGTGGAATGGCATCCCACAACAACGTGGGAAACCAAGGGTTACAACTCGCTAAAGCTGTTGACCTTGTGCGTTTGATATCATTCCGCGTATTGGTCCACGTTATCGACACACGTCTCGTTTACGACATTCTTCAAAGCCTGTCACTTGATAATAAATCGGTAAGCCCGATTGACCGCGCCGGATATTCCTTATTGTTTCGCCAGCTGATTGCCGCCCACGTTGAAAAGACAAGTGCGTAAAGTCGAAGAAAAGAGAAGCCGATCGACGTGTGAAATCGATTGGCGAAGCAATTGTATATATGGGATAATATTTATAATTTATATTTATAATTTATATTTATAATTTATATTTATAATTTAACTTTGTGTAATTTTATGTTATAATTTATTGTTTTCTCTCGATGATTTGTCGCTTATTATCGATATTTTATTATTCCTTTTTATCGTAGACAAAACGCGCATCCTGACGATATAATGACGATGTAAATCATCGTTATGCAATTTTTCGCATGCGATTAAAGCCGCCTAATCGCGCGTACAGGAATTTACACCAGCGACTTAATTTTCGCACAGTCAGCTTGGGCCCGGTGCGCGCGTACTTCCTGAAATAATAAGCTGCATGCCGAGTAATGTGAGATGAGTCGCGATACCTGGCCATCGAATTAGCCATGGAATAAGGAAAATTGCGACAAGAATTTAACCACGAACGTTGATTTAGATTTTTTTTCCATTAAGGAGACATGGGTGCGCAGGTTTCCGCTTCCATGCATCAGACGGTGAGTCACACGACGCTTCATTTCGCGTACCGGGAATTCTGACGAGTTCCGGCGACTTCGGCGAAAGACGAAGATAATCCAGCAGAGAGAGACGCGATTCTGGGGTCGTGCTCGTTTTATCTGAAACGCCTAGATTAGGTATATACTTCCGTCGAGATAATCCCGTTCTCTCTTTTACGGATGCGTCTCGTGTTTGCCGAGATAAAACATGCCCGTCCAGACTTCCGACAAGAACGCGCGTACACTTTTCACGCTGGGTATTTCGGATTGTAAGTGGTTTTCTTTTTCTAAAGCGACAATTTCTCTCTCTGTGATGCGTTGTGACGCAACCGTGAGACTCTGATACAGAATGTAACAGGTTTTTTTCTTGAACTCGTATATATAACGCACGTAGCACAGTTCATATACGTGGATGGCATGAAGAATGAGGCATTTAAACTCGTCGGCTTTATATATCGACGACAACAAATTCCATCTCTCCCGAAGCAGAGATGCGCCCAGCCGAGTCGATGACTCTGCATCATGCATAATACATTGAGGGTACGCTAAGATCAACGACTTCCTCAAGGTCGAGTTTTCTAATCGTGGAGAGCCCCTTTATTTTAGTTTGCGAGAATAATTAATGAGATGATGATGATGATGATGATGATTAAGCGCGTCTCCTGGATCTGGAAGTATGCACAGTACTGACTGATTTGCGAGACGTCAGTTTTATATCGCCGGCAACAATGTAAGATTAATCTGAAACTCGCTAATAATTCTAATTGCACTCTAGTTAATGCGGACATTAGTAATTGTTGGTGATTGTCACGGATAATTATAGCCTTTATAAATTACTAGGTAGATACGGGATATGTTTATTTTAATGCATCTTCAATTAATCAAACGCTTTGTGGCCCAACAATAGAGCGCAATAACTATTATGCATTTTTTTAGAATATATCAGTTTTAATATTTCTGATTTATATTCAGATTTATTATTAACTGTATTGTGTTGATTGATCAATTATCGATACAATTTCGATAAATCTCGAGGAAAATGTAATTTCTTTCGATCATGGAAACTCGATGATGGTAAACGCGAGGTGCAAAGAAATCTAAAATTCACATGAGCGTAATCTTTCAACTCTATCAGCAATCGAAATTTATTATCCGCTGGCTAAATTTATTTCTTATTCGTAAGACGGTTATTTATTTTACCTTACAACTCGACTATACAGGGTGTCCCGAAACTAACGCTTGATATTTTAAAGGCAGATTCTCTGGCCAATTTAAAAACGATTTTTCCTCAGCGAAAATGTCGAGGGAGATCATTATTTTTTGCATATTCCCAATTTTTGTCATCATGTATCTTTCTAACTAAGCCTTAAATTAAAATTCTATTAAAGTGAACTCTACCTAAAATTAACTAAAGAATGTGACTTTATTAATATTTTATTCCCATAAGCCTTAGTTTGCGAAAAACCCTTTATTTTCAATCGTTTATAACTCGAAAACTATTAGTGCCGCGACATTTTCGCTGAGGAAAAATCGTTTTTAAATTGGCCAGAGAATCTGCCTTTAAAATATCAAGCGTTAGTTTCGGGACACCCTGTATAATAAACATCAACGAGTGTGTTTTATTACTACAAGCGTATTACTCGTGCTTACGGGAGATTCATTTCCTATTTCTAGAAGATGATTTCCGTGAAACAAGCGCTTCGAATCGTCTTTATGCTTACCAATTTTAGCGTGTATCTCACAATAGAAAGGTTTTTAAGAACGAGGGAAACAAAAGCGGGACGAATAAATTTTTGATTATTTTTCTGACGAAATGACTTTTTGATTAAAAAGATTATTGTGTGTTTCATATAAACACTATGTGTATATATATGTTTGTCGCAAAGCAGGAAGTCAAAGTATCTCATTATCATTAAACCGAATAAACTTGGTTCAGCCAACGTACTCGAGGCACTCCCAGAGGCAGTCTCGTTACGTCGATCTCGTTGCTCCGGATTTTATCCTTCTTTATTGGATCGATTTTTTCCCAACCTCGATTAATCTCACGATTTCTCGAGTCTCGCGATGCTTGATTTTACGCGATCGCGGAAAATACTAAGATTATCAGCGAGCGCACCGATGCGAATCGACCCGCGATCGATCCGGTCATTCATACAGGAAATATCTTTCTCGAGCTGATCGACTTGCGCTGATCCGTCAAGAAGAACTTTTCAACTCGACGCAAACAGAGATGTTCTTTCAGTCGTGACGTCGACGGTGCGTTCTTCACTGTCGAAGGATCATTTCGGAAGATGCAATCTCGCACTGTAAATCAAATGCTTACCATTCATCAGCTAGTACAGGAAATAATGCGACCGATCCAAACCTCGTTTCATTGCAACGTCAGAATGTCATTTCAAAGAATGTCATCGGGATGTGATCGTAAAATCATAACTCAAATGGACCGGTCATCGTTCGGCGATTCGAGATATCTGGCGTGTCCGCGAGATCACTTTCGTAAATGTCATTCGACAATGTAAATTGTAGCTTCGAAAGTACAAGTATTGTTATCGTTGATGTGGAAATATTTCACGTCCGCCCGATCTTGGCGAGATGCTGCGGCTCGCGCGCTCCATCGCCGCCGGCGGAGATAATTTCCGAGGATGCAGTCTCAGACTTGCGTTTGTATCCTCCTGCTCTCGAGAAAACCGGTCGTCGTTTCGTCATCCCGATTATTCGCACCCGGTCGCACGGGCGTTACCCCGCGCGCCGTATCTTATGTTAGAAATCGGGCTTTCCCCGTTATGCTGTGCGCGCCTGATGCTTTATCAAAACTCACCTCTGATATTTCCGTATTCCGAAGCTCCCGCTTCGACGCTATCTCAATTTATTATTCGCAACCGGTTGTCGGTTTCTACATTTGCACTTTAGGGCCCAGCTATGTAGTTGTTGATCCGTGCGGTCGCCGCGTCGCAACAAGCATGCGGGTAGCTCCGAAGAGAGCTTCGCGAACGATATATAATAATCCCTTATACATTATCAATATACATTTTTTATTTTATCATTATTACAATTAATGTATTACATTATTTTATATTTTTACAATTAATGAAGAATCTGATACGATATTATTTATATAAGTAGAATAAATTAGAAATAGAAGTATAATCGCGATGGCACCATCTGTCAATGTCGAGCAACTGGGAGGCGTTGGCCGAATAGATACGCCGCATATGCCATTATTGTATGCAATTTCTTTCGAATGAAGGTGCGAATGCTCTTTATTGTACAGTATTGTTATCTGGATTATTCACGACCGGTTACCGGCCTCTCTCTTGCTCGTGCACTTTGCAGAGAAAGAGCTGCTTATGTGCGGCAACTTATCTACACCGTTCTACTCGTGCTACGAATATCTCTTCGCCCTCTTCATCGCGCAGGTTCATTCGCGATTTGTCTCTCGTTTCATTCTTCGCAAACAATGTTAACCCCCCCGAGCGACGAAAAACTTACGCGTCCAGTTTTCGATCTTAAACGCGCCGATAGCGACGGACACATTATATTATACGTGCTAAAATATTTCCTCGACAGCGATACTTATCAAGTCCCCGAAGCAAAGGAAATCAGATTCTTCTTCCGATCCTTTGATATTTTTTATAAAATGAAAGGAATCTTTGACTCTCTCTTTACGGCCAAAAGTCTCTCTAGTCCAACGACAACCTTGACAGACGCATGGTTTAGTTTTTTGCGGCGACAAGCCGCTTTATTCGTCGTCGGATCGTGAGAAAAAGAACGACCGACAATTTTTTCACTCGCTCTTCGCGAAATCCTCGAACCTTGAAGAATGCATCCGCAAGAGCCCGCGAAATGACGACGATCGTGACAGAACATGGAATACGCATTATAATTCCACCGCTTGTCTACGCGTTTAGTTTTCTAAAGCACGCATATCACACGCGTGTCCCTAATAGGCACGCAGCGCGCGCCCTTCGCGAGTCAATGACATCTCGCCCGGCTTTCACTGATTGGCTCGCGGTGTTGCGTGTCTGGTGCACCACCGTGAGGATGAGCTCAACGGATGGGTCTCTCTCCATCCTGGTCTTTCCGGATCGCGTCTCCCTTTTTCAGACCTTCGCGAGATCGTTCGCCGGTGCAAGGTAGCGTATAACGCGCGATTTTGTCATCGACGTGAATAAAATCTGGATTTAAAGCAATTTTCATTAAAAATAAATTAATCGTATTAAATTCTTTTGCTCTCACTACAAGCAATAAATAGTCGTAATACAATTTTTTGCGCAATACGATTTTTATGCATATAAAAAGGGGATGGTAAAAGAATGAAGGATATGCATACGCATTGTCATATGAGCTGTCCTCCGTTTATAAAAATGCCTATCGAAAATCAATCTTGCGTGGTCGCCACTTTTTATTTATATCACGCTGCATCTGTTACACTTAATTGCGCAATGTATTATAACGAGTAAAGCTAATTACACTCGTAGAGATGCAAGAGATGTAAGGTCACTGTTGACGCAATGTTGTTGCTCATTTCGGCCACTCGCAGATGAAATTGCTAGTTTCTCTCAAATTTCAACGTTGCTTTCATCGCAACTTTTGTCGGAGAAAATGAAATCGATAAGGTTCATCTCTTAAATGGAGCATATCATTTGTTAATATTTACTCCCCAAAAAAACCGTCTGACCCCAAATCGCAATATGAAACGCGCGATTGATGTCAATATCTGATCGATCGTTAAATAAATCGTGATATCTTACTGCGCACTATTTGACAGGAGATATGTACAGAATATCTCAAAGATACACAGTCTTGTTAAACTGCATGCGTTCGAATTTTTTTCGCGTAGATATCTGAAAGAACTAAATCAATTTTATTCCGGAGCGATTTATAAGCTATCGCTAAATTTTTTGTACAACCGTCAGATATCACAATCGTCGAGAAACACATGATCAGCGTATTACGACGTTATCGACACGATTTATTTTGCCATTTTTGCGATCTTATTTTGCACGATACGGACCTTTATTTAATTGCTCGAATCTATGAAAGCATTGGAAATAGTGAGAAAGATGATGAAACTCTACGAATCAGCCAGATCTACTTCACCCTCCCGACCTTTAACTTTTGAAATTTATTACGATCGATACGAGTAACCTTGGCAAGTTTCCTCGGGATTCTCAATTTAACGAGAGGATTTATAGAATACACAAATCCCCATCGTTCGCACGTGTGCCTTGAAAACTTTTTCTACCTACCTACGTCCAACACAACAAGTATTCTCGCACAAAACATCGGGGTTTCGCAGGTCGAGCAGAACGGTATTTCTCTACCCCGGTTTTTCTCCCGCTTTTCCACGGGAGAGTATTTCCTGCGATAAAAACGATGAAACGCTTTTCATATCCAACTCGCGTTTCCCAAGCTTACCGATAACCAGAATTATCTACTACTGTACAGATAAGAAGATGTACATTTTATTTTATTGCCCAAATAACAATTAAACAAACTATCTCCTTTTAATTTTGATTATTTCGCTTGTAGGCTTTGGAAACGATTTAATTCCTCAGGTGTCATTACGAGCGACCGAGTTGAATCGACTCACTCAGAATTGAATTTTGTTTGATCGATAGACGCTCTTAGCATTTCGTACGCGAGTGCATTTTTCTTTGCCCCTGATTATCTCATTACTACAACAAGTTAAAGCAAGCCGTTTTAGAAACCTAGTTTCGCAAAACAAGCTTAATTTTCTCGAATTAACTTCTACTTTATCTTGTAAAATAAGAACGCGTCTGACGTAACTTTTATTAAAGTTACATTTTATCTCATTAAGGGAACTATTATAGTCGCGCGTCATAATAAGAGGACATCGTCGGAGAAGAGATTCGCGGGGCACAAGTTCCTGCGTGCTCTCTCTGTCTCTCTTAATTGAAAAACATAAAATTTCTTTTCCAGTTTTATCGTTATCGCGGGAAAACGACGCATCCCGGACTTTCACGGTCTAGTAATCTCTTTGCGACGATAACAATCGTGTTACTGGGCACGACTGTAACGTGCCGAGTATATTCCCAGCACGGAGAGTGAAACGAATCGATCGACGGCGAACAAGACTGCCGCTGCTGCGGTTGATAAGCCGGAAAGATTAATAAAAGGTCAGGGCCTCGTTAAGAGTAGCGGGAAAAGGATGGGAGCGCGCGTTTCCCAAATTTAGATACGCAAATGAACACGCGCGCCTAGTGTCTGTTATACCGTAAACGCTCTCGTTGGCTTGAAATTTATTCCCCTTCTCGCTTAATTAGCAAAGAAAGCTCGCTCCATTCTTCCATAAACGTTCCTCGCACGAGAGAAATGAAATCGCGCGCGAACGAAGCGAGAGTCGGTGCACGAGGACGAGCGGTCGTCCTCTCGGAATCCTCGACGGGAAATTCCGCGACAGACGGCACCGAGTCTCGTTGAAAATTGCGCACGCCATTATTATGTCCGATTGCAAGAAGTGAATGGCGCGTGAATGGGATTATTTCTCTGGAATCGAATCGATGACGCACTGCGTGCATGCCGTGCGAAAACCGGTCGGCTCGGCTCGGCTGGGCTCGCTCGTTTTCTCTGCCGCGCGCTCGGAAACAGCGGCGTCGAGGAGCGGCCCGAGGGCCCGTTTCGGCGACCCCGAGACGGCCAATGAGACTCGGACTAAACGGACGCGGCTCTTGACGAGTCGACCGGCGGGGAAATCAAGCCGAGTTAACGGATCGCCGTCCTTCTCCGCTCACGCGAAGCGAACGTCAGCTCCCTCGACGCGGCGTATCGGGAAAATGACGTTCGCATATTAATCATTATCTCCCGAGCCCGCAGCTCTTGATTAATTATTTGTAATTCATGATTCGCGAGCGCGCCATGAATATTTAACGGAAAGCTAAAGAAGGCGATTACTCAAGTCGGCCGTTCGCGTACCTCTCTGACCGAACGGAGGGATCTCGACAGCTCGACGTGTTCGTTTGCGAGAGCATTGTAAAAGAAAGAAAAGGGAAAGACTCTCGATTACGTAGCGAAAAGAATGCTGACGAGGAGGGGGGGGGGGTTCTTCATCCCGCGTTGATTTCGATGAAAATGCACGCGTATCGCGAGCAATCCGGCCCGGATGAGGAGAGCGAACGCGAACCGGGAACAAGGCTCGATGAGATTTTTGTCAACAGTCCATTTAACCGCACGCGTGCACACAAAGCGCGTGCACGCGCGCAGGAATGTATTTTTAGTCATCGCCAGCGGTATTTAAAAATAAACGAAACGCTTCGCCATATAACCGTATTCCGGTTGGGTTGCGTACGGTATGGTCTCTCTCTCGTTGCACACCCGGCGAGGACGAAGAAACGAGGGATAACGCTCGCGATAGCTGGTTGGGACTTGTCGAGCGGAATAGCTCGGCATTTAAAGCTTATATGCTTGTATGTATATATTTATAACTGCATGACATATTAATGTCGCGATAGGTTTCGCGTTTTCGTAATGACATCGAAATATTTTTAGGCGAGTTTTGGCTGGTGGCCCATCAAACATGCCTTTTTCATCGCGCGAAAACGATTGCGATCGCGAGGTACTTGTTGTCATTCGTTTAGCGAAGGAACCTCTTCGGAAAATGATGCTGATTTTCTAATTTGTCGGCGAAAGAGAGAAAGTTAATTTCTTATTTAAATCGCTACAAGATTAAAAATCTTATTTATAATAGATTATATACGTTTTTTTTCTTCATAATTATATATGTTTTTTTCATATTATTTCGCGATTGTACTTTTATACCGTATTACAATATATTCGTTATTTATATCTTTATAAAAGTTAAAAGTCGCACAAAGAGGGATCCCATAAAAAGAAATTTATTTCACTTTCTTCTCCTTTCTTCCTTGGACTGCGGTGAGACGATAAACGATAATTTTAGATTACTTGAAGATCGAATGCGGTCGCGGAGAAAACCTTTCACTTAGTCATTGACGGATGATCGAGGAGAAATTCTTAAGATCTAGTTTGGGATTTCTAGGACTCGGAAGGAGGGGACTCGTGCCTTTTATCGTCCTTCGAAGATGGATCACGTTATTTCGCTTACAACGAGATTTTCACGGGAACCTTTATCGCAACTATCTTTAGCTATTTCTGCCAAATTTCTGTCCATTAGCAACGGTTCATTTCTCGCTTTTCAGGGTGGCTTTGCGAGAGTCTACCTAATGACTGACGTCAGTAACGGAAATCAATACGCGTGCAAGATTATTCCGAAGAATCGGATGCAAAAGATCCACATGCAAAAGGTATTTATTAAAAAAGTGCGCATCTATTTCTATATTTTTAGCATTTCGCTGAATAACATATTTACTTTGTTCGTAGATCGCGCGTGAGATCATGATCCACAAAGAGCTGAATCACGTCAACGTCGTCCAGATGCATCACTACTTCGAGGACAATCTTAACGTGTACATGCTTCTAGAAGCCTGTCCACGAAAGGTATCGTATATATACAAAATGCATCTGTTACCTTGCTAACGTTTATTATTTCTTACCGCGTATTTATAAGAAGAAATTTCGCAACTCCACTCTTCTACTTTTATGATAATATCTTGGTGCCAATGCCATCATACATATTTTATAAATTATTTAAACCGTCGATTCTCGGAGCGATAATAAGTAACGTCATCTTGTTAGTTTATTTTTGTCGCGTCTAATATGTAGTTGTATGATTTTTAACAGCCTTGTCCGTCATTTCTCCGCAAGTCTCGCTTTTAAAGTCCAACCTATCTCTACCACGGCATGCAACACCTGCAACGACTTGAATCGTTGTGTCGGAATCATTGTGCACGCCGTAACCGAGAAACAATTATAGGTGCCCGACTGCAAACGACCGCGATCAGTAACGGCCGCGTATTTTCACCCTGGCGCGCCGGAAAGAGAGCGGCACTTGCACTCTTCATGGCTGATCTGCCGACCTGTTTGTACCGTTAGGATGCGACGAAGCATCGACTAATCGCCTGATTATCCTCGCTCTCCTGCTCGATCGTTTTCGCGACTCCCATTTCCGTCCATTTCTTACTTGATTGACGGTTCAAGTCACGAAAAAAATCTCTATCTTGTCAAAAATTCTTTAGAGACATAAATGTAAAGTGTGCCTGTAGCGAAAAAGGTGAAATAATGTGCGATAAGAAAAACGCTGAAAGCTAAAGAGACCCATGACTTTGATAGTAAAAGAATATTAAAAGATCCACGTCTTGTATCACGTAAAACCGTTTAATGGGTAATGGGTTCGCGTAAATAATCTCGGAAAATCATTTCGTTTCGCTGAACATGACAGCGTGAATAAATAACTTTGGCGGATATTTAACGAAATTTTTCCCCGGGAATAAATTTTTTCCGCAACGTGACTTTTTTCGACAATTTACTAAAAACGAGAGACGAAAAAATACAATTTTTTAAAGTATTTTTTTAAGTTTTTTATGGAGTCGCAATACCTGCAACGGATAAAGATAAGATTCCTTTAAAATGAAACAGAATTATATCTTGCAAAAGAAAAAAAAAAATGCGAGCCGATTCCTTTGAAGTGATGATACACGTGCATTCCGCTTCAGGATACAGCGTCTTCCTGCCAGGAAATGCTTTCTTGCGATTGTTTGCCCTCATCTTACATAGGTGAATTTTAAACGGGGTTTCCTGTAATATAAAATTTCTTTTGTGGAAGTTTTGCTGTACAGGTTTCATAATGCTACATTTATGACTCGTTGCAGCATCCGCAAAGATCATCATAGATTGTAAATGCAAAAAAAATATATAAACCAAAATACATATAAAAAATCAGCTTGTAATCCTCCAGCTACGCGATTTATCGCGTCATTTAGACTTTCTGCACGTCACTAATGCGTGAAGCGACATAAGTTTCTAGGATAAATAAAAATATCTATTCCCTTTCTTCTTCTTCATCAGAGCTTGATGCACGTGCTGAAGTACCGTGGCAAAGTCACAGAACCGGAAGCGCGTTACTACATGAAGCAAATGGTGACCGGCGTTGCGTACATCCACTCTCAGAAAGTCGTTCACCGGGATCTGAAGCCGGGCAACATGTTCCTGTCGGATCGGATGATCGTCAAGATCGGCGACTTCGGACTAGCGACCAGACCCGATGGTCAACGTAGACGAGTGTAAGATCCACTTTGGTTTACGATACGATTAAATATGTTTTTAAAAATTTATTTCTTCATATCATTTATAAATTTATATTTTATATATTAAGTAAAATTTATAAAAAAACTTACAAGTGCAAGAATGAAGAAAGATATAAATGAATAGAATATTTTACAGTCTTTTTTCTCGTTTTTACTATATCGGTGTCTTAGTTATTCTTTGTCGACAAAAATATACAAACGGAACATTGAGGTCTTCTCCCTTTTCTCCTCTTTTTCCGACACCCTAACGATTGTTACAGACTAACGGATGTACTCGTCTAAACATAGCATCAAACGAAATATCGTAGCATGTAGGCGATCGTTTGTATTTGCAGGACAATATGTGGCACGCCAAACTACATAGCGCCGGAAGTGTTGTACAAGCAGGCATACAGCTACGAGGCGGATGTTTGGGCATTGGGCTGCATATTGTATGCCCTGCTGGTGGGCCAACCACCCTTCGACACGGCCACGCTCAAAGAGACCTACGCGAGGATCTGCAACAATCATTATCGCGAAGTAGATGACAGTATCGCGAGCAGAAGCGGCCAGGACTTAATCAGGTGGCTACTGCAATCCAATCCCGAGCTACGACCGAGTCTGGAAAGAGTGAAGGAACATGCCTATCTCACGAAAGAATATGTGCCGGTGTCGTTGCCGCATACTTGCTGTTACCAGATGCCACCAGCATCAATCATCGAGCCGCCCTCGTCACCGTCTTCGGTATCCACGGTCGCCAGGAATCAGCAGGAAGCTAGCAAGTTGCAGGTGAGGGACCCCGGAATGACTTGCCTGGAAGTTATCATCTTCAAGTCTGGCTGGCAAGTATTTCCGAAACACGAAATTTCAGATGTGGCAGCAGAGTATCGTTCATCCCGACGCGGCGTCGCCGCGTTATCAACATCAACAGCAGCCTATTCAAGCACAACAGCAAACGCAACAGCAGCCGCAATTGAATCTGCTGAATCGTTCGCAGAAGAGCCTGCAGAAAGAGTCCAAGGTTTCGAGCTGGCTGGTCAGAAAATTACCCAAGCTGCCGCGATTCCGACAGCGACTCAGCAGCGTATTATGTCCGGATCACAAGAAGACTGGCCTCGTTGCGCAAAGTGTGCAGATGCATCGCGCTCTAGAGATATGCGTAACAGAGATGAAACGAAACAACGCGTGCAATCCGCCGATCGTGGAGGACATCGTGCCGCTTTTCGTCACCAAGTGGATCGATTATTCAAACAAGTACGGGCTGGGCTTCCAGCTCTCCGACAGGTCAGTCGGCGTTCTCTTCAACGACAACACGAAGATCAGTTACACTCACGATAGAAGGTGACTATTTTTACGATAGTAAAAAGTCGAACCATACAACTTTCCTTGATATAAGATTACGATCGTGTGAATTCCGTATTAAAATAAATTTTTTATAATTGTATTGCAGAAGAGTGGAATACATGACGACCGACGATGAGATGACGCGATATCACAGAGAAAGGGACGTGCCGGTGCCGTTGCAAAAGAAGCTCGAGTTACTCCGTCATTTTACTGAATATATGGATGATTTCTTGACAGAAGGTGATCTATCAATTTTTTTTAATTCGTTGTGTATTATATTTTATTGTGGAACTTTAATTTTTTTTCTTTAAAAAACATCTCATCTCTCTCCACGAAGCCCGATCATGGCTCGAGTATTTTACTTCCCAAAAGTGTAAAAACAACAATGGGAACGTGACGTAAACTACTTGGGTCATTATAGCGGCGCGGCCTAAGGCTTAACGAGCAATATATTAACGTAACCGTGCGTGCTAATGTGTGCCATTTAGGTGGTGAGCTGAAAAAATATCGCGCACCACCAAGACAGTCGAAAAATGCTTGCGTGCCGCGAATGAGAAGGTGGCTGCGTACGGACAAGGCCATCGTGATGGAGCTAACGGTACCTCTCCTGCAAGTAAACTTCTTCGTGGACCATACGAAGATGGTGGTGTCGCAAGAGACCGCGGGTAGGGGCTACCTGATCACTTATATCGACACCGGCCGTCGCGCATCCTCCTATTGGCTAAACGACCTGCGTGACCTCGGCTGCACCGCGGATCTCTATGAGCGTCTCTACTACGTCTGCAAGGTGACGCGCGAATTTGCCGAACTGGACAATAATACGATCGCTTGACGATTGCCGCGATAATTCTTTTAAAATTTGTCGAGGGGCAATCAGACGCAATGAGAGATTTAATTCTTATCCGGAAAATTTTTTTCATTTTAATAAAGCAGCAATCGAATATTATACAGGGTTTAGCAAAAGTGTGGAAACCCCTTAATATTTCGAAAAATACGCATTTAAAAAAAAAATGTTTCATACAAAAGTTATAGGGTTTTATGTGGCGCATTACACAGCAACATTATTATGACCTCGAATAGCGTTGTCAAGGTTATGTGAAGGTCACCTCCAACTTTTTAAATGGGACACCCTATATGCTTTTGCATATTCTTGTAGCTTATCTCGAGAGCTTTCCAAAACACTATAATTAAGTTAGTTTTCATTAAGTGCTTTCCGAGTTATGAGGCTTGAAATCATTTCTTAATTTTACATAAACCGTAAAATATCTTGTAAAATATTCATTTTTCGATTATCTTACCTTAATACTTTTATGTACAAAATAATGAGAGGAATCAATTGGTATAAAGAAAACACATAATTGTTTCGAAAAAAAAAAAATGTTATTGTTAATTGCAAATTACATTTTTTCTTTCGAAACAATTATGTGTTTTCTTTACACCAATTGATTCCTCTTATTATTTTGTACATAAAAGTATTAAGGTAAGATAATCGAAAAATGAATATTTTACAAGATATTTTATGGTTTATGTAAAATTAAGAAATGATTTCAAGCCTCATAACTCGGAAAGTACTTAATGAAAACTAACTTAATTATAGTGTTTTGGAAAGCTCTCGAGATAAGCTACAAGAATATGCAAAAGCATATAGGGTGTCCCATTTAAAAAGTTGGAGGTGACCTTCACATAACCTTGACAACGCTATTCGAGGTCATAATAATGTTGCTGTGTAATGCGCCACATAAAACCCTATAATTTTTGTATGAAACATTTTTTTTTTAAATGCGTATTTTTCGAAATATTCAGGGGTTTCCACACTTTTGCTAAACTCTGTATATAGCGGCCATAATAATTCCCAAAAAGTTGAAAATTATTAATTACTATAGTATAAATCATAACTGTTACAATGAGAAATAAAAATATCCGGATCTCAGTTACCAGGATAAAGGTTAAAGAAATAGCGATGCAAGTACATCACGATATGTACCGTTACGCGCATTTTTTAAGACGAGAGAGGAGGGAGGTCGTAAATAAGAATGTCACGCGTGTAGGTTCGCGGAAGGTGTGTCATGCGAAAGACTGTGGTGCGTGTGCTTCCGTTAATTTATGAACCTGTATATTGTTTCCACAAAACCAGAATTGCTTGCCGAAATGGATGCTTGCAAAGTTGCAATCTTGTCTGGACAAGAGTTAATTCTCTCATGTAAAGTGAAGACTAGTTAAATTAATAAGTAACCGCTCGATCACACAGACTGCCATCGCCGGTATGATGATGTTCCCTGAATTCAGGTAAACTACATATAATACTATATCGTTCCTCTCTCGATATTATATATTACGAAAACAAAATACACTTGAAATTCCGAAAGCTATGCACTATTTTTACGCACAGTGGCATTTTTACGCAGATCTCTTCTCATTCTATTTCTCTTATATGAAAATAATTAAATAAATATGCAAAATCGAGATTAATGTGATATAAATATCATAACTAATTGCGAAATATTTGGTGACACTTTTCATCATAATGAAATATAAAACAGTCGCAACTATGAGAGTGTCAACTATATTACTACCTCTGTTAAATAGATAGCATAGGTAGCTCTTAGAATATTTATTTTTCATGACGTGGATCTCCCTAGTTCAGTGCCTATGTCGAATAAGTAATTGACATTTGGTAGATTAGTCTCTTGTTCGGGTAAATCGAATATAATTTTACTCGATATTGTGTCACGTGGCATCTAGTATCGTTCGGAATGATAAAAATTTTTCCACGTACAAAACTCTTCTTCCAATATAAAAAGCACGTGTTATATAAAAATCTAAAAACTCCGTTTTATGATTTATCATGCTAAGACACCGTGTTGCCTGTATTAAATTGCGTGAGAAAGTTGGACGTTTGAATATTTGAAGGCAAGCGATATCTTTACAATCAATCATCATAAGAGTCTGAAAAATGTTTATATGTATATTTTCTTTTGTTTCGAGACATATTTTGGATTATCGGATTTTGAAAAATTATTTTCGCGATCGTTATTGCCAAATATAGATCTAACGTGCGATAATTGTGTGTGCATTGCAAAAATTGAGAGAGACAGAGAGAGGATTGTCAACAAGATTAAAGTCCGAGAGTAACATTTCTATATAGAGTCTGCTGCATTATTTTTTAAAAGCAGATTTTGTTCACAAATTTGAAGTCGAATTTTTTAATTTCGTATAGCATTATGCGTGTGTATAGTAAGAAGGAATCTCCCATACGTATGGGATATTTCGATATTGTTTGTCATCGAGTACTTAAAACCAACACAAAATACATCTTGCCGTGTATGTGTATGTGTGTGTATATGTGTGGGTGTTACTCGGTGCGAGGATACGAAAAAAAAGCCTCGGAAAATTCTTAGCAAATCCTAGTCACGTTTCTTTTTTCACTTTTCTAGTTTTAAGACGAGCGACAAGTGTCACTGCCATCGTTGTTACGCCGTGGTAACGCGTTGCTGCTGTATCCAGGCTGTTACGTTTAATAGTTAATACACGCTATTTATATATTAGTTTCGCGTACGCTTGTTGAAAGTTTATTGTCGCTGGTAGACGGAAGTCTGTGGAAATTTCTCGCAACCTTCTTGAGCAGATAGGGTGTGTCCAGCTTAGAAGTTTCATCTTCACGGACGTTGACACTTAATTTTTTTACCGTGCATCTCAAACTAATTAGGTGAATACATCGTAAAGCCGCTATACAAACTAATTATTAATCATTGTGACGCTCCCAGCCATATATGCTCGATGAAATTTCCAAATGACATTGTCATGTTCTCTTGTATCGCCCACGCGCGTGATGTCGAAGAAATTTCTGAGCGACGCGATTGATCGCGATTTTTTATCGTATGCATTTTTCTGGCGCGGTGCACGCAACGCGTCCCGCCTAAATTGTTTTCTTCCTGTTATCGTGTATATTAATATACCACTATTAGTGTTATTACTAGCTACTTAGATTATCATTGTTATTATTATACAAATATTAATATTATTTTATTAGCGATTATATCATGCTATTGCGCTATTGTTCGCTATCGACTATGCGTCACGACAGCAGCAATTTTATCTTTAGCACAATTAATTATTAATTATTTACTAGTAATAGTAGCAATTCGCTGCATCGCATGTGAGTTTGTTATTTGCAACCTAATGCGACGACGATTATCATCGTCACATGTAAAGAGAGCGCAGTGATATTATCATATATTTTATTTTTTATCACGGTGTTTTTTTATATCGCATTACACGCGTCTCATGCAACGAAGCGGCAATTAACACTAAGGATCTCAGAGTTGTTGCTTTATTCCTTCTCTATGAAAAAGAGAAATGAAGTGTTTGATTCGAAGCAATAGACGCTGTTTCAGGCTTTACGAAACAGTAAACTGTCTAAGTTCGAGGGAAAAAGAGTCTCGCTAGTGAAACATTTAATAAAGTTACGATTTTGATAAAGCATCAGGTTTTTGAACATTTCATGTGCTATGTCTAACGTAAATTTATTCCAAGTCCTTTACATGTAACTTACAAGAATTTATATGTACATTTAATTTGTTTTTATACACATCTATTATTGAAATACTAATACGAGATATTTATTGTAACGTTTTGTTTGTTTTTTTTTTTTTTTTTCTAAAAACGAACAAGCAATAGAAAATTCGTACCATGAAATGCTTATACATACATATATATATGATTTAAAATGTTAATTTGTTATATTTCCTGGAAGAAAATTTTATATTTTTTAATAGAGATAAAACTGTGCGCATTAATTAATCCTTATAATCCTTAAATTTAGAAAAGAGAGATTCCGTATCTTCCAAGAAATGTCGCGTATAAGATGATATAATTTGATGAAATACAATTATTGTTACTTTTAATTTTTTTTTCAAATATAATAGAATAAGAAACAATCAAAAATTTAATGACTACTGAATTATATCATTTTATTCTACGCGATCACATCTTTCACATATCTTCTCATTAATCCGTACTCTTCCTACTAATCGTTTATATTCAAAGAATCTTCTCTTAGAATTCGTATTGCGAGACAAAGATGAAGATCTTGGCAACGGCGCTCCCGACGAACACGGTATTGTGATAGATCTCCATACTGAGATCCAGTTCAATCTCCTGCGGTCCCGGGATGCTGCGTGTCATCACCAGAACAGCCTGAGATGATGCCGGTCTCTTCAGAGAGAAACAGGACTCTGTGGCACGTGCGATACCCGGCGGTGCGCGCACGTCTACCAATGCCATGGTGAATTGTATCGTCGAATCGGGCTGATGACTTCCTCTCATAGTGAATAGCTCCAGTCGACCGGTCGGCGGGATGGGCAGCATGCTCACGAAGGTAATGAAGTTGTAGGAATAATGCGAGGGTGACCGAAGACAAGCCAGGTCATTTACACGACAATATCTTGAGGAGCGTACACAGCGGCTGAAATCGCAAATTGATTGGTACTTGTGCGATTTTATTATTATCAAATAATTGGGAAAATTATTTATCGATTGTCCGCATCATACGAGATCAATTCGAGAGCAAATGCAAATAATCGCGATATCGAAAGATACCGAAATCGGAATTTAAAAAATTGAGAATCTATTATTTCCAACATAAAAGAATCATTACTTTTTCCTCGAGCTGTCTCGGTGATATCCAGAAGGACAGTTTATCCGATTGCAGCGGAAGCTACCGCGCGTATTTTGGCACATCTCATCCGGTTCCTTGCAGACCTCACCAGTCGCACACTCGTCGATATCTGCAAACGTTGAGAGACAATTAGGTCTATGTCGTGGCACGTGGCGGAATCGTGACCGCTCCGACATAAATGTCGTGATTACGCGAGATTCAGAAGATTGCGAGGAGCGCGCGTTCGTGTTCGCCGGTGACCCTAAGCGATGCCCCAGTTCGCCTCGCAAACGGGTCAAGTACAAATTACCGCTCCGCTTAACTGCGGGATAAGCAAGTGTAGGTGGAACGCATGCTCGCGATCACAACACCGTGACTCATATGTAAACGGGGACTCTCACTTTTCATTCCCCAATTATCACATAATTGCTATACAAATTATCGATTTGGATCTTCCGTTTCCCTTTCTTCCTACCATACAATGTTTCATCCTCAATATCTTTCAGACTTCGTTACATTTTTTCTTACAGTATTTTTATAAATTACATGAAAAGGAAAGAGATTACCTTGACAAGCTCGACCGTCGATGCCGAGTCTATATCCATCGGGACACTTGCACGCGTAACTGCCCGGCGTATTCTCGCAAATGCCGATGCAGAGATTATCGTCCTTGAATTCCGTGCACTCGTCGATATCGCTGCAGGATCGATTATCGGCATTTAGCCTGAATCCAGCTTCGCATCCGCATTTATAGCTGCCCCAGAAGTTCATGCACACGTGTTGACAGAGCCCTGCTGTTCGCTGACACTCGTCGATATCCTACAAATGTCATTAAATATTATACAAATAATTTTTATATTATAACATATGTATATGTGTCATATAATTTTATTCTTGAAATGTGTAATTTATGTGTAATTTGAGATATAAAAGAACCTTGTTCGCAAAACATTATTGATTGAAAATTAATTTATACTTGTGAGTATTCTGGAGATCATCAAATTGTGTTCTCTCGCAAGATTGCATGTTTCATTTTTCTATTTCGGTATAAAAATCTAATAATAATGACAAGCTCACTTGGCAAGCACCAGCGGCACCCCCGACGTTTTCAAAGCCTTCGTCGCATAAACATCTGTAAGAGCCAACGGTGTTCTCACAGCGACTGTTTAATCCGCAAATTCCGCTACCGTAAATGCTACACTCATCGATGTCCACGCAGTCGTTGTTGGGCCCGGGAGCATGACCAGACGGACAGATGCAATGATATCCTCCTTGTCTGTTCTCGCAAGTCTGTCCTTTGCCACACTCGTGTGTTCCTTCTCGACATTCATCCACATCGACGCAATATTGTCCAGACACGGGGTCCAAGGTATAACCGGGCGCGCAAATTACTTTGGACGCGCATCTGTAAAATTTTCTCCCATATTTTTAATTCTTACTCTAATTACTGACATAATTTTCAATTGCCGCGTACCTGTAGGATCCCAAAGTGTTGATGCACATTTGCATAGATCTGCCGCAAGGATTCGGCGTTCTCTGGCATTCGTCTATGTCCACACATTTGCCACTGGAACCGGGTTCGAAGCCGCGCGGACAATTCGTCCTAGTCGCACTTGGCGTCGTCGTTGTCGTCGTTGTCGTCGCCGTCATCCGCGCCGTCGTTATTGATGATGTACGTGCTTGCGGAGTCGATATGCGCCGAATACGATCACAGCGATAAGAACCCAAAGTATTTCTACATTGATAACCAGGTCCGCAATCGTGAGTACCAAGAGCACATTCGTCGTCGTCTTCGCAGATCTCGGTCGCGGCGTTCAAGGTATAACCGGTACCGCACGGCAAGAAACGCACACAAGTGTAACTGCCAATTGTATTGTCGCATCGTTGGGTCGCTAGACAATCGTTTTCCTTGGAAGGGCAAAAATATTAGAATCGGTGAAGAGGAATTTCATATTGGTGAAAAATTTATAACACGATTCTCTATTTTATTTTCTTCGAGATAAGAAAGATATACTATATTTAAATCTGAAATTGTTTTACGATTAAAATGATCATTACTTGCAATTGACATTCGTTGATATCGACACAAGCTTGCGTGAAATTATCACGCCTGAAACCAGGCTTGCAAGTACATATGTAGCTGCCCATGGTGTTGACGCATTCCTCGTTGCTACTGCAAGCATTTTCGAGCTCTCTGCACTCGTTGACATCAACGCAGCCGCGGTTTCTCACGAATTTGGTGCCATCCATACACTTTTGATTCGCCGGCGCCGGCATCGCTGTCGTGGACGGTTTCCTGGTGACGGGAACAGGTGGCTTCGCACAGCTGTAACCACCAGGTTGGTTGTAGCAGATCTCGTCACCGCATGTGTCCAATCCCTCTGCGCATTCGTCCACGTCTACAATATTAACAAAATACTTATCAGATATTCAAGTTTGAAAATACTTGTTACAACAGGCAATTTTAATTTGGAGTATTATCAACAGGCAATTTTAATTTGGACTAAGTCTTTTTTTAAGAAGATTAAATAATGAAGCATTTTTATTCGTTTGCAGAATAAGTGTTATTATTTTTTCAAGTTATACAGCTCTGATAAAAAGCATAGTTACAAATAATTGAAATAGCGTAAAACAAGATAAAACATAAAGCATATTTCTATTAGTCATATAGTATGTATGCACAGACAATTATTATCATACTCAATTATGCATATACATATATTTGAAACTGACAAAGACAACATAATTCACCCATGCATTTCTTAAGAAATTTATGAAACATGCTGCAATCAGTTAACCTGAGAAGGTTTGTTCTGATGAGTTCTGAAAATATAAGAAATATCTGAAATTGTTGTTAATAGAGGAGCTTTACAAATTCTACATAATATTATGTTATAATTGAAAAATACATATTAGAATATGATTGTTCGAAAACCGAAATAATATATACAATCAAAAAGATACAAATATTTAACATTTTTACGATTTATAAATTGTATAATTTCATAAAAAACCTATTAGATATGTACCTGTGCACATGCGAAAGCGAGTGTGATACCGATAGCCGGAAGGACAGGCAGGTCGTTGACGTTGGCGAGGAGGAGGTCTTTCGCACCTGCAAAATAATATATTTTCAAAAAAATTAACTCTTTATAAATATACATGTTTATACTCTTACTTGTCGATAAAACGCATTTTCAATCAATTAGTCGAAATTTTACGTACCTATATGTACCCGGCAGATTGACACATCTCTCGGAGAACTTTGCGTCACATTTATATTGCCCGGTCAAGCACTCATCGATATCCTCGCATTGTCGAGAACCCAAAGAATATTGATATCCGGACGGGCAAGAGGGCAGTCTAGTTAAACATTCGAAGCTGCCTTCTTTATTAATGCAATATTGATGCAGATCAAGCCGGCAGTTGTGCAGGCTCTCGGAGCATTCGTCGATGTCCAAACAGCTGCCGTTGAAGGCACGTCTAAAGCCGTGGCTACAAGGCGGTATCAACTCGCAAATAAAAGATCCGTTGGTGTTGACGCACCTGTGCGTACTCTGAGGACACTCGTGTCGACCTAACAGACACTCGTCCACGTCTTGACAGCTCTTCGTCGTCGTGCTAAAGTACCAGCCGGCGCTGCAGAGAGGCGAACAATCGTAGCCTCCCGGTGTATTCATGCATTTTTCGTGATCGCGACATCCTGGTCCAACAACGCATTCGTCTATATCCACGCAATAGCCCGTGCTCGCGTCTCTTTTATATCCTGGTCTTGGACACGGTTCCGTGGTCCAATAACGATCATTGCTCTGAAACATAAATACGAGTAACATGAATTAAATTTTAAGAAGTTTATGTTCGCAAGATGAATAAATATATTGCTCACGGGACTACTTCTGGGCATGTGTACTTTGTTGTAACGTGAATTAATGTACGGTCTTCTTATTATTTTGCTACTGGCCGTGGTAGTCCTAGCAGTAGTAGTGGTGCTGGTGGTAGTGGTAGTAGTGGTAGTGAATGCTTCGCAAATATAGGAGCCGTTCGTGTTAAGACAATAATGAGTCAACATGTTGCAATTATGCAAGCCGAGCGTGCATTCGTCTATGTCCTCGCAAAAGTCTATTTTTTCGTAGAGGGAGAATTGGGTAATGTTGCGCCGCCAGAAACCCGGTGGACAACTGGATGGAAAACATGTATAACTGCCCGGTATATTGATGCAACGATCGTTTAAATTGCATGCCGTATACTCTATCCCATAGGCGCATTCGTCAACATCTGTGATAAATTATCATCTTATTTTTTTCGTTATAATAAATTCATAATTTTCAACAAAATTGATTCATTTCATGACGCAAAATCCAAAGATATTATTCGAAATAAAATAGTTACCGACGCAGCGATGAGATTTTTTGTCGAAAATGTAACCATAGTCGCAAAGTTCATCTTTATTCACAGCTGATGAAACAACGCTTGTTCCTTTTGATTTGTATGATTGTTGTTGTTGGCTATAAACGTGTTGATTGTCGTCGTTTTCCATGGATGTATTCTTGCTATTTTCAACTGGTACGCATCTAATTTTTTTTATTAAGATAAACTATTAAGATTCTTTGTTTCTATTTTATTAACAAATATCGCGATATTTTCACACCTGTAACCACCGATCTCGTTAACGCAACGTTCGTCGTGTTTGCAAAAGTGTAATTGTTCTCTGCATTCATCGACATCGATACACGTCGTCGTCATTTCGGAGTCATTTGCTGGTTTGTACCCTTGGAAACAATTCGGTGGCACGTTCCAGTCATGGGCAAAATCCTTCGTGAGATTCTTCTCGAACGGCGGAGGCGAAAATAGATTCTTCAATAAAGTAGATTTCACACATTCATATGCACCCTCTGTATTAACGCACTTCGTGCTGGGATCGGGACAAAGATTGTTCGACTCGATGCACTCATCTATATCTAGAATAAAAGAAAATCAAGAGGTATGTAATCGCAAATTGTCATATTTATTTTTAAAGAGATTCATTTTATTTTTAAGAAGAGAAAAAAAGCATGAAACAAAAAATTTTGTATTATCATAAGTAAATGCAAGTTTAGATTTTTAAAATGAAATTAATTTAACAATTATATAATTTTTATCGTTGATTAATCCCATTTTAATCATCAAAAGCACATTCGCGTTTAAAAAGTTAATTCATTACTCACATGCGAAAAGAAGATACGAGGATATGACAGAGTTGCATGCGGAATGAGATCATCGTGGATGCGAATCAAATTCAATCAGACTCACTTTCAAGTTAATCGAACAATACTGTGTTCACGAGTTCGATCGATCTTTTACAACGTCGATGAAGAAAAATGCGGATCGCGAGATGCGCTTACATGCCTGCCTAATAGGAGGAGGAAGTTAAACTCGAAAGTTTACTTTGTCAAAAAATAATGATAGTGTTGCATACATACATGCAAAGAGAATTCACTGAACATCATCGATAGAAAATGAAACGCTTACCGACACAAGTACCCAAGCCGATACTGTACGTGAATCCTTTCTCGCACTTCATGTCGCATTCGTAAGCACCCTCGGTGTTTCGACATTGTTCAACATCTGTCAGACAGCTGTGAATAGCTTCCGCGCACTCGTCCACATCTAATTAACAAGATAAGTGAGAATGGAGATACGAGAGAAAATTCCGCGAAAAATTATTAATATTAATCCATGAATTAAAATTCAGTAGCCGATGATAATTTACGCGATATTACCTTTGCATTGTTGCAACGATTTATCAAACTTAAATCCCGCAGGGCAAGATTTCACTCCGGTCATTTCCAGACACGTATAACTACCCTGCGTATTGACGCAAAACGGCTTATCAGCGGTACAAGCGTTCAATAAGATGGTGCACTCATCGATATCTGAAAAAAAAATGATGAAAATAGTGTGTATAATGTTATATCGATTGTTTGTTTATCGATTTGTGATTTGCGCGATAGATTTATCGAAGTAAGAGACGCGTTTTTATTATACCTACCTACGCATACACCTGTACGTATCTCCCATTGATAGCCCGGAGGACAAGATTCATAGGGTGCATCTTTGGCGGATGTAACTGTGATGCAGACGTACGATCCTATGGTGTTTTGGCATCTATCACCGGGACAGACGTCGCGCTTCAAACACTCGTCCACGTCTGATGAATGGATCGATGTCGATCGAGAGTTAGGGTCACATGCGAATGCACAGTTGCGGAAACAAGTACATTGCAGCACGATTGAGGTAGGACAATTAATCTCATCGAATAAAAAAATCGAAAGAGAGAGATATACATAGATTCCCTCAATCGCAATTCGCATAAGCAAGATACAAGACAGAGATAACAGCTGCTCCAGCAAAATATAGCGATACAGAATCGACGCATGTAAAATATAAAACATTGACGAATCCGACGTTAACATTGCATTGACATTAGGCAAAGAGACACATTTTTATAATTATTTACGCTATAAAATAATGAATTTTGAACGTTTATACGTCACTTGTTCTTACCTGTATCTGAAATTATACTTTTTTAAATTGTAAACGTACCGTCGCACACCTGATTAGTGGAATTATAACGATAACCCGATGGACACAACGGCGACAATTCGTTATCCTCTTCGTCTACATTTGGTTTCTTATTATCCTTAGATTTGGACTTTGGAATACACGAACGTCCGTCACCGGCCAAATCATATCCTGGATTACAACTGCATATAACAGCCATCCCATTGTCAGTGCATCGTTGTTCACAAGGATGAGTCGATTTGCATCTCAAAGCAAAATTTTCATCATTAATATTTTTATTATTAATATTAATAGAGACTAAGATATCATAAAATTGATTTTTAATATTTTGTAAAGATTGCGGTACTATTAATTAATTAGAATAATAATCTTTTACAATGATACTTGATGGATAGCATCATATATTTTATTTACTTTATAATAAAAAAAATATATATTAAGGATCTATATTATTTTCGCATACCTGTCAGTCGGCAGATCTTGCTTGCAGGTCTTTCCGTCCTCCAACAAAGTGAAGCCGTCGCGGCATTTGCAATAATACGAGCCAGGCGTCGGTACACAAATGTCAGAGCAGAGCATGCCTTTCATGAGTCGACAGATATCATCCAACTCTGTGAAAAAATCAGAACGCGCGATTTAAAGTCGCGCTTGCGGAGAAAAAGTTACGACTGCACTGAACAATATTCCTTTTTACATGCTTCATAAAACATGCGCGATTTGACATTTATTTATAAAATAAATATTTGTCAATTATTTATTATTTCAAGTATTGTGAGTAATCGAATTTTTATTTTATGAAGACTATATAAGGAGATATTCTACAAATGAATTAAGATAGAAGAAAAGAGTAGGATGAACATTTTTTTTGTACAAATTACATACCTGGAGTTGGTACTGAATACGGTGTGGATTCCGATGCTGTAGAAGATGGCTGGTCCGACAGTGAGGATAAGGATGATGTGGGTGAAGAAGATGAAGACGACGATAATGGCGATGTTGAATACGGCGACGATGACGATGATGACGATGTCGAATACGGCGACGATGGCGACGATGGCGACGATGACGATGATGGCGATGATGACGATGACGATGGCGACGACGGTGAATACGACGATGGTGGCGACGATGATGATGATGAGAAATCCACATCAGTTTCGGTGCTTCCGCTCGATGATTCGCTCGTAAGATCAGTCGTCGAGCTCGGCGACACTTCGTGGCAACACTCCAAGAACGCGGGATCCCATGGTATACCGAATGAAAAACTCTTGAAGGAGCATCCTTGACCCATAGATCCCGTGAGGATACCTGATATTTCGATAGGACACTCGTCAAAAATAATCCACGCGAGTGATTTATCCGTCGAGGATGAAAGTTCATTAAATTTTCCGACATATGTACATGAAAACTACAGATTGAGTAAAAAAAAAATCACCTAGCTTGCAACCCTCACAACAGTCGCGATGATGATCACCACGGCCGGATGTCCTCGACTTGGTGCTCGTGCTTGTTACGCACGCGAGACCTTGACGCGCGTCGGCTTTTCCCCTCTCGCATTCCAGCTCGTGGTAGGCTCGAATGCAACAGATGTCTACGGCTTCCAGGCAGAGACCCTGCTCTACCCTCGGCACTCCGGCCACAGGTCCGGTAAACCTTTCGCATCTAAGGCCCTCCTGGGCCCATGAAGTGCCCAGATCGCAACATTTCTTGAACTGAGCTTCCATTCTTCCCTCGACAACCGCCGCTATTTCGAGCGATAAAGAATAAGCGAGGCGCGTGTAAATTTGCTCGTGGAGGACAAGAATAGTATGCCATTGAGAGAATTTAATTCTAATTTAGTATATTTCTACAGGAATTAATTTAATTGAAATTTATCGAGAGATTATTATATCGAGTCTCATAAAAATTAAATTAAATCGACGAAGAAATACATGACAGTAAGATTTTTTTTAAACAACGATTGCTTTATCTTTACATGTAAATTAATTCTAGAAGAATCGACGTAGCAAACTAGGTCAAATGTTCTATTTGGCTTTTGTCAAGCTTATCATTCTCTCGATCCTTTAGTCATCTTTCTGATATAAAAAAGTATCTTTTATTTGTATGTTATTTCTATATAAAAATTCAAATATGAAGAACTTAATGTTTTCTTATAAATATATATAGTGCTCTTTTACAATAATTCTATCATGAAGAATAAAAAAACTTATTACTCTATTGATATCTACCTAAGAAAACTAGCATAGAAAAAAATATGCTTTGCACATTTTATTATGAAGTGTATAAGAAAACTTATGATTATTGATATCTAAGAAAACTAGCATGGAAAAAACATGCTTTGCACATTCTATCATAAAGTGTATAAGGAAACTTGACTCTATTGATATCTATCTAAGAAAACTAGGAAAAAACATGCTTTGCATATTGATAACAGCGACGAAATCTCGTTTCTCGGAGAAACGGCATGCAACATTTTCTCGCTGACAGATGCGAATCATGTATTTTATCTTGCAAGATATATCAATTTAACACGCAAACAGTTTCTATGAAGAACTTAAAGAGCTTCTTCAATATATGCTTTCAATTGTCCTTCAATATGTCTAATCTATCATATAATGTGGAAATTAATTTATATCAATCGACGAAAGTTACGTACATCACCATGAGCGTCGCGCGTATTCTTTTTGATATTATATAGCCACAAACTGCTAGGAGTTTGAACTTAACACTGAATTTTACGATATCGTAGACATATGACATTTAAATGTCATATGTATAAATGCATAAATTTGAATTTTTTATAAGGAAGAAAATTAAAATTATATATAAAGTCGCCAGAAGAGTAATATTCTTTTAATTTAGATTTGTATGTGTGTACCCATGTTAATCTCTCTTAAATGTATAAACAAATATATATAACTAATCTTTAATCAATATTTAAGCAAAAAACTTTAAATATACTATAATGTTATCTATATCTTTTTATGATTATATATTCGCGATTAAATTTTACTCTTGGAATTGCCTCGTAGTTTTGAAATATCGAATGCGATTCATGTAGCATTCTGCGTCCACAAATGAACCTAGATCAATGGAGAAGTAACTAATAGGATGATTTGCTTAACGCCTGTGTATACATTAAGCGCCGTCGCGACGCAATGAAATTTAGTTGATCGCAAATATCAGCAATAATTCGATGACTATAGAAAAGACGATACAAAATTTAATAGTTTTTTAAACTTAAGTTTTTTAAAAAACTTGCTCTACGAATATTTTAATTTATATTTTAGCGGAATTTTATTTGAAAAATTAAACTTTATTTTTGATATTTATCGAGATTATAATATTATAGTATCTATATATGTAGAAAATTTTAATCATCTCTATATCAAAAATGAGAAATATTACAAAAGTCAAAATTAACTTAAAAGAAATTGCATTTTTTTAATATTTCGCGATTATCTTCACGAAAATCGGTCAAATTTCTTTGTAATAATTTTCAATAATTTTCCAGGCGAACTTTTGCGGGAATTGAATCGTTATCCGATTAACAATACCTTTGTGCAGGATCAGTTGCTCCAGGTGGACCACCAAGAGAAGCACGATAAAGGATGCACCAAGATTGACATATCCTGCCATCTTCGCTCATTGATTTTCGCTCGATTATTCGCGCGAATTTTTCGCGTCGATCAAACACCACAATTTGATATTTCTTTTTGCCAAAAGACCGTTAATTGGTATGACCTCTTCTTTCTTTCGTGCCGAAACTTCTTCGAGAAAAACGTGTGAGCAGTCGCTCTCGACAAAAGTTTCACCCAGATGCGTCTCGAACGAGCGCTCAGCTTGCATTAAAGCATTTGGTTCGCCGACTCTTTGGTTTTGTCATCTGCACCTTTGTACATCTCCCTCGCAGGTCGGGGCCTCTCTTTCTACTCTTCATCTTCATTCTCCCTCCTTCGTCTACAGTGTCGTTGCGTAGTAAGACGAGGTCCGAGGAAGATTCTCGTCTTTCTCTCTTTCTTTCTTTCCTTCTGTTTCTCTATCTCGTTAGATACAAACACATACGTGATATATTTACAGTATACGGATTCCATGTATGTTAACTAATAGCGTGACTCGAACATAAACATAGACAAGCTCGATCATTTTCGAGAGTTTTGTTACATTGTACTTAATAATTAAAAAAATTTCCTACCTACAACTTTATTAAAGACAAGTATATTTTAAATATAATTTGTTAAAAGTACACAATATACATAGTACGTGGCGATCAATTTATTTCAAAATACTTTTATCGCAGTTTGATCTTTCACGAGAACGAATAAGTACAAAGTTTTAAATATACATACATCTTATATATAACAGACTCGCGAATATGAGGCGGCCCCACCACCTCTTTTGGATCAACATCGTCGTCCTCATGGTTTCTTCCGCAGCTCTTTTGCTCTTCTCCATTGGCCGCGGCACAATGGACCTTTTTTGCCAAAGAGCTTCCTCAACAGTGGCCTCCTTGTCGTGCGAATTTTCAAAGCCACCAGACACCTCTAAAGGGAAATTTATAATTTGCATGTATAAACTATTATTTATAAATAATATTATGTATATTTATACTATTAACCCCGAAGAATCGTATATAAGCTTTCGCTCTTAACTTAAATAATTTTATTATTAAATTTTAGCATGTACACTTTATCGCGGGAGAAATTATTAGGAGAAAAACAGTACTGTGGTACGTGATGACTCTACTCTAGATTAATAATATTGTTACAAAAGTATCGATTTATGAACTTGTAGTAATTGCTTTTTTTGTAGTATAATCGCCTCAATTTATACACTTATAGATCCTTATTCAGGGCGCAGAGCATCACTCGCATCGAGGCAATGTTATTGATGTTAACCGTGACACGCGGAACACCCTGGCTGAGTGTCGTGCATTGTAAAAAAATCTCGTGTTTCATCGCCAGAAGCACACGCGTCGTCCTCGAAGTTTGCCGTTAGCGTCTTATTACAAAGCCGCGTCTTCGAACCTGAAGTGGCACTTTTTTGTCGTAATGACGAGGACCGAGCATGTGCTTGGTCTGCTTGTAATAGAACGCCAGGCAAACGAAGACGGCGTATGATGATGCGTGTCGACATAAAAAGCGCACAATTTGACAATTCACGAGGGGAAAAAAAGGGCGGATGGTTAACGCGCCTCGTAGGGGTTTCGGAGCAAAGTTTATTTGATCGACCGCTTCCTGTTCCGCGTTTCCGAGCGCCGACAGTTTTGTGGTCGCAGCTCCCACGCCATCGAATGAAGAATATCGAAAAAAAAACCCAATGAATTACAGACTCTTAAGTCTTTAATAAAAATTAAGATACTATAATTATCGGAAAAAGCTTGAAATTCGATTCCAAGATTGCCGGGCTTTTTGTAATTACTGCGGCAATATAACTAAATATTGTTCGCAACATGAAATATATTTCGCACGCGTACTCTTTTATATCTATATTATATTTATACTATATTTATACTACTAATGGACGATATTAAAACTCGTTTGTATCTCAAACTGGCAACTTTATTCGGTTGATTTGTTGCACGATTATGTAATACACACTAGCACGTCCGTCTGACATGAAGGAGGTTTACATTCGTGCCCTCGCGTCTCATCCTCACTTATACATTTATCCTTCGTGTTAGACAAAAGAATCATTTTCGTATGTTGAAACAGTTCCCGGGATAGTATTTCCGCGTGTGAAAGAAAATGTGCGATAGAAAGAAATGTATTGTAATGCACCGATCCCTGAAAGGAGCTAGTCTTTTTCACATAAGATACAACCAATCGAATTAATAGTATATATAATCAGTAGATATAATATATAAACATACAAGAGGATCCAATGGTAAAATACGAATCTTATATTGGTCTTATTATTTCTATATAATTTTGACAATATTTCCTTCTTTTCACACATGTGTTAGCGAGTAACACGTATTAATCTAATAAATACTGACAGAATATTCGATATTCGTATTCGAAGAATGAGAAACAACGCGTATTCTTAATTAAAAAATATCGCTGTTGTACTTTGCTCTAAAATTAGACAATTATAGCTTATCTTATCAAATTGAGACTACCAACGCTTTCTATTCGAGACGTAGCAATTACTTGTTTCTCCCTAGGCTTCAAAAAATGCAAGATGATGAATGAGATTCGCGAGTTTAATTTGTTGGTTTAATTGATATAGGTGTGATGGTAGCCGACAAACTTGCATCGATTACGTTTTCTTCCCTATTGTAACGCCGATTATAGGAGATGTAAAGAGAACATCGCTGCAACTTTATACGCTTCGACCTTATATCTCTGTCATACATACGATAATCTCATAGAGTGAAATCACCATTAGAAGTACATAATGTATCAAATGTGAGAAATGTCCACGAAATACACTTATTTTACGTGACAATGAGTAAATCGTGACACGAAGTGCGGAAGAACGTGAACGAGGTGAAATAGGATCAAAGCCTTTTTGAGCGTGACAAATATGTCATTGTGCCTATCACTTGTTAATAATTAAATCGCTTATTAAAATTAAACAAATATTTTTACATTATATATATAATAAAATTGTTGAAATAATTATATAATTCGACAAAAAATTCATGCTCAGAATGGGGTTTGACATAAAGTACATTTTCTCATTAATGCACAATAAAATAAATGATTTTACATACATTGCAATCTTTCATCAAGAATTATACTTGAAATTAAACATAATGCAGCAATTTTTATTACTAAAGTGATTATAATCAGTTTGTAAAAGAGTGCTGCATATTTGGATTAAAATAACAAATAACGAAATAATTCTATATATTATATAGGCTGAATAATAAAAATTTGATAGTAACACATATGAATGTACAAGTTCTATGTATTTTCGTTTATTGGAGACAACATTGTAATGTGATATTATCAAGACCATACACTATGTAATAGCATAGTGTAAATTTTTACTTTGTAACTTATAAACTTTGATACAGAGATTTCACTATATACATTATTAAAATATAAAATTATGTAAATGTCAGATAAAATAAAAATGAGATAAAACTTGTAATAGTATGCAAGAGTGATATAAACGGATTATAAATTGCTAACAATCGTGAATTACCCATAAAATATTACAACACTGTCATTTGTAGAATAATAAATTTGCAACAATGATTTTGTAAAATATAAATTAATTGGATCGTAGCAAAAGATAAAATTTTTATTCCATTATTTGTTTTATTTAAAAATAATAAGACGATAAATGGTGTAAAAATTTGAGTACTTTATGTGCAGAAGATACAATTGTCACTCTCAAAAATTCTATTTACGACACCTCGCTCTGGAAGTCATATCTAAAGAATAATTTTCACGAAAAAGCAATTAAATGGAACTCCCCACCTAGTGTCTCGTTCTACTTTATCCTAACTTATCGGTGAATCCGCAATATTAAGAACCAGGCGGATTTTCCTGTCATATTTTTTTTTTTTAAGAGAACGACGACTAGGCCATATGAATATAACTGAGGAAGAATTTGTTACGTTCTGATTAGATTTAATGCAAGAGTGGAACCTATCTAATTTAATCCAGACCCTTTCCTTTCAAACCACTTTCAATATATCTTAACAAATGTTGTATTTTTATACATAGGTTCTCAATCGAAAGGGTCTAGATCCCCTAAATATTCTCTGCCATCCTATTTTCATATATATATATATATGTATTTATAAAAAAAGAAATGTGTCCTGAGATTTATTCATATGGCATATTTTCAGTCCGATAAACTTTCTCTGCTCTCAATTGATTCGGTGCACACAATTTCATTATTTTTTTTCTTTTCACTGTGAAATATGAAGTAAGAAGTCTGATTCGGACTCTATTCAGGTTCTTCGCCCTCTGTAACACAATTAAATCGGCTCTATAAAATACTAAACATACTATATAGTAATGTACTATGTGTGATAATATCCAAATTTTTTACCTTCACGATCTACTTCATCATCTACCAATAAATCATCCTCTTCATTTACACCATCATCTTCATCATTCACAGCCTCCTCCTCATCATCATCCTCATCAACGTCATCTTCGACTACTACTATACTATCATCTCCTTCTTCTCCTTCGCCTCCTTCATCACCATCATCCGCGCCATCTTCCTCTTCCTCCTCTTCTTCGCTTTCACATTCTTCGCCATCACCTTCGATACCATTCTCGACATCTATATCTGGAGCCAGGTAATACTGAAATCCATGAAATCACGATAAATAATATCGAAAACAATTTTTCAAGTCAATGTAAATATGCTCTATGAATAAATCATCTACATACACAAACATAAATAATATGATTAAAGTAAAAAATGTTTACCTGCAATGGATTAGGCCACATATCATCTTTAATTAATTCAGCTATCTCATCTGAACTTGGATCTCCATGATCCGTGAACCAATCAAAAAATGATCTGTGTTTGAGTGGCCTTTTGCGTCCTTTCAATGGTGCTTTGGTTTTTGCTCTCTTTGTTAAGTCCGCACCCTCTTTCCAACGAATGAGTGTACTTTGAGATGCTGGATCTCCTGCAAAATAGCAGGAGATTCATCGCAACTATGATACTCGATTAAACTGTAAGTTCTGTCACATTTTTTCCAAGTCACTGCATACTTATAATCTTTATACAATGATAAATTAATGGTAGAAAATTGACAAGAAATGGGCTCACCAGAAGATCCTAGGTGAAATTCCTTAGTTAAAACATTATTTTCAAAATATGGATTCTCATCAAAATAAAAATTAATTCTATAGCCAGATTTGATATCTTCAAACTCTTCAACTTCTAATTTGTTTAGGAATCTCAGTGCATCTTCCTCGTCTTCTTCCAGTATTTCTGCTATTTCTTTGTTGTTTACAAACTAAACTTGTTGTAAGGAAGAATATATTATCGAATCAATTTAATATACCTAATAATTATTAAGAAAATGCTGCCTTATTATTCTTGATACATTTGATTTATGCAATCTACTTTAGAAAAATCAACAATACATGTGCGGATTTGTACGCCTGGCGTTACTAATTAATACGATATCGAAAAATTGTACCGTGATGTATCGTCGCATGTTATCGCGACGACAAAACACGCATTGTAAATTATAAATCGATAGATGAGTAGTGGTAATCCGATAATTGATGTAAACGCATATTTGATTATAAAACGCATAATCGCTATACGGTTATACACGCTTATGCACGTATATAAGTAGGCAAGATGGCGGCGATTGCCGGCGGACGCCGGCACCGTCGAGGGAAACGTCAAAACGACTTCTCGGTCTCGTCGGACTCACGGACGCGTCGTCTGAAAAGGATACAGCGGTGACCCAAAAGTTGGGTATCCTCTTGATGATGTCGTTACGCTTCTGGAAGTAGGGCTTGCGCAGCTTGTTATATTTCTTCTCGACTTCGAGGATCTCGTCGCTGGCTTTCTCGTTCAGGCCATCGATTTGATTCTGACAGCCGTCGATCTCCTCGAGGGTCTTCTGTATCTCGATGTCGTAATCGCGCGCATCCCCCTCGCCCGAGCCAGGATCCTCCAACTCTTTGGCCTTCTTATTCGGCGACGACATGGTCGTTGGACGCGCGCTCTTGTCACCACTACACACGCCGCACTCTGTTTATTTCCCGAATACGTTCGCTCTCGTCACGATGCCGAGTGCGCGGCGCGCAAGTGACTGACGGTCACGAGTCGCGTATCGTTATCTAGATGGGAAACTCGCTGCTCTCGCCCATTCTCACCGCGTAAAGCCCGTATCGCAAGTCGATAGAAAATTTATTAATCTTTCGAATTAACGCTTTGTCGTTTCTTTCGAGATCTTGTGTATATATATGTAAAATTAGAGTGCCATAAAAAATTTGTAGAGGAAAAAAAACATTTCGCATATGAGTGAATTTTACTTTACATTGAGTTTGAATAACGATCTTATTTATTTATCTTGTGTCTTTGATTACATCCTTCACGAATAACTTTCGAGAAATTTTGTGAAAAACATGTCATATAACTGCAACGTGTAGTAAAATATATCGAATGGCCCATTTTTACAATTTTAATTAAATATCTTAAAATTATGCTACGATGACAGAATTTTAAAGCGAGAATCGCATTTAGCGTAAAATGAAAGAATTATATAGAACATGATTGTTCGTTAGCTCATGTTTGTTGAATCGTTTTATCGAAAGTCGCGTGTTTTTTGTTATTTTCCAAAGTGCACTCGTGTACAAATGAATTTTACAAGATACGTACGAGATGGAATTTCAAACACAGACTGCGACGGGTTCGGCGTTTGATCTTGTCGCAGGCTCCGATCCTCGCTTGGCGAGCTGAAACGTGTCCGTGGTAGCAATCGAAAAGTTTGGCGGAAAAGTACGTTCTCGGAGATCGAAGATTCCGGCGGATAAAAATGTCTCGCGTACCGCGATAGAAGCGTCGCGTCTACTGGCGCGGCCCCCACTCGGCGACGTCGGCTCGGACGAATGACGATCGGCGCGCGTCGTTGCCGGCAAGCGCGTCCGCCAATCCGCGACGGCGTAGTATCGTCGCGTCCGGGATGTCGCTCACGGAACCAAGATGGCATCTGAGGACGGTGCGGGTATCGTGTCAAACGTAGGATGCGATGTAAATAATACGAGTGACCGAGCGACGGACCCAGGTGGAAGCGAGGCAACGGACGGGACGACGCCCGGAACGACGTGGCAACGCGTCGTCGTCGAGAGGACGGCCGGTCGCGCGAGCGATCCCGCGCCTAATTCGCCCGGGACGCCCACGGGTTTCCCTGCAGCGTCACCACCGTTTCACGCGAACACGGAAGGGCACGCATTACAGAGGGACTCGGGCTCGGCGAGCTCGTCCGGTGTGGGTGATGTGGGTGAACGGGTCGCGAACGATAACGAGACGCCCAGCCAAAAGAGCAGCATGTCTCATCCGGGGACCGACCCGGACCGCACCGTTCGTCTTCCGGAAGAAACAGACGGTAATTAGCATTCCGTGACGTTTGTTGTTGTTCGTGTCATTCGTTGCGTCAAGTTCTTGGAAATTATTTCTCGAATGGACAGCAGTAGTATCTTCGTGTCGTTTGTGCATGCATGCTCGAATGCATTTATTCGAGAGTTACCTTGCAGTTTACCACAAACATACTTTTACTTTACGAACATACTTTTATCAATCCAGGGTACGTTCATTAAGGATATAATAATTGTCAAAATAAATTTGTTAAATTTGGAAACCTATCTACAATTACCTAAAAATTATCTCTGAATAATATATATGTGTATATTTGCAAAACTTGTGGTTTTATATTTTATTTTAAATATTCAATTTAAATTCATAAATGATCTAAATAACGAGATATTTTATAATAGATGTATTAGTATTAATATATAAGAGATTGAATTCCATTCTAAATAGAGTTCTAAATAAAGTTACTATAAGAGCGAACTAATTATAGCTCCACTTTCGTAATATTAACTGTTTGTCACAATGTATACTATACATTTGCTTTTTCTTATATTTATTTTAAAATAAAATGTCATTCAAAAATATTGTTCATTTATGCAATTAATTAAGAAACAATAATTAAATTTTATTTTATTCCTGAAAAGAAAATATCTTTTTATAAAAAAGCGAAAAAGAAGATATATGTTTTAAAATATGCGCATGAATTCTTTTTCTTTATGACATAATAAATGTAAAACTAAAGTAATATATAATTAGCAAGTTTCACTTGTATATTTTTATTAAATAGAATGATATATATTTGATGCAGGGAATCCAGATCATTGCAACAATGATGTAGTAGTAAAAGCTGCCAGAGAACCGATTCAGCATATTATACATGTAGGTATAAATAAATATATAGGTACTAATACATATGCCATTTGTATAAAATATATTTTAAATATGTTCCTATATTAAATTAGTGTATATTTTTCTACATCCCTATGTTATGACATTTTCTGCACATTGATAAATAATTTCTATATTTTTTGCATTATACATTATCACAAAAATTGCAATATTATCATCTACTTATATTATTTTCTACTTAGGCCGATTCTGCATGTAACAACGACGTCATGTTATCTGGAAACATGCATACATTATCTACAAAGGTAAAATTAGAAGGCTGCATAAATTTCTCCAATAACACACCACAACTTGGAGAAAGCCCACAGAGTAATGGTGAAGTGATCAGCAGCCCCAGAAGTCCTGATTATCCTCCAAGAGTTTCTGTCAGCCCGCATCCTCATAGTCCAGACACGACGTTCTCTATTAGCATGATGTCGGCGAATTCTACAGTCATGGATACAGCAAAATATAATGAAGAAAGTACTAACAATGTGGCTATGTGTACAGACGAAACGATCGAATATCCGTTTTGCCCATCACCGTCGAGAAAGCTTGAAGATTCACAAGTTGACATCACGAAAACGGTATCGAGTAAACAGCGGGATACCGTTGATGAAAAATACATCACAGATAGAGAATTAAAAATAGAATCTATTGAGATTAAGAAGGAACCAACAGACTCACTACGAGAACTTGAAAAAGTTAAATCTGAACAGTTAGAGGATAGTTTCTCAATTACTGTAACAGATAGAATGGCTGTTGCAACAGCAGCATCTCAAGAGAAATCCACAGATACCACTGTCAATTCATCTTCCAGTTCACATTCAAAAACCTACTCATCTTCGAGAGAGAAACGTTCGAAAGAAGATAGACGACACTGCTCACGATGTCAAAAACGCAAAGGGATAAAAAGAGCGAGTATTGGTGTACAGTGCAAACGGGATCGTCATGTAATATGTGGTAAACCTTCCCTTTCCTTCTCTAAATCTACTAATGAGAACCTGAGGTTAAATCTACAAACGAAAAACTACAAGATGCTTAATAATCCTCTGATGAAAAGTGAATTACTGGAAGGCCTAAAGTACAAGAAATATATTCACATAGAAACTTATCCCAATGGCGGTGCAACAGTAGTCCATATGTATCAAGATGAAATTGATAGTTTATCGCGCGAACAAATGGATGAATTGGCGCACGAATACTTCAAGGTATAAATGCAAGTCAATGTTTTACAGTAAAATAAGAAAAAAATTTGACATGTTTTGCTTATTTACAATTTTGTGTTATAGTGGATGACTACAATGGATGAAATCTTTTTACATTTTTCTTTTAGGTGGTTTTCGGGGAAGACGAAAATGGTAATGCTCATCATGTTATGGGCATAGTACATAATGCAGCTGCATATCTACCCGATCTTTTGGATTATATGGCGAATAATTATCCCACATTAACTGTAAAGAATGGAGTATTAGGTAGGAGCAGTGATATAGAAACTACTACAATGGCTCAATACAAAGAGCAAGTCTGTAAAGCTTATAGCAATGGTACCATTAGATATGGACCATTGCACCAAATAAGTCTCGTGGGCACTGTTCACGAGGAGGTCGGCGGATATTTTCCGGATCTACTGCAAAAATTGGAAGAAAATCCGTTTTTAAAAATGGTAAATTACAATACACACATATTTGCAAAGACACACATTAATAAATATATATATATTTGTTAATCTGTATTATAGACGATACCTTGGGGACCCTTGTCCGTCGTAAAGATGGATACACCACAAGAATCGAACGATGGCCCTATCTTATGGATTCGACCAGGTGAACAATTGGTACCAACGGCCGACATAAACAAGAGCCCGTACAAACGACGCAGGACGGGTATCAACGAACTAAGAAATCTGCAATATCTTCCGCGGCTGAGCGAAGCACGGGAGTACATGTTCGAAGATCGTACGAAAGCACATGCCGATCATGTTGGCCATGGTTTGGACAGGATGACAACGGCGGCAGTCGGCGTGTTAAAGGCTATCCATGGTGGCCAGACATCCGAATATAATAGGATCACGAAGGACGTTGTGGCTTTTTATGCCGGCGATTTTACTGAACTCGTGGAAAAGCTGCAGTTAGATTTACACGAGCCGCCGATATCGCAGTGCGTGCAGTGGGTAGAGGATGCAAAGCTGAATCAATTACGCAGGCAGGGTATTCGTTATGCCAAGATAAATCTTTACGATAATGATATATATTTTCTACCGCGCAATATCATTCATCAATTCAGGACAGTCTCGGCCGTTTCGAGCATCGCTTGGCATGTCAGATTGAAACAGTATTACCCAGAATCGCAGCATAGTTCAAGCATTAGGCACAACCGTGTGATAAATGAGTCTGCTCATCGCATCAAGGAGAAGAAGCCTCTGGAAGCTGTTAGCATAGGCGACGAACAAAAGGAGAACACGAATCGCCAGCGTTTGGAGCATAAACTGTCGATCGATCCTTTGGAGAAGGCAAAAGAGAGGGCGGCCGAATATCAGGGTAATTTGAAGAAATCCGATCAACATGGGAAACATCGCAAGAGTCGACATCACTCCAAACACTCGTCACTTAAACAAAAGAATAAAGAAGATGATAACGACAATGCAACATCGGATCCGTTCAGCAGCACTAAGTCATCTAAGAGCGAAACCAATGAGCAGAAACAGAATAGTGACAAGAGGGACGAAAAGAGATCAGAGAAAAAGCATAAAGATCGTCGTCGCAGTAGCGATAAATCTAGCAGTCACCACACGCACAGCAGTAACAGCAGTTCTGATAATTGTCACCCTTGTAAGAAGAAAAAATATGAGAGCAGTAGTCACAAGCTAGATCATCGTTGCAGTCACCATGAAAGATCCAGCAGTAAGAGCATATCAAGTAAAGAAACTATTTCTAGTGAAACGAGAACAGTTTCGAAATTCGATAGCTCGTCTTCCTTGAAGGATGCTAAGAAACGATTGAGTGGATTATCTCCGTTAGAGGATGCCTCTGGAACTGGAGAACCAACCGTTATCGAGGAGGAGATACTAAAGCAACGACAGATTCTTGCCAAAACGTATGCCACTGAAGTGGTAGATAGAGCGTTGGAAATAGCCATCTACAAGTCAAAGACCGATGTTAATGAGGTTTGTCAATCGCTGCGTGCTGAAGTTTCGGAGGCAGCGAAAGAAGTATTAGAAAAGATTCATAAAGAGAGCTTTGAGATCGTCAAACAATGGTCCAAAGACTTGGAAGATGTTACAAAACTAGAAAGATACTGTCATCTGTTAGAAATGGAGACTGTATTGGCGTTTAAATCGAAAATGGAATGCGCAACGGAGAACGCTGTTAAGGCGCTGATCGAGATGGCGGAGGACGAAGCGAAGGAAAGAGCGAAAAATGAGAAAGTCGTCGACTTTGCGACCGCTGGTGACAACACGTGTGACGAAAATTCAACGAAAAAGACAACAACGACGACAGCAATGACGACGACGACGACGACGACTACTAGTATCTCCTCGTATCCTTGCATTATGACATTCACGTCTCCGTCTATCGAAAACGAAAGACACAGTAACGGTAGGAATGGCAGTAGTGATGAAAATTCACCGAAATCGTCCGAGTCGCAGGCGCACTCGAAATCAAAATGCAAGTGCAGAGACGAAAAAGATTACAGGGAACGAAGACACAAGAAGAAAAGAGATCACGAGAGGCGGGAGCGAAAGCACGATCGACATCACCATCGAAGTCCCCAGATAAAATCCGACTCTAAAACATGCGACGATGCTGGCAAGGATGATGCTGCAACCGTCCCCGAGCTGTCGCACAATTATCCAGTCGCCGGAAAATCCGAACGATCGAGCTCAAAGGATGACGAGAAGAAATCACAAGAGAAGAGGAGAAAATGCCATTGTAGCCATCATTGTAGTCACAGACACGGGGAGAAGACGTCGTCTGGCAGCAGTAACATCAGCAAAGACAGAGTCGAGTCATTCCCACTTGTGACGTTGCATCATTCCCATTCTTCGAGCTCAAAACACAAGAGGAAGTCCAGCTCGTCCATCGAGCATAAAGAACCGAAGAAAATGTATGTAGTAGAAAAGTATTCGACCGCGCAAACCGCCGAGTCGAGCACGGTGGTAAACGTGACGACGGTGACAGCGAGCGCGATCACGACGACGATTACGACGACGACGACAGACTTGCCGGAAAACACTGTTGTGTCAAATACGTGAAAAGGTTACTACAATTATTCTCGACGATTATAGTACAATCCGCTCGTTAGGAGCGCGAATCTTGCACGCGGCGGAACGGAATCGATGTTTCGAATCGACTGCCAGTGCGAAGCCTAAACGAATTCTCACCCGGTGCGGCTAAATGTGCGAGCTTTGCAATTGGAGCGAGAGACGAGAGAGAGAGAAAGAGAAAGAGACGAGAAACAGAGAAGAAACTATTATATCAGGTATATCACGGGAACCGTACTTTTACCAAAGTAAAGATCGCCGTGTTTCAATCCAAAGACGAGATAAGACCTTTACCGATTGAGAGAATTTGCTACTTTCCTCCTTTTTCCCGCGATTATACATGCATATATATATATATATATATGCATACACTCGTGCATTTAAACACACACAGACACATACAGACATATACATCGCCTTAGTCTCAAACGAGAGAAGTTTACGAAAAAGTAGTTATTCTTTGAAAAGTACACGTATACACTTACATATATACACGTACATGTACACATACACGCATTCTCTGATGCAGGATTGCAAAAATTATTTTGTTACGAGAAAACTCTGGACGTTCCATATACACATACCACCCGCTCTGAGAGAATTAAAGATAAAAGATATTTATAAAATATATGAGACGACCAAACGCGCGAGAGGTGTACAAAAGGAAGATTTGTATAGAATCGCGATCGCGAAGATTAATCTCGATTAATCGCGATGGAGATATATAGGGGATTTGTATATAAATTAAAATATTATTTTCTTTTCAGAGAATCGTATCTCATCCCACACGAGACTCGCTTAATTTATTTATGTGCGTTCTATGCGTGAATTATTTATGATTTTTCATTGGCCATCCTGCGATAATATATGAAACTTGGTCCACATACGAAAGATTTATCGCGATTTCTCAATCGACGCGGCCGTTTTGCAATTCTTAATAGCGCAATTCTAGTGCTATAATCGAATATTTATATCTTAGATACGTAGGATATCATAAGGGGGATGTGGAAATAGGATATCTTTTGTGTGTGTGTGCGTGTGCGCGCGTATGTGTGTGTATAATGTTTGTGCGTGACGATAAATGTGACAATTAAGGTACTGATCGTAAGATAAGGAAGACACTTCTACACATGGTTTTATGTTTGATATACGAAACCGTCGCGATGAGTCAAAGTAACTTGACGATATCCTTTATATTATCTCTCAAGAGTTTATCTTAACGAATAATAGTTACGTATTCTATACATTAAGGATACTTTAACTCTCTCGCGTTTAGAGTTGCTAGGCGCTACTTAGGTATCGCCAATCTCCCTATGATTCTTTCCACAAGAAGCATAAAATGATATCTTTTTAATCACGGAGAATCGTTCTTCCCTTTCTTTCTTCGCTGAATCGTTAAAACCATATATACGTTAACGGATGTACAAACTCTTCGCCTTTGCAGACGAGAAATTATTTGAAACAGTGAAACATTGCGGCAGACTGATCGATATTTTCTCAGTTCGACTACAATGGGAACGGGTTCCGGTCGATCTGTAACTCTTTGCAGAGTCTCGAGTTGAAAGAAACGCCAATGTAAATGTCCCAACATACCGAGTATATCGTTTAAATAAAAGAATAACACACGAAATCGAAACAGTCTGACGGATCTTGACAGGACACGTTGTACATATTGAATGTGCCTCGCGTTTGCGACAGCGAACTTTCTTTTTCATTATATATCTTCCCGTATTTCGTTACGATGTATATAGTGATAACTATATTCGCCGTATTTTATTTTATAAGTTGGTCGCGTTAACGACATACGTTATTCTCGATTTTCAAATATCGAGACATTAATAAAGATGTCGATGTTACGCTTTCGTTATACATGAAACCCGCTTTAGACATACGTGGCTGTCTTATTTTTATTTTACATTTATATGTATTTCACACTACATTTATTTAATTTTCAGTTATATACCAGCACGTTACTTTAGGGTATTTCGACTGCAGATTTCTGTTACAATGCGACTTTTCAATAAATAAGTTTGCGCAGTGTAAATATGGAGCGAATTCTTTTACTGGCTTCTCTCGCGAAACGAAAAAAAAATAAGGAACATTTATACCGGGTAATAACGTACGACGAAAGTGTACACAGATGACAGATACGTACATTTAGTATTCCGTATGGAGGATATATTCACAATTTACTGTATAGAATCGTTTCGAGCACATGACAAGCGTGTACAATTGCTGTAAATTCTAGTTCCATAGAATCGTAGGTGCCTAAAGTCTCAGCAATGATCCAATAAGATGATCGTTAAAAGTGAATCTATTCACCCGCATACATAGAGACTTCTTTTTAGACACTTTTCTATCTTAGAGACCTTTTCGAAAATTTGTTTTTTTCACATAATAAAGTATTGTTTCCTGAAACGAGCCATTTCGGCGAATTTAAAATTGACAAACGAGAGGACACAAGGGAGGAAGAGAATCGCACGTGAACAAGAAAAGTCAAAATATGAAATTTGATATACAATAAGCGAATTACTTAAGGAAAATACCGAACGGTACGTCCTCGCGAAAAAAAGGACCAAAATTAAAATCAAAGGCCTCCCTCCCCTCTCTGTGAGAGGAGGCTTGGATCGATTGTAACACTTTGAAAGCTTGAATCAAAATATTAGAATCCTCTTGTTACAATTGAATCCAAACCTCCCGTGAGCAATTCGCTCGCAAAGTAATGATGAAAAAAAGCAAATAATAGGTGCTTGATACTGAACGACACTTGATATTTTAAGGTGCCTTCGCTCTGTTCGTTGCAGTAAAGCTGTACCGATGTGTACAACTATAAAGCTATTGATTTACTCGATCCTGTAAGGATAAATCTTCATTTTCACGTGTGTATACAAGTAGAACGAGTGTAAATTTTCATCGATAGCGATGAACACGAATATATTGACGGACATGCTGTTTTCGCTTCCAAATGTTTCATCGTGCGTAAACTTTTCAAAGAGAAAGAGAGAGAAAGAAATAGTAAAGTAAATTTCTTTTCGCAAAAAAGATTCGTAGACTGCACAACAGACATCTGTATAAACAACTGTAAGACGTTGAAAATTAACTTAGATTGTCGAGAAATCCTGGCTTTTATACGATACAGCGATTGCAATTTTTTTTGCTTCAAAATTCGATTGCAATACGAATATCAAATTAAGGGAATCATGCCGATTAAAGATACGCAACGACAATTTATCGAAGAAGACTTGTTTATAATTTTAAAAAAGATGCTGGTTTAAGACGACCGATATGTGCTATTTTTTAAATAAATTTATAATATATAGTTTATATGTATATGCTTTAAAATTATTTTTATATTAATCAAAAATAGTTGGAAAATCAAAAGAAATATTAATCCTGTGTTATTAAAAATACAAAATAGTTAAATGTTCATAAACTATCTTTTACGACAAAAAAAATAGTTTGTATATCGGTCTGTTCTTTCCAGCTGCATTTTCTGTATTTTATATAATTTTTTCTATTCTTTTCTTTATTAAAATAAATATATCTCGTATTCAATATGAATATATCTTATTTTACTTGAAATTATATATAAAAAAGCGCATTGCACTAAAAGAAGTAAATTCGATAAATTGGCAAGTATGTGTATTAATTAAAACTCTTTGATTTTCGTGTTACAGAATTAGTATTCTTCTTTCTAAAAATCTAGACTGCTGATTGTACAAAGTCTCATGCGGTACCAGTAAAACGTAATGTGCAATCATAATTGATTTTCTGTTGTAAAATGGGGCTACGACCATGAATCTTGATGAATGAATTAATAATCGATCATTCCAACAGAAGATATTCACAACAAATGCATTTTTCTCAAACGAAAAAAGCAGTTTAATACAAAATAAATTTAATAATCGATTTTACCAATTTTTCCACGTCAAGTAACGTAATCTGATATTTGACAAATATGAAAAGAGTGAATAGCAACAAAGTATAAAAAGTATCTTGAGTCATATTTCACTGTCAATCACGAAGTCGTCTATTGTTGTATTAAAAAAGAAAAAAAAGATGTCAAATATTTTACATGATTGATAACAATTTAAGAAATATTGTATTTGGTCAAATTGTGATTGCTGAAAATCAATTCCGCTTTTCGATAAAATTTTTAAATAAGACGTATCTCAATTACATGTTATCTATATCTTAAGACCGTATGATATCGTATGAAAAGTATCATTATAAACTGGTCTAAAATTAATCCGAGCTGCTCATAAATTGATTTTATTTTCTTTCGATTAAAAAAAAAAGATACAAAATACATTTTCATTTTGGCTATAAATCGGCATTATTCATCACACAAAGTATTTCATAATCTTTAGAAATAACAAGATTTAAAAGAAGGAAGAGAATATTTCGATCGATTTTATCCTGTTTTATGGTCAACTCTCTCTCTTTCTCTTTTTCACTCTCTAATTTATGTCACAGGATTGCGATCTTCGTAATTCGCTAGCTTGGAGAAAAATTTTTCAGTTTTGAAAAAAAAATCGTATCGCTAGTAAAGATGAGCGGCCGATCTCTCAGAATCAGCGTTCGTCACACGTGTGTATGTGTAATATAAATATAAATTATATATATATATATATATATATATATATATATATATATATATATATATATATGTATTTATGATATAATATACATACATATATGTACTTTATATATATATATATATATATATATATATATATATATATATATATATATGTATATGTATATATATATATATATATATATATATATATATATATATTAAAAAAGAGATTTTCCCCACCCTTTGTTAGTGCAACAATGATACTGAGGAACCGGAACGCGATAACACTTTGCGCCGAAATTTGCTCGCGCGGAATTGAACTCGCTCTGTAAATTTTGTAAATATACGTCTAGACTATCAGTATGTGACAGAACGCAATGACGGGCTGGGATGCGAACGAAAACATATCCAAATAGTATACAAGGAACGAGACAAAACGAAGTATTACGTAGGCGAAAGAGAAATAATAATTAAAGTACGACATTAAGAAAGAAATGTATTTGAGAGATAAAATCGAAGGCCGCAAAGAGATTTTCTCACATTACATAATTCTAAAATTATATCAGACAACGCGGAAAGGCGCGATTTTGGCCTTATAAATTGAAAAATTTCAGAGATACGACTCGCGCAACATGTGTACCTTGCTCGTTTATTTCTTCGCTTCTTGTATCACGTATGTATGTCGTGTATCTTGGCCCGACAATGTAAAGGAATGTGTAAAGGCAAAAAGAGTCAACGCAGGGGACATAGGACGCGATAGTTGGCGCATTAAAAGTTTAATTATCGCTATCAAACCACTAGGCCGCTATATTATATCATACATATGTATACATATGTATACATATATATATTTGCGTTGAACACAGTGAGGAATCATATATAAAAAGAAGCATATATAGTTATAAATATCGTAGCGTGTAGTTTTACATATTATACCCGTCTCACACGTGTAGAAGTCGCATTCCAACGTCTAAGTTTTTAATGAGACAAATAAATTACTTTGGTCAAAGTGGTCTCGTTTCTGACTCTCATCATCTTTGCTTGCGATTCTTTATGCTTTATTTCATACTTTGACATTTCTAATCATTTCTCTCATTTTTCCAGGAAACACCACTACACACTTGTGACCCCAAATCACATCTATGATAATAAAATTATAAGAAAGGAAACTGGCAGAATATTTCAAGCATCGGAGACTGACTCAAGAGTCTCTTTGTGAATGAAGCTTTAATAACGATGTACGTGAAAAATGCGCGCATATTCTCCACTAAAAATCGCTCGAAAAGGAAATTACAATTTATCTGTTTATATTCCTCACACAACGATAATTAAAAAAGAAAAAGAAACCGTACTTTTACATTCGTGAAATCCGGGGGAAAAATGTAGGGAATTTGTGAGCCCACGGTGGAGAAACGTCGGCATTGCTGCGCATTTCGTGCGTGCACGAAATCAGATATCAGATATCACGGTGCGTTCATCCGAGTCGCACGATCTCTAGGTTGATAATCACCGCGCCTCTAATGCCATTCGTCACAGTTTCCACCGTTGGATAGGTCGAATCCGCTCCTGTCCAGGATGCAGTAGCTACGGCACGTATAGCGCAGCTAATTCGACAATACGGTAAACTGATAAGCGGTCGAGCTTGAAAGGTTAGACACGAAACAGAGTTCTTCGTCAGACGAAACGTAGACGGGAATATAATCGGCGCCCTGAATTGTGAATAGTGAGATGGATGGTAAAGTGGACGACGAGAATCAACGTAGCATCAATGACGGTGACTGGGTCTGTCCTGACTCTCAGTACGTATAATTTCATCATGATTCCTCTCATATTCCACCTGTTTTAAATGCCATAAATTAGGACTGATATGTGATTACATTAATGATTTCTTTTTGCTTTCTCATTTCCTTTTTCCAGATGTGCCAATGTAAATTTTGCCAGACGAAATTCCTGCAATCGTTGTGGAAAAGGTACATAATTGTGCAGAGTAGAAATACCATTATGTCGAGTTGGTTTTTGAACTATTATAGTAACGTTGGTTCATACTAAACATAGAATGCTATTTGCGTGTTAATGTAAAAAAAATGTGAGATTCAGAGATATTCTAAACATTGCAACATTATTATAATCATTTAATATATATGTGAGACATTTTTATTTTGATGCAATATTATGATACAGACAGAAGTGAATGTCCAAAGAAGAAAAAATTGGGTCAAGAAATTGGAAAAGCAGCTGCGGAAAAGAGCAGAGGCCTCTTTAGGTACTGCCATCCTTGATATTTATTATTATTTGGAGTTATTTTTTATGAGTAATATGAAAAAGTGAAAATCATAATATTTATACAAGTTTGTTACCTAGTTGGCAAATACAAGTAATAGGTGCATATAAAACAATCAAGTGAAAATTAAAGACAGATCTTTAAAAAGTAAAGCTGACATTTTATCTTACTAATTTATTCATTAAATTCTAATAGTATGTGCATCATGCTATTGAAATAAATGTCAAATTTTGAATATGAAATATATATATAGATAATACAGACACAGGATATATATTGTTTTGTAATTAAATCTTGTATGTGTATGCGAAGATTACTCTATACATAAATGAAATAATTAAACATAATAGAAAAATTTTTATAGCGCGGATGATTGGCAATGCAGCAAGTGCGGTAACGTCAACTGGGCTCGCCGGCAGCAATGCAATATGTGTAATGCTCCAAAATTCGGTGAGATAGAGGAACGCACAGGATATGGAGGTGGATATAACGATCGAGGAGTCGTCGAATACAAAGAAAGGCGAGATGAGGATGATGAATACGACGAGTTTGGACGACGTAAAAAAAAGCGGAGACTTGAAAAGAACTCTGATGATGATTCCAAGGATTCCAAATACAGCAGCCCATCGCGTAGTAAATCTAAAGATAAGGAGGAAAGGGACGAAGTGGACGAAGAGGAACAAGAAGAAAACATAAACGTAACTTGAAAATGATGCAGATTGAAGAATGTGATATCGAGAGAGATGAGAGGAGATTAGTCATACTCTTTAATTGCATTTATTAAAAATACTGATTTAATTGATATTTTATAAATTATAGGAAGATGAAGAGGAAGATGACGAGGAGGAAGAAGAAGATGGTGATTTATCTAAATATGATCTTAGCGAATGGGATGATTTTGTGCCAGCAAAAAACAGGTAATTGTATATGCGATTGTACTGCTAGTTTTGTGTGAAATATTACTGTGAATTTCCATATTCTTTTTTAGTACGAACGGAAGTACAATGTCGTCAGCAGCGCAACGGTCAAGGTAATTAATAGCGGTAATACAATGCAAAATATATCTATTACTTGAAATATTATTTCAATACCATTGAACATAACACAATATTTTTTTGTATCAAATTAAATATAAAGCTATATAAAAAAATAAAAGAACGTTTATGAGAAAAACCGTTTATGAATAAACCTGTTTACAGAAACGGAGATGATCGGCGTGATTCAGGCACATCCAATCAATGAAAGGCTGTACAGAAGGACAGGTTTGACTTGGGTTTCGGGTATAAAATTGATTATGATGATCAGTTGCAGACAGCATACAGTGTGATGAATTTTGTTAAATAATGTATAGTCCCAGATCCTTAAGACTTAAAGTATAAGTTTGCTTTTATTGCGATTATATCTTGATATATCGCGTAGACATCGAGTAGAGATTATCTTCGACGTAACAAACTTTTAAAAAGCGCAAGCACGCTTCTCATTCGATGTATGACCTCTTTGTTTTACAGGTTAACAGGAGACTCTGAAAGAGACGCAACCAGTTCTCGGCAACTAAGAAATATACACAACGCAACAAGATTTAGTAATTTAGTATGCACCTTTGGATATATAAAGTGGCCGATAATATGTGACTTATTACAAAGGAGTCGACTCTAACAATAAGCTTTACATTTATAATTGAGCTCATAGCTTCTCGTTGATCGTAGGGAAGCAAAATGTTAGGTCTTCTATTTGCGCGGGTATATCGTTGTTCGATTAGCAGAATTTACGACGGACATACTTGGGCGCAAGTAGTATGTTTTGCTAGAGTGAAATACAAGATTGATAATTCCAACATGAATCTATAGAAGAAATTATACACACAGAGCTCGTTTTACAAGTTAAATATGTGACGTTGTAGAAAAAGATCTTACTCCTATGTAATATAGATGGTGTTAACGCTCTGCGCAAGCCCCGTCGCCGCAGTGTTCTAAGATTTCCATTACTTTTATCACAAACGTAAAATATGTCGATGTGTCACTCTGCTTTGTATTGCTCAAGCTGCTGGGAGGAAAGAACTAATCAATTTTTTTTTCTTTTGTCCCCTTGTGTCTCTCTCTCTCTTTTTACGTCATATTTCATCTACGCATAAATTTATGCGGATTAAATAAATACACTCATGAAATATAGTATTAAAAAATCATTCCCCAAAACAAAAAAAAGCAGATATATTTTTTCTTTCTTTTTTTTTTATTTGAAAGAGAGACGGAAAAGAAAAAGTACGTTTTCTTGCTTTGATTATCACAGATCCGAGTAAATTGATAGAAAAAAATAGCCTGTGCTTATCCTTGAGAAAAAAAATTATAGAGGTTTTTCTATTCTTTAAATCAATCGCATTTTATGGATTTGTCGCAAACTCTGATGGCTGTTCTAGAATCGTAAAATCGATTATCGATCAAATATCGTACTGACTTCTTGTAAATATCTTTATTTTTCATTTATAATAAAAATCATTCATCAACAACATAATTGTTCTTAGTCAATTACTTCTTATGTCGTAAGCTACAGATAAAGGGAAGAGGGAAAACAGGTAAAGGGTCATGATTATGCACAGAGTTGGTCATAAGGGAGGATTGATGAAGGAGCGTAAGGGACGGGCGATATTGAAGGATTATGTTGCAACAGGTGTATATATATATATATATATATATGTATATATATATAATATGTATAATATGTATATGGTATATATGTACAATAATAAATTTGAGCTTGTTTGACTGTGTTTAAGTATTTTAGTGATAAAGGAAGGATGAATTACGCGGCACCAGTGTACCAGAATCTTCTCGCTCGTACCATACGCACAATTATTACTTTACTCTGAACAAACTATTATAAACGAAACGCAAAGAGAAGAGAGATCTCACTTATTTTCTTCCTCTCTCTTTCTTTTTCTTTTTACACTCTAGTTACAGTAACGTATTTCTTAATCTAACAATGCTCCTCGATCGAAATAAAACGACTTATAAAAACAAAAAAGAAAAAGTAAAAAAAAACGTCGGATTGTACATCAGTATTTACACGAACGCGTAGGCGAGTACTTCACGTCTCCGTTAATAACGTTTACAATTTACAGATAAACCCTTGGGCAATTACAGTGTAAAACGATACTATTAAGATGTATCGGAATAACATTTTCTTAGAGACATGCGACTCGGTGTCGTGATCCACAAATTAAAAGAGATAACAAGAAAGAAAAAAAAACTTGGCATAATGTATACGTCACTAACGCCATAATAACAAATCAAGAGTTGAAATTAAAATTCTCGTCGCATGCCAATCATAAAGATTATCTTCGAAGTTAGCTGTCTGCCATGCTCGTCGATAATTATCATTATTTTTCTCTGTCCTTTACAAGGTTTGCTATATATCTATAGCACAGTTTATATTTCCAGAATTAATTTGCATGATTATAATAGAAACATCTCCCTGATAGATGCAAGATAGAAAGAGAGCGAAAGAGAGAAAAAGAGAGGGACACGCTGAAAGGCCACCGTAAAATCGTCATCGTCATCGTCATCGCGATATGGTCAATCAACACCGGACAGTTTTTCTCTTCTTTTTTTTTACTTCGGCATGAAAAACTGCTGATGCGAATGCGAGTTTGGCGGCGGATGCAAATTAGGATGCGGCGGCCCGCTGCCTCTGGTACCGGTGGCGTAGAGCTGTTGCTGGAAGTTGTGAAACTGTTGAGCATAATTTGGATCGGACATACTTGGTCCGCTGCCAAACGGATTGTTCTTAAAGTTGCCGGTCGCGCCACCCATGCTCGGCGGTAGTGGCTGAGTAGCTTCGGGCGGCGGTCCTAGTCCCATCGGGCTGGCCTTATTGCCGGACACACCGTACATGCCCGCCGGATTCGGCTGATTCGGCAGATTCTGCGACACCATGTCAGGCGGGAAGACTTTATCGGGATCCATGGAGCCGCCCGGGAAGACGCCGCCGCCTACCATGTGCTGCATCCGCATTAGATTCGACTGCGGTCGCATGTTGCCGACCGACGGTCTCATGGACGGGTGTATAGTGCCGGAAGTATTCATGGACTGACCGTCCATCCTAGGCGCGCCGCCCATGCCGGGGATCCCGGTGGTATTCATGCTGGACGGCATACCGCTATGCGGACCCCCCATATTGTTCGGTACACAACCGTTTGGGAAGTACTGTAGATTCATGGAAGGTGACCCACCCATCTTTGATTCCATATTGGATAACGGATTGGTGAATCGTTGAAGGAAATCTAGACTCGGTGGGCCACGTGGTGGCGCATGGCCGACATTCGGCCTGGCCGGCAAGTACTGTATGGTATTGGGCGCGTTAGGCTTTACCTGAACGCTCGCACCGTTATATGGACTCGGTCCGGCAATTCCGTGTGGTCCGGTCATCAGTCTCGGTGGAGGCGCATGGCCGGGATCGCCGCCGGGATAAGCACCACCGCCTGGGCCGCCGGTACCCGAATGACCGCCCATCATTCCGTGACCGCCCATCATTGAATGTCCTCCCATTTTACTGGGGATCCCGCTAGGACTGCCTGTGTGTGAAGTAGGGCTATAGCTCGTTGGTGGACCCGTGAGACCCATACACATCCCGCCAACCTCACCACCACCAGGTTCACCGCTGTTCGCGCCCATATGACAGCTCCCGTTCATTTCGCCGCCCATCTGCATCATGTGCATGCCGGCGGCGTGCGGATTGCCGAACGGCATCATGCCAGCAGCATTGCCAGAATGCATGGGCTCATTGCCTAAAGAGTTGCTAGTCGCCGTATTTGTGAGCTGCTGACTCATTTGCGCCAGAGACGTTATCGGATCAAAGTGATTCGTACTCATAGTGTTCAAGCCGCCGAGTCGACCGCCGACTATGTTGTTGGGATTAAGAGGCACGTTGTCAGATTGACTCACGTTTATGGACGGCCTGCCGCAAGCAAACGAGGTGCCACCACCAGGTCCGCCACCGCTCAACGGTACTACCGTTGTGTTACCAGAATTGTTCGGATTCACTGTAGGCTGTTGTTGTTGTGGCTGTTGCTGCTGCTGCTGTTGTTGCGATTGCGTTTGTTGTTGCTGCTGGACGTCTTTCACGCATGGCGGCGATGTGTCGGGTTTCATAGTAGGCGATGCCGGTACCGTTCGCGGAGGACCCATACTGTCGGGTATACTGGTGTTGTGCGGCGTTGGACTGTTCTGTGCACTCGCACTAGACTTGTTGCCTGGTTTCGCGGGATCCACTGGAGTATGTGGCGCAGCACTGCCCGGTGTATGCGGTGTATGCGGCGTGTGAGGACTATGCAGAGAACCTGCAAAGCCTCGATTCATACTGTCCATCTGTACCGGACTCGCGCCTTCCGATCTAGTTGGGAATTGATTGTTGTTATCTAGATTTCCCGCCAAGATTCTATTGGGCATCTCTGAAGAGCTGGCTGTGTTTCTGTTGTCAATAAAAAGAAAAGAGTTTATATAATTATACGAGTTATATGATTATAATCAAAATTAAATATAATATAATTTTATATTAAAAAGTTACATTATGCTCAAAAGTTAATAAAAGAAAAGAAAAAAAAATGGAAAAAAAGGATACTTACGTAGACGAATTGCCATCTTTTAGACTTGTATTAGGTTGTTTCTGAATAGTCAATTCTTGTCCTTCGAACGTGTTAAGATATTGAAGTTGAAGGGGGCTCGGCACTGGCATTAAATTTGCTTCTTTCACGGTCGCTGCATTAACGTTTCCAGTATGTTGCTGCTTCTGTTGAGCTAAGGATTGTAACGTTCGGCAAAACATACCATCCACTAAATCGAGAAAAGAATAAATCTAATTTAGAAACTACATGAAATTTACTAAAGCAATGAATCTTGTGCAAACAAAAAAAAGAAAAAAAAAGAACCGTACCTTTTCTCTTTACCAATTTAGCCCACTTACCATTTGGCTGTTGATTAGTAGGGAAATCAAGAGAAGTATCCTTTTGAGCAGTAGTACCGCTAGGACTAAGAGCGGCGATATGAGAATGAGAAACTGGTGTTCCTGGATTGCTATGGTTCAATCGTGTCGTCGAGACGGTTGCTGTGACAACTGGATTTGGAGAATCCTGACTCGTCGGACTTTGTCCCGGCAGATGACTGGTCCTTTGATTACCCAGCTGGAACTGTCTGTTACAATCTGCCGGCGAATTCAAAGCGGAACTCGCGCGTGGTGACGGTAGCGATAGATTGCTGGTTGGATTGTTGGGTGACGACGGATTTGGACTTTGAATCGCGATTGGTACACTGGCGGATCGTGTTGTTTGATGATACGGAGGTGGTGGGCCTTGACTTCGCGGTACTCCGCTGACCATGTTAGCACCGCGCAACGGTACCGTACCTGGATTACCAACCGTTGCCTGTAATAAAGATATTTTTTGTTAGATATTTCATAATTTGCACGTATATCGAATTGAAATTATTATGCACAAAAAAAACGTACTTTATTCTTTCCATCGAGAAATTGATGCTGCAACTTATGCCAATCCATAGATGGAGAACATTGATTTGGTACGGAACCAACGGAAGGAACATTCGCGGTAGGACACGACGTTCCTTGCGTCGTATCCGCTAAAGCATTGCCAGATTGTTCATCCTTAAACAACATAAGCTGCATTTTTCGCAAAGTCGCTAGTTGAACTTCTCTGTGTTGCCTTTGTCTCGGTGTCAAATTTTCGTCTGGAACTTTGACACCCTGAAGCGATGGTTGTAAGCCTCCTGGGCCTGGACTCGTTGTGCCACCTAATAAATTTGGGCTGTGGCCCATGGTGGCGTTATTAGTGGGTTGAGGATTGGCTGCGAGATAAAAAAGAGCATATATATTGTATTAAATTTCACATTATTAATAAATTAATATGATCGACAATGTAATAAAAATTACCTGAATTACCAGGTGAATTCGGCACAAGACAAGGCACTACGTCTAGATTTCCATCATCGAGTGATGGCTCGGCATTACCGAGGGAATTTCCACCGTTTATGTTTCGCAAGTTAGGTTGTTCATTCCAAAATTGTGGAGCATTTGGATCTAATGCTGGTAAATCCGGGGGTTGTTCAGTCGGGAAAGTATTATTCGCATTTCCCTGATGGCCTTTCTGTTTTATCATAGCAAGATTATTTAACCATTGAGCAGGATTTTGGCGAAAATGATTTACTTTATTTGGATGTTTCTAAAAGAATAAAAATGGTAAATATATATTAATGATGAATAATATATAGCGTACGAAAAAATATATTATTAAAAATAATGTTTTATACAAGATATTTATATTGAAAACGAATCATAAATCAAAAATAAAGATGTGAAAAATGAGGATGTAACAAAATTAATGGCGCATAATTACTAGTACTATTTCAATAAGAATTGTACAAAAGTTTTACAACTAAATGTACAACTTTTGCAATAAATTACTCATGTATGTAATAGAGAACTTATAGAGAGTATCGTTAAAATAAATTCAATATCGCATAATATTCCTTCAATAATGTATAATATACCTCCAAAAACTTTTTGGTGGCTGGCTGTGCAAAATGATAAGCGATGATCGAATGATATTCGCCTCTCAATACTGCATCTGCGCCTGTATTTGCTAATTGTGTAGAAAATACAAAAATTTGGCTCTGCTGTTGCATATACTGAGCCTCGCCACTGCTTGCACTAGTTCCCATCTGTTTTCCCACAACATTACTGACAAGAGGTTGAATGCTGTCTGCTGCAATAATACATCCATTATAATCTATGGCAAAGGAAGAGTAATTCGATTAATCTAATATGAGGTACACGAGCGAAAGGGAAAAGGCAAATATAAGGATTCGCAGACTTTAAAACAGACAGAGATAAATCAATGTTACCAGGTAACTCGTCGGTGGGATTGTTAGGGTCTCCCTCTTGTTTAAGAGAACTCAGGATCGGCTGATTCCCATTGGTACTCTGATTCTCCACGGACATTGTACTTTCGCCGTTGGACGAATCGAGGCAAGGATCTCTCGAACAATCCGCTGTATCCTCCCCAGTCGTGTCGTCGTTATTACTACCTGTACCCTCGTCCTTATTCTTAACCGGATCGGCGTCAGAGTCATCCTTGGCAACCGTGGTAGGTGGACAACAGCTGGGCTCGTTGGGTTTCTTTTCCGTTTTCATGGTTGGAGCGTATCGCGTGCGCCAACGACCAAGCGTGTCAAACCTCGCTGTTGCTGTTGTCGCTGAGCAGTGGGAAAAGAAGAGGCATGGCCACTGGCACCAGTTGGCACTAGTTATCCGCGTCCGCGACGCGCTGGCTGCGCGCGGCCGAGCGAGAGGTTAACGTCGGCCGAGTGCACGGGAGTCAATTGCACCGGGAGTCGGGCGCGTTCACCAGACGATACCAACAAACTCTCTCGAGGCTCTAAACATCGCTCCGCGACCGCTCGTGACGAGGATAACGCGACGAATGGCCACGCACGACCGGGGGGGGGCGGCTGCGGTTTATCTCGCCGTTATTTATCCTCACCGTGACTGAGGGATGCTGCGAAGCTATCGCACCACCTGGATACGACGAGCGACTCGGCGACTCGGGTTCGCCAATCCGCTGCCGCTTTGGCGCGACGAACCGGCACTGGAAGCGGTGTCGAGGCGCGACGATAAGTCCCGTGCGCACCGCGCGCAGAAACGAGTGTCCCGAGCGTATCACCCTCGCCTCCACGGTGAGCGCATAGCGCGCCTCTCCGGCTGCTGCTGTGTCGCGCGCGGCTGCTGCTGCTGCTGCGGCCTGCGGTGGCGGAGCAGCGGCGGTGCGCGGCGCGTTCACGTCGCGGGCCACGCACACGAACGCGGGCGATCCGTATTAACGACGATGCGAACGCACGCTGCAACTGCACGACTCGAGTATCCACCTTGCCGTCGTACGCGCGAGCATTGTTCTCTCTATCCCGACTTTATTTGTCACTTCATGGTCGCTTTGATTATTTATTTCTTTTCTCGCAACGCTGCCAACTGTTGGGTTGAAAATTTTCAGACAACGTCGCTCGACGCGCGCCGCCAGACCGCTCCGACGGACGGACGGAGACGGGACGATGCGCTCGACATTCCGCGGGAGAGAGACGGCGCGCGTGATTTCCTCGGCGCTCGGCGCGCGCATGCGCCGTCAGCCGCGCGAGAGAAATCCACGCTCGCCCTCGCCGCCTCTCGTCGTCGTCATCGTCGTCGCCCGCAGGGTAACTATTTTCGTCTCTCTTTGGTTATATTTTCGCCTTCTCCGTCTTTCTCCCTCGATCGCGCGACGGCGTTCGATCTACCTCCTCGTCCGCGTCGCCGGATCCGTTCGTCGACGAGCATCGACGGATCGCGTGGATCCGCGAAAGCTGCGGAATTTCAAAGGACCTCGCGGCCCCTCTCGACAACCCTTTAGATCTTATCTCGCGCTCGAATTCACTCCGCGAAATCTCATTTCGGATACATACGGAGGGAATCGAGCTCGGTACACCTACATTCTCCGAGTTCTTGGCGAGCGCGACAGATTCGTAGGTGTCGTCCGGTTAGCGGCGGTATTTTTGAAATTCGAGGCATGAGGAAAGCGCAGAAATTTCCCGATAAATTGGCGTTATCGGAAACGTATGCGCTACTATTATATAAACGCGACATATATATAATATTGAAAAAATTTAATAAATAGTAAATTCTGTATTTTTTTACTAGGGCGATTGATGTGCAAACTAGCAATCCAATGTTCTTACGCTAGACGGAAATATTGTTCCCAAATGATGAATGAGAACTGAAGCTTTTAAATCCTTTTGTTGGTGAACTCCTGCAGTTCGAAAAGGTATTAAAGGGATTATTCCTTGAAAGAGATTTGGGAGAAAGGGATTTTGGCGGGAAGGATTGTGATACGTGAATACAATGGTCAGCGGGTTTGTTGGATGTGACCTGATCAGAAACAAAGTCGAAGGGATCGTTAAGATTTCGAAAGTTGGGCATTTCTACACATAAACATATTTATGTTTATAATTCAAAAGAATTGGAAAAATGTGTACATTTTAAAGATTTTTAAAAAGAAAAAAAATAATGTCTACAATATTGCTATTATTAAAACTATTATTAAGCTATTATTATCTGCAATTTTTTGTATTTGTCTTTCTCTTTATTAATTTACAATTTAATTTTTAATTTACAACCTATTTATATAGTCGAATTGTTTTCAAAGTCAAAGTTCCATATATATTAAATGTATATAAAGAAAATACGGAAAGTTTGATCGTGAAAAATTATAATTTTTATAAACGTAAATAAATTCTTTTAATATGATTTTTGAAATTTGTTTTTTTAATCAAAAATATTTTTTGCTCTTATATTTTTTCCTTTTCTATTGACGATTAAACATTGTATAGCATGTCCAATATCTTTACGAGTTTAGCTCATCTTTAGCTATACAACAAGATAAATTCCACGTCGTTCAAGATTCATGCGATAACCTAAAATTACCCAGATAAAGTAATATTTCATAGCAAAAACGCTGCATGTTGACGTGATCAACGATAAAAGCACAAATAAAGTGTTGATATTACATTTAACACAATCGTATGAATGTTAGACGGCATGTTTTGCATTAATTCAGACTTTATAGATTCTACAAGTTAAACGGCAAACGTATCGCACAGTTTCGTTTCTGACATAAAAGGGTAAATATCGATAAATATACATATAAAAAGATATAAAAAAAACAAGAGAACGTACACTTAACTTTTTCAATAACACTTTGTATTTGAAAGAGAGACATTGTGTGTTTGCATAACTCGCTCCTCAGAGAAGAAAGTTAATATAGAGTATTTAAATTTTCAATATGCAAAACCATGTGCTATTATTTAAATATAACCTGACTTGCATCGCAAAACATCACATTATTCAGTCTTGTTGTAAATTATAAAATTATATATTTATAATTATAATTATTTATAAAGCAGCAATTATAATTAATATACATTGCATTGACAGAAAAGGATACTTTTGAAAGATGACTCAGCTGGAACTGGATCCGCAATTTACACAGGGATTACGCCTTTTGCACTCCACTAACAAGGATTCCGCAGAACAGCTACGAGCTCTATTAGATGAAGCAATTAAACAAAAATATGGACCATCCAAAATGCTCTCCAATGTGCTACATAAAAAGGTAGCGTATTTAATGAAAAATGTCTATATAAATTATAGGAATTGATGTAATTTTTCTCATCTATTTCTCAGTACATGATGGAAGAACCAGTATTGAGCGATCATAGTAGCAGTAGCAGTAAGAAAAGCAAAAGTTCTAGCTCATCTAAGCATTCGAGTAAATCGAGCAAGAATAGTTCCCCTGTTAATCTGCCAGCACGTGACACACCACCTGACATCCTGCAGACAGACGATACTCTCGCTCTGGAAATTCTAGAGGATGATCTGACATGTGTCATTTGTAAAGGAATGGATGTTGGAGCAAGAAATAGACTTGTAGAGTGTCAAGAGTGTCATTCTTTATATCATCAAGAATGCCACATTCCACATATCCTAGATTCGCAGATAGATGTACCCAAACAAGTATGGTACTGCTCTAACTGTTCAAAATCTCAGGTGTGTGTATTCACTCGCATTTACAATTTGTGCAAATTGTGAGATTGCTTGTCTACATTTTGTACACTTTGTAAGCTTGTTTTATATATATATATTTAAGAAATTTATTTTTATTATTAATTATTCGAATTGATTACTAAATTCTTCAAATTTTAGGAAAATTTTTAATAAAAGATATTTTACTTGTCATTATCAATGTAATTATTTTACTGTATTCATTATTATATTTTAGGTTTCGAAAGACAGAAGTTCGCCAAAAACTGTGATAGAAAGCAAATCCAAAGAACAGAAAAAGCCCAGCTCAAGTAAGTATGAACGCACTCATCTGTAACATATTTAAAATATAAATTTCATTTTTTAACTAAACTGTCGATTAATAAATTCTTATAGACATTGGAGCTAAGGTGACACCAAATATTCATATTATAAGCGCAGATAAAAGACTGAAAGACATGATGAAAAAAGCCAAGCAGGATAAACGAAACACAGGTACTGCCACAAATTCAAAGAATTCTTCATCCAGTACATCTGCATTATCCTCAGTTAAGTCTTCTCAGGATAAATCATTATTATACAAGATAAAATCAGGGGTAGAATAAACTGCTTACGAAAGAAATCGCTAAACAAACAGAAACGGATTATATATATAAATAATATATGTTGTAAAAATAATTCGGAAGTTTTATTAATATTACTTTATAATTGATCTTATTAACCTGTGAAGGAAAAGGGGTGACGATTTTTATTATTATTTTTTATGAATATATATTTTACAAAGAGGGAAAGAGAGAGATTGTAAGAATCTCGGTCCCTTATGACACAAGTTTTGAATAGACGACACACCACTAGTATAGTATTTATATTGAAGTTTAATCTCGAATTACATTCAATCGATATTAGTACAATTGGGCCTTTGTGTAGTGTCTGAATTTCTTACTGCCTATAAATACAATTCCATATGATACAATTTATTAATAATTGTACAAACGTGCCATGTAAATTTGTTATCTTTATAAGCTTTCGCATTATTATTACAAAAATATTAAGTATGTAGAAAATAATGACATAATATTACTATAGCTAATAATTATTACACACGTAATATCGTTTGTAATACAAGTCTGCATTGATAGTTTTAAAATGTAAATATACAATAGATTATTTTTTAATACCTTTTTATTGATATATTTATAAAAAGAAAGCGATAAAATTATACAAACTTCACATATCTCAAGATTGCGTATTAATTGTACTGTTATATATATGTATAGCATATACAATTTCGTGACCGAAATTAGCTCTGCGCGTACCGAGTACGCTGATTTATAATTTATATCGCGTAATGCGACACAACATCGACGCTGGAATTGTCAATGTTTGTCAAAATGCACAAGTGAAAAACTATAACGCGCGCCAAGTATATACGTTCTACTGTATACAAGATGTACATATAAATTCCACGTATATTTCGCAAATGCGAAGGTGGTATTAAAGTCGCGAATTAATATAAGAATTCCAAATTAACACGACTTACATAACACACGCGACTTTGACGCCTTCGAATGGCGTGTATTCTTGAAAAGTTCACGTATATTTATAGTAAGAATATTTAGATCTTAGCGCACCAGCGAGCTGTGATAATTTTACACGGGCTATGTAGCTGTATATCGCGTGCCCGTTCAATTACAATAAATCTTTACCGACGAAATCAAAGGAGATTTTGAATATCTATTTGTGAAAAAAGGCTGGAAAATCGATATCATCTTCGCAGGTAAATAATGACTCAAATTAGAAACAAGTCCAATCGAAACGCTCGTGGCTCTTCCTTCTTATGCTAACGATTATCAAGACGATGTACGTGGTCCATCGTGTCTTAATCGTAAGGCTAACAATCAGAAGTCTGTACAGCTGAGATTACGGGTGGGCGAAATAACAAAGAGATAATACGATACGAATCGTTTATAATACCAATATATTTTTTGCGATTTTTTTTTAATGCAATTAGTCGTTTGTCCCTACGTCCCATTGAAAATTTGGCAAGAATCATTTCGTTTTTTCGAGTGTCGCTTAAGGTCTACTCGTGCGGGGGATAGGGGGAGGAATTGGGTCGAAGTACTATATACAATGGAGAGGGGCAAGGAGCGGGGAAGAGAGCTATTCACGAGGGTTGCAATTGCACGTACACATACATACACATACACGCACATACACAAATGGATATAGACACGATATAACGCACTCGCAATAAGTGTATTGTACGCGTCTTAATGAATAGAGAACACGCTTTCTCCAAGGTACATTTAATGGCGATCAAAATTGGTCAATATAATGTCGTGTCAATATAATTGTATATAAATGTTACGTCCTTTTTCCATGATTCTTTACAATGTATATTGTTGCCAGAAAGATATATTTCCAGAAACGCCAACGAAACGAAGACTGTATTGATATAGCTCAATTATCGATCGTCAATTATTGTTCTCAGCAATTATGTATTACTGGCAATGATTGCCGGATAAAATTTAATCCGTACCTATGGAAATAGCGGCGATCGAAAACATACGAGAGAAATATTTAAATGAGAAAAATTATAGGGATTATCCCTCTCTCCCCCCGCCCTTCTTCTCTTCTCGAAGCACTTAACAAGAAGTAATCTTAACTCGAGACACGATGTTGAGATTTATCTCTATAAACTACGAAGCATGACACACTAATCACCTCACGAAAATCATCTCTCTCTCTCTCTCTCTCAGTCCGTTGCGTTATAATCACATACGTTGAATGCAGAATTGACAAGCTTTTCAGATTGGATGGAGTCGACTTTCGACTGTACAATTTGCTCGGAAAACTCTGCTGCGTATATTCCGGATATCGTAAACATTTTAAACACACTCACGCGCGGTCTCTTTAATCGTCATCTCGATAAAAAATTCAGCGGACGTTTATAGAAACTGCGTTTCTTAATATTTTATCGATACTAATCATACCGCTTCTCTCTCGACATAGCGGTATAACATGCACACTTTATTTGTTCATTTTCTTCTACCTTATTCGCGTTTCTAACATGTACGAAAATTTCTAACAGTTCCCAACAAAAACATAGAAAAAAATTAAGAATGTAAAAATGGTGTACTGTCAAAATATGAAAAAATGAATACAAAATATCTTTTCAAATCGATTTTTTCCGATTTAACGCGGCAGAATCGCAAGCATTTGTACGTTCGTAAAGTATAGCGAGATTATATATGGATTCTATTGGATCAAACTCGAACGTTGCTCGACATATTTTACATATCGCACGAATATCTTTCTAACTAAATTTCATGAAAAAGAAAAACATCTTGCGCTTGTCAGGAGGCCCACTGGCATCCGATATAACGACGTGTGTATGTGTGTGTGTGAACATTTGTATATACGAATATGTGCGCACGTGTATTCTCATGTACGTCAATCTGCACAGCATCATAATATTACTCAAACGTAAAGAAACGCCCGTATTCTCACCACATACAATTAAACAAATTGCACTAGATATCAACATACAAGCTCTTGTAAACGCAAATGCATTCAACGACAAATCTGCGCTGCGATTAGAATACGGGATGAAGTTAAATAGTCTTGTACAGTTTTAGAATAGTCGTTTGTTGGTTCTCCTCAGTTTCCTTTATAAGGAAATGTACAAGGAATTAACGCGTTACAGAACAGACTGTTACAATACAGTGGCTCGGTGATAGTCTTGTTTCTTAAATGCAAAATCACGGCAGTGATAAACGAAAAATCAAAAGTGCAATATATATATATATATGTACATATACAAATACTCTATTCCTTCCCTCGTTAAGGGAACAGAGGACGTTTGTAGGGCGTGTAGCGACGGCAATTTTCTGTCGTTGTGTATTTTTCTCCAAAACAACGTTAACGGCAGTGCTTACAGTCGATTAAGTCATTTGTGATATACTCGCAATCATTGATGATACATTGCAGCTGCTACTTTTTGAGTTAACGCGCTTCTCTCTCTGTTTATATATATATATTATATATACATATATATACATATATATATATATATATATATATATATATATATATATGTATATATATGTATGTATACATATATAACGTATATAATTCTTAATTACAAATGTTTAACAAATAAGAATGGCGACTTACATTGTTAAAGTGTACTAATAGAAATCAAAAGGAGAAGATGATACTTTCAACGCAGGGACAAACAAGTGCAAACCCGTTACACTTTATCCCATTTATACAATTTTTAATCATATATATATATACGTGTATAAATGTACTTTCGTTATCCTGTGTTCGCACGGATTTCGATACCGGTTCGAAATTCTAGTTAGCTTAATTGTATGAATGTTCCAATTTGCACATATTAAATTTCAATGGAAATATAATCGTTTTGTGAATAAAATATATACATGTGTATATATGTATGTATATATATATATATATATATATATATATATATATATATATATATATAAAAGTAGGTATTATATATCTGTAATTGGTTTTGAGTTCACGGACGAAAACATGGCACCTCTGCGAACTTTAAACTACATATATAAAAAATACATTGGGAACGTTGCACAATAACAGTATGAAAATTCAGTCCAAAATCAAATCTCCGATCTCATCCGGGGAAGATTGTATCAAGCGGTATTAAATTTATTCACTTCATGTGAATCTAAAATGAAAGAGCAAAGTATCATCCTTTCTTATAAATGGAATTTAAATAAATCTAATTAATAATGTCGCACACACAAGATTTGCCATTACATTCGAAGAATAGATACTTGAACTAAACCGCGTTTTATTTTCAAAAGAAAAAAAAACCTCGAGCGAATAAATTTCTTACCGCATCGAAACAGATAGCACGCATACCGACGCATACTTGCATAAAAAAACGAATAGACGTATACAGACATATAATATTCATACAATTCGATACAAAGAGATACGTGATAAAATATAAAAACTTACAGATTGACGTACATACGCGATCGAGTTACAATTTATTCTTCGTGTAATATATAAATAAATACGATATACATATAATAGAGAGATACATAGGTTGCTGATGATCGCGAATAACGGGGGAGCCTGAGGACCTAGAGTATATAATTGAAATTACACGACGGCATTATTAAGTACAAGAGTATGAGCATGTCCCCAGCCTCCCTGGACCTACATCGACGACTCGTCGATCGAGGCTTGTTGCGCTTCGATTGAACGAGTTTATATTGGCTGAACGGATCGACAATTTGTGGAAAAACTTGGCAGTGTGTGCGTGACCAATGTAATAATCGTCCGTTGACGTTACGCAACATCGAGATTCGTAAAAAAAAGGAAATAAAGGTAAAAAAATAAATGCGAATTAAAAAATTCTGCCAGTCTTATATATTAACTAAAAATAAGCAAGTGACGATTGTTCAAAGAATACTGTGTTTGTAGGGCGTCGTTGTGCCACGACGAGTGTCTGCAATTCATACGAATATTATTACAAATTGGGCATAAATTTCGACCAAATACAAAACTCTTTCTACAACATGATCAAATTAGTTTGTAATATTTTTGCGTCGGCAATCTAAAAAGAGATCCGTTTCGTTTTGCACCTGTCATTCGTCATTTCTAACAATATAGCAATAATTAATGGGCAGCATTAATATTTATATGTATATATATAGACAATAATGAAGAAATAATAATAATAATAATGTATAACCGATGATAATAACATAATAATGTAATAATATAATAATACATACAATGAAAAGATTAAGTTATTAGATAAATGCTTCACAAAGTGATCTTTCTAAAATATAATAGCACTTTACCGTGTTCAGCACGGTATTATATTTTAGAAAGATTTATGTGGCGTACGGAGAAAGAGAAGCAAAAGAGATAAAAATAAGGGAAAAAGATTTGTTTGACGTACACGATATACGTGGATAGGCCTAGAGTAGACTGAGCTGCTCTTATATAACTTTTAACTTTAAATTTTTTTTAACGCGCATTACTTTAAAATCGCCTTAATTTAATATTATCTGTTACTCTGTCTCTCTGTGAATTATAAGGGTGTGCGTAACCCTCTCAATTTATAATACATATAGTCCCTCTCTAACTAGCTCACTACAATCCGTGGAGGTGTGTCGCGCACGATTCTTTGCTTTATATATATATTTTTTTTATGTGTATATATATAACATATTAATAATTATGTATATCATAATGAAGATATAATAGGCATAGCCACTCGTGCTCGGATCACAGACTACTCGCTGCCGTACGTTGCTCCCGTACAGACAGTCTGGTGGACACTATGGCTTTTTCTCACTTACCATTAGACATGTTACTTTTACTTTATGTGTTCCGTATTTGCGTACACACGTATAGATATCAGATCGACTGTAAAATTTACACTTTAAATTTCTTCTAAGAAAGTATTTGCACCGATCCACGTCTCAGATCCTCAAAAGAATCCCGACAGGAGGAAAACGCCGAGACCGATGTTATAAACATAACACCGTGAAAAATAAAATAAACGTTAAAAATAATTTAATTACTTAGAACTAAATTATCTCTCACTACGATAACAACAATCGTCCGCGAAAAGATTAATTCTACGAATTAAGATTCGAATTCGATGAGAGATATTCATATATAAATACTACCTTACTTAATGAGAGATTCATATATAAATACTACCTTACTCGATTTCTAGAGAGATTCATAATAGGCATCTATCCAACGTCGTAATTGAAGGATCAGAGGCGCGTACATATTGCCGTACCAATATCCATACATGTTTACAAGCGTATTTCGGTATGGCCAACACGTAAAGACGGTAAAATACAACCACGAGGACTGTGTCTATAATCCCGTGACCTATCGCCTGACTAGCCCTAACGAAATCGCGTGTATCTCTTTTTACGGCATTGTTATTCACATGGTGTGTTGTATTTGTGTAATATTTGTACATATGTAACGAGGTGTATCTGATGCATGAAGTGGAGGCACTAGTCAGTGTTTCTGGAGAGGTTGACGGGTCCTGGGATGGAAGTGAGGAGGGTATGTCAGCAGGCACTGGTCTCTTCTCCCTCGAGCGTGTACGCTACATTTTCTAGTCTATGAGCTAGGTGTAGTTTACGACAGCCCGCATCTGTCTCCAAGGCCTCTAGGATCTGGAATAAATTAGCAAGACAATGGTATTAGCAAACTTTGTCGCTAACCTTCGAATGTCGAAAAATTGACGAGAAAAAATCAGATTACTTACTTGTTCATAATACTTGCTGACATAAATGTAGAGCTCTTTCAGCGCCGCGATCACATCAAACTCGTTGGCGTGAGATGCGCTCAATTGCTGCATGGCACTAGACATCTCCTGGTCGGTGATCTGCGGCAATCTCTGCACATCCGTGTAAAATCGACCCACTTTCTCACGATAGTGCGGTATGTCCTTGGCGAAGAGCAGCTTGTTAGACGGCGAGTCTTTGCCCAGTCTGTGTTCCGTCATCGAGCACGAATCCATGAACGTCTGCGCGATCACGGAGAGACTCGAGTCCACTGTCGTGGACTTGTTGATATCGAACATAAAGTCCGGATTCTTAATGAAATTTACCCAGAATCGGAGTGGCAGGCTGTTCGATTTCCACGCGTGCGGCACCTCTGGATCGATAATGCCGTGCTGTTTGGCTGCTTCGTCGAGGAGATCGAACAACCACTTGACCGCGCTTGGCAGCGCCTCGTTGGCGGTCAGTATGGTGTTTAGAAAATCATCGACAAACTTTTGTACAGTGCCCTTGGTCGAGAGTAATCGCGTGAGGAATATCTCCGGGATCGCCTTGTGCGTTCTCTCGGGATGATGATGCTTGCTGCTACTGTTAAAGCCTAAGCCGGGAGGATAATGCACGTCCTCGATAGGCCTCACCAGATGGTACAGCCGCTGGTTACCGCCATGGCCGCTCTCAACGTCACCGTTCGCCGTTATGATGGGCGGCGAATGTTGAGAGTCAAAATATAGACCGCTCATAGGATGATTGTACATCACGGGACTGATTAGCCCGTGATTTGGTGTGGATGGAAGATGCGTGGACGAACAGTGATTCGAGTGTCGATGTAGATGGTGCGACGGCGGATGATGCGGGTGATTCGACGGTTGCTGTTGCGGGTGATAATGCGAAGGCTTACAATTTTGGCAGGGTGGTTTGCACGCTACCAAGAAACCGTCGTTCTGCCGGGGGATCAGTGACATCACAGCTGACTCTTTGACGCCGTAATGCGCCAATGTATTTATCTTCTTCCACTCGCCGCAGCACTTGGTCGTGAGATCCTCATCCTGAAGGGTCAAGTGACCACCACGACCGTGCCGCCATTCTAAATCAACATCATGTACGGACGGCCTCAGCGAAAACGGAGTATTCTTATACAGCGCGTCGAGGATCTTGGATTTTACCTGGCTTATGGTATCACAATCCAGGACCTTGCACTGTATCTTTTCATCGAGATCGTCCTGTACTACGTGCAACGTGACGATCGTATGCTCAATCTGCTCACGCAAAAGTCTCTCCTCTGAGAGGGAGTATCTTGCGTCGTGCGTAATTACATCCACCGGTCCCTTCTCAATCTGATGCTTGATTGCCTTGAAAAGCAAAAACAAGGACGAGCCAGCGTAGTCCTTCAAATAGTTATACATGCAAAGCGCCATCCAATTCGTCAACATTTTTTCTACTACAGATTCCGTTCGTCTTAACATAAGTTGCGGATGCTTCGTGTTCACCGCTTTGTCAATCAATCTCAATAATAGATTCATCAGGATATCCGTGGCGTATTCCATCTTTCCCATTAAGACTACCATAAGCAAGGAGGCGACGTTTACTTTATCCCTGATATTAAAATCCTTCTGTGCTTCCAAAGTTTCTATAAACGTCAACACAAAGTATTTATTGTTGACGAGTTGTTCAAACTGTATCATTGCTGCATCATAATTGGTACGCGAGACATTGCTGCGAGAGCGCGGATCATTTAATATAGGATGATCTATCACTCCAGGGAAGAACACTTTCATGATGTAGTTTTTATGATCAAGAGTAGGTATGCCTGACGATTCGAGATCCGCAGTCAAGTCCGTCATGTCCGTCTGCAGTTCTGCGAATGCTTGCTTGCATTCCATCCGGACATTGCTTTCGAGCGTGTCCATTTGTATCTGTATACGCTTATACTCGCGCTCTGCTTGAGTACTCTTACGACGATAAATGACCAACACCAATATAAACAGAAAGATGAGACTGAAAGTACCAGCGGCGATGCCGGCGATCGCTTCTGGAGGTATCGGATATGATTTTATGACTTCATAGCGTAGATAACCAATGGGGAAACGTAAACTACGACCGACTCGTACCACTACCAACGGCAACCCGCTTTCGGTCTTGATGCCGAGTTCGTCCGTATCGGCGGGTTGTTGATCCGGTGGAGTACAAACTAATTGCGTGAGAGCGAGCGACGTCACATTACACGGCATAGTGCCAACGGTGACATTCACGTCAGATTCGTCGCTGGCATAGTTGAGATTCTCGCCCTCAATCACCAATGTGTCGCCCTTGTACAATTTAACATTCCGTGGGAATGGGAAAAATTTCGGATCTTCGACGTAAAACAACCGATTACGAAGATTCTGAAAGTGCTTTTCCAAGTCTCTCACACTTTCCACATTATCCATGATGAAGGCGATTTTGAGAGACAAGTGGGACTCCTTCAGTCTTGATGATTGCGGCGACGAAGTGCCTTGAACATTGGCAACCGCTGAACGTTCGTTACGTCGGATTGAGGTGAATCTCTTGGTAATACTCGGACTCGGACACTCCATTTGCGTAGGATTTAGGACGGTGCAAACGGTTCTATTTATTGGCAACGGCTCGTTGTCAAAGTAAACTTCCATTTCAGGTTTCTGAATAGTATCCAAATTCGTTCCGTGCACGGTGATCATACGGCCGCCCGAAGCAAAGCTTCTCAAGGGTTTAATCTCCATTATGGTCGGATCATGAGTGTAATTATACGGATTGTCCACGAGGGTACGATTTGCACCATCGATATTCAACGTCAATTTATGAATTCGCCTGACGCGGCCCGATTTACTAGTCACGCAAGTCAGTCTCGTGCTGCTCGCTTGAGTCGCGTTTACCTGACATGGCAGCTCATCAAGGTACGCTGATATCGCGCTGCCAATATTTAGATACTTACCGGTGATAGCCAACTGCGTGCCGCCGCTCTGTGGTCCGACTGACGGATATACGCCTGTCAGGCGTATGTCTTTATAATTGAATAGCACTGCGCTTTCCGTGTAACCGGCGTCATTTCCAACCACAACGGACGCCGCGTCTGTGGCTTCGTGCCGACCGGTGCGGCAGACGATGCGCACCGATACCTCGTAATCTACCAAAGTGCATGGAGTGTTACCGATGTGTATCTTACCCTCCACGTCGCTCTCCTTCAACCCAAGATTGCTGCCCTCTATAGTCACCAGCGTTCCACCTTCGACTGGACCGCTTAGCGGCTTGATCATATCTATTCGAGGCTTTGGACACTCAGCAAACGGCGACTGCAGACACGAGTGCCGATATACGCAGCTGTTCCCGCACCAAGTGCACTCGAATCGAGCGTCCCGCGTCACGCACAGGGAACAGTCCGCGTGTTCGCGATGCGAGCCGAGCACCTCGCATTTGTACAAAATTATCGTAGTCTTGTCCACGTGGTGATTTGTGTTCCAGACAACTGTCACTTCGGCCTCATATTCGCCGGTGACCGCTTCGTATGAATATACTGTCTTGTCACACACAATGAGACGGCTACTGTCCACGCGAGCTTGTACCTTCAGATTGGCACCCTCGATACTGACGATACACTGGAATCCGCTATGGCCTACCTGCGGATGTGGCAGATTTTCTACTTCGAGCACTATTTCCTTGGGCACGCTGTTCGGCAGCCTCAATCGTTCTTTGCGTTCTACGAATCTCGGACAGTGCCGTGCGCCTTGCGGAGCAAGGTTGATTTGATTTTGCTGAAAAAAAGAGAAGGATATCTATTATAGTACGAGATAAATTTATGCAAAAAGCATAGATATAACTAAATTAAATGCAACTTACATTTTCTCCCGATATAATGCCCTGACAGCTAGTATTATGAGTGCATTTGTTATCATAGACGCACCAACTGCATGCCCATTGTGACTTTACACACTCGGTACACACGGTATGTCTCGAGCAATCGAAAAACGCAAAGTTACGCGAAACGAAATCTTTATTCGTCTCGCTCGATCGCACGGACAGCGGTACGAGCGCATGATCGGCGCCCTCGGGAATACTGGGTCTCTCCATGACGGGTGGGGTTGGACAAGACAATCCGAAACCAGTCATCAGCGCGTCTATTGGCTCGGCGTTACCAAAAACGCACTTGTAATTAGCGCCCGTTGGTAATTCCGGCAAAGTTCTGATTGTTAATTGCACCGTGGTCATCTGATTAATAGGCATACGATCGGGTAGCACCTGCTCGAAATCGATGCATTGTTGACCTGTACCCAAGGATAACCATCGTGGACTGCTGTGACTCGCTTTCTGACAATCTCCCCTTATGGTACACCTATAGCAATGGTCAACGAGATACTTGAATTATTATCGGTATAAATAGTGTGTGTGATACAATTTTATATATATAATTTCTTTTACTTCGAGAAATAAGATTATATATAATTTTATAGTTTTATAGTTTTATGTACAAATTTAATCTATTTTACCTCTTCTCCAAAGAGCACCAGCCGCAATAAGGATCTTTCGCATCGAGGCAACTGCTGCAATTAGTGTAACCACTACAGTGCTCCACTTTGACCTTTGATACTTTCGAAGTGGACAACACATAGATATAATCGCCATCAGGTGAAATCAATGTATCTGGCAATAGTTTTTGTCCTTTATCGATTGTAACACTTTCATAAACGAATGCTTCGGTTCCAGACAGCAAAACCTTCTTAAGAACGCCATCGTTTGTGCCGAAAAATGCTACGGTGTGGCTTTCGGTATTGGCGATGGTTACCGAAGAGATAAATGTATCAGGAAAATGCAAGATGGCCTGGCCCGTAATTGGTGATACGCCCGAAATTTTCAGTCCAACTTCGCAAAAGTTGAGAATGTTTCCTGTGGTCTGCAAAAAGAGCAAAACGATGATCGATATAAAAAAATAACAAATTGTACGAGATGCTTATCCGTTTAATTATTCATTTACTTACACCGGCAGTAGGACATTTTCCGTCTTGTATAGGACCGCTGACGTAACCCATATTTCGATACTTGATGCTACCATTAAAACACATGTGAATATTTTCGTTGAACTTGGTTTCGATGTCTTGCAGGCTATATATGCAAACTGCCGAACGTGATAAAGCTTCGTTCGTGATGCCTCTACTGGGCGAAAATACGGTAACGAATACCGGATCGCCTACGGAAATGCCGAGTTGCATAGCCAGATCGCTGCCCGCTGCAGCGACTTTTGCATCCTGAATCAAGTTGTAATAATGCTGTTTTCCATCCCCCAAATCGACTGTACATTGTAGGGTTACTTCCGTGTAACTGTCGTAATTCGGATCGCTTATACAACTTCGCGCTAATCTGGAGATGTATCCCAGTTCCTCTTGTTCGGGCAAATACGATTGCTTCTGCACCAGAACAAAATACGCGTAATCGCTCGCGTTGAAACCATACACATATTTCACGAGAAAGTGATCCCGATACTTGACATCGATGTACACAATCGATTGTTTATTGAATGTATACTCTGCAAACTCCAGCTTGTCGAGATTTCTACTGGAGATGGCAGGTACATCGTGACGATAATCTCCTTTATTAGTGAACGTCGTTCCCACATAGAGAATGTTCGTTTGCCCCCATGAATTATACTTTTCGGGCCCGATAAAAGCGTACGTGGATGAATTTTCGTCATTAGCGGCCACGCTGAGGGGGATAAACTCTGGCTTGACAGATATGTTGGCTATTTTGTATTTTTCGCAAGCACCTTGAAGAAGAGAGCCACAGGCGATTAATGTCTGCGACTCGAGATCGGCAATTAGTAGCTTGTTCACATTATCCATTAGAGAGGGAGTTATGTCTCTTGCCGTGCAACCTGTTGGATGACACTGAGGATTATCCATTCTCGGGCCTAAAATGAAAGAGAAATCAATAATTATTTCGTTATTTGTGTTACAATGTTGTATTCCAAAATGTGAAAGAAGAGAACTGACCTGTTGAGACATGCTCTTCCAATTTGAGATTCGAATCAAGTTGAAAGAGTCTGTTGACTGCACCCACATAGAGTCTTCCCATAGAAGGATCTATGGTGAGATGGTTAAATCTCAAAGCTCCTTCTCTAGTTGCATTGGCTTCCAAGGGGAAATGTCCATATCGCTGTCCATTCTCCGCTGGAAACTGTGTCAATATATGCGGTGATTTATTATCCTGCATCGGTGGGACAGTGCTAGCAGGAGTATCTATCGCCGCAGTCGCCAGTATCACTAGGAACCATGTGGCAATGGACATGGATGAAAAGGATGATCGATAAACGAACAGCAGCGGAGGTGTCACAATGAACGATTTGGGAAATGACTGGGTAAGTCCCAGGAATCTCATGGTGTGTATGCGACAACTGACAAAGCACATGCGCACACGTTACACGTGTGCGTCAGTGCGTATGCAGGTCTAAGGTAGGAAATGTAAAAGGTATGGTATTGGGATGCGTGCCCTGCTATGCTGGTAGCGAGCCAGTGTTAACGCAGTACTACCAGCTGTGCTTAAATCTAGGCACCGACATGTCGATCATTGTCTGGTACTCCTGAAACACGACAGATAAATTACATTATATGTGTCAGTTAATTATTTAGAATATTAAAAAGCTTGTATATTAATTTATTTTACAATTGTTATTTGTTATATAGAAGTGTTATTCCTCAACACGCATTTCTAATTTTATTATATTTGATTTTATTATTTTCAAAATATATTTCAATATTTATATTTGATTTTATTATGTTCAAAATATATTGCAATATCTAATTTTTTTTTTGTCAACTTTTGCAATAAACTAATAATATATAGCAAAGCTTTCCATTTTTCAAAATAACCTTAAAAAAATGTACAACAGCGACTTTAATGGTCTAGAGTGCAATATTGAAAAAAAGATTATCACTCGCGACGAAACACTGTGCGAAACAGTTAAATGAGCCGAAATAAAATTCCATGCGTTCGTCGTGTAAACGAGCTTCCATTTCTCGCCGTTGTACTCGTCGGCTGTCAAGGAGCGTAAATAGGCAGCTCGTGGAACTTTTTTTTTTTTTTTTTTAAATATATTTAATGTGCCTTCAACCAGTTTAGTCCAATTATTTAGGCACTCAGATCACTTTTTCCCTTTCAATACACTCGTTTTGTTTTGTCTACTTTTTCTTCTGGATCAGTTATTTCGTTAAATGGTACCCTCATCTCGAGCTAACAATGAAAAAGCACACGCGACGAGTGGTGAGAGGAAAATGGGAGGAGAAGGGAGGGGAGGGGAGGAATGAGGGGAGACAGATGGCTTCGCGAATTTCGGGCAATACCGTAACACGCCCCGTCCTTCATTAGCGTGACCAGCGTACGTAGCTGCACTTGACAGCTAAAGGCCACTGTCTTCGCACAAAGAGGCAAGGATTACCATCCCCGTTCCACCACCCTCTTCCTCCTCCGCCGCCATCACCTCCTCCCCTCCCTCGTTCCTCCTCCTCATCTCATTCTCACCGCGATCACGTCACGATACCAAAACACGACCTGGCCGCGACGGTTACGGGGGATCCGCGAGGATCCCGCGAGGGAGCGGAAAGAAAGACTCGTCGATTCCGCGAGGCGAGAGACGCGGAAGCCGCGTGTACAGCGCGGCCTGTCGCGCGAGCAACAATCACGGGCGAGACGCCAGGGTCGCCACCGTACCTCGGCTCGCGGCTCGCGGCCGAGTTTGCTGGCGAATTTACCTTGCTCGCGGATGTGCACGCACGCTACGAGGCTCGTGCAACGATGCGACGTTCGCTACGGCACATCGCGGATATGCGACATGCCCGCGCAGAGGAGGCTCGCTCCCGGTTCTCGTACAGAGGCCACTGGTCGCCACCACGAACGGGCTGTCGCTGCCGCCGTGGCCACCGCACTCGTACAACGCACACCCGCGCCGTCCCGGGGACTGTCACCGGACGATTATCCGCGACGATGATCGCGTAACGTCTCGATATCATACGTCGACGCCGCGCGAGCGCCGAGCGGCCGTCCGTGTCACCTCACAACACAACACTGCAAACGGCGGAGTCGGGATCGGCCGCCATTAAAATTCGACCGACACGGGGGCTCTGCTCTCTGCTCTCATCTGCTCGGCACGAGTTTTAGAGTCGGAGGCGAGGGGGGCGGGGACGGGGCTATGGCATGCGCCGCTCTTCCCTTTGCCCCTTCTCTCTCTCTCTTACCGACTGGTCTCTTCTTCCCCGAGAACACGTATCGATGCCTCTCTTTCTTCTTTACTCATTCATCTCTCTTTCGCCGTATACATGTGTACGCAGGAAGTCCTGAAACTTCCTCCCTCTCGCAAAATTAGCGTCTAAGAATTATATTTCTATTTATCCTTTTTTCAAAATATTTATTTTTAAATTAAATATAGCGAGGTATACACGTACCAAGTTCTCCAAATTATAACTTGTTAAAGTAAAATTCAAAAAATTACTTGGTAAAAATAGGTTTCTTCTTCCTTTTCCACGCGCATTTTTAAAGCTGTCAAGTTTGAAATTTATTTTAATTACAAATAGTATTATATATAGAAACCATTTGTGCGTGTACATACACGATAGAAATAATTATCAATATTTTTCATTTAGCTTTTGATTTATATAGAAATCACACAACGAGAAGTGCAACTTTTGATACACTCTGTATGCATTTATACGCACATCTTTCTCTCTCTTTGATTTGTATACATCTTGCTTTACTTGTTTTGTAGCGAAAGTTTATTCCATACATTTATGCTTTTTAATCGTATCGGTTATATTTGACATTATTCTAAAACTAAATATAACTATTTATATATATAATCTGATAAAAATTACATGCAATTTGTACACAGTAGTACAAGAAAAATAAAAAATTGAATAGCACATTCGACACAATCCTAGAACCTGAAATTAGTACCGTACAATCGAAATGGCGTTTGTTACGAGTACAGGCGGCAAATTCAAAAGATCGAAATGTTTTTAAAACATGAAACTGATTTTCAGTTACCTGACAAAAAAAAACAATCACATTGCTGCCAGAATTAATAGTAAATACGGCTCAATGCGAGTAAATTCTCGAAATGAGAATCTTTTCCCTTTCGCGCAAGATTCAAGTAGTATATACCTTTGTACTTACGTTTTTTCCCTTGTACAAGTGTGAAGAAAAGAGAAAAGTATACATTTGCCCAATCTTATTACTCACAGATACAATTACCATATTAATCGAATTCACACAAGACATCCGATCATCGTCACAATTTATTATTGTAAATGTTATTTACACATGTACCTAAATTTCAAACAGTTCCATAAAGTTTTCCTGTTCTCTTTTTTTTTTTGTCTCTATAATGAACAAGAGGTGAATCTTTTGGCTGCGATTATTTCTTTAATTGTATAACAAATATATAGTAAATAACTAATATTAGTTCGTAATTAAGAATATAAGAACGCGTAAGTATAACGTAATAATGAGTGTAGACTCATTCGTTCTGTCTTCCTTCCTGGCGCACCATCTCACTTTTTTCAATTGATCGTAGAATACATATATGTATATGCATATCCATATATGTATATATACCTAAAACACTGTCAATGTATATTCAAGATAAGTTTACTTAAATATAGTCCTCACAAATCGACTTCAGTTTCGAAAGGGAAGTCTCTCTTTCTCTCTCTCGCTCTCTCTTTCTATGTATACATATATATATAAAGTCAAACTTAGCATATTTTAAAGAGATGATTTGTTTTCTAGTACGATGTGTTTTTCTTAAATAGAAATATACCCTTCCTGTTAAAAGTTTCTTACATCTTACACATGACAAGTGATTAAACCTGCCGGTTACGAGAGGAAGGACTGTTCTTCTTTTCCAAATATCGTATAAAACTTATAAAACAGAAAGTGCGTTTAAAATTTACGCCTAAAAAGAGATATTATACATGTTCGCGCACGTATCGATGCTATAGCCAGCCTCCCTTAGGCCTTTAACGCGACATCGAAATCGATACCGCAATTCATATTCTTCTATTTTTTTGTGTACATCATAATTTTCCTTTCTTTCCGTAACTTTTCTAGTCTTCAATTCGGATTTAAATAGATTGAAACTGTTAGTTGAAATATATGCTATTCAAACATGTTTGCTAGTCCAATTAAACTCTCTCTCTCTCTTAATCTTCTTATATATTCTTCCCGTGATTTTCAATCGAGTTCAAGATTATTAACAAGTTCATGAAAGTTGTATTTCCTTCTTCACAGATCTTCTTCCGATGGGTCTCAGACTAGTTACAGACGGTTTTCAACATCTTTTTGTAATTTGAACGCCACTGTTACATATTGGCACATGTATGCATACATATGCATGTGTATGAATATAAAGAAAAAATGTATGATGTATGAACAAGGGAAATAAATAGAGATAATGATTCTTTTTTGTATTCATGGGAAGTCATTTGTTTGCAATTAATCTGAGACATTGATCAGTGGATGAATAATCTGTGAAGAAGGAAACAACTTCCATGAACTTGTTATAATCTTGAACTCAAAAAAGATCACAGGAAGAATATATAAAAAGAATGAGGAAGAGCAAAAAATTTAAGCGGACCAGCAAACATGTTTGAAAAATAGCATCTTTTCTAAAAGAGAGAAAGAGAGAGAAACAGTTTTAATCTGTTTAAATCCGAATCGAATACAGTTGCCGAGAGAAAGAAAAATTTTGCTGTACACAAAAAATAGAGGAATGCGAGTTGCAATATTGACCGATTTCGATGGAAGAGTATAGGACTGAGTTATCCATTAGCCGATGTCTCAGACTAGTTATTGACAAAATGGCTCCTCACAAGTGCAAAAAAAGAATCATTAACTATTTGTTTTTTCATGTTCATACATTGTACATCTTTTTGTGTGTACGAATATATTCCAGTATATAACAATGGCATTCGAGCCATGAAAGGAATTTTTAGATAGTATTACGTATCTCATTTCTGCAACTGTACTGTGTATTATGCATTAATAATGATATCACTAACGCAAAATTCTTGATAGCAATATTTGTTTTTTTTTAGTGTAGCTTTATCGTAATAGATGTATTGATGGTGACAATGGTGGGATGTTGTATAGTAAATAGATGAAGCTACCTATCCCAAGGAAGGAAAGTCATTCTCATCGTCCACTTTTGGAGCATTTTGACGACTTCGCGGTGACCTTTGTTCATTTTGCGGCTGCAAACGAAAAATACACATGATTTATACAATCTTTTTTTTTCTTTTTTTAAAGAAAAAAACACTTATAATATATTATATAATATACTCACGCGTGAATCGCTATCCCTAGGAGCACCACGATTTCCAAATCCACGTCCGTTGATGCGATCGCCACGACCGCGGCCACCTCGGCCACGACCACCAGAACCACGTCGCGAGTCACTAAATTGGATTTCGATACCTAATACACGCTTTTGTCTGCCAACGCGCTGAGGGTACTCGGCAGCAGCGTCGTACTCCTCTTCTTCCTCATCCTCCTCTTCATTACCCTCTTTTTTCTTTTCAAGAGCGTACATCTTTTTCCAACGTGATAAGTCCTCGCCTTCACCAGCCTTTCGAAGATTGTACTGAGGCTTTGCTCGATTGCTACGCAAAGCTTTCCATTCGTCCAGAGTAAGTTCGCGGGTTTCCTCCTCGACCGGTTTCTCTTCGACAGTCGTATCCGTGGCCGTTTCTCCATTTTTAACTTCAGTTGGTGCTTGAGGATCGGATTCTGGTTTTTCATTGTTCCATTCTTGAGTTTCCTGATTGAGGCTTTCCCTGGAAAAAAATAAATAAATAACAATTAAGATATGTTGTCTTTTGATTCAAGAAACTATACGTATGATAGCTGTGTATGTATGCTCTAACCATAAGAAATTCAAAGTATTAACTACTTACTCAATCTCGTCATTATGAGTGCCCCAGTTATGACTGCCAGCACCATCTTTCTTGTCCACCGGTTTAATACCACTGTTAATAGGTAAACAATGAAATAGTTTAAGATTTAATATACATAAACATTAATTAAGCTGCATAATATAAAATGTTATTACAAAATTAATAATGCATACATTGTTACAAATGTATTAAGATTTTTGTTTATTTATATAATTAACAAATTCATGTAACAGAATAGAGATATTTGAGAGAAGCTATTTACTATATTGTATATAAAATTAGAATGATTAAAATTGGAATGATTAAAATGAATAAAATCAAATATTAATACGATTAAACAAAATAAAATTAAGAATTCAGCATATAAAGCAATGAGAATAGAAATATTCCTGTTTACTGGTGCTTTAAAAATAACTTGGTGTTGACTATAATTACTATCTTGATATATGGTGCACACGCTAACCTCGAGGCGAACATTATCATATAAAGATACGTATGATAGCTATCCGAGTATGCTTTGTCTCTCTCTCTCTCTCTCTGTATGTATATGCATGTGCATCGCATATATTTCGAAACTTACGTTTTATCGGAACCGGACTGGCGATCGAATTCGCGTTTACCGCGATTATCGAAACCAACACGTCCACGTGGGCCACCACGTCCGCGACCCATACCACGCATACCACCACGGCCACGGCGCTCCCCGTATTCAGTGCGTTGAGTCTCACTCGAATTCCTGAATTCTCGCGGTTCGCGATTTTCACTGAAACATAATTATTATTATTATTGCAGACATTTCAGATTCACATCTGGATATCAAATATCTACATTAATAAATATATTTTGTTTCAATTATATACAATATACATAAAATATATTGTTCTGTTAACATTTGATCAAAAGATATTGCTAATATATTGCAATTACATAATTTATATATATAAATTTTTTTTCTAAATGAAAGATTTAAACTTTTTGCATAATGTGAATAATTTAGAATAGAGTGGCCAAACATCTAAACTACAATCGTATAATATTTACTGCTTGTTTTATAGAAACTAACCTAGGAGGACCCCTCCTGAACTCTCCTTGCCCTCGTGGTTTTTCTCCTTCTTCACGATTACGTCTGTTATTACGCTCTTCTCTGGATTCATTGGAGAACTTTACATTGCGATCACCACCACTTGTCCTTGGTTGGACTGATTTTTTCTCGACTGAAATATTAATATACAAAGCATTTAAATATAGAATTTTTTCTTTGTAAATAAGTATTTTTTTTTTAAATTAAAATATTTACTTCTAACACAAATGTATTTTATCGCATGTTGCATAATTTTAATATAAATTATTTTAATATCTAGATTGTGTATTTATTTATAAAATATTAAATTATATGTACTTTATATAGGGAAAATATCTACTTTATATAAAAACTTTAATAAGAGAGAAAAGCGGAGAAAAAAATTCTAAAAGTTTGTACTTGAAAAAGATAAATATATTCTAAGAGATAAATATAAATTTATTATTTATTATATTATAAATATAATAGATATAATTTATGATTTGCCGATAAAGATTCACCTGCTTAATTGTACAAAAACTTTAATTGAAAAATCTTTTCAAATCTCTTATATATTTTTTAAGTTAATAAATAATTTCAAGATAAATAATAATATCCAAAGAATCTCATAAATAATAATATCTAAAGATTAATACCTATTGCATCTTAAAATCAACGAGCATACAAACATTTCCAAAGTGCACAATAAAAATCGACTATATCCATTGTTCATATTGTTATCCATAAATATTATATATATAAAAAATATCATTCAAAATTATAAAACTCCATTGCACGGACACAAAAGATATACAATTGTGCCTGTGTAATCTCACAATCTCATTGAAGACGGACATCGTGGACGAACTTGGAAAAGAGATGGTAGATAGAAGAGAGTCCGTGCCTCGCGAATCTCTCAATCAAAAAAATATTCCACGGTAGTAAAAAGTCTCGGGGCGCACACGATTCGGCTCGTAGCCGCCTCCGAGTCATATAAGACCGTCGAGTGGAATAGGTAGGTGCGGGAGGGCCTATTTTTAAATCATTTTTAGAAAATATCGGCCCGGCGCGGCGCACGCGGTCGCCGATGGAGCCGAGCGATGCCCGCTGGTCGCTATCGCGGACACGCCGCTTCGCTGAAATTCAACGAACGATCGATCGAGAAGACGCGCGCGGGAGGCGCCGGGGGGGGCGGGAGAAGGCGATCGCGAGGATTCCCGAGGATATCGTGGGAGAGACGGGCGAGCACATGGGCCGAGCACGAGGAACGAATCGACGGCCATGACGCGCGCGAGGCGCCGGAGAGGCGAGGGAGAGAACCGGGACTAACCTTGATCCTTTTTAGGATCCTGCGTCTTGGACGGCGGCTGCTGGGCATCCTTGATGACGCGGCTCTTCGGCGTCTTGTTGTTGGCGGACTTTTGGCCGTCCTGCTGCTGCTGCTGCTGCTGCTGTTGCTGCTGCTGCTTGCTTTTATTCTCCTTTTCGGAGATCCTCTCTTTCTTCTTCGCCTCTTTCTCGAGTTCCTTCACTTTTAACACCTCGAGAGGATCCTCGGTCTCGTCGAGCGCGAGCAGGAACTTATTCCTGACCGTGACGGTGTACTCGTTTTCCATCTTGAATGTGTATCCTCACGTCGTCGAGGATTTTGTGGAGCTTTTCGGCTACTCTCGAGCCCTTGTGTGAGTTCAGACATTCACTATCCAATATGGCCGAAATCGCAGTGCTCAGTCCACCACGAGGTCTAGGTCTATCCCGCTAGGGCACGATACGGAGAGGGGAGGGATCGCTTAATCGCCTTGCAGCAGTCTAGCGCGCCATCTCCCTCGCCAGTATTTAGGAAACCAAGTCGTTTTCAGAAATATTAGCCTTTTATCGAATGATTCATTTTTCGCGTCAGACGAGGCGTTAAAAATCGCGCCGGAAATTTTCATCCGGCTCGAGTGCGACGACGATGAATGAGCCGGCGTCGAAGAGACTCTCAATTGTTCAAAAGTCGCCGGGAAGTCGCGCGATTTCCACCGAGAAGCGCCACGAAAGATGCCGGTAAAATGCACGATTCGGCGCGTTTGAAGCTTGTAAAAAGTCGCGGCTAACGTTCGTCGACATCGCGGACGATGGCGATTCTCGATCGCATCATTCAAAATGTAGAAAAATGATGGCGTTCAATCAGAATTGACGTGGATTTTGCGCGCGATGACAATTTCACAACTCACTTAAATTGCGCGCTTAAATTATGACGAATCGAATTAAAATCTTAATTCGTACAACACTTGATTCACATTAATATTTATTATATAAGTAATTTATTATATATTTTGATAAAGAAATGTTGAAAATCTGCAACCGCTCGTAGTAAAAGGGAGACAAGATGAGAGAATCGACCAATCGGATGCTTAGGAATGATACCTTTTTGTCGCGCGACGAATTTTTCCAACATGCCAATTGGCTCTCGGATAGGGAATTTTTAAAGTCTCTATCAATAGCAGCCAATCGATACATCCGACGAAGCTTGCCGTGCTGTGGATACCATCCTAAGGCCGGCGTCCCATGGAGCGGAAATATTCAGCGGAACGGAAAGTGCGGAGCCAGGGCGACCAATCACAGCCATTCCGTTTTTTTTGCGGTGCTTTTTCTATGGCTGTGATTGGCCGCGTTGGCTCCGCGCATTCCGTTCCGCTGAATATTTCCGCTCCATGGGACTTCAGCCTAAAGCTATCGAGCTTTTCGATTGGTCGGTGGTGTCTTGTGACATTAAAGCCGGGTCTACATTGGTCGTATTGTAAGGTTGTAAGGTCGTAGTCGTAAAAAATTGACCAATCCCAGTTGAAGTTCAGGAGAATAATCAACTGTGATTGGTCAATTTCTTACGACTACGGCCTTACAACCTTATGCTACGACCAATGTAGACCCGGCTTAACATGGCGTATTTCCTCTCGAAACGTAACAAGACCATCGCACGTGCAACGCGTATTTGCACGTGCATACACGTGTATATACAGAGCGTGACATTTTAATAAAGAGGAAAAAAAATTGTGGAAAGCTTCCTATCTCGAGGAGTCATCTCGCGCGTAGCATGTTCGCTTATTCCGTTCATCCTTGGCTCGCGCACGCGGTTGAATAAGCCGTGGCGGATGCGCGCGCACGCGTCGGCCATTTCCCTCGACTCGCGCGGTCGCGGTCGCGCGTATGCGTGCGTATTTTGGCGGTTTACCAGTTGCACGTTGCACGCGGCACGCGTACCGCGCGCGGCGGCAAAGAGGTCGCTCGTGTCAGCCAACCGGTCGAGAGCGGTTATCCGCGCGGTGAAAGAGGTGGCGGCGTTGGGCCGAGTGAGTGAGAAAGCGAGTGCATCATGGAACTGCGCACGCCGAAACGGGAGTCGCGGCCGTCGGTGGAGGCGTTGGAGCGCAGTCCCTGCGACACGTTCTACCCGTGGAACTGGGGCGAGGAGGCGCGCGTGAATCTCAGTCCGGGCAGCTCGTGTTCCTCGCCCGAGTACAGGGAGCACGGCGCGGGTACGGGCGGCGGCGTCGGGTCCAGGAGCCACCGGGAAGGCGTCGGGTTCGAGAGCCACCGTCGCGGTCGGCCGCGCGCCGACGCTCTCACGGACCTCATGATGCAGGGGAGCACGTCGCCGAGCAACATCAAGTGCAAATACTGCAGCCGAGTGTTCCCGCGTGAGAAGAGTCTGCAGGCGCATCTGCGCACCCACACCGGTGATTAACTAGAGATCGCGCCGTCCCGGAGCACCGTCCCAGGCTCGGCGCTATCGGGAACGTTGCCGTTCGCTCGTCCGGAGCCCTCGCCACTCAAAGTCCACGCGACTTTATTCAACGATCGCGAGAAAACGTCGCGCGACGCGCGTGTCGCGTGTCCACCGCTCGCCGTCCGTCTCTCTCTCGCGTGTTCGCGTCCCGCCAATCGGCCATCATGCCGCGCTTTAAATACTTAAATGGCTCGCCTCGCATGTCTCACTCTCGGCGTAACGCGTGCACGCGTACGATTCCACTGCATGGCCAATGTTCGCCGATTGCGCGCGAAATTACGACGCGGCGACCGCGTCGGCGTGCGAGTTGCGCGCGGATTTTAATATTTGCGGCTGCGAGACAGAGAGAGGGTGAGAGGGGGAGGAACGTGCACGCGCGATCCGTTACGACACGCGGTCTTTGTCTATGGTCAACAAAAAGAGGATACAGCGACGCTTTTCGGCTTTTCGATCATCCGTGCGTCGTGTTTAAATTTGTTTCTCGAAAATACGTATTGTCTTGTTTATGATATATTGTATTCTTTTAATATAATTTTCTTTTCATTTTTTTGTGATTCCGGGATTAATTGAAGGAAACCAATATCCGTAAAGTGCTAAATGTATACCCATACAGCACAGAATATTGCAGCAATATTATTGTTATTGTAACATTGCAGCAACATTGATTGCAATATTACTGCAATATTGCTACAATGTTTTGTGCTGTGTGAGTATGTATAGATAATGTAGTTTTTTTCTTGTTTCATTACTATATTTCATTATTATATCGAAAATTATAAGCTATATTAATGATGTTAAAAACTTTCTAAAACAATTGTTTTTGCTTACTGGATTCTACATTAATTTGTAGTTTATTAAGTGTTATAAATGACTCATTTTTATATTACATTATATAATATATGAATTTAATATATGTTATAACTTTAAAAAATTTATAATTACAGGAGAACGTCCATATTTATGCGATTATCCTGGCTGCACAAAGGCTTTTACTCAATCGGGACAATTAAAGACTCACCAACGACTACATACAGGAGAGAAACCATTTTTATGTACCGAGCCAGGCTGTGAAACGAGATTTACTCATGCCAATAGACATTGCCCTGAACATCCTTATGCAAATTTAACAAGATCGGATGATTTTGTATTAAAACCAGTATCTGAAAATATGGAATTGCCGCACGATGTTACTCGATGGTTGGAGCGTTACAAGATGTCGAGGGAACGGGAGGAAAGAACACCAACTGGGAAGAATGAACGAAAGAAAAAGACGTGGAAGAGCACCGCCGAGAATCACAAAAGGATAAAATCTAGAAAAGGCCTGATGATGGATATGGCAGGAGAGCAAGAAAATCTCGATCGCAAACCACCAAGTCAACGCCTATACTGTAGTGAGAGTCAAGATAGTCAGGAAGAAAGCCAAGATGAAGATCCGACAGGAACATGCTGCGCAATACTGCAAACATCCGAAGACGAAGAAGCAACAAATGCCAAGTTGGCGAATACGCCATTGAGAAGGCCCTTGGATAGACTACAACCAAAGAAGCGATGGCTGCGATACGCTTGCTTAGAACAAGCACAGTTAGATTTAAACGGGGAAGTTAGATCTAACGGTGCAACCTCTGTATACAAAATTGATGAGAAGCAGAGTCTGAATGGATCCACGGAATCATCCGAGTTACATTGGTACACGTCACTCATTCAAGACAATTCTGTCGCGGACAATAATACATCTATATCGAATATGGACAACGAACTAATAATTCAAAATGCACAATTGGAATCTTCTTATGTCTCTTCTCAAATATGGGACATGAATCAGAATAATGAGTCTTCAAAAACAGCGGAGAAGCATCTATATAAGATTGACGATTCTTTAAACGATTGGAATTGTTTAGAGTCACCAAGTACCTTGCCAAGTAATCAGAGTATTTTTAAAACTAGTATTAATGAATACATTGCAAACACTGAAAATTCCGAATTGATTCATGTCGACTACACAGATCACATCTCTACTTATAAAGAGATAGTGAATCAAGATACATCAACCAATTTTCACATCAGTGAAAACGAAACTAGACCAACAGTGTTAATGTTGGCTGGTAGTTCAAGCAGCAACAAAGTAGAGATCGTTTCAACAATACCTACCGTAACGAATGTTGATAAAACAGATGAGAAAATAATTGATATTAAGACAGAGAACAATATAACCAAGTCACCGATACAGGAAGACAATAAGAAATGGCTAGGTGCTCTGGCACTAATGGAATTGGCTAAGACGCAGGAAGAAGCAAAGATTTTAAGTCTTAAACATGATATAAACAACGAATGTTTCACGGCTTTAGAATTATCATCATAGCCATTTATAGACTGTGATTATTCTGATTATTATAACTTTGTTATTTTTATACGCAAGAAAAACAGAAAAAGCTCCTATGTCCATATTTGCATGACACAATTCATTACAAGCAAAAAAGTGGCCTCATTCTGTGAAATGTTCTATGACACATTTTTCTATATTGATTATATTATTACTCTCTTTACTATTATGTGATAAATTGTGTTTATTCTATAATTGGGATTTTTTTCTGAATTTTTTAATTTCATGTGTTAATGTATTATACTTGTATAAAACGAGAAATTAATTTTCTTTCATGTAATATTCTGAAAACAGTTCAAAAAGCAAATCAAAGAAATCAAAGAAAATCTTAAATTTAACACACGATAATCCATACAATCGATCTATCAAATCAATTTACTAAAATATCTAATAGTTTTGTTACTTTCTACACTACAAAACAATATTGTATAATATGCATGTAAACATATCTACATGTTAATTTCCTTTACAACGCCACAGTTTTTATGTTAGGTATGTTATAAGACGTTGATTGCTATGTTATAATAAAAACTTGTGTGATACTTGTGTTAAGAATAATAATAAATACGATAAGATGAAAAACATGAAATAGTGTCGAAAATATCGAATGAGTTTATAATTGAAAAAATATTTAATTGCAGAACAAAATCATTTTATTTATTAAGTATGTAATAAAAGGCTAAAATAGAATCTTTAAATTTAATTTTTATCCTAGAATTAGAAATAAATACATGTGAAATCTATAATCGTCTAAATTAAATACATTTTTCATATTTTTACATCTTTGATATATTCCTTGTATAAAAATAATAATTCAATTTTTTGTTATGAAATATACAGTCATTGTGTTTTACAAAATTTTGAAAGATACACAGTTTTTACAGTATCTCTATCATAGTTTCTCTTTAGCTTTCCTAAGACTGGATCTTGTTCTTATATTGTGCGTTTCATTATTTATATTTAATTTTACATCTTCATATTTTTTCAATATTCCAGTTTTAAAAAATTTCCTTTCAGATTGTGGAGTCTTCTGATCTTGTATCTGTTTATCGATTTTTGTTGGTGTAAGAGGATCAATATTTTCATCTGCCTTTTCATTTATAGCTATATCTTTCAGTAACTCAAGGGCTTGATTTACATTTTTATTATGATCAGCAACTGTTAATTTTGTTTTATCTCTAAGATTCATTCTCCTTTTTCTAGAGTTAATTTTGAGACTTTCCACTTTTTTTATCAATTCATCAATGTTTTCCATTGTAGCAGGTACATCTGATTTGTCTATCAAATCCATCAAGGCTTCTGAAATATCTGGAACTAAAGGCGCTACTTTAATTATAATATCTTTTGTCGATTTTTTCTGTGTACTATCTCCTCCATTTAGATCATGTTCCAATTTTGTTTTTTTCGGTGTAGAATCTTTTATATTTGAATTATCGTCATCGGACAAGTCTTCTTCCAAATTTTTTCTCGTCGCTAACTTTGCACCTGTAATCTTTGATTTTCTAGTTGAGCGCGTAGTTAATGGTGGTGACAAGCTATCGTCATCTTCATCGTCACTCCAAATTATATTGATTTTAGCTACTTTCAAAGCTACTGGACTCCTTCTACGTCGGATCGAAAGAGGTTTTTTGGGATGATGATTCTGAGCGGATGGCGTAACACAAACGTTCGAGTCAGTCGAAGCTTTTGTGTACCTAATTACATCAATGTCATGTGGCTGCGGGACTGTAAATGCTGCAACAGATAAGTCGTTTTATAAAAAATCCTCAAAGTTAGATCCTGATAGAGAAAATGTTACATGTTAAGCAATATACATACTTGAACAATCTAAAAATTCCAATATTGATTGAAAATCATTATCCAACGCTAATTCTTTAGCCGACATGTAGACGGGATGTCCTTCTAATTTATATTTGTGACATATATCGATCGCTAAATTGGCGATATCAAACGCATTCTGTTGCCTCGATGGTACATTTGTTTTCAGAAAATAACAGAAATCGATCAATAAATGAATATAATCGATGATATAGAATCGTGTTTGCCAAGAAAATCGCTTCACGCCGGTTTCATTATCAGGCCAGTTTTCGAACAGAACCGACTCCTCTTCTTTGAACAGTCTCTGCCTTATTTCAAAAGCACCGTAAAAGTGATCGAGCGCTATTGCGACTTGATTTTGCAAGGCGTATAGTTGTGCTCTGATATAGGCGGTGGCAAACACTAAATATTGATATGATACATTGTCGCACATGTAGCAATTGCATTCTGTATGCAGCGTGAATTGCGGCAAGCTGAAAACTCTTTTGCCGAGTATTGGCGAGGCGCTGTGCTGAGGTGTATCTCTGATAGGATCATTCACAATCTTTGTAGGGGTCACGGTGAGATAAGCAGACGTTTGTTCGACGGGTTTAACATTCGACGACTGAACTATCTCGAGGCCCAACATGTGCTCAAGACCTTGCAGTTTCACTTCGCAATCGTCTAATTGTGAACGCGATAGATCGATATAACACAGTGATTTCAACAATTCGGCGACACGAAGTACTGCGCCCAAGCTCTGTGCTGACTTTAAATGTCGCACTAAATCTGGGCTAATTCCACGAAAGGATAATAAACTATTTATTCTCATGGATAAATTAACCGTCGTAGTGAAAACCACATCATAACTGAAAAGATAATCCGCCTGGTTTGTCCCTAAAAAAGAATAACAATAACAATATCACATAGAGTTTAACTTTTGTGTGTATGTTTCACTTAAAATTAAATAAAGATGCAAGTAATTTTATTATTTGTAATTACATTTTTCCGTCAATAGATCTTGATTTAAACATCTGGATGTAAACAGACTCTCCACGATGTATGAAGCGTAATTCTCGTGTTGCATATTATACAAACTGTTATTGCGTATAATAACATCTAAGCTTAGCAAATATACAGATGTATTACCAAAAAATGAAATTCCTGGTAGGTTTCTAGCTTCAGTGAGTAACTGCTTAGCATTATCATACTAAAAAATGGACATCACACAATCATATACATATATTTATATTTAGTTAAAAATATTTGTATGTTTTCATTATTGTCTCACCTCCTCACATTCAAAATAGAGATCTGCCAAGCTTATCCAAAACATAGCAATGGTATCGGTTATACTTTTATCCTTGGAATTTTTGTGCTTTATGGCATATTGCTTAGCAACATCAATCCAATTGTAATTAATTTGTTTCAATGAAATACAACGAGCTGTGACTATAATAAAATTTATATTAACTTACTAAGAACACATAATATTCTCTTAATTACTCTAATATAAATAAATAAATCAATACCATAAATAATTGCATGACAATCATCGATTTCTGATGCTAATCTATATGCTAACGTCCATGCTTCAATTTCACATTCTTCATAACGATATAATCGAGAATATTCACCAGCTGTTATTAATATGCGAAGTACGAGAGTTGGTTCCCAATTCTTGACAATATCTTTCTGTTGACAATAAAATTTTTATTCACATTATTTATTTTACTTTACTTTGAACTCTTAAAAATTTTAATTTTAATGTTGTTTCTAACATATACTAAATACTCATTCATAACTTACTATATTATATTTAAACAATTGCTTCCATTTTTTTAAACATTCTTGTAAACTTAGCATAAGGCTGGAAGCTTTTTTAACATTTATCATAGTGTAAGCAGGAACTATATTTGGAGATTTAGTTTCGACAAGTTCTGGTAGCTCGGGAGCATAAAGAGCAAATTTTGTATTTTCCATTTCCACTTGAGTTTGCTTATTCATCATATGCAATTCCTCCACAAATGTAAAAAAATTTAAGTTTGCCTCCAAGCACAAAAGAGCCACAGAATTTGACTTGTCCTGCTTCAAATCAGATATAATTTGTTCATGATATGTAAGAATGGAGCTATCATGTTCAAAACCTAACAAATAATATCCTAATAATTGTATCACATGTGCATATTGGCAATTACTTGGCTTTAATTTTCTAAGTTTGTCTAAAATTGCCGACACACCATTGGTAAATGGAATGCTCTTTTCCAACAAACTTTTTGCTTCATATGAGCATAACTTAATAAGATTATATTTGGAAATATCAATTGATAAGCCTATTTCATTCTTTATCTTGGCTTCATCATTTTTCAGGCAGTCGAGTATAGTTAATTGCGCAATTTTCTCAGAAACATTTTTTTTAATAATCGTCCATACATGAAAAGCTTTCTTATTTGATTGTTCATAAGTTAATAAGGCATTCAATGCAGATGCAGTTATGGCTTCTTTATACATACCATTCTTTATATGCAAGGCACTTAGGTTGTATACTGCCAAGGGAATAATATTTTCAAGGTCTTCGGCATTTGATTCAATTTTTTGAAATTGAAAAATAGAACGACATAAGAAGGAGTATAAACGTGTGGTTTCTTCATAAACATGCTCTGATAATCTGCTCATATTATAAATTAAAGTACGACAAATATTCCACAAATGCATCCAGCGTTTACACTTGCTCTCTTCCACTTCATGTGTAATCCATTTGACATTTTGCTCTAAGGTTGCTCTAGCAAGAATGCACATTTTTTTCGGCATATCTTTGACGTGATATTTGCATAATAAACTGGCACATTTATATTTCATTATTATAGAGTTATATAAATCCCTCTTAACTGTACATACTGTTTTATTTAGGCACCACTTGCATTCAACTGACACTTTTTTAGTATAAAATTTATTCGTATCTATATGTAAAAATAAGTTCATTGTTTCCAATAAAATGCCAGTATCAAGCAATTGCTTTAATACATGTTTGTCAGTTTCTATGCATACTTCCCAATATTTAAACATAGGTTCAACTATTTCTCCAATAAACAACGCATTCCATTTCAGGCATTCTGTTTCACCATATTTTTTCATAATGTTTAACTGACAAGAAACAATATCTTGTATATTTTTGGCACCGTTACATACAAGATTCTCCATTGGTACTAAAAATGTTGTACAAAATCTTTGAAATTGTTCAAAGCACTGATAACATTCTTGATCATCTGCTAAAACAGTATTGAAATAACTGAAAAATTCATTAAATATTTTCACTGTACATTCAATATTAGTCATGTTGATAGTCCTACATATTACATGACATATGATACGAAGTATATGACAATATATGACATATTTTTCATCTTTATCTAAATGCAACTGTGTTTTTTTTAAATATTCCAATATATATTTGTAAAAGTCATCAAAATACTTATTTTCTTTGTCAACTGATATTATTTTATCTAAATGTTTGCTTATTGCGTCAATTAATTGGTTTGTATAATTTTTATATGCAATTTGAGTCATTTTAATTTCATATCTTATGAAACTTTTTAAACTGTTGTAGTTTTCTATATTAAAAGATTCAGTGGTAAAAGTCAGATATAAATTTTTTGCAGAAATATGCCATAAAGATAATACTTTTGTCAAAAGATTCATAGTATTATCTTGAGGATTATACAACTTGCCAGGCTGCAGATAACAACAGACATCTGCTGCATCCTTATACAGATTTAAAGAGAGCAAACAATGAACAATTTTAAATAAAACTTTAGCAAACTTGTTGCCATCAGGTACATTAGTTAATAATGAGCAAAGCAGTTTAGTTAATTCAGCTATTTCCTTTCCAGTTTCACAGTTTGGATTGTCCGCTGTGCGACATTTGTCTGCTATATGATGCAAGGGTAACAGCAATTTAAAAATATTCTCGTTCGATTTGTTGTCGGGTCGCGCACGAATGTTCATCTAAAATTATTATGAAAAGTGAGTCATGTGTTTATAGATAAACACGATAAACGAGGAACCATACCTGAATATCCTCCAATACATATCGCAATTTCTCTAAATGTATTAATCTTTTCCATGTTTCAATCTTTCCATGCATTTCGTCCATTTGTAAGGCTACATAGCCGCTACATCCGTTACGTTATTCTAACCGGGCATGCACGATGCGTACGCATCTCTAAAGTTGCGCGCGCAGCAGCAACTTGGCGCATTATTGGTGGCGTAGTAATATTTGATTTGGCGTTAGGACATGCGCAGTGAGGAACCGCGCATACCCGGTAGTACGTGATTGGCGAGCGCATGACCACTTGATGTGGAGGGGAATCCGGGGAAGACACCCGATTGACCATGTCGCTAATTGGCCAATTCAAAATAGGCATCTCTGATTGGTCAATCGTTGCTGATTACCCTAGGCACAGGTCGATATAATTGGCTGTGGTCAATCGCAACGTGGTCAAACGAGGCACTCCCGGAATCCGGCACCGATAAATCTCGCGCATGTGTAGAGATGCAGCGAAACATTTTTCTAGTAAGTATGAAAATTTTCTAGGGAGTAACCAATCCGCGATCAGTCTTGTAAAGTCGATTTAAAAGATTAGGTACCCATTGAAACGCTTTATGAACGCACAGCGAGTGACGTTCGGTGGCATATTGCTCTTTCCTTTGGTTAAGATCAAGGTGGAAGCACGTAGTTGAGTCTCTTAGCACTGTGAGAGGTTAAATTCGTTGAAGATGGTTTCGAGGACAACGTCGAGACGGATTCCCGAGGTAGAGCCGCGTATAGATTATGTGCAATGCGATGGGCTCGTGGTAATGAAGATGGTAAAACATTGTCATGAGGAGTCCGCTGGTAACATGGAAGTTGCGCAAGGTGCTCTACTTGGTTTGGTTGTACAAAATCGCTTGGAAATTACCAATTGCTTCCCATTTCCCAAAAATGATGAAATTATGGACGAGGAGGAATATCAACTTGCTATGATGCGAAGATTGAGATGGTGAGAACCGAAATATTCCAACTATTTAAAGCAAGAATTGTTTAACTTTTTTTAATCATATTTCACAGGGTGAACGTTGATCACTTCCACGTCGGTTGGTATCAAAGTGCGGATGTTGGAAACTTCTTAAATCTATCCTTGTTGGAGTCGCAGTATCATTATCAAACTTCTATCGAAGAATCAGTTGTGCTTATTTACGATACAGCAAAGTCTGCTAGAGGTTTTTTGACACTCAAGGCATACCGGCTCACTCCACAAGCAATACAAATGTACAAGGAGAATGAGTTTACTCCAGAAGCTTTGCGTACTTTGAAGATTGGATACGAGAGTCTCTTTGTTGAGATTCCAGTAGTCATAAAGAACAGTAATTTGACAAACATTATGATGTCAGAATTGGATGAAATGATTCCCGAGGAGCAAGGCACAAAGTATTTGGATCTTGGCACAGCTACAGTATTAGAGAACCAATTGAGATGTTTGATGGATCGAGTAGACGAATTGAATCAAGAAGCTATGAAGTTTAATAGATATCAACAATTGGTGGTTCGACAGCAACAAGATAAGAACAGGCTCTTGGCTAAGAGGGCTCAAGAAAATGCCGCTAGGGCTGCAAAGGACGAACCGCCGCTACCTGATGATGATATCAACAAACTGATGAGACCTCTGCCAGTTCCACCAAGATTAAATCCAATGATTGTTGCTGGGCAAATTAATACGTATAGCGAACACATCTCGCAATTCTGTTCTCAAAGCTTAGCAAAATTGTACATTACTCAAAGTCTACAAAATGCAAAGGAGGCAAAATCTTCTCATTAAAAAATTAATATTTATGAATGTTTATATATAACATCCGAGAAGAATGCTTGTGGAGAATTAAACAGAAGTGTACGATTTTTTCCAAATAAGAATTTATTTACTTATTGTATCTTTTTAATTGAGCATTATTCATTAATTAAAAAAAAAGGACTAAGTTGTACATTGTACATTGTATCTTATTAATATTGAATAAGTTATATATATTATTTGATATTTAAAAGATATTCACATTTTTCATCATCTTATAGAATTGTTTGACGCATTCAGTTGCCAGACCTTTGAAAGTATGTCTCCACATCTTCCTTCCACTTTTAAGTTCATAAATTCATCAGCTCTAGTTTTGCCAATATTTACTATTGCAATTGGTTTGTTGGCTTCAACTGCTTGCAACACAATTCTATATGAAGAGAATGTAGCAAGACTCGTTCCCAAAATTAGTAAAGCATCCGAATTCTCGATATTATTTTTCACTTTTTGTACTATATTGCGTGGAATATTTTCGCCAAAAAATATTATATCTGGTTTCAAAATACCACCGCAGTTATTGCAAGCAGGAACATTAAAGTTTTCAACTTGAGCCTGTTAAATATATTTCATTATTAATATGTAGTATTACAAAAACTACATGTACATATATATATATATATATATATATATATATATATATATATATATACACATGTAAATGTGAATAGATATTGTATTTTACCTGCGGTAATTCTACATCTCCATCAGGTCTTATCATCTGAGTAGGTGCAACCATAGATGGATTGAGTTTTTGAAAAACTTCTTGAAGTTCATGTCTATATATCTTATGATCGCAATTAAAGCACATAATTCTGAATGCTGTTCCATGCAACTCTATTACTTTTTTACTTCCTGCCTTTGAATGTAAATTGTCTACATTCTGCGTAACTATACATTCTACCTTTCCAACACATTCCAAGTCTCTTAGTGTCTCATGTGTAATGTTTGGTTTAAGAGAGGAAAATCTGTAAGAGGATTCTCCGTTTATTGCTTTCTTATAAATAAGATTCTGTTATAAAAAGTTGAACCTTGGCCACCCTATGTAGTTTCTAGCCCAGTATCGTCTTCTTATTGCCTCACTGTTGCAAAATTCTTTGTAAAGAACTGGTTTATGATTGCTTCGTGCATAAAGACCTACTTCTGCCGATCTGTAATCAGGGATCCCACTTTCTGTGGATATTCCTGCTCCGGTTAATATGCACAAACGATGATGTTTATCGATAAATTCCTTTAATCTCCTTACATCTTCTGTTGTTGTTGGATTGCACTTTGGAACAAACGCAAGATTCGATTTATATAAGCGAACTGCAAAGTGACATATCTTAATATAATTCTTACGAAATTTTAGAATATAATATCATATATATTCTATTATTATAATATATATATTTAAGATAAATTATTTATATTCTCAGAGATATAATTAAAATGTTACACTCACAACAAAATCTTATCGATTTTCCATTACAACATATATGTTTTACAATCATAGTGACTACACACAATTCTTATTATATTATTACAAATATTATATAACATATGTACATTACAAAAAAATATTAAATATTTCATTTTTTTAATCGATTTATATCATGAAATATTAACAACTTGTCATCGGCTCCATTTTGAAAAAACCAACGTTTTGATCGATAAATTTGGGCCAATATTCATTGATCATCGCATAGAGAATTTCTAGGGTTTTTCAACAAGTACATATTAATGGCTGCTGTCAGGAAGATGCTTTGGATGCTTTGAAGCGTTTGATTGACCAATCAGGACAAAGGAGTAAAGATTTCTTTAACCTGATTGATCAATCAAACGCTTCGATGCATCCGGAGCGTCTCTTCAACCGTAGCCAATGGCCGCATTCAGCGGACTCAATCGCCAAGTAGCAATCGAACATGATTGGTTTCTACTTTCAGATCCGACCAATCAGCGTCGAATTACATCGGAAATCTAGTAATGTTGCCCAACTGTCGAGTCCGCTGAATGCGGCCAATATCGCACGATTGGCTATCAAATGGAAAGAATCGAACAGACTTTAATCCCCGACGAATTACTAGTGGCCGTTGAACGTCGAATCGTCTTCGATGACAGCGCCCTTCTATCGTAGCGTTCGTCTCCTTCTTTCGCGTTGCTGCCAGGAAACTCGTGCCGCAAGCCCCATCTCCTTGTTCCGCAATCTCCTAGGCCAGAAACGTTTAGCCGCGTCGAGAAATCGCGGAGAGGCAACAGAGAAACAGCAGCAGCAGCAGCCGAAGTGGGGATCGAGTGCAGCTATTTTCTATTTTTGCATATAGCATCGTGAGAGCCAGTGTGTCGTGCGTGTGTGTGTGTAATACGGATTTTTTCTCGGGTTGTGTACGATACAGAGATCGATGGACTGACGGCGATCGGCAGGGAGCTCGCAAACATTGAGACATCGTGTGACATGCGATGATTATTTGGCGACACACGACGGGAGAATCGCGCGATCGTGCCCCTCGTAAGATCGTCAGAAAGACCCATCCGTTTGCGCAGCTTCGCGTGTAAACTCTCTTTCTTTCTCTCTTTCTCTCTCTCTTGATATCCTCTTGATATAAACATACTCTCTCTCTTCTCGCGAATTCTCTTTTCCACCCTTTCTCGCCCCCCTCCACCATCTTTCCTCCTATCCATACTATTCGTTCATCTCTATCGAAACAGGAGAAGAAATACACATTGCCCTATCGAGGTTTCGTCTCTATCGCCGAGCCGCGAGACGTATAAAAGGGAAAACCAGTCTGTGATACTAAGCGGTACTTTTAAGCAATATATATAACATATATATACACACATAATAGAGGTGTAAACTCTGTACGTATATAAGGTGCGCGCGCTTCCGCGAGTGTGTTCCCCATCGGTCGTGTATGTACATATGTGTGTGTGCGTGTGCGAGTTAGCTAGCGATCGCGCGCGTCGCGTGTGATTTTGTGTAGGTGCGCCTGTACGTGTATGTGTGCGTGTGTATCGCTGCTCGTATACGAGGCGTAGATAAAGATCGCGCGAAGAATCTCTCGGGGAAGGAACTTGGCCGATACAAACCGAGGAGACACGGAACGTCGGTATTCGCGCAGGACACGCACCCTCCGCCAGCCGATCGAGGTCGACGTAATCAGCGTCATCGGCGCGATGTCCGTCGAATCCGTGACAAGTGACAAGCAACCGCCGCCGCCGACGACGACGACGGCGACGGCGGCGACAGCGACGACGATGACCGCGACGACGAAGAAGGAAGAAGGTACGAGTCGATTGATCACATATATCTTTCTCTAGCTGTCTCCTTCTCGCTCTCTCCTCTTTTCTTTATCGAAGCGTCGCTCGTGAGCCGAGCAATGTCGGAAAATAACCTCCGAGTCGCGAGTCGAGTCGTTTGTCCGTCTCTCTCTTCGGTCAGAGCAAGTCTATTTGTTTCTCTTAACGGTGTATCACAAGTGCGTTTCTCGCGAAACGAAATGGATATTTGAGTATCGCGGAGACAAAAGGGAAGATCGTGAAAGAAAGTACAGAAAGTGCAGCTAGAACAGATCCGATATCTCTCTCCGATTCTCGTTGGACGAAAATTAACGAGAATTTGAAAAAAGTAGGAACGCAATCTTCGATATTTCTGTCAGTTTTGTTAAAATCATTCAGAGATTTTTACATATATATTTGTGCCCTCCTTTTACTTATATATTTATTGAGATTTTCAGAAGAGCCAACTCGACTAATTCTACTTAAATTTCTTAATATTTTTTCTTAGTATTTATTATATATTATTAGATTTATATATTTATCTCTCTCTTCTTAGAATCTCTTGAACACAATGATTAATGCTCTGGTTTCATATAAAAAATATGTTTATATAAAAAAAATTTTATGGTGAAAAAATAAAAATATTTTTACATTTTTCTATGGATCATTGTAATTAAGATCAATAGGTCAAAGTCAAAACCCACTTCCTGTTAATTTCATTTATTTTCCTCATCTTTTTTTACTTTTCAATCCATTTTCAATATATGTATATTATGCACATATGACTGTTATTTACATTGATTAAAACTTTAATTAGTCATTGTTTTCCTTTGTTACTTTTGTTAATATTTTATGTATGTAAGACTTGTATAATACTGATATTTTCTGTATCTAAGATTCGTGTAATATTGCTGTATTAAATCTTTCTAATCTTTTAATCTTCTAATCAATTATACTTTCTCTTTCATTCAAATTAGTCTTTAATTTATTTCAATCTATATGTATACATAAATATCTTTTCCTTTTATATGCACACTTAAATATTTAATTAAATTAATAAAATCTCATGTTCTCTCCAATAAATTATGTAAAAAAAGAATAGGTACACTTTTAGATTTTGGGAGTAAAGGATATTATTTTATAAAGACAAAATGTGATATATATTTAATAGAGCTGTATGTATCATAAAGATTCATCTGCTCATACATTTAGGATAATAAATTTCTAGAAATTTTTCTGGATATGATAGAGTCAGTTATATTTAAATTATCTTTATAGCGAATCAAGTGCCCTCTTGACTAAGATCTTTTCACGAAAGCTTTCATTGGCTTGCCAGAGTATTATCTTGTCTGAAAGCAGTTTGAATTAGTCAGTCTGCACGGTACTGTGCTTACACAACTGTTTACATATATTTCTTCAGTAACAAGTCGCGCGAGTGATATATAGACGGTGGATACGTATGTAAAATTGACCATTTCTAACATCAAATATCAATTTTGATAATAGAAATAAACAATTTCTGCAGCTTGGTATATTTAAAAAGTTAGATATATTCAACATTTTTTCTCGCCTCGAGAAAAAAACGCGAAAAACAAAAAAAATTTGTTTCCCAAGTTGCTTTGTTTCAAAGGACGAAAAGTCCGGACGAGACTTCTCAGAATTATTTTTTGCCAGCTTAAAGCCAACGGATAAATTCCGACATTTAGATCTCGCTCGAGTTTTTACTTCATTTCATTTTATTCTTTTATCTTACTCGAGTCTTAAAAAGTGAAAGGCAGATTTTTTGCGAGAGAATCTCTCATTTTCCAATGACTCGCGGATCAATGTATTCGTGACGGGACTTTGATTCGGGAATTTGTCGACTGTTTGCCCTTCATCTGTTTATTTACATTGTCGAGAGGCAACGGTTGCGCGAAGAAACACAGTGGCAGTTAGATAGAGCAGAATAGCCAGATAAATAGTCTATTCGATTTATTTGAAGCAAGACAACCGATTTATACAATGAGACTCATCGCCGTCAATCGTTTTGTCGGCTCGAATTGGTACCGGCGACCGCGGAAACGACCGCTGGTCGGTCCGACCGGCTCTCCTTTCTTAGATATCCTTGTTATGCAGACCAGAGCTTGTCATTGGTTCCGGAAAAACAAATCTGTCAATCCTCTAAAGCGGGTGACCTTCCGTAAGTATGACCGCGTCACGCCAAGCCGTTCTAATACGTTTGTTAGGATAAACAATTGTGCGCGATTGTGATCTTCTCCTCAGGTCCTTATTAGGTCCTTATTGTTTCGAATTTCGATTTCGATTTTAAACATCGAGATAGAACGATCTTTAGTTTTGCCGGTATATGTGTGCGCGCGCGCACATGTATTATTACTAAACAATTATTTTATTTTTTTGTTATTTTACAGGGGATGAAGCCATTATATCGATGTCTGTGGCTGGAGAGGTGACTGACGCTTCGATCATGGAAGTAGGCCGTTCTAGACCTCAATTTCAATATTCTCGAGTAAATGTCACTTTGCAAATGTTATTGGAATTTATTAAAGTAGCGTAATCGCGCACTGAGTCTTGCAATATATGTATTTACATTTTTTTTTTTTGCTTTCAGGAGGAACTGATGCTGATAAAAAATTTGCGATTATCTAAACGTAGGCCTGCATTCCTAGACAATGCTTACAACAAGTATGTACAAGAGTTTATAGCTTTCTTTCGAATTTTTGATATATCAATGTCCGTTTTGCTAATCGCTAATTTTTTCTCGCAGCTCACGAGGTGTTTGGGATCCCGAACGTTGGCATTCAGATAGAAAGCGTAGCGATACACCCCCGAAGGAGGAAAGGACCGGACGTAGTGATCAAATCACTGAGAATCATAGTAAGCGACGTAATAATGGTGATCCTCGGGACCGAATACGTAAGGAGCAAGATGGCATCGTTTTGAGCCCTCAACGAAGAAGTTTTAATTCGGGATGTTTCGTTAATGTGAATCAACCACCAAATCGGCGTCCGGAAAGTCCGATCGGCAAAACAGAGGTATACAAACTTGTAATATAACTCGCGATCATTTCTGTTTTATTGAGACACGCGCGGTTATATATCTGCCTTTATTGATATCGCTTTTATATATTTTCTTTGTAAATACAATTATTAAATATTTTTATGAAATATTTAGGTCAGCCATCGTGAACCTGTTCGCCGAATCGGTAGTGGCAGGATTCTAGCGCGAGATATATGGGATTTTAGATCGGAAAATGAAAAGATTGAATCCGAACGCGCAGATTATGGTTTTAGATCAGGCACGACCGCTAGTGGTCCTCTGCGTGATCGTGATAACAGAGATAATCGTGATGGAAAAGAGCGTGATAGAGAACGTGATATACGTGAGAGGGAGCGTGATCGTGACAGTTTGCGCGAGCGGGACGAGAGATTCGAACGGAGATCATTCGGCCGGGATTACGGTGATCGCGGCGAGAGAGAGCGTGATCGTAGTGACAGAGGAGGATCGGAGCGCAACAACGAGCGGAACAATCATCCGACAGATCGCGACACAAAAGATCGCGGACGCGAAAAGAGATTCAACGATCGTCGACGGACTTACAGTGACAATCGCGATTCGATGGACGAGCCGGAATGGTTTAGTTCGGGACCTACATCTCAACACGATACGATTGAGTTAAGGGGCTTTGAAGACATCCCGGAGGAAAAGGTGATGAACAGTAGCGGTAATTCCAAGAACAAGAAACAGACTCCCGCACAGAAGAAACGAAATAAGAAGAACGCTACGGAAAAGGATGACAAATCGAACGAAAACTCGGCGGGTCCTAAAGGACGTAGCACTCCGACTGTTATGGATCAACCTCTAAACGCTGTACCAGCACCACATTCTCCGATTTCTGAACAGATCGAACAATCCTCCATCACTCAGAATAAAGAAAATGACATTAACGAAAGTACTGTGACCGAACCGACAACATCCGAGTCAGTAGAAAATTCCAGCGCTAATCAGAATCAAGAGGATTCGCATCCTGACTTTAATCTAGATGAGTTTCTGAAATCTGATACATTTGCTGGTGTATCTGGACTATTAACAGTGAGTCATCTTTTTAATCATTTTTGTTTTTTATATATTTTAATTTTTTTTATATTTTTGCACTTAATATAATATCTGAAATCATCTTATACTTTTTGTGTCACTCAAATAAATTCTTTGTATTTGTAGAACGGAGTTGGTTCGAGTGGTGGAACTGGTTCTCGATTTAGTCAATGGTTCAAGAGAGAAAGTCCAATTCAACAGGCGGATAGTCGTAGGGCTTCCATACAAGATGAACTATTGAACAATTTATTAAACGACATCACCGAGCCGAACATCCAAATACCATCAGTAACGGAATCTAACACTTATTTTGCTCCGATTTCTCCGGCTAATACGACGAATAATACCAACTCTGCTACAAATGTAAAGTTACTCGAAATGTTACATCGTGGTAATAAGCCAAGTCAAAATGGCCAGGGTGATGCATCTAATACAGCTATCCCTATGGTGAAAAACTGTTCTATTAAAGATTTGGGTAAGTCACATATGTTTGGATAAATATTGTCTCATGAAAACAGATCTCACATGAAATGTAAATATATATTTCTTTCTAGAAATTGGTGGGAAAGTTGTGCACAGCTTGGAAGAATTGGAAGCACGCATGCGGGGTGGTGCTCCTCCACCTACGACTTCGACTGATACACCCCATGTAAATAAGACTGAAGAAGATCTCTCTGCTTTTAAAAAACTGGTACGTTGATATTTATTTATTCTATTTTATTTCATGTAAACTTATTATAAAAAAATTATTTAGCTTGCTCAAATGAATGGAGGACAAGCTGTGCCTGCAGCTAACGGACCTATCACACCAAAACAACCTGTAACATTAATGCAAGTAAGTTTATATTATATTTAATTTTCTTTATATATATATATATATATATATATATATATGTAATAACTCTTATTTTTATTTTTTAGCTACTTAATTCGCAATTAAAAACGCAGCAGCAGCCACCTGTACCACATCAACAGCCACCCACAGAACCGATTCATACTACGACATTTAATCATGTTGGTCCCCTTGGTCCTACTCAACATCCACATCAGGCTCAAATGCAACATGAGAATCTGATGAAAGTCTTGCAAATACAAGTATGATATATCTATAGTGCTCTAATTAGTCATCTATATGTGATGAAAGATTTTTATAAATTTTCTACATATATCACTATAGCAACAACAACAACAGCAGAAACAACGACATTCCGATATGCTATCAATGATGATGGGTAATCAGCGAATGCTAGGTGTTAGTCCGGTACCGGCGGAAATGCAAATGATGATAAATAATATCCCATCAAGTCAAGAACTCTTACAACGACCAGAAGCTCAAGCGATTATTCAAGGTCTGCAACAAGGAGAGATTACAAGACAACATCTAATGCAACAGTTGCAGGTAAGTTATTGATAAATGTACAAATTGTCCATAGTAATTATATAATAGTTTTATTATGTGATATAAAATATATAAAAATAGTTTAAATACAATTATTGAAGAGTTATATAGCGTACGTTTCGACCTTCTCTCTTCGGGACTCTCATCTTCAGCGCAAGTATAACAATATATAAAGTAGCAATAATTTTACGAAACATATGTTTGCTATGTGACTCTCTTCAATAATTGTATCTATTATATTTATATTAACATCATATGTAATAAATAATTGTGTATCGATAACAACACGAGAGTCGTATTGCCGTTTAAACTATTTTATATATTTAATTTAAAAATTTTCGAGTCTGTCATCATTAATGTTTTTATGTGATATAAAAATTGTTCATAATTTTGATTGTATCGTTAATAGAATCCCGCTATGCAGCATCGCCATCGAGAAGTGCTAGTGAATATTCTGAAAATGTACGGCGGTACTACACCTCGTACTATAAGTCCGCATCCTCATCCCGCTCCTGCTACCCCTCAGGATCATATGTTACAACAGATGCTGTTTCAACAGCAACAACAGAGGATTCCATCTCCGATGAATAACGGTAAGATTTTACATGCACACAACTATTCTCCTCTTTTTTTCTTATTCAACATCCCTTTTTAAGCGAAAATTTAAATTGAACAATTTTGTATTATATTTGGAATGCAGCTTATTGTCCACCTCCGATAATATCATCAAATTTAGCAGCTAGTCCTAGTACTTTAACAGTACAACATCCAGCAGGTAGTATAATGAATCCAATAAACTTTGTATTTTGCGAAATTTGTTATATCATCCCTTGTGTATAAAAATATTCCTAATTTAAGAAAAATGGGATATGCAGTGTAGTAAAATCACTTGATAAGTGTTAATCCAATATAAACTTTTATCAGATATGTTATTAATCTTTAGCAATATTAACAAAATTAGAGAAAATTGTGTTATATAAAAAATTTGTGATGTATAAATTATTATTATTATTATTATAACAGTGATACCACACAGAGTGCCATCGCCACGGGAGATTGTTATGCACACTCAGACTATAATGCAAAATGCTTTAATCAAGAAGAAATTGGAGGAACAGCGTGAAAATTTTCGTAAGCGGCAGGATCAACAACAGCAGCAGCAGCAACAACAACAACAACAACAACAAGTACAACAGCAGCAACTGCGCGCGTCGAGTCCTGTTATTAATTCACCAGCTAAGCAAACAGCGAGTCCGCTCGCTTTTACCCCAACCTCCGTTTTACGTAAAATGACTGCTGACAAGGAACCCGATGGTGCGAATCAATTCCGCAAATTAGAAACGACTTTTTCTATACCCGCAATTAATGGAAACATTAATCACTCTCGCATGTCTCGAGATCAAAATAATCATAGAATAAATACCGCTGTTCCTTCTGTCGATTCATCTAAATTTTCCAAGTCAGTCAATCAAGTGCAAAATGAGACTCTTAAAATGATCTTTTTGCAATCTGCTATAGCTAATACAAATAATAAACATACTTGTACGGAAGAATCGGCATTAAAAACCAAATATTTATATTCATTACAACAAGAAAAGGATATAATAAAAGATAATAATCCGGCTAATAACACAACGAAGGAAAATGTTTTCCTTGATGTTAATGAAAATGCAAACGACAATGCAAAAGTATCAGAGCCTAACGTAATAGATGTAGATAATGATGCCAACAATAACGATTGTGTCTCATTTGATGAGACAGTAAAAAAAACATCCGAGGTGGAAAAGCTAGTAAATGAAAATAATCAAATGACCGTATCTACAGTATCAGATGGAATAGAAAATATTAATTCTTAAAATGCTAGTATTCGTAAATCATGGTGAAGATATCTAATTATACTGTTTTCTAGCAGATGAAGTTTCATAAAATGCACGCACACACACACACATACACACATAAATAAATATTATAATATAATTTTTGATTGCTATGTTTAAAGCTATATTTTTGTTTTATTATTTTTGCGATTATAAACGAAAAGCTGCCATTTTGTTTTTTCGCTTGACATTTCAGAAATGAGATGCTTTAAAATTTGAAAGGTCATGAAAGAAAATCGGCATTAAAAACTAAATATTTGTGCAATAAATATCTGTTACATCTTTCTAATATGACAGATATTTAAAAATATATATTATTTTTATTTTATATGTGAGATACAAAAAGAGCACTTTATAAAATAAACTCTTAATAACATAGATTTATTATATTCCTTAATAGTATGTTGAAATAAGTTTTTTTAAGTAATAAAAGGCTTTGTATCGATTTATCTCATTTGCTTTAACTTTTCTTTTATACATATTCACATTTTCTCCTATTATTAGTGTTGCAACTTTTCATCAAAATATAAGCTTACTAGCGATCTTTGCGTATTCCTTTTAATTATGTAATTTGCTTCATCCTTATGCTTATCAAATTTGCAATAATAAAAGTATAAAAAATAAATGTAATATACAATTAAGCTGTATTTGTACATTTATACTCTGATAATATCATTATGATTACATTTATTAATAACAACACAATACAATATAGGCAAATAATTTCGGGTAATATATAAATAACAATTTATATATGTAAGTTATGTAGTTATATATAATAACATTTGAATGATAATATCTTAATGAATAATATTTAGTAAGTATATTGTTGGTGTTTCAAGTCTGCAGTATATGTATATATGTATATGTATGTATATATGTACATAATGTTGAAATGACATTTATATGAAATTGATTTAAATTGTACAATTTAACTTTGACAAAAACATTTATTTTTTGAATGTTTAAACACATGTTCAAACACATTTACAATTTAAGTTACTTTTTTATTAAATTAAATCTTTTAACGAAAGAAAGCATTAACATTAACATTAAGAAAGCATTATAATAATATCAATAAAGCATATTTTCATACTATACAGGATGTCCGGAAAATCGCCCGTAGTACTTCGGGAAGTGATACGGATAAAAAAAATCATAATTTATAGTCCGCTTGGCATCCCACTTTTTAAATTTTTTAATTTAAAATTTTTAAATTTAAATTTCTAAATTTAAAACTTAAATTTAAAAATTCAAATTTAAATTTAAATATTTGAATTTAAATTTAAAAATTTGAATTTAAAATTTAAATTTAAAAATCCGAATTTAAAATTTCAATTTAAAATTAAAATTTAAATTTTTAAAATTTAAATTTGAATTTTTAAATTTTAAATTTGAATTTTTAAATTTTAAATTTGAATTTTTAAATCTTAAATTTGAATTTTTTAATTTAAATTTTAAATTTGAATTTTTAAATTTGAATTTTTAAATTTAAATTTTAAATTTGAATTTTTAAATTTAAATTTTAAATTTGAATTTTTAAATTCAAATTTTAAATTTAAATTCAAATTTTTAAATTTAAATTTTAAATTAAAAAAAAAATTTAAAAGAGATGCCAAGCGAACTATAAATTACGATTTTTTTTAATATAAAAGTGACTATAACTCGGAAACCACTTATTTCCGGACCTATGTTTATATAGCTTTTTTCCTTCTTTTTAAGTCCCGAATCACTTCTCGAAGTATGCGGGCAATATTCCGGACACCCTGTATAAATAACTCATTTGTGTTTTGTGTTATTAATATTTAGATTTAATTTTCATATAATTGCTTGTTATCATAAATTTATTTATTTTTTTTCTAAATATAGGAAGCAACAACGACCCATCAAAATTGTCTACACAAACTCAAGCTTCGCAGATGCAACAAATGCAGTCTGCAGTTCAACTACTTACACAGGGAGCTCTCTCGAGACATACCGCCTTGCGACCACAATCTGTTCCATCGACATGGTCGAATTCATCGCTTAAACAGCATCCAGGTTTACCTTTTTAACTTTTATAAAATTATAATGACACATTTTTATAAGCCTTATTATTGATTGTCATAAAATATTTGGAAGCTTTATTATTGCGATTAACGTTGTAACACTATTGACTATATTAATAACATAATATTAAACGCTATGAAATTCTCTAATCTTAGGTCGACCTATAGTGAAAGGTGGTAACAGCGGCAACACGAGCAGCAATCAATTCCAATACAATACAGGAAACGTTGAATTCCAACAACATCAACATAGAACGGTCGCAAATGTATATGGAAATCCAACCCGATCCAAGCATACTATGGCCACTTCCTTGCCGCATCATAATGTTCCGCAATATAATCCAGTAGTCCAAAACTCGATTATGAATCCGAGATCAAATCCTATAAATACCCAAATGAAGGCTCAGCAAGTCTCCGCACATCTCACTAATATGCAACAACCACCGCATGGAACAACTAATATGCAACAACAACAACCGCCGCAACGGACTGTAAATACACCGATGCAACTTGTCATGAATCAAAATTACAATTCCAATCGTACAGGTAACGTAATTCAATAAAGCAAAAAGTGATAGAAGTGTTATACTACTAAAAAAAGAATTTTTAACAAAACGAACGATATAAAATCCGATTTTTATAGTTGGTAAAAATTGATATTTGCTATAAAATTCCTTCCTTATCCTATTTACATTAATTTTCAGGTGTTTCTCCTCTCCCCAATCAAATTGCATGCAACGGTGTTCAGAAATTGGAATAATAGCAAGCCATTCTTAGCTCTCCCCTATTTAATCCTGTCTTGACATCATTTATCTTTGGATTAAGTAAATAACTAATAACTATGTTGGAACATTTATGCTAAAATATTAATAAAACATTCATATTATATAAATAATATTGACAAACTATATATTTTATTTTATATATTTTTATAATTATTCTGCACACATATATATATATATATATATATATTACAATAACATTTATTTCTGTTATTTAAATGATAATTTATTACATGATTGACTAAATTATGTGCACAGATGGGCGAGCGATGCGATCGCAACAACTAAACATGACAGTCGGCCGTCAACCTTCGCCGGGCCTCGGATTTGTGGGTAGTAACGGAGGTGACCTTTCGCCAACGTCTAACCAACTTGCACGATGGTTCAGCCCGGAACTCCTTGCTCAAGCTCGAGCCGGAAAGCTGCCAGAGCTTGGGCAAACAAACGTCCTGTCATTGGAAGAGCTTGAGAGACTTCAACATGCGTCAACCATAGTGCATAACTAAAGTGATATACTATACCATATTCGGATTACGTTTCAATTTTTCAAACGCATCGATAACATTACTCCACTGGTTAAAATCAACCAGTATTCTTCGTGATACAAATCTTTACGTCCGAAACATCCTTGATGCACTGCACCGATGCTGAATACGCTGGTTAAATTACAAAGGTGCTCGCCTACATAGATCTTTTTATCAAATCTTCGTATCGACAAGGAGTTTATCGAATTAATGTGTCATGTATTTCGGTTAGAAATAGTCGATTACTCGGTTGGACAGTACTTCTCTTTTGAAGGATTCTCTTTTCTTCGTCGAAAGAATTGCTGACATTGTTTATGCAATCACTTTTCCAAATTTCACGGAAGATTGATTAGAAATTACAAATGTACAGGATAGTATAATATTGAGAACAAAGCGGGTCGTGTTTAAACGCGAAAGCTTGACTAGCTTTCTAAAATGAAAACGATGTATTGCTTATAAGACTGAAAAAAATGTGAAAATTCTTATTGTTGATTATGACAAGCTGTTAGAGCTTAACGCGTACTTTTTAAATGACAACATGATAAGATCTATTTGCCTAAGATAGGACTGCAAGTTTCTTTTGCGTCTTGTTGGTGAGATTCTGGGAATTATTTAGTGATTAAACAATTTATATATGTCTTTATTCAAAGCATATTTCTACTAATCTCTCATTTTCTCATTGATAATTGTAACAAATGAAGCTGTATTATGATAGTATTTTGATTTAATGATTCACAAATACTAAAAGCACTGTTGCACACGTTGAAATTGTGTTTGTTAAATACGAGCCAAAACAAAAGAATATTTTTTATTTACTGTCAGCCAACATAAAGATGCATCTACATACTCTATACATCTAGTACAACAAAAATTTAGCGTTGTCGTCTGCAGGAATATGATTTAAATAGTTGATATGTTTATAATCTAGTATCGTTTATAGAATATGTCGCTTATTTATAATGGGAAAATTGCAAAATCCCTTAGGCAAATAATACGCGGACCTCTTGAATTTGTGAGAATTGCAGGCTACCATCCGATTATAATTACTTACACAGAGTGGTAGTAACATTTAATATTCTATTTGTATTGCTGCAAACCATGTGACTTTAACACGAAAAGCATACGAGATAACACATGACGTCACACATACATACATATATATATATATATTATAAAAATAAATATAATATAATATATACTTCTCTCTCTCGTAGGAGAACGCGTGAGAGTACGGTATCATTATCCTGATCGAAAGTGGTAGATAGACTGAAATGTCTCTTAATAAGCCTCGGGAGGTATATAGAAGAATCGTTTGCAGAATTAATTAAAAAAAAAAAACATGAAAACATTCCACCAATAGAGGATCGATTAAAACGAGATATCCTTTTACGAATTTCGATTGATATCAATATTGTTGCTAATGTGTATTTGCTTTTGATTTAATTGCTTACACTTTCTATGAGATAATCATTTTTGTATGATTACAAAGAGAATTGGGCTTAATTTAAAACGATAACGCTATCAAAAGTTTACTTTGCTTTTTATATTTCGAAAAGATAGCATCATTACTATTTTACTATATATGTACCTTAGAGTCTCATTATGCGCGCATAATTGCATTTTTCTTCTCTATTAGTTCATTAAGCAATTATATTTTTAAGAGAATTTATATCTCAAAAGGTAAAATATCTTTCAAAAAAAAACATTAGTACTGTATATCGAGAAATAATATTTATCTATATTTCTTTTTTTTTTTATTAATTGCATAACATTTATATAAACGAGTTACATATATTTTAATTTATGAATATCCGTTACAATTATATTTTACTTGCATATGATAACCCTTTTTTTATAATCGCATATAATTGTATATGAGGTCATATAAGAAACGCGAAATAAATTTACATAATATATTTAAAAACAAAAAGAGAAATGATATAAAATTAAATTTTACAATTTATTTTGTGTTGTTGGTATATAAAATTATAAATTTTTTTTATGTGTATGTGTGTGTGTATGCATATGTATAATATAGCAATAATTTAACAAAAATGCCACAATAGTAGTAATTATGTGTGATAAAAATTAATATATTGTAAACATTTCCAGATTGTTATATTGACTTGTATTCTCATATGTTAATTTTGTTAGGCCTAATATTTAAATACGAAAGAGAGATAAACATGGATCATGACTCTTACATGTTTATTCTATGATAAAATTTCTAAAACTTGATATTTTTATAAAAGAATAGCTTCTTTCTCTCACACACACACACACAAGACTATATTTTTCAACATTTTTAATATCTTATATTCAGTATTTCATTAAAGTATATATTAATAACCAATATGAAAAAGAAAAAAAGATAATTGTCAAAGAAGCAATTTGCAGGTAGATGACGATTATGAATCTGACATGCTTATACACAATATTAACTATTCGCAATGATATTCACGATTTTTATAACGTGCACACTGCAATGCGAGATTCACGTAATTCGAAAAATGCAAGACGGCTTATGGGACTCTAAAATTTCATTAAGTATACTTGTTGCGTTCGTTGATAAAATGAAAGAAAATATATTACAAACAATATACTGTATATTGGCGACAAAAAGGTCTCGTTTCAATAGCATTTTCGTTCATCGTTAGATTCTGGACGATTGTATTATTGCACGGTGGTTTAAATTATCTCGGAGCAATCCATCTCAGTAAGCTTCTCAAGTGTCCACAAGCATGTACAAAGTTAGAATGAAGAGTAAAAAAAGAATTTAGGTCATTCTAAGCATGAAATATCTTTATACAAGTATCACTGGGGGGGACATCTTATGTTTCGACGCTATATATATATGTATAGAGAATGGAACTTCCACAAATGTTACATTATACTAATTTTGCTTCATAAAAGGGTAATCGTGTTGAAAGGAAGCGCGAGGCATCAAATATATTCAAAAATAAGAAAGTAGGCAGCTTGTATAACAATCAGCTTCTTTTACTAGAGATACAAAATAAATTTAGGTAGCACGTGGTGGTTTTATAAACGTTTCTTTTAAATGTATATAATGATATTAGATACGTTTAGAAAACGTTTATGAAGCCAACACGTGCTGCTTGGCAATGTTGAAAAAACAATTTTTAATCAGGAGCAATTAAAATTGAAAAGATAAATTTGAAGTGAAAAATTTATCTAGGAGATATATTTTCTCCAGGATACTATATACCCCGCGTTTTCTCGTCAGGATCAAGCGTGAATGTTCATTGGTTTGGTGATAACGATTCCTTTTTCGGATGCTGAGACAAAAGATGCCGTATTTCTGAAGCGTATTCGCATTTACATTCAGCTTTATTTTTGAGGACGCCGAAGATTATTTACCAATATTTGGTACGAGAAACAAGGGGAGAAATTGTTATGCAAGATGCGCGAGGGACTTTTCAATCTGAATCTTTTTATAAGATGATTACATTTCTGCTTTCATTAAATGAAAGATATTTGCGAACGAGATACTGTGTCCCATGCATTTGCGGACTTGAAGATTGTTCCATAATTCGAAAACACATTTTTGTAAATAAATCGATTCCCGAGCAAACTAAAATATGTTTAGTCTATGCACTGGGTCGATAACTTGTAAATAAAGTTACTGAATATTATATTATGTGAAGAGTCGAGAGAAATGTCACAAATAAATACAGGGAACTGTGATTATCATTCTCGTCATTTCATTCGTCTCATGAAATGACTGGTCTTTTGAATCATTCGTCTAAAAAATTTGTTCATGAAATCAAGATGTTTGATTTTATATTTATTAATTGATAATTTACTTTAAGAATTTTTTCACGTTCGATACAAACGTTTTTCTTTAAGTTAAAACATAATAAAAGTACAATTATTCGTCGACGTTGTTTTACCAAGTGATTTTAATTATAATTGAATGAAATTGTTTATCGTCAGTTTACAACTGCGCCAGTTGCTGCTGAAAATTATGATAGTATGATCATGATTTGAAATCACCGCGTCTGTAGAGAAGCAAATTTAAAAACCGCTATATTTAAAAGGTTACAACAAAAGGTACTAACAAACAGGTTGAGAGATTAAATTTTTATTTCTTGATTTTAATCGGATTCATTAGGTATTTTTTAATCCAAATAAAATTCAATTATATAAAATCGTTAAATGATATTAGAAAAATTAATGCGCGCGAGATTAATTAAAAAAGTTTAAACGTGCCGCATTTAGAACCAACATAAGGCTAATATTACATTTGTCGTATGACAAATGTAATATTAGGCTAACTTCCATGACCTATCGCACGAACCGAGGCTCCCGCGCATGCGCGCGTTCGCACTCTAGCGGGCACAAGGAGCAGGTGTAGGTGTAGACAAAAATGGCGGATCGTCGTAATTTTCTGGCGCAGCTAGCCCGTAGGGAGGCATTTCCTCGGACGCGGAGCCCCGCGTCGCATCTCGCCTCCTCAAGAGTCCAGGTCATCCTGAAAAGCATAAAGTAGGGAAAAAAGAATGAAACCTATGCGATTCTCGTTCCACGTACGTAGTTTTGCGAGCCGCGGCCAAACGATCGTCCGCGATGCCAAGTGCGAGGAGGAGTCGCCGTCGTCGGGTGCGCGACGCGCGTGACGCGAAGGATGGGAGGAGCGAGGGTTTCATTCCGCGAATCTTGCGCCGGTTCTTGAGAAGTTTTTCGCATCGCGATAGACCCGATGGGGATTCGTCGAGGAGGTTAGATTCCGCGACCAGCTTGAACATAGTCGACGAGATCGAGAGGTACATATCTCGCGTGAATATGTCCCTGCTCTCCCCTCCCTCCCTCCCTTCCGTCCGCCCTCTCGTAGACTTCTCGTCGTACCAGCCAAATACACTCGCGGAAGATCGTTTTTCTCGCTTCTTCCTCTTTCGAGCGAGTTTCTATCGTTTTTATCGTCGCGATACCCCGCAGCCATCCCAGCATTAGGAAGCCATTGTTTAGCGACCATCCGCGTGTCTCCATGTTGCGAGTCACGTTATGCGTCTGAATGGTGAGTAAATGTTTAAATGAGAGGCATTTTCGATTACTTGAACGGTAATCGTAGCGAGAAGGCTGCCCTCGTTTATCGCCGTACATTCTACGATCCTGCGAGGTCCTCTCGAATCTCCCCTCCTCTCGTCTCGCGAATCGATTCCCTCGAAGTAGCTGGCGGCGAATGACCCGCTCTATGCGAGAAATGACAGAATGCATGTACGATTTCACGTAGAGAGAATCGAATTACACATGCTCGTTATCGGGAGATGCGACGACCCGGTGGACGAGTGAAGTGAGGTGAGGGGGAGCGTCGAGATCGAGCACGAAATTGAGGCTCGATTGGACGTCGCGATCGTAGAATGCGCATCGCGGACGTTAGGGCCGCGTGCGGGAGGCAGGAGAGAACAATGATCGAGACTATGATTTTGTTGCGGCGCCATGTACACGGCGGCCATTGCGTAAGGCATCGCGCGCCCTTCGATCAACTCCCTCGCAATTAGAACGCGAACGATTAGCTCTTCTCGCGGGCGACGAAGAGACGGGGAGCGAGGAACGTCCCGTCGCGAGCGACGACGAAGGGACGGTCTCGAAGAGAGATAATTCTACGCGGAGACCGATTGATAGAGATCGAAAGAGAGAGAGAGAGAAAGAGAAAGAGATGATTTTTGTGCGTGTCGCTGGCTTTTCGAGATGCGCATATACACGTATATGTAATGATGATGAATTGTCCTCTCACACGGCAGATCGCAGTGCTCCGTGCGATACCGCTGTTACCGGTCCTTGGCGCCCTTGATCCGCCCTTTTTTCGACAGTGTTCGTCGTGAACGCGAGGAATTTCGCGGAATCCAACGGGATTCCGGGTCGCACTCTCGGAGCCAGAGACTCCATACGCCTCGTCGATCGCTTTAGCGGAACCATTCGTGACGTAATGTACGAATCGTCGAGCAACGCGTCACCATAACTGCGCCCACGTCTAAGCGATCTACCATCGTATTCGTCGTTTCCCTTCGGAACAAAGAGCCTCGATACTTTTGGCGCGACAACGACGTGCAAAGTGAGGTGATGCGAGATATTAAACTCGACGACTCGTCCTACGCACGCATTTCGATGCTCTTACCCTTGCTTCAACATCCGAACACTCGTTGGAATCGATGCCGAATAAATATACGCGAACCGTAGAAACAATCATGACGAGTGATTTTTCCAAGAAATAGCTGATTGCTTTCTAACAATTCTAGACGATATACACGTAGTTTGTTCTCCTATCGATACGCGGGGGCGTAACGGACCTATGACGAGCGGTAAGAACGAATAATGTAGATGAAAGAAGAGGCACATTGTGTTTGAGATGATTTCTAAGCGAAACGACCTGCGATTGGCCGGGATAGGAAGAGGTTATCGAGGTACCTGATCGACATCTGGCAAGGTAACAGACAATGGACCGGGACTGCGTCTTTTTACGGCAACATATAACGGTTCTTATGCGATAATCAAGTCTCTTAGACTTTACTGTTCGTTGTTTATAATAGGATTCTACTGAAATTGACAGTAATAATTATAGAGGAGAAAATTATTATTTATTACAAATCCAACTAAAAGCGAAAATAATTGTGCGTCTAACAATAGTGTCTAATTGTGTATAGTGTTGTGTATTTTTTACGAATGCGCTTCGAGCACGAGCGATGATAACTTTCCGAGCTCCAATGAGAGCGTGGAGTGAGACGTTCCAGGTGAAATGTCAATGAAACTTCGTCAGCTGTGCGCAGGAAGTCGTTGCGTCAACCTTGCATTACGAATCAATAGGAATTTGCGTCGCTCGTCCGCAATCTGACTTGCGCCTCTTCGCGAGCTTTGCTGTGTTTTTCCCCCTAGGGGTGTAATTGCATTATTCACCGGGGAATTTTTATATACGAATCGAGATTAAAGAAAAATGATAAAAAAATGCTAGCAAAAATGACCTGAACTGAGGAAAAATTGCGTGTGCAAGAATAGGCAAGATAATATGCAAAGATATCATGTATGACTTTATTTAATAGAACAGACCTTTAGAAAGTTGATAAAGTGGATAAAGAGAGCGAAAGTGCTCCGTATAAGAATGTTATTCTGGCATAATAATATTAAGCTGGCAGCTTAGCCAGCTCTGGAATAACGATTGGCAATCTTCTATAATATTGATGGAAAAAGTATTGGGCACGATTAATCCTAAACGATGTGCGTTTATAATCGTGCAATCGAAAGATCGTAGCGGCAACGGACACTCTTCTCATCTATGTGCAACGAGTGTCTGACACAAAACGAGTTCATCGTCATCGCGTTGTTGTTGCTTCGTCGACGCTCTAGTTTCCCACACGGCGTTGCACACGGCTGTAGAGAGCGCTGCAAGAAGCTCGAAAAAAGGAAATCGCCTGCGGCGATTTAGTGCCGCCAAGTAATCGCGACATTGTGTGCGGTGTAATTTTGTATGCCGAAGCGCAAAGCGAAAGGAGAGCCGTGTCGATGAAACGTTGCGATCTGCACAGTCGTCGCGCGTAGTAAAGAGAGAGAGAGAAAGGGAGAGAGAAGACTGGAACACTAGGGACGCAGGATCGTAACGAGAAATAGAAGACGATCGATGCAAAGCCGGCTGATTCCTCCGATTGTAATGATTTATCAGGTGCGCAAAAATAAAATCGTCTCTCTCTTGTATCTTGATGCTTTTTGTAGACTCGATTGCTAACATCGGATCTTAATATTATTATGGATTACTTGAATTCGTTTCACGATTTCAGTTCGCGTTACTTGTAAATTATGATAATTTAGCGATCGGGCTGATTATGATAGTTTTGTAATTTTTAATTACAAAACTTATACATAATTTGTAATTTTCTTATATGCGGTGCAATCGAACTGAGATTTCTCCGTAAAATAGATTCTTAGTATCTCTTAATTTTTTATATTTGTAATGCAGATTTGTAATAAAATTCAAGATTTTCGCGTTATGAAATAATTTTCGGTCGAGTTTTATATCGCTGGTTTAGAGAGAAGCAATTGTTAAATGGAGTCGCCATTGTGTGACACGAATACGACTCGTAGTCCGTATTCCGACATAAAAGATCTATTGTATTTTTGCTATAGGAAAGACGATGATCTCTTTTATCTTATGCCATTTATTCGTTGCATGAAGCATAAGAAGGAACCGATTTCCGCATATATATGTGTAATATATTCTTTTATTAACATTTCACTAACATGTCACAATTTACGTAACGAATGACGTATTGTCGACCATAATCATTTTCAAGAGTCTAACAGACTGTATTAAATCTATAATATCTATACTATACATTTCAACATTCCACGAAAATTTAAGAAAATTTTGAGGTATTTTTAAAAATCTATTTAGGATTAAAAAATCGAATTTCAATTTTTTACATTGAATATTACACAGAAAATTTTTGAAATATATCTCAAAACATTTATATACTCTTGAAATACCTCAAAAAATTTTTTAAAAATGTATTTTTAAACAATTCTCAAAATGAAATGTGTGAGATTTACGAACTATTTGTGTTAATTTGCAACACGTCAAAAATCCATTAGCGATAAATTTGTTGATAAGTATTTAAACAATGGATTTTTTGTACATATCTGTTATATATTTTCGAGTCGAAATTTTCGAATCTATAGATATCTTTTCGGTTTTCTTACCACTTCGGTCACAGAAAGCAAATTGTAGTTTTTATTATAATCACATCATAACGAATAAATCTTATAAGCACTTTTATATTTTTTGGATATATTCTGGATATAGTTCAACTTCACGATGTATTTTTTCTAGCTAAATTTCTGAATAGTCATGCTACGAGCCACGACTGACGAAATCATGGACGCAGTATACATGGACTCCGCATGCCCTTTATTTTGCTGCCTAATTGAATGAAACCAACATCTAGAAAGAGAGCGAGAATAGAGGCTCGTTTCCTCTTTCTCTTTCTTTTTATTTTTTTGATTCGTCTGCGCAGAAAGAGATAAAGAACAGACGGATTAGATTATCTGCTTTGGGCATATGCGAAATCCATGTATATTATATACGTTATATACGTTCATGGACGAAACTTACTTTTATTAGCCCGTGTTTCCAAGCGGAAAGCTAGAGGTCTTAGCCTCAGCCAAGTGGCGCCGCCATAGCGATTATTGCGCTGCCTACTGGCAGAATTGAACTGTTCATCCATTGCATTTGGTCTCTGCCTTCCTACTTTTCTAGATCGTAAAATTACGCACGATAGACATACAGTAATATACGACACGATATCATAATGAAATACCTTTATAGTGTAGAGTGTGCTGACAGATCGATTAGTGAGGCTGAATAATTTTGATAAATAGAATTTTGGACATTGGTACGTATGTGAATATACTTCACAATTAACTGCCCCGTTGGCAATCTGAATGAGAATCGCGAGTGAATATGTGCCTCTTATACCAATTTGCGTTTTATCTTTCACATGTAATTTTCAAAGGCGAATATATTTTTGTTCCGGTCAGCACTTCTGGAAGGCATCTTTTGGACATCTTTGGCTCAAGTTGTATAAACTTGACATGTGTAAACTTGATTGACTTTGGTTTCAACCTTAGTTTGCCATTTTAGTTTTGGAACCGATATTCGGAATTTTGCTAATAGCTTTGAATGACTAGTTTCTCTTTTTCGATTTATATCGTATACTTTGTCTTTTGAATCCAATATTTCTCTAACTTTGTAATAGAGAATCTTCTTCCACAATAACTTAAGTTTTCTTCGACTTCGGAATATTCCATTTGAGATCAAGTATGACGTAATATGCTCTTAAAATGGCCGAACAAACATGGAAAGCAGTTACAAGGAGTTCTTAGTGGTTATTTTTTTATGTATGCAGAATTTATCTCCATATTATTTCCATAAGCGAAATCGATCATCATATGTTCCATTCTGAAATATAAAAATGTGTATTAAGTGTGATCTTTGAAGAAAACTATATGATACTATTACAAATTTTTGAAGGTATGATGAAATTCGGTAGAATATATCATATAAAACATTAAATTTATTTAAATTTAAATTTTTAGTTACAGATTTATTTCAGATTGATGTGTGTGTAAAAATGTGCTCAGTTTGCATTAATAAATTTTCGTTCATTTACTGTGAACAATGTGAGTGTTTTAAAAACGTAGGTGTATTTATCATAAAAAGAGTGCAAAATTGTGAAAAGTGTAAATTTTTCAAACAACATAGTTTTAGCATCAGTGTTTGATATCGTGGAACTCACGTGATTTTACATGGATAAAACCACAAATCACAATCGTAAAGTCGCAAAACTAATCGATATACAAATTTTCATAAATGCTAAGAATACAAGTGGATGTCGAGTTTTCCAATTTTAAGATGAAATATCTTAAGACGTAATATCTTTGTGAATTTGAAATAAAAATTATGTTGAAGATAATTAAAACTGGAAGAAATAGAAATTTGTTAAGATGTTAGACAAGAAGTAACAAATTTCAAATGTATTGTATGCTGTTGAAGAATGCATATTATATTTATTATTATATTTTACGCAATATTGTATGACACAATTCAGCGCAAATTTAATAATGTTCCGGAATGTATTACACGATCCTACACACATATATACCTTATTATCACAAATTAACGGCCATAAATTATGGCCGTACGCGTATAATATAATGTTATATGTATTATGTATGTATGTGTGTTATCATATTGTTCTTTTTTTCTACTTGCAACAAGTCTTTCAAACTTGAAAATTCTAAAACATTTTATAATTTCTTAAATTTATAAACTTTATAAAATATTGTTATAAGTTATATTTTTGTTTTTATAAAAATTAAATTGTTTAGAGATACATATGTACATATTTAATAAATTTTTAATATTTTTTTAATTAATATGTTAAGTATGTGTTGATTTATATAATGTCTTCTTCCACAATGCTTTGATATATCGTGCATATATATCACTTGAATGAACAGCAAATGATTTTCATAATAACTTATTCGACGATATTTGCAAGTAAGCATTTATAACGTTATTGAGCATTATTTCTCTTTTTCTTTCTTTAAATTAAAAATTATATATTACTTATACACGATTCAAATTGAACAAACGATATTTTTTTATAATCCATTTTTTTATAATCGGCTTATAATCCGAAAAGAATCTAATATATTGCTCTAATTATTCTAATTTTAGAAAAAATGTGTTAATTCAACTATTCTTAAACACCGAAATATCGTTTTTATTTGATAAACACACATCAGCGCACTGCGTGCGAAAGGGGTTGATTGGATCAATATCCGTCTCCTTACTCCATGTAACACCATCATGATTAGCTATAGCTTTGGTGGAAAAGTTTACGTTTATTACAGCAAAACTAGGGATATCGTATTACTTACGTTAGTGCGTAAGTCTAATGCGACTGCGTGTACTACTATATATACAGTGTTTTACAAGTCACGAATTGTAAAATATATAAAATTTGAAAAAATGATTTTAACATTTTCTTAGAAAAAAAATTATATATAATAGTATGTATATTTTTTGAGCATACGCAGTCGTATTATAAACGACGATGTGTTAACTTGTATGAATAATTGTTGTAATTTAACATTGATTGTAATATAAGTTATAAAAATATGGTTTATTAATTACAAAATCGTCTTGAGGAAAAAGTTTTGAGATTAACAAGCAAATATTAAGAATAAGACTTTTGTAAATCCATTATGGTAAATTCAACCAAATTTTACAATTAGTCTATCTTGCGAAAAAATATTACATTCTTTTAAAATCCAATGTAGCGCATGACTTATGATTCACCCTATATTGTGAACAACAGCGGTGACAAAGAGTGCGGAGAATCGTCGGAAAATAATCGATCGTCAGTGAAGTATATGCGTTGGTCGAAGTGCGGCATCGTCATTCAGCCCTTTGACGAAGATTGGACGCTCGTCCCGAAGGACGTCCTCGGCCTTTCAACTCTGTGCATATATAAAAGAAACTCTAAGAAAATATACTCAAGTGTAACTTGTATGTTTGGATAAAGAGTAATGTTTACTCAATTACTGTGTGAAATCACGTAGAAATTTTATTATTCTACCGCCAGCAACGAAGTAAAGTATGAATGGAACAAAAGAGAACTGGAAAAAGGGAAGAAACAGTATTACACAAGTTTTGAATAGCTTGATTACTATGAAATATATATTCATATTAAACAAACATAGCTGTTTATCAATATTGCATGATAGTTTGTTTAATTATGTATCATCAAGAGTATGATCTATATTAATAACAAATAATAATCTCGGTGCATTACAATACATATTTTATTAGCATTGCTGTTGTATTTTTATCCAAGCATTTTAAGGAATAAAATTGTGGAATGTGTTTCTTTTATTACTTCAATGAAGATTTTTAAATAAATGGCAGCGCATGAAGATAAGAAGAATCATCAAAATAAATATTACACTAATATTTACTACACTACAATAAATAGACAGAAATGAACACAATCGCATTTAATAAAAATAAAAGCAACGCAGCAATATCTGTCGATTTTTCAAGAGATTGATATAGAGCAAATGATCAAAGAGAATATTATAAAAACTGACCTTGTCGCATAATCGCCTCTTAAAAATGAATTTATTTGAGATACTTTGCGACAGCAAGAGATTATGAAATAGTTTGTAAAAAATTTTAACAATTTTTTTCAACATTGCATTAATACTAAAGAATATACAGTTTATTCTTTCGTATTCGAGAAATGAAACAGACGATTAAATAATAATGAAATTAATTAATCATGTATTTTAACCAAGTTACGATAATTAGAATTTTGCATACCATTCTTTACAATGGCAATTATGCCGACGTAAGTATGTTTAAGAGAATTTTACTGTACATAAAATTGAAAAAACTGCACACAGATATATTATAAAAATATCTTATATAATAAAACATAAGTATCGTCCTCACTTCAATAGAGATAAAGAGAAAGCAGGAAACGGCGAGAAAGAGAGGAAAGTGGAAAGAAAGAAAGAGAGATAAATGATGAATGCTTTATCCATAGACATAGAGCATGGACTGCGCCATCCGTATTTAAAGTGTATCAAATGTGATCAGCAAAATGGAGAGAGAGAGAGAGAGAGAGAACGTAAAAACTGCTACCTCTTTCTCTCTCTTTCTGACCAATATTACAACGTTGAACAAAAAGTGACAGAATTAACCGTCTTCACGTTCCATCTTTCTCTCTTTTAACGACTTTTACACATGGATGGCGCAATCCATGCTCCATGTCGATGGCTCTATCCATCCTTGGATAGTGTTTTACTAGTTGAATATAACGTCAAAGATGGTGACACAATTTTAAGAAATTTTCATTAGCATTTTGCATTTTCCTTTTTCGTAGGAGATATTTTTTTCTCCCTGTCATTACACAAATACGTCGCAAATTCAAGATACTGTAATTTATTAATGTTAAATCTAATTTTGGATTCGTGATTTCATATTTTATAAAAAATCTATGAAGAAATTTGAAAAATGTCTAGAAAGGGTGTTTTTATTATAAAAAAATTTCGTTCGATTAGAAAATATTACAAGTTATTTCCTTCATTTTTCGAACAAGCAAAAATTTCTCAAAAGCTTTATCTAAAGTCGAGAGTCAGCATTATTGAACACAGTCAAAGTTTGTCAAAGTCATAAAATTTCGCATCTCACTTCTTCTCATTTTTGTTTCACTCTCATTGAAATCATCCACCAACGATTTGTAGGATAATTTTTAGAAAATATAAACAAGACTATTTATTAAAAAATTTGAACACACGGCTGTAACATGACAAAATGTTGTAATTTAATATAAAATATATAAAATTAAATAAAAATATATAGTTATAAAAAAATAGCACAATTTTTCTGTCTGCAGGTTGACCAAAAACAAAGTACAGGATGGACGAATACGACAAGAAATTTGCAGAAATGCAAAAATACATTCCATTTTTGGAAGCGATGATTGAAAGATTGCAAAACGTTAAGGATAAGGATAAGGATAATCGAGAAATTCAATTGCAAAAAATGCAAGGTTTACACGGGATTTTGTCAAATAGCAGGCGAAGGTATGTTGGATTAAAAAAATGATACAAAATTGCATTATTTATAGTTTATTGTATGAATTTTGCTTGCATAATTTATGATTTATTTTTTTGTACATAATTGTAACATTAATACTATATGAAAAATATGATACTGTAGTGTAGACATTCTTTAATTAAAAATGTTATTGATGGAACAGGCTGAGGATCGAGACATTGCAGCGATGCGAGGATGTTTTGCAGAAATTGCACAATAGAGTAGAAAAGGTAGATATGCTGACACATGCATGTTATAAATAAACACATTGAGTTTGAATACATGTACATGATAATTTTATCTCAGTTGATGAATATAAGCTTATTAAAGTATATAGAGTGTTCTAAAAATTTTAACCAAGCCTATGTTTATATTTACGTTCTTAAATATTGGAAATATAAACTTTAGGACACTCTGTATATGTCTAGTTATATTTTGCTTTTGTTCTTCTGTACATATTATAATTTTATTATATTTTTGCATATATTTTATTATAAGCATTGCACAAAACAATTAAAAAATAATTTCTTTAAATATTTTATGCATACATTTAATTTCTCACTGAGAAAGAGAATTAAGAAATTATACTTATTCATTAAAATTCTATACATTAAAAAAATGCAAATGTAACATTATTAGATTACACATACATTCATGCGTGTATACGGTTGAGCAAACGATGTGATTGTTTTGAACAGTATATTTTGTATATATTATTTCCGCACTTTTTTTTTTCTTTGTTTTCTCAATAGATGATACGAAATAGGGCAAAATAGTATATACTAATTTAATGTAATGTTTCTGTCATATGTATACTGTATAATATCACTGTATTTTATTTCGAAAATGTCACGGTATTTTCATCACGACATATTACGCAATTGAACATCTTTATGTGCATCTACATCTATCATGTGTACAGTTCAAGAAGGATTCTGGAAATTAGCACTCGTTTATATTTTGAAATGCACCGCATAAATAACAATATACAATGAAAACACAGAATTATGAACAAGTTTTCTCTCTCTTCTTGGTCTCTAGAATTGTAGTCGCTTGGTATTAAATCTTTGGTTCTTCACTTGTAATATTATTTGTTTGCATTGTTTACTTTTGTGTATTTTCAGGCTTCCGTAGTGCATGTTTGATCTTTATATTTTAATCATTCTAATTCGATACGAGTTTCAGGGAAACACACCTGGCTTGCAAATACCAACTGAGCAAAATGACGGTACCATGCCGCAACCTTCGACGTAAGTGTTACATTTGTATGAAAATTACAAAAAGATGAGAAAGAAGAGCAGACAATTGTAAAAAAAAAAATGTTTGTCAAAATTTTTCGCTTAGCGTATTCTTAAAATCCGCAATAAGTATCAGAAATATTATATAAAGAAAGAATTCCTCCGTGACTTTTAGTTCATCGGAGAAATCAGATCAATATAAGAAAGCGGGACGACAAGACATGGATAAGGATATAGAAATCGAAGAAACACCGGCGAGTCCGGATACAATCAGATCCTCCAGTCCTGATTGTCAAATTTTGCCTGTAATAATTCCTACGGAGCGCAATGCGGACTTGTCCTCGAAAAGACGACGACAATTTCGTAAAATACCAGTTATAACACTTACGGATCGCACGAGAGAAATAACTATCTCATCGCCGACAGATTCTAATCCAGAAGATGTTTCTTTCTCCGAGTGGGATATGTTGGAAGAATCAGAGAGGCATACTGTTACAAAAAACAGAAGTGATCGGAAATCTTCGCAAGTTGCTTCTGGTCATGACGTAGCAACTGCGGCAAAATTGATCAGTAATAATCTGCCGCAAAAAGTCAACGATGGCAGAAACTATGCCTTGGATTCGCAAGACATACCAACCGTTCCGGTGCCTTCTCTAGGTGGATCTAGGCGATTAACGTCAGTCCTAGAGAAGAATAAGCTACATTTAGATATGATAGCCGACAACAATTCTTCTAGGTCGGAATCACCCGTCAATGTTCCCGAGGTGAGACTCAAGTCTCCCGATCCTGAGATACTATTTGCGAAACCTGCGATTACATCACCCAGACCAAAAGATAATCATAACACATCATCGAAGTTGTCGTCGAAACCGTCGTCGATACCACTTCTGTTTTCGCCACCACCTCTCTCGAATGAGCCCCCGCTATCCATGGAAGATCTAGCGGAGTTGTTAAACGATGAAAGCGACAGCGATAAAAGGAGCGATAAGGCGAATGACAATGTTACGAAGCAAAAAAAAGATTTAGACAAGCAAGAAGTGGCCAAGGATGGCAAGGTATCGAAAAATCCCTTGCTGTCGGACAGAGAAAACGAAAAGCGATCAGAGGAAGTGGACAAGCATACAACTAAAATCACTCCTAGAAAATGCTTGTCGAATGCAGCAGGACCCTCGAGTGTAAAATCGAGCGAGATTAAAGGACCGTCTCATCAATTGAACGATCATCGACCGCAAACATCTTTTTCAAACTCCAAGTTTCAAGAGCCACGTTACGCAGATAACTACGAGAGACATCCGCGACAACGCGACTCTCACGGTCATGAAAGCGCAAAAGATAAGTTAGCTGCTGGTTCCAACATTCCTGAGGAAACATCACCTCAAATATCAATTCTTTATCATAATATTGCAAACAAATCGGACGAAAGAAACGTTCCATTATATCAGAGACGTTCAAACTTACCACCAGAAGGACGGAAGGATACGGCTCCGTCTAGATCAGAGAGTGAATTTGTAATAGAAGGTACTGACTACTACAATATGCATGTTAATCAAATGCATTGGCAACCTACCCCGATTGCCACCAATGACCATGCATTTGGGAACGCACAGTGGACATCTCCCGCATATGGTGGAATAGCCCAATCATCCTTACAATCTACACAGCATCCTTATCAACATCCGATGGAACTACAATTTAGGCCGAATCAGTTTCCGACTGGTCCCAGACCATTAATAACTCCCACCGTGCGATCGCAAGATATGAATCACGTAACCGCAAGACCAGAAAATATTCGGGAGAATATGCCTCCTTTAATGTCTTCCCCGACGTTTCCGGTCACGTCGCAATATAGAGGCTTTCAAATGGGTCAAGGATCTTATGACCCAGCTTTCACTGTCGACAGATCAACAGAATATCCTCATGTGAGACCAAATTGGGAGGCGCCTGCCAACCGGACGGGTGAAAATGTGATTCCTTGTGGAATTCAGGTCACGGAAAATTCCCCAGGAACTTCATATCCGCGGCCTAGCACACCTTATCCTTGGGGCACGCGGGACAGGTGTAATGTAGGTCGTGGACGAGATGGATATGGATATGAAAAGAATAGGACAGAAGTGAGGCCTGGTTTCAATCGTCGACCCGATTGGCCGCGAGATGGTTTTCCGAATCGAGATCCACGCGTTCGTACGGAGCACAATACGACGACCTTGAATCAGACCAAAGAAACCGGCGGTTCCGCTAGAGATCCACGCCTTGCCAAAGATAAACACATGAATACACCAACTAAAGCCAAAGATACCGCTCAAAACGAGAAGGATCCTAGGAAACGGCCGACGATCATAAAAACAACAAAAGGAAAATCAAAATCGCAAAAGTCGGAACCTGAAAAAGAGAAAATAGATAAATTGCCGAAAGACAGAATGCAATCACCGTTGGAGAGTTTATATGGCGTGATTGATACGAAGGCCAATCAAAGTACCTGTTTGCAAAAATTTAAGATTCCCAAAATTAAGCGACCCGAACCACCGCAACCGAGTTGCTCTAACAAGACAAAAGAGACCGAAAACATCTCATGTAGTTTGTCGCGTACAAAAAATGATAATAAGAAAAGAAATAAAAACTCACGTTTTGAGAGTACAAGCAAGGATGATGCAAGTGCCGAAGTAAGCAGCAGTAGCGATACCAGTCACGTAACGATACAATCCAAGCAAAATAATGCTGCAAAAGAGGGAGATGTTGCCTCATCTCTCGTCGAAGAAACTAATAAAAACGAGGTGAAGATTGGTGAAGCAGATTCGGTGACGAGCAATTCCAAATTTAATGATGTGGAAAAAAGTAAGAAGAATGAATTAGAAGCGGACGACTCGAAATCTAAGGAAGAAGTAACACAGGAGTGGATCGAGGCGCTTATCAGGAAATCATTCGAATCCGGTGAAGGAAAGAAGTTATTTGAACAGGCTAAACTAATACAGAAACTTGGAGAAGCGTTGGAGACGAAGAAGCTCAAAAAAATTAAGAAGATTATCGAGTCTGAATCTGAAAGCAGCTCGGATAAGGATGAAGCTAAGGTTGAAGCGAAGAAGACTTCAACTAAGAAAAAGAGACGAGTAATCGTGTCGGATAGCTCGGACGATGAGTGTCTTGCAGAAAGGCTTGGAGTTTTAACTACTAGTTTTGATGCAAGCGATGAGAAAACGGAATCAGGTTCTGCAACGGATCTTAAAAATTTGGAAGAGAAAAATGAAACAGCAGTATCTGATAATAAAGAGATAAATAAAGAGTTAGTTAAAGATGTTACTGTCAATAAAAATAATAGCTTATCAGGAAATCGTGACGAAAAGCATGACATTCAAATAGATGACAATAATAAAAGTAAAAGCGCACGAATGAAGAAGAAAAGTAATAAAGAGAATGATCGGTTAAAAGATAGTATTAAAAAGACTGATCTTCAGTCAGAAAATAAACAAGTAAATAGTCGATTAGAAAGTGATGATAAAGCGAAAAAGCAAGCTGAAGATAAGGTTAATCAATCTTTAGAAAAATCTATAGAACCTATAGAATCTATAGAAAAATCCAAGGATAAAAATAACATGGAACGTTCGTTGGATCAAGATAAAGATCAAATAGAATGCACGGAACCTATTTCTGATACTGCGGATGGTCGAACTGATGAAATTTCTAGTGATAAACCAAAAGTAAAAACGAAGAGAAGAAATTCTCTGGAAATGTTGCAAGAAGATATCAGAGAAATGTTTATTAGCGAAGGCGTAGTGACAGCGACAGGTCATCGTATGTGTCGATTTTTGAAGGAAGATCAGCCAATCGCGGGGATAACTCCAGGCACACTGTCGACGAGTTCTAAGAAGGATAAAGGGTCGAGCTCTGAAAAGAAAATCGCGGAGTCGAGTATCGAAGCGGTAGTGAACAACAAATCGAAGAAAGCTTTAAGATCTCGTAATATTGGAGAGTCGAGTAAATCGAAAGTCAAGAATAAGAAGGACATTAAACGGACTCGTAATTTACGCGCTAAAGAATCTATTCTTAGTTCTGAAAGTGAGGAGGATCAACCGTTGGCTCTGCGGACTGAGAAATTGAACAGCACTGACAATAAAACGCCGAATCAAGAAGAAGATTGCAGCGAGGAAATCAATGATTCGCTACGTAGATCTAAACGCATCTTGCGTAAAGATGTTGTGAAGGAACCACGAGTGATCGTAGAAAAGACGGATCTCACAAAGATAGACTCATCTAAAGTTATGTTTGATAGCTCATCCGATGAGAGCTTTGGAATAGATGTGTCTAAGTTAGCTGCAGCGGTAGATGTCTCTCTTCGGCCAGAACAGTCCGATCAGGATTCAGAAGATACGACGGCGAGTTTAAGGCCACGACAAATCGACAAAAGCATGAATAAACGAAATTCGAAATCGAAAAAGACGTCCTTGCTTAACGATAACGAAGATGGAATGTCCTTTACGGATGAAGAAAGCGCACTATCGGATACTTCCATGTCGAGTAGCACAATTGCTGGAAAAAGAACAAGCGGTGCAGCTAGAACATCTACTAGAGAAGAGCTGTTGAGCAATATCCTAGTCGGGTTGGTACCGTCAATAACAGAGAAGAACACATCGCTAACTGACAAGGGTAGCGAAGCAGATCTCGACGAGGATACAAATGAACCGTCAATCACTGAGACGAATGCGAAAAAGACTTCGACAAAGAAGAAAAAAAAGAGATCTAGCTGGAAGATGGGAATAGTATCTAAGAAAAAGAGAAAGAAAACTGCTTCCACTAAAACTGCTCAAACAATCGAGGAGATAAATACTGAAAATAATATTTCAATGGATACTGAAAATAATCGATCAATATCGGAAGATAACAAAACGATAGATAAACCTTCCGAGCATAATACTGTAAACGATACAAATGCAGATTCTCTAGTAAAATGTGAAATTAAACCACCTATAAATACAGATAGTTTTGATATAGATTATAACGAGTTAAACTTGGCATTATCAGAATCTTTGGATGCAATTAAGGAAGCACTTTCGAACGAATCGCTTATTTCCATCGAGGAAACTAAGCCTACAATAAAGATGGAGACGGAAGGAGCAAGTACAACACAAGCTGTCATCGCGCCACCGAATGCTAATACGAATACACTTTGCAAAGAAACATCAAAGGTTGTTTACGATGAGCAGATGGAGGAGCTGTTTTGCAGGATCGAGATTAAGCAACTGATGGATTACATATGGACTGGCCAGGACAAGTATAAATGCTTGTTGTGCGTCTTCACGGGTAAAAACATTGTTCACCATTACAAAATGAATCATCTTGGACGAGAGGTGCTAATTGCGCGTCTTAGCCCGACGAATGCCGAGACCGCGATTTTAGAAAGTAGTGCGACCGTAGCATCCGCAATAGAAACAACGAATCAGATATGCAAGTTCCGTTGCAGATTCTGTTACTATGTCACAGAAGGTGCGGCGGACGTCGCGCTTGAAGCCTTTTACGAGCATTGTACCACGCACACAGGCGAATACAGATTCCAGTGCAATAGTTGTTCTTATCAAGCGGTGGCTAAAGCGTCCATGAGAACGCATTATTATAAAATGTGTCGTAAGCACAATGACACATTCAACGAATCTGCAACCGAAGATGAAGTGCCGCGGGAAGGCGTCATCTACGGCTATTTATGTCGCGGTTGCAATTACGTTCAACTAAAGCGACAGAATGTGGAAGCCCACGTTATATTTTGGCATCGAGATACTAAGATGAATATAGAGATCCTGAAGATTAATATGTCTGCGAGCGTCGAGAATGTAGCGAGTAACAGCGATGAGATATCGCGAGAACCAACTTCCGTTAATGCGGAAGAATCTTTCGTCATAGAAACGAAGCCGAAAATTTCTGAACTCGAAGACGTGGAACACAATGTGCTAGAGAATATTGTAAGGGAAGTATCTCAAAACAACAATGATAATATTGAAGAATATATTCTACGTGAACCGAAAACGGAAGAATCAATTGACATCAAGGAAGAAGAAGTGAGAGAAAGGTCAGGAGTGTCCCAAGAAGAACCGGAAGGGCCGGTAAGCACCGGTAATCTAAGCGTATTTGTTTGCCCGCCTGAATTGGAAAATAAAGAAGATGAAATACAGCGGGAACGGCAGAAGATGATGCAGGAAATTGCCCATAATATCGGTATTTTAAACAACCATTCTAAACCAGGCTTGTCTATAATAGACAAACTACAGGACAAGATGCGTACAGACGCGGTCGTTAGTCCTGTTCCCGAATGCGATTCCTCAGTGGCGGACGTTCCGGAGACAAGGGAAAATTCTTCATTGCTTCTTACGAATTCTACCGTAGAATCTGTAAAGCCCGAGGACAATATAATTATTAAGGAGGACGTATTGAGTGAACCGAATAGTCAAGAAGATCCTTCTTCCACGGAAGAACAGCCAGTTACTGATAAACCAGAGACGACAAGCGACAAGACAGACGGAATAAAGATTCGAGATCCTCTCGCAATCATGGATCCGTGCAAGAAGGGCGATGAGAGTGATGGCGAAATCAGTGACAACGAGCGTTCGGCGCCGATCTTTGAATCGGATTCCAGTAGCGAACAATCAGATTCCGAGCTACCGACTGACGTCAACACGATTCTGAAGGAGACATCGAGCATAAACGCGTCATCGTCGCGGGATCCGATGCTGACGACAATTCAGAGGTTGGCCGCGCAGCTTCAGAATGTCAAACCATTAGAACCGGTGCCCAAACCGATACTCGACATTAAAGTAGAGATTAAGAGCGAGCCTATGTCATCGATTCCGAACCCACCGGATGTCGTACCGATCGCAACTGCCAAGCATTTAATGACGAAAAAATCAAATGACAAGCATTTGTCGAAGAAAGAAACACCGATGCCGCGCGGTGATGCTAGTCCACCCAAGAATTTCATCAGGTTCAGACGACTGAGCGGTGACATGCTATCTATGCCGGTACAGTCGGATAATCAAGAGGACACACGAGCTTCCAGTACAGGCGAGTGATCGAAGCATTTATACGTTATGATAGAGTTCTTAAGAATAGAATGTATTAATCGAAAATTTTTAGAGAAATTTATCAATTAACATATTTAATAAAGATATACATGTATATATTTATATTATAATTCAAATTATGTTATTGTTAGATGGAACTCAATCAGATAGCGCGATAGATGCGTCGCAAGCTAACACGGAGGAAGAGTGTTCATTTTTGAAAATTGAAAACGTAATTAGCCTCGCACCCAGATCCGACAATACTGGAAGTGAAAATCCTATTGTAAGTGGGGAATATCTAAGAATAATATAATAATAAAAAACTGTAATAATGATATAAGTTGAATATAATAATGTATCATCATTACAGTTTTTTATTATTATATGATTCTTAGATAAATGACATCAGAAAAGCAGTGGAAATATCTCCAAAAAGCAAAGGAATACCTACTATCCTGAGGAAATCCAATCAACCTATAATATTAAAGAAGTTGAACATTATACCGCAATCTCTAGCAAAAGCTCAGAGTATTCAACCGATTACATCGGAACATGTGACGTTGTTTCCAATCAAGAATCCATCAACGTCCTCGACAAAATCTGCCAGCACTCATCGTTTAGCCACAAATTTCGTGCCCATTGCTCCAAAGATGCGACAAGTAACTGTCTCGTCGACAAATTCGCCAAATTTAAAGATACTGAAGGTAGTGCGAACACCTATGCCGTTAATCACAATGTCTAAGGATGTGTCGATCTCATCTATTGCAACGAAAGTAAAATCCGTGGAAGCATACGCGGCGATGCTGACAGAAACGAAACTAGTTCATTTCTTTAAGTGCATGGGTCGCGATTGTCATTACACAACCGACTCCATGTCATTATATTCTCAGCATTATCAGCAACACTGCAATGAGGCCAGCAAGAATAACAACAGCGTACAACCATATGATTACGAAAAGTGCGCTTATTGTTACATGTCTCTAAACAGTTGGACTAGTATGCAAACTCACTTATGGGAAAAACATGGTGCGTGTCGATATCAATGCGTTTATTGCTTTTATCGGGCCATTACACCATCCTACGTACAACAACATCAAGTAATTAATTCTAATTTTTACGAAGAAAATAATATTTATGATGAAGAAAATATATCTGTGACTGATGGATTAAATTTTTCAGGTGACTTGCCATCCCGGCAGTAGATTTTATTTTCTATTAGGTAAAATGCTTAAATCAGTTCAAAAGCAGGAAGACATTAATCGTCAAGATTATGTAAAACCATTTGTATGCAAACAGGGTACGTCATCACAATAATTCTAATACGATACAATACAATTGCATAATATTGTAATAATATATTTTGAAAACAAAATTTAATATATTACAAAAAAATATATTAACATAATAAATTAATATCTAACATCTTTTATTGTGAACAATTATTAATATTTTCAGATTGCAGAAAGTTTTTTTATATACTTGAAACATTCATTATGCACTTAAAGGAACATCAATTCTCTCATTTCATATGTCATTTGTGCAACTCTGTACACATGACGATAAAATCACTTATATCTGTAAGTACCTTCTCATTAATTTCAACTGATTGTCGTTAGAAAATGCATTACTTATTTTGTTTCAATATTACAGCACTACAAGTCGCACGGGTACTCCAAGTATCAATGTGTATATTGTTTACATGGTTCTGAGACCTTAATCGAGATGCACCAACATTTGAGCGCTTTACATTATAATCGACTGCCACAAACTCTTGAGCGCATGTTTCCTCCAACGGTAAATTATAATTGTTATAATTAAACAACAATGATAAAAATTATCGTTATATTAAAATCACTTTGATTTTAAATCTGTTTAGATTATTATGATGGCCGGATTTATTTATCATCAATTGTGTTTATTTGACATTCAAAATACGTATTGTAGGTAGAACGCAGTGCGGATGTTATACAACATCTCATTGTGCGAACTTTTGACGAGCCTATAAGAGTTGACGAAGAAAATATCAAATTGAGTGTTAACGATTCAAAAAAGAATATGTTGACAAAAGATGCAATAAATGATAAGACTTTTACAGCTTCACTAAATGTAGAAGTTGTTTCGAATCCAGAACAATCTAATGCACCAAACAACCCTACGGTGCCCAGTTTTACCAATGAAATCAGTTGTAGCAGTATGAGCAACGTGGAAACTAATGCCAATGTTTTCAATACTTCAGAAAAACAATCTATAAATGCGTCTCCTGCTGGTATCGCTGAAAATGTGAGTAAAAAAGCTGCTGAGAAACAATCTGTACAAAATAAATCCTTCCTACAAGGATCAGAGAAGGGCAAGTTAAATCAGATTGTTCAGGAACAGGAGCGACTGTCGCGCATAAATGACTCTGGTACACGGGATCCATCAGAATTGTCGAGTGAATTCAATTGCAGTGACGAATTTGTCAATACCAATCTCCTGGATAATCCGGAATTTTTGAAGAATCTCGCCGTTAATTCTAGCAATGCATCAATCTCTAATGATGAAGCGACAGTATCTGCGGATAAAACGGAGGACAGTGACATCGAGATCTTGGAGAATATTGGCGAGAAGAAAATTGCAGAGAAGAAAAACGTTGAACATGATGCAAATCATTTAACGACGGATTCGAAATCTTCCGTCGAACTGAAGATTGAGAAAAAAGAGCAGTCTGCAGTATGCGATACTAGTGAGAATAAAAGTACATCTGTAAAGGCGTCTACGAGTACATGTACAGACGTACAATCAGAAAAACCTTTAACTTTAGACGACATCAAAGACACTGGCCGTGCTGGACTAGAACTGTACAAATGTGGCTATCTGGAATGCAGTTTCGCAGCGTCAAATGCAAATTTATTGAAGGCGCACATTAAAAAGTGTAATTTTGGGGAACCTCTTAGAAATTTGTTTTGCCCACATTGTAAAAAACGTTTCATTAAAATTGGTTTTCTTCTGGAACACATGAAGGCTCATGGATTGAAGCGTTTTGGATGTTCGTTATGTAAGAATAGATTTGCAGTCGCGTATCAAGCTACAGCACATATGAAGACAAAACATAAACATCTTAGTACGAAATTAGTTCCTGCAGATCCAACAAATCCATCGGTCGAAGGTCTCTTTATCGTGCACGCAATTGTAAGTCTTTCATTTTAATAATTATTTATATTAAATCTTAAACAGATATATTCCTGTTAAAAAAAAAACATATATTATGTAATTCCCCTGTGTATGTAAATTTTACAGCCTTTCGGATCTGCTGAAAGGAAAAGCAAAAAACGTAAAGGTGCAAAATCCGGAGTGGAACAAGAGACTGAAAAGACTACGGATATCGAAAAGTTATCGTTCAGTCCTGACGAACTGGAGCAATTGCCGCGTCAGGCGATTTACAATCGGGAAGTCCAGTGCGCTGTGTGTCCTTACACGACGAAAGTTCGAACAAACATTATACGACATCTGCAACTGCACGCGAAAGACCAAACTGTGCCCGAAAGCGGACCTGTCAATCCCGTTCCTTGTTTAGATAAGAAAGAGAAGATGTTCGATAAGATGGTGAATCTGGCGAGTAGCTCGCATCAAAACGGACGAATGGGTGGAAAGCCGAAAGAAACTATCAAAGAAAACAAAGAGGACGATAACATACCAAAGTTTGTACCGGAACATAAAAGGTATATATCGAGTTAGTGATTGCAAAATATTATATACATATATACATTTAATTTTAACAATTATTAACTTTCTCACAAATAGATACGTGTGCAGTGTGGCCGAGTGTAATTATCTAACGGTGGATGAAGCGATGCTGAGATACCACTTGAAAGCTCTGCATTCAGAAGAACCATATTTCCGTTGTCCGCATTGTCCTCCACCGCCACCGGGTCAAGAAAGTCAAAATATAGCAATCGACAAGATGGGCGTTCATTTAAAAATGCATGATACAAGACTCTACAAGTGTTCCCATTGTAATCACCATCATTATCACAGGTTTGTATGTATTTATATAATTGTTCAACTGTGTAACATGCATGGTTACATTATTTTTACATTTTTTAAATAAAATGTCTGTTTTATGCAATGTTACAATTTTAAAACATGTGACAAGTACTGTTATAATTAATAGTAATCATAACTACATTACTTTATAATTAAAATAACAAGTGTCACAAAATGGTACTGTTTATTCAATCAAAAGGATCGAATTATAAAAAAAATATACTTGTCAGATGTTTTAAGATTCCCTTTTCGAAACGCGAGTGCACTTTCTATGCTTTCTGATAGTTTCAAAATATCACCTAGGCACGTTGTGGAGCGGCATCTTACTGATAAACATCCGGAAAAGAGACCATTCGTGAAAGTAGTTAGAGAAATCGAGAATACGGAGAACGTTCAACAGCCAATTAACGAAGAAACAGAGGAAGAAGTACCCGATCCAGACGGTAATCATTGGAAGTGCAATCTCTGTGATTTCAAGTGTGTTTACAAAGCCGATATAACCGCTCACGCAGATACTATTCATGGCGAGAGCGGTCAGTACAAGTGTGCTTTGTGCTCATTCAAGACAAGCGGAAAAATAATTCTCGAACAACATATAAGCGGCAAGCACGCGTACGATTCTAATGCCGATTATACTGTAATCTATCAGAGAATAAAAGCAGTTAATAAACGTAACGTGGAAGCTACGGAGCAAGGGGGGCAGGATGAGCCCTTCGACACGACGCCACTGTGGACAAGAAATATGCCACGAATTCGACATATTCGCGGTATTCTTTTGGAAGAGGAGATAGAAGACCCGGTGGTGAGCGAGGGATCATCGTCCGCATCTTCAAAGGTATCTTTGGGTAAACGCAAAAGCGACACAGAAATCTCAACGAAGCCAACTAAGATGAGATCAAAGTCAGGCGAGGAAAGCAATAAACAGTTTAAAGAGAAGTCGAAGAGATCGCTCTCGTGCGACAAACTTTCCGAAGAAACGGAAAGCGACGGACAAATTAAAAAGCAGAACGAGCAGAGCAAAGCTGCACGTATTAACAAATCGTTCAATGACTCTAAAACGAACGCGGTAGAATTGAACGACTCGGATGTAGGAAGATTTGGGCCTTACGGTAAACCGGACGGCAACTTATACATCTGTACACTGTGTAATCATTTCAAAACCAAGTATAAGCACGATATGAGAGACCACCTTTATAGGGAGTTGAATTATGCGAGGTAAGCGATGTTAAAAAATTTAATATTTAAAGGATGTAGATACAATCTATCTTTAGATTACATTCTGTACATCATAACGTTTTCAGAAGTTCATCTTTTTTACGAAAATGTCATTAAGAGAAATTATATGTTAATTTAATATAATTTAATATAATTATTAAATATATAATTATTAATTTTTAGGTGGCATTGTAAAGCTTGCGGATATTTATCGGTGAATCGTAATGCGTTAATACAACATTTTGGAAAACGCCATAATGGAGAATGTCCGGACCACGAACCACTTTCCCCGGACAATGCGATTGAGGATTGGGTATGCTCTTATCAAGATTTGTAATTTTTCAATTTAGAAACGCCGAAAAATGATAAAATGATTACATAAATTTTATACAGGTAATGACTTTACTGAAGAAGCAGACGGATATGATCAAGGCGGCATCTAAAAATGTCAATGTCGCCTACAAAAATGTCGCAATATCCGGTAATACATCTACTGGAAGTCGAGAAGTTGATAACGCAATTTCTCCAAAAAAAACACAAACTGACAAACGAACCGTAAATCTCGCACCTACAATATCTAATCTGCAGAGTGACATCCTTCGAGATGCTAATAGGAGCAGTATAGACACCGACGATGGTGATAGCAGAGACAATGACGATCTTGTAATCGATATGAAAGAAGACGATGCACTCGAGAGTAAAAATAACGAAAATAAGCCCAAAAATAATAAATGTAAGTATATAGATCATTCTTAGAGAATTATTGTATCTTAATTCGTCCCATTCACTTCATATGAAGTAATATCGTGTACGATTCTTACGCTTAGTTTGCGAGAAGAACGAAGAGGTGCCGGAAAAGCCATTTGTCTGTAAGCACTGTCAGATGATCTTCAATGGCCCGCGCGGCTTAAAGCTGCATATTCAATATTCGCACTTGAAACGACTCGGCTTTCTGTGTCCTTACTGCGACCGCAGTACTAACTCGGAAACGATGATGCGTCAACATATTCGCTCGAAACATCCAAAAGATCCGGAGAAGATCATACACAATCCATCCGCGTGGGGAAACACAAAGTTGACTAACGAGTTCTGGGAGAAAGAATACGGTCTCGTTTGTTCACTAAAACCCAAAAAGCGAAAATTGAACGCAGAAGACGCCGGCGACGCCTCTGCTGGCAATCGCGCAGACATGCGAGAGAAGTGCGAGGTGTGCGGCTTCACGGCTATAAATTATACCGGCCTGAAATCGCACATGAGATCGCACGCCTCTCCCAAGCACAATCTCAAGTGCTCATACTGCACTTACAGTTGCTCCTTCAAGGCGGAATTGCTAGAACATTGGGAATTTAATCATCCCACGATGCAGTTAAAGTACCAGGAATTATCGTCGGCCGGATCTTCATGCAGCGAGGCAAGTAAACCGTCGACACCTAAGAAACAGGAAATCGATACTTGTGACTTAGGCGATCTAGAAGAGGAAGAGGACGAGGAGGAAGAAGAGGAAGAGGAATCTGCGATATCTGTGGGTAAACCAACGCCGACAATGATCTACAGTTGCTTCTATTGCATCTTTCGCAGCAACTTGTTACCATCCGTTAAACGACATTGGAGTCTCGTGCACAAGGAATCGAAAGGTCCGGAAACCGCTTTCAATGCAAAGATCAATCTACCATTTAAGTACAAGGAGATACCTCTGTCGAAATCCTTGTCATCATCTAAGGATTGCGCGAATAAGAATGTTGTCAAAACGTCGCCTCGCGATTTCGTAGAGCGATCGGAGAAGCCATCATCGATTGTGGTTCAACGGCGTGGATGGGTCTGTCAGTGGTGCGATGACGGTGAATTTTACGAGACTGACACCGATAGGATAACGCATCACAACATGTTTCACTCTCATTTGCCGCAGAAATGGCAGGAGCAGCGGCAACAACAGGAACAGGATCAGTCCAAAGGGTAAGACCGCGTTGTACCTCGTGCGTCACTATCGCCTCTAAGAAGATACTTAATTAACAATAAACAACGCGATCTCTATATTTTAGCACGCCCATACGGTTCTCTGCGTATAGTGCTACGAAATATTCAAGTCCCGCAGCAAAGACCGAAAATATTTCCAAATTGAATTCGGTTATGAAGAACTTGACGACGAATCAGACCAGGCGGAATCTAGACTTTGGTGACGCCGCGATGAAGAGCAACCAGAGTCATATTCCCGGCACTTCGATACTTAAAGGTAGCAGTGCTGGCGGTAGTCGTCAGGCTGTCGCGAGAAAATCTACGACTAGATCGATCGCGACCTCATATGCGAGACCAGGTCCGCGCGTGTTTAAGGCTGTCGCTCGCAAATCCACGAATCCGTTGCCAAGATATCCGTCGAGCACTTTTATGTCATATCGGTCAATACCACGTAGTATAGAGACGGAATTAGAAGCGGAAGAGACGGAAATTGAATCGTCCTCCCATTACGGAAGACCAAGCAGCCCGATTAATCTAGCCGAATTGAACACATACATGGTAGTCGGAGGTCACAGTATGAGATTAACTTGCTCCACTCTGTCTACATTGATTAATATCAATCCGAAAGTAGTATTAAAGGATATCAGGAAAGATTCTAGATACGCCGCGATCTTGTCCAACTCCGACTAATGTTATAATAATTATTTTTTTCATACAATACAGGTAAGTAGATCAACACACAATTTCGTATCATATGGAGATTCAAGATTTTCCGTCATTAAGGCGATTGAAATTGCGAATCATCGCGAAAACTGGTATGTGTGAGTGGAACTACAATATAAAACTTTAATTACAATTTTTATATGCGGTGAAACTTACCATTAGCAGAAACGAAAAACAATGTCGTTTGTATTTTTTTATTTTTGATCTTTTCAATGCATAGAATGCTATATGTATATAATACAAGTGACGACATACGAATAATAAACAATTAGATATTAAGGAAAAAAATATAAACGATCATATAAACGATTAGTACAATTAAAAAGTTTAAAATATTTTAGTTTAAAATATGTCTTTTCTCGCGAGAGTATATGTTTGACGTAATACTTTTTATATGATACGAAACATATGGGGTTGTCTGTTGAAATCGAATAATCGAATAATTGTTAAACCTATTACATCACAAACTTAAGTCATTATTATAAAAATCAAATGAAAAACTATTTTTAATATCTTTCCTAAAATTATACGTGAGCTATTTGCATCATTCAACATTGTATTTATTCAAAATAGCAACATCTTTAATACGAAACAAGGTAAGAAAAAATGAAATGTCATGTCTCTCTTTCTTTTTTTATACTGTATAAATATCTTATTTAAATATCTTATTATACTTTTTATTTTTATGAAAAAAATAAAAATAAGCTTTAGTTTAATGCCCTATAATAATATGCTATTTTAACAGTCACGCGCGTTTGGTGTAGAAATAGATAAATATATTCAATTTTAATGCATTATATTATAATCTCCAGTGACCAAATTTTCTTTTCAAGCTGCAAGTCATTTTGATATGATGGAAAACAGAATTTTCTGTAATAAGACAAGACTGACACGCATCCTATGTATTGTAAACAGAAACATTTTAAGAAACTGTAAATATATGTACCATACCTCAAATAAATATTTTTGATTTTTATAAATCAGTATATATACTCGAATTAATTAGTACATCTTTATGAAGTTATTTTGTAACACAAAAGATAGGACAACCACATCATACATTGATCTCTTCTGACGGATTTGTAATTTGCATCCTTTTCCGCTTTTATATTTAATATCCTAACTTTCTTTGTTAGAGTATAAGTAATATTTTTTTCTTCTTTTCTTTCTCTTAAAAATATGACATGTATTCACATTATGTGTATATTTATAAATTCATACATGTTTTTTTATATTTCTTATCTAAAATCTCGCAACGCTATAAATTTTAGTTATAAGTAAATAATGGAATATTTTGTACAAAAGCATTTTATTAAATTCAATGTGAAAGTTCATTTTATCATGTTATTAAATATTCACATTAGAAGCAAGAAATTAAGCAATAAATTTAGTTAACAGACATAATGCAACATGAATAATAATCTATTAATTTCATTGGTTTTGTGAAAGAAATTATTAATGGGTTCTTAATTTCATAAGAGTTATTAACCCTTTAGTGAAGATAATCCTGCTCTCATTATTTCATCAACCAAAAGAAGATTACTGGCGATTATTGTACTGAAAATAAAAAATTTATCCATAAGTTATTAACGTTGTATACAAATTACTAATAATTTTCACTATTTTAATATCTTACCAGGAATTGATAATTTGTTTCTTTACATTATAATTATCATAAATTCCAGCATCCGCGGGTTTTATAGCTTCTCCTGTGGACAGATCCAATCCTACAGCTTCTTCTAGAGCAGTACTCTCTTCTAATAATTTGACAATTGTATCTTGCGAATCAAATCCACTATTAACAGCTGAAAATAAAAGGGAAGAAACAGATGTTAATAATGACAATTAAGTATTCATAAAATTAGAGATTAAAAAGTACTACGACTTACCAAGAATTTTCGGAATGATAAGTAAAGCTTCCGCATAAGCTTGTACTCCCAGACGTTGCTTTCCTTTTACTTGTTCTTTATATCGTTGGAGAGCTTGGCTAGCTGCAACTTCAAAGGCTCCGCCTCCAGGCACGATTGCAGCATCGTCGATGGCATTCTTTATTGCTCTAAGTCCATCACGCACAGCATCTTTCAATTGTTCCACTGTAAATTTATTAGGTCCCTGGAATATTAATATATTATAAGTATTTTTATATATACATTAGCACAAATAATCAAATATAATTAATTTTACCTTTAATAAAATTGTTACAGAATTTGGTTTTTTGCATTCTTCTATGAAAGTGTACTTGTTTTCTCCCTAAAAAAATGATTAAAGATTATAAGTTATATTTCTATTGGTTATAATCTACAATAATTTAATATGTATTGCATCAAGCATAGAAATTTACCAGCACATGTTCGTATACAAGGCCAGCCCATCCTAAATGTTCTTCTTTCAGATCATCCACAGAATTCATGGCTACGCCACCGCACGCGAGTGCTAAACGCTCCATATTTCTGCGCTTGGCTCTTCGCAAAGCAACAATGTTCTCCTTTGCAAGCATATCTAGGGATTGCGGATCTATTCCTTTTTGATTTATCACAACGAATGATTTATCTGTTCCATCGCACAATTTCTTTTTCAACTCGATTATCTTCTTCACACGATTATCGATAAACACGCGTTCAGCATCCACCAACTTTTCGCGCTCCTCAGCTGACTTATAAAAGAATCCACTATTCACCTATTAAAAATTAAAATCCACACAGTTATACCTTTATTGTTATACTTGTTCAAATTAATTTGTATATTCTTTTCATTACATACTCACCTCACTTTTTTCATATTCTAAGCTTACATTACAGGTCAAGATGTATGCATTTTCTACTCTCTTTGGCATATCCGGATGCCTAGCTCCATGATCAGTGACTATACCACGGATTAGAGTAGTATCAATTGCTGTTCTATGTTGCATTTCCATTGATTCAATCATATGCAAATCTATTTCTTTATTCTCTTGCTTAATAGCCAATACAGCATCCACACAAATCTCAGTTAATTTGTCAGCTACGGTATAGTGAACCTTTGTCCTAAGCGAGGTTCTTGCAATATCCAACAGGCTTGTCTTGACAGGCTCAATTGGAATTTTCAATGTATCCAATATTTCTAATGCCTTAGCACGAGCCAAGTCAAAACCATCGGTAATCACTCTCGGATGTAGTCCCTCTGTTATATACAGATCGGCTTGCTTCAAAAGTTCACCAATGATTAGCACAGTGCTAGTTGTACCGTCACCAGTCATATCGTCCTGAGCTGTAGAAGCTCTCGCTATTAAGGATGCTGTAGGATGCTGAATTTGCATCTCATGTAGGAGTACATTACCATCCTTGGTAATCTTTATATCTCCAGCTCCAGAAACCAGCCTGAAAATTTGATTAGTACCAAACTAGCGTTCGCGTGCCATTATATAAAGAAAATATCTTTATAATGAATTTCATTAAAATTTTGTCAAAGGATTTATTAATATTGTGTTTTTACTGCTATCATATATCGATCATAGATATTAAAATAAACTATTAATATACTAAAGGAAAAAAAAGCGCTTTAATAAGAAATAATATGCACGAAACGTCAAAGGCTTGACCGGCAATTTGTAAGACATGTCCTAATAAGGAGAATAATGTCGGGGAATCGTCGGGAAATCGCGACCAGATTTCTCGGAACCGCGACGATCGGTAACAAAGAATGAACGAGATATATTTCGTTTCCCGGAGAATTCAACGTCAAATAATTCTAAATGCCAAGAAAATTAATTGCGACGAAGACGACGTAGACCAAATTGTGGCACGTGTGAACCTACGGATACATACATCTTCATGGTTCCCTTGGGCCCCAAATTGGTCTTCATCACATCCTGAATCCCCTTCGCGGCAGAAATGTTTATCCCCAGTGCTTGGGCACGCGAGGCGAATTCGGCTTTCGGATTCAGCAAATTGATCGCCGCCATTCTCTCGTTTTTCCGAAATTTGCGTTTGCAAATATTACTCACTCGTTTCGTACTCTTTCGAAGCTTCGAGCTGTTTTGTACAAGATCGATTTTCAAGGCGCGATGTGTGTCGTCAAAGCGTTCTTCAGTCTCGAAATAAATCTCGCAAATTGTAACGAGTTTGTGAACTCGTCGTTAGGTATCAGCAAATCACGTGATTAGTCTTTAAAGGCGGGAAAGATAAAAATGAGAAAAATGAGAAGTGAGAAAAAATTTTGTTAAAACACGTACCTTGTTATCATTTATAAGATAAAAATTACCAACTACAAGTTATATTAGGAAAAATATTATATATATAGAAACAAAATTTATTTTATTAAACAAAAGTTCATTTTATTTAAGGTGAAAGGAAAATGAGGATACTTGAGGATACAAAGTTGAATATAACGTTAAATTAACATGTACTTTGCACGTATTAATGATCGTAAAAAATACATATTATACGTGTACAGTATTATTGAACGCAGAAAGTTTGTAATACTTAATCACAAAAAACGTAGACGATCAGCGAAATTTACGCGAAATATGTACAGAGAAAAAGTCTTTTCTAAAAGGTACAAATATTCTAATTAATCAACAATGGCACTTTAGTAATCGTAATGTCTAATAATAATAAAAAAGAAACAAAGAATTAATATCCAAATATCTTTTGCTATAAAACTCGAAATTGCAAACTCAAATTTTTCTTGTTAAAAAGTTTAAATTAACAGTATTGTTTTTTATAAGATATAAATATTGTTAATATATAAAACTATAGGACTAGAGTATGCAAACAGTGTTTAAGTATTACTCGTTATCCTTTTAGAAAAATATGTAATGTGCTTAATTCTTATACGAGCAAAATTACAAGGTTTTGTTCATTTCTATATCATTCACAATTCACCCAAAATATTTAAGTTTTTACTCAATGCGATATTTACTATAATAATAATATTAATTATATATATATGTATATATATGTTAATATTAAATATATAGATGGATAATATATATATATTAATATTAAATATAATATATTAATTATATTATTATTATATAAATAAAATTACTTATTAATATTTATATGTTATATAAAAATTTCTTAAAATTTTTCAGTGCACATAAATGTGTTACTCGGATAAGAATCATAAATTTAGCACAAACTCTATCAAATCTTTTTATGGCATCATATATCAATTACTTAAATATACAATATGTCGATAAGGATTTGTAATTAGAATGAATAGAAATGTTATTTTGAAAAACTTTTTTTATAGATATTATTTTACACATGATGTTATTCGATATATATATAGAGCTAGAGTTAATAATTCAATATTAAATATTTTCAATGAAATATTTATAAAAAAATATATGTTTTGTCTATAAATGTTTTCAAATAACATCTTTGTGTGTGAATCAACTATTACAAATCTTATCAATATATTTTACATTTTACGAATAATATACATAAAGAGAAATGTGCTGTTTATGCGAGATAATATAATATTTCAATATATTTATCACAAGATACTTGCAGTATATAAATGACTACATTTTAATTTTTAATACAACCATGATTCGATACAACTGTATTATTATATAATACATTGCATCATTGTTGTATTAGAAATTTTAAGATCTAATCATTTTTATATTTAAATGCGTAAAAGTAATGATATAACCTTTCTTCCCATACACATCCATTTTTCTCACCAAAAGAATAAATATTCTCCAGTTAAAACATTATTAAAAGAAACTTGTAATCAGATATTTATATTGAATAGTTACAGTAATGTTTAGAACTTAAAAAAACTCTAAATAGGCTTGATTTTTAAAAGCTACAAGTATTTTACAATATATTAAAACATTAGATTATCTCACAAAATCATTTCTTTTATATATATATATTCTTAATCAGGTATAAAATATGTTAGTATTTCCCTCCAAATCCTTAATTTTATCTTTTTCCTTTAACAGTCCTCTGTTTATTCAAAGAGCACAAAAGTTGCTGATCTTTCAAAAGCACTTGAATCTTTTATATTCACTTCATCATCTTTCATTTCCATTGTAAGTTCAGCCTCATTATTTTCATTATGTGAAACATTATTACTTTTATCTATAGAAGTATCATTTTCATCTACAGATTCCAATGCTAAATTCATTGAAATACCTTCTTCTTTTTCTACATCTTTTATTTCTTTTTCAGCATTACGTTTTCCTTTGGAAATAGCTTTCTTTACGCTTCCTTTTTTTGAATTTTTCGGTTTACTTTCCTCTATTTCTGTGTTCTGGCCATTTTGTTCTTCAATTTCTGCTTTCTCCGACAATGCAAGTTCTGTTTTTGTGGAATTCTTTTTTGATTTTTCCTTTTTGACTGTTGCCTTGGCTGAAAGTAACAAAAAATTATATGATGCAGAAACTCCCAAGTAAATAGATATATAAATGTAGCATTAGAATTTTAAACAATTTCTAAATTTATGCCACTTAACTCAATAGATTAATAAAAACTCTTTATTGTTAATAAAAACCCAATAGATGTCAATAAATAGATTTTGTCACTCGTTAGTTTACACAAATGTTTATTATTCATAATGGCTAGGATGCTCTTTCAAGCACAAATTCTTTAATTTGAAATAAATTTCTTAAAGTTGAAGTACTTTTTAAGTAAAAATTTTATCTTTTGTTTTTTAATTTTTGTCTTTATCTTTTGTTTTTTTATTTTTGTAATAAAAAATTTTTATCTATGACCAATGAAAGCAAAAATCGAGAAAATCTCAGAGTTTGCCAGTTTTCATACCCGTCTTCTTCGCCTTTTCGCGAGATTTCTTGTTGTCCACGATCATCTCGTCGTCGTTCATCTCCGGCGGTTCTTCATCGTCAGCCTCCGCGATCGCCTCTGTCTCGCCAGTCTTGCGCTTTCTCGGTCTCTTGATGACCCGTACCCTCGTCGCTGCCGGTGCAACGTTCTCTTCATTCGCTGCTTTCCCACGACGAGTCGTCCTCTTCGATGGATTCTCATCGTTGACGGTGCCGTTTTCGACATCCCCGGCGCCATTCTTGACTTGGTCTTTCTTCTTCTTGACGACCGGCGCCTTGGCCTTCGGCTTCGCCGTGGCCGTCTTTGTTCCCGCCTTTTTCGTCACCGCGGATTTGCCGCCACCGCGCGTCTTTTTTTCGACCTGCTCACCCGTATTATCGTCCTCTACCATTTTTTCCTCTTCCTTCTGTTTGTTGACAAACATCTTCTTGGACTTGTTCTCCGCATCGTTTTTCGGAGCAACGTCCTTTTGCCTGCTACGCAAATTTTTCGGCGAGAACACGGTGGCCGCCTCCTGCTCCTTCACTTGCCTCACTTGCCGAGGTGGCGCCGTCTTGGCTTGCTTCGGCGGCGTCGATTTCGCGGCGGCCTTCCTCTTCTTCGGCGGCGTCACGTTGCCATCGGCAGCGGCAACCTGGGTGCTCTCTGCCGCCGCCTGCTTCGCTTGCTTGCGCGGAGCCATTTCGATTTTATCTGTATCTTGCCGACTTACTTGGCTTACTCGCTCTGGCCGCTATGCTATAGATCGCGGGCGACCGCGTGCACGCTACTCCGCGTGATGTGATGCCACGAGCAACAGCTGAGAGCAGCGAAGGGGACCGAACGGTCACGAAGAGCGCTAGATTTTTTTCCCTACTCACCGAGAAAATCGCGCGCGTAACGATACTAATAATTCTGTTCCTCGCTGACTCTCCTCGGAAAATTCTTCCTTTTCCGAAACGTTATAACAGACGGCGCAACTGCGCCCTCGAGGACAATCTTGCGACGATCCGGAAGATTCCAGTCCGAGCGAATCGATGTTTCGATTGATAACCGCCAATAACTGTCGCCGGATTTGCCGCGGTCACGAGGACACCTTCTTTTTTCCCCCTCTCGAATGTTTATTGTGTTTGTTTCTCTCGGAAGATGTTAGTTTTCTCTCTTCGCCGATGTTCTAAATCACAGTTTTCACGGGAACTTTCGATCGTGGAGAATCAGTAAATTTTTCACGAATAATTGCGATGATCACGATCGTTGACGCGTGACGTTCATTTTTCGATTCTAAGAATCGGATCCGGTGATCGCGAAAATAACCTTTTCTTTCGCCAACTGAGAATTTCAAGTTGACTCGGTGACTTTGCGACTTTCAAACGTGTCACGTGGCTTTCGAAAGTTCAGACGCGCGCCGAAGCAAGATGGCTGTCGCTATCCTATGTTTATTTCACGCGGAGTATCACGTGTAGAATAATGCATGGAAAAATGATCTAATCATATTTATGAAATTTAAATTTGAACTTTGTTTCTTCTCATTGAATTATTATACTATGGGAACTTTCCAGCAAGTGACACAAGTCGACACAAACATCATTCTATCTTCGTTATTCATTGGAGTTAAAAAAAGACAGAATGATGTTTGTGTCGACTTGTGTCGCTTGCTGGAAAGCTCCCTATGATTACTTGCGAATTGTAATCTCTTTATACATGTTTCTTTTTTCTCAAGAATTTTTAGTGTTTTTTTTTATTACATGTTCAATATCAGAGTTGTGTTCAAAAATTTACTTAACGAGTGATGTAATATTTGATTGACCAATCAGGACAAAGGAATCTTTATTTTGTCGATCCTGATTGGTCAATGTGTATTACACGTAATTCACTATACTACTTACATTCTATGCGTTAACTTATCTGTTATACACATATATTCTATGGCCAAAATTTCCTAAACATAATATAACCTCAAAATAGTACATCATTTCTAAAGAGTTGCAACAGTTTTGTTAAAGTAATATTTTAATTCCAATCATTGGATGTTATCAAATGTATTCGCAGTTCATATTATTTGAATGAAACATTTTAAGTTTTTATCGAATCATATATACATGTAAGTATATTATTGTGTATAGATTGATAAATAATAATAATTTCCCGAACATTAATTTAGAGTATATTTTATTTTTTAGGAAGAAGAACACAGATTATATTAATCGTCAATATTTTCACATAAATCTTTATTAGGAAAACTTCCATTACTGCTCTTTTATATTTACTGACATTAATTAAAGTTGACAATCCAATAATGAATATGACCAAGAAAATCAATGTCAATTTTTCATCCTTGGTTGGTTTGAAAGCAGAGCTGTTGAGGAAACAAGCCGAAGTAAATGAGGCAAAATTAAAAGCAGAGTCCACCAATGTACAACCACAGCTGAATAAGAAAAGGAATAAGAAAATTGTTGCGGAGGGTGTGGAAAAAAATTCTAAAGAACCGATAGATGCAGAGGACATTATTGCCCATAAAAAATCAAAACTGATGTTGGAAGCTAAAGCAAGATTGTACGATAGATTACAGAAATCAAAAAATAATAATGACAAATTTCTTGTCGATTTTAAGAACAAATTGGATGAACCTGAAGAATTTGTTGATGAAGCGATTAATGAACAACATCCGATAGAGCCGGAAGAAGGTTGGGTCGAGTATCAAGATTGTTTCGGAAGGACCAGAAAATGTTTGCGGGAAGACTTACCGCATATGCAAAAGAAAGATGACTTAATAAAACAAGAAATAATGAAGAAAAACACCAATGAAGGCGAAGAAGAAGAAAACAAGGAACAATATCCTATCCAAGAAAAAGAACCTGAGATAGAAATTATGAGGAGGAAATGGGAGGAACAAACACAAAAGCTTGCGGATAAGGTTGATATACATTATCAAGATATATTGTTTGACGAAGCGCGAACGCATGGTGTTGGTTACTATGCATTTTCTCAAGATGAGGAGGAGAGAGTGAAGCAACAAGAGAATCTAGCAAATTTAAGGAAGGAAACAGAGAGAAGGCAGAAAAAAATGAAGGAGATTAAGGAATTGAAAGAGAGAATGGAACAAAATAGATTAAAGGCGGCAAGAATTAGACAGCGGATCAGAGCAGGCTTGCCAGCAGAACCTACAGAAGAGGAATTGGCATTAGAAAACAAGTTAATTAATTCTACTGATAATGAAGCTAACAAAGATAATAATAAATCTATTGAAAATGATAATGAAAATTCTAATGTGGAAACTGACCATAAATCTGCAAACATCGTGGGAACTGAAATCACTCACCAGGAAGAAAAGAATAATGATGAAGATAAAATAAAAGCCTTTGGAGAACTATTGGGTAAAAAGAATCATTGGCATGTAATGTCACAAGAAGAATGGGTACATAAATGTAGAGAACAAAGAATTGGTGAATTTGGACCAGTTTATAATAATTTTACAAGTGCTGGATTTTACAACAATTCTAAAAATATTGACGAGCAATTAGTTGATGATAAACAGCTTGATAAAACAGAAAATCGTGAATCTCAAGAACCCATTGAAAAATCTAATATCAATTTGCAGAGTTATGAAGATAGTAATGAGTCTAGCAATGAAATAATTTCCACTGCAAAAAATGTTGATAGTCAAAATGATAAAAGCAATTTAGTAGAATATAATAGTACAATAAATAAGAGTAACGTTGGAAACGAGTTGCCTAAATATACAACAGAATCGGTGTTAAATCCTGTTACAAGTTTATCTAATTTATTGCCTTCTCAGAGACAAACTGTTTCATATCCATTATCTCATCTATCTAATAATTATTCAGCAAATAAGTATGGTTATCTTGGGACACCTGAACAGCATAAATTGTCAAATAACATGAATATTCCTCTTCCTGGTGAGATTTCATCTTCCAGTGACAAATCTACCCTCACAAACCAAAAAGAAACAGTGTCACGAAATATAAACGAGGATAGTATAATGGCTGGTCTGAAATATTTGAGAGAAAAGTTTGAGGAAAATCACAATAAGTAGACATAAAAATTTGTATTATAATATTTATTACTTAAATGTACATATTTTTGTATAATAAAAAAATAATTAGTCTTCATTCTTTAACGATTATGCAAATGTAAAATTTATTATAATGAATTAAATATCTTACATGTTAATCTTTAGTATCTTTTTCTCTTTGATCTTCTCTGACTAGGCTGTGTCACTTCATTCATTTCAGTATCCATCTCGTCAACATCCATTGCAGAATTGATACTATTACCTAGAGAATATGAATCTTTTTAAAAATAAAATCAATATATATTTTAAAATATCACAATGAGTAAACTGTTTATGTTAAAAAAGCAACTCGATATATTAAATATGATTATTGGCTAAAGACACAAAATGAAATTAAAAAGAAAGATAAAATATTACCAGAATGATTGTGTTGCGATATAGAATAGTGACAATTAGGACATTCCAAATCACCGCGATTCATTGCATAATTCTTCAAACAATGAACATGCGTTGTAGTATTACATTGATCACATTTCTCGCCCTGTAGAATGATAAAATTAATTATTGTTATAGTAGTATGTATTTTGTGTCAGTATGTATATATTCACAGTCAGCTTACATAAAAAAGTACTTGTTTGCATAAAGTACAAGAATGAAGATTCTCTTGATATGTGTCTTTGAAATATTGTAGTAGTTCAACTATACTTCTTACTCCCATATAGTATTTACCATTCTGGAAAAAATGTTTCTTTTATAATAGAAATGCTTAAAAATAATTAATTATCAAATTATCAAGAGGCAAAAATCTAGTACCTTGCACGCTAACCATTTCTTATTAACCATCTCGTGTAGGAATTCTTCAGCATTAGCTTTGGTTAATTTTATATTTAACGTCGAACATAAATTAAGGCACCATGTACTCGATACGTAACCATTGCCTGAAGTGACAATTTCAGAATATACATTACGCAACAGAGCTAATTCAGCCTGTGAAAATTCAGGATGAAAGCTGTAAACATTAACCGCAAGTTAAGCACGCAAAGTCTAAATATGAAACATGTATATAAATCTTAAGATATTTAAATAGTTATTACCTAGCAATTTTATCTTGCACCGTACTTGCCCAAACCCAATACAGCTGACCGGTAACTTCGCAATTCATACACTTTATGATCATGTATAATGGTTGTAATTTCAAATTTATCTCGTTTATTATTTTCGTCGTATTTTCGTGACCTAAAATTGTCGACAGTTAATAAAGTTCGACTTGATTTTTCGCATAATATATTTCATATAATTGTACATAAAATATCGTGTGCATCTTGTATTATTTGTGATCGAGCTTATGTACCAAATAATTTTGAAATTAACTCCTTTCCACGATTTTCATGCAAAGCACCCTCGTGCATAATGCTTTGCAAAACCATCTTATGTTCTTTACTGTAAACCATTTTTTCGACCGCAATTCGCTGACGAGCTAAATGAACAAAATTACAATCAACACGATTGTCAATATAAACAATAACAAACGTAGGAATCCAGAGATGTGTCAAATTACAGACGCAACAGCTGAAAATGAGCGTCGAGCGTCCCACGAATTTGCGCCTTTAGGAGCTTTATCGCACCGCGCATGCGCGAAGAAACATGCTCCGATCAGGAATACTCGATTGGCGACCCTGATAACAAAGTGAGACAACAAATTTCTGACGAATTATCGAACGCACGCCGCAGCGGCTCTTGGTGCCATCTGCCACCGCGCTGTCATCGAGCTGTCATTCTCGCTCATCCGGTCCGCTCGGATGTCTATACCGTGATCGTCGCAGTGCTACGGGTGCACTGCTGGCATTATGACCCGGGGCTGGAACGGGCGCAAACGCGTATCGCCAGGAGCGACGAGGAGCGACGACGTGGCGGCAGCGCGATAAAGAAGCGTCCGGTGGCAAGGAACGCGAGCTATCTGACGAGGCCACGACCCTGAGCCCGATACGAAGACGCGTGCACTGGTTGACTTTACGCGAGTAGTGGTGGTAGCGATGGTGGTGGTGGTGAACGGTAGCGAAAGAAGCTACGGCACAGCGGTAGCTGAGTAGTCGGCCAACAGACGAGGGACGCGAGAGAGAAAGAGAGAAAGACAAGATACGAGAGGACACGATTCGCGGGCCCGCGAGGAGAAAGAGAGACGGAGATATAGACAACGGCCGGTGGGAAGAGCGCGGCGGACCGGGCTATCGCGGGCGATCCGAAAGGTCGCGGGTTCACGATCGCTCCTGCGAAGTCGTCGGGAGAACATGACGATCTGCCAGCGCGTCTGACGCGTCGGGTGTCTTCCCAGTGCGCCGGAAGACGACGATCGGTCGACGCGAGTCTCGATCCTCTCTCGGGGATCGGTGGAATCTTGGAGTCCGCGGACCTTTTTCAACTCGTGCGATTCGCACGCCGATCCGTGGAACGGGATCCTCGCGAGTGCGTTGCCGTTTATGTGACAGATACGTCGTTGCGTGTAACAGATACGTTGTGTCGTATATAATAGACGCGCGCGCGCGCGAGTTTCGGGGGACAAGATGCCGCTCTTCGGCAAGAAGGACTCGAACAAGAAGATCAAGAAGGACGGGAAGGACGACAGGTCGCCCTCCGTCGAGGACAAGTACGTCCTGAAGGATCTATTGGGCACGTAAGTGTATCGTCTCACTTGATTATCGGTGATTATCGGCGCGAAATTGAGGAAACACTTGTGTGCGACGCTGTCACACATGTTTCTCTCTCGCGCGACAAACGTCAAGCTGCATATTTTTACGTTAGCGAAAATTCAATCATCGGAGCCGTTTAATTATCGAGCCGATACTCGGCGATTACCGAAGGAATTTAACGGATTAAATGTCACGGGTGGATAAAATATGATTCTTTTCCGATTAATTTGATACAACGCTTTAACGGATATCCAATTTCCGGATTTTAATCGCCGCTTAAACATTTATCGCCGCAGATTAGAGTTAATGACAGATGAAGACCTCGATGCGCGGTGCTCCGGAAAATACGTAATTATTTATACGGAGTCTGTTTACCTAAGGGAAATACAGATGCGCAAATAATGGAGAGTTATACTCTTTTCATTGCTAAATATTTACATTTTCGAGAAAGATAAACGCTATTTTCTCATATTTCATGTACATGGAAATGTACATCTTTACGATAAGCTCTTCCCGGGGATCAGTTGTGCATGATTTTTTTTATTTTATAAAATTACGAATTAACATTATTCTCTGCGTTAGCTCTCATGTAATAATGATACGACGATGTTACATTAATATTGTAATATTACATATGTGCAATATTGTATGAAACAACAAATATAAGCGTAACAATGTGTGCGCGCGTTACATGTATATTCTGTGCACAAGATCGATTAAGCGTTAGCTCTTAACACTTTCGCTGCCACGCGTCACATATGTGACATCTCCTCGATTCGCGTATAAGAGATTGCCTATGATTACACGTTGCGTAACGATGATCGAGAAGGCGGAAGAATGTTGGAATATTAAAATTTATATGACGCTAGAGATGGATGATATAATTGAAGAATATTTTTTTTTTTTTTACATCGATGCGAATTGCCCGAGGAAAAAGATGGAGATGTCGTTTGCGAAACGATAAAATTGCAAATATTTTCGAAGGTTAGATTAAAATTATTTAAAATTCACCCGCTAGAAATGAGGTGATATTTTTTCTCCTTCTCGCTCTTTTTCTCGCGCGATATATCTCTCTTTCATATCGGTTATTCCTTTCATTTGTAGGAACGCGATATTAATATTCATCTCGCGCGATCCTCCAGGATCATCTTCTATTCGCACTAAATCCGACGAAATTCGTATGAATATAGAATATCCTCGAACCACCGCGCGTTCTCTTAACCGTAGTTTCCTCGATCAGTTCGGAGTAGATTTTTTCTGAATAAAATATAAGTCGAAGTTTCTCCCTCTTTCTTCTTTCATATATTTTTCAGTTAAAAAAAGAACGATTTAAGATAAAACGTCTCTCGCAAATTGAAGCTTCGAAAAGGCAGTAAATGTAATTGAATCTTGTTTTACAATTAATATGATTTTTCGTTTGAGAGAGATGATTTTCATTCGATGTGTTTAATCACTGCAAAATTATATAACGATCGGCTTCGATATATTTTCGATGAGACGAAATTCTCGAGTAAATCGGAAGAACCAATGATTGAAAGGACGGATCTCGGATGATTTTTGGATGTTTTGGATGTATAGGCATACTTTTTTTTCTCCGTGGCCTTCTTCGAAGCGTACAATTTCCAATTTCCTTCGTTTGCGTAAAACGACGAGGCGTCCGCATGCTAAGTGGATTGCATAAATGAAAGTGTCCGCGCTTTCTTTTTTTTGTAACTTTCTTTCGCTCGATGAATTGCTTTTCGAGATATTTCGCGAAGAAGCTGCGCTTTTTTTTGCGCATAAAAGATGTCTCCCGACGTCACTTGGTGCGCATTAAAATCGTATTAAAATATAATGTATATGCATCTTTCTAATAACACTTTGCGCGATTGCTCAACTTGATTGGTATTTTCAATCGGAAGTTCTGTTCCAATGTCACACACACACACACACACACACACACACACACACACACACACACACACACACACACACACACAGAGTAAAAAATTGTGCGTCCATATATTAAAATTTTCTTGTGTCACCACGTTTTGATTAGTACTTCAATGTAAAATTAATATACAACCTATATGTTATTATTTTTATAACGTTTTTATGTGTTACATTTATATCAACTTCATAACTTAACACTTTGTATATGTCTCTTAGAAATGGAATATTATTTTGAGTATTTTTAACATAATCAATTTTTAAACAATCAACATGTCTCAGAGTCAATTTAACATTCTAAGAAAAGTTAAAGTGAATCTTCAAATAACCTTGAACTTTGACATACAAAAATAATCAAATTTACTAAAATCAAATGTTTCTATTACAAATAATTTAAGTTAAAATAATTATGATTTTATGTTAATGTCCTCAACATTTTATACAAGTTATTGTAACTATTTTTTTATGTAATTTTTAATTAATTTGTATGTTATTTTTACATTACACTTAAAGTCATAATAACAAAAATAAATGTAAAGTATTGTGTCAATTATTTAACATTTTTAGATTGTCAATAAGTAACATACGACGAATGAGTTATTTTAATTTAAAATTTAGAGTGGACTTTCTGGGACATGTGAAAAATATTATAATTAACATTTTATTTTTTACTACACACACACACACACACACATTGTGCGAGTTTATGAGATTTGAAAAGTATAATAGAGATGAAAATTTGTATCTTTTTTGCATCGTAATCATTGCACATCTTTATGATTTTATTTTTACAATTTCAACATTCGATCTATATCTTTTGTGTTTGGAACTTAAAAATTAAATATGCGGATTATACTTAATATTTCTTCCTTCTCGTCGATGCTTTTCGGAATCCGAATTAAACTTGACGATTGTTGATTAGATAAATTCAGAAAAAAATGCGCTCAATCGTCATCGATATATTTCTTAATCATTTTATATGTACGCGTTATCCGTATTTCTCTGAAAAAAATGTTTAGAACGTCAATCCCTGACATATATAACTATAAATAGCTGTGTCAGTGTTATTTGTCAATGAATTATTGTGTCGTTTATGTAACAGATTGTCGATGCAATACATATAATGAATATTTAAGTGACGGAGAACACATCAAACACATCTAATACGATCCTGCACTAAATGTAAAATGTCTATAACTTCCGTAAACAGATATAATTAAATCAGCTTGTTTATAAAATCGAATTCTTTTTCAATAAAACCGCGTTTCCATTTAATTGGAACCTCTTAAATAATAGATAGAAGAATCAAGAATCGTTGAATATATTTACATGACAAGAGAATCAAGAATACATTTACAATCTCCGACTTTGATTATATAATGATATGCCTTTGTAAAAATTCAGGATAAGGAAATTTATAGAGATAAGCGAGTTTTTTCTCTCAAAAATTCTCGTTTTATAAGCGTTATTTGAAATTAAAATTATATATTGTTCTACTTCTTCTCTCACACTTTTTCGACATATATTTGTCAAGAGACATTGGAAAATAAAACGTAAATTTTACGGAGAATAAAAGGCCTCTTGTTTCTTGGATAACACGATGTCTTTTAATACGATGTCTTTTAATACATTCTTTTAATACATTCTATATATGTTTCAAAACGCATCTGTTATCATATTCCATATGATAATTGATAAGTTAATTACTTGCAGCACATTATTGTACCCAAAGTGTGGTCTATAACCAATTGTAACTGGTGATAATTTGCATTAATTGATCTATAGATTAAAAAAAACGATAATTTACGTAATTGCACGAATAATGACACACTTAAGGAAACGTCACGTACACGATAGTCTTCAACTATAGATAAACTTATTTTCCATGTCTAAATATATCTCTTATTTTCCTTTGTTTAGGGGTGCATTTTCCGAAGTGAGACTAGCGGAGAGTAAAGAGAAGCCTGGTCAAATGTTTGCCGTAAAGATAATCGACAAGAAGGCGCTAAAGGGAAAGGAGGATTCGTTAGAGAACGAAATCAAAGTCCTGCGAAGGTAGGAAGCAGTGATTCCGAGAGCTGGACATACAGTAGATGAATTTTTACTAGTAATGTAACTCTTTGTTTGGTTTATAGTTGCTCCTTATAATACTTAGGCATTCCAAAAACTGATATAATTGGCTGATTTAAGTATACCAGTTCTATTACCGTTGGACTCGATTTCGATATAGTTATATGCATGATTCCCTTTATCTAACAAACGCTTCATCTGTCAAAATTATATTACTCGAATATCATATCCTCTCCCTCATAGCTCTCTAGTATATATCAGGCAAATTCATTTGGTGTAGCGTTGCAAGTATTATTATATAAAAATAACGTGGAGAGAAGTTTTTCGATTGGGAATATGAATTAAAATTAATCTATGACCTGTTATTAATTTTATTGTGTGCTTTTCACTTATACGGTATTATTATGATCACGTATACATTGTATATGGTGTTATAATCCAGCTCACACACGCAATCTATCTCGGAAAATTTTTTTCAAGAAAAGCGCTGTGATGTGGCATCTGCAGCAAGCTCTGATGGCTGTCGTCTGTCCTCTTGTTATCCTTAATGTTGTATGCAAATAATGTGCCTCTCGTATATAAGCTATATATTGTCTCTATTGATGCTCTGTTAAACATATTTTATAACGCATATTCGAAAGTCATTAGTCATAATATCTTTTATCATATGGATACATGTATTTTTGACAATGTCTTCTCTGACACGACTAATAGATCTGTGTTGAGATGGTACTTTTCAATGTTTTTATCATTGAGTTATCTCTCTCTTTCATCATCCTATTCTATGTTATTGTGATTTACATAACAAGACTAAATTCAGTCACGCAAGAACAATTAGAAAAAAATTATAAAAAAAAGATTTCTGAGAATTCTGTTGTATCACGAAATTATCAATCAACATTGCAGAAGGTGGTAAAACACACACACATACGCACACACGTTACTCATCATCACGACGAAACTGCAAAACATACATAATTCATATATTATAACGATAAAATTGATATTTTATTTAAATAGTAAATGTAAATTAAACTCAAGTTCAATGAAATGTATATATAAGTAAATGTGAAACTGACAATGAGTTTTGTATTCTAAATTTTTTTACAGAAAAAGAACATTGCATGTGCATACATGGAATTTCAATAACATTGATTACATATTCTTTGTGTGTCGAATATATATCTATTTTCATAATCCGCTTACCACGATTTACCTTTCATGACGAGCGAAACTCTAATCTTTATTGCACCTCTATTTGTAATTAATATTGCAATATCGATTTGTTATAAAAATCCATGTTCTTATACAACCAAGCTGGGAAAACCCTGGGAGTTTATCAATGTGGTAAAGAATAAAACAAACAGAAAAAATTGAACAAACTGGGCGCGCGAGTAAGTGCGATATCAGCTCTGCCCTCGATATTTACATATATATAATTACGTAATTGTGTATGGTATTTTTTATTATACTTCGTAGGTTCAGTGAAAGTGCGACACCACAGAGTGGTGGCGGATCGCTCAGGTCGGATAGTAGTGGCGAAAAGAGATGGTAAGTGTGGGGTTCCAGAGAGCACGGGCACCAACTACCTGTATCGCTCTCAGTATTATTCTTCTGTATCATTTTCGACGATATGCCATACATTTTTACAATTCAAATCATATATATATATATATAATTATAAATACACGAAGATGCACGATCTGTGCACGTTCGTCACTACGTAGCGTTCAACACAGTTTTGGTATCCTTGGTACTTGCCACACCTTTCGCTAAGCGAGAAACTACAGTGGGTATAGTTAAAAAAATCAATATATAATACATATATTTGCACACCCCATCTTCGACGGATCATCTTTTATACGAAAAAGAAAAATATTACTAAAGAGTGTGTCTCTTTCCCTCTATCGAAGTGTTTTTATTAGGATGCCGAAAGTATTTTGTGTAACAACAAATTCTTCTCTTTTTTCTGTAAAATTATCCGAAAAATATGGAATGTGCAAAAGTATGTTTTTTTATCGTATATGCAATTTTTTCGTAAGCTTGTAATTCATCATAAAATGGACAGCTTTTTTTAGCAGAAAAACACATGATATAAATTTATGATAATAAATTTTCGACGACAGTCGTTAGATAATACTATTTTAATCAATGGACATCGATTTGCGCGATAACAATCTCTGTGTAATTATCTCGTAGTATCTATATATTTAGTATCTATGTATTTAAAATCACTCAAAATGAAACGATAATATGACAACGATATCGAGATATTAATATTTCCGATAATTCATAGGGAACATTAATATCACACGCATACGCAAGAGAACGTATTTAAAATTTGTTTTAATTAAAAATCTTTCTAATTTTAAAAATCTTTTGTTTCTATATTCTATAATATGTTTCATAGCAAAGTTACAAAACAACGGAAAATATTTAGAAGAAGACTTGGTAATACATAAAAATGTGGAAATGTATGCTGTTGTCTCTCTTAAATTTGAATTTAAAATTGTGTTATTTTATCAAACACGCTTCTTCTTAAAGAAATAACATAACACACCAAACAAAAATATAGTTGCAGCAAACAGATAATCATATCATAATATATTTTGTAAATATCGATTCACGCATTTCGTTATTTATATAAAATATTTATATAATAATAATATAAATTATTTATATAATAATCTTCATCCGGATTAATAATCTCAAAACAAATTAGGAAGAGTGTGATATATTTATTTAGATATTTTATTTTATATGTTAAGCTATGCTTTATGTTTTATGATTTTTAATGTATGAGTTTAATATCTATAAAATATATATTTATCAATTTTTATTTTCGAGAAATTATTCAATTCTTATTACTTAAAAATATCGTTAATTTCTTCTGCTAACTCTTTTATTTCAATACGGCTTTTTATTCATTATCAATCAATGATAGAGAAAGTACTACCTTTTTAATTTTATCGGAGAAAGAAGAAAAATCGGAGCTGAATATTATATGCTTCTCTTAAAAATGCATCATGTTCATCTTCTTTAATCAGATATTACATATTAAAATTTGTCTCGCAAGTTTTGATGTACAGAATTGTGAGAAATTAATCGCGGAAACTTACCGTGATTATGTAAATGTTATTCTAGTAGTGCTATAAAAAATGCTATACATTGCTACGCCTTATTGTTATCTTACTACTAGATTGTACATCTATCGTAAGTGATATTGTAATTTATAAAGATGCTTAATGTTTGCACACACAAATATAATATTACTAAAATCGAGTAAAAAAGTCACAAGTAGTAACTCGCTATACCTAGATCACGATAGATAAAATGCCGTGATGGAAGAAAAAGCTTCTTACATAATAACACATGAATACTTTACGCTCATATATTCTATTCGTGAAAAGAAAAAAACTGGCACATATCCACGTGTTGACTCATACGATCACTCGATGATGTTTTAGCCTTCTTAGTGGTTTGAAATGCAATAAAAATTTGATCGATTACCTTATAAAAGACGTTGCTTTTATCGGGAGCTAGTTGTTTGACGAACACATTTTTTCACAAGGTAGTGTAACATGAAATATGTACAAGAGATATAACGAAGAAAGTGTATTCTTGACGAGAAAATAATGTAAAATAAGTCAAGTTGGGCGAAGGTTAGAAGAGAGATATTTTACATTTAATAAATGCTACAACAGATACTATTTTATAGTCGATGTAGTATATTGTAATAGTTAATAGACAATTTTTTTTATATCTTTTTCGGATTCTTGTACATATTTCGTAGATATTGCTTTGCCGCTATTAAGCAATATTTTTGTAAACAATTATTTCTTTCTACGTAGATGTGTGATTGTCTAATTAATATTATAATAATCTATGTGTGTGCCAAATCTACAATATAACTTTAGCTAAATATTGAAGCATGTTTTTTTATTAATATCTTATGTAGTTACGATTATAACATTCAGCTAATACTTTGCATCGCTGTTTAATGTTATTATTTGTCATTTTATTGCTGATTCTATTATTTTTCGAGCTTAAGAGAAGATTAATTATAAGTAAAAGATTAGATTTCAGTTAGAGTTTTGAATTAAAAAATAATGATCACATTAAAATAGATTAGAAAATTACACATATATATCACACGTTTTTTTATAAGAAAAAAGCAACTTGTATACAATTTTATATATTTGTATCTTGGAAAAAAACCAGCATCTTTCTTCAATGAGAGTATGATGTTTGATAATATTTTTGTCAGAGATATATTAGCTTTTCTTTTTCGCTTGACATTTCCGGAATGATTAAACGATTGCGATTCTTATTATTAAATCTCTGGATCCTTATCATTAATTTTCAAGCATCGGCTCTTGTAAAATAAGTGTTTGTTCTCTAATTAACTTTGTAAACTTGTTCTTATCTCTTCGAGAGAGAAGCGTGTGTAAAAAGTAAATAATGTATAGCAAGGTCTGTTTATACAATCGGACAATGAAGATTAATAATACAATTAAGTAACACATGACATATGAAAAGAAAATCATTAAATCAATTTTCATTTTATGCAATGCTTTAAATTAGAGGAAGAATGAAACGTAAGATGTTGTTCGCAGGTTAACTCATCCCAATATCGTTCAATTGTTGGAGACGTTCGAGGACAAGCATAAGGTCTATCTAGTTATGGAGCTGTAAGTAACGCGCACTTGTATTATTCTTCACAACACGATAGTGTCGGAGATTAGATTCAATCTTCGAAAGATTTTGAAAATAAGGAAATTTGCAAATTTTATTGTAGGGTCACCGGTGGAGAGCTCTTCGACAGAATCGTGGAGAAGGGTTCGTACACGGAGAAAGATGCGTCCGGCTTAATAAGACAGGTGCTCGAGGCGGTCGATTACATGCACGAACAGGGTGTCGTTCACAGAGATCTCAAACCCGAGAATCTTCTATATTATAGCCCGGACGAGGACAGTAAGATCATGATCAGCGACTTTGGCCTATCGAAGATGGAAGATTCCGGGATTATGGCGACCGCATGCGGTACACCGGGATACGTCGGTGAGTTATTAGCAACGGTAAACAGAAAAGAAAAACAAGAGAGACGAATTTCAAGCATCGATGATCAAACGCTATTCCGATGATCCGCAGCACCCGAGGTTCTCGCGCAGAAACCGTACGGCAAGGCCGTGGATGTTTGGAGTATAGGTGTCATCTCGTATATTCTTTTGTGCGGTTACCCTCCGTTCTACGACGAGAATGATGCCAATCTATTCGCGCAAATTCTGAAAGGTAATGGAATAAACTCTCTCTAAGAGAACAGAGACTACTAACTGCTTTATTTTTATCGATAACACACACATACAGTACTATAATTAATTCTGCATGTTTTTCAAAATTATATTTCCTAGATATTCCGTACCGGGTGCACGTTTCGCAATCTAAATAAACTAACGAGGTGAAAAGTTATACAGCACATGACTGCATTTTGAAACTTTTTACATTTTTGAACGTTAAGAATGCGCATTCGTTTAGTTTAGAATATTATTTTTTGCGAATATCGATAAATAAATCAAGGTATGCGAGGGTGTTGATATAATTATAAATAAATTGTATACTTTTTATAGCAAAAAGCTAACTAGATTGTTGTAGGTGAATTTGAATTCGATTCACCATACTGGGACGACATCAGTGATTCCGCGAAGGATTTCATCCGAAAACTGATGTGCGTCAATGTCAATGAGCGTTATAGCTGCAGACAAGCCCTTGCACATCCTTGGTAAGGGAAAATCTTTATATTTTTATTGATACGTTGAAAATTATTGAAAGGATTCATATTTGTATATATCGTATTTGAATTTTTTAAATATCTCTAATGGTCGAGTTATCATTATTTCGCAAATGTACAATGACAAATGTATTCAAAGAAATTTTAATATATATTTCAGCAATTTAAAATTGCACAAATAAGGAAAATGTGATTTAATGTAATACATAATATAATTACATAATTACATGACTTTGATATTTTCAGGATTTCTGGCAACGCTGCTAGCAATAAGAACATCCATGGTACTGTATCGGAACAACTTAAAAAGAATTTTGCCAAATCGAGGTGGAAGGTTGGTATCGCCAATTCATCAGCGCGCATGATTAATCGTCCGCGTCTTTTTGATCATCATAGGAATGTCTTTTTTTTATGTCATGGTTGCAGCAAGCGTATCACGCGGCCACGGTCATACGCCAGATGCAACGATTGGCGTTAAACAGCGGCCAGCAGCAGCAGCAACAGCAACAGCAGCAACAGCAACAGCAACAGCAACAACAGCAAGTGCAGGAGGGTATAGGTTCAATCGGCTCTTCCGCCGGCAATCCCATGCAATATCGAGAACAATCGCAAATCAATTACAACCAGCACACAGGGCCGTTGGGATCGCTGCCACCCTCGAGCCACCTCAGCAACTGAACCAGACTACGTTGTTCAACGCGTCGCGCAAGTCTACTGACATTTACGAATCTCACTTCTCATTCCGATTATTCCCGCCGATCGTTCGCCGCCGATTCTATTATACATGCGCAACAAACGCTTCAAGCTGTGGAGCAGCACACACGCACCGCTCTCTTCTTCTGTCTATTCTATCTCGGGACAATGTGTCGCAACTTAGGAAGCAACGGAAGAAAAATTGAAGGTAAAGTCCCGTGCACGTGAAAGACCGGATCAACTGGGTCGCATCACGCGATGTACCTGTCGTTTTCAAGCTACAGAAACGACAGGAATAGATTATAAAGCCAATTTGTGTTTCGCATCATACACACACACACACACACACACACACACACACATTAAGAGACATATTCGACATCGAAAGGCGTAAATCACAATTCGCTTTGGCGGGCCCATGCGATACAATACAACTCTCGTACCTTCTTCTACAACAGTTATGGCAATTACTTTTGCTTAGGCTTTATTCTTATAATTTACGATGTTTCCTGTGTTGTATACGCATAAGCAATAGATCGTGTAGCAATTTGCAGAATACGTTTCGCGTCGATCTGATAGGACAAAGGACGATCGCATCTCTCTAATAATATAAGACTTGAAGATTGCGTGCCGCGATTACGTTGTTAGATCGAATCCGCTCTATTATATAATATAGCGTATATACATTACGCGAACAGAAGTACAACGACAAATTTTTATATTTTATAAAAAATTCGGTGTAATAAGTAGCGCGGCTGTTTGATACAATTCTGTGCAGCGTAGAGACCTTGTATTGCTAGATCACGGATGAATATGAGAAATTCCATCTAAGGTTCCTATATAATTCGACCCTCGCTCACTCCGTAATATACACTTCAGAGAATGATAGAGGATGATTCGTTATCTATTTACACAGAGGTCACAGTTTACTTGTTCCGGGTGATTCGGAAACCTATTATCCAAAAAATGCAAACGATATATAGAGAGAGGTCGCTTAATGCACAGAGATATAGCCTGAGATCTGTTTCCTTTTCTTTTTCATCTTTTTTTCCTTTTTTATTAGCGGATTTTATTTCTATCTCTTTTTTAATATATTTGACATATGCCTTTACTTATATAAATGCTTGCATAGCAAACACTTGTACAAAATATACTATCCTATATAATACGTATCCTGTACGTATGCATATATATACATTTTTTTCTCTCTACTATCCTTCATATATATATATATATATAGTGATATTATTATATTACACATAGGATTAACACATAGGATCTGCTCTGTGAATAGGATCCACTGAGTTAGCTTGAGCATAAACATATATGTACATTATTCTGCTAATATATTAATATATCGCATTATATTACACTTTTATTTCCATAGGATACATAAGGTGTACATAATGCACAAATACATGTTGAAACTCACATAAATTATCTTGTGTGCCTGATTTTAAGAGATATATATGAGAAACACATTTCTGTAAAGATAATGTCATAGCGATTATAATTATTTCCTACATGTAAAGACATGTAATGTTATTTTATTCTGTCTCAATTTGTGTGATGATTTAATGAGTTTGTTTTAATGTAAAGTAATGTTATTTTTAACAATTGGAATGTGTGCCATATATCGGAATTGTTATACGGTAATATAGGAGCTAGTAATTTTAACACGTTTTATTTTATCATTGTATAAACACAAGATTGGATTAATCAACGAGAAATGAAAGAAAATGTTATGTAAATGATCTGACTTCGAATCTATTTATAAGTCTTTATTATTTTTATTCGCAATATTAGTAAAAGTATAATTTCTCACAATAATAATTTTGCCGTATTCGTATCAAGACTGGTAGTCGCGAGGATCTTCTTCATGCAAGATATAAAAATGTACAATTGTAATTCGGAATGAGGAGAGTTTCATATAAACCACCATTCAATCTTTATTAAAAAATGAACTGAGCATGAAGCTTATATCATATAAATCACATTTTAATCAAAATACACATTTTGAACGCCTCATATTTACCAAAATTGTTGCTTGAATGAATATTATAGGCGAGTTTGATAAATTGGGATAAATATCATATAATGTAAACCGCTGTTCAATTGCAAAGCTAAAATATTCTTTACAAGACATATCTATGAATAAAAAGAGACGACTAGCGATTCCCGTGTTTCACAGTTATTAGTTATGAAAGTAGAACACTCGGAACACACACATATGACTCTTGTTAAAAAAAAAGATCCGAGCAAACAATGTAAAAAAGAAAAATATGCTAATTGCGCTTTCGAACAGGCTCCCTGTTTATAGTGTATACTCACTTTTTCTCTCGCAGAATTAAACTATAATATAATATAATCTCTTGGCATTATCATATTAGGCATCCGTCCGTACAGCGGGCACTTCTCGATGTAAAGGAATATCGTAGAAAATTATAGAAAAAAGAAAGCGTGCTGAATCTCGATGATGATCTTATCTTTGAAGATGCGTTGGAAAACATCGCTCTCTAGCAGTGAATTTCGTCCAATTAGCCATTTGGAACATCTTAGTATTGCAAATGTCATTTATTTTTATTTGCTTTTCTGAAGAAACATAATTAAAACACCCCGATTAATTTAAGTATCTTTACCTCGCATCTCGAGTTTCATGTTCTTGACAGTCTCTCGCAGTCTTAAACCTAATAACAACGGACACTTTCTACTTTACGGCCGTAGAATAATACTATTTATCTAACGGTGCAATGAACAAGCGATATAACAGTATATAAAATTATTGTTAATTCTGCGCTTGTCAAAATAATCTTATATACTAATCCAACTAAACTATTATTGGTGTCTTTCATTGTGTAAATTGACTTCTGAAGTGCCTTGGATGACATGATGATGGTACATTACCATACGTGCCATTAGTAGAGACTTTAATAGGTGCTTATATCACAGAACGTGTTCGAATATCTGTGTTGCGAGATAATGTTTTCTTTTTATCGAAGCTTGTAGATTATATTTAAAGCGCTCAAATGTATCAATGCGTAAGAAATGTACGTACAGTGCTCCACAATTTCTTGTACGAATAGGATATGCGAAGGATCGAAGATTGTCGTGGAGACGCACGCTGTACGTGTTTTTCTCATTAATACACAATAGATTGGTAGAGAATTAGAATTCTATATTAATGAGTGTAATTATTATTGCAGTAATAGTCCCTTTCGAACGTATATCTGTATTCTTTCGATCCCGATGCTAAAGTGCTCCGCGTGTAATCAACATCATGTCATCTAATAAGAGAGATTCGCTAGAATTCGTTTTACGCTAATAGACACGCACGTTGTGACGGCTCTGCGATAAAAATTCTAAAAAAAGAGAGATCTTTAAAACAGAGCTTTAGCTTGTATATTCAGAATACCGTGCCACACACATATGAACAAACATATCGGCAGGAATACTGTAAATGTGATGTAAAGATAAGCTGATCCTAAATAGCGACGAGAATAAATTGTTAATGCAGTCTTAGCTAAAGAAGAAAAAATTGTAAAGGCCAATCTGACTGCTGTGTGCATAGAGCGAGAACGAGAAAGGAAATGATAGAAGTAGCGTGATGTACAAAGTCGCGCAATGTCAAAAGTCTTTTCTTCACTCGCGGCAAAGATTCTTGACATGATCTGTGCGTATGTCATTCGTGTTATATTACCGAAACAATTTTCGAACTTTAACTAGGAAGCGAACGTTCTTGTCTAACGTTAACGCGATTGCATACATCGAGTACTAATATCTTCCTATCCTGTATTTTTCTCATTGTATAAGGCTTTTTGCGATCGTTATGCTAGAAAATGCAAATGTACCGAGTTTATGAATAATTGTCTCTCGTCGAGACAATTTTGCGCTCCCGCTCCCCCCGTCTTGTATTATCGTAAAACAAAAAGTTATAAACAAAGTATAGAAGAAAACAAAGAAAAGCTCTCTATACTATAATGAATATAATAATCGAGATAATTCGCGCGCCGATTTGCTTTCGCGAATCGATGTCGCACGTTGAAGAATATAATCGGAATAAAGATAAAATAGATTTTAAAATGTGCCAATGTGTTTGCAATGTCCTTCCGGTGACGTTGGATCACGCAGAGCTTATTACCTATTTGTTATTACGCTCGATTTGGCGATGTTAACGGCATATCAATACTGTCCTATCAGGCTCTGAAAGCTTAACTATGTAACATAGCATACATTCTTTATATACATATATTGCGGCCTATGTCTGAAAGAAAGCATGTAAAATAGGATGAGAGAGAGAGAGAGAAGAAAAATCCTATTTTGATGAATATTATTCCAAGTGTCTTACTTAAAAATATTTTATTCTTCATTACTGATTTTTTTTTTTTTTTAAAGAATGATTGGCCTTAGGAAAGATCGATGTATGCATATTTTGAGATAGACATAAGAGAATATTACAGCGAACGCGGCGCATTAAACATTTATCCTATATTTGCATGACTTATTTAGTTGTTGTCGATTATGCGTGATCATGTGATTGCACAAGGATGGGCGCTATTTTTTGTACGCGAGTTATAATTAGAAGAAAAAAAAGTGTCGCATATATACAATATACACGTGAAGTACTTTAGAAAGACTGTCTTCGCGCGCGCGCTATCTCCGAATGAACTTGGGACAATAGTTAGTTTGTTATATTTCTGTTGTTTTTGTACAATTTTAATCTTTCACGCATCTTATCGCTCGGGTCATCAAGCACAATGATTTTTCTCCCATGACGATCGAAATTTGTGAATTTCTTTTGATCTATATATTTGTATATACAAATAATATACACCGTGGTTAAAAAAAAAAGATCACATAGTAGAAGCGTAATAAGTTCATGATACACCAAGAGATATTTTGTTAATAAAATTGAATTGAATTGAAGAGAAAGCGTGGCAATGATAGGAAACGGTATGAACTGTTTATATGGTAGTTGATTGAGAATGTGATACAACTAATAAATGATATTTAAAATTCTTGACTTAATAGAACCGTTTATTAGAATCCTTTCCAAAAAGAAACTCAATAGAACCGTTTATTAGAATCCTTTCCAAAAAGAAAAAACGATTATTTATTCGACATATTTCAGTTTATTCTTCACTTTAGTTTATCTCTTGCCGAAATATTCTAATAATTTTGATTCTTCGAAATATATATTACATGTAAACTGCGTTGCTGGCAATATTTGTCAGTGAATTAATGGGAAATTCTTTCATCGAATATCATGTGGATTTTAGCGCTGCGATTGTAAATTCAAAACAGTAAACGAATAAAGCGGATCGATTCAACAAAGGATTGCAGTAATATTCCATTATTATTGAATGCACTTTCTCCTGTGTTTATCAATTCATGTTAATTAACAATATTTTTTGTATACAAATTTAGCCATAGGTATGTCGATTTATATACATATATGTGCCTATATGTTAATATGTATATGTATATATACATAAGCTCTTTGTACAACTTATTTAAATGCGATAACAAGAATGTAGCGTGTCTTGCACTTTGTTATTTTTCACTAACGCATTACGCATGCTTCTTATACTAAAAGTGTATAGATTCATGTGTCATAATTATATAAATAATAATGCGTTTTATTAGATCTATGTGTACAATGACTGCCCCTTGAACATTCCATAAACATTATGCGCAAACAATTTATCTTTTTTTCCTTTATGACATGCGCCAAACGATATATAAAATTCTCACTGCGATAGAATAAATAATTTTCATATTCTGCAGAAGAAAATATAATCCATATCAAGTTTGGCAAATACTTATCAATCTTACAAAGCAAAATTTTAGAATATACTCTATATTTAGCTGCTTTAAACAAATCTGATCTTGTCATATTATGACTTAAGCGTAATTATTTAGTGTAATTATATGTACATTTTCGATTTTGATTATTTTGTTTAAAAGTGATAACATTTTTGTGCTAATATAGAATATGGAAATCTCGATATACAATTTATTGTACGTTCCAAGCAAGATCAATAGACATGATTATCAATTTTTAATGATACACAACACACACAGATATGAATGTTTCTGGTTACAAAATATTATTACACTTACAACAATTCACATTGCAATATACAATGCTTTGCAATCAACATTTATAATAAAGTCGGATATAGATTATAAAATTTAAATTTATATATACATAATAATATCGGCAATATAATTCTCTATTAAGAAAAATTCATAAAAAAAACATTTTATAAAAATTTCAGAATTACATGTCGAGACATAATAAACATTGAAATTAATATCAAGGCAAAATATATTATTATAATTTGTCATAATATATCAATGATTATTGCATAACTGTATATCAATTCCAATTATTTATCAATCTTGAGATGATCACTTGACTATACTGACAATTATGTATAGCAATTTTTCAATTATTCATATTATCTAGTTTAACTATTTGACTGCTGTGATGTAATTAATACATATTTAATCTATGTACATATCTCACTGTGAAATTATGTGCATTTGGCATATTTATCATGATCGTACTCGGAGTACTTGTCTGTGAGCGATGATTTTAACCAGCTTTAGAGCGATCAGATTTTATATTACTTAGGCAGATTATGACAATTATTCGAGTATTATTCATCAAACGCATTTAACGCCTCCTGTAGTTTATCGACTATTTTTTGATAGAAGGTGATTTGTTCCCTGAGATGTGTCTTTACAGCTTTATTTATATGTACTTCGCGTTCCGTTTGAAAATGCGTTTCCTCGGCGATTAGCGCGCGGGCTATTATGTCAGTTCGATGTGAAAGCTCGCGTAATTGCTGTGGTTCCATCTTGTGTTCGCTGACCAATCGATCACAATCTTTTCGTTTTTGCACAGCGCTCTATAAAAAAATGAACCATTGATAATTAAGCTGTTCAAATTATACTTCAATTAATTGGACTGTGACATCGTAAAATACCTTATGAATGCTGATAACGTCCGGAAAATTGCTAATAATACCGCGATAAATATGAAACTTATCAGCCAATGGCTCCCAATCGAATTTGGGCTGGTCTTCGTACAGCTTGCCGATATCGTTGTAAGCGTCGCCGGTAGCTTTCAACGCGCGCGTCAGCTTTCCACGACCGTTATCATCTGCCTCCAGAGCGTGGCCGAGTGACGTAAATGATTGGCCAATCTTTTGGAATTCTCTTTTGTACAGTACTTGATGCTTCCTCGTTTGGTCGACCGCCACGGCCATAAAGTTCTTCACTGTCGAATCTAATCCGTTGATAAATTTACCGAAGGCATCCGTTTGAATCTCCATCTTTATGATGTCCAGTGACGTGTCCGGACACTGAATGGCGTTAAAGTAATTTACGCCTAACAGTTCGTCCTTTTCTGCCTGTCGTTTTCCCGCCTTCCATCGCTTTTCATCCGTACACGTGATAAAGTGCTCCCAAACACGACTACGCGACAGCACGGGATGTCGACATACGTAATCGACAAACTCCTGCAGCTGCGTACGTCGATGCTCGATAAACGCATTTTCATAGCGTCCGGATATTTGCTTGTCGGGCAGAGGTGGGATAGGAATGAAGCAATACTTTTCCTCTAAACGCTCGTGCAGCCAATCAAAGTGCTTGTATCTTCTCGAGACTTGTATGTTGTTGAACTATAATTAAAATAAATGTTAATATTAGAAAAAAAGCTTTACAATTCTACCTGAATGCAAGATAGAAGGTGCAACAATTTTTCTTACTGTAGGAGTTAGCTGGTAGACGATGAAACTTTTGAGACCCTTCAGTTTGGATTCCTTCTTAGGCGAGGTGACGACGCAACTATAAGATTCCCCGGTCGGCATCCACTTGCATCGGCCAACTTCGTCCTCTTCTATAAAAATTTTTTCGCTCTCAGGCACAGTCACTATTCTAGTGCCCATTAGGAAACTATCTTCTCCTGATTTGATCAATGTAGAAAACTTGTTATTTTTCTTTGGTACATTGGGTATAGGCCTGTCTGGTATCACAGAATGTATAGTATGCATTGATACTTGATCGCCATATTCGCTAGTACTATTCTGCTGTGGCAGTATAACTTGTGGCTGCTGTTGTTGCGTAGGTGGAACATAAGCCTGTGTTTGTCCAACTTCAGAATCGTCATCCCAGTCATCGTCCCAATAATCCCCAGAGCTTTGCTGGGATAATACCACAGTATCTGTATATATAATTCATATAATCCACATTTAAATCAATATCAGCAACATTATATAATTTTCCAAAAGTAAATGACTTATCTATCCCTTTCTTTTTCTCATCAGAAATACAAAGTTGTATCATAATAATAATATTGTTTAACAAAAACAGAATAACATAAGAAATATATTTAATTTTCATAAATAAAAATATGTACTGGAAGAGATTGCAGCTTGTTCGACCACTTGAACATACGCCGCTGGAAACAAGCCTGATTGTCCACTCTGATTAAATCCCTCGCACCAGCCATCTCCCACATTGTCTCGTATGACAGTCAAAAGCTCACCAGCAGTGATAGACAATTCCGCCGTTCCTGACTCACCCGTGAAGTCATACAGCGCTCTTACCTGGAGAAAAAAAGAAAAAGCAAAGAAAGAGCACATAAAATCGAATATAAAATCAAAGGAATTTTCGCTCAGAACACAATGGGAAAAGAAGAATTGCTCTGGAATTATTCCATTTGTTAACAGAATGAGTCATAACGATCGAGTTGATTGAACTCGAAACAACGTGTCTCTCATACCTCGGATGCGGATTTACGTACCTGGTGGCCCTCCATCGTGCACGATTGACGATTCTCAGCGAGTCGCGCGGACTTGAGTCCTTCTGCTGAGAAAATTCAAAAGCCGCCAAATTGCACCCGTCACATTCCTACTCTCGCTTCGTAGCCGTCATAAGCCATCTGACATTTGCGCGCTCCTACTTTACTGCACCTCGAAAGGCTGCTTATTGCTCGTATACTACCAATGTCGAACTGGAGCGGACTGTACACCGAGAACTCGCTCCTCCTAATTCTAATTACACTCTTCTACATTCCACTTTGTAAATTGTCTTCTCTCCTCTTTCCTCTCCCGCCAAAACCTACGTACTTATTTACCGATTCGATCGTATCAGCTGCACTCTCGTTTCGCTTTTTCTCGTCACAAAACACGAATATATACATACATACATCTATCTCGTTTCGAACAGATGTTTCATTCCAAGTACCGAAAGTGTAACGAGGTGCAGCTGAAAGACACGGATCTCGACATTGCTTTTTTTCACCGCTATCACAAGCTCGTCTTTTCGGTTGACAGGACACGTGAAATCGATCGCGCGCGATGAACGGATCGCAGCTGAATAAACATGATGACGATTGCACAATTGACGATGACAGTGCTGCTGATCGACAATTTTTTGCGAGATATTCGCACGGCGAGTCTCGTCTCGTCCCGAAATCGAGAACCGGCAAATCCGCGGATCCGCCTTCTCGGTCACTCGTTCGACGCGGAACAAAACTTTTCAAAACTTTTAATCGATGCTGTACACGCTTGTGTATGGCCGCGGATAATAAAAAGTACAAGATGTGTCACGTAAAGCTGTAATCACACGTGAGATTAAAATGTAATTTCACAATCGCACATGCGCGCGCACGGAATCCCTAATCGGAACACTGACTGCGGGTTGCGGTTGAAATTGACCAATCAGAACAAAGCAATTCGTCGGCCGGCTACTCTGATTGGTCAATTCCAACCGCAAGCCCGAAGGGATAACTTAACAAAACTAAAATTCCCTAGCAGATAGCCAATGGCCGCATTCAGCGGACTCAACAGTTGGGCAACATTACTAGATTTTCCGATGTAATTCGACGCTGATTGGTCGGACCTGAAAGTAGAAACCAATCATGTTCGATTGCTACTTAGCGGTTGAGTCCGCTGAATGCGGCCAATCCTTTCATCGGATTAATGCGATATCGCTTTAAAACTAGGAATAGCTACTTCGCACTGAACGCGGCTTACATAACCTATTATTTCAAACAACTAAATGTAATAATGGTATCGTGACTACAGTATTTAAATTCGTACAACTAATTGTTGTATTTGAAAGCTCTGTTAAAAATATTTAACATGAATTCTCAACAAATGGTTCAACTTCCCTATCGACTCAGAGCAGTTTTTAAATTGTTTACGTCAAGATTTAATGAAATTGGAAATAAAATCAGAAACTATGAAATGCCCGAAAAAATTAAAGGCACTTTTCTCGAACGTTGGGGTAAATAAGAATAGAAAGAATTAAGTGTCATATTATGTTCATGTAACGCAAAAATTTTTCTCGTTTTACAGCAAAATATTGGCATAATCTGTATATAGATTATAAAGATGTTGCGATTGATGTAGTCAAAGATTGCAGAGAACATCCTGTACGTGCTGCAATATACACTACATGTATGTATCATTCTTTGTGTGTTTCTCAAAATTATAATTGATTTGAATTATAATTGGTTTTTAAGACATATGTAGATAAAAATAATTTGCTTGTATAGAAAATAATTATATATTATAGTTTTAGGAGGCTGTTTTTACTCTAGTCGATACAATCCAGATGAAACTATGTTCCGGGAGCAATTGATACAAAGTAGTATAAAATTAATACAAGTGGGAGAACCTATACGCAATCCCGTTTCTGTACAGCATATACAATGGTTGGAACAATGTTACAATGAAGGACTTGTGAGGAGATTAAACTTGGGTATTTTGTCTCTGATCTGGTTAGATAATTATGATAAAGATTGTTCATTGTACAAGGCTGTCTGCCCTTACCTAAAACCACGATTTGTAACCTTCCATGAAAGAGTAGTGGATATAGGCTTTCTAAACAAATGGTGGTTATTAGAAAGAAAAATGAAAGATTATGATATAAATGAGACTGAATTTAGTGTGACACAAATTACAAATAATGTAAACATTATTTCAGCAACATGATAAATAAGATATATAAATGCAAAATTATATGAATTGTGCAGTTTTCACAAGATAAATATATTTATAATATAAATTAATAATTAAAATGGAAACATTTTACTTGAAGATTCAATTGAAAAAAACAGGTTTATTTTCTCATTTTATAAATACCTAAATGCAATTAATTTCTTTAACATTGAATAAATTTCTATTCAATAATAACTTTTCTAAAAGTATATTTTATAAAATAAGAATAAAGAAGATATATGTTTTAAGAATAAAGAAGATATATGTTTTGACATACAAAGCTTATTCAAAATATATTCAGAAAATTAGAAAGTGGAATAATGAAAAGTAAAATAAAGATAACTTTTGAATAAATTAAATACATCTCAGCCTCTTTAAACAATAAACTATATAAAATATTTTAATAAAAACTGATAAAAATTAATAAACTGATTAAAACTAATCAAAATTGATTTGCATTTTTTCAGGATTTATTACATCTCTTTATATGCAAGTTCCAATTTAATTGTGTAAATAAGTTTCATAATTTTATATTCTATAAAAATATAAGATCTTTCTCTTTTCATTTATGTATAATCTATTATCTATATTATATTGTCTATAATTTTTGGACAAGCTTTCCATTTTTCATTCTATAAAATGGCTTATGAAAATTAAATTGTTTATTAATATTATTCGCTATAGACAATATTAACAAAATATATTTATGCATTACCAGTTTGTGCATAAACGATAGCTGTACGGCACGGAATGTAAACCATCGTCTTGTGTTGATATGCAGAAAACGGTTCCGGTTGTGTAAAATGTTGTACATTTGTATCTACACGACGGTGTCCTCCAAATTGTTCATCGTCGCTACATAAAACAATCTTGTATGTTCCTGGATTTTTCATACCAATTGGATAATCAGCAAACGATTTGGATGGGTGAAAATTGAAGACAAATGTTAAATCAGCTCGATCAAATACGATTACTTTGTCATCTTCATGTTTCCAGCTTACATAGCCCTATAAAATTAATATTTTTTGTTCTCACAAGTTACTCTAATTCTTTAAATATCTTTCAATTCTTCAGCACTGAGTTTACGCAAATAATAAAATGTAGTGTAATGTACAAAACTGCTTACAGGATGAGCATGTAGCCATCCGTATTTCTCTTCTAGCGTATTGATCGCGCGATCCCAATTATTCATATATTTGTACTTGAGTGTATCATCGTCCACTAAATTCCACTGACGCCTAGCGTAATGAAAACTTTCTCCATTTCCAATCCTTGGAAAATCCAGCCATTCGGGGTGGCCAAATTCGTTGCCTATTAGACACATTTTTATTGAATATCTTTATGCTGTTATATTTTTTCTTGATACATAAATTGAATATATTTTGAAAATATAATCGTGCACATAAAATTAACTGAATGATTACCTATAAAGTTCAGATAAGCTTCGCCACCCAAACCATGCGTTATCAGCGTGATTAGATTATGGAGGGCAATGCCACGAGAGATAATGTCACTGTGATCACTAAGTGTACTCATGTGCGTGTACATCTCTTTATCCATGAGCCAAAATGCAATCGTCTTATCGCCCACGAGCGCCTGATCGTGAGACTCGCAATAAGCGACCGTCTTCTCCATCCATCTTCGATTAGACAATGTCCAGCAAATTTCGTTCATCTTCCAATCTTCATCTTTGGTATCTTTTAATAGTTTGATCCACTTATCAGGAATAGCCATGGCCAACCGATAGTCGAATCCTATTGCACCTTCGGCGACTGGCCTTGAATATTTTATCAGTTATAATATTATTATATATTACATTCAAATTTTTATTTGTTTCAACTTATATAAATTAATATATGTTTCATACCTGCAAACGCCTGGCATTCCACTAACATCTTCGGCTATCGTAGTAATCTCGGGATATATTTCGTGCAACATATGGTTAGCGATCATTAAGTAGACTATACCCTCCACATCAACATTCAAATTGTAATATTCATCATAATGACCGCTGAAACCTTGTCCTAAGCCTCTTGAATGATACAACATCGATGTAACGCCGTCAAATCTACCAAATATTCAAACATTTTAATAAAAAATTACGGAGAAGTGTCACAAACTTTTTACAAACTATATAAATCTCTTCTCACAGAAAATAAATACCTGAATCCATCAAAAGCATATTCCTCGATAAACCAACGTAAATTGGACAGTAAAAATCGAAGTACTTCATATTCCCCATAGTTGAACAATCTACTGTCCCATAAAGAATGCTCGCCGCGAGAGCCAGAATGGAAGAAACATGCATCTGTACCATCGAACATGTTTAGCCCATCTAAAGTATTCTTGGAAGCATGCGAATGCACCACATCTAATAAAACATAGAGACCATGTTGATGTGCCACATCTATCAACTCTTTCAATTCATCCGGAGTTCCGTAACGAGACGAAACAGCATAGAAGGAAGTTATCTAAATTAATTTTAATAAGACACATTATAGAGTTGATACTTGCAGATTTTTATATAATTATTTAGAAATTTATTCTATACCACTACATATACCTGATATCCAAAACTAGCATAATACGCATGCTCCATTATTGCCATTAATTGTATCGCATTGTATTTTTGCCTTTCAATCCGTGGTATCACATTTTTGGCAAACTCCAAGTATGTGCCGACCCGCCCCTCTTGAGTAGCAATTCCAACATGACATTCATAAATTCTCAAACTTTCTGGTTTTTTTGGTTTAGGATGCTTAAACTTGTATACCTGGAAAAAAAAAATATAAATACAAATTTTCTTGCTACGTCCTAAATATGTCAACACATTTATAATTCTAACTATATCTATATACACTTTCTGGATGCCATATACGTTGTTTAAAAGTAGTTCCTTCTGATTTTGGTGGCTGTACTACGTAATTCGCCCAAGGGCTCAGTCTTTCAAGCAATTCATTATTATGATTTTTTATGATAATTTTTACTTCAGATAGATGCTTTAAAGGACAACTACCATCTGCATTCGGAGGTAAATTTAATTCCCATTTTCCATATTCTAATTTTTTGTATGGTGTAGCAGTTTTATTCCAATTATCTTTATAATTATATAGAAAAGAGAGTCATATTAATCAAATCAAGACTTTTATGATGTTAAATTATACATAAATATAGCTTTCTCTTACTGAAATCTCCAGTCAGAAATACTTCCTGTGCACCAGGTGCCCATTCTTTTGCAATGACACTATTATCATCTTTAACATGAATACCAAAGTTTTTGTACGCAGTTGTAAATTGCTTCAAGTCTCCATCTCCTGCTTCTATTTTTTCAACATTATCCTTAAATAAGGCATACCTAAGGATAAAACATTATTATTAAAAATAACTACGAGAAGTCTCGAGTTATTACGAGTAACAAGGATAAAAATTACGTAAATGTTTACATAAATTACTTTAAACATAAATACCTTCGGCGAATATCGGTTTCATACATCCTTAAATAGGGATCTCTTTCCAGAAGAACGTTTATCTCTGGAACCTCGACTTGCGAAGGATCCATGCTGGACCATTTTCCTCCCATATTTTTGTCAGACGACGTTCAAACACCAGTTAATGGAATCGACAACGCAATTGAAACAGAAACCGGCTAGAATTCAAATGACACATCAAGGTGATCCCTTCCAGGCCTGCGATCCCCTCTCTGTCGCGGATGACGCGACGCGTCCGCATCTTGATAGAGGAAAAGACGGAATAGGTCCAACACAAGTAGCACATACGTGTATGCAGTATGCATGTATCATAGAAGTGTAATAAATTTAATGTTATCTCGTATGTTTATTTCTGCGCTTTCAGGCTCGGTACGCAAGAACGAGTATTATAAATAGCAAGAAACACACATAAACACAATGCCTTATCTCATGATTGACTATTATTTTCGGGATTTTAAACATTTTCTAATCAATAGCCAATTGCGTAATATCATTACGTGATATTTTATCTGTATTTTCTGAAATTCTTTCTATCAAAAAAAAATAAATGTTAGAACCTCAAGTTCAAAGATGATTGATATATTACAAGATAATTGCTCGCATACATTTTTTCATTATATCTCAAGGAAACATTATTTCCGGATTTTTAAAAATTAAAAGGAAATAATCTCAGCGAAATATTGGAGTAATTATAGCAGTGTAATAATTTTATATGCTGGTTTTATAACTCATAACATAATTAAAATCTTGATAGATGAATTCTTCTTGCCAATATGGCGGAAATTTGAAATAAATATAATTTTACAATTTCGATATTTGATGCCATTTTTAAATTGTAGCGGGAAACGTAATAAAGTAAAATAGGAGCATTCAAGAATCGGCAAGGAAATTTTATTAGAGGATGACGTTGCAACTGTATTATATAAAAATAATTAATAATACCAGTGACTTGTATAAAGGCTCACATTGTAAGTACAACGTACAATTTATGTAATATTTATACGTTGATAAATGCAAAAGTTGCAGCGGCCTAAAGCGATATATTAATATCGCGAAATACATAGTTAACATATACTTAAATTAAATTATCGTATTTTTGAGAAGATTATGCACTAGTATACAAATGTATTTGGTTGACCTTTATATAATGAGGGAAAGAGAAGTCCTTTTAAGATAAAGCACATGTGTGTATATGTTAATGAATATATGTGAAGATATATGTATGTATGTGTGTGTAATTATATAATTAATAGAAATTTATTATTGAGTAATATATTCTCACTTATTGATTACTCTGACTAATGCTCATAAAGTATATGAAAATAAATAAATACATATTTCAAAATAGTAATGCGATATTAACTGGAGATAATAGATGGAGTTCAGACATTGAATATCTTGCAACTTTGGTCCATTCTTATCTTAACTAAGTATTAAAAATTCGCTTAAAGAATGTATATATATAAATATACACTCTTAATTAATTCTTAAATAAAGTATACATATACATTTGTGATACGAATAATGGGGATTGTGTTCTTTGTTATTTTTCTTTTTTCGTTGTCCTATATATATATTTTCATTAATGCAAATGCACGACAATTGAAAAAATTATAGGTAGATTTATAATGAAACATTGAAGCTTTAAGAAAAATACTACCAAAAGAGAAAATGAAAAAAATTATATATAATTTTAGATGAGATTAGATACGTTAATATTAATATCTTGCGAATTACGAGATTAAAATTGTATCAAAGAATTTTATTATATTTGTAAGAGAGAGATTAGCACCTGGCTAAAATGTCCGGATGAATTCTCTGCCTTGGAAATGGTTCATAAAATAATGACTCGTCTAGCATGCTGTTTGTTAGTGGGTTTTTGCTCTTGAATTCGTTTAGTTAATATAATTTGTGTTGTTTATGGGAATATTATTGACTGGAGTATCAGATATTTCATCGCTGCTACTACTGCGAATATCACCTTCCATCTGTAATATTTTTTTCAAAGAAAAAGAAGAGAAGATTAGCATATAAAAGTATATTTATTCATTGATATTGAAAAAATATTTCAACGAACGTGCACGCGACAATTTGTATAAATCAACACCACGTACCTGACCAGCATTGAACGAGTTATATGCGATTTTAAGAATTAAATAAGTCCAAATGAAATGGAGTATCAGTAACAAAAGTAATAAAGCATTAAAGATATAATACGCAGGGAACATCGGCACTATTTTAGACGCTTCTACAGATGTGCTGTAACACATAATAAGTTTGAATCAATCTGCATCCATATATTTAATTGAATTGAACAAAGATATAACATTGATACATACCTATATATTATCCAAAATGGATATACACCTATACGTGTCACAATCCAAAGAATTGTAAATATGACAAATATATAATCACATAATTTTTGATAATTTGCATACTTGGCCATTTTTGCCATCTGAAAGAATCGAGAAATAAATTATATGAATTAAAAAATATACGAAATACTGTTGTGAGCAATTTTAATCCTTTAATTCTTACTTCCAACAATATATCTGCACAATCGTGACATAGCAAGACTAAAGAACCAATCCTTGTTAGGTTTCCGACCCACGAGAAACACATGAGCGAAATTGTTGCTATATGATGAATGAACATCTGCCAGAAATCTTTTCTCTTCACATCAAAGAATTGAGAGAAGCTTAATGCCCAATAAAATGACATTGATATCATGTAATACCACCATATATCACTGGTAACAGGATGGTAAGGATAATTATAATAACAATATTTTATATCCCAAAGCCATGGTTTGTCCCATAGAACAACAAGGCCGTACAAGAATGAGTATACATAATAGAAACATCTCCAACTAAAAGAAAAGATTACATATATTATTTTTCTGAGTGTTGTACAATTTTTGCAAAATGTACAATACAATTAATTAAGATGACTAACCTGGTTTCACAGAACTTTGTAAGAGTAGATGGCTTATCTTGAGAACGACGTAATCGTAGCCATCTTTCCACTTGCCTTTCAGACCAATCTAATTGATGAGCCAATCCCGAAATCTTAAAATACAGTTGTGTGTTACACGATGCTAACACATAACACGCAGATAATATACAAGTATATTAATAATTGATGCTTCAATTTGTATTATTATAGTATTTTAATACTATTATAGTATTTTAATACTATATAAGACAATATTTTAATGTTATGTATGAAAATGACTTTATATAAGCTTTATAACCTATTGAAAGAAAATTTGATTTTTTGTTGCAATTGCATATATAATTTTTTTTCATAAGATAGATTAGTGTCACTTACCTGCTTATGATTGATTTTCTTACTAAGATATGCTTTTTCTAATATTTCATTAGGTACTGCTCGTTTGCTCCTAGTATTTTTTATACCAAGCGACTTTCCAAAAGGAGCAAACCAATACCTGAAAAAATGAATTATGAATATAAACAATTGTATAGACTAGTCTTCTTCCAAAATTCCATAAATTTTTTAATGTACATTAAATATTTTCTTTACGATATATTTTGAAAATTATACATATATATTCATAATTTTCCACAAGTAAGACATTAATCTAGAGATAAAGTATAATAGGACTACAAAATCAGAAGGTATATGAAACCTTACCTTTCAAGAGTATATCTTATTCCTAATAGAACAAGTGCCATGGGCAGAGGAAATATTAAATGCTGATAATTAGCATACTTATTGTCTGCATTCGGACTGATATCCTCCCATGTTATATTAGGAGGCAACCAGATGTTCGGCGACCAAAAGGTCGCCGAAATATTTTTCAGGATATTCATTCCTCTATAGCCTGTAGTGCACAAATGTATTAGCATATAATGATCATAATAGCCTAATTGATAGCCTAAAGGAGAAACATTTTTTAGTTATTCACATTTGAGAAAATTGAAGTGTATGCTATGTTAAATTATACTAAATTACTTGATTCATATCCAGGTATATATAGCGATATATAAAAGAAATTACAGGAGAAAGAGCGAGTGAGGGGAAATTAGGATTAATCAATGTCAAAGTTATGTTGTCTCTCGTCGCTATGGCCCATATTCTGAATCCTCTTTTATCGATAAAAGTGCCTCTAAAAGTGGCATATAAGCCTTCTGATTGGCTACAGGCCGCTTTTAGGAGCACTTTTATCGATAAAAGAGGATTCAGAATATGGGCCTATGCATTTACCGGAAGGATACGATCGAGACGCGGGATTCTATTATTCTCGTATAAATAAAACCGTGAAGATTAATCGGAAATTTTCTTCGAATGCAATAAGCAGCACACTTAGCCTAATATTACATTTGTCGTACGACAAATGTAATATTAGCCTTACTTGAAGCGATCACTTTATCATGTATCGCACGATCTGAAACGCGTCACTGAATAGACGAAAAGAATACACGAGAGAGCGCGCGGGCTCGTATCCTACACGTCCGTAGCCTACGACGTTTCTGTTACTATCGGAACTCGGAATGACTCTTCGATAAGTCTCGAGGTAACGAGAGAGAAAAAAAGAAAAGAATGGAAGTCGCGATAAGAATGGATATCTATGATCGAAGCCGGTCGAGCTTCGTCGAGATGCTGGTCAAAGTCTCGTTATCATTAATCTATCGTATAACCACTAGGATTTATTACCGCTACTATTATTGCGCCACCACTAGCAGAAGCAGCGGGAGGAGCGGTTGTCGTACAATCGAGATAACGAGCCCATTTGGCCGCGTGACCGTGCGTTTCACCGCTTTGATACTCGTCGCACCAATACTGTCAACCTCGGCGAGCCATCATAGACGGCGAGATACCTCTAATTAATTAATGATTACCGCACGAGACTGACCCGCTCGTGCGTACCAGCGTTTCGTTTCGACAGGCGCGCCCGGCAAGGACGAGCACGTCCGATCGTATCCGATCTTACGCAGCTGCAGTGGGAGGTGGGTGTGGGTGGTGGGTGTCTTTCTCTCTCTCTCTCTCTCTCTCTCTCTCACACGCTCTTTCACTGCATTCTCCTTCTCCTTTCCTCTTTCCTATCGTTCGCTTTGTTTTTTGTCATGCGGACGTTTCCATGGAATCGGTAATGGATCTCTCTCCTTCGACCTTATTTGGCGATTCGGTATTAGCTTTACTTACGTTGGCCTTACTTGCGATGATTTTTATCCCGTATGCGTTATTATATCGTATACTATACGTGTCACGTGCGATTTTTATCGCGCCGAGAAAAATGTTGCGGTTACCGGGTGAGTCATCGGACAGCCGCGAGAATCTAGTCTACACAGAGGTGAACGATATTGATTTTATTTCCAGCAATTGATATCCGCGCGTATTATCACGTATTATCGGTGTCGAGTGATTGACGATAACTTTCACAATATTTGCAGAGATTATCTTATTTTTGCGCTCGAAATAAGAGAACGTGGTTTTTTTTATGCTCCGAAATGCTAATTGCTCCGATCATGTGGATCGTTAAAAGTGTGTTCGTTGAAATGGCTTCCTGCGGTGACGCGACCAATAGCGACTCACCTTGGCGCGACTATTTTCAGATTCTAGTCCGCGCAACTCTAGTAACGCGTACTTTGCGGTTTGACACTTATCCACGCGAGGACGCGTCGATATGTGTAATTTAAAAAATCAAAACTTGAAAAAATATACATTGGAGTGTCAAGTATTTTAATTTGATCGGGAGGCAGGTGAAATCATTGTAAAATTTATTTCTTTGCGTATAAAAATTTTTATTTCCGCGATGATATATTCGAAAAACGATTGATATATTCTTCTATAAGTCTAATTAAAACTTTCGCGATGTCACCGAAAAATATTTTTCCTATCGTTCGTATACAGATATATCAGGCACCGCGTGCGCGTCGAAGCGATTTCTCTCTATTTTTTTTTTCTCGAGGACGAAGAATTACGCTGATTCATAAAAGTCTCATTGAGCGCATCTACGATTAATCGGATATTGCTTGATTAAATGTTTCGTCACGCGTTGATAGATCCTGGCGTTTCGCCTCTCGTGCGGCCGGAAAAACTCCTGCGTGGCCGAGATGAGCTTGTGCGTTTTCCGCTTAATTCCCGGAGTATGCACTAAAAAGGCACCGTCGAGCACAACTAGCCGATAATTCAGAAGACACATCTCGAACATCTGTACAAGGTGAATAAAATATAAAATTCCGATTATGTAAAAACAAGAAAGTCTCCGATATAAAATCTAATTTATAATCTAAATTTTTATATAATAAATTTATGTTATAAATTAGGGTATTTATTATTAAGATATTATATATATAAAATTTTACATATATAAATCAATTTATATTTTTCTAGAGTATAATATATAATTAATTATAATTTTTTTTTAAATATTTAACATAATTTGGGAGAAAGTCTACATTAAAGTACCTGAGCCATCTTATCCTGTTTTCCTTCCCAGGACATCTCTTCCGTGTAAAGCGGATCCTCGCGCATACCAATGAAAACCGGTTCCCACCTATGATGAGGATATTCCCTTTTGGTAATGATCAACGGTCGAACCCTGCCCGGATCCGGCCTGATCATCCACCTGGTCAGTCCGGGAAATCGCTGGCAGTGCGGACAGAGGAACCTACGAAGGATCCACCTTGTTACATCCATCTTATTTGAACATACATTAGTTTCGACAAGGATGTTTCATTTCACGGAGAAATCTTCGGAAAGTAGGTGTATATCGGTATTTTTAAATCTAGGACATATTCCCGAAATCATAAATTTCCATGTAAATTTACCTATGAAAATACACCGCTAGACCGGCTCGACAAGCAGCGAGGAGCTCGCGTTTCGTCGCCGGCGGCGGTTCGTTGGACTCTATTTCGAAGACGGGCACGACGAAGATTACGCCGACCTTGGGCGGCCTCCGACGTACCATGTCCATGAAACCGGAAGCCAGCCGCGCGCTCGGCAGCAGCTCAATGTCCGATACCAGCACGCGGGACGTGTTCGCCGCCGTCCTCGCCACGTTCCGGGCGACATTGATCGGATATGTCATACTCCTCTTTCGCCTCTCGGTCTCGGCCTGTCGCCACTGAAGATCAGAAGCGGCGCAATCGCCTCGAGCACGACTCATCGCACTCAGAGCGGGCGGTCGACCGGCCGGAAACACCAAGTGGACGGAAACCTGCAATCGTCGAATCCTTAGATCAAGATGCGAATTCTGTACTATAGAAAATAGGAGAAAGTGGTAGGAGAAAGCATAGGTAATATTTTGTATTCCAAGAAGAATAGATATCTGTAAAAGATGAGAAAATTGTATCGATAATCGATCACAATACATATCTAATCATTTCTTATTAAAATCGTTATAATATCTGCTATGATACGTAACAGTTTTTTATAGTAATGATTTGAAATATAGATTTTAAATTTCAGAGATTATTTTTTTCTAAGATATATATTATTTATCAAGGTATTTGATTTTCATTGAGAAAAAAAAAGAGAGAGAAAGAGAGAGATTTGTATCTTAAGTAAGATCTCTATTTTGATACATATCTGATTTTATTGGTTTAAAATTTTTTTGTATTATATACGTTAAATATTAACTTGTTCTTGTGAAGATTTTATGTAGTGTAATTTTTCATTCTTATGCTGTTGCACATAAGATCTAATTAATCAGGCAATTATAGTGGTTCAATACTTTTTTCTTCAGCTTCTATTTATATGAATTGTATAATCAAATGTTCTTAATCCATAGAATCTTAATTAAGACAATTGACATTCCATATGGATTAAAACGGTTATGCTAATCGCAAATGTGCGTGTTGATATAACGGAATCCGCATCTATTATGCTTTTAGAGCAAGCCGATTCGTGCCAACTGATGTATGTTATGTGAATAATTTAGCGTGTGTCTAGAAAATTATTTCAACCGTTAAAAAGAATTAAACTAGTCTGTCTATACGATACTTATAACAAATTATATTTACATAAGCAAACTGATGAAATAAGTTTTATGAAAACTAACGAAAAATCTATTTAGAAATCTATAAAGAATTGTTTGCATGTATGCGATAATATAAAAAATATCGTTTTATATTATAGAATGTCCTAGAAGCACTCATGCATTTATGGACTTCCGGATATATCGACAAAAGTATGAAAACTTTGAGGGTCGATGAGTATTGCATGACATTGCATGAAATTCGTGACATGGAAATTGAGGAAGACCTTGTACATGGCAGGCTCGCACCGACAAGCTCGATCAAGCTGAGCGACAGCGAGGCCGACGTCGAGGCCCGGCGCGAACACTGCCAGGCTGAGCGGTCCCTCCCATCGTCTGGCCAGCTCCACGATCCCGTAAACCTGATCGGCGGTGGCGTGTGTGGACAGCGTGATCTGGGGCAACCCGTCTGTCGCTTCGGTGGTACTGCGCAACACAAACGGTAGGATCCTGCACAGAGAAAAAGATTCTCACCATCGCAACCAGTCATTCATCGTTTATATTTAATACAAAAACGAATTAAACACTTTACTACTATCGTAACAAATTAATCGATATGTTTTATTCATGTGAAATAGAGAAATATTGTCTAATGAATTCATTCGCAGAAAGACGAGCAAAGTAGTCTATTTTCTGCAAGAGTCTCAAAGTTTAACAAAAATATATTTTAAATAAGAATATATATATTAAAAATTTTTATTAATATCATGATAATTAATTAAATTTGCTCTCTTTACATATGTATAAATTTATTATACGAGCAAATTTTTTTTCTCCGTGCTCCGCTTTCGATATCATTATATTTTCTAACAAAATAAAAGTAACAATCTTTTGTGAAGCCTTATACCTATAAGGACTTTTTTCGCCGATTTCGGGGCTCCAAGTGAGCCTGGACGGTTCATAAGAAAGAACATCCGGCAGACCATAGTACCATCTGCAGGCACTTCCGTTGCGGGGTCGCCGACCCGCCATATACATGCCTGCCGCATAAGCGGGCGGCCCCGACGGACCGGAGTCCTGCTGTAAATTCGTACGGCTTCCGCTTGGTATCGAGATGCTATCGTCCTCGTGAAAAACGATTGTCGTCGTCGGCAATCGAAAATCGCGGCCGAACAGCAAACGACCGACCACCAGGAGGGATAGCATAAATGCCGGCCATACTAGTAGCCTGCGAGCAAGGCTGCGCATCGCTTTCTTGTCTGAAAATATACATCGATTTAGAATTTAATTAATTTCACTTAAATGTAGTTTTCATTTAAGATAATTTACAAAATCAAAAGACGCCATAGCATGTCTCGCATTAAGATTATAATGTCTAGGATAGTAATTCTGTGAGGAAGCCACTATAGCATAGTTTAGTCGATTGTTAGATTATTTGAGAATATACAAGTAATTATTTTTTTTAACTAAAATTATTTTCACAAAAGATAAAAATAGAAAGAAATATTTGAATTTTTATTTAATATCTCACGATAATATTACATTCTAAAATAATATTATATTGATATTATTTATATATATCTCTACATTGTAGATATACATATTTAATATACATATTTCATATGTATATTTTTTATAAGATTTGATATGTTGTTGAGCTTTGCCTTCAGTGCGTGGTGCAATTATAAGTTTAATGCAATTGTGATAATTTATATTTTTCACTTTTCCATTTTGCTTCTTTTTCATGACATTATTTTATAGTTAAATATATTTAATGCTCTTATTTTCTTACTATTCTTTTTCATACTATAAAAATATCTGCAGAATAAAACGTAAATTATTCCATATTATCTGTATTGTTCAGTTGTTGTTATATTTTTAGTAATGTGGAGTGATTTTAGAAGTGACGTTTGACACATGCAAGTAAAGCTATACTTGATTAATCAATAACGAAAGACTGTTCGAGCCTTAATCTCACGCACCTCAGGAATTCCTCGATCTCGTCGTCGATCGAGAACAATAGAACAAAGTTCCATATTATAAGTGCAAACGGCGGATCCTCCGAGGAACATCCGCCGTGAACTGGCACGGGGTGACGTTCACGGAGGGGCGAGACCGCGAAATATCGCGGATCGATGTTGCGCAAACGCTGTTGGCAAACCGCGAGGATGCGCAACCGAGGATGCATAGCCGCGATTGCAGGAGGAAGAGAATGAATAAGACACTGCTAATGACACATAGAGCTATCTCCATTAATCCGAAATAAATTTTAATGATGAATCTTTCATTTTGATTTATAAATTTTAACAAAGTGTTAAGTTTCTTTTTTTCTCTCATATTTGTTGTAACTCTTTAGTTGTTAATATTTTATATTTTATTTGTCTGTATATATATATATATATATATATATATATATATATATATATATATATATATTGTAGAATCATATATATGATGGAATCTCTGTGGAATAAAGCACTGCACACGCGAGAACAATGTATGCAAGGAAATAAGGTCACACGCATACACACATACATGATCGATAATTCAATAATGAGAGCGTATCGAGAAGATTGCTCAAAAAAAACGAAGAATATTATATTATATTATACATATTTTACATATTTGTAAACGATGAAACTTATAAAAAAAAATAAAGAAAGAGAGGTACAATACAAGTACAATATAAAACATAGCAATTAAAGTTACGAATTGTTAAATTATTATATTATTAATATTACTATTGCGTATTACAGAAGTCAGAAGCTGCAAATCGGCGTATTGCGTGACCCATTGTAGCAATTACAACCACGTGCCGCGATTGCGATGTATAGTCGAATAGCTACACCATCATACCAGATTTGTCGTACGAGCGTGTCTAAAGGTGAGACATTGTGTGTGCGATTAGTTATAGATAAAATACTATGGATCATTTAAGAGTCGTCGTCATTGATTTCACGAGCATATTCTAATTTCAGCGATCTGCATACATAAGAGTATTATATACGTATACCAGCACTCCCTGTCTCCCTTCTGACAATGCAACGCGCCAAATGCACGAAAATTTCGTTCCACGGACCAGTAGTTCCTCGAATCTTCACGGTGTTGAATCGCCAGGCATATTTGTAATTTTGCTTCTGTTTCCCTATTTTTGTTTTTTTTTTAATTATTAGTTTGATGATAAATTTCGAAATATTATCGAGGCTTAGTCATGAAATCAGATATGTGAATATTTATCGAAATATCTGGTTGAGAATATTTATATAACTGGCAAGCTATAGCTAAGTGAGAGATACGACATGTTGATTGCCAAGTTAAATGCCATAAATTAGTTATCGTCTCCATAATTCATATAATGTGTATTCAACAGTATAGAGACAGTATTATTATTAATAAAATATAAGACATTGTTTCCGTGCAGAACTGATCGATCCAACTCTTATGTACATGCTTTTGAATGAATAAGCGAGAAAAAAGTTCTGCAAGAAATATAAATAAATTAATAAATTGCGATCGCGCGACGGATAAAAATTTATTAGTCTCAAAAAGTTTCTAATTACATATGAATGAATAATAATTATATAATGATTAATTTTGCCACAAGTTTGAATTGATTATTGAAAATAAATGATGAATTAAACGTTGCTGTCGTTACATCCAAGACAGAAGTAAAATTACAATACAAAAAATGTACATCGATAGAAATTTTGCGTGAGATTAAGTCTCTAAAATGCTAAAATTATAAAGAATTCCCAGCGGAATGTACAGTTTCTTGAGAATTACTGAAGAAGTGCATCTGGGGAATACCTTGCGAGATGAGTCTATTCAACAAGTGCTCGGGGACGTTGTTGCCCAGTTGAGACGAATCTCCTGGGGAGGACGTCTCGATCGTTGAAATAAGGAAGATACGACGCGTGAAATATCGGCGATTATGTAATCGATTACGAGAAAACATGATCGGATTGTAGAGCGCGGTCATAATCTTGACCTTAACCGATGCATGTGCCACTTTTTCCGCGACCACCGGCCGTTGGGAGCGTCGCGACGCCCATCAGTGACGTGCTGGACATCACGACATTACCACACACCCCGGCGTCTGTCGTGGCCGCTGCTGTGCCGCGTAGACATGCCGTGGACCCGCGGTCCTCTCTCATCTTCGGCACCGGCAAACGACACCATCGCCTCTGCAGAAACTTGGTTCATCCGAAGATCAAGGACGCATCTTCTCTCTTCAAGGATGCTTCTACACGTCGTTTCACCGAGTTTCGCGTGAAGATGACGGAGCATCATGCAAAGGACAACGAGAGAGACGACGACGACGATGTCATTTGCGGCGTCGGTAGGTGTTATCTGACTGTTGCAATCAAATTTTAATTTATATATATAATATATATATATATATATATATATATATATATATATATATATATATATATATATATATGTAGGTGTTATCTGACTGTTGCAATCAAATTTTAATTTATATATATATATATATATATATATATATATACACATATACACACACACACACACACACATATAATATATATTTATATATATATACACACATATAATATATATTTATATAAATAAAAGATTGAAGCATGTATTGAGAAGGTTTAGAATAATGCAAGAAAAGTTGAAGATATGTTGCAGACAGAACTTGTAAAATATTTTTAGATAGTCAATAATTAATATCCTATAATCACTCTCACACGTGCATAAAAAGGCAATGAAGAAAGGTCTATCACGTAGTTTGATATAGAAGGGACGGTACAACATTAAGAGGGGATATGTATACGGTATCAAGTTTCAAGCAATCGATCACTGTGTGTTTTCTTGATACAACTTTCAACGAGAACCTAAAGACAAATTGATTTGACATATTCTTTGATGCAAACGTTCTTCGGTACAGTCTGGAGAACTTTGAACTTAAAAAAAAGAACAATATCATTATACACATATTATATAGGGTGTCTGAAAAATCGCCCTCAGTACTTCGGGAAGTCATTCGGAACCCAAAAAGAGGGAAAAAAAGCTATATAAGCACAAGTCCGGAAATAAATTGTTTTCGAATTATAGCCACTTTTATGTTACAAACATCGTAATTTATAGTCCGCTTGGCATCCCTTTTTTAAAAATTTTTTTAAAATTTAAAATTTTTAAATTTAAATTTAAATGTAAATTAAAAATTTAAATTAAAAATTTAGATTTTATGAATGTTATGTATATGAAAAATTGCTTAATATACAGGGTGTCCCAGACCATCCGTACACCCCTTTTAAAATGAAAATAAATGGCTTTTGTCAAAAATCGCGAACAATTTTTAAGTAAATCGGGTACGCTCTATCAAATGGTGATATTTTCAACTTTTGATTCCGACCGGAAATACGCCATCCGGATCGGAAGTTGAATTTTTTTAGGGGAACATGGTACTTTTTATTACAGATTCGAATTGTGCGTGAAAAAATAAGAAACTTTTGTATTAAACGTTTTTTCTGAAAGTGCCTCTGTCAATCTTAAAATTGACCTTGAAAGTAACTGTGATGAACTTTCAATAATTAATATTTTTATTATTATTACAAAAATCGTTACATGGAATAGGATTTCTTTATTTAATTTACTGCGCTCTACCTCCTCACAAGTGCGTGAGCTCATGCTCAGGGACACCCTGTATATACATATATGTATATATGTGCGTGTGTTATAAATTTAGTTTTCTCCTTTGCCGCGCGCGCGCATATAGATAAAAATTACAAATTAAAAATATAGATATTACAGATACCCCGACTACGATCTCTACGGACATCTCACCTCATTTGAAAAATGGTATGATACCAACACAATGGACAAAGTCCGTAGCTATTCAGACCATAGAAGGATTACCTCTACGATTGAGAGTACTGCCGTCTCTCAGAGACATCGAGGAGGATAACGGAAATTCTTCTTTCAACTCTTCGAGATTTTGGAAGTATCTAAGATTTTTGGGACGGTTATCGTTGTCGCAGTTTGGTACGCTCAGCTGATTTATAGTTTTATGATTTTAAGGCATTTAAGCCTGTCTATTAAATTAATTTAACATATTTAACATAATTTAACATTCATTGCAGGTCTTTTATGGCTGCTCGTTATGTGGACGGTGGCAGGCGCGGCGGCATTTTGCGCCGCGGAAGGACCACGTGAGCGCGAACAGGTCGTATCGCTAAAGAACATGCAAAAAGATCTGGCGGTCGGTTTAGCAACAGAGTTGCGGCAATTGCGTACGGAACGGGATCAGGATGTGGAGCCGTTATGGAGTGACAAAGTTCGTCAGTACGTGGCCAAACACGAGGAACTCCTCCTGGTCGCCGTTAGTTCCGGCTACGGCGAGGGCGGTAATAGCGGACAGTTGTGGACATTTCCGGGTTGCGTGCTGTTCGCTGTATCGCTAATCACTACTTTAGGCATGCCAATTATATGTCGAGTTTAATTCTTCAATAATTAGCTTGAAAAATTGTTTTGGTGTAAATGCAGAAGTACATGTCAATCTTTTTTTACATTTTAAAATTTGCCTTGTATCCTCTCGACTTATTTCTATTGTTGAATTTTACAGGTTTCGGAGCACCTGTTCCGCGAACTACTGCCGGTCGCACAGTAGGAGTAATTTTCGCCGTTATTGGAATTCCCGCACATTTTCTTCTGATATTAAATTTCGGTGTGATGGTGGCAGTTCGTCTACAAAGGTACGCGCTCGCTAGACGAGGCGCGCGATCCGATAACGGGGAATTCAGATATTCCACGATGTTGATGCCAAGATGGGTCAAAATCTTACCGTTTGTCTTTTCAGGTAAATACTTATTTCGACAGCGTACAATTATTCTCATGTAAATTTGTACATAAATTAATGACAAATACATAAATTAAAAATGTAGCTTTTGTATGTCAAAATATAATAATTATTTAGGTAATATTAAGATGATAAAATGTAATAAAATGAAATACTTTGGTTTCTATTATAGTTGCTTATTACATTTTGGGAATACTGTGCTTTGGTATAGCGCGATCAAGGCCGATTATGGCGAGTGTGTTGTTTCCATTGGACTTCACCGCGGCGGGCGGTCTTTCCACCATTGTCGGTCACGTCCGAATATTATATGGTCTCTATTTAGAAGGGGCTGTTACTATTGCGGCGATAGTAGTAGCTGTGTTACGAGTATCAGCGACGCAAAGTCTCACAAATATCGGATTGAAATATGGTTTATTGATCGAAGCTTAAATTCTCATTCAATTTATCCAATATTTTTTTCAGGCCTCTTGCGTGCTTATTAAGTAATCGATATTGTCTTTGTTTTGTATTCTGATGCGTTCGATAGCGGATTATCGAACTATCGATAATTAAACTATGCGAAAAAATCATAGAACGATGAATCTTTTATTTTGTAAGTCGAAATGTGCACGCGCGCGCGCACTTTGTTATCAAGCATATCGATCCACATTGTCAAAACATAGATTTTTTTGTACAATTTATATGCATGTAAAAAATAATTCCTAAATGAAAAAAAAATGAGTAAAAGAATACATGCAGTTCCAAGTATATGTAAAATGATGTAAATGGTGTTGTGCAGATTTCTTTTACAAATATACATTGTACATACACACGATCGAAATAGATAGATTTGTATACTTGTATCTCCATGTACGCTTTATTTAAATAAGATGTAACAAATAAAGACAAACTTGTACGCTACGATACAACTGTAAAACTAGGATATCTAAGCGACATCAGACTAGTTTCATTTATTCACTATCGATTATCCAGATCCTCAGATTTATTCTTAACTTGATCAAAAGTGTACACGACTGCAATGTATCCCCTCTATGATTCCCTTTAGTAATACTAGCGATATTTTTGTATTTATTAGCGATGAATAGCATTCTCTAGATTTTAAGAGATTGCTTTAGACGTTATGCAATTATATCTAAGGCATTTTCTGCCGTTGCATTTCACCATTAGTGTCATTTTTCCTATCGGTATCCGACGTATCTTTGGTGCGCACAGACCTATTCTGCCGTTTATCTCCCGGATGTTCGGGCTCCGATGAAGACTGTTTTTCAAATTCAGGCATATTTCCCAGTGCTATTCGTATAGACTCTATTAAGTGTAACGGACCTGAATAACTCTCTTTTGTACCTGTGGATAAACAACAGTTTATAACAATATATTTGTATTCTTTCATGTCAGTATGCCTACTATACAATATTCAAGATCTGAAGAAAAAAAAGAACAGAAATTTAACTGATTACAACGAGAATTTCATAATGATAATTTGCAAATTGTAATAAATATATTTATCATATTTCCGTGTCACAAAATTGATCCAAAAGAAACCTTTATGTTACAAAAGAGATCCAAAAGAATTTAATTTAAATCCTTTGATTAATCTAGACATATAATTAAGGAATTATATTAATAAAAGTATTTACAATTCCATTTATAAAGGAAAAAAATGTTTAGATCTATCAACTTAAAAGTATTATGTATGTTTATGCAATAACTGATTTGTAGAAGTAAGTTATGCTCCAGTAATTTACTTACAATTCAATTTATCCAAATATAGCTTTTTTAATTTTTCCAAGTAGACCATTATTTTGATCATTTTGATCCTCTTGTCTCGCTTGAGTTTGCACCTTTGGGCCTGCTGTGCCTAGAAAAAACATTGAAGCTACTTATGAAAAAGACTCGAAGCGATACATCTACTTCACAATGAATCATCATTGTTATTCTAACTTTTATTGTTATTGCAAGAATTTTCATTTAAGTGAAAAGCTCTCGTTTCGACAATTGCTTTAAACGCCGATGGAACACATTTGTAACACATTTTAATGTTTTATTCAATACAGTAGCAGGCACAATCGGAGAAAACTCAAGCGATTTGCAAGTATGTGTAATGGAGATAAATTATTATATATTTATTATATCAGTAAGATACGATAAGGATGTCAAAGGAATATATTCTATTATAAATTACAATTTAACTTTTCTCATTGTTTGTCCTTACCGTCTGTTTTATATGTTACACCATATATACTGCCGGGGGTATCGGTCTCAAGCTCAGCGTACGCTTGTAGTAACGCCCGTTGTTTATCGGTCAATTGTTTAGGTACCAAGACTTTAATGGTTACGTAATGATCGCCGTAACCAATTCCAGTGACTTTTTTTAACCCTTTGCCGCTCAAACGGATTCGCGTGTGAGAGGACGTGCTCGGTGTTATTTGGATAGTCAGATCCTCATATACGCCCTCCACTCGTATCGTACCGCCTAACACCGCCTGCGCCAGCGAGATTCCCGCGTCGGTGTGCACGTCGGCGCCGTCGCGGCGGAAATACCGGGACTTCTCTACACGGAATGTTACAAATATCTCCTTCTTGCCGATCGGCATACGGATCGTTTGACCATCTTCCACTCCGGCGGGAACCGGTACCGTCACTTTCTTACGTTGTACCTATAGAAACGCAGTGTAATTAAAATATGAGGATAAATAAGAAAATGAAATCTTTTTTAAGATGATGAATAAACAAGAAATTTGTACCGTCTGTCCTTTTGCTCCACACTCTGTACAAGGAAATTTGATGTGCATTCTTGTACCTTGACAGTATCGACAAGTGGAGTTCATTATGAAAGGACCAGTGGTTATCGTCTCTATTCCTGTACCATTACAATAATGACATTTTGCCGGTTTTGTTCCAATCTCGCAACGTGAGCCTTGACATTTCGGGCAATTGTCTACTACATTTACCTGGATATCCTTATTTACACCTCTGGCAGCTTGAGAAAACGTTAAATTCATTATTACCTGTGTAAGAAAAAGAATATTATCTTTGTGCTGTAATGTAATTAGAAAATGAATGCTACAGATCTTTGCATACCTCTTGAGCTGCTCCAAAACCGTACGATGTCTCTGCAAAATCTTCAAAGTCATTAAAAGCTCCGCTTTGAAATCCAGCATCGCCAAATATTTTTCTAAACAATTCTTCCGCATTAATAGTTGACCTGTATTGCCAGTGTTGATTGTAACTCTTGGTTCCCTGACTACCCATTCCCATCCCCATTTGCTCAGAAGTTGCACCCCACGTATCAAATTCCTTTCTCTTAGTATCATCGCTCAATACTTCATAAGCTTCAGAAACCTCCTGAAACTTTTTACCAGCATCCGGATCTCCTTTATTCGTATCAGGATGATATTTTTTAGCTAATTGATAATAAGCTTTTTTTATGTCTTTGGCTGAAGCATTTTTGGAAACACCCAGGATCTCATAATAATTGCGTCTTAACAATCTATTTGTTATATGTATGGCTCTATGTGGCTGCACTATCCTTCCAAAATTATCTAAAATAAATAATAGAAAACAAAACAAAATTCAATATCATTAAGCATCTAAAAATCTTGTCTTAAATTAAATCATAGATTTGAATTGCTCAAATATCTAGAAATAGAGTTCCATTACAGATCAGCTGATTATATAGACATAGATTAGTATTTCGAAAGAAAATATTTCAGTTGACAAATTTTTTTTAGAACAGTGTATACTCTATATATATAGATAATTGAAATTGTAGGTTATGTTAACGTGATAGATGCGGCGTATGCAGCACATATTAAGTGATGGCAGAAACGACGAATACAAGTATATTAGCGATTGAAACGCTAATGAGAGAAAGTTGATGACAAGCCGACGAAGTCAATGAAGGTAACGCAATTCTACCGGACAATGATGTAATCTAGAAGATACGAAGGGTTCATACTCTACCTTTTTCTGTTTTGCCGCGATTTGGGCGACCGACAGTTGACGCAATGCTCGCCACGTGTCGCCGACACGCATTGCCCTGCTGTATAACATTGCACGAGAACTTGTTTAGCTTATTGTTCCCAATCAAGTTGATGGTTCTCGGCAAGAAAATCACAGCCAACCCTTTGCCGGTCGCCATGTTGCACGAAAGACGCATGGTCCGCGAACAGTGGAGTAAGGTTACACTGGTTACTCTCGGCGTTATTTGCGCTCTCTGTATGTATGTGCAATGACGCACTTCCTGTTAAGCCGTAATCACACTACGGGTTGAGGGCTTGGTTGCAGTTGAAATTGACCAATCAGAATAAAGCAATTTGTCGACCGGCTACTCTGATTGGTCAACTCTAATCGTAACGAAATCCGCAATCCGTAGTGTGATTACGGCTTTATGCGCGAAAACGATGCGCGCCAATACGCGCTAACTTCATCCGGAGATGCCAGATGGCAGAGCGTCCAGCATGCTTACATGCATGGAGGGGATAGTCATGTTTATTGTGTTGTCATGCGGGGCCGGTTTTTCGCGCATGCGCGGCAAACGAGGCCTCAATGAAGTATCTAATACAGACAAAAAGGTGTGCCACTGGTAGCCCGAAAAATTTTCTCTCAGAAAATTGTTTCGAGTGATCAACAGCACACATTTTTATCATACACTATATGAATAACTCACGACTATTTATTAAATATCACAAAACTTTTAATAAACTGTGTCTCACTCAACTATGTCTGTATGCCACGTAATTTTCCTCGAGCCCGCCAAATCTTCCATGTGGTACATCGCTGGTTAGCCGCCACTACTGTCGCGCATGCGCGAAAAACCGGCCCCGCATGCCAACACTGCTTATTGTTCTAATGTGCGTTTTCCCTCCACACGCTGTAAACGTGCTGTTGCGTTTGTACAATTTGGCATTTCTGACTTCGACTCACAATCGGATTGCATTCATGTTTCTGATCTAACCCTAAATACGTTCTCCGATCTGTGAGCAGCATGTCGAAGATAGTAGAGTCTCTGAAGAGGTTGAATGTCGAGAATGGTGCGGAATCAACCGAACAAGACAATGAGAAGATTGGTGAGAAAGGCGAGCTGATACTGACAATGGAGGAGGTGGTGTCACACGACCAGAATTACATCCTTTCTGTTTGTGGGACTCAAAGGCAAATTTTAAATTTCCCTATCAAGCACTTCATGTTAAATCTGCGAAAAAAATGAATATATTTTTATTATATTTTTTTTATCTGCATGTATATCTAGCAATGCATCTTTCAATTTCGACAATTTTGGTTATTAATCTATTTGTTTAAATGTAGCCATAATTTTTCCTGAAAATATCAGTAACGCTTAGAACACTTAGTAAACTTTGACATTCTTATTTAGATTTGATGTAAAATGGTCTAATTGTTTATACATATGTATTAATTTTATTTTCAATCACGAATCATTGCTTGTTACAGTGAGCCAGAATTTAGGATTGGAGCAGCATTATCTGATCATTCATGTGTAATATATTCTGTTGGTGAGTCCTTAAGCCGAATGATTACGCTAGAACACAATCAAACGCCTATCGTGGGAGTTAAGTTCAGTCCTAATTCCAGAAATATATTATATACCGCTACTAACGATGGACAAATCTCAGCATGCGATTTGCGTGCTAAAGGAAAGGTCGTGGCAAAATTTATAGGTAATTATTAGCTTCAACAATCATAAACTAATTTTTCATCGGTAAGAACTTTAACTATTAATATTCTTCTATTTTAATATATATTTTAGATAGCACAGAGGATGGTAAAACAAAACCTTTAGCCAGCTTTGATATTAGTTGTGATGATAGACTCATAGCTGGTGGAACAGAACACACAGGTGGAGATGCATTTATTTTGTTTTGGGATGTAAGATATAATGGTTCCAAAATAGAGAATAGAAACAATCTCCTCGGTGGATATTGGGAATCTCATATGGATGATGTCACTTGTCTGAGTTTTCATCCTGTTAAGCAGAACGTTTTGGCATCTGGTAGTACAGATGGTTTGATGAATTTATTTGATCTCACACAGCCCTCGGAAGACTTGGCCTTAACATGCTCATTGAACACTGAATCATCAGTGGTGAGAGGAATATCTTGCACATTTTATATAAAATAGAATATAGAACAAATTCTTTATATTAATATCAGTTTTTGTTTTAGGATAGATTAGGTTGGTTAACTGATGACTCCTTATGGTGTACAACACATACACATACATTACAATTATGGAATTGCGAAGATGCCAGTGCATATGCAACATTTACGAGAAGTCATCTGGCTGTATCACAGGTTCGTATATTTTTTGTTATAAGTTCTTGTATCTTACTATATTTTTATAATTTTTCTTGAGAGAATAATCTCGAGAAATTTTGTTTCTTGCAGAATGATGATCCTGATAATTGCTATTTAGTGAGATTCCATGCCACAAATGTATTTGGCCAACCATTTCTGCTAACAGGTTCCAGTACAGCTAAAGGGTATTAATTTAGCATAATATGCTTATAAATATATATACTATCTAAAAACGTTAAAATTCTTGAAAATGTGTAATTTGCATTTAATTAAATTATTCTTAGAAGATTATTTTAGAAAATAATTTCTCGATTGTTTCGAATATATTCACAAGTAAAATATCCATATTCTTTTCAGGGAGAATTTAAGATGCTTAAGCATTATGAAGAATTGTTTGGAAACATGTCATGAGATCATAGGAAATAAGCAAATAGTGCGGGATAGTTGGATACATGAAAAGGTGAATAGAAATTTAGAAGGAATTATATACTTTTCGTAATTTAAAGAATTATCAACATGATTTTGTACCTTTGATTTTGTAGAGCGATTGTTTGGTGACAGTTGGCGAAGGAGGTATTATTAATGTGTGGCGGCAAGCGGAAACGATGCAACAAAGTTCACCCTGCAAGCTGTTGACTAAAATTAGCAATGGGAAAGGTCGTGATCGACATCACAGAACTAAACCTTATTAAATATATAAACGATTAGGAAGATGGAGATTGTTTCGATACGAAAATTTTGTAAGAAATATGTACAATAAAACTCTGTAACAAAGCACATTGATCGAAGAATCATATAATCATATATATATATAGATATATATATATATATATATTTCCCTCACATTCTTCTTTATTACAATAACAGTAGTATGTACATTTATAATAAATAGGTATATTATTTGTGTTTATGCGATTAATTATTCAACGGCGAGTCACACATATACTGATCAAAAATGCAGTCACGAGTACCGTGTAAATGCCAAGGAATGTAAATCACGTGTAACCGCGAATATATGGAATTAATTAGACGAAGAAGAAAAGAATGAGACAGACTTAAGGCATGGAAATGATTTCGTTTCGCTATAGTGAGAAAAACGGAGTATATGTTGACAATCATTATAAAAATCATACCAAGCATTACGGAGTAAAGAATACTCTTGATCTGGAGAGTAATCGATCAAACAATTTTCAATAATAATAATAACAATCTATAGTAAGTCTATCGTCAATACACTCTGCGTTTGAAAATCTTTAAAATTCTCGAAGACATCTCCATCGCTGTGATGTATCAATGTAATCAAATACATGCCCGCTTATTACACATTATTATGTAAATATTACATTAACGATTCAAAAGACGATCGCAGTATAGCGAGTATCACAATGATAACAATAGATATAGTTTTAGAGCGAAACGGTACAGTAGGTACAGAGTAAACGTACAAAAATACTTCCCATGAGCATCAGGGACGTAAAGATTCGCTAAAACGTGGAAAAAACCGCGTTACTATAATTTCATTATATATATACATATATATGTATATTATTAAATATATGTATATTATCATATATATATATATATATATATATATATGTATGTATGTATGTATATATATATGTATATATATATATATATATATATATATATATATATATATATATATATATATATATATATATATATATATATATATATATATATATATATATATGATATACAGGGTGTCCCGAAAATCGCTCGTACTTCGGAAAGTAATTCGGGACCCAAGAAGAAGGAAAAAAAAGTTACATAAACACAGGTCCAGAAATAAGGTTTCAGAGTTATAGCCACTTTTAGGTGAAAATATCGTTATTTACAGTCCACTTGGCGTCCCTTTTTTTTAAAATAAAATTTTTTAAAATTTAAAATTTTAAAATTTAAAATTAAAATTTAAAATTTTTAAATTTAATATTTCGATTTAAATGTAAAATGTAAAATTCAACTTAAAAATTTAAAAATGTAAAATTCAACTTAAAAATTAAAAAATTTTTAAAAGATGGATGCCAAGTTATAAATTACGATTTTTTTTTAACTCAAAAGTGGCTATAACTCGGAAACGACTTATTTCCTATATTTATATAGCTTTTTTTCCTTCTTTTTGGGTTTAGAAAATCACTTTCCGAAGTACTGCGGGTGATTTTCCGAATACCCTGTGTATATATGTGTATGTGTATATATATATATTATATATATATAATATATATATATAATATAATATATATAATCTTTTCAAACTGTGCGTCACTATCCGCGTGACATTATCCTAGGAAAAAAAAAAAGATAGAAAACGCCACAAGATAGGCGCGCATAGGCCGTCGCGCTAATCCTTAGCTGTTGCCGATTTGATTCTTCATTGCGTGTCATCCCACGGGAGATTGCATATGTGACTTCATTCATTTATTTATTTATGTCATTAAGAATAAATCATTTTTTTATAATCACTTCTCACATCGAAAGACACAATATTTGATTGCATAGAACGCGATATCGTTGATTCGCTTTATCGCATCGTGGCTTTTGCATTGCGAGTGTGTGAAATGTTTTCTTAAATCGATTACAGACATTTCAATTTAGTTTTGAAAATCAATTTGAAATTTTCCGATTTTTTCTTTTCTCTCTAGTGAATGTTGCGAATGCTACTAGTTGTACAATTTGAATTTATATGTTACTCTCACAATATGAAGTCACATTCACCCGTGGCAGATACTGTAACAGCTAATCGCAATAATAGTCTGAGTTTGAGCTTTTATTTAACTCGGCATCGCAGTAGATAGTAAGTAATAGTAGGTATAGATTCGTATATAATAAATTATCGCTCTTATGTGCTTTTTTTCTCTTTTTTTCTTTTCTTTCGCGTAATCAGCATATCTTATGGAATACTTTTAAGATCTATTGTCACCACACGATTGATTGAGACGCGAGCAGTTGATAGTATTATTACTTAAATTTCCTTAACGAGGTCAATTCATTAGTCGTTTTTTTTTTCTTATCGTCGATCTACTACAATGATCAACCCTCTATCTAGCCTTCGTCAATTCAATCATATTGCATGCCAGTCTTATCTGTTAAGGAATGTATATTTACACAGCGTTATTTAACTATGACCGTTTGTAAACCGAATAGTATAGGAATCCATAATTCGGATGCATATTGACAATCATCATAACAATATGTTTTACGTATTAATGGAATTCTCGCGTACAGAATTGTCCTTTTCAAATTTGAAAGATAAGAATGATTTGATTCGATAAGATGATTTTCATTAATGTAAATGCTAAATACACGTACCGTATCGTCTGCAGTTTACAGAATAGTAAATCAGCTCCGACATACAGTACCTTATATGATTAAAAAATTCCTATTTAAAAACTTTCTTCGTTGATAAGCATGATACATGTATAAATAAAATATGTCAGACAGTGTGGAATACAAGATCCGCGAAAAGATGCGAATTCGGAACGATGGGATATTCGTTACGCGATTCTTGTACAACAAACTTTCCCAGTTTCCACATTTCACGTAGTTTCGTACAGAAACTTTAATTATTAATCTTAAGAAACACAATAAATAGTGTAGAATTTGTAGAAATAATAATATAAGAAAAAGAACACTCGATATAAAGAATAACAATATAATGGCAGTGAATAATCTCGAAACGAAATACCAGATATATGAATTCCTCCCATATTTTATTATATATATATTCCTATTTTGGTATTTCAGTGGAGAAAATACCAAGTGTATATCGTGTGCTCTTGATGAACGGAATTATTTCTGCAATAAATAATTTTGGTCAAAAATAAAATGCAGTATTAATTTCAATTTGCGACAGTAGCTTGGCACACATAACAATAGTAATGATAATAATTCATTATCGTTAATGATAAATCTTACTTGTCGCTTTAGCATTAAAATACTTTAATAGTTATGATATAAGAATAGCCATCGTTCTCTCACATTCACAACAGCATGCATTCACAGAGATAACTCAGATATGCGTATGTGTATGTGTGAAAAGAAACACATACCACACGCGTACATTCGTCTTTTCATTCATAATCAATTGTACGTACACACTCATGAAAAAGTATATATGTACACATTCAATGTATATGTAACCGTAATATATATGTATTCATCTATCTTGCATATTTCAGCAAGCAGCAACAGGTTTGCTTAAAAGATTCGTCTAAAATCTTGTGTTTCTAAAATTGTCAGTCGGCTTAATAACGTAACGAGCAAGACTTTAACAAGATCGGCAGATCTACTTTGCTATTCGCCGGCCATTAATACTTTTCTCTCTCTCTCTCTCTCTCTCTCTCTCTCTCTCTTTGTCTCCCACGAGCATTTCTGATTATTATGCATAACTCTTAATAGAAATTGCGTTTTATTCTTAACGTATTTCTTTCGTCAAGGTAATTTCGTGTTTGGCATAAAAATTATATTATTGCCATCAGTTGTAGCAGTTGGAACGTAACAATTATTATTTTTTTTCCTTCTCCCAACTATACCGAGGCTAATTATTCGGATTTATTAATGATAGTATTATCATCGTGATGTGAGGATAAGATAAATTCTCGTATTGCACTCAAGTATAATCTCGACGGATGTGAAATAAAAAGATGCATGTAGAAGATGCTGTCGTAAGACGATCAAAGTAATGAGAAAAAAATGAAACACGAGAGACAATAAAAGAAGAAGGACGCAAAATGATAGGAAATTACAATGAGATTTCAAAAGCTTGTATCCGCGAAGCACCGGATAAAGTATAGACTGCATTACCGTGAGAAGTTTATGTCGAAAGTCAAAAGGACTTAACGCGACTTCGGGGCTGACTGTTCCGCGACTGGCTGCGCGGCGACGGTGTTGATGTGGAGGTTGGCGTGGTTGTACCACCAGTAGCAGCAGCGGCGCGCGACGAACGTGATGAGTGCTTGCGACCGAATCGAAAGAATCGTCAGAAAAAAATCACCTCTTCCTCCAGCGGTTGCTGTTGTTGCTGCTGCGATTGTTGCTCTGCGCTTCGTTGCTGCTGTTGTTGTTGTTGCTGCGTATACGAGACTTCGGGCGGAGAGCGAGTGATTCGAAGTGATCGATTCGACGAGTACGTGTGACTCCCGCTGCTGATTCCATGATGGTGGCTATTTCCGAGCTCCGGCGAAGAATATGCAGAGCTGGTGACGATCGCCGGACTACTGCCCGTTCTAGAGTGTCGATCTGGACTGTTATTACTCGTGGTACTGCTACTTCTATAGATTGAGAAACATAAACATGCTTATTGTGAAATATCAACGTGATATCAACGTAATATTAATGTGAAACGAGCCGATTACCTTGTATTGTTGTTACTCCCACTAGCAAGCTTTAGCGGTAATTGTTGTTTGACCGGCAAGTTGCTTTGCACTTTTTGCTGATTTGTCGCGCTAATCAGATTTAGAGGGATGCGTTTGGCTTCGGGTTGCGCTTTGCCGCGTGTGGTTTGCATCGTGTCAGTGTTTTGCGTCAAATGTGATAGATGAATCGAGCCGGTCGTGGAACTTCCGACCAACGTAACGCCCTGTCGCTCCAACGCCTCGAGCCGTCGATACAACTGATCTCGTTGCTGCGTCACATCTCGCTGTTCTGCGGCCAGTTGTTCTCTTTGTCGAGCCAGCTCGGCTCGTTCTTCCTCCAATTGGATTTTTTCCTGCTGAGAGGCGGCGCGAAACGCCGCTTTCTCTCGACAGAGTTGATCCTGCAGATTTCGCAGCTCTTCCAACTGACGATTCGGATTTGGACGATTATTGGACGATTTACCCGTGCTGCCATCCTTACACGCGGCCAATTGCGCCTGTAGACTATCAATTGTCGTCATCTGACTGCTTATTATACAAAGCAACGTATAAACATGATGAGACAAACGTATTGCCGCCCACTGCTGATCCTTGTTCGTCTCCAATTCTTCCTTTTCATCGGGATTTTCTTTCGGTAACTCGCCGAGTTTCGGAACGGGAATTACGGCGTGCAATGCGTTTGGATCACGCAGCGGATATCTCTCCTAAAAGCGTAATTAAAGTACTTGATTGCACTTTCATAATTCTATTTTTTTGCTCTGTTTTTACATACCTTATTGTGATCAAAACCGGCGAAAGTTTCGGCTCTTCGAGGCACACAAAGAGCCGGTGGAACGTAAGCTTCACTATGACGTTCACCGGCGGAACTTAAACTTCTCGATAAATTAGCACCTCCCGCGCTAAACGATAATGAGCTAGCGAGACGTGTCGCTTCTTGCACGGCTACAAATACCTATGTTAAACATAAAATTTATTTCTAGTCGTTCATACTAATAGATTAAGGATCCAATAAATAATCGCGAAATATAACTTAGAATTAACATTAACCTCTTGCCATAATTGAGTGGTATCAGTCCTCTCATTATGCACCAACCGAGTATAATCGGCGCCTTCTTTCTCAAGTTTCTCGATTCTTTCATTGTCGCTCTCGTTCCCGCTCCAAATGTTTGCGGCTTGTAAAAGTCGCATTTGCAAATTGATCTTGTCTTCAAACAGCAGCGCCTGCTCGGTATCTTTTTTTCGCAATTCGTCTGCAATGATAAATTTTTTTATTTATAAATATAATTGACACACAAAATAATAATGTTAAAAGTTATAAAGAGAGTTAGAAGAAAGCAGGACATACCGACAATTCTAAGTATATGTGATTCTTTAGCTTTGGCGATACGTTGCTTTTCTTCAACAGAAGCCAACGAGATCGAAGAGGAACGAATGTCTCGTAATTCATTACTATTTTCCATTAGCGCTTCAGTCTCATTCTCAGATTCTTGCGGGCAAGCTTCGACTGCCGATCGAATAGCTTGTATCCATAATTGCTTATCCTTTGGTTTCTGAATCTTTAGTTCAAACATCTCAGGTTCAGCCGGGTTGCTGCTTATCAGATAAATACTAGATTCCTGACGAGCTTTTTCGCGAACTAACAGTTTCTGTAACGACACTATACCGGCTTTATTGTCAGGCACGAAGAACGCGTATTTTTGATCCCTCTCAGCCAAGAAAAACAATATGTCTGAGAGAACAACCACTACGATGGCAATCATTTTTCCACGACCTTGCATCAAGTATGCAGTGCCCTCAAACTTCAAGATTCTGTTGATTATATCCGACTTTTTAAATTTGGCACCACGATATGTCACGAATGACTTCGCATCAATCCTGTGAAAATATCATCGTTTAGTTCCAAAGAGATAACTGACATCGAATAAAAAATAAGAAAACACGAAAGAAAAAAAATCGAAACTCACTTATTGTATATCTCTAATTTTCTATCTTCTCGCTCCTTATCGGCTACGCAGGCGTCTACATCAGCTAAGATCTCTTTAACGAGGACCAGTGCTTTACGTAAATCTTCACCTTCGTCTTGCACAGTGCTGGTTTTGATGAGTGGCTCGATCAGTAATGGATACTTTGTCAAACGTTGAGTAACAAAAAGTATACACTCAGGTATACCTTTCTTTTTCAATAAGGGATTCGTCTAAAAACATAGATATTTTATTTTGGATTGTACTATTCACACTAGAATCCTGCGTAAATTAAATTGTGTTGTTTATTACTAAAACATACCTGACAATATCGTACGAAGCGGGCGAAGCGAGGATCGTTACGCAAATAATATTTGTATGTCTCGACGGCGTCCCGATGACGACTACAAAATTCTCCGTACGCGCTCTTCATGCGTTGCGCGTTATCGCCTGAGAACTGCTCGATTAGAATATCGACAATCGTAGAGATTACGGGATTGGCGTTCTGGCGTTTCCGCAGTTTTTGTAGAAATCGTAGATGGATATCGATCAGATCCCGCAATCGGGGAAACATACGCTCAAGATCCGGCTGACCGAGACGAAAGTGCCGTCGCAATCCTTCCGCAAAAATCTTTTCCATCGCGAGCAGAACTAAGCAATGGTGTTTCTCCGTGAGCACAAACTCATATATATGTTCCTGTCTTTTCACCTCGCGCTCGCAATGATCGACGAGGCGCAGAGCGATGTTACGTCCGATCGCGGAGCTCCAGGAATCGGGTTCTTCCTTTCCCAACGTCAATTCGGGATCTATATCGTCGAGATCGCCTACGGTGAATTGATGAACGTCATCACCGAAATCAAATTCTTCCCATCCACTGAAATGAAAAAAAATTATTGTATTAGTTTTTTTCTTGATTCTTCAATTTTGTTAAAGCGTTATGAGATTACCGGTAATATTGCTTTGATTACGTGGGCCAAAGTTTATTATAATATCTATATATAGGAAAGAAAAAAAAAGAAAAGATATTTACAAACCTGGGAAGATCACGATGTTGCCCGCCCTCGCCATCTTTCTCTTCGTTTATCGTTTGACTGAAAGAAAGATATAGCTTTGTTTCATAAAGCACTATATGTGATTAAGGAAAAAATCTTACTCTCCCCATAAACAATGCATATAACGTTAGGTTGAATTCCAGCTTGAGAGACTCTTGAAATTAACGTATTGAGATGTCGGCCTTTTATTAAGAAGACTGAAGAATAATACGCGTTGCAAAACTGTTTTTTTAGTTTATTCTCAGACCATGTCTATACAAACCTTGCATAAGATGATATTTGACATCTTCATTTAAGCGTATGTGAATCTTCATCCAATTCTCATTATACAGTCAATATGTATATATATCCAATATATTATTAAACTATACTGCATTGTAATATAATTATTGTTGTTCGTCGCAATGCATAGCTGCGATAGAGCTAGCAGATTTAAGATAAATTCAGAGAGAGATTAAAGTCTTTGATATTAATAACAAAAAGCGCATAACCGAGAGCTTTTAAGTTCCTCCGAGTTCAGGTCGGGTGGGATACGCGTAGTAAATGCAACCACTTTCTTTCTCCACTTCTATTATATCCTACAATTTATATTTAAATTTCTCTAATTGATCAGAAATGCGGATTTATGTATGACGGGGAAATACGAAGAACATTATTTATTTTTATGTTTATTAAGTCGTAAATCCCGACCCGACCCAAAACCTCTTGACAAATTACTGCGAAAACTGTCTATATGAATGTTCAAGTATGAAGTGTCATGATGACATTGAGAAATGCAGAAACAATGAGATAAAAAAAATGTGACAAATTATCTATCTGACAGGGTTGAACTGGGTGTAAACTGTGTAGAAAGGAAAGAAGAAATAGAAATTGTATGATAACATATGTCACGAACATGTATCTATTGTATAATACATATGTGTGTTTGATGTGTATATATATATATAAAATATAATTATCACGGAGAAAATACCTTATGGACTAATACATGTGAACTTACGCGCTAGAATTTAAGAAGATTACAACGAGAAGATATGAAACACAAAATATATATAAATATATATATATATATATATATATATATATATATATATATATATATATCTCATTGTATGGACACAAATCATAGAAGAAGCAAGCACAAGATCAGAAGCACAGGCAGGGCAAAGATATGATGTTTCTTCCGATTATACAATATGAAGATTTGATTACCGTGTGGACAGATTCGAAGACGATATGTGTATATGTGTGCGAGAAAAAAATCGAGGAACGAGAGACGCGCGCCTTTTTACTAGACGCGTGTAAGAATAACACACGAACAGAAACGAACGAAACGCTTTCGGAACAGAATACAGGAGGAACACATCAGATATCAGAGACTTACTTGACTCCAAGCTTAGTAGCGACTCGCCGCCAAGGGCTGTAGCTTGACATGGTTTTCTTGTGGCTGTTAATTTCCCTTTAATCGTCGTACAATCGATCGGTTTGCACGTGGTTGCACGAGGGAGAATGCACGGGAGAAGGAAAAAGCACATAACTGTATTAGGGCAACTTCATTTCGCCTGTCAGGCTGTTTTTCCTCCATTTTTCTTGTTAATTTTTTTTCTTTTCGATTTTATGCGTCGATCTATCTTAACGAATCGTTCCCCATATGCAAGCGATTTTTATTCGTCAATAGATAACCTTGTGTTCTTTTATCACAAACGCAACATGACGTTAAAATTAAAATTAAAAAACCAAATAATCCTCAAAATTACCAAGTCAATGTGCTATCGTTATTATTTCTCGTTGTTGTGTAATTAATAATGTAAGTATAATATCAATCGTTAGTATTATTTCAGGTATAGTTTGTGTAGTAAACGAAAAACTAGCTGAGGTAGTCTGAGCATATGATATTCTGTATAAGTAATACGTATAATATGTAAATAATATTATCAGTCAAAATGTAGGCGGCACGAGGCTGAACGCGCTAAAGCTTGCCGTACTATTGATGTTGCTAAACTGCAAAATTAACGAAGAAATAAGCTTCTGAGCCAGCCAAAGCCTCGGAGTAACAAACACACGCACAACTCTTTAGTTTAAGGCTTCTCAAACATTTTTCACATATATGTTATATATACTACCTACTATATATATATTAAATACAATTAAATAAATAAAAAATATTTTTTATACTCAATCAATAAAATTATTAAATATATCTTCTTTCTCGCCTAAAAATATATATGAAATGAAACAATGAATCCTAATCTGTCAATTGGAAAAAAAAACACGATCCGAGTTACTCATTACTCGTTTCGCACGAGTATAAGAGGAGTTTATTATAAACTCCGAGCTTAGGCCCAGCGCCATGCCATTTGCGTGCGAATCTTGAACCACAGATACGCAGATCCAATGCAAAAGATGTATAATTTTATCATCGATGAAACTTATATTACCTTCCGCTTCCGGATGACGCTGGCAGAGGCAACGATGTCGTGGAACCGCGTTTGTTAATGCTGTTATTACTTGAAATTGTGGAAACGCTCGACAAAGACTTTGATGTGGATTTGCTGGAGTGATGTTTAGACTTGATACATTCCAGCATCAATTGATCCTTGCAGCTTTGGCTTTGATGAACCGATGCTCCGCAAACTAATTTAATAATAAAAATAAATTAAGATATAATTTTTACATAAGTTAATTATTCATAAAAGGCGAGATAATCGCGCATTTAACTTGAAATAAATAGTTCTCTTACTATCGCAATGAAGGAGCGGCTTATTCGTCGAATGTTTCATACAAACGTCACACAGTAGGCTTCCTTGAGATCCTATCGTCAACGTTACCCACAGATGACTCTTTTTGCCGCTTTTATCCTAAAATGAAATTTTAGTACAGTAGATTCATCAAAATGTTTTTATTAGATATATCACGTAACTGGATTTAGTTATCCTTTACCTTCTTTTTGCGAAAGAAGAGGGAACCGCGCTTTCTTCTAGTCTTTTCGGAATGATGATCATCGTATGCAGTACCACTGAAAAATTAGCATAAATGTCGACATTGTTCGATTTCAAATAAGACGTTTAATTAAAATCGTATCTTGTTATATGTGATCAGCAGTGCAACTATAAAAGCATTTCGATCCAATTAGCTTATTATGAGATATAAAAGTATATATGTGTGTATAGCCGCTGTGCAATCAAAACTACGTGTTCAAAAAGAAATGTGTAGCATGCACGAGCTATGTGTGACATAGCAATTTTCATAGATTGGCATTTAAAAAATTCAATAATTTTTAATGAGTCTTAAGTGACATTAAACTGCCATGAAACATTATATGTATTTATATATATATAGTGTGTGTGTGAATGTGTGTGTGTATATACACACAAATTCCAATCTTGTAGGCCATAATTAAGAGCCATAAATGAGATACATAAATATGTAGAAATGTATGTTAATTTAAAGTAATAAATGTATCTAGATTCATCTATGTTTGGTTTCGCAGTTGTAATGCAACTGTAGACTCTCTTTCTATTTGTGGTTGTTAAAATTGATCGATTGGCGGCAAACCGGCGTACAAACCATTTCCATCAGAGACATTAAAAATATATTTGCAATATCATAAATAATTCGGTTGAATATATATGAAGATTTTTAAGGCATCAAATTTTACTCACTCGGTCAAAAGCTCGTCAAGGGATATCTGGACACTCGGAGTGCCCTCCCGCTCTTCGTGGAATTCGTGGCTGTGTGGTGTATGAAGATCCTCAGTTTCTGTCTCACTCCCGCTACCCTTTTCGTTTCTTTCACGGCTGTTTCATGCAGGATTGTATAGCAAATTTTCAAGTACAAACGCAAACTATATATAAGCAACTATCGTGTAAAATAAAATATTATAGTCGAAATATTCTCCGATACTATGTTGCAGAAGAGCACATTGATATAATATTTGAAATAGCAAACTGCTTGCGTTTAAGAAAAATGGTAAATGTTTAGCAAATGTGTTTGTCAAGAAAAAGAGAAAGAAATATAAATTATTACTTTTACTACTACTATTACTACTTGCAGATCAATAATGAATATATTATTATTATTTGTTTATTATTTTGATCTCTCATAGACAATGAAAATTTCAAGATATTAGTTATATTAATAAATAATATAACATTCTTTTGCGTTCATGTTTCATGTGGCTTACGGCAAAATGACACGCGAGCAGTCATGCTAAGAGATTTATATAATGCAGAATGTTTTAAAGATTCATTCATGAATGTAGACATCTCTGAGAAAAAGAGAGAAATAGAAAGAAACATCTCCATTCTACTAGTTTATAAAAGTTCATGCACGGACACACGTCTGTGTTTATTTTTGAAATAAGTTTCTACTTGTGCGAAAAATTGAAAAATCTCAAAAAAGAAAAAAATTAGACAAAATATATACGCGTGAAAATACATATACACACATGGATGCCTATGCACGCATGAATTTATAATACGCGCGAAATATGTGCATAGCTTTTTTGTGCGTTAATTTATAACAAGATCACAAGCTAGATTACGATTGTTTGAAAAAGCTTAAAAGCATTTTTGTTCTTGTTTAAAAGAGACATGATCTTCAATGGTAGAAAATACATGTAATTTCTAAGATGTTTTTTCATTATCGATCTAGCTATGCGATCTTCAATCATTCGCATAATAGACTTACGCTGCGAGTGAAGGCGTCGTCCGAGTTCCGGTTTCGGCTAAATGTGCGTGAACTTGCGGTGTAACAATCGAGGGCGTCGATATGGATTTCTGAAGAGGTAAACGCGAACCAGTCAGCCCTGGCATTAAACTGCTACTTTCTGCTAACCTCTGACTACCCCTCTTTGTGACTATCTTCTGATATTCACTCTGTCAAAGAAAAATTCGCTATGTAGTATGCCTGTGCACGAGAAAGAGGGAATCGCGTCCCTCGAAGGGGATCTCTGAAATTTACCTGTACAAGATCAGCTTCGTTCAGCGAGTGAGTGCTCGTTTGTGACCTGCATGCCCGATTGCCTACGCTTACCGGTCCAGCACACGGTTTTCCATCTAATTCTAGCTCGTTTTCGCTGTCTAGGCTACTTAAACTAATGCTGCGTTGTCGCTGAAACGAGTAAATGGGGTACGTTGTGATTGTGTGGCGAGCATTAGAGCGGCGGCCTTGGCGGGAAACGTATAATGCGCAAGCAACCAGAGCCATGCCACCATTGTAAAGCGAGAGTGTCAAGAGTGACCGGGCATTTAAGACCGATATAATTTCGACGAGTTCAGATCTCGATGCTACGCAGAATATGCGCGCGAAGATGAGAAATTTTTATATTTCTTAAATAAGAGAAAAAAATGCGCATGCATTACATAAAAATAATGACAAAATATTCTTTTGCGTAGCATCAAAATCCTGCGGCATCGAAACTTGAACTCACCGAGATCGGATCGTGCCCTGGTTTCAACAAATAACGGACGATATTAACCATATTTTGGGCCTGCAGATGATTCTGAGAGTATCGACGGTTACCACGCCGGCTCTCCTCCAGATCTTCCAGATCTCCGGTCCAGCTGCGTCGCCTGTCTATACTCTGCGACTGTTGCGTGCGAGCGCGACTGCCCGCCGACGGGAAATGCGTCGGGGAACTGTTGGTGGAGCAATTGGCGAGAAAGAGGTCTGGATCGGAGCCAGTGTCATGGTGATGATTGTTACCGGAACGAGACGCGAGCTCGGCGGTGATCAGCGGACACAGGGACGGGCAGGAGGAAGTCAATCTTTGCGGAGCGTCGGAGTTGTTGGACACGCGAATGTGGTACCCCAAAGTGCCCAACGTAAGGTCTCGCATACGCTGAATGCAATCGTGGATCTCGTGCAGCTGTTGCAAGTTTTCTTCTATGAAAAAATAAACCGTGTTGCAATTCGTTAAATCGTATTGAATTAAAAATACTCGCTTGTGATTTAGAAAAAGGATAATCGAAACTTTATTTCTATAATTTTTATGTAAATTATTTTATTTTTTTAGTATTCATATTGTGTAACTCGTTAAATGAATAAAACAAGAACATAATATCTTGATACATCAAATTTCAATTTTATTTCTTGTATTTTCTGCGAAAGCTCGTGAAGCGTTACCTAGAACCGGATAGTTCTTCGCCAGACCAGGTGAGTGCGGTGTGACGCTAATGATAGGTACCAGAGGATTAGGCTGGGTTTGTATATTAGTGCCGAGTGCGAGCAACGGATGTTGTTGCTGCTGTTGTTGCTGCCGCTGGTACTGCTGTTCCTCGCCGCTCTCGGACATGACGATCGATGCTTTATCGGTATTGTCTTTGGTGATGTAGCCAATCCCCGTGACTATGCTGCCGTGCAAACTCAGGCCGCGCAGATCTCCATTAATGATGGGTGGTACGCGATCGCAGTCGGAGTGCGATGAGCCAAGGTAATCGGTTATTACATCCTCCTCGCTATCCTCGCCGCTGTTCGGACACTCGTCTGCAAGCATACACAACGCTCCTGTCTGACAAGTGTTTATCTTTAAGATCAGCAAGTGATATCGTCGCCATCGTCCCTGTATTAACTGCGTTAATTTAAAAAGATTATGCTCCGGGAAGAACTGGACTCTACTACTAGACTCCTTCGTTCTATTAGCGTGCTCAACGAGGGACATGGGTGCTACATTTTTCGTCGCTCGATAGCGGAAGCGCGCGGTGCGGTAGAGGGATAGTGTAAAAAGAGCAAAGTAATTTATTGGCGCGATGTATAAGCGAGTCGTGTGTAATCGGAGGGAGAGTTCCAAAGCGCGATACCGGAAAACCGATATCTAAACGTCATCCTCCTCGCGCCGCCTCACTATTGACTCACTGGGCTTGGGAACAAACGAGCGACTCTGTGACAATCGCCGGCCCCCGCGACGGCGTCATCTCCACGGACTCCGGCTCCTCTCTCTCTCTCTCTCTCTCTCTCTTTCTCTTGGATACCGCATAAAGGCATATTCAATGGAAATCAGGTCAAATCACGTATTCCACTAACGACAACTCGCGTCCCGCTTAAGTAAGCGGATAACGTAACATCGCCCTCTCGAGGACTTTCCGACGTGTTTTCGAAACGAGCTTTCTCTCTCCGAGTTGACAATATCATCGAGTACTAAGGTCAAACCAGACACCAAATCGGGCAATCGAACGCGAATGTTGAATGTTAAAGATCTCACAGCGACGTGGAAACGTGAAATCGGAAAAGAACCGACATCAATTCATCAGTTGTTTATTCTCAACTGCATGCGACTCGAACAATCTCTCGCATTCTCTCGTTCGTGAGAAACAACCCAGAAAACTGTAACGTAACGCGTCGCATAATAAGACTAAGGTAAGGTACTACAAGGTTCGATTCGACTCGCGCTGCAGCCGCTGCGGTTCTTAATTTTGACGTAAGCAGGATGTATGCTATAATTCCCGCGACGCGTTAATAATGTCGACGTTCTTTACGCGCGTTGCCGATGCTGCCAGTTGTAGCTTGCGTAGGCTTTCCCACGGATTTCTCTGTTCTCTCTCTATCGTAGGCCGCACAGTCTCGCGTGTACCAGGCCTCCCTTCTCAGAGGAGGCTCTTTCTTCGCGAACTTCTCTCGCAATATAAAATCGCGACGACGGATTTCATCGTCGTCGTCCGACTGGACTTCTCGACGAAAACCTTAAGACGGATGCGCGCGAGAGAGATAATAGCGTACCGTGGCCGGAGCGACTTTTCCGGGTGGAAAGGGGCTGACAGACTGTTGCTTTTCCCCCTGTGTAGCTCCCGGAGCGCGAATTGATCCGCTGGTCCGTGCGCGCCACCCCGCCGCCTCCGGGCACCCCCGCGACCCTACGACTCGCCACCGCCAACCTTCAACTCGCGCTGCTTCCACCACCACCTCCGCTATTGGCATCAGCGCAGCGGCATGTTTGTTAGATTTGTATCTTTCCATCCCTTGCCAAGTGTGGTCCGATACGAATCTTTAACTGCCGCCTCCGGATCCGACCTCCTCGGCTTTTCACTTCCTCTCGTAGACAGTAATCTTCCGCTTTTTCGGAAATTTTATCAGGCCATCGCCTTCGTGGAAACTCTGTTGAGATATAAAACGCTCTGAATATCTTTATGAATAAACGAATAGTTTCATCAATATTGATTAACTTGGATTCAAGTTCAAATCTGTATCCGTTTCTCACTTTCTACAAATAGAATTAGAAGGAGACGAAGAGAGAATTATAGTTGAAGGTTGCGATCGATTGATATCATTGAATTCGTTAATTCAAAAATTTCACATTAGCATTCTACTAACAATAAGATAAAATCTATTGGGAAATAATTCTTTTCTCTTTGTTTGCAATATTAAAACTTTAATCTGAGCTTTAATTAGAGCTCTTCAATCTTCAGTTATTTATAACTTGTAAGTAACTTATAAGTTAAAGTTTATAAAAGAACTTTGGATGCCTCGATATTAAAGCGATTTTATGTTTCGTTTAAACTTGAATATTACTTTAAAGATGATTTTCGAGATATCACATGTAAAAGTCCATGAAGTAGAAGCGAAAATTCTGCATGAAAATTATTATTATTATTATATATTATTTTATTGATTTTACTAATTAAACGCAATTATGTCCCAATCGGTTTATATATATATGTATATCTACATGGAACTAATAACTGCAATATGAAATAATATCAGAGAATGTGGTTTAATATATATATTTAATAATATATATTTAATATATATATTTAATATATAATTTTTTTAAATGTTTTGAAATTAAAGGACCCCGCGGAATCCTTATGGAAAATGGCTTTCGGTCAAATGTTTCGAAACTTTGCAAAAAGATAGTTCTCAACATGTAGATTAAAAGTGTCCATGGGCATGAAGCTCTAAAAATTCGAGATTTTCAGCTACAGACACTATCTGTAGGCTCTTTTTGTACTAATATTTTATGTCTCTAAATGCAAGGTATAACGAAGAAAAGAAAAGAGAGGCACGTGTCTTGCATTTCTAAACGCATTAAATAATTAAATACTTGATTTTATCTCACAATAAAACTCTCTCCATCTGTTTCAATATTTACGTCTTCAATACATCATATTTCTCCATCTGACAGTTCTTTATCAATTTGCCGCGAAAACGTTTCCCCGCAGCTAGTAACAAGCTTCGACGATATAAACAGCAATCCTTCGACAACGGCGTCGGTTACCAGGAAATGATCCGGGAGAAAGAGACAGACAGATGTAATTGTGTTACTCCAGCTGGCATTTGAATGTAGGCCGCGGTGACTCCAACTTGATATTATCAGCATTATTAAATATTCTGGTAGTAATGATTTTCGTTGGGGTAGCCCGTAACGATCGGCCCCCCTTCATCCCGAGAGAAAGAGAGAGGCTAGAGAGAGAGCTTCTCAGCGACGAGAGCGTCGGATCGTCAGTATTCGATACGGCGATACTTATTGGCTTGCACGTGGAGAGAAGCCTTTTAGCGCTCGCAAAGTAATTATCTTGCAAATGATGGTACGAAATTCCACGCTCGCGCTAAGAAATAATAACTGGAGTACACAAATTTTCCTGAAGAAACTTTCGGTATCTCGTGGCTTTTAAATGATGCATTAAAAACGAGTGTATAAACCAAGATTGGGATTAAGATTCTTTTGATTTTCCTTTTTTTTTCTTCCTCTTAATAAAATAATGATCGGTCGCGCTGCGAAAAAATTAAGTGTATTATTTTTGTTGCAGTGTATATTAAGTGCAGAACTATTGTTAATTTTTAGATACACATGGAATGGAATTCTCACGATAGAATATCGCAGTAAGCGTTTTATCGCACCATTTAACGTTAAACTCGCTTTAATGTCGTTTTAATGGATGAGTTAAACACAGGGGAAAATTTGCAGATTAGATTCCTCTAATGTCTTTGCTCACGTGCAGAAACATAATACGAATATATATATATATATATATATATATATATATATATATATATATATAATATAATATAATATAATATAATAAGGAAACTTCTGCAGTGTGTGTTATGCTTGAAGTGATTTCTAAAATATTTAAAGACTAAAAAGCACTCTGAAATTAGTGATCTATAAATGTATACATAATACAATATAATGCAAATATTATATTTACATTTATAGATCATAATTCAATAATGCAAAATCGCTTGTAAAAATTTAAAGACTAAAAAGCACTCTGAAATTAATGATCTATAAATGTATACATAATACAATATAATGCAAATATTATATTTACATTTATAGATCATAATTCAATAATGCAAAATCGCTTGTAAAAATTTTTCTATTTAAATGATACATATTTCTATTCTATTTATGTGATGTTAAGAAATATTATAATATAAAATTAATGTATACTATTGTATGTCTTAAATATTTTCCAGAATATAGAGAAAGTGTGCATGTATGTTGCTCCTCTACTTGTTTCATGGTATTGATTACTTCAAGAATATTCTTTTGTTTCTGTTCCGACATAAATAGCAATGATACATATATGCACCAAACATATCAGGGTTGCTACTGCATGAGATTATTCCAATCCAATACATACTGGTACATTTATTTCTCCTAAGATTCTATCTAGTATTCATTTGTACTTTTCAAAAACAATAAAACTAGTATTTTTCTTTTTACAAAAATTCATTCAATTCAATAGCAAGTAATTCCAACAAGAAATACTGTACGTACAATGTTTTATTTTAAAACTATGATGTAATCATTGTTAGAGATTATTCCTATCAGCCTTTAAAATATAAACTATTGGAAACTTTTCCAACAGATATTTAAATATTTTTTCTCTACAAATATTTGTCTTTTTTTCAATAAATTTCACAGTTAGTTTTTTAAATATTTAATATATAAAAAATCCACATATATATATTATTTAATAACAATCGTCTAGGTACACCGCGTATGTCGCGAAATAAACATAAAACTGCACATGGATATAAAAATAAATATAGTCTAGTTCCATTTGCGACAAACACGCATTGTACCTACACGCCTACACAACAAACGGCCCGTCCACGCACTTTCCTGTGACAGACGGAGAAAGGCGAGTCGAGCATACAAATGTGCGGCGAAAGACTCACCAGAGGAAAACGGGGCGAGCACCTCCTGCCGCTTCTCCATCGCTCCTCGCGTCCCTCGCTCGTTCTCGATCTTCCTCGACGACCGCACGTAGACTGCAAACAGTCGGAAAAGTCTCACCTGGGGAGGAGTTGAGCGACGTTGAAGCGAAATCGGAGCGCGTTTCTTCGCGTCGTCTCGGGGAACAACGTCGCTGCCTCGAGCGGCGATTTTCCCCGCGCGAGAGCGAAATCTCACGTGCGAGATTCAAAATCGCGAGGAGAGAAGGAAGGACCGACAATCGCGCGCGCGCGCGCGGACGCCAACTCGGGAATCGGCGCTCGAGGGAGAGCGCGCTTTGTACTCGCGCACTTTGTTGGAGGAGGGTGCCGTCGTACTTTTTATTGACAGGTGGATCGCGCGGAAAATACGTACCCCGGAGAGAGGCGGTGCGGTTCTATCGCGCCATTTAGCTGCGTCCGCGCACGTTTCACGGGCGTTATTTACTCCGTCTCGTCTCCGATACGGGACTCGGTTCAATAGCACGGGCTGGTGCTGGTAACGCAGGCCCACCGTCAACGACACGACCAAGGCACGTCGACCATTTTGTACTGCAGTGTCGCAGTGCCGTATTAGTTTATTATGCACGCCATTCCTGGGGTCTGCAAGAGAGGTGCCCCCTCTTAGAAAAAAAATTCCCAACGCCGTTAAATTATTTAATGTTATTTGTATGACGCTTACATACCTACAAAAGAAGATTGCATAAATGATGGACGTTGAAAAAAAGCAGTCTTACGGCTGGCTCTTCATCTTCAGTTGCGGTTTTTTTTTTCCTTTCTTCTTCCTCTCCAAGCTCGTTTGAACATTGGTGCGCTCATTTGTTGTAAATGCGGAAAAAAGTACGTTTCAAACGAGCAGATTTGTTAATTAAACTTTGCCAAGGTTCGCTTAATCATCTTGGTCCGACGTTTCTTTAAAAGAGACAGAGAATTAGGCGAACAAAGAAAGTGCGTGCGAGAAAGACGAAGAGGGATTTACATTTGTGTCTCAAATCGAATGTTGGGCGAGAAAAAAAATTGTAGAAAATTCTAGACAAATGTTGGAAGAAACAGATATTGATACGTCACGATATAAAATAATACGTTTAATTCATTTCGATCATACCTTGTTTTGCATTTAGAAGTAGTAATTGAAGCAGTAATGCAACTAATGAGCGGAATAAAGGAAAGTGTAAAGAGACACAAGGAAAAAAAAATCAGGAATCTACAGGATGGCCACAAATTTGCGCTCATGTTCCACGTAGCGAGATTCTTCGATTGGAGTAAAACAGCTGACGAGGAAATATGTTGCACGCTTTCCAATATTTAACCAGCAAAAAGTTCTCCACAATAATGCGAAAACTATCCTGGTAAATTGTGTATTCTTCAAAATGAAACAAGTTCAATAAACAAACGATTGGAATGAATCAAGTCCAGCGGGTAAACAGTTTTTTTCTCGTCTTCTCGTCCCTCGATAGTTGGCTGTACTGGAATGCTAGAAATGCGTTCAAAAATTACCCATCAAAATAGGCTGCATCAGCGACTCAACCGCTAAGTAGCAATCGAACGTGATTGGTTTCTACTTTCAGTTCCGACCAATCAGCGTCAAATTACATCGGAAAATCTAGTAATGTTGCCCAACTGTTGAATCCGACCTGAATGCGGCCATAGAGGAGCTCTCGATCGACCAATCAGGACACAGGAATTTCTCTCGTCCCGATTGGTCAACCGAACTCTACTTCATTCCGACTAATTTTCGAACGCAACCTGGACGAGGTGTCAGAGCACCGATAGATGTCAATACGAAGAGCTGTCAGAATTTGTCAAACGTTATCACGCTCGTTCGCGTGTAGATCGTGTATATATATATATATATATATAACGACTTAAATCGTGAAACTCACGCGCGATAAGCCAGCCTTGGCGAATGCATTCGTCGAGCAATCGTTAAATGAAGGTTTGTTTGTTCACGCTTTATCTCGCAATGAATCGGCATAACCTGTTCGCGCGCATATACGATTATAATTACTCCAATTAATTGAAACGTTCAGTTTTCACTATTGCGAGACTTTTTTGCGACTGGATGATACTATCGCAGTACTATGAAGTTACACGATGGAGCTCTCCGAATCGCGTAATCTCGTTAAGGATTTAGATTTAACTCTTCAACCGCGAATCGCCCCGCGGTATAAGATCTGGCTCCCCCTCGCTACACAACAAGTGAGTTGGAATAATTGAAAATTGACATCGATAAAAATACCTTTTACACAAAAGCTTTGACTGAAGCTATTGTTTTTCTACACGTTATATATAATATTATTTTTTTCAGTTACGGCTCAGAAGTTTAGTACAAATAATAGGCCATAATTTGAAAGCCAACGTAAATGGAGAAGTATGTTGGTTCTATTATACGTTGCATAGATCAAGCATGTCGTCTCCGTTGTACACAAGCGAAGCGATCGACAATGCCAATCCAAGATGGTCGAGTCTTGAAGTGCCCACTCTACATGCCACAGGTTATTCAACAGCCAGTGGTGAGCGTTACTATCTGTTAGTACAATAAATGCTATGTTTCTTGGTATAAGTATGGTACTTATCATTGTATCTTGCTCTTAGCTTATTTGATTCTCGTGAGAAACGAAAAAATGATTTCTCTCATTGTCTCTTTAAATAGAAATTATCTTGAGGATCTGGAGGCGTTTGATGCCAGGTGACAATACGACTGATGTAACCCTCTTTACTTGGGCGATATCTTTCACTGGATTAATATACATGGGTCCTAAACTTCCGACTAATTTAGAGACCATCCTGAAAGAAAATTCTTTGATATTCCATTTTCAAGGTGGATACTTTACTCCTGCATACTGCTTTGTAACAAGTCCGGATTTGAAACGATATCTTTATATGAATATAAATACATCTGAAGTTAAGAGTAGTTATACTGTAAATAAGCTTAGCAGTTTAAGAAGCAAAATGCAGGCACTAAAGCAACAAACAGAATCGGTGCAAGCACTCAGACTACGCATTGCCTCGGGCGATGACTTTCATACTCCCAAATATCCACAGACAACTTTGAATAGATTATTGCAACCACGTAGAGTAAACAGGGAAAAGAAAATGGAAATTATGAAAATACGTAAAGAGTTAGAAATGGCTAAATTTAGAACAAAATTACTAGAGCAAGAAAGAGCGCGAAAAATGGCAGAAATTCGCGTATTGAATCAATTACACACTAATATTGTAGAAGAAAATCAAGATCATGGTAAATATATTTAGAATTAGAATACCTGATATATATCTGAAAAAATATAGATAATAAAGAATTATTTCCCAGGTTCTGATTTGATGGAAAGATATAGAGAATTGAATAAAGACATGGAAAGACTGAATGAATGGCGGCAAAATCACATGGATACAAGGGAAACGTACCTGCAAATGAGCAGTCAACTTGCGCAAAGACGACGGCAATTAATCTCGGAATTGAGTTTAATATATTCAATTAGACAGGTACAGAGCGTTCTCTAAAATAATTAAAAAAAACCTATTAGGATATGCCAAAAAATGTTGGGATATCTTCTTGATTTTATAGGATAATATTGGAAAGTTCAGAATAAACGATGTTTATTTGCCAGACAGCGAAGAATTAGAATTATCGAATGACACACAAGTGGCTGTGGCATTAGGTTTCGTCGCGCATACAACGCAAATGATTGCAAATTTTCTGAATGTACCAACTAGATATCCTATTATACATTATGGTTCGCGCAGTAAAGTTATAGATCACATTACAGAAAGTTTATCTGACAACGACAGACAGTAAGAATTATTTCAAAATTGTTTTTAAGTGTATATTGTTTATAAGTGTAATAAAGATTTATGCATGTATATATTATTGATACATATGTATATTTTTAGATTTCCACTGTTTGCTCGAAGTAAAGATAAGTTGCAATTTCATTATGCTGTATACCTGTTGAATAAGAATATTGCACAACTTCGATGGTATTGCGGCCTTCCTACCGCCGATTTAAGAGCGACGCTACCAAATCTCGCTACACTGATTAACATAAAACCCAATCAGATGCAGTATGTATATTTTATAATACAATATATTATCGAGCATACACACACACACATTATCACATTATATATGTCCATATTTTCATTGTATTTTGTAATGTTATCTAATGTTTCATAGCTTAGACGATTCGAAACGAACATTTTCTACCTCATCTTTGGACACCGAAGGTGGTAATGGTAAACAGAATCCACCTCTTACACCACCACTCCAAAAAATAATTTTTGAAAAGTGTCATCGTTCTTCTCGGTCGATGAGTCAATTGAAGAACATCAAATCATCACTTGGATCCTCTTTGGATCAAGGTTTGGACAAACCTGTGCAATCACCTGCCTTGGACAACCAATCAAAGCGTATTTGTAAATCAGAAGAGAGTGCCATTGACAATAAGACCTTGGTATTGGCTAAAGACAGATCGAGTACTAGTAGTAATGAAACGTTAAACAGTGCCATTTTAAATAATATCGGTGATATAACTCTTAAAGATAAAGATAATTTTGCTGAAATTAACAATAAGATTGTTATCGAGAGTAATATCGAAATCATGATACCTACATCTGTTTGTAAAGCGAGGAATGTCGTGGATAGCTTGGAAAGTTCTGTAAGTGCTCGAGATAGAAGCTCCAATTCTATAAGTAGCTGCGAAATGGCTCTCAGCAGTAGCCAAAACGATGTGGACGATAGTTGTAACGATACTTATGTTAGAAAAGAGAGAATCGATGATAATGTATTCCCGATTGATGACAGTTTGAGAAATGTCAAAGATGCGATAGATAGTGTATTAAGGAATGGCGAATACACTAAAGTATATGATTCCAAAAACGACGTTCCACAAAATTACGATACAAGTAGTAGTACAACTATAAATGAACAAAATAGTAGTATTCAAAGTTCACTTATAGAAACTGCCATTTATAGCAGAGAAGGTTTTGCCAAATCATGCTTATCTTTGGATGACATGTGTACTTATGAAGAATCAGAACAAAAGCAGAGAACAAATTCCATTTGCAGTTATCCGGAAGAATTTACAAGAAATGCTGCACTACAACAAAAACGTAGCTTTGAATCAATGTAAGTAGATGTAATTTACTTGTATTGATATGTGTATGTACGTAAATTAATTTTTTATATGTAAATATACTTAATGGCCTTTTTTAGAGAGAATAGATCGAGTTACCCGCAACACGTTGAGAAATGGCCTCAAAATGTAAAAAAAGAAGCAATGGTAAAATTTGATCAATGCCTTCTCATTTTTAATAATAATATTTAAGTCATAATGTTTATTTTATATCTCTAGGTGGAAACGAGATCGATTTTAAATACATCAAAATCAGACTGCTATTCGTACGACGATGTGAAAGCGCAATGTGACATTCAAGCGTCGAGTGAGTATATAGACATCATTAGACGTAGTTCAGAGAACGTGTGTGCTCGCACTGAAGCTTTAGCTAATAAGAAAACTAGTTTCAAAGTTATGAAACCGCGTCTTTAATATCTCTGCCTATGTCATAAAATTGTGCCCTAATACATATTAGTAATAATACATATTAGTAAGCACCAAAAAGTCATAAGAAGACACGTTCAGTTTATACATATGTCAGAGTACATGTGGCACCTCTTTCTTACCCAGTGAGAAATAACAAGTCGGATAGACGTTTGTTAGACGTCTAAGATGTTTAATAAACGTCTATTGCACATCTATTAAACGTCTTAGACGTCTATTCGACTTATCATTTCTCACTGGGTATGTACATTGGACATAATATGATAAAAATTTAATTTAAAGTTGAGTTTTTTGAATTGGAATTATAAAAAATGTTATACATATATATAAATACACATATATAAAAAATATTATCTTTTAGTTATTTAAAAAAAAAACAAAAAATGTTTATAATAAATTACTTGTAAACCTTACAATGTGTAAAGATATGAAAAAAATTACATATTTTGCGTGTGACAAATATAGAGTAAATTATATATAAAGCAAACCATATGTTATGTTTATATATTATTCTACACATAAATGCTTATATCTTCTTTTTCTTTCCCGTGTTTATGTAACCGTGTTTATGTAAACTACTCTGAGAAATACTATCAATAGTATGATAAAAGAGATATTGAATATAACGAATATGTACGATTACGGTCAATAAAAGTGATAGTTCCTCTATAACTATCTTTTTACATGTGATATACAAATATGAGGATATTATCAGATATATTATTTTATGTATTTGCATTGTTTACACTTGTGTGAAAGTCTAATTGAAATCTTAATAATATTAATTGTTATATAAGTTGAAATTTTTTTAGTTTTGTTAACGAGATGTATATATGTATTGATACTGTATTAAGTTGCAGCTCTATATATATTATTGTAATATATCATGACAAACATTCATATTGTTATTATCTCTGTGCGAAGATATTTTTATTAAACTGAGGTGATATATAATACAATATAAAGGTTTGTACATATACATACTATAAATATTCTCTAGATTTTTTCACTGTACTTAGCTCATATAATTGATTAATATATTTAGTTTATGTTTATGATACAAGCGGTTGAATATATCAATATAAGTGATTATATTTTTGCCATCGAGAACGTCAACTTCGTAAACGTATGTACGAGGACCAAGCAAAGTACATAAAATCATATAATAATTGCTTAGCGAAACGATTATGTAATTAATTTGTAACCTAATTAGATAAAAATGCAAAAACTTGAGAGAATTGCTCACAAAACAATTTTCTTGTGAAATTCGTTAATAACCAATTATCGCAATGTGATAAATAAAGAAATTGTATATTCCAAAAGATAAAGGAGAAAAATTGTATTTTATCCGCATGTTTTAGATTTCCTTCATTTTACAGTAAGCAAATATACATCATTTCTCTCTTAAGAAGAAGAAATTTTAATTTAATTTTAAAATTTAATATCTGTTCATTTCTTTTTAATATGTTTCAGAAAACGTGTAGTATTAGTAATATTTTGCAATAGATATTTCTATATTTTTTCTTCAGATGCGAATATGTAAAAATTATAGCAAACAAAATTGTGCATTTTTATATTTATATTATAAATGCAACATTTATATTATTATTATGCCGATAACATTTATATACGTTATGTATTTCTTTTTTGCGCTACCTTTGATAAATTGCAATCGCCAAATTTTCTCGATGGAATAAGAGGTTCTAAATATCGCTGCTGATTTTTCATATTGGTCAAACCCATTTTACTGATGGTATCTTTGTACTCTGAAGAGCCTGCAAATGGTTTATCCCAGAAGGGGCAAATTTCTGAAACTGTGATTAATTCGAAATAATAAGTAATGTACAAAACAAGATTCTTGCTACTCAAAATTTTTACAAATTTTGCTTATATATATTTTTACAAATAATGCTTATATACTATATGTATTCGTCATGTGATATTTCCTATACTTTTAATTATCATAATTACTTTTTAAGACATCTATCTTTTTGACAGGTTGAATCGGGCTCTTCATTGCCGAATATCTAAATTTGATCGGATCTCTATAAGCATCCTTTAATTCGATGACTGCCGGCGTAATCGGTCTGTCTACCGCTGCCATTAACGATCTGTATTCCGTAACGGGCAGACCTAAGATGATAAAACAATGAAAATTGTTTATCAAATTTATTCTAATACAATTCTTGTATTAAGCTAATTCACCTCTCTTTTTGTAATCTATTTTGTAAATGCTCTTCATTGTTTCATCCATATCGCGAGTACTATCCAACATTAATGACGTGAGATGTACCATTTCACGATCGACTTTTAGTAACTCATCGCGAAGACGACGTTCCTTATCGGCCAACTGCTTGTACCTTTAAAAAGAAATAAGAACGGAAGATTTTAAAGCGGTTTGATACGAGGGGATATATGAATATTTGAACAAAAATCACATAAATATAGTTTAAAAAATTGGTGTTTACCTAGCTTTTTTATTTTCCAAACCGTGAGCGTCACATTTACAATCTTCCGGATCGGATCTGGGAAGATACAATTGAATACCGGTATCCATCGGCGGAGGTGGTGGCCCGAGAGGTTTTGCATAAGGATTATTGAAATCTTGTTTCATTACGCTAAGAAAAGGTGCACTCGACATATTGACATCAGAGTTCGATTTCGCGAGGGTTTTCTTAAGAATTAAATTGCAAAGCCTGCACACCAGGAATTTTCAATATTTCGAAGTAGAAAACGTCGAGATTAGGCAAGACAAGATAGGGATGAATCCATAGATAAAGTGTTGGTGGCACCTTGCGAAAGATTAAATTTTGACATTCCTTGGAATAGCCAGATGATGCATCCTCTCACCAACACGATTGACGTGATGGTCGCTCTGTAGAGCGCATAGTATAATATTGCATTCAATAATGCAATTACAACGCAGACGAAGAACGACTCAGCTATTTTTCATCATTCATTTTATATAAACTTTCATAGATTTTATTTATCTCGCATTGTATGAAATTTAATCTTTTCAAGACTGGCTAGTTGGATGATCTCAACCAATTCGATTAATTTAGTGGGTACATATTTCTGCGTAAATAATTACGTATGAAATTTTGATTGACAGAACGAAATACACGATGACAGATATCATCTGAAGTAGTCGATATTTTTCTTATAATCCAAATAAAAAATTTGAATGTCAAAATGCAAATTCTTCTTTCTTTCCTACGATTTTATCTCTTATTTTTCTATTTATTCTTTTAATAATTACTTTATATTTTTTTCAATATGCAAAATATTTTTTGTGCACTTGAGAGACAGATGAATGATTAATATTCAATAAACTTTTAGCTTTCTACATCGTTTTATTTAAATTGGCAACTAATTGCATTTTTTTTAATTGGATATACATTGCTGATACTGGAGTGAAGCTTTTCTCTTTGCGTGATGCAATTTAACACGCATAATGGCGTGGCCAATTTTGCTAATGCTGTCTTGGTACTCGGACTTCCAGGGCGGTAGTTTTTTAGACTCTATCTCGCATCTCTTTTCGCGCTTGGATCCATTCTTTCGCTTGTAATCACTCATTATCCTCGAAGGAGAGGGATGACAATCAGTCGTCGGCGAACAATCAGTCTCTATCGTTATCTTTATTGGCATACGACATTGCAGTTGCTGACCGTTCGTATGAATGATCGCCCGTGCTAGATCACGTTGTGTCATACGTGCAGCTGCTAACAAAAAAATATAAATTTGTCCAAGTAAAAAATACATGCAATATTGAGCAAATATATAGGCTGCTTCTTAATAAGTGCGAAAAATTTTAGGAGATGATTCTTTGTCGAAAATTAAAGGGGGTTTTTCATATAAACATATACTCCTACATCCCTCCCTGTGGAGTTACACTCCTCCAAAAATGGAGGTAAAAATTACGTTTTTATTTTTTTCTCAAATTTGGAACAAGTTAAAGAAACGAAATTAGGTGGATATTTTCTACTAGTAAAAAGTTATTTATTAATATTTTTTTCAGCCTCCCGTATTGTTATAAGGGGATGAAACTAGCAACCCCTATTCAATTTTTTATTAGAACTTTTTAATGTTTATATGAAAAACCCCTTAATTTTCGACAAAGAATCTCCTAAAATTTTTCGCACGATAAATATGCGTAATCTACTTTCTAGATATTTTTATCACACTCACCGGGATCACTGTAATGCGCTTGATACGTCGTTTTGAAACGGTCAACATCTCTTCCTTCATCTGGTGATATCTTCTCTAATAGTCCATCGGGATATTCCTTTTTGAGCTTTAGAAATTGAATTCAGGATTTAATTGCATTATTTTCTGTAATTAAATTCTATCTTATGCACTAATTTTTCTAAAATAAAATAAATTATATTATGCACGAAAGTCTGAGAAAATAAAATTCTAAATATTTACTTTTTTCACACAAATAGACGGTTGATCGAGTTTCTTTGCGAGTCTAGTCTTGGAAGAAATCTTAGTTTCTGACAATTGTCTTGTTCGATCCCGATCGAGATACTCTCCGAGACTCGCATCCAAAAGCTCTTTAAGCACTCGCGGTGAATCGGTACAAGCGCAAATTTTAACAGCGATTGGCGGCTTGATTGGTGGTTCAGTTTGACATATACCTGGCATGTCAGGCCAGACATAGTCTTTCTGATAAGTCGAAACAAAGTGATTTTTCTGATTCATCATTTAATTTCCGGACGATGAAGAGGAGGGAGTTTTACCAAGATTTTTTAGAGAGATTTTTATCTCATCGTTGATAGATATTTTCCTGATCCTTGCTTGACACCACTAATTAAATATTAATAATAATATTGAATATTAATATAAATGTATTTATATATGTTAATATTATTATATATATAAAAAAATTGTCAATTTTCTCGTACCTGCCAACATTTTGCGGCGATAGATTATCACTTTAAATTTCCATTATGTCAATTTTCAAATACTTATTAATTGTTGCCATAATAAATTTACAATTACATTTTTGTACTGCAAAATTTTGTGCATCTTTGATCCAAATTTTGGTTGGACATTTTAGTCCTGATCGATCGTCGATTTGTTAAAAAGGCGTTTTTCAAATTTTTGCGTCTTTACGGTAACTTAATTCAATAGAACTTATAAAAATAAATTTTTCATCAATATTATCACGAAAAAAATAATCGATAAAAAATATTAATGAGGAAAATCAATAGTTAAATTTCAATTCTCCTCAATTCGTTATAATTAATGATAAAATGATTTTGATCGTAACAGCTGGTAGAATAAATAAGCTTCGTTCACGGTAAATATTCCGATCGAGTATTACTGTTCGCATTCGTATTATTACAAACAAAGGCGCAAAGTAGCAATAAAAGATGGCATCGCAAACTGGAAATTATTGTGTTTGGCACGATGCCGATTCGCGATAAAACTTATTCATTTTCAAGTCAAACATTAAGCCGAGCGGTTGTTATAATTAATATGAACCAGAGATAAATCTTAATTATTTTCAAATTTCAATCTATCTCCTCTTCGCCTCTACATGTGTTAAAATCCCTGTTTACAGATATTTATAAACGGAAAATCCTTACTGTATTCATGCGACTAGATTTATATATGAAATACGATAATTGCTCCGATAATGATCAGACTTGAAAGTCAATTAAAGAACAAGAATCATCCATTTGATCCTCGTCTGTACACAACGTTCTTTCTCATCGGTGTCTGGCATCGGTCCAGAGACAACAGATAGTTCAATGTAGAGCTGACGAGACGATGACGAGCTCGGTGTTTCTCGGCCACCGCCGGCAAAGGACGCTCGCTTTATTTAGAGATTATACGTCGATTAAAAATTTACACTGTTCCGCTTCCGGAAATGCCTTGAAATTTGCATCGCTTCATCCTTCCATTAGCATTCAACAGAGATTCGTTTACCTTCTCCTTAAATTTTTGCTAAAGAAAATTACAAGTAATCTTATGTCTAATTAACGATAAAATAAATTAGCAAATTAGCTCTCAGGTTTTCAATGAGTTCTATTCATCTGCTGTTGCACTTTTCAAATTCTATTTTTAATTATTTCTAGCAAAATATATCTAATACTCTCTTTTTTTCTCAACAGCTAATAATATATATGAACACATGAGAGACTTAGTCATCTGTATATCATTTTTTATGGTAAAACATAATTTAGTTTTACTTGTCTGAGTCATGTAAAGTGACATTGTAAAACTCTGCTTCTCATTTTATCTTTATTTCACGATTGTGCTCGCAAATGTAAAATATAGGGAGTAAGATGAAAGGTTGAGATATTTTAACGATTGTACTACAGTCGAATCTGCGGTTTTCGACTTAATAATGTACCAGAAATCTATCTGTCATTATCATCATAAATTCGAACCATCTTATCATTTTTTAAGTCTAGTTCATTTCTAGTCTCTCTCTTTCTCCTCCTTCTTGAAATCATCTTTTTCCGAATTAAACTTTTAATTGGCTAATCAATAACTCGACAATGTGAATCGTTATTTTCGGCGCTACGCTTTAATTCTATCTTGCGAGATAATAAATTAAACAAGCGGCTTTTAGAACGCATCTAAATCCGAATCGAGTTTCCGCTGCTGGAAGGTATCTATCTCGAGATGGACTGCTGTTTTGGATGAAACTAATAGTCGCAGATGGTAACAGTAGTAGCAACGAAATATTAAGAGCGCCTCGCGGAAAGAGATGAGGACACGAAAGGGGTGGTCCGATTTAACCGGTATAAATCATCTCCGTCTCGCGCCTTCTCTCGTCAACTGGCACACGTTTTCGAAGAAAGGAAAGCTCGGAAACGGTACCCGATGGTCGCTCTAAAGATATCGCTGCGTCCACGTCGCCAGGAATAGAACCGTGACGTCGTCGCTCAACGTCGACGAAAGAAGAACGACGAAATCGTGCACACGCAGCTGGTCTAATAGGATTCATCTACGAAGGCGCGATAGATCACGATAGACTGTTTGCGATGCATCTCGTCGGCATCTATGATACTTATTTCTCCATCGGATAGCTCGATTCCTCATACACGATGTAAATCATGGAGTCTGTAAAGATAGAACGATACTCTAAACATTTCTCGATTAAAGATATATTTTTTTAAACGTAACGCTTCTCATTTGCGTCATAGAGATGAAACTGTTATTTATTTTGGAAAAAAGTCCATCTCGAGTCTTTTGAATTATTTTTTTATTGTGTATATTTTGCTGTGCCTGCTTTCTAGACAGCCTGTCTCGAATCTAGCTTTAATGTTAGACAGATGATCGATAGGCACACAAGGAACATGAACATGAATTTCCTATACTCATCTCGTTCTAACCTACTTGTTGGGCTAGAAAATATTGAAATTTTCGACTATCTCGCCGATGTTCGTTCCTAAAAATTCTGATGATGGAATCTTTTGGATATAAAGTGTTGTTTTTGCGAAACGTGGCATCTCGCCCATTGCGAGATAAAGGAACAATCGATTCAAGAATAAAGAAAAGGAAGGAAAAAGCGCGTCAGAGATTTACGACGCGTTTCGCCCGCCCTTTTTCCACTTTGGTCAAAAGAAAATTCGCGCGAGAGGAATTGGAGAAAAGTCAGTGTCACACATGTTAAAAATCGCCGACACACGTGCTCTTGCGCCGTAAATCTTAGCGCAGAGCAAATTATTGTTTCGAGCGAGTTAGCGCGAGATAGCGATCAACTCTGACCAAAAGCCGTTAACGTGATTTATAAGTCGCGTTCCTGAGCGTTTCGTCTCTTTTTCCTCGGTCAACCGCGAGATTCTCGCTTCAGAGAGATGAGAGGAGAATGCAAAAGGAGAGGAAGGGGCAAAATCGTTGACAAAGAAGAGCCGAGGCTGTATACTGAACATGTGTCGCGGACAAGTTAATGGGCCGAATTTAACGATGCGTTGTATTAGTCGGAGACGAAGTCGTTGTTATCTTGAGACACCGTCTAAAGCTTCAACTTTTGAGAATAAATATTCTTTGTATCCCCGTGGAATTTCCGTAGTTGATGAATTTTTACAACTACCGAACCTTATCTGTCCCACAATCACGGTTTCTCTCAATAACTTTGCCCAATTTATTCGCATCTTTTAGTCGAAGAGTTAGAATTCAAGCCAGCTATCTATTTGAGATTTCATTTCGAGTTTCTAAATAATCGACTTGAATCACTGCTGTTTTCAATGCTTTATTTATCTTTACACATGACTGTTGTTAGTCCTAAAATTTAAAGTTCCTAATATCATGATGCAAAGTTTATCTTTAAAAAAGAGGAGCAAAATCATATAAAAAGGAATATTTTACTTTAAACCGTCTCTGCAAAGTCTTGTCATAAATAAATTTATCTTGAAGTAAACAATATCCTTTTTACTTTTGTTTGCAGTATTCTTGATTTCCGGTATCTTTTCGCGAATATTTCGAGAGATATTTTCTTGAAATTCAAATTACATATTCATTTTCTTCCCTCGAACGGCGGACGTTTTAAGAATTCAGCGAGAGATCGCGCGTTTTTAAAAGGGGAAACCAAAGTGGCGCTTTCACCCTGACACACCACAGATGGTGACGTTTGCACACGTGGTGGTTTTACGTCGACACGTGCGCAGGTGTTTTATCCCATCAAATTTACGCCGCATTTATTCGCATTCTCGACGCGGCGTCCAATTAAACGTTTGATATAAGTCTGCCGCGCGCAACAGACGACGTTGGCAAAAATAATCCGCGAGGGTGGAGAGAGAGAAGGAGGGAGAAAAGGACCTCGAACGATTCGCGGAATGGCGAGAAAATTCATTCGCGTACAAAGTGTAAAATTACCGTGGCGTAAAGTGTAAAGAAAAGGACTCTTTCTGTTATACATAAAATGTCAGCCAAAGAGCTCTCGCTCGCGAAACGATAAATAAGTCCTGGAGATTCGAGCTCTCCTCGCCGTCGACGAGGCAAATAAGCTCGAGACGATCTCTTTGCGCAGAGATAAACATTCCAGGCTTATTCTTTTCGCGAGTAATCATGTTTTGACAAATATACGACGACAAAATACAAGGGAGCCCTTATTACTGACGTATTATAAGCGACTTAATTCGAGATAAATAGAGAGGATTCTCAAAGATGGGAATTCCTCGGACACGCGTCGCGTAAAATTGAGAATTGCCATCGTAAAATGTCCGTATCGCACTTAAAATGTCTCCGCTTGACACGAAACGTCAACACGACGTTGTCATCCCTGTAACCTCTCTCTATTAGATTAGTAAATTTATACACGAGTTTAAATTGTCACAATATAAGATTAACTTTGATAATAGAGAAGACATGTATAGTGAAAACTTATTTTATGTTCTCTTATTTGTGTTTTCCACGATAATATAAAACTTGTATACATTGCATTTTTAAAATGGATACTCGTTAATACGTCACCTTTTAATTATTATAATTATAAATGGAATTAATCGTATAATTTGTTTTTTTCAATTTTTCTTTAAAATTTTTCGTTAAAATTTAAATATCAGCTTTTAAAGAAAAAGTGAAAAAAAATTATGCGTTAATTTTGTCCAGGAGTATAAAAATCTCTGAATTATCCCGAACTGCCATTCACGTTAAGAAAAGTACCTTAATAAAGTGTTAGTCTCTATGCGCTATAAAGTGATAATTTTTAAGCAAAACGCGAAACGTTTCTTTCGAGAATACGAGACGTATGCGTTAGACATTTCTAAATTTTACTCATCTTGCGCAATTTTCGTTATTTATCGGCGGAATAAAATAGCGAACATTCTTTTTCTCGCGAGCAAGAACATTGACGATGAAGAAGCCGGCATGTCAGTAAAATGAAGTATCGCGTTCTTTGACTTTGTCAAAGAAGGAGTTAACGAACTTTGCGTCCGCTCGTGGAAGCTCGGAATTTTCTGGAACTTCGATGAGACACAGAAAAACGGTGCTGTGACAACGAGAGTAGAACTCGAGTCAACCATTCTCGAGAATTGTCTGACTACCCACGCTTTTTCTACTGACGGAGCTTCCGCGAATGAATCTAAATCAGTTTATCTTTCGCGTGTATACATCGAGTCGGGAAAATTAAAACAAGGAAATCGCGAGAGAGTCTGCAGAAAATTTAATCAACTATTAAAGAGAGAGACAGATGTTATAAGAAGCCAGAATCTGGTAGCACATTTGACAGATATCTAGAAAATAAGGAAAATTAGAGATTATTTAAAGAATTCCAAATAATTCCAAGGCGACTTGCTAAAAATATTCTCTATCATGAAGCTTTTAAACAATAGGTAGATTATCTCAATGCGAAGATGTGTTTTCTTTTGTAAATTAATAAAATCGCTGTATTAATATTTTGATCGCACGTGATGTTTCAAACACTGCCAAGAAATTCAGTGCCAGTTTGTGTACTGGTTTAAATGTAAACGTCAAAAAAATTCTCTCGTTTAATCCATTGTACTAAAAAAATATTTAAATGTATACACACGTAATATTTTGCAAAAATGTTATCACTTAGTATGCATTTTTTAAGATAAATATTTAATGCTCGATTTTAGAATAATTGCGAACTTTTTACAATTGCATAAGCCGCGAGAATTTTATAATTCATTACGTGAATGTAGATTCGTTTATATGTAATAAACGTTTTTACAAATGCTCGAATACTCATAATTCTTATTCTAATTCATCATTCGCGTTATACATAGCTTGGCACGTATTATGGATATTCAAGAAAAATATTCCAACCGTGTTAAAGACAACCTGTCGATAAAAATCGGATGTCGCTTGAATGAACGTCATCACATTACGGCGAAATAATAGACCTAGAAAACTACTTTCAATTTTACAATAATTACGCGATGTTCTCTTTCATGTTCCCTTCGTTCTCGTTCCACAAAGTTCTTGCATGTCCTCATTCTGCGGTCTATAGGGTTTCTACAAATTCCATTTATATTTCGCATTATTCAAAGAATGTTGAACAATGCGTAAAACAGACACACTTTTTTCCTTGTGTTAATCCATAAATACCTAACGTGTATTTTCTCAATTGGATTTTCTAATGTGCAATGCAAAATTTTTTTATGTATTTTCTAATATGTAAAATTATTTGATATCATTATCGATGATTTTAATTATCATCTACTCCCAAGAACAATCTTTGAAATTCTGAAAAGTCGAGAAGTCACTCAGCAACTATCGAAGAATAATTTTTCGAAGAAAAAATTATTTTTTTAAATGATGTTATCTTGGTCTGATCTAGTAGCGTGTGTTTTGCATTAATGATACTCGTTGATCTATTAGAGTTGATTTATACATTAAATAATTATAGCTGCAAGATAATTAATTAATACTGATATTCAAAGTATATGGAATATTAATGACATTTATCTCTTTATATATGTACTATAATTGTTTAAATGTAAGATATCGATTGAAAAATTTAAGATGCTGTGTACATTTCCTCGAGGATTCACATGTCGGGAACCAATCACCCTCGCAAATTTGCATGTCGCCGTAAAGGGAAAAGAAGAGAAAGAAAAAAAAAGAGATTCATTCGATTCCGATACCAGCTACGATTCACCAGCAACGTAGCCACAGGAGATTACACGGTATCGTGTCGCTATAGGACGGACGGCGTCGTTTGCGAGTTGGAAGGACAGTGGTTTTAAAATAAGCACCGAGAGTCCCAGCGCTCTGCCAATGCCTATCGGTCCAAGCGCTCGTTCTCTTTCTCTCTCCCTTTCCGTTTCTCTGTCTCTCTGACTCACCTCTTCTTCTTCAGCGGTGGTAGTTGATCGTGCATCGTGTCCGCAGCAGCCGCCGCGTCGTTCGCCGCCAGTCGCGAGAAGCGAGCGCGTCGTTTCGTAGCCGTTGAGCGTGTCGACCCGGATGGTTGACACCCTCGGTGTCGACGATCAGAGAGATTCCTGCGGAGAAGACTTCTCGGGAGATCGTACAAAACGCGAGAACGAATCTTCGTCCAGAAGACGCGTGCCCCGCGATTGATCTCATCGTAGTGGTCGTCTCTTTGGCAATTCCCAGATCACAATCGCATGTCGCGTTGTGGGGGCGGTTTAGGACGCTTCGGGATAAACCGATTCGCGATGCCATCGAGTGACGCTCTTTCCGGGGAACGCCAAGACGTTCCTGTCAATACGAACTTAAGATCTTTGGGATTGGAGCTATAGATATCGTGTCGCCAAACACTTACGTCGATCACGTGGTTCCGATGTCCGATGTGGGCGACGGGATATGGTAAATCGATTTACGACGTATATTCATGCGAACGTTACGATATCAAATTATTTCACATTTCGGACAATAATTAAAATGCAGATAATGATTATCCTTGATCTGCTCCATTAATTTCGTCCACTCAGACGCGCTTATATTTTGATTATTATAAATAAATGAGCGGGGGAATTATATAAACATTATTCTATTCGATATATTTTTGTGGACGACGTTAGAATGATTTCCATTTATTATGTTTATCAGCGCATCACCATTAAATTTTTATTTTAAATATATCTATTTTTTGGGCTACTCGGAGAAAAAAATGCAATTTAACGATTTTTGACATTGATAGAATTTTTTTTAGAAAGTTTAAAATTAATTTGGAATCACATTTAGATTTTTTCTCGATTAAAAAAGATATCTTATTGACATTGAATTCAATATTAAAATTCAGCCGCGCGATTAAACGTTAATTAATTGCGTTAATTGCGTTGTTCGGAGATCGTAACATCCGAGGTGCGTCCATCTTAATAGCAGTTTCTTAACTCTGCTTTATTTTTATGAACCGATAGATAATATCGTCTAAAAGTAGCACATCCCCTCTCCCTTGACGTCGATTAAGCTCTGATTAATCTCAGAGCATTTCGCAGCAGGCGTTCGCGCTTGTATATTATTCTATTCTCCGCCTCGTATACTTTACGATCCGTGCCTCGTTTCCTCCCACCCTAGTTTCTTCGTCAGCTTTGCGGCACGTGCGAGTATCGGGCGATAAGAAGCGCGATAAAAGAACTCGCGGATCGTGTCGGAACCGGCGTTTCTTTTCCTCGGAAGCGAGTGTCCGCGCCTTGTGACTCAGCCTAGATCGCGGAAGATCAGAGTGATTCATCTGCACAGAGTGGATGACGAGGTACGTGGCGGTGGCGGTGAGGTGAATGCTCTGGCGGTGGGTGAATCCGCGCAAAGTCGGGAAGAGCAAAGTCGGAAGTGGTTCGAGTCGACGGTTTGGTCGGACGGCGCTCGGTTCCTCGTCGCTAAAGGCATCGGGGCGCGTCCCATCAATTTCGGACGATCGTTGGCGCGACAGTGGCTCGATCGGACGAAAACGTCCGTCGACGGGGAAAAGAAAAGATCACAATCAGATCCGCAGATGCCAGGTGTCAATTACGCGCAGCCGGAACCGCGATATTCCGCGTCCAACTGGTACACCGACATCGACATGGCACTCATGGGAATTCAAAGCACCGCGCAGTTCGTCGACAAGTACCACCACGTTATTGGTAAGAGACTCTGATGAAGTTTATGTTCGACCAGGTGGAGCGCGAAGGGAGCCGGGGATTTGCCTCTGAAAAGAGATGAGGGATTCTCCTTAATTAAATACTCGTACGTTAAAGCGCGTCGAACGGTACAGGTTTATTAAGAATTTACTGAATATTCTGCGGAAAGCGAAAAGCAAGCTTGAACTTGAAAGAGAAATTTGGTAATGAATCGTTCTGAAAATAAAAGAGAAAGAGAGAGAGAGAGATTCCTCGTGAATTTGCCAACTCTTATGTATTCCCGGCTTTGACACTTTTGTCGAGTGGAAGTACGCGGAGCAAAGCCAATCGTGTCTCGCGTGTGCAACCAACATTTCGCATGACATTGATTTTCCTCAACGAGACACGATCATAAAGTATCAATTTTACGACAATGTTTAGACGCTTTGAGACACATGTAAATTACACCGCGCGAGATCTGTAACATGTGATTGTCAAGTAATAAAATAGCATTTTAATTCGAATCTGTAATGGATAAAATTTATTGAGTTTCTAGATTTCGATCGTATGTCAAATCTAATTTCGTACGGTCCCTTCGCGCTCCTATCTCGCTTCAATAAGGTATTAAAAGTTTAGAGCAGTGATGCATAATTTTATATATAAATATATATTTTATATTTATTTATTTATAATATATATATTATTATTATTATTATTATTATTATTATTATTATTATTATTATTATTATTAAATTATATTAAAAAATTTATTTAGTTATATTAAAAAATTTTTTTAAATATTTATTTAACTTGTACATTTCTAGCTCTTTTTTTATCTCTTATCATTTTATGCAGAATGTTAAGAAGAGATTCACTGTGACTGCAAAGCTCTATACAATTTTACTTTGATGAAAATAAAATTATGTCACTTATGCTTTAAAGTTTACATACATGCATAATCTTATATATACATGCGTGTCAGTTATTTTTTTTTTTTTTTTGATGGGTCAATACAATATTTTAATATTTCACACAATATTTCTATAATGTTAGTTTATAATCATAAATATTATCTCAATAATATTTATTTATCATATTGCATTCACAATTAATCAGCGGCCGAATATATTTGGAATCGTGCTAACATGTGCTTTCGCATATAAATCCTTTTTTTCTCTCCATCCTGTTTATCTTGTGATTTTCGCATCGCACGAAGAAGACAATGAAAAGTGACCACCTCTGACAAATGATCAATGACTTTTTTCTCGCAAGTAATAATATCGGTGACATGTTTTGAGAGGGCTGGACATATCGACGACTCATCCTTTCTGCCAACATCTTTTCTAGATAAGATTAATCAAGCGATGCGATATTTTCGCATTGATTTAGAGCAGTGTATTACGCAACACAATGAAAGCACTACGATATTAATACATCAATCATGTTATAATTGAAGGTCCAGATGTGAAAATCATTGCTCATGATTTTTTTCATTAAACAAATATTCTACAAACAAGATAAAATATAAAAAAATATAAAAGATAACAATAAACATCGTACAAAAGAATAATAGCTATAATTATCAATTGTAATTAGAAATATTAAATTTTAATAAATTGAGAATTCATTTTTCCTAATAAATCATTTCTCGAAAGAATACAAATGTTTGAAACTTTTTTGCAAACTTTTCATCTTACAAATGTAAATGGTAAATAAATATAAAAATCAAGGAAAAATATCTTATGTAAATTGTGCCTATCAAGTCTTTTTAAGTAAATGATTGTCAATGAATTGATTCAGAATTCAATCGATTTATTAAAAACGCTATGATTTTTCTTTCTAGTCCTTCGATTACTATACTCGACTTGTATATATGTATGTACACGTTCTATGTATTACGAGTCCATTTGTCAATAAATACACGTACGCACGTCATCGACAGAGTGTTGCTTAAATTTAGATCATTATTTGCGCATCGCGCATGTCGTAAACGAAACAACCGATGCGCGAGGAACAGAAAAAGAGATCACGTAACCTTAGGCCATCCCGAGACAAATCTACTGTACTCTGGATCGTTCCGGAACCGTTTCGTTTCTGTAACGAAACATGATCGACAGTCGGACGGACGGCGATCGGGCGGGGGTGGGATATGGCGCGTATATATTTAAAGACCATTCTCACGTCAGGGATTTCCCCGGTCTGTCTTGGATACGTGTGTACATCAGGCAGACTGACACGTTGGTAATCCATCGCCGCGGGACTGTTTATTATACGGCCAATTGACGAGTTTCCTGGTTTTCCGCTTCAAGTACCAAAATCTGTCATGGACCGTTGTTGCCGGAAAATGAATGCATAAATCGCGAATGTGACGGCCAATTTTAAAACGCGTACTTTGGCGGAAATTTAACTTTGAACTTCTCGCAGCCACGACAGCTCGTCTGATCTTGGTCTGAAGAGAAAAATATTGAAAAGAAAAAAAATCATAAAATTTTATTACCTTGTGGGATATCGTTTGGAACTTTATTATCGTTTTCATTGTATTTTTACGCGAACGAATCAAAATACGCGAAAACAGAGTGATTAAAAATTATTGCATGTTTTTTTTTTAATTTCTTACGCATAAATAATAGCAATAGTAAATATTTTATTCTGAAAAAGAAATATTTCTATTAAAATATTTACATTTGTATTGCAATTTTCAATTATCCATTTGTTTGATTTCCTTTAATCTCGTTTACATTAAACTGGTCTTATTTATAAATGGTCACTTAAAAGTATGATTTGCAATTAAAGAATTTTAATGGATAAGACAAGGTGTTGAGATTACATTGGAAATATGAGCGCGAATGGAATATATGCATATATGCATCAGAAAACCCCTATTTCGGGTTAATAGATCGCCTGTCGAAACGGTTTATACATCCACTAGAATCATTTTCGTGGATTTCTGCCAGCTAACGTGACTCAGATGATTGTGTTGGCGCGTATGTGTGAGTCGTATGCATCCTCGCGTGAAACCAACGAAATTTGCATGGCCGGCAAACTTGCGCTATATGTCAGGGAAAATTTCCGAAGCTGTCACTTCTTCATGCGCGACCGCATCTGTCATAAAATATATATATATTGTCGGAAATTCAATTTATCACATCTGCCAATTTATATCGATCACTTAAATCGATACTTTACCGCAAAGCATTAGTTTCTATGTCTTGTAGCATGTTTATCGATTCGCATCTTCTCCGGAGATTAATAAAATTGTTCAAATGTTTGATTACTTTGTTTTGTACAAAATGATTAGGTTTATGAATTTTTTTTGTAACATGACTTGCTTATTTATTTTATTTATCATACTGAAAGAGAGAAATTCTACTGCAACGCGTCAACTTTAACTGGTATAGACATAAACATTTATAGTATCTATTTTGCGACAAACCTAGGCTGTTTCACTCGTGCGTTACGTCGCGCGTAACTAATTTTAACATTTATTTTCTCAAAATGAGACCGGATATCGTAAATATAAAAGCTGAAAATAGTTTATTCAAAATGAGCTATAAAACACAAAAAAAGCTACTGAACATAGTAACTGCGGTTTGTATATTGTGAATAATATAAGACTTTTGCAATTTGCATGATTCGCAAACGATTTTGTTACATCTTTCATCTTCGGCCTTTCATCTCTGATATAGAGCAACACACAAAATAAACGTATCTCGCTTAGAATATTGTAACGATTTTTTTTCTTTTGTCGATTATTTCTTAAAAATATCAATTTTTAGCTGAGAATGTAGCTTATCAATTTTCTGATAGAGCTTTTCGGCTCTATATTATCAGTTATATACAGGGTATATATCGATTGTATAAAATTAGGTTTTTTCTCAAATTTGGAACAAGTTAAAGAAATGAAATTAGGTAGATATTTTCTACTAGTAAAAAGGTTATTTATTAATATTTTTTTCAGCCTCCCATATTGTTATAAAGGGATGAAACTAGCAACCCCTTATTCAATTTTTTATTAGAACTTTTTAATGGGCCGGAATATGATCAAAAATATGCATTAAAAAGTTTGATTTATTTAGAGACTTTTTTATTTCTTTTATTTTTTTTATAAAATTAGTAATTTTCAAGAAAAAAATAAAATACGTTATTGTGCACAGCTAAATAGCGATGCTAAATAGCATAGGTTTCGAATTACGAGAAGTTAAATTTTAAAATAAAAAGAAAATTAGAATAAATGAAAAATTGGAACAAAAACAAAATTATAATAAAAATCTAAAAATCTAAAAAATGAAAACTTAATTTTTACCCCCATTTTTGAAAGAGTAAAGTGTAACTCCACAGGGAGGGATGTAGAAGTATATGTTTATATGAAAAATCCCTCTTAATTTTCGACAAAGAATCATCTAAAATTTTTCGCACTTATTAAGAAACACCCGATATATACATACATATATCATTGCCTGAAACACGTGTGTGTTATTCTCAATAATTCTCATCATTATCATTAAATTGTAATTTAAATTTTAAAGTTTTGATAAGCAATAGAAATAGTTATCATATTTTTCATAATCAATTTTTCATAAATATTTTTCATAAATTTCAAAATCTTGTTCAGCTTTGATTTCACTTTTACTATCGACATACTACGTGCGTACACGTAACGCGTGTGACGCTTGGCTTCCGTCGTTTTCTCGTACTCCGCCGTCTGGCAAAGGTTCCACCATATAATCCATAAATAAGCCCTATCCGCGCCGTGCGTATGCATGCAGATCGTCACAGGTAGCTGTTGCATTCGGATGGAACTAACGCGCGCGGCCAGACAGTGCACTCCCGACGAAAGGCCAAAGGCCTTGGGGGGAGGATCTCTTATTAGATCTTGGAACGAGATGAGATCCAAAAAGGAGGATACACACGCGCGCATCAAATCTGCATCGTTCGTTGATCGCAACAATTTTCAATGCATCTGCATCATTTCGCTAGATTGAAGAATCTACAGAATAGAAAGGAGAACATATGTTTTGCATTTTTCTCAAGACACTAAAAAGACGTACCATATTTTAAAATGCAACATTCTTGAAAATCAATGTTTTGAATGCAAGACTTAGAATGCGATATTCTTAAAAATGCTAATTAATGTTTTCAACGTTAAATTTTCAAACGTATCAAGCACATACGTGATATAATGTTACGTTCGAGATTCGTTTGTTCGCCCACGATATTCGCCTACAAATAAAATTAAATCGTGTATCATTCTAGTTCTTTGACTCATCGTCGACCGAGACATTCTGCGAGGCAAGACTGGAAGAATGGCATGCTCCAATTAAATTATTTTAGCTCTCTAAATCTAAGGCAAGGTCTGAAGGCGAGAAAAGAAGAGAGAAAAAGTGGAGTAGAATTCTAAAATCCACTTATTTAAATTCTTATGGACATTTTTATCCAATGCTGCAACAAACATTTGCAGCATTATTATCCCCTCTTCTTTTACAATAAAAGAAACTATTCTAAAATTACATGAACATCTAATTTTGCCGCAAGCATTAAATAGAGCTTTACAATCGATGCCAGAGAAAATATAAGCGCCGATGTCGTCGCTTGTTTCATTGACTCGCAGAAATCTGAGAGATTGTTTGTTACCATTATATATAATAGATAAATAAATTTAATACGTATATAATAAATTTTGTAATTTAATTTGTTTTGCATCTTAATATCATAGAGAATTTAACATCATCATATATAATATTAAAATAAAACAAACGTCAAAAAAGAATTTTGAATAAAATTTTTTTCTTATAAAACTACATGTATTAATAAATAAAATATTAAAAAAAATAAAAGATGTATTTTTAAAATTAAAATTAAATATTAGAAAAGATCTTAAAATATTGTTATCTAAATTGTAAATTTTATATATTTATATATTTTATATATTTTATATTTTTATATTTTATATATTTTATATTTTATATTATTATTTATTATATTTTATATTTTATATTTTTATATTTTATATATTTTATATTTTATATTATTATTTATTATATTTTATATTTTATATATTTTATATTTTATATTATTATTTATTATATTTTATATTTTATATATTTATATATTTATTATAATTTCCTATCTCATGGCGTTTTTATTATGACGAAATATTATATATATTTATATCATTTTATATAATTGTCGGTGCACTTACTGTCATATGATCATCGGCGACTTTGGTAGCAGCAGCTTCATCCTATCATCGATCGAGAAGTCAGGCTTCCGCGAATATTCTGCCTTTCTCTGAATTGCCACCCGGTGAATCTTCGTGGTAACGTCAACGGGGATGTTTCTCCACGCGGTGGCGGCATCTCGTGTCTCGTCTTCGGGGAAGCACAAAGCTTCTCGAAGCGACCAGACTCGCCCGCGTCGGACAACAGCGTGCGGCGACCTTGCGATATTTTTACGTCGATCTAAAAATAATTCGCACATTTTATAATACGTACGACGAGTTCTAACCCAGTCTCGCCGATCGGCGATCGAATGATGCGCGTTTCGCATTGCGTATCTCTAGAGAATCTCTGGCGAATCTTTTCCTCCCCGATCAACCCCCGCGAGCGACTTTGATTTTTTTTCGCCAAACATTAACGCGCACGTGGGATAAATTTTTTATGAATCATTTTAAGAACCGTCTTTTGAGATTTTCCATAGAAAATGTTTTATTTTTTATTTGTTATATTTTTTAAATATATATATGTAAGATATATTTAAATATAAATAATAAAAAGAGATTCTTTTTGCTACAGAAAATTTCTTACTTTTATACTTAAAATATCATATCGACTATCTTTTATCCGGCAGAAGTGGGTCAGATCGTGAAAATCTCGACGGTGAGCTGTGAAACGAGCGATACACATTCCCCGAGTTTTACCCGACGACTTGGTATACGCACCAAGTGGCGATCATGTGAGCACCAGAACAAAATTATCGCGAAGAGAGGCCAATCCGATATTTCTGGCGCGATTGTCCGGCGAAAAATAGATTCGTATGGCGGTACGGATTAAAAGACGCCACTGGGATGATTATTCTGGCGCTGTTACGCTACCAATGTCCTTCCGTGATTCTTTGTCTCTTTCTCCTTTTCGGTTTTGCATCCCCATCGTTTCGCGTTTTCGCCTCATTTTGCCATTAGCGCGATACCAAGGGATATATCGGTAGAATAAGCAGGCATAATCACAGAATTTCTTATTAATATAAATTCTTGAAAAAAAATAATAGAAATTAAATTAATATTTTAATGATAAAGATTTAAAAAGATATTAGAATGATAATAAAATAATAATATTAGAATAATATTAGAATAATTTATTATAATAATATTATTATAATAAACTCAATGCGCACGATTAATCATATATATATTCATTGTCATTAATATTGTATTTATCTAATGATTATTCTATTATGTATAATAAATCTTCTAGAGAGGGCGAGTAATGATGCTGCTCATATTTTCCGCAATATTTTCCAGCATGAATTGCCAATGAATTTTAAATATCTCGCACTTTTCCTAATCTCATTAATTATCCGATTTTTAGAGAGATGAATTCTATTATTATTATTCTTATATATTTCTATATATTAAATCTTGTTTAATCATAGTCGAGCGAGCGATAACAATACGGTTTGCTAGCTCTGGTCATAGCAGCATTTGTGTACATACACTACATGTGAATTATAGGCGCTTACGGATTTACGATCAGATTCAAGGTGTTATCCCCCAAATGTTGTATAGCCAAACGTACGATATAGCCATCGCGCGGCCAGCACACCTTCAAAGCGTGCAGCAAACAGCACCGCCGAGTCCTTTGCCTCGACTTGTATATTTATTTCTTCGGTGCTTACTCTTTTTAACTTCTCTCCGTTCCTATAAATATTATCGCGCGCTAAGCTTCGCGTATACATACTTTATCAGCGCTTTCACGCTAGAAACACGGACCGTTACGTCAAATTTTTCAAACCGACAGCCGTCACAATATTTCATGATAATTGCTTAATTGCTTAAGAGATGCCGAAAACGAAGTCGTGATTTGTCATCTTGAGACGACTCGTCAAACTCGCCCTCCCTCCAGCGAAATCGAAATAGAAAACTGAATTAAATGTAATTTATTTTTCGACATTAATTATTTCTCCCTATTGCAAGAAAGAAGATGAATCTTTGGAAAGAATCAATCCTGGCTAAATTTTTCATGATTTTTTTTACAAAAACAAAGCGCGATAATTTTGAAATATCAGTGCAATTTTTCGTATAATAATAATACGCCCTATTTTATTATAAAAACAAATCTGCAATGTACAAAATAAAATATAAAACAGAACATTTATTGAATTTTCGATTGACGCAACTGCTATTAAGCAAGCGTTTAATATCGTTTGTTCAAAGTTGAGATAAAGTTCGTACAATGATAATTTAACACGTTTTCACCCACGCAAAATTTATCGTCGAGGATTACGCGATTAATCGTAACGATATTTAACTCCGACTGACCTGAGGATTTGATTCGTCCTGACGTTTCCGTGACGTATATCGTCCACTTGAGGATCGAAGCTTTTAGGAAATCCGTTAGAAACGAAATTTCTGATATGTTTTATCGATGATTCGTTTCAACGCATTTCGAGATTCTGATTGTAACGTAGTTAATGTTTCAATTCAGAAAATATTTAGTCAATTATTTTATTTTCTTATAAATAAATTCTATAATTAATTAACAATTTTATCCGAAGAAACCGAAAAAAAAGAAAAAGATATAAGATGTATTATTTACTATGGTAACTATTTTGTATTTTTTATTTTTTCGACTATTTTTAAACTAAAATTTTGTATAAATATATGATATATGAATTCTAAATTTTTTAGTTTTATTTTCACGATAGTCTTCTGGATTGCAATTCATTTTATCTATATAAAAAAATAGAAAAGGATTTACATAAAAAAAACAGCTTATTTATTGATAAATAGATATACTATCCATACATGTATGCACACACATCGAATGCTGTAGATTTCTCAAGCTAGAGCTAATCAAGATTTCGATTTCCGCGTCAGCTATAAAGCACAGCAGCACAGGATTTCGCGTAACATTTGTGGGTAATCTTCCGAAATCGAGTTTCAGGTATCGGAAAGGAATCCGCCAAGTCGATCGTAGATTTCAAGGAACTCATCGAAGGATTTCGATATCCTCAAAGCTCGTAAAGAACATCACGACAAGTTAGAATAAATCGTATATTTTAATATTACCGAACGCTCATGTATTAAGCCGTATATTTAATAAATCTTTTTACAACAAGCTTGAAAAATAATATGTTTTTCTAATGAATGATTTGGAAAAATTAAGATAATATATAATTTTATTACATGAAAAGATTCGCAAAGATATAATTATAGTTATAAATTAAAAAATTTAAAGATATAAATTTTAGAACATGTACATGACACACACAATTTAAGTAGCATGAAAAAACCAAAAAAACATCTTAAAGATCTGAGGGAAAAAGTGTCTTTAAGTCGTTTTTAGATTTCTTTTTAGAGACATGTGTTGTGTCTGGCAAGTCTCTTAATAAATTATAGAAAAAAGAATTATTACTAATTAATAATAATTATTAATTATTATTATTAATTATTTTTATTAATTATTATCAAGTATTATTAATTATATATCAAAGACATATGATCAATTATATTTTTAAATATGTCATGATATTAATAATTTTTGACATTGAGATAAAAAATATATTTTGACGTTATTCGTGCACAATATATCTACTTTGCATAAACTTACTTGTCATCTAATAGATGATGGGAAAGGATTTTGCGGTTCAGCGGCATGTCGTCGGATGTTGTCCACAATCGCTCGTTTAGCAGGTCGTTTATCACTTCCGGCAAGACCGTTCTGCTTTCCGCAATCGATAAAAACAGCCATTGTCAGCTAACGTATACCATTACGTACCGGTAATGTGTCGTTAATGTAAAGCAGTCGTTTGTTGGTCATAAAAGTTCTCGAAAAAGCAGACTTTAAAGTCCTTGTTAAAGTTCTTGCCTGCCATCTGAATTGTCCGACGCATGATGGAAGACCTCTCAATAAAAAAAAAATTCTTAAAAACGTCTAGAGAAATGCTCTCTTCTTATACACATACATTTATATTTGCGTATATCGTGTACTATATTTCTAAAATGTCAGATACAAACATCTCTCGAATCTCGGGATCATTTCGAAAAGCGCATTAATCTAAAGCTGAGAGCGAGGGAAAAATAAGCAAAATTATGCGGAAAAGCGAAGGACGAGGTAAAGGAACGACGTATGTCTCTCTATCTTTAGAGTCCGTGTTCGCGCACACCACTCATCGAGACGCCAAAGTGTCTGCTGGCGGATCTTATCTGAATTCGTCCGAACGTGTTGAAACTCTTCTTATCTTTAATATAGTAATATACGTGTGAAGATAGCGTGAAAGGATATTGGAATAATTCTACAATTTTCTTGGCATATATTATAAAGAAAGTGAGAAAGTCCCGTGCAAATTTTTTCCATATTTAGTTTGGTACAATGTTAATTAAATGAAAAGTGGATAGATATGAAGATAGAATTAATATTTTAATTAAGAATATATATATATATATTCTTGATATATGTATGAATTTTAAGGAGATAATTCTTAAAGAAACTTCGTTTGAATCTCTGTGTATTATAATTTTACAGAAATAAACTTCTATTTTTTTTTTTCAAGAGAAGCACGAGTATTTTTAAACTCTTAATTTCACATACATATCTTGCTTTCGTTTTTACAGATCTATATTTATATGATTTTTCGAATTTTTTACAAGAATCTAAATATATGTGTTAACGTAAATTAATGAAAAATTAAACCATTAAAATTGCACGAAAGATTGAAAGGTATATTATAGATACACAAGATTGTTTTCGCGTTGTCGACTCACGGATATTAGCAAATGTGTGCGAATCGCGCAAAGAAAATATTTTTCAAAAATAATATTCTGGATCTCATTAGTCCGTATATTATATCCGTGGAACTTTTTCATACCATCTGCACACAACTCTGGAGATCTGTGCAATTTCGAGAGAAAAAAATTCGTTTGTTCGCACAAGTAAATTCTCTCTGGTTGTTAAATTCTGCAAAATTCTCCACACAATAGTAAACAACTGATGTGAAATAAATTTTAGGGGAAATAAAAGTAAACAGATCTCCCTTTTAAAAACAGGTATATTTATGGCGCTTTCTTCAAGTCAGTCGGTCGAAAGAAGAATTTTGTCACGTTTTTCGCGCACAATGACATTTACATTTATAATTTCTCACATTACTTGCAGCTGCGTGGTAGATATATCTATGCGATAAATCAAAATTCGGGTTTCCGAAGGAAAAGAAACGAGAAGAAATTGAGAATCCAATAGTCTCCAGCAGGTCTCGATTAACTCACTTCTGATTTACGATTGTACCATATCGGCACAACACGTGTGATGTGGTGCGGTATGGTCCGACTCGTAGAATGAGTCCCGAAATAGCGGGCGAAAAATATATATCCTCCGGGCGATACCCTATCGCGAGCTTTATCGCTCTACGTCACTGCACCCAGGGTGTAAGGAAGGATTTTCTATGAAATGTTAGGTAATTCCGTACGTTCGTTCCGAACTGTGATGTAACATTCTCATTAGGCAAGTTTGCCTCTGATGACCTTTAATAAAATAATCCCGGAGATTACAATGTTACTTGCTTCACACACCGCATACGTGAGCGAACAATAATTTTGCTCGAAACAATAACTAATTTATTCAACATGCAGTCTTCCGTTGAATAGCGATAATCTAATAAGATCTGTACATAAGTGCATTTGAGATGTCATAAAGTTTACCAAAGGATTCAAACCTCATGCCATCTTATGAATTAATAGATTAATTAATTAATAGCGAATTCATCGATCATTAAGATGCTACTGTTATACATATTGTTATGAACAATAACAATGTATTAACAATAACAATAAATATAACAGTAGCCTCTTAATAACATCTTCATAACAATGACAAGCAAAGAACAGACACATGTAATGTCAATATATGAAAAATATAAAGAAAATTTATTCCTTAATAAAAATTTTAAAGAGTGGTCGTCATTATTCACAAATGTCAATATTTGATATCTTAGAATAATTAAACTACGAATCACAATTCTGTCAGGAAGCAAAATTCTCTCCTTTGAGATTGATCGATAAATATACTATTCCATCATTGCTTCGAAATTTATTTAATTCCTTTTTATATCGCTTTCCTTGTGCGTTGAGTAGATGTAATATCTTAGCGTATCTTATGGCACGGAAATCTTTATTTAGTTTTTTATACGTCTTGATACGAATCTCTCTCTCTTGTTTCCCGGCAGTTGTTTCGTCCACGTGGCGCTTTGTAATATATGGGGGTTTAATTCTAATCCTACGTTTGTAAATATTAACAAAGCTCGTGTTTAACACGTTTCCTGGTTAGTGGGTGGTCTCCACACACACCAACTAGACAATCAAAGACATCGTTGCCGCGGCAACCAACGAAAAAGAGATATTGACTTTTGCCAATTTCCTGAGTTTGCCATTCACCTTTTAATTTAAGAAAAAGAGAGAGAAATTTGCAACAAAGAATCTTGACACATTAAGAGTTTCTCGATGATTAATAATAACAAAGTTACAGATTTTGTCATTCTCTCTTTCAGTATTATAAAAAACTTAGATCTAATGTCAAAGATTTCAACACGACGTGTAACAGTAGAATCTATTTTCATGTCCTACCATTGTTACAAAATGTCACGTTGATATCATTGAAAATTTAAACCCGTCTTTCACAATCGGTATATTATTGCGTTAGAGCAGTAAAATTAAGATTGCGTTTTACCGTTCGCTATATTCAGATTCTCTAGAGGGAAAATATAAAAATATAAGTATTCTTCATGTATTCTCTCAACTACTACTACCTTGATGTAATTATTTTATTTTGTGAATTACAAATGTTCAAATCTTAAATATTAGGCTATAATTATTATTTCAGTGTTAATATAAAGTGATTATTGCTGCAAATAATTGGGGGATCGATTATCTTTTATTTCTAATAGATATCTAATTTGAAAATTCCTTTCAATATTAAAAGAAATAGTAAATATGAATATATATATTAAATTAATATTATATATTAAATATTAAATTAATAATATATATTAAATATGAATATATATATTAAATTTAAACAATTTCAATTTGTTAATATTTGATCAAGGAACAATCTTTTAATCATCTTTTAATGAAAATTATCACGCATCTAAAATTTTAATTTAAAATCACCCCCTCCGATAAATGAAATTTCTGCTCAAAATCTTCCTTTGCTTCTTTTCCGATTTCGCAAGATTCGCGACAATGATAATTATTTCGCTCCGCGATTCGACGCGATATCGTCACTCTCATGTTAAGACGACGAGGAGCGATATGTCGTCACGACCTCGTCAAAGCCGACACCGTTTCGTCGGGGGACGCCAGAGAGCGACCGCCAGAAAGCGTTGGTATTTGGCAAAGCATGACGACACCGTCGTCGTCAACGCTACACCTCCGGTTAGTCTGCGGCGGACCCAGGTATCCCAGACCGCAGCGACTATACCTCTTCCTCAGTCTGGTCCATCGTCGTCATTGTCGTCGTCTTCTTTTCTCTCGCACTCGCGGCTCGCTCGCTCGCGTTTCCGCACGCGAGCGAGAAGGAGGAAGCGGAGAGAAGGGGCGAAGACGCTTTTAGACACGGAGCGTCCACGAGCGTCGCGACGCCCTGAAGAGCAGTAGTCGCGTACCTTAGGCAGCTTCCACCTTGCCGGCTCTCGCGCGATTTCTCGCAACGCGTGCAATCTTGACGTCCGGACGTCCTCGTCGTCGTCGTTGTATTTTGCTGGCATCGTTTTTAAGATCTTCCGAAGAACGGATAAGATTGACAATGCTTCTCGTCCGAAGAGCCTTCTTAGGCTCTATTTAAAGAGAAGGTCAATTTGTCGAAACTCTTGAGCCAGTCCTTGTCGATCTTGAAAGTTGTCATTTTGACAATTCGAGGTATTTCCTTCAGCGAGTGATAAAGTGTCAAAGTGTCAAAGTGCAGTTGGTGTACGTTCATTAAAAATATATTCCTCTCGCCTCAACGTATTGGATCGAAAGCGAGATGATTAGTCGTCGCAAGTAAGAGAATAAGCACGTCACCTAGTATGATACAGTGACGTCCACGCAGTGAAGGACGACCGCGAGTCGTCTCTGTCGTACGATACCAGGCTGACGCAATTTTGCGAAGGTGGTTCGCGTGGCAAGGCGAGACAAGAACGCGATGGCGGAGCGTCCCGGTGGTGGCAGGAGACGCTCGCGTCGCGACAGCGCGGACACCACGAGCACGATACGCGATACACCGCCTACGTCCAGGGAACGTAGGACCAAACTAGGCTTCGGCAAGCCCGTCAAGGAGCGATGGCTGCTCACCAGGAAAACGTGGCGATACATGGCGGATGCCGGCCGGCGTCTTATCCCGGATGGCACTCACAACCGCCCGGAGGATATACCAAAGATCGAGCAGTACTTTCAGGAAGTATGTCAGAAAGAGCCACGATTCCTGCTCTGGAGAAAAGCCTCGTATCCGGGCACTTTGGGCTTCCGTGCCCAGCGACGTCGCAGACCGATCAAGAGCGGCAGCTGTCGAGCCCAGGCCAGTTCGGCCGACGAGGCCGATGATGCCAGGAGTTCGCCGCAGAGCTTCGTTCTTCAGACGACGACGTCTGGAAAGTTTGATCTTGCCAAGGCGAAAAGAGAGTGGCTACTGACGTCAGGCGGCAGCAGCGGAAGCACGCCATCGAGTCCAGTAATGTGTCGTAAGATACCTCAGGAGGATGCTGAGACTAAGGAGCTGGCTGATATGCTACAAAAGTACCTGAACATGCGAGGCGACGCGGCCAATCCGGCAAGGACGGCTGCCAAGTCGCAGGGGACAAATCAACAGAAGGAGGCGAAGGAGCACCTCGACTATCGTAGTTTAATAAACAAGTTACAGCAGCATCTGGATATGATCATGGCTCAGGCCAAACGCGATGAAGCTTCTCGCCAGAGTTCTTCCAGCGGAAAAAACGTGGTTCCCGAGTCTATATCCTATCAAGGCGACTATGTTCATAAGTCGTTGATGGAGACATTGAGTCGTCATTATAGCAAGTCGTCTTCTCGGGAGCATGTAATCTCCGACATCTTGACGGATCGAAAGCTTCTCGAGAAACTCTATTTTGATCTGAGATGCACTCGAGGTTTCAGAGGACCTCGAGCGACCGGTGCGTATACCTCGCCATCCACTCGATGGTGGGATCACGAAAGGAGTAGGCCGTCTACCAAAAAGTCCGACGTTTGGTCATCCACGCAAAAAGATCACCCAAAGATCTCACCTTTGATCGCCGTTCAGGAACCCAGCACTGATAAGTGCTTCCTCGACGATAGCGCGCAAACCGATCCAGTTTCCCGAAACGTCCTCGACGCGTGTCTACTAGAGAAAGAAAAGGACGAGTCCTCCTCGCAGAAGGAGGCGGCGTCGCACAAGTCAAGCGGACGGAGACGCAGCAGCGTCGACAACGACGACGTGTCGCCATCCGTGAGCGATACTATCAAGAGGTATTTGCGGATGGCGCGAAAAAAGTCCATGGACGCGGACAAGACCGATCGGTTTAAGCGGGTAAACTACGATCGGAATCTGCGCAATATCAAGGCCAAAGGCGAGATCACCAAGCCCGGCGACGACGATGGCAACAACAAGGGCTGCCAAACGGAGGACAATTGGGCGGCGCACTATCGCGAGATGTCTTCCTACGGTCCTGGTGAAATCCCGTCCGAGAATTTATCGGACGCCGACACGACGACGTCACCGCCGGCGAGTAGAAACGCCAGCTCCAGGAGCAGCATCGATGCCGGCCTTGGCTCCGAGGAGGCCAACACTCCCGTTAAACATCCTCATCACCATCAATCCTTCCTATCCCATCTCCTGCACGGTTCCAACGCGCATAAAGATAAACCGCATTCAGCACCGGGTTCGCCGGCACTCACGTTATCGTCCGCCAATTCCGCAGGTGGCACCGCGATGCAGAAGAGCAAGTCCTCGAGCAGCGTCGTGCATCACGGCAGCCGGCTGGTGGCGAAGAAGATCTGGCGCTCCAGAAGCAAGAGCACGTCAAGAGCGTCGCATCAGCCGTCCGCGTGGACGCCTCAGGTGAGTTTTTTCCACTTGTACATCATTCGAAAAGAACAAAAAATTGTGGTATTATAAAAAATAGAGAAAAGGACGAACAATCAAAATTTTTACATTTTTTAAAATTGAAAATATTCAAGGCTTTTGATAATAATTTGATTTACAATAATTGATTACATTTTATTAATAAAAAAATATGAAAATTTTTATACTTTAAATCATCTGAAAAAAATGATTACAAATCACAACTATTATAAATCAAATAATCTGTATTAAAATACTGTATCATCTCCTCTGATTATGTTGAATAGCAGTTTAGATTTTACTGATTGGTAGTGTATTTATGCGAAGAGTTTCCTCCGTCGTTTGTGATAGGACAAGACAGCTGAAAGAGCACAGAAATGAAATGCGTCTTCTGGAAGTTATATTAAATGCATCCCGCGGATTTTCCAATGAGCTATATCTCGCGCATTCTTTGGCGTCTCCGCGAAATTAGCAAAAAGCTCAATAAAAAGGAACAGTAGATACCGTGAATTTGGCATAGACCCGCATTTTCGTAATGGCAGCTTCTGGCGCTGATCTCCATGTTACGCGAGGCAGGAATATCCTCTGAAAGAGCAAAGAGATTCTGAATTATAAAGGGTGTTTGGCGAAACTGGCAATTGGCGATTGCGCTATTTTTGGATAAAGTTATTCTTGCAAATTAATTCCGGAATAACAAGTTATTTACAGATATTACAAAACATACTAAATATTCTTTATAAATATGACAAAAAAACATTGCATGTACGCATCTCTCTCTCTCTTTCTCTCCATCTCTTTCTTTATTTGTTCACACGATACGAATATCATAATCTTCTATTTTGTGAAAGTAAGTTTTGAGGCAATCCACTTAAATCATGCCATTTATTCAGTGTAAAAGAAAATTCTTGATGCGAACATTTATATTCTCTTCCGCATTTGCCCTTGGTGGGTTCCCAAAACAGCGCGTCCCTTTATATCCGTAATTTAAAAATTTATACATTGTAAATTGTCGCATAAAAAGAGTTATTTAACAGCATTAGAAATACTGAAAATACTGAAAATACTGAAGGTTTCGTTGCGAAATGAATTTGGTTTCAAATTGTGCATTATTTTGTAATTTTTCCATATAAATTAAACAATGATTTTTTTGACGTGCGCGGTTTCACATTTTTGACACGATAAATTTAAAATATCAAGTTATTTTTTTCTCCTTAAAATAAAAGCTCATATCAAATTCATAAAAAAATTACGCATTTACATCTTTGAAACTTGTCACGAGAGAGAGAGCTTATTTTTATTCATTTTTCATTAATATTCTCTGGCAGAGGAAAATTTTTTCAAATTATATATTTAATTTGAATTATTTTCCAATTTCTTCAAAATTAAGAAAGAGAGTGTAAATTACTTTCTTTCGCAATAAAAGTTTCCATCGATACTCGATAATTGTACTCGTTGCCGAGACGCTCAGACGTTTCTCCCTTTCTTCTTTGACACCTCCTTATCCTCGGCGTCTAAGCACGCGAAAGATGCGAAAAGGGAAAATGCGAAAGAAGAAAAAGAGGGTCGACCTTGCGGCAGACGTTCTCGTTAAGCGGTAAGCACGATAACCAATTTAGGGCCTCGGAATTTCGCTGGCGCCGCCAGAAATAGTCAGCCAACGCGGCGGTGTGTATAAACTATACTTAACCCCTCCCCTCCCCTCCTCTTTCTGCCACTATACTACTACTTGGATATATATCGACACACTAAAGCCAAAGTCTACTACCACCGCCGTCTCGTGTCCATGCTATTCTCACGTGGTGTTTCTCCGTTATTTCGACCAATCATCCGTCTCGAGATTGCAAGAGAAAAAGAAAACTCTTTTTTTTTCACAGCGCAAAAAATTTATTGTACTAGTCAATTTATGCCTTTCAATACCGAGACATATATCATTTATTTTAATTAATTTTTTGCTTAAAAAGAGAAAATATTTGACTCGATATAATTAATAGTTAAATATTTTCGAGCAAAAAGGAAACTGAAATTATATCTGTACCAAAATTTAATTCAAAATTTTGTTCATCCAAATTTTTAGAATTTAATATTTTGATAAAGCTACGTCTGCGATGCCAAATTTTATTAAAATAATGCTTATTGAGTTTTATTATTGGGTTTGCATGACACAATTTCTTTTTTTTCTTCCCGATCAACTATAACTCGAGAATATATGTCGCTATATTTTTCCATTGAATGAACCACTTTTGTAAGCGAACAATAATATTACTTACACGAGATGCATTTGTTAGCGTGACATCCTGTTATTCCTGTTACACGCAATAATTCCATTAATAAAATTGAATTCTTCTTTTTCATGACAAAGTTCATAACGGATACTCTCCATTGTTTTTCACGATTGAACAAGGAAATAGCGAGAAGAAAGGATAGCTCAATCAAGGGATGATGGCGGAAAACTAACTCGACACTTTCTAAAACTAGTTTCCGCTTGATCATTCACTCGCATTTGCATGGGATGCGAAGCTTATATACATACCCTCTTTGCCTTGGATAGACCTTCGGCTTCGTTAGACTTCCCTCGCGTTCCAAGGATACTTTTTTTACCTCGTCAATCCTCATGCGTCCTATACGAGTCCTTCGTCTCGCGAGCCTTCGGAATATACAACAAGCAACAAGCAACGATTTTCTCCCGGCGATCAACAAACGAGTCACGAACTTTTTCAGTCCTCTCCCTTTTTTCATTATCCTTAATTTTCATTCTTGCATCAAAGACCGCTGTAAAATAAGCAAACACTTTGGAATAATAAAAAATACATTATAACATGTGAGGGGTTAGGGTAATAATAATTTGAAAATTTTAATGAAAATTTGAGTGACGTAAGTAATGTTTCATAAATCAAGTTTTAAATAATGAAAAAGAAAAATATTTTAATTTCTTTCCAATATTTATGTAAAGCAAAAATCTAAGCGTTATTATTATGCGGGCAAGTGATAAAAAAATTAGCGTATTTGTATAAAAGATAAAAGTACAATTTATCTACCTATATGTATCACACATGGCTATTTCTTAGCGACGCTAATCGCGATAAAGTACATTGCAGTTTCCATTTAATTGTGATAATGTCAGCAAAATAAAAAGTAGCCTAACAAATGAAAGACATTTTGATAAGTGCATCACTGATTTCTGCTATTGTAACTTTTTTCTCGTCATGATGCTGCGTATCATTATGCTCCGTGTTCTCGTTTCATATTTTAATTCCTTGCATTATGACAAAATTATACAATATATAATAACATTACTTGATAAATAAACTATTGATGTTGTACGCCGATATTATACATTTGTTTTAATTTGTTTTGCTACATTTTCTGGCATATTCGTTTATTTAGATAGATCAACATTGATTTCAAATTGATCGAATTGCTTGTTATTTTACATTTTAATGTATATTTTAAGATGCAATTTTAAAGATAAATCGAAATTACTATGAAGATAATACGAATTGCTATGAAAAATTCTTCTTCTATCAAAAAAGTAGTAAATATGAAACAAAATTATTCTTTTTAAAATCACATTTTATCGATATAACATTTTCGATTTATAAAACTATGCTTACTTGTCGCTTCGATGTGCTGCGAAAAAGATAAATTCTCAATAGAACAATTAATCATCAAATCTGTTATTTATTCAAGCTTGTCTCGTTGCCACATGCTTATTTTTCCTTGCGTTGTATCGCGCATATTCTAATGCACGGGACACGAGATCTTGAAAAGATGCGCTCACAAAAATTGTTCATCGTTGAATAACAATGATCATTACTCATATCTTTCTTCCGCGGCTCTCTTCAACATTGTAAAATATCACAAGAGCGAGGAACACACATTTGCGCAAAAATGTACAAGCATATATTTACTTGTAAGTTGAAGAGACAGGAAGAATATCTCACCTTCTTGTTTCCATCAGTTTTTACACGAAAGCCCATAACGCTGAACTATATACGTGTCATTGCCTCGACACATGCTTTTTACGTTAAAATTTTTGACATTTTTTTGATTGCTTTTTTAACTGGATGCGATGTAATTTGACGCCTTTCTCGCGCACAGATGATTAGTTCACGAATGACAAAAGTAGATTATTTCTTGTTATTTTTAACGATTATTAAAACGAGCCTGATATTTAGCAGTATATTTTTTACAAAAGTTTTAATAAAATATTCTAATTTAAAAAATATACAGATATACATTTAATAAAATATTGTAATTAAAAAATATACAGATGATTTATAGTAAGTTATATAACTATGTACGACAACGTAATTAATGAAACTATGTTACACTCCTGTGTGTTTGATTTTTGCATCAGATTATAAGAGGTATTATTAATTGCAATATTATTATCATCATTAATCAAAAACAAATATAATGTATGCATCGTTAAATTTTGTGCAATTTAAACTTGGCTTGATCTTACTACGCGCTCTCCTCGCAAACAAGAGCGAAACATTCGCACAATTACGTCTCTTGCAAGATTAACTTGATCCTCTCTCCGTGAGGTGGAAGAAAAGTGTATGAGTTATGATCTGTCATATTGTATCTCTTCACGTTATATCTCGCATTTCCTCGATATTATACTTCGTTCCATTTACTTGTCAAGTGCACGTTACTAAAAGCACAATCGTTAAACTATCATGAAATTTTTATGACACGTGTCTGCGAAACGTGTAAATACTGACGAATGAGGCTGAACTTATATCCGCCGAGATTATCGATCCGTCATCGAAATCGAAATTGGTCGAAATTCACGATAACGCAAATTCCAGGACGCGAAGCCCGAGCTGTGATTCATCTCGGCGACGAATCCATAAATTTTAATTCCGCAAATTTACATGATAGGATTAATTTTAATAAATCGTTGCATGATAACGAGGAGCGCGTCGAGATCACGGAATTAAATTTCGCGTTCGGGAACGATGAGATATTTCTTAATTCGCACACGTTCCACGGCGTTTCTCGCGTCACGGTTACACGTGCCGAAAATTCGCTTGTGGTCGCTGTCAAGCGCAATTCGCGACGGAAGTAAGTCGACGGAAAAATATAAGGGAGAGACGTCCACCCGATCTCTTTTCTGTCGCAGGGAAAATGCACTTGGGCAGGCACGGGAAATCGGCGCGTAACTCTGCAAGATACATCGCTGCGAGCGCTGTCCGAAATCGAGAGGAAGGTCCTCTGCAAGGTGGCCGTAGCCAAACTCCAAGCTCTCAATCTGGGTGTGCACATCAGGCCGCCGAGTGGTGAGTGGTTTTCGAATAAAAAAAAAGGGAAAAAGGAAAATCAAAAGAGAAACGAGGCACTGTAAACGAGGATTTTACTGTAACAATTTTTCGCGAAAAAGTGAGAGAAAGAATGATACATCTATCATTTTATACTTTTCTCCGTCTATAATTATTATTATCAAGTAACACACCCCCGCGTTTTCTCTCTCTCTCTCTCTCTCTCTCTCTCTCTCTCTCTTTACATCGCACGCTCACGCTTTACGTCCGCGTTCCACTCGTGTTGCAGATTTTGAAAGGAATTCCTCCAGGCACGTGTAATTCCATTGCAACTGTCTGCGTGCCGCGCTCCATTAATCCGTGGAGTATATTTCGAAGGGGCGAAGAAAAGAGAGGAAATTACGCCCAACGAAATTCCAACGTGTATTTAAGCGTACGGCCCCCGCCGGCTTTTATTTAACAAACATCGTTGAGAGTCATGAATTTCTCGGATGCTTTTGTACGCCGTATGGAATCGAATCCTTATGTGCATTCTCGTCAACGCCCCCGTACGTTACGTGAATTATTCGTCCCAAGGTTTGTTCTTTTAGAGGATTCACGTTTCATCAGAGTTATAAAGATCTCTTTAATATATATCCTATTTTTTTATACAAAAGATAAACATTTCTCCTGCGAAAATCTGAGGATTAAACGAATCTCTTCATTAATCGTAAGATAAAATATTTTTGAAAATAATTATTTTCAGAAAACGATTAATTTGTCGTTTCAATCGGATAGCTTGATTTTATTCCGCACTTACACAAGTTATTCCATGCTTACATAAGTTATTCCAAGCTGAATACGAAGAAATCAGGCAATTTTGTCGCTTCTTCGAAGAATTTGATTTTCGCTCGACCGATCGACCGACCGCTTTCGTACCTACGAGGAATAATAATAGGGGAGAGAGAGAGAGAATCTCTCGGAATCTCGTTGTATATCTAAGAGATTACTTCGGCATTTATCGCGAAAGACGTGGCGCCGTTTGGCTGTCTCGTTTGAACTCCAAATGATTGACGTGTTTATGACTATGAGTGTTCGCCCGCTTTCATCCACTTGAATTTTGCAATGTCTCTCTTCTTTCGTCTGAATGCCGAAAATTCCGATCAGATCATTAGAGTGACATTGTACATATTACAATAGAATGACTATGAGTACTTGTACTATAATAGAAATAGTATACATTCTTCAAGTAGAAAGTGCAAGGAACGCATCAAGTCATCGTTGATGGATATTGGATCGCAACATCTTCACTTTTCACATTCGATATATAATATTATTTGTAAGCCGTGGAAATCCTTTATAAAGGAGATATAATAATATAATGATAAATTATACATGAATACACATGACAAATATAATTTATGTAGGTCCATTATTTGTGAAAAAATTAAATTTGAAGAAAATCCTTCAACTTTAAATTTATTTTTCTACTTTTTTAAATTTTGTTATTCCATGTTATGGCAAGAGTAGCTTCCTATATTATTGAAATCGAAATAGTAAATTATTATCAAACCCAAAGCGCGAATATTAAAACAAGATTAAATTTTATAAGATGTAACGAAGAGAAAAGTCATGTAAAATGTATTGCAGCATCAGACTCATAATTAGAATAAATCAGAAACATAATTAATCACAATACGAAAGCTATTATTATGCCGGAAACGAAAAGCAAGAAATTCGTATATAAAACATCTCACATACATGTCAGTTAAAACTACTTAATTTTTGCGAGAGATCCTATTTGAATCTCCCTCTTACATTTATTTATGAAAAAGTTATATTATTCCCATTACATATGTAAACATGTAAAAATGTAAAAATATCTTCTTTCTTTCTCTCTCGTTTAATCATCTTTTCTTTTAAAAAAAAAGATCTCTTCTTCTCACTTTTTGTCTCTCTAAAAAAAATCTAAGAAAAGATTGATTAAATTATACCAACAGACGGATTTATTTTAAAATAAACGCTATATACATATATACGAATTGTTGCAGCATGCCAGATGCAGATACTGTTCTGATTTTACAAGATTGCATAATTGTATTGCATTAAGGAGTCTTGGAATACATTTGTCAGGTCGTTTTCTTCGTTTCCTTTCAGAAACGCTCGGCAGCGGGTCGGCGACCACGAAACCAAAGAGACGGGCGTATCTGCTGAAGAGGAAGGCTCTAACAACGGGCTTCTTCGACAATAAAGGGAAGGATGAGAAAGAAAAGGGTGAGCACAAAGCGCAATACCGGTTAATCCCGTTGCCGCCGGCTATATCGTCAATGTAATTTCGCAACGAAGAGAAACAATCGTAATCTCGAGAATAAACGATGACATCTATTTATACCATCCGCCGCTTTCTATTCTCCTTCAATTAAAATCTCTTGGCGAATAAATAAAATGCATTTTTTTCTATTTGACGCTGATACACTTTATTTACAAGGTATAACAAGGAATCGCGGTCGTTAGGTCAGGCGAGGGAAAAACGCGAGTTCAACGAAATCCGTTATGTCCGGTCAACGAGCTTCTCTAATTATATCGATGAGATCCTTTTAATCATTACGTTGTACAACGAATGAAACTTGAAATAACAAAGCGTCGATAAAATTGGAATGGTTTTTTCACATGGCTCTCGCAAGAGTACGTAACTTTGGATTCAACGATCCGTAAAGATCTCTAATTAAATAAATCGATGTACGACTTTTTCATCTTCCATATAAATCGTACTCTTATTTTTCCGGAGAATCTGAATTAAATTTATATCCTCGTCTCAGCGAAACATATTCTTCAGTCTCTGATATAGAAATATGAAATGAATTAAAACACGCGAATCTCATTACGAGTGTAAAAGCGCGTAAGGATTTTCGAAAATCATCGATGCAAAAGCAACGAATCGCGCGTGAAAATTTGTTTTGATCGTGCCGATAATTAAGTACGAAGTGCGTAGTCGAATGCGTAAAAGCCGCGTATTTAACGATCGTATAATTTATGGCGCAATTATTTGTTTGGAGAATAACTGGTTCAGTTATTTTCAGACGCAATAGCGCTCGCCGAAGTTCTTCGGGGGAGTGCTCTATCACTTGATATGTTTACGACATTCTTACGCATATATGTATTTGTATGCAATATATATATATATATATATATATACATATATATATATATATATATACAGGGTGTCCCAGACCACCCGTACACCCCTTTTAAAATAAAAATAAATGGCTTTTGTCAAAAATCGCGAACAATTTTTAAGTAAATCGGGTACGCTCTATCAAATGGTGATATTTTCAACTTTTGATTCCGACCGGAAATACGCCATCCGAATCGGAAGTTGATTTTTTTTAGGGGAACATGGTACTTTTTATTACAGATTCGAATTGTACGTGAAAAAATAAGAAACTTTTGTATCAAACGTTTTTTCTGAAAGTGCCTCTGTCAATCTTAAAATTGACCTTGAAAGTAACTGTGATGAACTTTCAATAATTAATATTTCTATTATTATTATAAAAATCGTTACATGGAATAGGATTTCTTTATTTTATTTACTGCACTCTACCTCCTCACAAGTGCGTGAGCACATGCTCAGGGACACCCTGTATATATATATATATATATATATATATATATATATATATATATATATATATATATATATATATATTAATCTATCGTAACAAGGATAAATATTATTCTTGGGACAAATTTTCAATTTATTTTAGTCGATCGGCACGTCTCTCTTTAGTCTCGTCGTTTCAAATTCCATGTTTGATCACAAGAAGTCTGGATCAAGTGAATCATTATATCGAAAAGAGATTCAGATTAAACGTTAATCTTGGCCAAATAAACAAAAATTTATAAAATTATTTATAAAATTATTACATAAATATTAAAGATAAATAAATAAACGAGTATGGAAAAAAATAATCGATTCTCATTATATCATATCGGGAAAATAATATTGTAAAAGTATGAAAATTTTCCGGGATAAGAAAGAGATATCTCTGCAGGATAGAGCGGAGATTACTATTTCCGGTTACTGCGACTCCCATGTAGAAATGCAGATGAAACGCTTTTGCGAAACGTACCAGGATAATTGTTCCTTGTCGAGCATTCTCATATCAACGGAATCGCTATGCGAGCAAACTGCAATTTTCCATGGCAAACATTATCCGAAAATGCGCTCGGTTCATCGCGTTCTCATTTCGAAGATTTCTAATTATGTATCGTATGGGCGATTATCCTTATTGCTTTCTGCGCTTTTATACCGTCCGTGACATTTCAAATAAAGATTATGGCCGTAAATGGATATAGTATTGGAAATGGGATTTTTCCAATGTGACATGTATCTCTCTCCGGATGCATTACGCGGACACGCACTAAAAGCATCATTCCGACTGCAAATGTACGATAATACTTATACAATTTGTAGTATACTCTCAAGAATATTCAAAGCTCCGCTTGGTTGTATAAACCACGTAAATCAGCATCTTCGGTGTCGCATTTAAAAAGATAATAAATAAATAAAAATAATAAATAATAATAAATAAAAATAAAAAATAAATAAAAATAATAAATAATAATAAATAAAAATAATAAATAAATAAAAAAGATAAAATAGATATAGATAAAATAGATATATAGAAAAAAAATTTCGAGTAAATATTTAATTTCAAACTAATCGCGATAAAAATCGATTTGAAAAATGACCTTAATTCCACTCTTACGGTATTATTGAAATTTTTTTCTCTCTTCTTCTCTCGTATCGGTTAGTTTAATATCGGAGTAACCGAAATGAAATTTTGCCGTGGAAAATGCATCTACTTATCCGTGTGCAAGAGGCTGTGAGAGGCGGGTGCGAAGCAAGATCGGTCGGCCAAGCTGGTATGAGACACAATTTCGCCGGCTAAAATTAGCCACGGGGTGCTCAGTGGCGGTACATATTTCCGCATATATCAGGTTTATTTGCGGTTCGCATGCACACTGAATACGCCTATGCGTAGGGGACACCAGACGTCAATCGGGAAATCTTCCCGTGAGGTCGCTCACTCCCTTTAATGCACTACTACTTTAATGCTCCCCCTCAGGAGCGACGCTATGAATTGCATTCCAAACTTGTATCGCTTAGTAAGAATGAAATAGATATCTGCTGGTCCCTGGTGTAAACATTTCTCGACAGAAACAATTAAGATATTAGTACACATATCCAGAGAAAGAAAACAATGTTATTGGCATAAAACCAATAATATATATGGCATAAAATGAAGTCTCATAAAATGCATTCTTATCTCATTTTATCAAATAGTTATCAAGATTTCATTTTCAATATTTTCAGTAAAAGTATATCATATTTATATTTTTTGAGGATAACAATTCAAAATGTATATATTTAATCAATTTTTCTTGAGTTGCTGTTTTCATTGTTGAATGAAAAATTTATTGTTCAGTAACTTACATACTCAGTATTAAACATATTTGACTAGATAGAAATATATGCACTTTGAATGAAGTTATCCTTAAAAAAGATGATACATTTCATAAAGGTGATATATTTTTGACCGGTACTGTATAATGCATTATTAAAAATTGAAGCTTTTAGATCTCGACAGATCGACGAACAAATTATTCGACGAGCGTGTCGAGCGACAGTTCTCAGTGGAGACATTAAACGCAATGTTATCGTCAAAATCAGACCTTCCTAACCGTAGAACAACACGCGACTCTGATGCTATAAATTTCATTTTCAAAGTATGTCGGCGATCAAGATATACAGGCATAAACACAAAATTGCATCCACATATAAATACACCTATCAGGAAATGTCAATTACTTAAACGTGTGCGTGCAACAAGATACACCGGGGATATTTATATACGCAATGTCCGTATGCTCGCACTCCACGCGTCTAAATACGTCCCCGACATCGCACGGGGGTGGCAAAGTGTTTGACGATCGATGCCGATCGTTTCTCGACGCTTCCAAGAAGAGGCTCGTTCTCTTCGCACATTGTAGTGCGTAAAGTGGCTCGTGTTCCACACTCGTCTTGGGAAGGTACGTTTCGACGAGAAGGAGAGAGAGAGAGAGAGAGAGAGAGAGAGAAAGAGAGAAAAAGAGATGGCCGGGATGGCCCAGATCGTGGTCTATAATCGGATCGGTATAGGGACACGGTTTGTTGCTTTTCGGTTTTCAGCTGGCTCTCTTGGAGAAGCGATCGAAACTTTAGCGCCTTCCGTCTATCGTCACAGGCCACGTCTCTTTGTGTAGTATTTTCTTTCACACGTTGCGACAAATTGCGTCGATGAAAAAGACATTTTATTCATTTCTCGCATGCATAACCTGGATGAGAAAAGTGGCTTTCGCAAAACCGTTGCTCGTGACAAAAATGTAGTATCACGGTAAATTGCAAAAATAATCGCGGCGAAATAGAAATACACGAAATCAATATTATTAAAAAAAAACTCTAATCCGCAACATACAAGATTGGAGATTCGAAATATCACGATTACAGACGATTAAAATAATTCAAAAAAAGAAATTATTATTGACAAGCACTTCGCGTGATGTATCGAGTCGATGATGATGAATGAGCTTTATCGAAACAATGTAGTTTCGTTCTTTATGAGCGTGAATTGAAGGAATCGTGCGTGTAATTTTCCCTCCGGCTTTTAATCGAAGACGGTGCCGACGTAGCGGCAAATGTGCTTCGAATTACCTGGCTTTCATATCGCGAGACAGACGTGGGTAGACTAAAAGAAGCTCGTGTCTGTCTTAGGGATTGCAATTTTGCGGGATACGTTTTTGGCCGCGATCTGAAAGGATGCGCAATACCCAGTGGATGTTGATGTTAATTAGTGTCACGTTAAACGCGTCATCCTACAGAAGGTCTGTCTTCTCGTGCGCCGAGAATCGCGTCGCGAAAATATCTCAAGCCGCGTCGAATTAGCGCTATTAATGCAGAAAGTCTGGATAATTACATAGTGGTAATTATTATCGCATTTGTTGTTCGCAATTTCGTTAAAAACTTATTTAAAATTATTAAGAAAATACTATTAATATGTAATTTTCAGCGAAATCCTTTTGCGAATCCTTTCACTTGGTTCAGATGTTGAAATTAAAATTTATTTTAAAATAATTATACCATCTTAAACACTGTCCCTCTTAGCGCTTCGTTCTTTAGTATAATGAAAAGTTACTCTTGCAGAATATAACGAAGAGTTACTCTTGCTTAATTTTGTTTCGAGATACTTTCTGTTATAATTCACCAGTTTTTTCGCCATTTCATTAAACAATTCGCGTTACAGAAACGCGTTAATTAATCGATCCGTACCATGCTGTGGCAAATCGTTATCAAATTATTATCGTTTTCATTAATGAACCTAATTAGCGGACGATAGCAACGCTATCGCATCGATGCTTTAGCTTATTTGTGCACGAAACACGTATGCATACGCACAAATGCGTCGTGTCCACAAAGTGCAGCTGACGGCTCGTAGATTAGATCAATGTTGATTTCGCGGTGCTCGTTTGCTAGCCAAATGATCAAGGAGATTATAAATTATTCGAAAAAGAAAGATTTACTGACGAAATCGCGCATACAATATACAGCCAATAACAAAAGCCAATTTAGTAACATTAATTATATCCCACGTGTATCAAATAAATATTTAAAAAAATATGTACATATGTAATTAACGTTATGATAAAGATGCAAATTTTTTTAATCATATTTATACTATAATTACAATTAAAATCTCTAATCGAAGAAAGTGTTATAGTACTTGAAAAATACTCGATACTATTTCGAAGAAAAAAAAAATTTTAATAAAAATAAAAAAATTTTTAATAAAAAATATTTTTATATTCAAATTCCGTGCATATTAAATTTACACATGTACGAACCTCTGAAATTTTCATCTTCTTTTTTGCTCGCAGACGTAGCTGGTGGTCTGGTGTTCAATATACCGCTGTCGCAGTGCATAGAGAATGATAGAATCGCTAGAATCGCCGCTGGAGAGGTCACCGATGTCGGTTGTCTGAGTAGGAGCAGCAGACACGGCAGTCGCACCAGTTTCTCCAGCCTTATAGAAACACCGACGACCGTCGCGGCAAAAACAGAAGAGGTAAAAATTATCAGAGATTAGAACGATATTCGATACAAATTATTGCATGAATTAAGTATACCTGGTTCGATTGATATTTCACATACATTTTGGCGTTTGTTTACATTTTTCAAATTCACTTTTCCTATAGATTTATATGCGTTACGTATTTGTCTTTGTATTTAAACCTACTTTATTTTTTTGTCTAAAAAAATTGCATTTTTGGAGGAGAGAGATATCTCTGAATTATTTTATTAAAACCGCGATAAAGGACAGAAAGTTGGAAAAGATACGCGATGCATAAAGACTCGCATCTTGCACTCTCGACAAGGCGTTGACCTGTATTACAAAAGTTTCTTTCGAGTGGTAAAGCTTGGCAGCTGATTGAGCGACCATTAAAGATGCGACCGCGGACGACGAGCAAATATAGAAACTTAAATCGGTATCGTATATTTCTACACGGAATTTATGTAATTCCTCTAGCTCATGTAATAAACAAGGCAAGTTTGAGAGCGATTCTCGCGGGATAAACGTCTTTATGTTATATATCTCTCTAGAAAAATTCAAGACGTAATAGATTCTCGATCTCATACACGCGTAGTAACGTTTAAGACAAGCGTGTGAATAAAAATCGTCTTGAACAACGCCCAAAACTCTGTCGGGCATGTCTCTCTCTCTTTCTCTCATTGACGTCACATCGCTTAACGACGTCACCGTGTTGCGTCATCGTTGCTGCCGGGGCAGGCGGTTTATCGATGACCACTTGCGACGTGACTTTGCCAGACGTCGAACTTGCAAGTGGTTATTTTTCGACGGATACGTCTGACCGATGGCCACGAGTACGCCATTTATCTCTATCTCCCGTCCAAGACGCGGTCAGGGTTGCGATATAGCGGGGGGAGGAAGAGAGATCGCCTGATGCGAGGAATTAATGTCACAAGACGGTGCACTTATACATGTGGAAGCTAAAATTTCCTGCTCTTAAACTGTCGTAATAACGATAGAAGTTAATTGTATGTAATTTTAGTTCTCTCTTTTGGACTCAGATTAGACAGAGCAATAAGAAAGATGGAGCTTAATATTTTAACGGATATAGTTTCTGTGATAAATTTTTCTTTGAAAACTTGAGTTGGGATCGATTATTCTTCAGAACTTTGAAATTTACAACGATAAATGATTAGGGAATTTAATTTCAAACTTCTATTATAATAGAATAGAAATTGTTTGAGAGAAAAAGGGATCTTCGTATCTCTATCAACTCAGCATCGTGGTTTCATAGAATTCTTTAACTTTAACATCCCTGACAAGTCGTGGGCGGATTCTTAAATTTCCGCTTGGAAAAGTTTATACACTTTAAAACTAGCGAAGAATATACTTTTAATATTATTTTTATTCTTATTACAAAAATGTTTAGCATGGAAGAGATAGCGTTCGCCGTGTCTTCATTTTATAAATTTTCCTTCTTCTTTTGAAGGTGACAGATCTTTGACTTCCCAATCGGAAGTGAATATTTTAGTTTCAGAAGCGCCGCTGTACTTGAGTAGAAAACAATTTTTTTTTACTCGAGAACGAACGTTCATCGTTATTTTAAGAACACTGGTGTACGATCAGCGATGTGCGTTTCCTGATCTACAAGATTATTATTCTCGATCTCGATATTATTCTCGATTTCTTACGATGTCTGGCTTCGGCATAGAATTATAGCCCGACCGTAACCTACGATAACTCGTACTATTATATAATAAAATAACGGTTCCACGATGTCTCTCTGGATAGTTATTTTCGAAGTTCCTCTCTCTCTTCGCGATACTTACAATACTCTTATTAAATTATAATCTTTAAATATATCGACGTGTATAAATCGCGTAGCGAAAAATTTCTATTTTTTTTTTATGGGAATCGAAACGTAAATGTCGATATCGTTTCCCAGTATTATGCTTTATCTCAAAAGAAATCTATTACGCAATATCTTTTAATTAAAATCCTTTATTATGCAATTTTAATCGTTACGTCACGTTGCCGCATGCAGGAACAATTCAAATTAGTTCTCGGAATTGATCCTGTTATTATCGAGCCCTTTTGCAGGAAGGACTGCGGGCGATGTACGAGCAAACATCTAGGGCAACAGTTAAGCGAATGCGAATTTCCGTTTTCACTCGTCGCATAATGGCTTCATTAATTCCAAGAATTCATAGTTCTCGTAGAAATTTCCTAATTAATTTTCGCGAACTTTCATCTTGTTATAGTATCCATAGTACGGCAAAATAATGTTCTGATAATTCTAATTTACAGCACTTCTGTAAGTTTGAGATTCTCAATTAAATCAGTCAAATAGAAATGATTTTTCTTCAGCGAAAACATCGATCATTTTCAAGTTACGAGAAAAAAGAAGAGATAAAATTATATTCTCTAGGTAATTTCAGCTGGAGTTTACTTTAATAGAATTTTAATTCGAGGCTTATAAAGTTGCAGAGATATATGATTAAAAAATTGATTAAATTTGCAAAAAATGATCTTTCTATGACATTTTTGCTAAGGAAAATCTCCTTCAAATTTTCCTAGAGAATCTGCTATTAAAAGGACATCTGATTTTAAGATATCCTCTACATATAAATTAGCCGTGAAGAAATTACGAAGCTCAAAGTCGTAATCTCACAGATCGCTTTTTTCTCCATTAAGCGTAAATTGTTTTCGCTACCGCATCTCCTTTAAATATCTTCTCAAAGACTATCCTCGGATGATCCACGATGTGGCTACAAGTTTCATCACCGAAAAAACAAATCGATATCGTGAACTTTATAAAACTTTATAAATTTGCGAGAAATCTATATGAGCGATGAACTTTGACATTTTTCTGATTTTGTGACATATAAACTTTATTCATATAAATTTCATGAATAGATCAATAGATTCAACATTTTCTCTTTTTTCTAATTCTGCTTCGAAATAAATCGAACGGAGCGACGAGTAAATTAGTAGGGAGAAAAGAAAGATTGCGACAGCAAGATAAATTTTGCACCCATCGTTTCATGCCTTGAATTTGAATTGACACATTCAGAAGCTATAATGACATATCGACGCATTTCCGCAAATGCTTTTACGGCAACCGACTTGACGAATATCATTATTCCAAACGATTGGAGATAATTGATTGCCTCTATTTTTTGTTTGTTGTTATATACCAGTGTGTTCCAGAATTAATGTATTTTTTCTTAAACGTATGAATCCTATAGATGCAATTAATGCGAGAAAATGTTTACAGCAAGTTACATAAAAGAATACTTAAGTGAGAGAAGGATATTACACACAATTGAAGATTAATTAAATTTTCTTTGAACGAATATATGATAAAACTTTGCTTCTTCAATTTATTTCAAACAAAATTTATAACTGCACGTTTGTTTAATTCAAAGCTCCTGATATTCGATGTTAAGAATTAAAAAAATGCGATTATACAATCTACATGTATAGGAAAAGTAGACAATTTTATTACAAATTAAAATTAAAAATAATATAACAACAAAAATAAAGAGAGAAAAGTGATAAATTTTTAGGAAAAAGCGATGAGAAAAAAGTAGAAACAAAATATTACGAATCGATCGAGATAATTGATCAAAGCAATAAAGCGCCGACGTAAGCAGAAATTGATGTGTCGCTTGCACTTGAAATTTTTACAACCGGAGGCTAAATCAGCTGTTCCCGAGATCCGAAATATCTATGCTTCATCGGCAGAAATAGCATCGATATATTTTATAATATCTCCAACCGCTCTCGCACGAGTGTTTTGCGGTTTACTTCCGACAATTCGATAAATGATATTAAATGATTAACATACTGGAGAACGAGAAAAAGAGACTATGCTTTGTGTTTTGAATGACACGAAAAATATTTACACAGCCAGTTTTCATTTTAATTTATGATACGATGAAATAAAACAGCAGATTAAAATTGCCTGGTCATTCTCATAAAATTTGATGACACCTTTATGAAAGTGTGACGGTAAATATTATCCTTATGAGAAGTAAGTTAAAAAAAATTCGTTTCGTTTCCCTTACAGTTTGAAGAAATAGAGCAAACTTGGCGACAATCATTCTCAAAAATCATGTTTAAAATCAGAAAGATATCGTTCAAGATCTAATCGGTCTATCTCTACTTATCGTCCCTCTTGGCATCTTTGCGAGACCACGCCTAATCTGATTGATCGATCGATATACGTGCAACGTGAAGAGGACGACGTAGAATTCTCGTGTCGACGTCACGTGCGTGTCTCACGTCCGAGGTGACATCATGGATTCGAAGACGCGAATAGAACGAGAACGGAATCGCTAATTTTAACCGCGGATTAATTAAGAACTCTCCAATTTCGCGAGGGACTTTATTTTAGCGTTCCCGACACACTAAGAGAAAGTTTAAGCGATTCCGCTTAAATGCTCCATTATGGGATACGTGCACATTTCATGCTAGCGAGCTAATAAGATTTTACAAGAATTAATAGTATACAGAATGATACTCGTACATCATCTGTACAGATGACATTAAACATTTGATTTTATATCGCTATTTTATATCAATGCATGAATTTTACATGTATTCTAGTTTAAAAATGAACGAATAGAGATCATTGAGCATCTTATTTAAAAAAAATCAACATCATATATTATAAATCTCTCTCGGAATGTATATGTCCATTTACCTTCTCTTATGCAAATGATATTTTCTTCATCGACCTAGGGAGGATCCTGCGAGTCTTTGTCGTCGAAAGGCGGTGCTCTCACAGGAAGCGATTCCGGAGTGCTCGAATTGAGTGACAGTGGCGGAGGAAGCTCTGCCGGTGAGTGGGATGCGGTACCAAACGTCGTAAGGCAATGCATCAGGCATCTCGAGGCCACCGGTCTCCGGACGCTAGGCGTGTTCCGCGTATCACCCTCGAAGAAGAGGGTGAGACAGGTATGACGTTTTCTTTCAATAACAAGAATACTTTGACATTAACTTTGACTTTAAAATTTTGTTTAAAATGGTGAGACTTCCTTTTTGATATAAAAGATATTGCGTGACGATTGAAATTTATTCTTACACAATAATCCCGTTTTATTCCAATTATTTACAAGCAAATTTTTTTTATACATAATTTTTTAATGCAAAAAGGTACATATAAATTAAAATAAAAATCATACGCTTTTGTTGACCGAAAATTAGTGATAATTCAATTACTGTGTTCTTCGAGTTAATATGAGCTTAAATTGGAAATTGACAACTTTGATCAGTCAGATAAGTCTTCTTTACTTCTGTTCAGATATATCCTATACATTAATCTGTGCGCGTTATCGAATTCTGTTTCAATCTTCGTAATGTTGTCCATTAATGCACATTATAATCATCGATAGGAATTAAACATTTATCAAACGGGAAACCGATTACTTTGAGAATACAAATTAGTTATTTACTTTTTTTTAAGTAACTCAAATGATATCGTTACGGATAAAATCTCTCCTCTCTCTTTGAAACGATTACATTATCTATTTATTATGCATCTTAAGCGTAACGTTTATAATTAATTTCAGTTAAGAGAAGACTTTGATTGCGGTCGGGAAACCAAGATAGGCGCAGATCAGTGTCCTCATGATGTAGCCACTCTCCTGAAGGAATATTTCCGTGATCTACCAGACCCTCTGCTTTGCAGGGATTTATATCAAGCCTTTGTACATACGCAAAGTAAGGTTCTAATTTGACTAAGCTATTCGCGAATATCACCTCACTATCTACTTCAGCTCATAAAGGACAGTTTAATTTGCATTGTCGATTTTGATAAATTTATTTACGCTGCGAGATGTCGATTGTTTCCTGGTTTAATTTTCTTTTCCTTCGCGACTCCAAATTTTTAAATCTTCCCACTTCACGATTAAAGCGCGATAAAACGAGCCATTCTCGAATGTCTTTCAGAGATCAGGAACAGACGACTGCAGCAGGAAGCTCTACAGCATCTCATTCAACTTCTACCTACGCCCAATCGTGAGACACTCTGGGCACTTTTGAACTTCTTGAGCGTTGTCGCGGCCAATAGCGAGGACCAGAAGAGCGAAACCGGGGATTGGATTCCGGGGAATAAAATGGATACGACGAATCTCGCAACTGTCAGTACCGCGTGTGCCGACACTTTTCGACTTTGATTTCTTTCCGATACTCCTGCTCCTTTTCTTTGAATTCCGCGTCGCATCTCGTTGACTTTTCTCTTAGTCGAGATACGCAAAAAGAATTCTTTATCAACTCGACGATGAAATTGTTGCGTTTCTCTCTGTGATTTTCTTTTCTTAATTAATCTGGAAATGGAGAGAAACTGAGTTAATTAACTTTGACTTTTGTACACGTTATTGTGTAATAAATATTTTCATTTGTTTGTATATCTGAAAAAATTCTCGTTGTTTTATATAATAATATATATTTTTCAAGAATCAATTTAATCAAACTTAATTATCTTACAAATATACTTTCGTCGATACGTATTTTCAATTGCATATAGGCAACATCGAGAAACATTAAGAGACTTTGAAGAGATTGGGAAATTGTTTACTTGGCAGATTGAAAATTAACTTGGACATTTTGCATCTCGTACAAGATTCCGCCATGTATCAATATTGTTCAATATCGCGACGGGAATTTCTGCGGGAAGCATGAGATTAATTAATTCGGTAGTCGACACACGCTCTCGGCTATCGTCAATCATCGCGAAAAGCCACGTTAATTAAATTAGAAATCGATACGTCGTATTGCGCAAAAATCAGAAATATGATCATATACGCGTTCCAGGTGTTCGCACCGAATATCCTGCACTGCGTGAAGCCCAGTCAGATGAGGTCGGAGGTCTCGGTGGAGAGAGCCGAGGAAAGGATAGATGTGATAAACGTCATGCGGGCACTCCTGGAACACACATCGATCTTGTTCACGGTACCGACGGCTCTGCTGGACGAAGTGTACCAGCATATGATGGACACCCATCCAGCGGATTTGGATATCGCGCTGTCTCGTCGCGCCGAAGAGTGAGTATCGCATTTTATTGTCATGTTAATAATCGATTCTCAATTAATAATTACGTAAGAAATGCACAAACATTTCGATCGTTTTATACCGAATCGCGATAGTTTTGAATGGTATATATCACGAGAAATTTCTTTTGTTAGCTTTTAAAATGGAGTCCTCATAATTTTTTTTTGTAATTTGATAGTGTATCTAAAATATAAAAATTTATTTTGTATAATAATTTTTATTCATCGTTATCATATTTGTCTTTCTTCATAATTATTGCACGATCTAAAGTATCGTTTAAACATTCTATAGCTTTAGTAGAAAACAAAGAAACAATACAACCCAAAGTTACAGAAGCAATGCATACAGCTATGAGTTACATAAAGATTGCAAAGTATGTACGCACAGCTGTTAAAGTTCCGAAGTGTCATGTAACTATATCCGCTCTATAGACCTGAAATTGACTTTGCAAAATTGACGCTGTTACACTTATTGGTCTCTGAACGATTCTATGTATTTTATAAAATACTTTTTCGAATATTTTATATCCCCCTAATAAAAGTGATTTTTTTGGAGTCGTGAATTTTGTCCTTGACCTAACGGACGCCGAGTCTCTTGTTCATGAGCGGCGATCGATGCCGCGAGGTAAGGATGCTCTTCGCATATTTACGCCCTTGCGAATTATAGTGTAACAATATCGAGACAAAAATGTTGAAATAAAATTCCGTACGTACTTTTGCAGACAATGCGGAGATGATGTGGATCCCTGCAGCGAGGCGGAGACGTTCTCTGTGGAGGAGACGCTGACTATGTCAACAAACACCACGGCAACGACGACATCGACGAAAAAGGTGCTACGATCATGCATTTTATTATCCGTTTATCCGGCAGTTAAATTTAACGTTTGAAACTTGAGATGAAAGAGAGTCAAAAAAATCGGATAAAAGAAAAGAGTAGATTTTATAAGCGTCACCAAGATTCTCTAAACGTTGTGTTTGTAATTTAAACGTTTGGAACCAAGCTTGTAATTGCAAGATTCACTCTTAATGTCAAACTAAACTCTTCTAAATTTTAGATTTAAACTACTCTTTCTCTAAAAGCTTCAATTATGCACTCCAGATCTGCGATTTTAAAATTACCTCTCGAAATTGCATAATTTTGAATTTTATCAGAATGCATACGACCGCTTTTCAGTAATAAAAAAATTCAACTTTGTGATACTTTCAAACTTGATTAATTAAAAAAGAATTTAAAATATAAAAATTGCTTTAAATTAAAGCGATTATATCTAAAATTACGCATGAAAAATACAATTTTATATCTCAGCAATATTTCATCGTTATTTAAACACTATCTTATTATTAAACTTGTATTACGTGTGATGTCGTTAATCGGGAAATACGGTTCTCTTACTCCAGATGTGGACGAGAGAGCAGTGTTTACATCAAACTGCTGGTGTCGGCGGTGACATAGGACCAAGACCGCGACGACCCAAGAGACCAGGAAGCCGGAGAAAGGAGGAGGGCAGGAGCAACAGCGTCGATAGCGGATCGAGCGAGGATCCGTCTGATCTTCGCCGAAGATCCTCCCCAGTAGTGATTACCGCTAGTCTCACCATACCCATGTCCGACGCGTTCACCCTGAACCTCGATGATCCGGACATTCCTTATATCGAGGAGGCACCGAAGCAACCAAGTGCTCCCCCGAGGCGGCAGAGGCAGAGATCCATCTCCGGTTGCAGCGAAGGTTCGCTTTTCACACGTAATTCGATGTCGATTCGTGTTGCACGGATATTTAAAAACGATGTTCAAATTGCACACATTAATCCTATATAAAAGAAAATTAATCCCACACAATAAATTGTCTATATAATATATTAATTCGCGCATTTCAATCAGACATTAATTTTAAAATACACAAACGATAAAAAAGCTATAGGTTTTTAACTTTAGCTATAGGTATTTAACTCATCTTGATAAAATGGCAACGATTAAGAGGAAGAAATAGATAAAGTTATTTGAAGCTTTCGAGAAATCTTGTCTAAATAAACTATTAAGAAGAAGTAAATAAAGTTATATCTACGCTCGCGGATCTCAAATAAACTACGTTTGCGCGGATTCTCTGTCTTAGCTAGACACGCTATATACTTGTAACAATTTACGATTACGATAGAATAAAAAATCTGGAATCGTGAGGCTGCGCGGTCTCAATCTAATATCGTCGCTCTCAGGTGGAAGACACGGAAGTGACAGCGCTGTGGGTTCCTCGGCGACCCTGTCGGGCGATCAAGCGCCGAGTTCCCCGCCGTCGTGGGCGTCGTCGCCCCCGGCGAGTCCCGATAGCGCGGTCACCGCCGTCTCGTACATCCCGGATCAGCAAGCGGTTCTGCAGAGGGTCTCGTTCACGACCTCGAGCGAGGTGAGGCAAGTGGGCAGATCGACCGGTCAGCAGGAAACGATCCGGAGTACAGCGGCGCCGTACACGCCGAGCATCACCAGCATCGGTGGTGCGGTTTTGAGGCGAGTACATTCTGTTGCGGTTATACCTCTTCCCCCTCCGTCTCTTCCTCCTTCCTCCTCCCGTCCAAGTCCTGAAAAGTCTCCGCAAAGTTTCGCACGACTTGCTGGAGACGCTGGTTGCCGCGATGATTTTTTTATTGAGATTGATAGGGTGTGGATACCTTAAAAGACTCATTCTTCATGTAACCGTTGCAACGAAAATCTATTTGCCTTATGAACAGTTTTCCAACACGTATCGCGTAGACAAATTTTCGTTTTATTTCATGATAAGACAAAGTTTATCGTTTTGCAGACTTTCTTATAAAATAGTAATCTTCAAGTTTCAAACAAATGAGAAATTTGCTGAAAATTCTCCATTAATTCCGCTATTAATTAATTCTATCTAGATTAAACTTGTCAAAACTGTCAACGTTTCTTACACATGAACAGTTTTTTGCATACTTGAAAACTAATTAGTACGATATACAGCTTAATAAAAAAAAATCTTGTGGCAAGATTACTGATCGAACAAGTGTAATTTAAAAAGAGATAAATAAATAAATTAAAAAATAAATAAATTAATAAATTTTGCAAATATACTTGATGCGACCTAACGCGAATTTGTGCGCTCGCGTGATTCAGGTCCAAGACCGCCGATATCGAGAGAATGCTGCAGATCTCGCGGCGGGACGTCGACCTCGCGTCGACCCTGCAGACGAGCAAGAACTCGACGGTGACCTCCAGCGAAAGCAAAAAGTACACGAAGAGGCGTTACACGGACACGAGGCATCAGACACGCCACATACCCGACGCCGACACCCTAGCTGGCAAGACATCGCTCGGCGTGACGTCCACGTCGGCGATACCGTCCTCCGTCACCTCGGCGATGACGACGACGCAGAATCAACGTGTACAAGCGCAGCCGGTGTGGAAGAGGCGGGAACTGATCTCTAGCGCGCCGAAGGATCGGGAGGGATACTTTTAAATTATTCGCGTTGACATGTCGAATCGAGATTCGAGATTGTGATTGTCGGTGAATTAAGTCACTTCAGCATTATTATCCTGATATAACAGCAAATAAATTTTTTTTTAGAAATCTAGTTTCTAAAAAGATTGCATTCATCTGGAAGTCGATGCAATTCGAGGATGTCTTGAAAAGAGTTGAAACAATATAAATATTTTTCTCATTTATCGTTTTATAACAAAACATTAGATTGAATTATTATAGCAATTTTACATAAAGAAGAGACACTTTAAACTTTTCTTTAGACTCAATTCTATAAAAGTTGAGTCTATTCTGAATAAAATGAGAATATGCCGCCAAATTTATCGATATATACTGCGATATATTCTCAACAAACAGGTAGATATGACCATCTTCCTGCATAATTTTCAGAAGTACCGTTCTAAACATAAATAAGGAAGTTTAAGAACATAAAAAGAAGTGCTATAAAAGAAGAAAGAAGAAGAGCAAGGCACATGTCTTGACAGCTTTATAACTGTTCGACATATTGATTATAAAATATGCAAAGCTATAAGAAAAAGTATAAATAATTCTTAATTTGTTATTTATAAGAATACAAAGTCGAGGCGATGGCTGTGAAGAAGAAAACAATTTTGCAAAGTTTCAATTTAGTAATTATTTTTTTTTCACAGCTGAAAAATTTGTATTCTCTCCTCTATATGTTTGGCGAAATATTATATAAAATAAAAACCCTGAGAATGTTTTTCTCACAAAGCGTTTTGATTTATACGTGTTTTTCTTTTCTTCTCAGTTAATGTCTCGAGTCAATCTATCGTAATGTTTTGTCATCTCTGGACAAAAATGTGCCATCCTTCGATAACACTCATCTTTCATCATTTCGCACAAGCGTCCAATCAATCTCCAATCTCGATTCGATAAGGCGGCAATCACTGTCGTTGATTAGGTGGTCTCAAAAAAGTGTTCCTCTGTTTTTCGTGATCTCGCGAGATTCGATTGGTTCTTAGATTAAGTCCTCGTGCTTGCGAGGAATCTCCGTAAATGGAATGCGCATTCTCGTTTCGCGACCCTTCTTATCGACCCTTTGCGATAGACCTTGACATTGTTGGACGACGGGTGCTCGAAAGGACAGGAAAATTGATGTGAAACGCATAACGTAGAACATTTTACCTCAATCTTTGCGATGTAAATATTAAAATTGTCGCAGTTGCTAGACATCGGTCTGGAAATTGTTATGTCTCGTCACTTGTGAACGATCGAGAGTGATATTTAATTTGTCTTTTCTAATTTGTCCTCTCTACGACACGATTATTATCGCCAACTGCCGTGCGTCATATTATCGTTGTCGTTAAGTTTTTTTTTCAATCTAGATAATAAATGAAATTAATTTTTTATCATGCGTTGTATCTTATTTTAACCTTATCGCACCTCAAAAATCAATATATATATTTAGATATCTAAACAAATTGAATTTTTATCTCGTCAAGTGCTTCTCTAAATATTTCCCCTTTCCTAAATTATATTATTATACATAAAATTGTTTCAACATTTCTTAATGATTACTAATTAGTAATACAATGTTTCTTAATTATTACTAATCAGTAATATTCTATAAAAGATATTGGTTTCTTTTAAATTACTTTATAATCTCCTCAATCCACATTGTTAATTAATATTTATAATTAATATTAATACCGAAAAAATAATCTCATAAAATATATATCAAAAATACATATCAAAATATATCAAATAATTTGAAAATATACAAAAACATTTTCTTTAATATTAACATCATTAGTGAAAAGGATAAGTAGTATCAGGACAAGATGGATGAGTATCACTGTGACTGTATATGTTGTAAACTTGATACACGACAGTGATGTTTTTGAAATACTTACACCAATATATAGCATCATAATCGATATAATCGATATAATCGAATATCTACCCCCTGAAAAATTTATTGAAACGCATTTATTATTCAATTTTTCACTGTGCTGTCCTTGACGAGCACTTACATCACGATTGTAATATCATCGAGTACGTACGAATTTTACAAAAACAGCCGGCTTAACAAGTAGGTAGGTGCAAATGTGACAAATGTGCCGTTCGAATTTAAACGTGAACGAATATCCGCATATAGATATGTACAGTATACGATTATATCGTTGATCGGTTCGGTATCTAAATCAATATATAATAAAAGTTAATTGTTAACATTATCTAGTGAACGATAACAATAAAACGAAATATATCATAACAATCTTGATATCATGGAATAACACGAGAATGCAGTTGCAGTGATAATTTTGCAATCAGAGTAAAGAAAATATTTCAAAATCAATTTTCCAACTTTTTAAATCATCAGAATTTAAAGAATTAAATTGATAATTAAAATTACATGCTTCTTTTCAAAAACTTTTTTGTCGACATTATTTTATGAAGCGATGTATACATTAATTATGCGATTAAAGTTTGTCAAATAATCAAATAGCGAATTTTTAAAGAGATGATGACCTTATGACGTTATGCTCTAAAAATATAGAGCTGATTCTTAAATGCATAATTCTTAGTTGCATTTTGCTTCATTATTATTCATTGTATTGATATAATTACATGTTGCCAATTTGATGTCTATTTTTATTCTGACCCAAAATTATCTCTGCTGCGGCACCTTTAATCCATTATCGTGATATGTTTGTCGCGACAAAACATATTGGAACGAATGATCAGGTGAAGACCTTTTACAAAAGTCTCAATAAAAGAGCATATTGCATATTTAGGGAGTCGCGATTGATCTCGCTGCGTATTCGCCTTATCAAATAGATCTTAATTTCTAGTTTAATTTCACGTTCGTAAGTCTGCAATTTTTTACGAGGATCGCGTGGTAATAAATTAAATTTCGATTCGTACGATACCAACAAACGATCATTCGAGAAAGCAATCTGAATCGAGTGACCTTTAGGGACGATCCTGAATGACCGTAATTTCACGGCACGAACATTTTAACGAGGCCGGTTCTCGAACAATGCCGCATAAATATCTTTGAAAATAAAGGTACGCAGATAACAATAATTTTATATAAATTTCTAGAGAAATCATAAGCGATAAAGTATAATAATACTATTCGGGTAGAAGAAGAAGGAAAAAAAAAAAGAAAAACAAAAGTGTCCCGATTTTCACGAGACGAGTAATAAATTTTTATCTCGCGTATGCAAGTATACACATACGTAGATTTGTATATATATATAATTTATAATTTTTGTTTCTTTCTCTCTTTATATATATAATATATATTAAAACAACCACTATAAAATATAAATATATTTATATATTTATAATATATATATCTCTCTTTTTCTTGCCGTTTCACGGCTAGCTGCCTACGTAGGGCTGGACGGATACGATGTGATTTCACCTTCCTCTCGCGGCGAGGAAAAGTAAGAGTATACTACTATAAGGATAAAATAATGTAAGAAAAAAATACAAGGGAAAAGAAAAAAAAACGTATCACGTATCCTGCGACTTTCACGGCAATCCGTTATTAGCCGAACAGTAATAATCAACGATTAAATTTCTCTCGAGAGAAAATTATATGATTTTTGCAATACCAAAAATTAGCTATTAAATAATTCCTTCTACGTTAAAATTCAATTATTAACATATAGAGTGCTACAATGTTAAATTGATTGCAATTAGCATTAATCGATATTGGTGCAAACAGCTCTTAATTATTAATACAATTTCTTTTTTGTTAAATCCAATTGCAACTTAATTAAATTATGTGACTTTTAAAACGTGTAACAATTTCTACATAATAGGTGCAAATGTATCACGAATATTACCTCAATAAGAATAAACATTAATACTAAATGTTACAAAGTACTCGTTTGGACGGAAAATAGTTGATAATACTAATAATAATATGCGATTACACAACATTGAGATATTTATATGTTAAATCGAAAAAGTGTTAATTATTAAATTCGGTAACGATTCATTGCCGTGTCTGTATAGAAATCTCTACATACTTTAATGCGATTTACTTATAGATATATGTATCGCGTCGTTCTTGAAAATTTTAAAACGTTTTACACAACTATCACTATATTAACAGTCGAGTTTCTCAGTTAGAAAACATGTACTTAATTATGATAAAAACGTAGTCGAAATGTTGTAATTGTATGCGCATATGTAATAAACGTGGAGACCATGTATGTTTTGAACTTTGCAACTTAATTTATCCAGCTTAATATTTAATTAAACTCTGACGTTACGCTTAATTAAACGGTGATTGCAAAGATTATCAGATTATTGCAGTTTGTATGAATACGGCTACGTAATAAAATAACTTTCCAGTAACACGTGCGACTGAGATAATAATCGTATGTTATATCACAAGCAGGATTATGTTTGGTTACTTACTTGCGTTTTTATTGCAAACAAGTTGAAAATCTAATTAAATATTTTCAATACGTGAATTCTTCGAAATGCAAATTGCAAATAAAAGATGCGTAAAATGGAGATCAGATTCATGATGATACTTTAAACTACGCGTGAGTTTCGTACGCCTTCGCCTTCACGAGGAAATGTTTCGTTACATTATCTAACAATTTTTTTTGTTTATTATCAGTTCTTTTTTTTGGCGTGTAAATACGAATATACTTAATAAGGCAAGAGAATAGAATGGAACTGCTATATAGTGCCTTGAAACAGAATGCACACATGTACATGTACTCTTCATTTTATAAATTTTGTCAAAATCTGATTAGAGTTAATATCTTTTTTTTTATTTTTATTTAATTAAAATTCATTCTTTGTCGTAATAAATTTTTGTCTAAAAATTTTTTAAAGAAGAGTCGACGTTTATTTGAGTTCAATACAAAATTTACAATTGATATTGAAGTTAAATGTTAAATTCCTGATTTTGATTCTGCATAAACTGTGTGTAATGTGCGAATTTTATTGTTGACACTTTATAAGACTTACGGTATTAAATCTGAATTTATTTTCTATTTTACACACACTTATATAATGCACAATTATTTTTTTTTTATTACTACACATATATTATAAAGATAACGATTTTTATCATATTTATATAACAATATTAAAATTTTTATTTGTTTTCTTCAACATTGATGTATTTCTTTCGTTCATTCTATTTTCTTGCCAATACTCTTATAGTTCATTATCCACTTTATTACTCGATTTACACCGAATAACATCATGTAATAATATAGTAGTAGAAAAGTGTAAAGTAACGTAATACTTAACGAGTTATCGTCAATCTCGCGTTTAATCTGGATTCGCTTAATATTTAATTCAGGTAGCTTCGGAGAGCTCTCTCTCTCTGACGATTATCGATCGCCTTTATCAATCTATTTACATTCGCGTCGCGTCGTAGTAACGATAAATTTCTAGCGAGCGATTCGAGTTTCGTCTTCAGAATTAATTAAAAGTTCCATTATATCGAAATCATCGGGCGATGTCACCGACTTTGACAAAACACAGCTTCGCGCAAACTTCGATTTCGTTCTCAATCGCACATGAAAATCAACGACATTATCGGAGACTACCTACCGTTAATGAAACGTACCTCGTCAAACTATTTCTAGTAGACGTCTCTGATTTAGTAGTCGCCGTCATCTGATTTCCCGTCACGCGTCCTTAAACGATCGACACTTGTGACTACAGTAGGGAACTCTCGTGTCAATAACGTGACAGGAGAGAGAGGAAGGCATCGGCTAAACTTCCGTCGAGTGCGTCTGTATACGCACTTTCTTCTGCGAGCCGTTCCTGGACAGAGTCGGGCTGTGCGCCGAGAAGCCAGGATTGTGGATACCGAGGGGTTTCGGCTTCTTCAGAGAACTCCTGAGAGGCGAGGCCGTGCTCGCCGCGCTCCCGGAAGTCGCCACCGATGCCGTCGATCCGTTTCCGGCCCCGCCGACGTACGGCTTGCCGCTGGCGTCTGTCATCGAGATTGAACCACCTGCAACAAGACGCGGAATTAATAACGCGTCGCGTCAAAGATTTTATCCAGAGTACTTTCAAATTAATCAAATGTTGCATCGTCGAGCGCGATCTGTCAGATGCGTGATATATTGCAGAAATTGATTGTTTTTTTTGTATAAAATACACCCTGTACATTATTAAAGAAAAATATCGCGTATTATCATTGCATTCAAATATGATTATAAAATAAAAATAATAAAAATAAAAATAAAAATAAAATAAAAATAAAAATAAAAATAAAAAAATAAAATACAATAAAAATAAATATATAAATATTTTGTTTAATTTAGTTTTCGATCTTTCAAGGCACATAAACTATATGAATTTCAAAAAAAAAGATGAACGCTATCCGGGCATTTACCGTTTAATAATATTTGAAGTTATGCAGCTGTCTGAAATTCGCAGATTCATTTGGCACAGAATTATCATACGTTTTCACTACCGACATGATTTTTTTCGACACTCCCGATAATGCACAGACATAATCGCAAACGATATTTCTCGATACGACAATTACATTGATAAACACTACTTTTGTGAAAAATGATAAGCACGCGATCTATAGTTTCATCTTTTTAAAAAAAGTTTAGAAGCTCAAGAGAGAGAGAAACGAAGCAAAATTCTCATCACGTTTCTCATCACTTTTTTTACACTTTATTTTCGATCGTCAGATAAGAGTTTCAAGAAACGTAAATTCGAGAGATGCTCCTTCCTTTACAGTTTTCTATCTTTTTTTAGAGTCACGTACGTGTTGTCATCTCGTTTCAATTTTCGCAGAAATCGCCGTTCGCAGAAATTTCGACGTGAGATTTTATCGTCGTCGCATCTTTAAATCGGTCAACTGGCCGTATATTATAAACAAAGCGAGCTCGTTTCTAAAAATTTCTCTTCCTGAATATAACACACGCGCGATATGTCCTTGCATTTTTCAATATAGTTTCTCGCTTAATGTCATCCCAATTATCGCTCTCTAGGATTAATCTAACCCTTCACATCCAGACGCGCATTACTCAATTTATAATACCATTTATAATGTCAAGAATGATAAATTAATTACGTAATGAATATTGCGATACGTTCGTTAATAATTAACGACACAATTTTATTTTATCACATCACTCACCGCACTCTATGCATTATATAATGTCACGTTTATGTTTAATACATACTTAATGCGAAACTAGCGCATAAACAATGTACTGTATACTATTCGTTTAGCAAAAATTAACGCGTACGAAATGCATATACTATATCGTTTAATAGAAATGTCACCTTAAAAAAAAACTAGCGAAATGCATATACTATTCATTTACTAGAGGTCGCGCATAAAAAAAAAGCGCGCGAAATGCTATTCGTTTAATAACCCTTGGTCTACAATCTTGCTTTAAGTGACGGAATCGTAAGAAATTAACCAATCACAGTTGATTATGAGAAGAATAATTGAATACGATTGGTTAATTTCTTACGACTCCGTCACTTAAAGCAAGATTGTGGACCAAGAGTAAAGGATCGTTTACAGAGTCGTAAAGTCGTAAGTCGTAAGAAATTGACCAATCCCAGTTGAAGTTCAGGAGAATAATCAAGACGACCCTTAAGACTTGGTTGTCAACATTATTTTGTATTTAAGCGAGATTTAAATATGTGTTTATTCTTATCTTTTTATTTTTTTTAAATAAATAAAGACAGATATATATTTAAGCTTTCGCTTAAAGCCAAGATAACATTGATGCAATCAAATCTAATAAAACTAGCCTTTAGTGACATCACGGCAGCCATATTTGATTCTCGGGATCACGGAATCGGACCAACTCTATCGGAATCGGACCGGAAACGGAAATTGAGATATTTGGCAGTGTACTGTGTGCGATTGTTTGTGCTAGACGTTTGCCCAGGTAAATATAATCGCGGTCGAGTATCGCGAGTGTTCGAGTGTCAATCGATCGCTGAGATTAACGCTACGATTACGCTCATAATTACGATCATAATACGGCATTACTGTCATGAAATTCACTTATCTTATATCACATCCGAGTTTCGATTTTTTGGTTATTGAGAATAAATATCGCGTGTGAATAAATCTGTGTCGTATCGGGAGTGTCGAAAAATGTATCGAGAGTGCCGAAAATATATCGAGATTGTCGTATATTATGTGTTATATAGTTTTTTACGCCGATAATATGAGTATGCGACAGTTTCATCAGATGAACTCCGTGCGACTGTAATATTCAGACATTGTTTAAACAAGTAAGTGTTTACTTGCCAAGAAATTGAGTTGTCGAGAATAAATATTTGCTATTGTTTGCAAGCAAGATTGTAATATCGGAAGGAAAGTCTCGAACGATCGTTGCATTATGCGTAAATATGATATATCGCGTCAATAGCGCGACAGTTTCATCAAGTTAACTCCGTGCAATCGTAGCTCATTATTAACTGTATTAATAATCGATAAATATTCAATATAAAAAAGAGATTTCCTGTCCAATCTTTATACAATTCTTCGTATATTTATTACTCATCATTTGAGCGGAAAATTTATATTAAAATATAATGATATTATAATAATATTATAAATTATTATATTAATTATTAATTATGTCAATTATATATTCATATATTTATTATTCACCATAGACTGTATTGACATACTCAATTAATATATAACCATATATATCGATATTATTAATTATTTATAAATTATTATTATAATGTATGATTAATAAAGAGATGCAATGGTGCATCATCGATACACGTTAGACGAAGTGTAAAACGGCGAGGGAAAAAAATCATTTTCTTTTACGATCGAATGAGATTGAACTTGCAAATTACGACGAAATGAATTCGATACGTCGGACGTCTTATAGGTCACGATGTACGGAATAAGCGAGCGTAGCACAGTCCTTACATTACAGTGGCTTGTTTAGCGCGCTCGCTATGCAATGCGGTTAGCGAATACGAGACACGCACACCACGATCCTGCCGCATATCCTGTATTCGCGTATAAGACCGCAGGTAAACGCGCGGGAGAGCATCCTCGCGTATCCTCCGTAATATCCTCCGCAGTATCCTTCTGTCGTGCGTCTGTTTACACCCAGCACGTTCTCCGAACTTCATCATCTTCATTTCAGACGTATTTCTCTTTCGTGTGAGAGGTGTATCGACTTCCTGTCAGCCGGTTAAATGAACGTCTTTCTCTATGTAAGTCGGCCAAATATCGGCAAATACGACCTACGCGTGAATATAAATTGTCGTAATTTTCGCGGCGAAACAAGGTCCGGATGTTTCAGGAGTGAAAAATGCGGCGCGTTAATGAAGAAAAATTCCTCGCGACGACGTAACGCGGGAAAATATAGCCGTTGAAAATTACATTAAAGCCCGAAAATGTTGTTTAAGAATTCAAATACTTTATTTGATTCTATTCTGTATGTGTATATATATATATATACAGGATGTCAGGGCAATCTCTTCCCAAAGAAAAGCTCTTGTTTACTTCGAGAGCTTTTCAAAGCATTATAATAAAATATTTTTTTATCGAGTACTTTTCAAATTATGAAGCTGGAAATAATTTCTTAATTTTTACATAAATCATAAAATACCTAGTAAAATATTCATTTTTCGATTATCTTACCTTGATTCTTTTATGTACAAAATAATGAAAGGAATCAATTGGTGTAAGGAAAACACATAATTGTTTCGAAAAAAAATATGTAATTGTTAATTGCAAATTACATATTTTTTCTTCGAAACAATTATGTGTTTTCCTTACACCAATTGATTCCTCTCATTATTTTGTACATAAAAGTATTAAGGTAAGATAATCGAAAAACGAATATTTGACTAGATATTTTATGATTTATGTAAAATGAAGAGATTATTTCAAGCTTCATAACTCGAAAGATATTCGATGAAAAAAATACTTTATTATAGTCTTTTGAAAACCTCTCGAGGTAAGATCTTTTTTTTGGGAAGAGATTGCCCTGACACCCTGTATGTGTGTGTGTGTCTTTGTAATATTCATAACATATTGAACCCTCGCTTTATCATACATGCTTATTTAACGTTAAACGCAAACAGTAATGAAGGATACAATATACACGTATCTATTTGTGTTAAATGGACGTATTTGAGCCCGGTATTAATCGCAGTAACGTCATTAATCCCATTAATCGTTTGGCGCTGCTTCCGCGCCAGATATCAACGTCATGTATAACGTATCTAACACACACGCACACACACACGCACACGCGCGCACACACACACACGAAGGAGATCGAGTCGAATTTCGCGAAATTAAACGACTGTCCGTTCCGCCCTTACCGTTCGTTGGTTGATGATACTCCCGATATCCTGGATTATTTATAGTCCCTCCACGGGGATCCGTGACGACCCTAATCTTGGTCGGGTCGCCGCCTCTTCGGGCGTAAATGCCCTCGTAAACGGCAGACACCAGTACGCCGAAGTTCAAAGCGATGGCAGCCAACTGCAACGATAAATATAACATGCACAATTTATTCAAAGCACGATGAAACTTCGATAATGCGAATTTATTATATGAAACTTGCAACATTCACATCGATTAAACACTCCTGAGAGCGAGAAAAAATATCTTACGGTTTAAGTGTATTTTTTAAATAATTTTTTTTTTACTTTTTATCACCACCATGCTTTTGCCAATGACATGCTTATGAAATAAATTAATCGATACCAAATTATATATAGAAGCGAAAAGACACGCGTGTCGCGCTCTTTCTTGTTTCTTTCTTTCAAGATATAAAATTGAAGGATCGTCTCGTACAAATTTGATCGTGTCAATCGATTTTTTTTCGTTTTAAATTAATTATTCTTAATTCTAGATATTGGTCCTGCTACACGCTTCTACACAGCACCGAATAAAATTAAAGGATGCGAGTCTTACTTTTACATAATCATGACGCTAAAATCTATTATTAAAAAAAAAATCCATCACTATTACGTACTTTTCATTCTGAAATAAGGATTTCGCGTGAAATGAGAGAATGCATTTATCCGGGGAATCAAACAAAGCCACGACATGCTCGGGGTGTAAATTTCACGTACTGGAGTTCCACCTGTTCTTCCCCAAGAATCGCGCATTTATTTCGCTTTCCCGCTAATTGGCTCGCAGACGCCAATTAGCCGTCACGCACCATCCGCTGCTCTAATTCGCAGCTTGATATCGCACCGCCCGTGTTATTCTCATCGGAACATCGGGAGATCTTCGCTACGCACAGTTCGCGATACGTATACGCGGTTCTTATTATCCCGGGGAGAGACGTTTGTGCAACAAACACCGAGAGCGCGAACAAACGTCTCTCATTCTCCTTCTTTCTCCCTTTCGAGCGTCGTCCTTTCTTATGCGGCGTGCGAGTAACTAGGGGACCCCCGTCGCGTACACACTATCGATACGAGAGGAGAGGCATCATCAGTAGATGGCGATCGGCTGGACGGACGGTGGAAGGAGCGCGCGAGGAAGGGGAGACAATTTAATTAGGGCCAACAAAGAAGCCGCGCGCGCCATTGTTGTTCCGCCGCTATAATTAATCTGGCCGTCCACAGTGTGTTTGCCTCTTTTCTTTTTGTCCTCCTTGGGGACGAGCGTCGCGGCCGAGCTTCTCTCCCCTACACGTGACGGAGACGCGATAAAAGGGAACGTGGCGCTCACCGATGAGCCAACCCTTTCCTCCCTTCGCCCTTTCGTTTATCAAGGCGATGGTTATTTTATAGAGAAAGAAAGAGGTATGCGAAGCGGAAACGGAAATGTCGAGAGATGTATTCCAGGAGAAGCTGCTTGGAAATTCCACGCGGACGAGTACTTGCCACTTGCATGACGCTTGCATGAGCCATTTCACGAATGTTTCATGCGTTATTTAGCCAGCGTGTCCGGATAGGGACACCCGTTATATGAACAGGATGATTTCATTGCGTCGCGATAAGAACCCTGTGAGATATAGCGGCTATTATGTGGGGCACTTGAGTCGAATTTATCTCGGAGATTTTTTTATGCGATACCTTTGTCGCGAAATTATTTATACGTGACTTGGTTTACTCGAGGAGCTTATATACAGGGTGTTTCTTAATAAGTGCGAAAAATTTTAGATGATTCTTTGTCGAAAATTAAGGTTTTTTCATATAAACATATACTCCTACATCTCTCCCTGTGGAATTACACTCCTCCAAAAATGACGGTAAAAATTAGGTTTTTATTTTTTTCTCAAATTTGGAACAAGTTAAAGAAATGAAATTAGGTGGATATTTTTTACTAGTAAAAAGGTTATTTATTAATATTTTTTTCAGCTCGTATTGTTATAAGAAAATGAAACTAGCAACCCCTATTCAATTTTTTATTAGAACTTTTTAATGTTTATATGAAAAATTAATTTACCCCCATTCATTTTCGACAAAGAATCATCTCCTAAAATTTTTCGCACTTATTAAAAAACACCCTGTATATATATATATATAAAATTTCACGTAATTATCACACTTTATTTCAATTAAAAATTCTTCAACGTACACAACATCTCTTTTTCGATTATAAATTATCGAGGCAAGTATTTAAATAAAATGGAAGATTATTATTTATTATTAATAATATTATTTATTATTATTATTATTATTAATTGTGCATTATTATTCATTATTATTTTATTAAAGTTATATTATTTTCATCGTACATATTCTAAAATATTATTATGCCGCGTAATGTTATATATTGACGTAGCAGCAAGGTAGCAAAAGTGAGAACTAATTCGATTGAACTTTTTTGAGCGATGATATTACCTTATCTTGTTTCTGCTTATTCATTTTGTCCAATTCAATTTCGTCCTTGGCCCTTTTCAAGAGACTCCGTTTCCTTTTATCCATTCTCGTGTACTTTCGACGATAGAATATCAACATGTCACATTCTCTTTTAATTCAACAGAAAAAAGCAATTTTCGCTTTGAAGAGAAATTTTGCGAGCCAAAAATACACGATACCCAGCGATCAATCTTTATCAGAGACGATAGATCGCTCCGTCTTCTTTAAGACTAGGGATGGAAAAAAACTGTCATTAAGAAAAATACAACATCTCCGCAAGTGTGGAGTGGCAAAAAAAGTGTCGCGTTCAACTTGCGTGCGACGAGTGGCTAAACAAAAGAAAAAAATCCACTTATCGCGAAGCCGAGAACCGGGACAATACGGTGAGTTCGCTAACGATCGGCATCAAAACACTCACTGCGGGTCCGCCAATGTCGGCCTATTGTTTTAAAAGTATCTACGAGTCGTGGCTACTCCGACACATACTAAGTCGCACAGGCTAAAGGAGGGGCTTAAAAGAACACCTGAGCCTCCGGTTCACGATCAGGTGGCTTCTAAAGCGTTTAATTCTCTCTGGTCAGATATGCGTTTTCCGGCTCGTTGACGTTTCGCTTGCACGCGAGCGAAAGTATATTATTATACTTATCGAATCGTCCTGATATCTTGCTCGTTTTCTCTTCTATGCCTTAAGTCTTCTAAATTAAATCCTGCATCCTCGAAGCAACGGAAGGGAATAAATCTTAGAGTAATTCCGTCTTATATACTCGCGATGTTGTAATCTAATTGAATTCCCACACAATGAAGGGAAATCTGCGGAATCTCGGGGAGATATCTCCTGCTGAGAGATCATAATATCCTTGAGAATTTTATTTGATAGGAGACGAGTTTGACGTCTATACAAGTTTAGATAATATTTTTAAGATGTATCAACGTAATTACATGTCACACTTTCAAGACTTACTCTCAGAATATTGAGAATTTCTAATTTAAATTTTTAAACATTTTTTTAGATAATTTTTTAGATAATTTTTAAATATTCTCTATGAAAGCACAACTTTAATCATTTATATTCTACGTTATAATAAATTATTAACATTTTAAATATATCAAGCCATGTTTTTCGAGCACTTCCCTTATTAATTCTAGCATGTCTCGCAAATTTCTAGCGTTGCAAAAAAAATAAAATAAAAATAAAAAAATAAATAATAAATAGAAATTATAATTTCACGAGGTAATTTAGCAATTTGTATGATATCTGTGACATGTGCAAGTTTCAATTTAAGAATTATTTTAAATGAGAATTTATTTTAAACGATGCGGAATCCTTTTGTTCAGACTTACATTTTTCTGCCTCTCACGTGCGGAATAATCGAATCGCGAAGAGGCGTAATATCGTATCGAGTATTTCCTCGACGGAATCTGAAGGTATTACTGTACCCGGTTGTGTAACGAGCGAGTGCGCGAGTGTTTCATCCGCATTGAAAGAAACCCGAGCTGCCATCCCGCGATAAGAAGGAACTTTAAAGGCGTTGACGACGACGTTATCGTGCCAGTTTCATAAAACGTGACGTTCTTTTACGTACAAATGCTTTCGTCGCTACCTTGCATCGCTCTCTCTCTCTCTTTCTCACTCTCTCTCTCGCTCTGTGCGATCGATATTCAATTTAAATTACTATTCATTGCCGACGACAAGCGCAATTGATCTTTTAATTAGCCTGCGCATCCGCAAAGTCGATTTAAGTCGTTCGGTTTTGCGCGAATAAAAAGACGGGATTTTTATTTAAAAAAACTTATAAAAACTTATAATCTAGATATCATTTAAAAATGACTAGATATTATTTGGAGGAATTATAGTTTATTTCACCTCTCTTGTCAGAATAAAGTAACATATGTGTGAGAGAAAAATATTTTGAAAAATATATTTTCTATCAATCCAATATCACAGTCAATAATAACTTATCCTTGGATATCAGCAATATCTTTTGGCGTATTATTCTCCATCCTTTTATACGAGAGTTATTCTTTCTAGCGACGAGAGTTCCATAATAATGCGCTTGTATCTTTCGGTGATCTCGTGATCTCCGCGAGAGCATCTCTTCCGACTTTTATCGAAATATTCTTTTCACGCCTACCAGTGTTCAATAAGTAAGGGTACCATCTGTTGCTTGAAATCTGAAGTAAGGATTTTATCTTCGCTCAGAACTATGGCACCTGCCCCGAGGCGAATCGCTTCCTCGGGAAATTGTCATATAAATCATTCTCGTCGTCTATTGAACGCGCGACATGCGTTCCAACATGTAACTCGCGGAATACGAATCATACTTCCCATTAATTACGGATTATTTAATAAATCTAAAGTCACTTGTAACTGCATGATATTACTCAAGATAACGATTGCTTTCATCTATTTGTATCTCTTTACTACTTAAAGAATCAAAATCTTTTTTAATTTGACAATTTAGATTAAAGATCATAACGTCATACGATTCTGATATTGCTAATTAATTACTGATTAAAATAATATTTTTTACCAATGTTTTAAATAATTACAGTATAAATATGCATCAAATCAGGAAAAATGCAGTAGTGCAGCTGATTCTGCGTGCAACAGGTTTCGAAATTAATAAACGACGTCCAAGCGAATAACGTGTTATAATGACACATCTATCAAGTGGTAGAAATTAGAAACTTGAAGACGAACGTTGAACATGCATCGAAACTTATCTCGCTTATTAACGGTGTCGCGTTAATTCGAGGCAATGAGAAATCAATTAGAAGGACACTCGCGTTACATTAACAGGTGCATGTTGCGTTGAAGACATTGGACGAATAAAATTATCACGTCATCCATTTTTGTGGTGCGATATTTTGCAAATTCAATAAATTAACAACGAAATTGACTCGTTATGCGACGCTAATGCAAGAGCGCGAAAAATAAACACACGGTGAAATTATTATTAATAAGCTCGAAATTTTTTAAATATTTTTCTATTGCAAAAATTAAAAGAATAAAATATAAAAGCGTCTCGATAAAACTGTTTTCCGCGACGCATAGTTATTTTAAAATAAAAAATTTCCGATAATAAAACAAAACATATTCCCTCAAATCCATCAATTATGTTAGGTATTACAAAAGTATTTTTTATCTGTTTTTATTATGTATATATTTTAGTTCTTTATACATATATATATTATATTTTTTTTATTATTAAAAGATTTTATAATAAATTGAAAAAAAAACCGATAATATGCCACTATACAAGTATACTTTACCTGCATGTAAAAGGCCTCTCCTCTCGTGATGACGAAGCTATTAGCTCGATCATCCGTTTGCAAAGCGAAGAGGCTCGCCGCCACAATCGACAACGCCGCTAGAAACATAATATCAAATATAAATATAATCTGATTTAAATAAAATAAAATATAAAATAAAAGATAAAATTTTCAATCTTATATACGCTTAGGTAAAATTTTCAATCTTCAATCTTATATGTATCTTCGTCGACATCCTCACTTACTACATATATTCGTCTGCAGATAATGCTTTTCGTCTATATTTATATAACTCGATAAGATTTAAGATTGTTTGATTCAAAAATATTTTTACTACCGACTTTTCACAGCTATAAAATAAAGTTACTGTTTCAACAAAAATCTTATGCGTTGAGAATTTATTTGCAATACATCCTGATTTATTTATTATAAATTCCTTATTATAAATTCCTATCATCCTTACTTATTATAAATTTTTACCTAGTGTTTTTCATTTCGAATGTGAGACAACAAACTTTTTTCTATCACAAACTCATATATACTTTAAAAGCTTTAGATGACAAAAATTACATATATTCAATTTTACACAATAATTTGATACAATTATAGACAATTTTATATTATAGAATATATATATAAAAACTGGAGCTAAAACTACAATAGCTGGAGATAAAACACGAGTAAAATATATTAGCTCCTATTTTTTAATACACGCAAAGTTATCTTCAGGAACAAAGCGAGTGTACGGTATGCTCTCTTATGGCATTAGATATATCACTTTACTGTAATACGATCTCTCGTGGATATTCGATGCCTATCGTATAAGGGCTTGTAAGTAGGCCAGTAAGTAGACGAACGAGCGAGTGGTAATTCTATTACGTGTGTCTACAGTATTGCAAAATTGCTAAACGATAAAAAGAATTTCTACGTGTTGAACGTGATTCGGACTCTTTGTACTTTCGTATGTCAAGACCTTGACCCGTGATGCTACGTAATGCGTAGTACGTAAGAATCGATTATGTAATGCACAGTGCGTAAAAACAGGGGAAAAGAAGTATGCATGTAGCATATAGACGAGTAATCTCTCAAAGATATCTTGATAATAATTATAAATTATAATATAATTTTAAAAATAAAAGGAAAATTATTCAACGATGGAGATAAAAATAATGTATATTATACATAATATTATAATGATAATAATATATACTAATAATAAATGAAAATAATAATATATATTAATAATAAATAAAATGTATGAATTTTAAATTGTATGTAAATTTTTTATGTAGATTAAATTATTGCTAATATAATTTTTATCGTCATCCATACAGCCACACTGAATTAAACATAACATATTTAACTCTGACAAGTATGCTATATGAATAATGTATTAAATATCTTTCTCGAAATGCAACACTTTGATATTGAGATATAACGATAAAATAATTTTATCCTCGAAAAATTCACAGTTACGTCTTTTTTACAGAATGAATTATTTTAATTATTTAATTATAAATAAATTATTTTCCTTTCGACCTGAATCATTTCTCAGCAAATTAGCATAATATTTGATGTATCAACTATTTAATAGTGCCTCACATTACATTTACACTATTTTATTTCGTTGAAAAATAAGTTTTATTTTTTTCATTCAACATTATCTAATAAGCTGAGCAGAAAATTTGAAATTTAAAAAAATCAATAGATTGAAAATTATTTACAAAAGTTTGCATTAACACAATTACTCATCGTTATTTTTTCACAAAGCATGAGCATGTTATATCATCTTGTTACAAACAGATCCTATGCTTTTTTGCTTAAATTTTGTATCGGGACATTGATGAGAATTCGTACTCACTTGCTAATGTAGCGAGGGCAACTTTGCCTATTAAGGCAGTGCTGTACGAGATTACAACCCGTTTCGCGGAAGAGGCCATGGCTAATTGAAGTACAGCCAAAGCGACCAGAATCGCCAAAAGGGCAGAAGCGCCAGCGGCGGCTAATCCTGCCATCCACACAGCCACTGAAATAAAGGAGAAATCCCATCGTAATTCTATTGCGTTCTATTGTAATCCCGCGCTCATGCTAGGATTTTTGTCGCATTTATTTTTAGCGCTGCTAAAATGTAAAATTCCGTAAATATATAATTCCACTTTTTTCAAATTACGCTTTTTCTAATAACGTAACGAGCATATGATGAAAGAAACGGGAAAACAATTAATCATAGAATTTTCATTAATACTGAACGTAATCAATTTTAATATGCATTTATATTAAATATTTAATAGTTATAAAAAATATTGATTTAATCTTTGATTCAGGTGATAAAATGTACGCAATTTTTAAAAATTTATCACGATTTTTTTAAACCGTCGAATAATGAAATTATAAATAAAACTGAATTTTTATTCGCCAACGCTATCTAACTTTTAGTTGGAAATAAAAGTAATTTGTTCAAAGTTTAAATGAGAGAAAAAATATCAATTTTAGGAAAATCCATAAAAAGCGGATAAATTTACATTTACTGAACCCTGTCAAATGTTACTGGCAAAATTTTTTCCATTAAATATTTCCGCAAAGAATTTTGTAATTGGCAATGTTTAGGAAATTTCGTATATAGCGATTGTCATTCTATTTGATTAGTATCAAAATTAAGCAATAAAGATGAGAAAGCATATTTTTAAGGTATAGGCGGATATTAAAGATGAACGTTCTCTTTATAATCACGTATTAAATAAAAATTATTTATATAAAAACGAAACTCACACACTGGTTGAAACCTGGAGACGTTTTGGCCGCACCACTCTCGTCCGTAAAGAAGCAGCTTGCATTGTCTCCAGGGTCCAAAATAACCTTTCTCCGCGGCAGTGCCAGCTGTAACAAACGAAAGAAATTGAATGATAAAAAATTTTACCTTCAACCCTCTTCTCGTCTTTGGTAAACGGCAAATGTGCGGTAAAAAAAGTTACGCGCTTCCATATTTGAGCGACTTTTTGTCCCAAAACTTAATAATTAATAAAATATAATATGATGCTTCTCTACCGCGCTTAATTTTGGAATGCATAATTTAGTATGTCAATTTGACTCGACCGTTATTTAAATTGTAAATTGCAGGGAGGATTTTGTCGAATTAGCATATAACTATTCTGCGTGAAAATAAAGGAAAAACATAAAAGAAAATAATACATATAATCATAATATATATGCGTAAAAATTATTAGGAGTAAATAAGAAAAAAATGTAATATAAATCATTATAATTTTCACATTAAAAATTAATTATCTAATAATTTAATTAAAATTCAAACACTTAATCAAAAGTAATATTTAGTCTCGAGTCGAGATTACATGTATTTCAATATAACAATATCAAGTTTCAATATTCAACTATCAATTATCTCTTTCTTGTTTCGTCTTTTAATGATTGAAAAATATTACGAGAGAAGAAAGTGTTATAATCTATTAAATTTATGTAGAAACTAATATAAACATTATATATATAGCGAATATATAAATTACGCACATATTATATGAGATTAAGATGAACGATATGTCTTTCTTCTATATCGAAAACATACATAACTATTCTACGTAAAAATAAAGGAAAAAGAAAACATAAAAGAAAATACAAAATAATATATATAATCATAATATATATATACGTAAAAATTATTAGGAGTAAATAAGAAAAAAATGTAATATAAATCATTATAATTTAATCATTATAATTTTCACATTAAAAATTAATTATCTAATAATTTAATTAAAATTCAAACACTTAATCAAAAGTAATATTTAGTCTCGAGTCGAGATTACATGTATTTCAATATAACAATATCAAGTTTCAATATTCAACTATCAATTATCTCTTTCTTGTTTCGTCTTTTAATGATTGAAAAATATTACGAGAGAAGAAAGTGTTATAATCTATTAAATTTATGTAGAAACTGATATAAACATTATATATATAGCGAATATATAAATTACGTACATATTATATGAGATTAAGATGAACGATACGTCTTTCTTCTATATCGAAAACATACATAACTATTCTACGTAAAAATAAAGGAAAAAGAAAACACAAAAGAAAATACAAAATAATACATATAATCATAATATATATGCGTAAAAATTAGTAGGAGTAAATAAGAAAAAAATGTAATATAAATCATTATAATTTAATCATTACAATTTTCACATTAAAAATTAATTATCTAATAATTTAATTAAAATTCAAACACTTAATCAAAAGTAATATTTAGTCTCGAGTCGAGATTACATGTATTTCAATATAACAATATCAAGTTTCAATATTCAACTATCAATTATTTCTTTCTTGTTTCGTCTTTTAATGATTGAAAAATATTACGAGAGAAGAAAGTGTTACAATCTATTAAATTTATGTAGAAACTGATATAAACATTATATATATAGCGAATATATAAATTGCGCACATATTATATGAGATTAAGATGAACGATACGTCTTTCTTCTATATCGAAAACATACATAACTATTCTACGTAAAAATAAAGGAAAAAGAAAACATAAAAGAAAATACAAAATAATACATATAATCATAATATATATGCGTAAAAATTAGTAGGAGTAAATAAGAAAAAAATGTAATATAAATCATTATAATTTAATCATTACAATTTTCACATTAAAAATTAATTATCTAATAATTTAATTAAAATTCAAACACTTAATCAAAAGTAATATTTAGTCTCGAGTCGAGATTACATGTATTTCAATATAACAATATCAAGTTTCAATATTCAACTATCAATTATTTCTTTCTTGTTTCGTCTTTTAATGATTGAAAAATATTACGAGAGAAGAAAGTGTTACAATCTATTAAATTTATGTAGAAACTGATATAAACATTATATATATAGCGAATATATAAATTGCGCACATATTATATGAGATTAAGATGAACGATACGTCTTTCTTCTATATCGAAAACATATGTAAGAATAAAGCGAACATTCCACATCGATTCCGACGTCAAGTACGCGCAAAGTCAAATAAAAAACAGTACAGACCTCTTCCCCCTACCACCTATCGCATACCATTGCGCGTCAAAACATTGTAGCAGGCAGATACAATACCCCTTCCCCCACCACTCGCATTCCAACAGCGCCTCAAAATATAATATAGAGCGTTGTCTTTATCGGACGGTCGAGGCGGAAAGAACTCTCGCTCGAAATTCTTTCGATTCGCGCAAAAATGAAACTGTCTCTCAGAATATTTATAATATTACATTTAATTACCGCGTGGAACTGCGTATATTTTTTACTATGTTCGATAAAAAATGTTGAGCACGCGATTCGAAGCGTCATGTCAATCTTGACCGTATTGGATGAAACGTCCGTTTAATCCGGATGTTAGGCACGGAAACGAGAAAGTTAAACGAGCGAGAGACCTCTTCTTTGCTCGAGGAAAACGATCGCGAGAGTAGCGTACGAATAAGTGGAAGCTGCAATTTCGCAGAGCTCGTTTCTCCGTTGAAACGATCCGTAAACTTGCCCGGCATGAGTGATCTTCTCACCGCGAATGTCTATTTTATTTCAGTCGATCTCCCGGAAGAGGAAAGATACGCGATGCGCTTTTATTATTTTTTTTTATTTATTTATGCACGAAATCAAGGCAGAAATAAGATAAAAATTGTGTTTCTCTCGGCGAAAAAAATGCCTTTTAATACAATGCAAAAATATTATATCTACGTGTAACATAATTTTGCGAAACATCAAAACCTGCGTTGCGGAAAAACTCAATTTTTCGGTGTTCCGCACTTCATCACGCGATTCAATAAACTGTAGGATGATTCGATGTTAACGGTTGGCTAAACAATTGGATATATCATAAACACAATTGTAAATTTAAATCATACCTATTTTGCGAATGACACAGAATGGATTAACAAATATTTATATCGAAAACATTTTCTCTTTTTCTTTTTTTTGCAAAAATTATCGGTTGATCATTCAGTTGCGCAAACACTCGATACGGCAATAATTTCGTATATTACGAATATAATTATCTGGAATTTTAGTTGGCATTTATTCACGCATCTGCATGAAAATAATCATTTGAAAATGCGAATGTATCATTTATTAAAAATGTGGGAAGATAACGAAAATTTAATTAAAATCAATAGTAATTAGCATCGTCACGTGGTGGTGAATTGTCAAGTTGACCGCGCGATTATCGAAAAAATTGCTTCTTGCAATCGTGTTCCTCTTTTCGATGCAACGTAATAAAGTGCGCATATGTGTATAAAGTCGGGAGTGCCGAATAAGTATATCGCGCGATTGTGTTCTCGCGAGTGAGTGCGAATTTTATGCGAGTGCTACGAGTCTGCAATAACGAGGAACAAGAGAGGAGGAGGAGGCCAGGAAGTGGCGTCAGGCAACAGCAGAGCATCCCATGGGTAATGTATTATTTATTTGTTATACTTGCAAGATTAATGATTTATCCTCGCATGATGTGCGTGCATTTCGCGAAATTCTAATTTTCTCATCATTGTATGTGTGTATAAAGTATTTGTTTATTTTTTTATCTCTAATTATTTAATATTTATTTATCCTTTAAATGGATATTTAGTAAAATAATTATATAATTTCTTGAAAAAAATCATTTAAAAAATGTTGATTCATAAAAATCTATAAAATTCTTATATAAATATAAAATAAATAGTTATTAATAATTACATTCAAAATATTATATAAAATATTAAATAAAATATAAAATATTTTATTTATATATGAAATTTTTACGTAAATATCAAACTTTTTTATTTTTAAATAATAAATAAAAGATTTAAATTATTATTTATGTAAACAATAATATAATTTGTATTGAAATATTGATATCTGTATCGGTGAGTCTAAAAAATAATCTCAATTCAATTTGAAATAATTCAGTCACAGCTTCAAAACACGATTTTTGCGAGATAAAAATATGAAGCATATTTTCAAAATACATTTTTGAAAATATGCTTCATATTTTTATCTCGCAAAAATCGTGTTTTTGGTGGAAATTTTCTAGTAGCTAAAATTATGGTTAAAACAGTGACAGCATAGCATAAATGGTCGTAGAAGGGATGGTCTATGTAATTATTTATTATTAGCACTACATCTCTCTCTTTCTCTCCCAATGACGCGTTCGAAGAGTCGCATAATGCATTTTGAAGGGATGGACGCATATTCTCAAGAAAGAATGTTAATGGAAAATACTATCGACAAATCCTAGCATTCTTAGCCTCTTTAGGAGCGCAGAAATTTTACAGGAGAATGCTCAAATAATTTTGCTTGTTTAACACAAATTTTTTTCTTAGATGTTAGTCGCGCTGGAAATTTCTTATCAACTCTAACTCTTTTTACATTCTATTTAATAATATTTTAATAATTTAATAATATTTTAATTTAACCACAATTAATATTTTTGTAAATAGAATTCCGAATTCGTGCTCGTCAACTCTCCTCGGCTATTTTAATCGTTTCATGCTAGAATGGCATAATTTATATGTATGTATCATATGCTACACGCTTGTGTAAACTCGCGAGCAGCAGATGCAACAATAATAGTAACCCACGCGATCGTTTTTCACGAAAAAAAATTCGGCGAGCGCATTTCATTTCATTAATCTTGCGAAGGAAAACGCGTCCTTCTTGTCGTTTGTCGCGTCTATACTTGCCACGTAGTGCTAGCTTACGTCAATATATCTTGCTCCATCTCGTTTCACTTCAATAACGATCACGCATGCACTTCAAGAAGAGATAACATGCAATCTGCATACCTCTCGAGAGACGAAGACGGTGCAAGAAATACTTGTCGCGAGTTCTTGCGTGACAAGAAAATATATATTTTTTTCAACCGCTCATCTCAATGTTCACGCATATTAACACGCGTTAACACGGTTGACGACTCACGAGGAGGATCTGAAACTCCCATGAAATAGCTTCGAGAAGAGATGCGCGCGCGAGTTTGAAAAAATACGAAAATTATAACGCCATGATTTTTAACTCGATGATGTTTTCCACGTTGGTGGTGGCGTTATATACGATCGGAAGTGCATCATCAACGCGCTTATTCGTATGTTTATGTTGATATTCCACGCTGCAGTTTCTCGTGCGCGCAAAACCGCACGTCATTCGTCCGCATTCGCCACACGCTCGGGTTAGATTGCGTTTTCTTCTTGCGGCATGTTTGCCGCAACTTAAAATAGTGCGCTTTTCAGGAAGAAGCACGCAATAATACGCTCTCTTGGAAGATATATCTAATTGCCAATATACAGGGTGTTTCTTAATAAGTTCGAAAAATTTTAAGAGATGATTCTTTGTCGAAAACTAAGGGAGGTTTTTCATATAAACATATACTCTTACATCCCTCCAAAAATGGGGGGTAAAAATTAGGTTTTTATTTTTTAGGTTTTCAGGTTTTTATTATAATTTTTCCAACATTTACTCTAATTTTCTTTTTATTTTAAAATTTAACTTCTCGCAATTCGATACCTATGCTATTTAGCATCGTGTTGTGCACGATAACACATTTTATTTTTTTTCTTGAAAACTACTAATTTTATAAAAAAATTAAAGAGATAAAAAAGTTTCTAAATAAATCAAACTTTTTAATGCATATTTTTAGATGATTATATTCCGGCCCATTAAAAAGTTTTAATAAAAAATTGAATAGGGATTGCTAGTTTCATCCCCTTATAATAATACGGGAGGCTGAAAAAAGTATTAATTAATAACCTTTTTATTAGCAGAAAATATCCATCTAATTTCATTTCTTTAACTTGTTCCAAATTTGAAAAAAAAATAAAAACCTAATTTTTACCCCCATTTTTGGAGGAGTGTAACTCCACAGGAAGAGATGTAGGAGTATATGTTTATATGAAAAATTTCCCTTAATTTTCGACAAAGAATCATCTCCTAAAATTTTTCACACTTATTAAGAAACACCCTGTATATCTTTAGTTATATTACTGCACGTACGATTGTACACATGCCGATTGTAAATATTTCTGCAATTGTTCCCCGTAAAATAAATTGGCGTCGTTCGTTTCATTATATTACGCTGTTGACGATGATTCAAGTAACAAATGAGGCGCGTGATTAGAAACGTAAACACGAAATTGTTTTTTCTTTGGCCCATTCATTCGAGTTGCAAAGTATCGATCTGATATTAAATTTAATATTGAAGCAAGAGAGTGTATCGCGTGAAATATTAGTTGCAATATCGCTTATATGCCTGACGGAATCATTTCGGAATCGTTTCGATTGATAAATATTAATCTTCCATAAATTCATGTTAATATAAATTATTGAAACGACTATAAATCGTTTCGTCAGCGATAAATTTTGGTACAACATCGAGATAAGATACATATGTACATAAAGCAATCTACATTAATTCTCGACATTTCGAGCGATAATTAATGAATAAAGAATTTCGAATTTAAATCCAGAAAATTTCACGATAACAAATTCAATTTCCGTCCTACTTTCCGATGTATTTGCAATCCATGTATCGCAATCACAGACTTATTGCTGACGAAGCATAATTAAATTAGCATACGTTCTACTATTAATGATTAAATTTATTACTCATCAAAGCTTGGGTAATTTTAACGTGTGACATGATTCTCAAAATATTATATCATAGACTAGATCACATTTTATAATTTGGTTAACAAAATAAAAATCCAATGTCTCTATTAGTCGTCAATAAACTTTTACGAATAATATGTTGACCGAATCTTTTCATTAATCACAATTTTATTAGTCGATTATGCAATAATTATGTCAAGCATTAACGATTGTTGCGAAATCACGAAAAACCTAATAATTACTCGTAACGTTTGCAATTAAGTGGCACGTTCATCCCATTTATTTGATACTTCCATTGACATTACGAGCACTATTGACTCCGCAATAAATAAATTCCTGCAATTTGACCTCTGCATTCTACATAATGTAATAATAATTTAATGTTTGTTGTGTGCGTAATATTTCTACTTAAAGCACGCGAACTAATTATCGAAGATATTTTTTCCCGGCAAAACGAACGACACATTTCTATAGTGAAATGGCTTGGAAATGACGCTATCGCGTCGCGCGACGTTAATTGAATTTCTTTTTTCCATTAACCCGTTGTCCCGTGCACGGGAGGGATAAGACAAGCCGATGCTCATATCGCAAATGAGATGGAGAATAGGTGACACACGGCATTACATACACCTACGCGGCCTCGTTCGTACATTGAAAGGTCAAGCACGTTTGTTCTTCCACGTTGGATTTGCTAATGGGGCGGCTGACGTTGGTCACGCCAACTGTAAACACATTCCACGTAATTTGCACGTGCGTAATAACTTGGACGTACGCCGATACATCTTTGCATGCTTTATTGAATATTTGGTTTAATAATTGAAAGAAGACATCTCGAGGATAAGAATGAAACATTTAACGTTTAAGGCCCAGTTGCACCAACATTATTTTAGTTTTAAGCGAAACTTAAATATATGTCTGTCTTTATTTATTTAGAAAGAAAGATAAAGATAGACATATATTTAAGTCTCGCTTAAAGCTAAAATAATGTTGGTACAACCGGGCCTTAATGTGTTAAAAAATTATTCAATTTCAAGTCGTTTAATATTTCAATTATTGTCCACACATGAATTATTTAATTGCAATATCGTTCTATTGTGGAACACATGCGTGTATTGAAATGTCTTCTCATAATGATGCACGACGCCATTTATCATATAGTTACCGCCTCGTCTCGGTAAACAACAATCTAATCGGTGTACGCGATATTATAATTCAAACTGCCACGAGTTGAGCCTTCTCGCGATGCGTTATGCAATCCTTCGCGTCGATTATGCGTTCACGGCACATCGTAACGAACGTTCTGCGAATGGTTTCGCGCATTCAGACGACAAGATGATTTGTACCGACTTGTATATTGTTGACAAAGTTATAATTAAGTATAACTTAAACCTGACTTGATGATATAATAACTATTGGAAGCCATAAACAGAATTTGAATTATTACGGTTTCTTGCAAACGGATTAATTACATTTCAAAATTATATCGAAACCCCATTGAGAAAATAACAATAAATTTTTCAATGATTTTCGATCTTTCATGCTGATTTATAAAACAGGAATTAATTAAAAGTATGTTTTGAATAATGAAAATTACATTTTAAAATAATATTTTATTGTTTCGGATAATAAATTTAATTTTGAAAATGATTCTCGAATAATATTCAGAAAATCACGTACAAAATTTCGCGATTAAAGAAGTATTGAGATTTATCTGCATTTTGTTGATGCAAGGTGCGACGGAGAATGTTGAGAGCGGCTGTAATTTTAATTAAACGAACAATGATAATTTTCCCCAAATGTGTTTATATTTCCGAGAATATTAATGCAAGAATTCCGGTCTGAAATTAACACAGTCGCATTCGGCGTACATTACCAGATGAGTATCCGTGCGAGCATATGCAGTTACGATTACGCAATAATTGCGTGACCCGGAGATATGATGTGTACTTGTTGCCGGGTGTGCAACCGACATGCAATACCTTTGTAATGCGTGCATAAATAAACGGCATCCGCGACATTCGTGAACATCGCATCGTTTTGTTCTCGCGCGTATAAATCCGTGGGTAGCGTACTTTATGTGAACGGTACCCGAGAATTTACCGGGTGACATCCTCGAAACGCACCATTTGTTTCGATTGTGCCGTTATAATTGAATGTAAGTTTGTCAAAGCCACGCGAGATTCAAGATGTATCGTGTTATGCGTACTCTAAAAGTGCAACGGGAATCGCTTATCAGTGCATCGAATGTTTTATATTTAAATGAAGAAAAAATTGTATTAAATTATAATAATTATTATTTTGCATTTAATTTTCTTTCTGTCGATGAAAAGAGAGAAATCTTTATATTTGAAGATGAATTTATAAAATTATTATAAAATATAGTATACTATTTTTCTATTGAGACTTTATCTCAATCTGTTATGACAACCAGTTATTATAATTGTGAGGTAGAGAAATATTTTTCAAACACTGTCATAGATATTATTACTAGTTCGCTTGAAATAAGTATTTATATACAGTAATAATAATTATGAAATTTGATTGAGAAAAATTATCAATTTACGTATAAAAAGTATAATTTAAAATATAATTTAATTATAATTTAATTTATTATTATTATAATTTAATTATATTAAAGTTAAATTATTAATAATAAAATTTAATATTTCATCGTGAAATTATTTCAACTGTCGGAAATATTACACTGTGACGCTTTATTTTGATATTAAATTATCTTCACATATAATCGATATAAAATTTCGTTTATGAAAAATAAAACGTTCTTCTCAAATTAAATTTGAAATTGTTAATTTTATCGCTTTTAATAGTAAATAAAATTTTACCAGAGCAAGTAGCGGTGTCATCATTCGACATTTGTAGAAACTGTGCGAAGAATAAATTTAACTAGCAAGGCAAGCGCTGCGGAAAGGACGTTTACGATTTTAACGTTTCACAAACAAAAGGTGGGAATGAAGTGGGCGTCATCGCAGAGTCTTGCGAGAGAGGAATGCTTTTTACAAGTGCATTGCAATAGACGCGCGGAAAGATTAATATTCCTCGCCTGGGATCCAAAGAAAACTAGTCTCGCATTTCAATGACGGCGTAACATCGCATCGTTTCGCGACCACAACCGTTAAACCGCCAAACCGAGAAGAAATTCCATTTTCTCTCCTCTCGAAATACAAGGATAATCTATTGCCGAGCATGACACATAAATCATGGTTTCGCGCAAATCGCATTTTTAGGAAATTTTTAAATATCAAACTATAAACGTTTCTTAGCCACTCGAGCTAGAAATAAATGCATTTTTTTTAGAAAGGGATGGATTTTATAATTATATTGTTCTTCAAGCGAAGTCGTATTGTGCGACTAGAGGTTATTATATGATAATAACACATGCCAAGTTATTTTTCCACCGTCATTTTTATATTTATGTCTTCCCGTTATGTCGCGTCATTAGAAGCTTACGCATTTAATATCGTGTGGGTGTGCGAACGAAGGCGTATTACCTGGAAAAGTTCCAGTTTTTATACCGGCTCATGATAAAAAGAAGCAGCACAATCGTAACGAGAACATCGAGAGTAATTAATATCTAAAAATTTGTTTTGGCAAAAATGAGTTGTTCCGGGTTATTCTATGTCTAGTTATTATTGTTCTACATTTTGGTGTCGCTGACGTGCCGTTATCGGTCGAAAAATACAAAAAAATGCAAAAAAAGTGTCTTTCTCCAAGAGTAAAGTGCCCTTTAAAAATTTGTTCTAGCAAAAATGAGAGTTGTTCTGGGTTGTTACATTAATTATTAGCTTAAATATGTAATTTGATGTTCATAAGATGATAATGATAGCTGTAGGCGTAAAAATACTGTTTGAGCGCTCGATATTATTTTTTTAGTATATCTTTTTAAATTTTTTGTTTGGAGAATTAATACTTTGGAACAATGTTTGGAACAACTAGAATAATCTGGAACAACCTTTAAAAGTTTGATTTTTGAAAAATGGGGTGCCACGTCAAAAAATCGTTTTTTTCAATTTTCCGCGAAAATTTTTATTATAAAAATTTAATCTTCTGGAACAATTTAGAACAAGTCTAGAACAATCTGGAACAACTTTTAGAATTTTAAAATTTGAAAAATGGGGTGCTAACTTCATACAGGTGATTTAGTCGGGATCTTGTCGGACGTGCTCGCGCTATTAATAAATTGGCGATTTCTGATAGATTGGAGCATCGCATTGTTTTTTCGGCCCCGGGTCGACAGGATCGCCGTGCGATATCGATCGATTGCCGCGCGATAACGCTTTATAAATATCGCGCCGTGAATGGGGAAACGTTACGTGATGCTTGAATGAAAAGACCGCGGACGCGCGTGTAAATATAGCCTACAACACGCTATTTTCCGCGCACGGTGAAAGGAGCACACGGCGGTCGCTCTCGCAGTCGTGGAAACGCCTGGCCATTTATACCGCCCGCCATTTTTGCAAGTTATTCGCGTCATAAAAGCTGTGATGATGTGAAACATCGCGAAAAAGAGTGCTCCTTCCCATTCGCGTCCAGCGTTCGTCGAACTCGATTCGTCCTTATGTCAGCACGATGCCCGTTTAACCCTTTTATACCTCCGGGACATATATGTCCCGCCTACGAAAAAAATCATAACTTTTAAACAAATAATCCTATCGACTTTTACCTTGGCTTGTTTTAAAGAAGAAGGTTCAAGCTACATGTAAAAAATCGCGCACTTTGAAACGTAATGTTTACAATAAAATATAATTATTTAAACTTTGCGAAAAATCAAACTTTTGAGAGAATGAAGCTTAACCATATATTAATCGAAAAATCATAGAATTTATGCGCTAATTATAAACTTAAAGTTTTATTTAAATGTGATTACAACTTTGTTATGATAAATATTATAATATTTTATATGTGTAATCAAAGTAAGACGACGCGTGCGACGGGCATCTAAGTCTCGCGGCAAATGCGCCGCTTGTAAAAAAAAGTGTATAATAACGCTACGAATCGAACATGTGGGTGTATATTCCGGAAAAAACATAATATATATTTAAAAAAATAAAATCTAAGCTCATATTTTAAATATATTGATATTTAAGTTTTTCATAGTCGCCATCTTGAATTTAAATTTTGATGGTAAATTTGGAATCAGCACCCCCAAAACCTATAAAACTGTCTTCATATAAAACATATCTCTTTTGGGAAAGCCGGAGGTACGAAAGGGTTAACAGACGTATGTATGTATCATATTCGACGTATCGGCCAAATTACAGCTCGTAAATTTTAGCGTGGGCGATGATAAATGATAAAAATTGTGGAATCGTGAAAGAAACGTTTCGCGATTGTTTTATGATTGATGATTGATGATTGGTACGGGATGATTGATCGTAGGTGATATTCGGTATTTTAGAAATAAAATTGAATAGAGCAGATAAGGTTGAAATTAAAGCGTTTAACTAAGGCATTCACCGAAAAAGTAAGGGATGTCGCGATCGGCGGGATAACTGTCTTTCTTTTCATCATTGCGTGTCGCATAATCTTTGCGATGTGTCTTTTTTGTCGTATGACACGCGCATCATGGGCGGGATCAATTACGGTGTCGTGTCTTTAATCTCGCGCGACGATAAGTGGCTATCCGTTTTCGATATAAATGAACATTCTCGGGCGCGAAGTGGCAAGTCATGTAGCGTTCTTCCTGTTTCATAACTTACGAGGGATCTCGGCTTACATGCGCCGAGATGCCCATCGAAAAAAATATCGCCACCCGCGTCCAATCCCGGCCGGCTTTACAGTTCGCTCTTCTACTCTATTCCGTGCTTTTGTTCCGCCGGAAGCTTTAAGTAGCTTACGTTATTCCATGAAAGGATCTGGCTTTCACGGATCATTTTCAGTTGTTCGAATTCGGTCTTATTTCTACCGAGCTATTCTCATCTTATCATGTTCAACCGTATATATTAAAAAATTGCTTGGATAATCTTGCGTAATCTCGGCGATTAAATGATAAACCTTAAAAAACGTTCAGTAATTTTTAACTTAATTGCGAATCTTAATTTAATTAAATTTGTAAAATTAGATCGAAAATGAGTTGTAAATAATAACTGAAGATACGAATAAAAAGATGATGATTAAAAAAACTTTGAATAAAAACGATAGATGCGTTTATATTCACTCGTCGATGTTAAGACAATTGCAATTTTCTAACGGAGCCGATCTCATCTTATCATGTCCAACCGTATATATTAAAAATTGCTTGGATAATCTTACATAATCTCGGCGATCAAATGATAAACTTTAAAAAACGTTCAGTAATTTTTAATTTAATTGTGAATCTTAATTTAATTAAATTTGTAAAATTAGATCGAAAATGAGTTGTAAATAATAACTGAAGATACGAATAAAAAGATGATGATTAAAAAAACTTTGAATAAAAACGATCGATGCGTATTCACTTGTCGATGTTAAGACAATTGGAACTTTGTAACGGTTACGAAATTTATAACAATAGTTAAGCTGATTCCAATATTCATCATTTATAACTTCCCCTCCCTCGCCACGGGCTTGTCTCTGACAATTGCATGAAATGCGCATCCATAGTTATTGCACAATGCTCGTTCGTTTCCGAGAATGCACGACATATCCGTTCGGTGATACGGTAACAATATCGCTATAACATGAGGTGAGCTTGCATTCACTGCCTTCAATCTCGTTGAATGTTGTCGCGTGTATCATAAATTGCAAAAAAAAATGCGTTCGAAATTTTATATAGAATAACAGGCATGTGACAAACACATCGGTGTGTGTGTGTGTATATATTTGTATCCGATATTCAGTCTATCCAGCGAATTCCAATCCATCGTCGAGGTACTTGATAAAATCGAGTGACACAATTTAACATGTGTCACGAGATACTTTATATTTCGCAACCAAAGTGCAATATATCTAGCGTTTTTATTGTATCTATATAAGTCGAAATAATGTAATACGAATTTTGGAGAACGCGTGAAATAATTATTTCCATTTACAATAAGAAAAAAATTTTTATTAATATAAATTAATATAAATTAAATTCTTATTAATATAAATTAATATAAATTAAATTGTCATTAATATAAATTAATATGAATTAAATTGTCATTAATATAAATTAATATGAATTAAATTGTTATTAATATAAATTAATATAAATTAAATTGTTATTAAGATATCACGTAAAACACACACATTCGTTTCGTTTTTATTCGTCTCGGCTCACATTGCATCTTAGCCTCTAATGGTCTAGAAAGAGTAGGAAAGAAACCAAGAGCCCACGTTGGAGGACGTTGTCTTGCCGTTCTAACGATTAACCATTGTAATGGCACCGATCTATGCTAAATACGGACTATTATCGACATGACATCCTGCAGATCTCAGCGTCACGATCGGCACGAACACGCGAACCATGACCTGGGTGTAGCCTGCCCGTTTGCAATCGTTACGAAATGCGCCACATCCGTCGGTTATCTCAAAAAAATCTGCTCGTAATGAATGACGCAAAATTATATTTGGATTTAAGAGCGTGTAACAATTCGTAGAGATTTCCTTCATTTCCGGGAAAACGCAAATTTATTTAAATTTTCTTCTCATAAAAAGATTCCTCGACGCGATTTGATATCTACGCATATTAATTGCTTATTCAAAATAACAAGACTTTAATAATTTACGAAACTTATACAATTTTACCTTGATTTTTTTCTCTGACAATTTTGAAATTTGCATGTATTTCTTTCGGAAGACTGACAAGTATTAAGTAAAAAATTTACAAGTCAGATTTCGTAGCATTTTAGTTGCAGGAATGATTCGATTGCGGTTTGTGACTACTAAACCCGATGTCCATTGAGAAATATATACATGATTCACTCGCGATTTACGTGAAATCTTTGATTCATCACGCAATGAAGGTTGACAATATCGTAAAGCATGACGTCATGGCGGTCAAGTTTCTTATTCATATGCCATTTTTTATCAGCTTCCATGAGTTTAATTTCTCTCACGTACGCGAAAATCGTGTACAATATTATTCGTCTCACGGACGTGAAGATCAAACAGCCGTACTAACAGCGTTAAATATGATGTGCGAAAGATTCTAGGATCAGAGAAAGAATTCGCGGCTCGTGAGAACAGCTTTTCATTGCTGTCATTTTTCAATTATCCCGTGGGATTACGGCAATAACAACCTACCTCGATAGAGCTTCCGAAGCGCAAACCCATAATTTTAATCGCCCGTATTTACCTTCGCGCTTCCGCCTATCATGCTGCTGAATTCCTTTCTCGTAATTTCACGATTCTAGTCTTGACAGATGTGAAATCGAATTCAAGATAAGAAATGCTCGGCAAAACTGCAAATCATATTTTGATCTTTTTATATGTTCCAATCGAGGGTATTAATTTAATTGATAAACAATTTTAAAATATTTCTAAATTATTGCCAAAAAAAAGAAAAATATAAGACGAGAAAATACAAGACAGGAAAAAGAAAATAAGACATTCTGCGAGAAAATTATATTAATTCTCACAATTTTGTTACTATAAAAATATTACAAATATTACTGTCTTGATCTTTGCATCAAATGCATTTTCATTTTTGCGTTTCATATTTTTACGTAAGTTTCTCGTAAAAATGGAAATATCTCTCTATTCGTATAATAGCTCCATAATGGGGGATTACTTCCATACATGTAGATATATTTTCATTTCAGAGAAACTGTCTTAAGAAAAGTTTTATCGAAAAACCTTTGCGCACGATCGATCGTCTTTCTATCGCGAATATATTCGCAACTGCGGCATTTTCGCCGTAGTTCTCTTGACTCCGCCATTAAATCTCGAAGATTATTACGGACAACGAGAGGCAATTATCCATACGAGAAAGGTGAGCGTGCAAACGCGAATGTTGCTGCAACTATGAAAGTGCATCGAGCGCGAACCGCGGGTTACACACGGCGATCGTGCGCACACATGCATTCGCTATGCAGTCCATAGTTTTGCACTTCCGGCCGGGCGAGCCGGATGTTGAACTTTTGGAGAGCTTCTCTCTGCGAGTCGGATAAACGCAATTTATCGTCTGCAAATACGACGTGTAACGTTATTGCCACATTCGCGGCGCAAATTTGTGTCGGAAAATGCGACCTGTGTCGCTTCAAGAAACTTTACGTATACTTTGTCGCTACACTAACGTCGTTTAACTTTGCGCCTTCACGTTGATACATCTTCTTTTGACGTTGCATGAAATATAAAAGTGCAAAATATAATTCTTCGATGACGGCCATTGTAGAACGTTGAGAATTTACGAGCAATATCGCGCAAGAAAATAGTTGATAATGTTTCCTTCTTTTTTCTTTGATCTTGTAAATTGCAGTTTAAAGTATCTCGCTAACATATTGTATTAATAATATTTTTTTATTATTTCTTTGTGCGAGCCATTTCATTTCTCTAGTTGCAGAGATTTAAAGGGATATTTTTATTCTTCAAATAATACTCGTTATAATTAAACGCAGTAAGAAAATAATGGAAAAATGTGCTTGTCTTTAATTACAGCTGTTTTAAAGAGGTATAAAGATAAAAATCTAGAAACTACAACGGAAAAAGAAATAGATATAATAGCAGTTTTTATTATTTCTTTTTACGTTTGAACAATTTCTCTCAGTCGATACTTGATAAAAATTTTTTATTTCTTGCAAGTTTCGAGAATTCAACTTTATCTCGATGTAATCGAACTTTTTTGCGAATTTAGAGGGATTCAGTGAATTTCAAGATTTTTTTATATCTAAAATTTAGATCATAGCATCGCATAGTATTATATTTTTCAAAAACTTCTCAAGAAGTAAATGTGAAATTGCTTTTATAGTAATCTATTTTTCTCATGTATCTTAAAAGTTTATAAATGATTTATACATATTTATATATATGAATCTGATGAGCAAATATATATAAATTAAATATGTACGGGTTTGTATTACGTAAATGAAATCTAAGAAGAAACATTTTTTAAAGTTTTTATTACAATTGAATACTGACAAAAACCGCTGGAAACCGCGTATTATAATTATGTGATTACGATTATTATTATTGAATAACATGCTGCGGTAAAATACGCCTACTCTACCTGTAATCATATCGCCCACACAATAATTATATATATATTGTCGAAATTTCAAATATACTCTCTCCGAAATTGAGATCTGTTTCATAAATCCATAATCGTGTAATATAACAGTAAACGCCCACGAAACGTATAGAAATTTGCCGTAGGATAAATTCCTGGCATTCCATGAATTTCAAGACATGGATATTCGAATAAGTAAAGCATGTCGACGCTGACGTGAATGCATCTTTATCGAAAATGCAGTCAATTTATGGATATATTTGTGCTTATTAATAAACATTCCTCCCCCTCCAATTCTCTTACGCAATTAATAATTATTAGGATTGGATATTAATTGTGATGATTATTAATAAAAGTCGAATATCCATTCCTCCTTCCATTCGTTTATATATAAATAATAAAATTTTCCCTCTCTCTCTTTCTCTTTTTATTATTGCTTCATATGTGCTCTTTTCATATATGCTCCTTTAGCCTCGCAAATATCAGCTTAATCGATTCGTAGGCTTGAAATGTGCGACAGTCTACTAAAGACACGTCATAAACATATCGTAACTTACGTCAATGAATTTCGGTATGGCACAATTCCCAAGCCCACGGCAATTACGACGGATGCAACAATTTGCTTTGTAGGCGATAAAACGGATTGAGTTGCGATTGTGTGACTGCTGTACATTTGAGCGCAAACGATACGATTGACGTCGCCCATATTCCCCCCTCCTCCTTGAATTATATTATCGAGCTCCTTTGATGGGCATTTTCGTATAGAAAGTACAGTAACCGTTTCTATAGAAACACCGTAAAAATTTTCTTTTACGTTAATGACATCATTATGATACTCGTTCATTACGTTAAAATAACCAAAATTATATCTTCCATATTTATGTGAAGATTTTAATATGACTAATTGTAAAATTAATGCGTTTAATTATATTCTCTATATATCATGAAAAAAGATATCATAACCAAAATATATTCTAGAAATAATTGCGATAAAGGAATTAGGATAAAAAATGACATTATCTTAATGTGTTTTTTATATTTAATCATTTGACTGGAATTTCCCAATATCTAATAAATTGGTTTGAAATTATTGTTTACGTTCACGTAAATATCAAAGTAATTTTAAATTACTTAAAAATTAAGGTACTTTTAATTAATTTGTAACAAGATTTATTATCAAAAATATGTTTATTATAAGAAAACACATTAATCATCACATTAGATTTGTTAAAAAAATATATTACAACGTTACAGTTTGACACATTCGCAATCTATATCGGTCGCAAGGTATTTTTCAAGGATCATAGCTATTCGAAAATCTTGCGAAACAAAGAAGTTTTGGGATCGAACTTCGAAAGGCGTTTCGTAACTCGATGAAGCACTTAAACGGGGATTTCTTATAATAATGCACCGTGTTCCGTTACGTACGAGACTCTTTGTGCCGGTGAACGAAACTCCCGCGCGCGCACCGACTGTAATTTTTAGAGAAAGATCGCATAGAGAGCGGGGGAGCCACGGGAGGAGAGAGGAAGGGAACAGGGTGAGCGAGAGCCAGGTAAAGGCCGTTGCACTCCCGGCTCGAAGACTCCCGGGCCCCGGCATCTAGCGGTACCTTATGCCTCTCTCTTTCTATACATAAACCACGCACGCACGTACGCATGCACGCACACACACACGCATCGCACGGTACGCTCTCGTTCTATCGTTTCACGAGTCGGCCATGACGCGTCATCAATCGGATCCGACACGAGAGCGGCGGATTCCATCGATCAACAATTCGAATGTGACATTCCCGAATGTGACGAGCGAACAGGAAAACCGCGAAAAGCATCGGTCTACATCGTATTACCTTGGATAGTCAGTTTTTACAAGTTTCGATAAACCGCGAGTCTAAAAAGAAAAATTCAATGATTCCAAATCGATCGTAAAAAATAAAAAATATCGCCGGTGAATAGAATTTAAATATTGAAGAAACTCCCCCAATTTTAATCCGCGTACGTGTACAAAATTGCGGTCGTGGACTTTGAAGGCATAACAAAATTTAATCTTTTAATTAAATTTTTATCTTTTTAATTAAAATTTTTTTTATTAATTGTGAATATGTATCCACTAGAAAAATCCGTGTATCCGGTACAGCCATGTGCACGATTGTAAATGCAGCTTAGATTACATATCCTTGCATGTATACATATACGCACGTGTCGCATGTATATAATCTAGATTAAAAAGTTCTATTTTTGACGAGTCGGATTTAACATCTCGTGAACAATACAATTTTATTACAATCGATTGCAACTGAGAGCTCGGACTGATGACATCGTAAAAGCGTCGGTAGATGCCCGTAATAGTGCAATTAATTTTCCAATTTTAAAAATCGAAATAGAAACCTGTCAAATAATAAAGAAAACTTTAATATAAATTTAATCTCTACTTAAGTAATGAAATAGAGTGCTTCGCATTTAGAAATGTAATTAAAGTAATCAGTAGAATTAAAAACCAACAAGTTACAGCAAATCGACAAAAGTTTCTATTAAATTTCTGTTTTGTGTAAAAAAGATTGATTCGATATTTCAGAAGCCTATATTATTAGAATGTAAAATTATCGAAAATATTTATTTGCAATATTAATACGATTACAAATCATAACAATATTTTGAAACGAAACGCATAAAGAGACGGGAATATTACGTAACCACCCGATTCAGCGAGCAACAATTACGCGACGAGGGAAGAAACGGAGAGAAGTGCGTGTCGCGTTGTTGGCGGGCTTATCGACTCTCATCGTGGAACCTTTCCGTCAGACCCGTCTCCCCGTCCGTAATTAACAGCTTCCCTGCGCGCATCGTCGCTCTCGCGTTACGCACGACGAGAGTGCGCGTGCGTAACAGTACTCCCTGCCACCTGTGAGGGCTCCTACCGCAGGTAGCTACATACCTGGCGTACCTGTGCGCGAACGCGACCGTGCCTATACATGTAAAGGGTGTCCCTGAAATAGGTCGCTAAACTCTGGCGGTATATTTTTACTCCGCTTGAGGTCATAGGTCGGAAAACTCGTCGCTTTTCGAGCGATAAATACCGGTCGCGATAAGATGCTTGGGACACTCGTACAAATTCCAAGGATCTTTTCGAGGCAAATTGTCAAAAATTTTCTGTGCATCCACGTTGATGTTATTTGGTATTTTTTAAATCAATTACGGATCTCTTTCTCTCTCTCTCTCTCTCTCTCTCTCTCTCTCCATCTTCGTCTCGAGTCGAAACTATGCCACCAAAATTGGCGGTCTATTTTAGGAATATCTCGTATAAATACATATTTAACGAAAAATTCGTTGCTTTTTGAGCGATAAATACCTGTCGCGATAAAAATTCTTGGGACACTCGTACAAATTTCAAGGATCTTTTTTTTTGAGACAAATTGTCAAAAATTTTCTGTGCATCAACATTAATATATTTTTTTAAATCAATTACGGATTTGTCTTTCTCTCTTTCTCTCTCTTTATCCTCGTCTCGAAATTATGCCACCAAAATTGGCGGTTTATTTCAGGAACATTTCGTATAAATACATATTTAACGGAAAATTCGTCGCTTTTCGAGCGATAAATACCCGAGGGGTAAACCGCTGATCAAAATTATGTACACTAATGCCTACTAATGCCCAATTCCTGGGCATTACTGCTAAATTTTTAAAATTTAATAATTTAAATTTTAATAAATTTAAAATTATTATTTGAAAGAAAAGACTTAATAATACTTTAATAACGTCCATAATACGCATTAATACTTCAATAAAACCTAATAATGCCCAAGTAATGCCCAAGCAATGCTCAGTAATGCCTCAAATCTGTACACCGCAATGCCCTCAGCGGTTTACCCCTCGTAAATACCTGTCCCGATAAGAATTCTTGGGACACTCGTACAAATTCCAAGGATCTTTTTGAGGCAAATTGTCAAAAATTTTCCGTGCATCTACCGTTGATATATTTTTTTTAAATCAATTACGGATCTCTCTTTCTCTCTCTCTCTCTCTCTTTATTCTTCTCTCGAGTCGAAACTATGCCACCAAAGTTGGCAGTCTATTTCAGGAATATCTCGTATAAATACATATTTAACGGAAAATTCGTCGCTTTTCGAGCGATAAATACCTGTCGCGATAAGAATGCTTGGGACACTCGTACAAATTCCAAGGATCTTTTTGAGACAAATTGTCAAAAATTTTCTGTACATTCACGTTGATATATTTTTTTAAATCAATTACGGATCTCTCTTTCTCTCTCTCTCTCTCTTTATTCTTCTCTCGAGTCGAAACTATGCCACCAAAGTTGGCGGTCTATTTCGGGAACATCCCGTATAAATACATATTTAACGGCGGCAACATATGGCAGCGGACACCTGCCAACGCACAAAGCGTGCTAATGCATGCGTGTGCGTGCGTCGGTGGCGACCACGAGTTTATCGAACGGCGACGAGTGTGGGAAGCGCGTCTCTCGAGGCTTTTATTTCCGCAGATTTTTCTCTCCGGAGCGGGAGGAAGAAAAGAGGCTTTGCGGCGGCAGTCGCGTTATTTCTCTTTCCGCGATGCTCCTCGATACGCGGGTCTACGCACGGAACGAGACGAGCGGAGGGCCGGCGAGACAGACAATGGTAGCGACGGGAAACGATGGGAATCGCGCGTATGGGAAACGCTCTTACGTCTACGACGCACGGCGCGCTTACGTCGCTTTCGCGGGCCGCTGAAAGGACCCCGCGGAATCCTTATGGAAAATGGCTTTCGGTCAAATGTTTCGAAACTTTGCAAAAGTTCTCAACATGTAGATTAAAAGTGTCATGGGCATGAAGCTCTAAAAATTCGAGATTTTCAGCTACAGCCATCCAAAGTGATAGATTTTTGAATTTCTGCAGCATATTCCGAAGTTCGGCAACGGTAGCTTATCTTAGTTGGGTGAGGTTTTACAAAAAAGTAGTAAATACAAAAGTTTTGTAGGAACAAAAAAAGCAAAAAAAGCAAAAAAAAAACAAAAAAGTAACTCTGCCATTGACAGGTCCAAGCCTGTATTTAAAAAGAGGAGGATAAAATAACAAATACATGTATATATTTTCAATCTGTCACACACACACATACACACACACACACACAATTAAGGCAGTCTACTTAGCACAAAAAATCATAAATCAGATAGTCTTGATAATTCTCATGCTTCCCACATGCCTATGTTTCTTAAACTTTGAGGACTTATAACTTTCACTTTCCCCAACGTAAAAAGCTTTTCATAGGGTGTTTTGGAAAGCTCTCGACCGCAACTATACAAATATGCAATCAAAAAAGTGCGAAGCTCTGGCCCAAAAATCAACCTTATTGGTTCAAACTCCTTGAAAAATCTACCACTTTGGATGGCTGTAGCTGAAAATCTCGAATTTTTAGAGCTTCATGCCCATGGACACTTTTAATCTACATGTTGAGAACTATCTTTTTGCAAAGTTTCGAAACATTTGACCGAAAGCCATTTTTCATAAGGATTCCGCGGGGTCCTTTCAGCGAGAATCGTAATATTGCCGCAATATTACCGCAACGTTACAACAATGTTCCGTGCTGCACGGGCTCTTAGGATTATTATCCTGTTAGAGCGATAATCGCGCGAGCCAAGAGTCGCGTCGGAGATGATTACGGGTTGATTACGCGCGATATTACTCCGGCGTCAATTTACGCGGAATACGAGGGATTACGTGTGCCGTTGTATATTTAGCGCGAGGAAACCGCGCGTTATTGGTTTCCGAGAGAGCCGCCGGTATATTGAGCAACGTCCCGTCATCGTCGTTGCTCGAAGCGCGCTTTTGTATCGCGGAATATAATGGATAATGAGCGTCGCGACGACGCGCTTATTATGCACCGAAGACGGGAAAACGACGCGTACGTATGCGTGCTTGCGATCGTACACTTGGAGTCGAAGCTCCTCGCCTCGAACAAGTCTGCGTCGTCATTATAGGATGAGGATTTGCGAGAGTTGATTTACGGTACTCTTGTAACGCAGGTGGTACGTGCGGAAGAATTTATAGGTAGATATTTTAAAAATACGAACTCGATGAAACTTGCGCAATATTGCATCAGGATTTCCAAGAGGATATTTTAGTTTAATTATAATAATAATTCTCTCGAAATTTTACTCGACTTTTTACCGCCAAAAATGTAACCGAGATAAATGAAAATGAGACAAATGTCAATAACATGTAAAGTAAATTGAAAAGAATTATAATACGAGAGAAAAGCTTGGATGTTAATTAAAATTATTCCATTTAAATTTTAAATATGTATAATAATAAGGATAATTGGCAGCTCTCCAAATAAGCGCGAGAGAGAGAGAACGTCACGTGTAATAATAACGAGTGATACACGCACGAACGACAAATTGCTCTCGTTAACCAGGGCGGAGGAAACATCATTAACGCGATTACGCAAAGAGTGGATGGACTGAGAGCGCACCTCGCGATGAAAACTGCGCGCGTCAAGAAGAGCATCGCGTTTAAAGTCGAAGGCCGAGACTCTACCTCCGGAACGCTGCCGTAATAATTAGCTGAGAGAGAAACGGGTCCGGGAGAGACCGACGTGGAAAAGGCGACGGCGCCTATTGCAATAAAAAGGAGCCGTTGGAATTAATTGACTAGATAGGGACGGGAAGCCTCCGTGTGTGCGCTGAATTGGGTCAAACCTTTACTACACTCCGTAAAACCACAGCCTCTCTTCCCCCTCCCCGAGAAGGGGAGAATCACCGGCCGGCCGATGGCGCGTTTTGATTCTGCCAGACTGAATATATGAATGAACAGTGCGGGGAAATGTGTTTCTAGCTCCTCGAACACCGTTTAACACGCTCTACTTGCGCCGCGAAGCTCTCGATGGTCGCGAGGAATAACGCAACTCGCGATAATCGTGCATTCCCGATCCGCGGAATGCGCGTTTGTTGCAGAAGCATAAGTTGTAATTGGGAGTCGAGAAAGGCTCGATTGAGCTTGTTAATGTAACTTGCATATCGCGATCGTGGTGTCGTCATCTTCGCATTATAAATACCTTTGACACGTGTGTAACGAGAAGTGTCAATTGTAACTGTCTCACACAGAAAACTTGTGCACATGTATTGCCACGATTAATTAATTAATATATGATGATGCACGAGCAAAATGTTTATGGATTGCCTTTAGATGCGCAATTTTTATGAAACACATAAATATATAAGAATTATAAAATAAATGTAACATGTAATAACATTTAATAATTCTTTTTAAAAATTTAATATTTAACGATCAATAAATAATATTTTCAAAATAATGTTTTAAATATTTTGGCTAATTTATTTCAATTAGGAATGAATTGTGATTTTTAAGAAAAGCTGATAAAGTTTTTCATTTATTTTCATTTATATAATATTTGCATAACATTTTATATAATATAATTTATAAATATTTTAATATTATTATTATATAAATATTATTATTATTAATTAATATTATATAAATATTATTATTATTAATTAATTAATATTATTATTATTATAACATTTTATATAATATAATTTGTTAATATATTTTGAAAGAAAAGCTATGCGTTATCTCGTGCCAACCAGCTAAATCGTTATCCCGGATACAATATCGGTTTGTTCATTTATCACGTACGAAAATAAATCCAATCCAGCGTCGTAATCTAACGTCCTTTGACATATTCCCGTTACGTGCTTAAAGACCTGCATCGCTAATCAGTGCACGGACGAAACAGGACTCTCCGCTATCGATCATCCTGCGAGATGCGTGAATGTATACGCGGCGAAATATGCAACTTTACATTTCCCATTACCTGTCATGTGAAATAATGTATCGCATATGTCTTGCACGGGATATCGTAATATCGAGAAATAGTAAAGTTGGCCTTAATTATAGAACATCAACGGTCAATGCTAATTCAACTCCCTTCCTTCCTCTTCCTTTTCCCCCTTTATAATACTAGTGTGACCATAATCTGTAAGAAGACATGGCAACTCTAAGCAGATTTTCTTAATTGTTGGTATCAACGCAACCCCAGATCTCGTGCACTGATGCACACGCGCTAATTAAAACTTAATTAAACGATATTCCCCTTTTCTTAGAAATCTTTCGTGGAGCAAATTGTGACAAATTGTGACAAAAATAGATTATGCGTGTCGATCGCGAATAATTCATATAAGACAACTGGGAGACAAGTCGGTGCACAATAGGCGACCTTATTAACGATCGACCCATCATGTTCCATTCAAAAATTTAATGGAATGATATCTCAATTTCATTTCTCTGGATCTACTCTAATAATATAAAAAATTGGTGATTTAAACAATTTTTCTTGAAGAATATTAGAAAGAGATTTTTTTGGCGTTTTACATGTGTTTTTATCAATGTTTAAACAGTATTTTTAAATCTGGGATATTTAGCTTCCTTTTATTTATTACAAGTTTTTGCACGTAATTAAACATGTTAAAAAATATAATGAATTTAATTTGATTAGAAAAATATAAAGTAGTATCATTTCAAAGTTAAATTTAATTTCTAATTTTGCTGAAATTTGCTCATAAAAATTTTTTCCTAAAGATTAAAAAAATATTAAATATATACAAATTTTTTTAATTTTACATATAATTAAGATTCGGTATCTCAAAAAAATTCTACGGAATAAAACTGGACCGCGCTTCTTCATCTCAGACAATTAAACGAGGAGCGGCAATACTAATGTATTTTAAACGTCAACAAAAACATATGTGAAACGTCAAAAAGATCAATTTTTAATATCCTTAAAAAAATCCCTAAAAATCATTTCTCATACCGCTAGAGTAAGAGACTAGACTCTTGAAAAGTCCTCTTTAGCACATGCGAAATTAAGAACTTCGACAAAGACAACAGTCGGGGATTCCGCGAGAAAAGGAATCTGCTTATTTGCAAAGTGACTCACGGCCTTAATTGATAAAACCGATCACGCGCCGGCCAGTGACTCACCGTCAGGATTGGAGAAGTATCCCCAGGTGGGTGTCCCGGTGGCCGCCGATTGAACGACGAGGGCCACGACGCCGAGGGCCAACGCGCCGGCGGCGCCCCGCGCCGCGACGGCGCGCTTCTCGCTCCGCTGCGGATCGGTAGTCGTCGTGGCGACCGCCCTCACACCGCCCTGACGAGTGCTCGAAGAATCGGTTGCCATTCTTCATGCCGTAATCTTCGTTTTCCTGCGATCCTGCGATCCTCGGCTCCCGCCCGGAACGGGAACGGTACTCTCGTCGTCGCGGACGATCGCCGATCGACGATCCGCTCGGATGACAGCGAGAGGCTCGGATCGATCACCTGTCACATCGATCTCCTCGACGTGCTTTTACCAACGATATGCACCGTGCGATTCGGCGATCGTTTCTCGCCCCGGAGGTATCAATTGATTACAGGCGGATTTAATTTCGCCGGTACTGGACGTGCATGTGACGCGACCGGAAATTAAGCGCCCCGAGCCGGTTCGATACCGCCGGCGGGGATCGATTTTCCCAATTAACGTCGGTCATTGCTCCTACCTGACGAACGAAACATGTTTATCGATCGCTAGTATTCTATCAATTTTTCCCAATCGAACTGATATTTGTTCGTGTCCTGGGTAAAGAAAAATTTCGCTAGATTAACAATCGATCTTTTGTTTACTTGAAACGCAGGAATTTGATCCTGTCTGTCGCGCGTGTCCTTGACTCCAGCCGGAAACCCTGATGGTTCCGTGTACGGTGCCAACCGGTGTCGGGTCGCGTTTTTAATCTCGAAGTCACGCGATGCGTCGTCGTCCTCGTCGCGGTCGATAATCGAATCTCTCAGCCGCCTTGTCGCGTACGCACGCATGCAATCGATAGACGATGCCGTGAGAGAGCGAGGAGCGGCGGAGGCGGTCACGGTTGGGGGGGAGAAGGGGACGGCGGGGGCGAGCAAGGTGCGGCGGGATGGAAGACAATTGCGCGTATCGGATTAAGCGAAATTCCACGTTCCTCGTGTACGCGTGAATGTCACTGCTTCCTGAGATCCTGTCTCGATTTTTCACACGTGTGGAAAATTGCGCCAATTTTTTTTTTAGGAAAATGTGTGATTTATTATTTTATTTAGTGTCTTTAGATCCGTGTCATATATTTTTCTTGTAAAGCGCCCGATAAATGTAAGCGTCTTCTCTTTCTCTCTCTCTCCCCCGCTATTTCTATCTCGACAGGACAAGCGCGCGCGCGCACCTTTATCATCTGCATATGTGTTATATCTTTCTCTCTCGAAAACCCTTGGCGAGGGCTATCGGTTCCCTCGGCAGCGGACTCGGTGGAACCGGTTTTTGCGGCGCTGCTAAAAATAAGATATCTTCCTTCTCTATCCTCCTTTCACCGCTCCTTACCCTCTCTCTCTTTCGTTCGTCCTTTCTCTCGCCCTTCTTCCGTTTGTCTTCTCCTCTTCGCTCTTTAATCCTCTCCGTCCGCGTTCCGCTTGGAACGCTCCGTCTCGGTCGTTCCGAGGAATCTTCCGGCGCGTTAGATCGATCGTTGGTCGATCCCGACAATCACCGACCGGTCGTAAAGTCCCCCGAGCATCGCGTCCTCGAGACGCGCATTCTTCCCTCTTTCCTTTCTCTCCTTCCTTGACAGTCTTTTCTCCGATGCGCAGAAAAACGCGACGCGACTTTCTCTCTACATCGTCCCCGTGATCGGGCGGCGTACCTGTCTACCTATTTGCCGCTCCTGGAGGTCACGCGTCGTCCGTTAGGTTGGATTGCCTGGTAGCCGCTCGCTATTCACCGAGTCGACTATAGTGCCGCTATAGTTATCGATCGCTCGCGGATACGCTCGCTTCATTTCGTGCCACGTCTCTCGGCCCCGAGGAGTTTCGCAACCGTTTCACTCTTGCCTCTCGTTTCCTCGTCTACGCACTCGCGCCCTTTCGCTTCTCTCTTGCTCCGTTACTCCGGACACTCTCGGCGAACAACGGCTCTCGGTTTTCCCGCGTGCACTCTCCCGATCACTTTCGCCCCGCGTGTCACCGTGTCACCGTGTATGTGGGTCGCGCGACGCGAGTCGACATCGCGCTCGTCGGTTTCCAAAAGATCCAGGAAGGACTCGATCCTCGTCCACGAGGTTTATTACTCTGGGGCACGCGTCCCTCGTTGAAAGGCGCGCACCACTAGCCGTACTACTAGCGAGTACACTCCGTTAATCGACTCGGCGTGACGCGACGTGTCCTCCGCGTACCTGTCTGCCGTTGAACGCTCGCGCGCGAGTAGTAGTGCATAAAGAGAGAGAAAAAAGGACCGACTCACCCGCGTATATACACACGCGTACGCACACTCGCTGTTCACCCGGGAGCGCAGGAAGAGGCGCGGGTAACAAAAAAAAAAAGAGAGGAGAGAGGAGCCAGTCGCGGGATGTGTTTGTACCTGCGTACAAACTGACCGATGCACACGCGCTCGACGCACGTACGTTACGTCCGTACGTAATAACGCGAGGAATACGGAGCGTGCGTAAATAGTCGGGCGGTGCGCGCGCGAGACGGCGAGGAAAATAGAGAGAGAGGACGCGCACGGGCGGAAAGGCGACAGGGGAGAAAGAGAGGGACGAGAAACGTGTACGCGAGCCTGCGCGCTGCGCGGCATACTGAGGCCCGACGCCGAGCGACGCGGCCGAGCTGCCCGGATCGCGCGCGTGTTCCGTCTCTCTCTCTCTCTCTCTCTGTCTCCTTCCTCTACTCGTTGCGCCGTCTTCTGCTCGCCCGCTCCTCTCGTTCCCCCGTCCTATCGGTTCCCAAGCGCACTTGTCATTATACTCTCCCCTCATGATTCCGCGGCTCGCTCGCGCTCCCTTGTCCCCTCGCCGCGCCAAATCGCATCTTTATATCGTGGACTTTTAACTGGGCGGGGTATAAGGTGGATTTTTGGCAAGGGTGAATGGTAAAACGTGAAAAGGGCGAATGATAAAGTTATGAGTGATTATTATTTTGATCAGCTGATTTTGATATATTGATAAAGTGATAATTATTATGCAGCGTTTGCGTCGATGTACTTCTTTTTCCTGTACATTTGTTTCTTTGAATTAATATTTATCCGTGTATTTATATCACTCGGGTATCTTATACATTATCGTTAATGTGATATCGATAAATTTTGAAATCTCTCTCCTTCTATTTGCTCTTTAATTGATATTAAATAATATATAACTGTACTCCAAAATATAAATATAGATATTCATCTTTTAATTAAGCTATATTATATTTAATTAACTATATTATATGTATATCTATCCGTAATTCTGTTTGCGTGTGATTTATTTATAAAATTGTACTCTGTTAGTTATATAATGAAATTGAAGATTAATCAATCAGCTTTCCGTTTGTATGACGCGGTAAAATTATACGTTACGTTAAAAGAAAATCCTGGTATGTGTGTGTCTTAAAATACAATTGAATACCGATTCTTTGTTGCACGATGCACTTTCCTCTAAAATATTATTTATCAAGTTATAATATTATATAATCAAAATATATATGTAACTTATTTCTTTTCAATTATGTACATATATTTATAAGTGTAGCTCCAAAATCGTGTTTTATACGTAAATTAAATTATTTGAAATTACATCTCTATTTCAGTAGTTATTCGAAATTAAATGGGTTATCTCGATTAGCTTTTATTCGTCGTCGACAAAAATGATGTCGTTCAGCCAAACGATTCGATCGGGAATACTTGAAACTGGCATCAGCAGCAATTTCTTGAGTACGGCTATTAGAGCATGGCACGGCAGATTATTTCGTCGCGTTTTGTGCAATCGCATTAATGTTTAAGCCGTCGGTACGTTTATGCATTTTTGCACGAACGTTTTATTTAATTAAGCTTAAAACGCGAGCGTCTTTGTTCGTCGACGCGTTGCGGAAAGCGAGCGCCATTAAAATGGAGTTAAGTGAGCAATTATACTTTACGGTATGTAATAAGCCCAAACTGACAGCTTCCTGGCCGTGGAATCGGTGAAAATAGAGAAATATTTAATGCGTCGAGGAAATGTAGTGTCGCGTAAAAAAAAATTTGTCGCGAACCGGCTCGATAACCGGTATGTCTGCATTTTTCAAATTTTATCTTTATTTTTATTGCACTCTTAAAAGTTTCCCTCACACAAGATGCTCCCGATTGAACCGATATCACATGTCTGCATGTGATATGTAATATCAGATTTCTTTAAATTGTCGAAGAATTGTTTTTTATAATTAAAAAATATTAAATATACAGGGTGTTTTTTAATAAGTTCGAAAAATTTTAGATGATTCTTTGTTGAAAATTAAGGGGGATTTTTCATATAAACATATACTCCTACATCCTTCCTTGTGGAGTTACACTCCTCTAAAAATGGGGGTAAAAATTAAGTTTTTATTTTTTTCTGAAATTTGGAACAAGTGAAAAAAATGAAATTAGGTGGATATTTTCTACTAGTAAAAAGGTTATTTATTAATATTTTTTTCAGCCTCCCGTATTGTTATAAAGGGATGAAACTAGCAATCCCTATTCAATTTTTTATTAAAACTTTTTAATGGGCCGGATTATAATCATCTAAAAATATGCATTAAAAAGTTTGATTTACTTAGAAACTTTTTTATTTCTTTTATTTTTTTATAAAATTAGTAGTTTTCAAGAAAAAAAATAAAATATGTTATCGTGCACGGCACGATGCTAAATAACATAGGTTTCGAATTACGAGAAGTTAAATTTTAAAATAAAAATAAAATTAGAGTAAATGTTGGAAAAATTGGAACAAAAACAAAATTATAATAAAAACTTAAAAACCTAATTTTTATCCCCATTTTTGGAGGAGTGTAATTCCACAGAGGGAAGGATGTAGGAGTATATATTTATATGAAAAACCTCCTTTGACAAAGAATCATCTCCTAAAATTTTTTGCACTTATTAAGAAACATCCTGTATATATATACAAACTCAGACTTTTTTTCTAAAATAATAGTTAGTATGCAGACCGTATATGTTTGTTTCCCGTAATAAAATTTATCGTTGCGCGTGTATCGATGTTCCATCACGCGACAATTTAATCTCGTTATTGCGTTGTCCTATAGGACATGTGTTATCCTGCAGGACATGTGCGTGCAAGCCGGTGCACAGTGCAATAAACCTACTTAAATTGCCAGGATTTCCGCTTTTATCCAGGGAATATTCCGTTCTTGTATTTCATCCTACTCGTGTTTCGAAGAAACGATCTGTGAATTCTGAAAAACCTCGACGGTTTTTATTCGTCGTATAAGTTTACTACGCGAATAAGCTTTATGAATATCCGGCTTCAAGTTCTACTCGAAATCGATATCACTTTTCGCACTTTATCATAACTTATTAATATTTAAATGCAAAATGATTAGTTAACGGTACTCTAAAATACTTTATTCATAAAATCGGCTGATCCAGAAGACGGATTTGCATCTTTTAGAGATGAGAGGGAAGCCAAGTCGGGTTAATGAGTATAATTCAAATCTCAAAGTCATTTTCCAGACAGATTTTATCCGAGTATATAAAGTCTAGGGTACATAAAACCCATCTTGTACAGATTAATTATTTAATCTAATAATACCATAGCGACTAAGAGAGAATAAATTACAACATCTTGTTGGCATATATTGTTTCCCTTACGGCACAAAAACCGCTGAGAATAAAGTAAGCGGGTAAGAGTGACACGTACAATTTCCATTAGACTTGGCAGCAGGACGCAGGAATGTAATCAAGGCTCTATTGTTTCGCGGTTTTATCAACAGCAAAGTTATTGGCTGCTCTCGATAACTTGGGTAAAGGTATTTCTCCGAGTTTTCGTCCCGATGGAAAATCCCGCAAGTAATTCAAATTGACACCGTACGCGTAGAGAGTACGTTGACATAATTAAGGCCAGGAATGCGGCAGCGCTATCAAGGAATCGATAAGTGCGCATCCTTGTATTTAGATGCAGACACTCTAGATAAATTTATAAACCGCTCTTGGAGACTACCTGCATAGCGTGCTATCTCCGTAATGCGTTTAATTAATATAATCGCAGCATTCTATTTATCATGTCATCGAAGGCGTGGCGGAATGCACTGTCGTATCCCGTAATGAAATTGTAATTTCCGATGACGCGCTCGGAGCAATAAACTTACGGGATCCGAGTTACGTTTAAGCGCATAATTAGGCGCTTTATTCCGTGACGCGCGATAAATCTGCCGAGAAGAAAAGGCGTAAGAGCTCGAGAGAGCTAATGATCCGCGAATGTCGCGCGAGCATCGCGCATTCGGTCGGGATAAAGGACCGTAAAATCTGACGCGATGCTTTTTACTCGGCGACCACACGGACGAGCTCGTAGACTAATTACGAGGATTATCTCCACGCGTGCCAAGTAATTTGCTGTTCCACCTTAGAGAGAGAGAGAGAGATTGCAGGCTCGTGCGCGATTAAATCCCTTTCGCGAAACGTTGAACCCTCGAAGGATGCTCCGAGATTATATAATAATTTGCGACGTAAAAATTCTCATTTTTAAGCGCATTTTTATATCGAAAATTTGCTGAAGTATTTATAACGAGCGCATCGTAATGTTTGCTATAAAATGTCGTAATAGCTGCTAACATCATGAGTTGGTCAAGTTTAATTTGCACAATTATTGTATACGAAACACGAAACAGTTTAACGTTAATGTCTTTTATTTGTTCAATTCTTCTTTTTTCGTGAAATAAAATTGATATATAAGATATATAAGAGAAATATTTATTATAAAAATAAAAAATAATGTTTAAAAGTTGTTGGGAATAAATTATGATTACATTAAAAGCGAATAAATATTTATTAAAAATTATGCATATGTATTATGTTTGATTATGCAACGAGTTGTTGGAATAGGACAGACACTTTGGACGTATTTCGTGAAGCTTAATCCGTAGCACGTAAAACACAAAGCGTATATTCAAACATATGGTTCCGGAAATGTATACTCCTTTCCTTCCATGATGTACTTCCGGAAATAGCCGCGATAATTCACGTCCACTGCCCACGATATGTCAGTTATGTTTTAGCAATGCGCCTGTAGGTACTGTCAGATATATTTTCTCATAAATCTGGTGATTAGCGAGCCTGAGGCAGGACATGTCGCCAAATAAACATACTTACACGTGTTATTTCCAAATTGGATTGTCAAGTCGCAATATAATTTATGGATTAATGAATTAATCTCCAAAAACGTAAGACTAATTTTTTGTAATTTTTAGCTGAATTAGCTGAAATTTAATCGCATTGTTAAAATTATTATATTTATATCGTGTGGGTAAGATTTTAAGGAAGAATCGAAGCATTTCATTAAGAAGCAAACGCGGTTATTTTAGAGGAACAATTGTATCTTTGTCACGAGACTACTATGACCTAAATATTCATATCTTCATATCGCGAGTAACGTCTACTGTCACCAAGAGTTTCCATCTTCTCGGTCGAGCATGGCGATGAAATGACGTCAGGACGTAGGTAGAGAGACACGACGTATGCTTGCTTGTGGTCTGCTTTCAAGGTTACGAGTCGCATGCTCGCATAGTAATCCTACTTACGCAACGACGTGCCGAGACATTGGAGATCGCGTAATATGCTCCGAAGACACCAGCACATTGAACAAACAGAGCTGAGTAAATACAGAGCTAGGCACACTACTGTAAAAATGTATTTTCGTATTGTAAATAACATCTGGTTCTCTCGCACATAAAAGATGGCATATTTTACATATGCTCTTTTTTTTCGTTATTCGAACGTTCTACTTTTTTCGAATATTTTATAACAGAATATAACTGTTATCATTTTGTAGATTTTTATTATTCTTCTAAATGTAAATAAAATTTATTCTTTTAAAATAAATAATAATAAAATAAAATAAAATAATAAAATAAAATAAATAATAATAAAAATAAAATTATTCTTCTAAAATGTAAAATTTATTCTTCTAAAATGTAAATAAAATTTATCCTTTGCTTTATTGTCGAAAAATTCGCTTGAAAGTTTTTTTGAATGCTTGTATCTCTTTAGATACCTCGTTTAATTAGTGGAAATTCTACTATACGTTAAAATACTAAAATACAATCTTGTATGAAATGCTTGGACACGCGAGTGTTTGATGTTTACCATAAGGATTAAAGTACCGCAGCCAATCGGCTTCCCGTTTCAATAAATGTGTGCGACCGCAAACATATTGTCTCTTGGAATCCGTAAGCCGCGATTTTATCTGCTTGTTCACCGATTTTACGTGCATTCATCAGTAAACTCTCGACGATCGTCCGACCGTTACTCGCGTTACTATTAAAGCACTGGATAGAAAACTCACTCGCTCTCGATCAGCGATAGCTGCCAGAGGTAATAAACAGATGCTTAGTGCTACGATATCGAAACAAAGACTTGATCCGACGCCGGTGCAATAAAATACTACACCAACAATAATGACATAAAAAAAGACAGTCCTCCCTAATGAAATACGAGTAGTAATAAAATCCGTCGAGAGTTGCTTATTTGGACAGATGAGATAAATTATTCAGAGAGAAAGAAATTTAATGAAAAAATTTTTAATCTCGGGAAACTTAAAAGAGATTCAATTCTAATATAAAAGTAATCTATGCAATCTTCAATTTTAGACTCAACGTGACATAAACGGTTTTTTCAATATTAAAATTAGTCGAATAAATTAAATAAATTAAATAAATTAATGCGTTTAATTCGATTAATATTGCAAGCGCATAAAATTATAACGGGACATAATTAATCGCAAGATCCACTGGCCTGTCATTCTCTTTCGGTTACTTTATCTCCCCTCGCGATCCCGTCTGCTTCTTCCTCACCTTAAAGATAGAAGCCAAAAAGTACAGGCTCGCTTCGCGAGCGATTCGAGTTCGTTGAACCATCTCGTGCAAAACGTGATCCACAGAGATTATGGTTCCTTCCCGATCGTGTCGTCGAACTCTCCAACAGAGTGATATTACGTCCTTTCGTAGTCCAGTCATGCCTCCTCTCCTTTCACTCGACATTATTTCGTAATCGGAGATACTCTTTTTAGCTCAAAGCGTTTATCTCGAATTTTTATAGTATTCTTCCGAATGAATCGTCGTTTTGATAAAAGCGATTATTCGCAGGATATTAAACAAAATGTTATTTTGCGATGTGATTGAACAAAAGTTGGAGTAAAAAAAGATTTTTTTGAAAGTTGGAATTTTAAATATCGCGTACGATGCTTCTCTTAGTATCTTATAAATAGGGAAGTGAAAATTATGCGTTAAAGAGCTTTAAGATATTAAACATTTTACTTTATACATTTTGTAACACATGCCACGGTCTCGAAAGATAAATTGACCTACGTGTGCGTGATAGAACGAAGCAAACATGCCCCGTTAGATATAAGAGTTTATCGACGCTGTCATTGCATCACTGACATACATACGGATCATCTTTCTCATTACTGTTCATTACTGAAATTATTTATAATTTAGTAGCCGCCCTCGTTGACGAATCTCATCTTAAAATGTTTTTGTTCGATCGCTACAAATGTGCGTAAATTAATGTTAACTTTTTTTAATTTGATCAACAGTATTAATAACGTATAAATATAAAATTATTAAATATAAAGTACAATATTAATAACGTGTAAATATAAAGTGCAAAGTTTCTTACTTGAAAATTAAAATATGTAGAGCAGATATTAATATCTACGTCTGCTTTACTCTTTCGTTCTCATAGTATTGCATATCTTATGTTGTTATCAAGCGTATCATATGTATGATAATATATGGTAAAAATATGATATTCATTTTTATTTAAAAAAATATACTGAGAAAGATGATAAATAGACTTAATAAGTGAAGCAAAGTAATAATAACTTACCTAAAAGATATATATAATATTACAATTAGATGTGTAATTTTGATGCTCAATTGATTTATATGTAATCACTTATTATTAAATAACTATTAAATCTCGCAAAAGGCGTGAGAAGAAGAATAGATTTTCTCTTTCGAAACACAGATATTACACTACTATTTGCTTTTTGAATAAGCATTCTACATCGATGGAATAAAATTCGTTTTATCAATTCAATTTTGTGCGCATATTTCTAGAAAATATGTATTTTGATATTTCTGAAGAAACGCGATTGAACGACGAGTTAATAAATACTGAACAAAATATTCTAAGAGTGTACGTGTCCAGAACACCCGTTGCATTAAACGGAAAGATTATTTACGACACAGAGTCGACTCGGACCGAGGACATGGGTCATCGAGGTTCCGCGAGGGTTAACTCGTTTAACCTTTTCTCCTTTCCTTCCCGCACAAGAAATCGGGATCGAGATCGACGTGGCTTTACAGATGTGTGTACGATTAGCAAGACCTATCGACTGTCGTTCATCATTCCTGTCAGTCGGTTTTTCTGTTTTTCCAGCAATATCGGATGTATTCGAAGATCAAATGCAACATGCGAAACGAAATGGATAGTAAGAGATACCAAATCAATTAATTTGTGAGATTTTGCAAAAGTAGGATTCAAGTTTAAAAGAAAATATTTTACTTTCTATTTTATTTTTCTAAAATTAAATTATTTTTAATTGTATTCATTTTTGTAACATTAAATTATATAAAAATTTTGATTTTTGTTCGTTAATGTGAAAATTGCTTATGCATGTAAAAAAATACGACGTGAAATAAATATAAAAATAAAAGTTAAATTCCATTACGTAAGAACGGATATTATCATATCTATTACAATTTTTCCAAATAAGATCGATATTAAAAATCATAAAGCTATTACACTACCCATTAATTTGCATTTTTATTGAAACTGAGGAAAGTAGGAAATTTCCATTGTACACCCACGATGTAACTCTAGGCATCGCGCGCATTATTCTCTATGGAACTATAGATGTTAGAGGCTAAAGTAGGAAATAATGTCATTTATTTCAATGCTGTATCAATAATTCTGTGTCTTTGTAAGCTATTAATATATCTTACGAACGCAATTAACTTCAGAGAACATATGGAATCCTTGTTCTTCATTTGTACAGAATTACTTTTAATCTAATTTAGAATTTCTCTAACATTTAAACACAATTAAAAATATGCAAGAAAATCTGATAAACGCGCTCAGAGAACTAATATATATTTTTAAAAAATTAATGACAAATAAGAATAATGAAGTAAGATATCAGTTATTAACGTTGGATTTGTAACTAATCGCAAATGATTTCATACCAAGGCTTATTATTCTCCAATTAAATTTAAATTGCGGTAGGAACATGTTACATGCATGTAATTTGCCGGGTAATCCTTCACTGTAAGAAAATCATGTGAGCTAAATCATACGTCACGATCCAGTTACTTGACCTGCAGGTCTAGCATGACGTTACCTCAACGACCTAGTAAAGAAAAGATCATCGTGACTTAGAAGACTTCCAGTTGGTTTAACAGGTGAAAAAAAAGCGCCTTCCAGTTATATTTTTTTATATGTTCCTTTTCCTTTTACACATTTGTTTACTTCGAGGCCGTGTTAAATACTTTTTAACGCGTTGATTGCTTTGCTCTTGTAATTAAATCGGGATATTAATAAGATGCTAATTTGTCTACTTACCAGGTTGGAATGAGTTGTACTTATTCTGAGAAGGTTTGAAATGAAAATAAATGGGAAATTAAATCATTATTGGTATTGGATCGCATAAAACAAGAGAGAATACTCATTATACATACATAATATATATTATATTTCCATGAAATATATATATGTATATATATATATATATATCGGTATACGTGTACATCCACCTTCAGATACAATGCATAACATTTATTATTGTAGTATTTATACTTTATAATTCGTATGCATATACATATATAAGTAGATAATGTGTTTAAAGTTCAAGAGATGGTACAGAGAAAATGTAAATTGCATGTCGTCTGTGTATCTACATGTCAAAATATGCTTTTAAATAAATCGCCGTCATTTTAGACACATATACATACTAATTATCTCTCTGCCGAGACGACTATACAATGATTTCACGTCCTTTTGATCGTCTCGATTTCCGCACTTGACCGGAAGAAATCCCTCTCCCGTTACACTGAATCTTAATTATCCTATCGATTATTCGCAATCATTCTTGATGGAATAACGGTTAAGGAACACCGACGATCTGATTGGCGAAAGTGGCCGGAGAGATATCTCCAATCAGAGGGCAGTAATTTCTCGTAATTTATAATTCTCTTTGCTAACGTTTTTCCCGAATTTTTCATCCCATCCAGAAAGATTGCAAAGTTCCGTAGATATGAGAGAATCTTGTTTGATTCGCCATGAAGAATTACACTTCTATCTAATGTCGAGATTTTTCGTAGATTTTTCATAGATTTTATTATTCATAACGGGAGAGTCGAATTATATAGATTCTCTGTAGATAAACTCTTGAAGGTCCGAAAGTATCGTCGAAAAGGAGCAGCGGAATCGAGCCTAATTACGTTTGACAATTTTACATAAATATATTAAAACATAAATATATGTTAGTTTGAACGTATTTTTTCCAGTGATTTATTTATAGTTAAATTAAAAATTAAATTTTTTAAATTTAATTTGTAGGGAAGCATATGTGACAAAAACTTTCCTTTTCAATTAAAAATCTTTTAAAGAAGAAATATTATCGTCGTTACAAAGTAAACGCAATTTTATACATATATTTATACATATAATATTTTCTAAACTTATCCAAAATTGAATAAATATTCGTGAAATTAATTATATTTCGACTTATTAATTATTTCTTATTTTGCTAGCAGCAGGAAACGATAGCGATTGAAATTATAGATACATTTTCATGACTGTATTCTTTATGCGTCGCATTCGGAAAATCCGATCGGATCCGAAAGAACGTTTAATGTTTAATCCTTTGATGTTCGTTATTTTTTGCTCCGATTTGACGATGTCTTTCGTTGATGAAACGATGAAAAATCCAAGCAGGGATTTAGGAAAGAGTATTTTTAATGAAATAAATAGTGAATACGATAAAAAGAAATATAACGATCAGAGTAAAACGTTATTTAATATAATAATTCTCACGAGAATCGCGATCTTCGATAAGGATCGATTGCATTATAATTGGCTATCAATTAATTATATTATCGATATTATAATTGGATTAGTTACGATCTAGAAGGAGAAAATCGTTAAGGATAATTAAATGATTAGCGCAGTTCTCAGATATCGAATATCGCGAGAGAGGTAGACTTGAGGGAGACTTGAGATATCGTGGAAAAACATGCAGAGGTTTTTCGAGAGTACCGTGTTCCAAATTAATCGTATTATCGCGACGAAAAAGGATCCAAAGGACATGAACAAAAACGGTATCAAGCGTATCATCGAGGCCTTCATTTTAATCGAGAATATAAATTGACAAGCAATGTTGAAGACGTTGGAGAATTATTCCCATAGGATATATATATATATCGGGTGGGAGGTTAAATTGTACGGAAGGAACGTCCGAGTGTGCTCGAGGAGGAGGATATTGTTGTCGGGATAATCTCCCGCGTAATAAAAAGAGAAGAAAGAAAAGAAAAGGGAGAAAAAGGAAACGGGAAACGCGGAACGCGCGTAGGAAGACTCAGAATGGCGGGAGGGGAAAAGGGGGGCAGTGGGGAGGGGGGGGGAGGAAGAGAGAAAAGGAGGTAGCTTAGCCCCACTTCTGGAAGAGACCCATCCGTTGACACTGGCAATTGGAGCCCCAGAGATTGCAGCGGCAGCTGGAGCTGTAGCAGCAGTCCTTCGGCCGGTGATCGCAGTTGCCCCCGCGTCTTATGCAAGCCCGCCTAAACAAGTATATCAACGAGGTACGTCTACTCGAGATTAGGGGAATCGAGAGAATGCCTTTTCGAGACATCGAGACATCGAGACATCGAGACATCGGGAAAGAAGGGGGGACCGGGAAATCGTAATGTCAGTTCTCGCGGCACGTTGCACGTATTTTTACGCATACATACGCACATGTGCACATGCGCGTGCGTAACATCTATTACGCGAATGCCGAAAAGATTTCTCTAGGGACCGCACGAATAGGAAAACCCCTTTCTCGAGTTTCCGTATTTTTTCTTTTGCGCATCCCTTTATAATTCTTGACAGAATTATCTCGTCCAAATTTAGAATATCGTAAGCTATTCATACATGCACTCTATTTTTTACATATACGCGTAAAGATGGATTCTTTCTCTCTATCAGTGATAAATTACTTGACGAGATTTTACGAGAAAAGAAGTTTAACATCCGTAGAAAGCATGCAATTTCCGCAACAGTCAACTGGAGAGAAAAACTATGAGAAACGGGATAGGGCTACGAGAAAAATCTCAATGAAGAGGATTGTGAAGAGGAAGAGATGAAACCGAGATTGACAAGTAAGATAATTTACTCACTTTTGTGCCGCTCGCATCAGATTCTCCAAAGCATTGTCTGTATAATCCGAGGAGTCGCCACCTTGGAAATCGCCTACGTCTTCTGCAAAAGTAAAGCAAACGATCCTTTTTATAATACGATCTGCATATATATTTTATTATATATATTTCTGATCGGTCGTGTCGATTAATTAAAAACGAAAGAAAATATTTTTTTACTTGGAATATATGTATACGCCATGAACATGAATTTTCACAAATTATCGAATAATAAAAGTATGTCAAAAATTCTTTTTATGGATGCAAAATAAAATTCACATCGCGTACCGTCAATTTCACGCAAGCGTAGATACAAAGAATACGAATAAGCTTACAAATCTGGGCTTAAAGGGCACATCTTCGTTACGGAAATAGGATAAAAATGGAAGAACATCCTAGAATATGCATTCTATAACAATGTCAACAATGAAGATGTCGCATACTCGATCTCGCTTACGTTTCTTTGACTAGATACGTGATTGTTGGAGCAATTTTGCCTTCACCTTTTAACAAAAATAAACTTGCCTTATCGGAAATAGTCAGTATCTAGAATATTATGAAAACTGCAAACGAATCGCTTTACGAACCGAAACGAGTGGAAAATATCAAACAACCATGTATATCTCGCAGATTCAACAAAGAATATCTTCGCTATATAAATTTATCTTGGAAAATATTTTACTTTAGTAAACATATTTATTTTTCTAAAATATTGAGAGTTATTTAGTTGCAAAAAAAATACATTTTGTACTCTCTCATGTGTACTCTTTACATTTTCTGAAATTAAATTGTCTTTTATATTTTCTAAAATTCACAAAGGCTGAAAATATTTTTGTTATAAAAGACAATTGTAAGACGCATGATAATCAAAAGAATCATATTTAATATTTTTCAACATTCTACTTTTATTGCTGTGCGACTTTGTTTCATGGTGTAATCCCGCCTGAAAGAATATGTTTATAAGATTATTGATAAATCTTATTATGTCTGGAATTTCTACGAAAGGATCCTTTTTGTCAAGAGGTGAAAGAAAATGTGGCAAATAAAATAAAATATAATCCTTTTAAGAGATTTTATGTTTCCTTTTTTCTTCACCCCTCGGTTTGAGAGGAAATTGATATAATATCAAATTACTTATTCATTACAAACTCGTCGTTTTTTATTCCTCCAAAGAAAATTGAAAATTTACGTAAGTGATAAATAATAAGATTAAAAAAAGAAATGAAAAAATGAAAGCAAGTTAAAATACGTAAACCTAAATTATATAAAAAATTATTTTCGCCAAAAAAAATATAATTTTATACATATTATATATTTCTATATATTATTCTCAATTTATGAATTTCAGCTTGGCTTGTGCGATATTAGCCTTCTTTTTATTAAATTCTTGCAATTCTTGCTATATTTCATACTGTGCAAATGCCTCAGATATTTTTCGCCTTTGGATATTTTATGAAATTTTACTCGTGGTTTAGCAGAGTGGAAATGTAGCGAAACGATTAAATTATGACCGTATTATCGGATCGTACGGTCGTCACGTGACAATAGAAGAAAGATGAAAGATCGGAAATGTATAAAAAAATGATAAGCGATCGGCTGTGAGCTTATTAATTGTGGTAAGATAATCTTGATGAGAGTGGCTTTATTGAATCATGCGACGATCCGTTATCGTCCTTTTTCCATTTTATTTCTCTCTTTCTCTCTCTTTCTCTCTTTTCCCTACTTTTTTTTAAAGAGTCTTTCTCCTTCATCGACGCTCCCATTGCTGCAGGATTAAGATATTAATCCAAGGACCACTTTTTCTCGTTTCTTTTTCGGTGCTTTCCATTTCTCTCCGTTGCTTTACATTTCTTTTACGCAAACACTCCAGGGATGTCGCTAATATTTCAATATTTCTACCGTGTACTATGACAAAAAATCACTCACATTATTCGCGCTTGTAGTCGACAAAAGGTCATCTTTTTAACAACTTTTAACAAGGGAGAACGTCACGTAAATACACGAATACTGTTTTCGCAACAGTGACTGATTTTGTAAATAGTGTAATATTGATCTTTTTTTATTAAAAAATTGCATTTTTTTAAAGTTTATATTTGTAATATATATTTCTTTTACCATTTTAGAGAGAGATAGAGAATCATGCTTTAAGAATGAAAAAATGTCTAAGTTTATAGAATTTTGAGTTATGAAAAAAATACCGTCATCGTCACTCATATTAAATTATGCAGGATTAAAGTTAATATACAAAAACTCATTATAAAAATTTGTCACGAATTTTACAAAGATTCTTGCTGTCGTTTTCTACAAACATGTCTTTCTACTAGAACACATTTTGCTCGTATTTCTTGGCATTACTATTGTTACTATCCAAAGTCATATATTACTTTGTGGGTTTGCAAGATAATAAAATGTGACGAAACGACAGTAGAATAAATTCCATTTTATCGTTCGCAAAGAAAGATCGTATCTTTATCGTCCGGCAGGAAAAGCACATAACTTATATTTGCGTTGTGATACAGGGTAATCCAATTGTTACGTCATTTCTCGGGGAACTCGTGACTTGTTAACTTCAGTACATAAAATACACAAAACTCTAGAGACACTTGAAATACTATCATAATGTTTGATCTTACAATTAGTATATTATTGCCGAATTAACAATAGGAAATATTAAAGTACATCTAATACAAATTATCCGGAAATATCTAATACAAAAATTGATGTAACAAATGAAGAAACGGAGAAATTTTCCGGTTACGAGATATCGAGAAATCGATAAACAATTGCCGCATCTTCAGACGGGAAGCCCCGAAAAGCAATCAAACTGGTTGTAATTAAATCACTGAGACTGATGTCCTGCCGTAAACAGATTACGGTTTCATTAACACTGACAGTTCTTACTCAATCATCATGATTTTCCACAATGTAAATGATTCATTTTGCTGATTAAAGATAGAGTGATAAGAATAGCGTATTTCATAAATAAAGTAAATATTTATTCATTGACGTAATCAAATTGTGCTATTTAAATTCTCCGATATACATAAATATCCAATACTTATCTTTTTCAGATATATAATATTTACGCGAAATGTAACAATTAAAGTGAACGATAAAGCAAAGAAAAATATAATCGACAAATTTTTCCTCAGTCGTATTAAAAAATTAAAAAGTTTTGCCTAATATAAAGATATTTCAATTTCTAATAGAAAAAGTGAAAATTATTAATATTATAAATCAGTAAAAGATCAAGAGAAGATGCAAGCAAAGTTTGAATGTAAGTGTAAATTCACGAGAACTATTTCAATAAAAACAGATAAGTTTATATATCTACTTTGTCAGCTTACTTTGCTCTTTAAACATTAAACTGAGTTAATAGTCATCTAAAAGTTTATATTAAGATAGTTATTACAAATTTATATATCTATACTCGCATTCATTAATTTCTCTTCTTGTCGTTTTCTCTCATTTCATTTTATAAAATAAATTCTTTAAGCAAGATAATCTTGATATTAAATATCAAAATTAAATTTATTCACTTTGTCTTTAATTTCCGTATTACGTAAAATGCAGACGATAATCACAACTAAAAGAAATATTGCAGATTGCATATTGTAGATTGATGCTTTTAAGTTGAAGCTAAACATGATGGTTTTAACGCGTTTCCGTTTCCGATTCGATTCGTCCGATCATGCATAGACTTGCGTCACTTGAACTATATATGATCCTGTTAAATTGATCCGTCTGTTCTGTGCGGAGTTTTTCTATTAAAAAAAGTCGCGTTTACTATCTAGTTTTTGATGAAATATTTTTACGTGACTTTTAATAAGTTTAACAAATTTTCGTTGGTCGTATTAGCGTTTCTAGCCGCGCTTGGCCACATTCGCGTTACTCAATTCATAACGTTAATCATCATTTATAAATTATACTCTGATAAAACTTTTAGCGGATTATACTTTTAGCGGATTAGATTTTTAGATTGTGAAAAAAGGAACAAGTAACAAGGTTAAACGAATCTTGGGATATTGTAACGCGAACGTGCTAAATATTAAAGTTTGCAAGTTTTAATAATTCGCAAAGTGTCTAGTTGATTAATTCCGAAATGTTAAATAAATTAGAATACCAAGAAGTTTTCAATGCGGGCGCAATTTCTAAGAAACTTGTATATTCTCCAAGAACTTATCGGTAACACTCTTTCATCGATGTAATTTAGGGAAGAATTAATTCCGAAGGAGAGACAAACAAGATCACTCCTATCAAGACGTATTGAATGAGATTTTAAAGCAATCTCGGCACTAACAGAAGGAATATATTTGTTTCGATGAAACTTTTCTATAAAATGACGCATTTTAATTAGAAAACTTCACTCGAATAAGGGATTCCTTCACGTTATACTCCAATGTCAAGAAACTTTAATTTAAGGATAATTTGCATTGTAGAGAGATGTTTATGAAAAAGTTTCGTAAAAGTCTTTATAAACAATATGTAATCGAAAATAAATATAATTAAGACAAAAGCTCCATATTCGAACAATTGTAAAGAAAATTTTAACTTGATTACTTTTCATGTGTTTTCAGTATATTTATTTAAAAGAGTTATATAAACACACACACATAAAATAAATTGTTTCAAAAGAATTATTTTCATCTAAAAAAAATAAAACGCACTGTAAAAATTTGTTTAGTCTCAGTGTATTTGTTTACTTCCAAGCTATATAAGACATTATTTTTATTATTTTTTGTACAATATAGACGATGCTAACAATATTTACAAATAATAAAAAAAGTTTCTCTTAAAAATATATTTCACATCAAAGAAAACATGTTGGTTGTCCACACTTAACGTGGGAGTAAAAAATCCAAAAGTAAATACAAAAATATTTATATAAAGATAAAATTCAAAAATTTTTTTCCACCAGTTAGTTACATCAAAGTTGGTAAATAAAAAATTAAACCAGCCAATTTTCAACATTTTCATTTTACGCTGTAATAATATATTTTTACTATTTTTTTACATTCTTTACAGTGAATATGGAAATGCAAATAAATAACCGCGCAATTTTTTATCGGGAACTTGTTAACTACTATTTAAAAAAAAGAGATTTATAAATTACAATTGTATAAAGGGATAAGTAGTGTAACTGAAAAGGAGATAATTTTCCATGGAAAAATAAATTAAAAATCATATATCGTTAAATGACTACTAATATATAAATGTAAAAGTATAATATTTTATTTAATAAAATAATTTAAATGGTTGAGAAAGGTACACAAATTTATTTATTCAATAGGAAAAGATATATAAATTTATTTATTCAATAGGGAAAGAATTATATCTCAAAAAATAGTCATTACTGAGATAATTTCGCGATAATATATGATATATTAAATTAATTAGAAATCAAATTACAAGGATATATATGATCAATATTCCACTTTTTTCGATATCAATTTCCTCGAAATAAATATTAATAAAATTTAATTAAATTATTAATAAATTATTAATAAAATATTAATAAAATTTTGCATGAAAAAAACCTTATTTTCGACATTTCTAATTTATTTTTCCATGAGAAATTATCTTCCTTTTTTAGCTGTACTAAATCTCTCGCCCTCTATAAGCTCCTTTTAAGTACTTATTCTAGTTATATAATATGCAACGTACATAAAATACATTATGCACCATATTATCCATAATTTCTTATCTGTATAATTCACGTAGAAATTATAATTCGAGCGTATCTAGACAACGCAAACCTCTAAAAAACAGTTGTAAAAATATTTGAAAGAAATGTTTTAAATTTTTGCGACATTTGTCGGTGCATTCTCCAGATTTCAGTTTCCTGAATTTCTACGCTGTCTTCGGAGCGTTTTGTTCACGCGGGATCAACGCGCGATTAAGAGAGAATCATAACTCACCACCGTCGTCGAAGTAAGGACTGGCGAAGCCTCTGTCGGCCAGGACGACCAACAGAAGGGACAACCACAATAACCAGGATCTCATTGCTTCGCGCTGCGGTCGCTCGGGTCACGGTTCGCGCTCACGAAAATCCGTGAAAAAGGGAAAGAGATGTAAGACAAAGTCCCGACGTTCCCGGTCGTCTTCTCCGTTTCGGATAGGAATCTCACCCTCGGCTGATCGGCACCGGGTACTGGGGTGCGAGTGAGGGTTCCACCACGATTGTGATGCTTATATAGACACAGAGGGAGGCGTGGCGATGCGCCCCCACGAGAAGTGGAGCTCGAGCAGACGCGCGCCAAGTTCTCCACCACGCGTGCTCTAGTATGCGACGTCTGATCGTGCAGTGCAGGAGCATCCCCTCGAATCGGGGGATGAAATCGTTTTCGGCTATCGTTCACCACCACGCAACTCTCGACAGACTCATATTCCTGAAGAGGAGCAACTGGTTGCGAAGCAACTAGTACTTAGGCTCTCTCTCTCCCTCTTTATCTATTTGCGCTTTTTTGTCTCTGTTCCGACCTCGAAAACTATCTTTGAAACTATCTGATTATCTGAGACTCTTTACAAAGAGTCCAAACATATGGCAGTTTCAAAGCGAGATACACAAATTTTGCGTATAAAGATGTCCCAAAAAATTGAGACGCAATTACATATCATAAAAGGGAGAAGCAGCGCGAGACATTCATTATATTTGATGCTCAATTAGATAGCTCAATAAGTTGTGTTATATCGATGTTATGTATTATGTATCAATGATATAAATGTTAATTACATGAATCAGATTCAATTCTATGTTTGTAGGAAATTGTATTCTACTTCCAAAGTTCTACTCTGTTTTATATTTCTCTTAGTTTCTCTAAAGTGACTTTTATCGAAATTAAAAATACAGCGTAAACTTTTACTAATGTTAATGAATCGAGAATTGGTATACAGCTAATAGTACAGAAGAATAGTTTCTCTTCTTAAAAGAAAGTTACATATGATATATTTTCAAATGATATAAAACATGAACTCTTTTCTTACAATTTGAATTTCTAATAATTTCTGAATTTCTGAATTTAAAGTTTGTAGAAAAACTGATTATAAAATACTTACATAAAATACTTACATTGAGATTTTGATCCTTTTAGTGATAAAAAATCAAAGATGGATCAATATACGTTTTCGTCTTCCCGACAAAAAGGATATTAATTTAATTTGCTCAGTATTTTGAGTCACAATCTCGCAAATCGTTGTAATTTGTTAATTCAATTCGTTGCTGAATATGCGGAATTAATAAAATTTGTTTACTATACACTTTAACCGTTCTCGTTTGCTTGAGACTTCGACGGAGATGATTGCGCAAATCAGTCAGCATTGTTATGCACACAATCCGAATTAAATATGTCCACTTGAGATCGAGATTTATAGGGAGCGCAAAGAAAACTTGTACATTTAAAGAGATATATCCCATAGGAATCATCTTGAAATTCAAAATTACATTTTTCGTATTTTTAACATGTTCCATTTCTACATTAATTTAAAATCAAATCGTATTATCACGAATCCTATAATAGAGAATAAACTTTGATGGATTTCGTTACGAGCAATGAATTCCTTTAACATTTTCCGTAATCTTTTTAAATATCATTATATGCATAATTCTAGAAGATTAAAATTCTGTTAAAATATATAAAATATATTTATTTTAAATAAAGTTTTTTTCAGTGCGATATTGTTTAGCGATGATAATATGCCTCGATATCTTTTGATATTATATAATATATTAATTATATAATATGTTATATTATATTACACATTAATTTTATAATAATATTTGCGTTCAATTAATCAACGTGCGGGGATAAGCCAAAATAACTTATATACATACGCGCGTATTAAGTTTAATTGTTTTTATACACGTGCTGGAAATTTCACGTTGCGGTCTTTAAATGCAAAATAATGGAAATAATGATCTCTCGTTAGCGGCAAGTGTGTTATCGTGAGTGTCTCGTTATATTCGACATTGTTTGGCTAAAATGCACAATTTAGTTTATTCACGCACAGTTCCGTGCGTGTCGTTGCAGCTGTAACAGACGTGAATGGTTGAGGCAAGCTCGAGAGCTGCAGCGCGCGACAATCCTTCCGTGAAAGCTTCAAGTAAAACTCTGCGATATCGCGTTGCACGGTGGTTGAAAGCATAATGAACTACGCAGACATTCGAATTTGTATTTGCGAGCAGTTGTTGCGAATTTACGGGATAATATGCTGAAGCATGAGTGATGCGAAGAAATTACAGGCAAGCGGAGAAATTAATTTGAAAATTATTATAAAGTGTCAATATAATATTCATAAATAATATTAAAATAGGAAAAGTTTACATACATACGTCGAGAGAATATTACACATGTATCATAAATTTTTTTTTATTTATGTAAAAAATTAAATATTTAATTTAATCAATTACGAAATTTAAGTATAAAATATGTAAATTATTACACGCGGCTTCTCTTGAACATTTTCTTTTGGAAAAGCTAACTTTGGAGTATTTCAAATTTCCACTTTTATCTTATATCTTTTCTAAGAATAAATAGCAGGATATTCTTTCCTAGAGATACGCAACAGCGATGTAATTTAAAAACTTGCTGTTGAATATTCGCCTTTGATACTAAGTTTCTGAATTGCATTTGGAAAGTTCGGAGCACACGAGAGTTATACAGAAGCTTGTCGTTTAAACGCACGGGAAATATAATGAAATGACCGCTTCGGACAATATCCATTATTCAGAACCTGGCTTTGATCATTTAGCCATAAAACCCTTTGCGGTGACTGTGAACTTCCGACGTTTACTTAAAAGCAATACGCAATTCCGGTTTATCACCAGAGCGCAGACTTAGGAGTCAACAGTTAATCGAGCATCAAGACAAACATCTTGTTCTAGTAAAGAATAAATATTCCTAATATTATTTATAACGTTAGATAAATTTCAATAAGCGCTTACGTCATTAATACAAAGTAAAGAAGAAATAGAAAAAATTAAATTACATAAAATATAAAATTCGACTTAGATGTAAATTGATTGTACGTAAGAGCTGTAGTAATCGCCTCTGCTCTATATATGTATAACAGGTATTTTAACATGTCCTAAATTAATTTACATTTACGAGTAAATAGACAATGAAAAAATATATTGGGCTATATTTAGCTTTCAATTGTACTTTGCGCCTACGCGTATTATGTGTCTCTTTCGATTTTTCGCTCGAGGTTGAGTTTCTCGCAAAATTAAAGTCAGACTTCATGTCGCAATCTCATTAATGAAAGCCCGACTGTTATAATGGAGACAAAGTTTCGCGAAAAAGCGAGTCGAAGGTAGATGTACAATTTAACGGATGGATAGAATGACGCCTTTCGACAGGCAGGGTTTCCCACCGTGGGTGGCGTAGAGAAATCGAAAATAATCGAGATGAAAGTTACAAATTGTGTCGGTTTGTAGGTGTTTCGTAAAAAGAGGATCCTTCGATGTGGCATACTTACAAGAGTATGAGATGTCCTTCCATCACGTTCGGATTATCGGATATAAATTACATTTATATCTTGTGTAATATCCATGATTTTCTTTTTTGTCTTGCAATCGCATTACAAAGTTACCATAAATTTCATGTTTGTTGATATCCCATAAAGTCGGCTGATCCTATATACACATTGTATTTTCTGACGAAAAGTAGCTTGATCTCCTCCATTGGGAATTTGCGCATTTATTATACTTCGAGTTATCGACTTTTTCTATATATAAAATGAGATTTATTTAACTCTATTAGCGACTGTTGAATAATACTAAGATTATAATCAGTATGAATGTGTATAAGATAATTTTCTAATTATAAGCATTCGAATTTTACATAAAATGTGTCGTAAAAATATCTCTGTATTTAAAAAAAAATTCTATATTTCAGAAATAAATATTTAAAAAAAGGTCGAAGGTAATCATGAATTTTTATCGTAAAAAATATATCGTTATCGTAGCGGAAAATTATTAAACAATATTTTTCTTTTCGTCTATGTTATTCATATATGTTGTATAAAAAAATTCAATATTATATATTACATTTATTAATACCATTGTAGGAAATAGAAAACCCAGGAAAAGGTCTAGTATTCATTAAAATTATAAAATCGAAAAAAGTAATAAAATACAAGTAACGTTTCATTAATTTTTGCTATAATAACGATATCATGATTTCATTGCTTCTCATCATTTTCTTGGGCGAGATAGATCGAATATAAGAAACAAGCGTAATACTGATTTATGAATAATATCCGGCTATGAAGAAAAAAAACGAAATATCATAAATGAGATCTAGATCTCAGAAATTTTTTTTCGATAACGATCTAGGATATCCTCGAGAACAGGCAAAAAACATGAAAAGGTGCATATCAAGGAGGGTACCTATAATTAGGAAATCCGATGTCGTGTCCTAATTGGCGTTTATGATACGCGAGGGTGCCATGTGTCAGTCGGTATTATACATCCCTTCTATAATGTGTTACCAGAGATCTTGGAGAGACTTCGTTAAACGGGTGACGTAGGCGGAGTCTAAACCTTATGTATCACGATTAGTGCTTACAATTAGTAGCACAGTCGGCTTTTCGGCGAAAGAAAACAATCACAGATTAAGGATCATTAATTGATAATGATTATAACGGCGTTACTGTATTAATACGATCGTTTGATGCATGATACAGCGTTGCTAATAAATTCTTTTAAAGTCTAATTTCCATATTTAAGAGTCAATAATAAATACAATAAATAATAAATACACACTCGAAATCATAATCTATATTTCCGCAAAAATGATAAATTTAACTCTTGTAAAAATAATAGTATCTTTAATAGTAATCTTTTTAATTTTAACTGTACATACAATAGTTTAAGACGCCATTTGAAGAAACTTATATATCACAAATTTTGCAACATTTCTGTTTATCAAAGTATGCGTTTAATCTAAAATCAATATCAGACTATACATTGAAGATTGAGATTGGAATTTAATTAAAATTCCAAATCTTTCTTCTCTAAATTGGTCAAACTTCAATCTTTAATCTAAATATATAATCTAATATCGATTTTGAAAGTTTTTGAGTTTCAAACATACTTTTGCTTTCGGTTTAATAATATTTCGAGTTTCGACTCGAGATAAATAATTTTTAACTTTTGAAGCTTCAAGACAGAGAAAAAACACAAGTATCTTAATATTTATTACAAAGGATTTGAATCTTGGAATTTATTGTAAAGCAAAAAATATCTATTTGATTATATTTTTTTTTCATGCGGACCTCTTCACCTTCTCGCGTAAAAAAAGAAAAAAAACCGAGACTGTCATAAATAAAAACATATATGTATCGCGTCATGAAGGATACCGCGTTGTCAATATTTTCAAATAAATTGTGATGTTTGTCTGTTAAAATTCTCCGAGAAAAATAAGTTGTTCGAATTAACTCGCTGGAAATGATCGTGGAAATTGAAGAGGATTCGCGAGATTTTACGACGGTCTACAAGAAAGATTATCTGGGAGAGAAAGGTGAAAGGCCAATTGGATACAGACCGTTACCCAAGTATCGATCACCTTTGAACATCTTGAACGGTCCATACAAGCAGTATCTGAATACACGACTGGAAAATCGATCATTGCCTGAAAACGAACGAAGCGAGGATCCATTAGACACTTTAAATAGAGTGAGTATAAAAAAATTATATATATATAAAAGATTATGTAGCTGCGTATATTTTCGTGTAATTGTCCATTGTCAAAAATATAGATACGCGACAAGTTTCCCCACCTAAGAAACGTCTTACCAGAACTCGTACCGAATGAAAACGTGATAGAACGCGAGAAGAAAAAATCAACAAAGACTATGTATCAATTGGATTACTCGAGAGATTTTGGTATAAAGATTCGTTAATTATAATTTCATCATCACACTAATTACTTATTTATAATTTTGTGTCTCGGCCACTTAAAATATTACAAATTAAATTTATACTTCTTAGTTTTTTAATTTCGCGTTTGATCTTTAAATACGATATTGCAACGTTATTAAAATGAATAATTGCATCATGATTAGATCATGCTCGTATAGACGTAACGTTACCGCAAGATTGGGTTATAGCAGAGACAATTCAAAGACAAGCATATAGAAATCCATGGATACTCGCATCGCGAGACTTGATAAGACCGCCAAAAATTGTCAAACCGCGCAACAATTTGGATCCTAATCTCAAAGAAAGAGAAATTCTTCGTGTAACGTACGTAAAACACCCATAGAACCGTTTATATTAATTCGAGACACGAGATTTCATTATATATTTAAAATTCTGAAATATATTACTCTTTTTTCTGTAGAACCGGTAATTCCGAGTATTCTAATACAATCGGAATAACAGGGGAAAGGATTAAGCTAGAAAGTCCCTTAAATATGAAAGAATATATTGCGTTGCAAAAATCATTAACGGATCCTGAAATCACTGAATCGGAGTGTTCCTTGATATTGAAACAAAATTTAAGTCTCCCGTCGAAAATATTCTAAGCTACTTTTTTAAAAATTATAGTTTTATAATTAACATAAATATTATACGTAAGGTGTGTATGTATATATGCAAGATGTGTCAAGATCATAATTACTATAAATCATAGTATAATTAGAAAACAGAATTCATATTCGCATGTATATATATATAACTTTACTTGTAACTTTCAAATAAACAACTACTTACTTACTAAATTACTTTCAACTACAACTGTACAAACTTTTCACACTTATATCAATATACATGTCATAACATACAGATATATTACAGAATTTATACTTTATTTTTATGCAATTATTTACATATAAATCCACTTTACGAATTGTCGATAAATGTAGACAGCTATTTTATATAATAGATTTGTCCATTGAATATTTTTTCATAAATGAAATTTCAAAATATCGAAATTATCAGCAAACATATTATAATCTTTGTCAATTTTTTGAATAGAATTAATTAGTGATTATTTGATCCTCTTTTGACCGAATTATCATTTGCGCATTTATAATGTACATAATGTATTATTTCTAATGGCTGGATATATATTTTTCAAGACTATAATAATTGATAAACACAGAGAAACAATGTGAAAAACAATAAAAAAAAATTGAATCATATATTTTACAGTAAAGTTAACGTAGCTTCTTCTTTTCCTTGGCTTTTGCATTGGGAACTTATAAACTGCTATCGATGCAACATTTCATCAATTGGATCAAGTCCACTAGGACTTAGACGAGCCTTTTTTCCTTTCCTCCTCACCCTTTTGAACCACATCAGCTACGTTTTCTACGTTGCTCTCTTGCATATTCTGTCCTTAAATGCCCTGAGTTTACATTGCTTAGATAATTTCAATCCATTTCTAAATTAATGCATCAGACGACTAAATAATTTGCTGTATTCTCGCGAACTAAATGTGGATGGTCTTGTAGGAATTTCTTACTGTCATCACATTTTTTCAGCATGTTAATTTCTTTTAATTTTTTCTCATTCTCTTTAACAAATTGCTTCATTCGTTTTTCCTCGGATGAACTAGCATGCTTCCTAGGAGGCTTTATATTTATCACAGTTTTAGTCAATCTCTCTTTCTCTTTCATTTCCTCTCTTTAATTTTTTCCTCCTCAAGATATTAAAAAATTTTTTTAACGTAGTTAAATCAGCTGTATCTTTCTATTCACTTTCTAATGTAGCTAATTTTTTTATATCCTTTAATGTCTGCAATGTTTCTGCTTTCTTTGTTCTTCCTACTCTTTCTTACGTTCTTCCATTCTCTCAATTCGTTCTTGATAACGCCATCTGAATAAGGATAGGGTGTCGATGTTTGGATGTATATCATCTTCATCATCTGAAATTTCGATATTTTTCCTACCATTGTAGTGTCTGAATATATCAGTTGTCGAATGGTTCTTCATATTGCTTCAGTTGCACAAGTTTACTGATTTTCACGGAGTATCAATAATGATATATAGACGCAATCAAAGAAAATGTAATTAAATATTGTATATTTGCAATAGAGACTTATATCTAAACTCACGGCACTATACTTATATTTCTTATATCTTTCAATAAAAATTCCTAACTTAATTAGTACTTTAATCTAATCTGAACATACACAATATAGCACATAATATATACAATTTGATTCAATCTCTCTTTAACTTTACAATATTGCTAACTATATCTAAATCTTATTAAACTTGACAAAATATATTTTATGGTTGAAAGAGAAGATCTCTGTCCACATGCGATCATATATACATTTGTAAAATTTATATTTTTTCGAATTAAGAATATATATATATATATATATATATATATATATATATATATATAATATACATATATAAAATATACATATATATAATATACATATATATAATATACATATACATATACATATATATATATATATATAATTTGAAGCATTTGCAATTTTTAGTAAAATAATATGCGTGATTTTTTGCTAAGTTGTCTTTTACTAAGTTGTTTTTTACTAAATTGTCACGAATGCTTCTTTTTAACTACTATATACTTATTATAAAAATATAAATAGTACAAGAGATATATTGTAGTGTACACTTATGTGGATGTAAATATCTCGGGACAAACAATGTATACATTTTACAGAAAAAGGCAGATAGAACTTTTTCAAAATCAATTTAAAAATTTTAACAGAAATGTTGCGCAAGAGATAATTATTGTTTTGTAATTTAGCACACTTAAAATTAACTGAGAAGCATTTAATCAAATTTTTAATCATCTATTTTTTTTTTAAACTTAAGCTTAACTTAAGTTTAGCAAAATTTTTAATCATTAATTATGAACCAAATTTGATATAATAACAGAAAAAAAGAAGAAATATATCTGTATGGAACTTTATATACAATTTCATGATATCTACAATTATGTAAAAATCATGGCTTTTTGAAAAAATTACACTTGTATTATACATTGCACCTAGAGATGAAAATATTTACAAAATGCAAATGTAATGTCCAATATAATCGACACATAATCTAACCTGTTATGCTTATTTTTCTTTTGATCCAATTTATTTTATTATCTATATCAAATGATTGTTTGAAGTAACAATGTCGTCATCAGAGATCATGTCTTGCAGAGGAATATTTGGTTTCTGCAACAAATAATTAGAAACGACAAATGTAACTTGCATCGCTATGAAATCGCAAACGTTACTGATTAAAATAGTAAGCGTTATCTTACTTCAAGTACAATTGTGGATGCCATATTGTCTGTGTCATGATATTGTACACCTACATTTGCGGCTGCTATTGCTACAGTATGAACGCTATCGGTGCTGGTTGAGGTTGTGATGTGCTGAGTAATCGTGGAGTTTACATTTCCTCTACTGGAACCATTACACTCTTATATGCGTAAAATTACCAAAATGAATCACACTGAACTTCTTTATTTATTTTTTTTTTTTACAATAGAAAATTTACATTAGGAAAACAATACAAAGTAACACTTACTTCCGCTTTTTCACTTGACCAGAATGGAAACGGCCGCCTTCGCCACGAATTCTGTTCATCGCATGTCGATGACGAGATTCGTGGAGATATTTCTGAAAAATTCAATTTTATGTCATTTTCATCTTTATTTAAGAATTTTACAATTCAATTATTGTGCAAATTTATAACAAATCATATCTAATCTAATATGATATAGATACATTGAATGGAAATTTTTTCCTTACAAAACTAATATTCAAACATATATGTATAAATTTTATTTACATATTAAAGAAATATTTTGGAAAAATTCGAGAATACATACCGGCCTTTCCTTAGGTATCTTTCCTTCAGCTTCTAATTTAGCACGCGCTTGACGACGCTTCAATATCCGTCTGTATTGTTTCGCATTCACATACAGTGGCTCTTCTTCAAGAAGTTCTGCATGAGGCAATGCTACTCTTTGAAACGTTTGTGTTTGTCCATTATTGCTTGGTTGTACCATCTAGTTTCGCAAATTATATATCATTAATTAATTATTGCGACGTGAAAACATTAATTTCTTTAATTAAGAAAAATATGTATATAATAATCAGAATACAGATATTTATATGTATAGTTAGCATTGCTCTATAATCATTACTATTGTCAAATATATACACAAAGATTAAACAAAAAGCTTTTTCAGTGGAAATTACCATAACAACATTTCCGGTTTGTGACATCGTTGATGTAGGACTACCCAAAGGTTGTACTGGAGCAGTGGTAGCTGCAGTAGTTGTAGCTTGTGACGTTGTACCAGCAATTTGCATGAGATTGCCATTGAGATTTATTACTGAAAGTCAAAAATATGTTTAAAAAAAGAATTGTCTATATAAAAACACAACACGGAGAGAGTAGATATATTTACGTATACCTGTAGGTTGTGGTTGTTGAACTTGACCTTCCAATTGTACTGGTTGATAAATATAAGTCTGTCCATCGGGAGTTTGAATAATCTGTGGTGTCTGTGGCTGTTGAATAACTATTTGCTGACCCGTATTAGTCAGACTAGAGACGGGAACTACTTGAATCTGTCCGTTAGGTGCTGCTACTTGTATAGCCTGTGGAAGCATCATAGTCTGTCCACCTTGGCCCATCTGAACGACTTGTACAGTTCCCCCAGCACCGCCAACAACAACTGCTTGTCCTTCGCTGAGTTGCTCCATGGTAAATTCTCACTGTAGTAATACAAATAAATCATTATTTCTGTGAAATGTAGTGCTAAGCAAAAAGATACAATCATATCCTATACATAATTGTATCTTTTTACGCTACATGCAACACGATTTTGTCATGATATGTATATGCATGTATACACATACCGGTGATATCGTATCGCCATATCGAAATCGTGTTATCGAAATCGTTCCGTTAACAATGCAGGAAACTCGTGGAATAATTGAGGCTCAACGCGACTCGTGGGACCCGCGAAACTCGACGGTGAAGAGTCAGCGCGAGCCGCCGACTCGACCGTCGCGTTTCGCGGGGTCCACGTGCGATCGCGCGTGGGATACGGCCGATATCGAGGCCGTATCTCGCGAGCGAACGAGCCGACCGTATCGAGCATCGGCGACGCGTGAAAGCGAAGAACGCAACAGCAGCGGGGGTCCCACACGTGCGCTCGGCGACGTATGCATTTCCAGCCGTACCCTCCTCCCCTCGCGGAGAGGCGCGACGTGGCTCGATCGCTTGATGAGGTGTCGATCAGGGGAAGACGACGGATCGCGCCACCGCCATCGGATGCGACGTGAGCATCCGCGCGCGGAAAGGAACACGCTATCGCCTCGACAAACATGGCCGTGCGTGGTGACGACTTTTTCGGCGTCGGGAACGCGGGAGCTGGCTCTCGGGCCAAGGACGCGGACGCGACCGCGAAATCAGGGTTAATCACGGACGTGGGCGCGCGGCCGCGTATCGGGCTGATGTTTGATAATTTGTGAACTTACATTGGATATTTTCGTGGGCACTTTCCCAATGATTGGTCGAGGAATTGAGGACCAATGGTCGGCGATAGCACGTTCCGCGGCTCTTGTGTATTGGTGGCAACCTGACGAACTGCTACTCGAATAGCAGGCCGACGCCGAGACCGGTCGATGCCCCTCTGCGTCTCTGCGCGATCGGCCAATCGACGGACGCGTCTCAACCCCCACCCTCGGGGCGCGCAATTCGAAATTCGCGCGTCCATTAAGTCGGTTTGAGAATTTTGATATTGTATTATAAGAGACAAAAAGTCGATACAATGTGATTATCCTTTGTAAAATATCATAGAAGCAAAGAGAACTTTGTATTTTGTATAACGTCCGTTGGTTGAAACTTTCGAAAGATGAAAATGTACAAAGACTAATCCAAAAATCATTATACATGCTTTAAGGATAGAATCAGAATTTTACTATTTATATAGATAAATAAATTGCGTCGTGCAAGTACTTAAAATAGCCAATTGTAATCCATATAGTTGTAATTTATATAAAGCCAGTCGTGTATTCTTATAATAGGACTCGATTAAATTTATTGAACAATAACAAAATAGCATTTTTTTACGTTTGTATATGTGTATGTATACATATCGATAAAGAATATTACAATAAATTTTTTTACAATAAAAATTTCATATAGACAAAATGTGCGAAAAATTCATGCACATCTTACTTTTAAATCTTAAGAATAAAAGAGAAAAGCATGTATCTATTCGATAAATGTAAAGCCATTATTAATCAAACAATAGTAGTATGTAACATTTTTTATAATACATCTTACCTATTAAAATCAATGCTTTGTTTTAGCGACAGCTAGAATTAATCCGAGTTTAGGTCGATTTATTTGAGATAAATATATGTTCTTTCGATGCCGAATAATAATGTCAAAATTCCAATCAAATGGGATGAGATTATAAATTAGCTGGGGAAACACTTAACGATCACGACAGAAATGGAACAACCAAATCTTCCTTGTGTTCGACCTTTACGTCGCTTAATGCTGTCACAGCCTTGATGAGCATCTCTGTAATCTATATGTTCAATTCGTTGTATTAAATATGCCGTTGTAATAATAAATATAATAAAAAAAGCAGTTGAAAGTAATTCCTCACCAATTCTTGATCTTCTACAGCAAGTGGATCAGCTGCTAATATTCGTTCCGGAGCAGGTATATCTTTAAGTAGGCAAGATGCAGTTTCAGGAAGTTTAATTCTACCTGATTCTATTCTCCTTGAATATGCACGAGACCTATCCATGTATTCGTGCTGCTCTAAATTATGTGTGTCTAATGCACCCACATCTATAACATTGCTATAAGAAAAAAGATAATGATAAAATATATCACAGCTTCAAATAAAAAAAAATTCAACTTTATTTTATTCTACAAAACAAAACACATAGCAATATTAATATTAAAAAAAGAAAAAAAAAGAATTAAAAGGAAAAATTGATTAACAAAACTAAGAATAGAAATAAAAATATGATATAAGTTAAAGTCAGATGTAGTAAAATCAAATCCACTCACGCTGCGGTTTCATGTAAAATTCTATTTAATGCACTCTGTTCATCTGTCTTCTTAGGCACCGAGCTTGCGTATTGATTAACATAATCATCACTGGAAGAAAAAAAAAATAAAAAGCATGATTCAATCTTATGTAAAAGTTCAAGGTCTCTAGAACCAAATATCCAAAGTAACTGTCTATACTGGGATAAATACAACGAGAAATAAACTCACCTATGTACTCTTGGTATGTTTGTATTATTACTGACAGGATCTACTAATAGATGCGTTCTTTCGTTCGCTTCTCCACTCTGTGATAAAAAATACAGTGACAGATACTCGGAGGATGCCGGAGAAATTACGCTTTTTTATCTTTTATTTTTATACTATTATCGCATTTTTCTGCTGTTATCTTATTTATCATTATTTCAAAATACCCATACATGCATAATGTATATTACGCGTAATTACTCGTCGTCGAGTAGGCGTTATTGTGCGATAATTTAAGCGAATAGCTACGCATACAATGTCAGTGATAAGACAACTGAGAGGTATCGAAACAAACGTGACATTTTCGATCATGATTTTACCTGGGGACCGTTGTCCTCTTTACAGAAACTGTAGCAGCATCCCATATTTGAACAGAATCTCGAGCGTAATTTTCACCGATGAGCAAAGTATCGTCCAACTGTTATTGCAAACAATCGTTCATGTTTTTTTCCGGTAAACAATCGAGTGAATCAGCTGTCGAAGAATAGCCGCGCACAGGATTCTACACATGCATACAATCGTAACTCCGTATATATATATAAATAAAGGCTGATTAGAGCAAGGTTCGTATAATTATTTGCAGATGTGAAAAAGAGACGACGAAACCGGATATGTAACCCTAGTGGAAGCATAGTGAAGCATAATGGAACTGCTATACTTACCAACGGAGGTATTGTTGGCTCGATGGTATATTGAAGTAAACCTTCCTATTTTGAGTTTATTTATAAATTCACACAATGAAATTGAAATGTTTATGAATTTTTCGTTTCTAAAATACATAATTATAATTATAAAATATATATAATTAAAGTTAACGTTTTTGATCAAATAATATCAACCAATCAGCGATCTCGACAAAATGATCCAACATCTTTCTCTACTATGGCTGTGTTCCAAAATTCACTGCCAGTACTGAAAATCTATAGTGTACGTCACGTAAACTATAGATTTTCAGTACTGGCAGTGAATTTTGGAACGCAGCCTATAGAGCTCAATGATTCAGAAAGAGACAAATATATTTTCGGACATTAAAAAGAGAGAGAGAAAGAGAGAGTAAAAATCCGAGTGTAGAAAGTGCAATGACAATTCACTCTCTGAAAATTTAACCTGAAAAAACTATAACTTCGCCTATCGTTAATATACATATATATGCTATTGAAGAAACTTTAAAACGCATTAAAAGATGATGAAAAATTTATTTATTTAAAAATTTATGAATTGTAAAGATTTATGTAATGTGACAGAAGAAGAGTTGTTAAAACTGCAGGTTGCAGGTGCACGTGACCGACAAGTGATATAGAAAATAAGTCTGTAATAAATCTGTATTAAATTTTTCATTTTAGCAAATTTTACTGCTTGTGAACAAAAATATTTGACTTTTATGTCGGTTGTCAATCTTTTTAAACACGCAACTCTAATTCAATAGACACAATCATGTCAAACACAAAGGTAAGAGCTTATTATAATAATAATAGATTTCTATATATATTTATTTACATTGTATTGCTGTAAATGTATCGACTTTTTTATTCTAGGAAGTGACAGAGCTACAAGCATTCAAAACAGTTTTATATCACAGTGTGATAATACTCGCTTTACCCGTGATATCGTTCTTTACAAGCAAGATTTTCCTCTTTGATGGTACAAAGTACACATACGTAACAAGATTATAACAATCTGATCAAATAAGACGAAAACATACAATTAAAGATAATTTTTTTATTTGTCTTTCATATATGTAAAATTTTATATTTTGAAAGTTTTTCTCAATGAATTAACTAACAAAATTTCTGCAATTTATGTTTAGGTATATTGGGTCTCAACAATGTGCCAAGTAATGTGTATTCGGCTGGTGTTGCAATAATAGTATTACATATTGCCTTGGGCGCATTTATATACAAAGCATATTTTGATGATCGATCAAAAACATCAGCAGTTAAGATAGATTAATTCTTTATTATTAAGTGCACCTTGGTGACCATACACTTATGACATAATCACAATCAACACATTTGTTTTGGATAACATTAAAGTGAAATTTTGATGTGTCAGCGATATTACAGCATCTGTTAATATAGGTTTTCCTCACTCTTGTTACACCTAAATTATCAATAATTGCTATTTAATTTACCAAAATTAAAAAAAAAATATGCTAATATATATAATGTACAAACTTATATAAAAGCAAAATTTCTACAAAGAAATTTATATTCTAAAATTCTTTTGAACGTTACACAATGTTAGTAGTGTCTGTATTTCAAGTACACTGTTTGATGTTCACGCCATTGTTAAAATATCACGTGTAAATTTCCATATATGGGAACAAAAATGCAATATAATGATATGGATTTGATATTTTTTGTTGGTAAAGTATAAATTATTATACATTTATGCAATTTCGTTCTCTTTATGAAATATGATTGTGGCATAAATACATAAAATTCAACAATTTTTCAATTTTTTTATAAATTTAAATTAGAGCAAAATATGCCTATATCTTTTCCTTTGTATAGTGAGGAATTAGAGATGCATATTTATGTTACATTATATATTCAGAATTTATAAATTTATAAATATTTTGAAATGTCCAAGACATTATTGCATCTCAATATGATACAAATGCATTATAATTTATTGATATGAAATAATAAATATTGACTATGTAATTGACACAATTATTAAGACGATAATCATAATATCGCAAAAAGAAAAAAAACGTTATTAACAAATTTATTTGATTCCGTTTTTATTTAACATAATTGCAAGTAAGACAAAGAACGTATAAACTTTTTTGATATAATGTGTATATATTATACACATTATAGGACTAAAATATGAATTAACATATTACTTTCCTTGAAGAATTGAATATTCGATAAATGAAATTCATTGATTAATATTTGACAATTTTTGGATTATAATAACGAATTTTTGGATATCAGATTACCTCACCAGATATAGCTCTTAAAAATAAACATAATGATCTCTACATCAAACTTATTTTAACATATAAGAATCACAAAAATAATTTAATAATGTGTGTAGAATGTATAAAAAAAAAAAAAGTTTGTTGTATGTGGTGGAAAATTTTATCATTTGAAGAAACAACGTATTTTTTAACACTCACACATTTTTTACATCTTGCTAATACTAATTATATTACACACGCGTAATAATTTGCGACTCTTAATTGCTAAAAGCGGTATGGGAACAAAGTTAGGCGTGAGAGTGAAATATGAACTTCCGTCTGTCTTGTGTATTGTAGGAACAACTAAATTTTCGCTATAATTTCTATATGTTGTAAGATACAATGGCTTCCAATTGTAAGCACGATTTTTCATTCTATTGAATAAGCGATTATCCCTGCTAACTCTCGAACAAGTCGATTTAAAGTCTTACCTGATCATTCGACTGACATCTGGCCAAGTTTAAGCTTTGATACTAAAAGACAATATTTTGAGAACAATGCTTACAATCAGAAGTCACTATAATATTGCAATATAAATATAGTGATAAAGAAATATATTATGTCATTGTGTAGATGCCTACAAGTTATGTACAATGATATATCTAACCGAATTATCGGTTTTTGCTTAGAAAGTAATTTTTGCATTAAAAACAATGATTCGAGAAAAAATAGAGGAAGAAGAAAAATTACGGTGAATTCCTGTACATCTTTGTTGATGCTTATTCCAAATTAAAGCAGACTTTTTCAATTTCAATTAGTGAAATATTAATTTATTTCAAGTAAATATGTGTATATTATTTCAAGAAAGTATAAATTATAAATGCAATAAGAAAACTTGATAGAGTCTGCTGTCAGTTGTATGAGAAAATGTTGGAATGAATAATTGTATATTATTAAATACAAAAGATTCGACAGCGACATTACCTAGTTCACAATTTAATTTGGTCAATTAGATCTAACTAGCACGCATTCTATATGTTAAAAATGGCGCAACATATAATTTTTTATAATTTATTTTACTGGCAATAGTTCCGAGAAGTTTTCTTTTCAAATATCCACTCAAAAGCAGTTTTATTTATGCATTTAGAAGCGTATTGAAAAGTTAAACGAATTTTTTTTTAAATGTAAGAAAATTTTATTATTTTGTTTTTTTTTTAGGACGTTTATGTTTTTTCTTCTTTGTTCAGACAGCAATTATACTCTTTTCAAATAAAAGAACATTTATTGTTGCAATGCACATTTTCTTTCATAAATCCAAATTCTTTACTTTTTCAATACGCTTATGCTCAATACGGTAATATGTGTCATTAAATAGCTCAATTCATTTGATTAATAAATGTTACAGAGAGGGAGGAAGAAAAAAAAAGAGGGAGAAAAAAGACAATTATGTGTGCAATCCGAGTATGGTATGTCAGGCGCTTTTGAAACATGATAAACATGTTTTATCCAAATATGAAATATTCGCTCTATTTCAATTATAGATTAGATTTAATATATTATTAAAAACACATAAGTTGCGGTGACCGTTACTCAACATCCATTTTTTCTTCTTCTCCTTGTTGTTGATTGGGCTGATTGTGATTGTTATCTTGGGCATTTTGATTTTGATTATTTTTTTGTTCATCAGCCGATTTGTCTTTCGGCTTTTCCTCTTTTGGCGGCTCTACTTTAGGTTTAGGCTTGTTGAGAATAGGTAATACCACGCTGTCCAATGACTATAAACAAATGACGAAAAAAATTAATATATTGATATATTGCAGAAGAATGTCTATGCGATTGCAATCGACATTTGTTACGTACTAATTTCTCGGCACGGATTTGCGCCACGGTGACTGGTGGTTGTTGCGTACGAAGTATACTCGCAAGCAACATACGTTTCTCCTCCAACCACGTCCATTTCTCTTGTATAGTTTTCTCAACCGTTTTTACTTCTTCCTCCGTTAGATGAGAATATTTATCATCTTTGCCAATTGATGCTTTTATTTGATCAAAGCCTTTTTTAGCTAGTTGTAATGCTACTGCTAATTCTTCTAACGCGTGAGACCTCCCTTCAAATTCTAATCTCCTTTCTTTTATTGGTTCCCCTTGAGACTAATAAAAAGAAAATTGTTTATTTTAAAAAGATTCTGATTTATAAAAATAAAAGGATTTTTTTTTGAAACATAAGAGCAAGAGAAACTTTTTTATAAAATATGTAAATCATCATATTAGCAGTTTTCTTCCTCTTTCTGATCAAATAACATACTTTTAAGCGCGTTAATCGCTCGGAATAAATCTGTCGTTGGCAGTCTTCTCCTTCTTCATACAACCAATTTTCAGTATCATCTAATGTACGATACAAGGTTTCCTTATCCGCTTCCGTGACGAATGTAGCTAATTGGTTTTCTTCGGACAGTTTAGCACGTAAATCGTAAACGTATTCCTCTAAAGCATTACGCGCGTCAACTCGTTCTTTTTCCTGTTTATCCTCAGCAATCATTTTGCCCTGTTCACGAACAAAATGCATGAAATTACATAATGATCCGATGTCATACAGATAAGCTTTTCCGCTATAATTGAAGATAAGTTGATATTTATACAAGGTAAGTTATATAACATCCGAGCAATATACACTGAATGCTACACACCTCTTTTTCTATTGCAGCATCGAGATCTCGTGTAGATAATCCGCAAACGTTAGCTTCAATAGGCAAGTCAATTGTACGAATTGGAACTTTTTTCTTGCCTTTATCGTCGCCTTTATCATCTCCCTAAAACATAAAAAATTTATCAAAAATTTAACATATCTTTTTCTTTGTGCATTCATTTGCGTTTTTACGCACAAACCTATAATGAAAAGTTCGTTTACAAGAAAGTTTATTCAATTGTTCATTTTATAATCAATTTAAGAATTTATTCAGAGTTTAGTGCATAAAATATATACTTTTATGCGTATATATTTGATTAAAAGATTTTATCTTTATGAGTATTTTATTTAGCATTTATCAATACTTTCTTGAAACGATTTTTTTGTTTTTATCATAATTTTATAACATTTTCAAATTTATATTTAATGTAAGAATGTGTTAAATCAAGTGAACCAAATTTATATGAGAATGAAATAACTAAACTGGAATTCAGGTGATGACAAAGATGAGGCAAGGATAAGGGGGTACACTTTTAGGTGTGTGCACAGTTTTGAATTCGTATAGTATCTCGTCTCAAAAGAGATAGAATAATAGTGTAAAATAAATCTTTTTGCAATCTAATATTTCTTTTTACATGTATAATATAATGAAAATAGATAAAAATAAATAGTTATACATTTTTCTATACGAATGGAAAACTGATCAGCGTTGCCTGCCTTTACAATTTAAGAATATTCATATGGTGTGTATACTAATGCTTTTATCAGGTATCACTGTCTCTTTTCCTTCTGCGACCTAATATATAGAATAGCAGAGCAAGACAGACAGCACGGCATGACACAGCTGTTCTTGGACCCATATGCATTAGCAAAACGATTGTTAGAATTAAATAATATCATGAACTATTGCAATGTTACTTTATATTTCATGAAAGAGCACAAGCTTAATCTTTTTCTAAATTCTTATGCCACTGGATAGTTGAGTTTGCAGAAGAAATCGACACAGGGTTTGAAATTCTACGGCTAAATCAAATGTCATGCATCCTGGTAAGTAAAACTGAAGAATCATAATAGTTTATAAAGACCTAACTGGACTAAATACGATATATAAATGCTGCTAGCACTATTCATATTTCAATAAAAAGTGATGTGCACAAAAATAAATGACAAGCTTCTAAATTCTAAAATGTAACTAATTCTAAGAATAATTGAACCATAAATGAAGAAAAGGCATTGAAAGACATGTTGCTTTGCATAGGGCACAAAAGAACAAATTTCTCTCACAATTGCTTTATAAAGAGGAGAGTAAAGAATGTTGTTCAAGTTAATCGCTAGAGGAACAAAATATATAAAGATGCATTTGGTGTATCCAATTGACAAGTGTATCATTTGCGTTATATAAAGCGATTACGATTACTATGCATTCATTGTTAACATGAGGTGACTGCATCAGATTGAGTTCTATTGTCAAAGTGAGTGACAAGACGAGCGTGATAGAAAGCAAAGAATACCTATATTATTCGGCCCTAATTTATGAAGGAATGCTCACAATAACACTATCATAACAATGCCAACAATTAAGCTTAAAATTTAGTACACATATGCCTATGAACATATGCGTATGGGTCCAAGAGTAGAGATAGTATGCCCCGTACCGAGCTGAACCAAGAGAGAATCCTGGAGGAGTAGGAAGGGGCAGAACCCCTAGCACTTTTTCCACCATCATCAGCATCTGAGTTCCGTCGTGTCTTATCCATGCTCACCTAAACCACAATAAACTCACATAATCATGCACCTGAACGCTTTAATGGTGCGTAAGATTGTGCATCAGCATAGAATTTCATTCCAAATTTTGCATACTCTGTATATTGTGATGTAATATTTTTTAATGAGTCGAATGATATTATGGAATGCTATCATTAGCCCTTTATCGCTATGTTTAATTTTAAAAAATATTATAATAAAATTACAAACCTCCGGAGCTGGGGGTTCATTGGCTTGCGCTTCTTGATCAGATTTATCTTTTTTATCCGCCGAATGTGAATCAACATCCATGTTATTCCGTTGTTGTTGCTGTTGTGCCTCTTCTTCTTCTTTCTCTTGTTGAGTCGGTTCACGTTTCTCGATAAGTGATGCCGACGCGATAGTCAAAATGCCATTTAGATTCACTCTTACCTTCACCTTAACTTTCGCCGATTCTCCTTCTGGCGTGGCTTTTACATTTTTTATTGTGAATGTCCCTACAAATGAGACGAGTATAAATTAAACATATATGATATTATTTAAAATATATGTCAACATTTTTTTCATTATTTTTTTTAATTTTTATAGATAAAACAAAATTATTTCAGAATAAATAAAAATAATTTTAGAATAAAATAAATATTTAATTTTAATTTAATTTAAAAATAAAAATTTAATTTTATTATAATTATTTCAGAATAAAATAAATAAAAATAATTTTATAAGAAAAATATTTGCATACCAATGTATGATTGAGGATAGCATGGAGGTGGTGTACTGTAACTAGCAGAAAGCGTAAATGGATTCGAACGGTAGAACGTCAACATCTTTGAGAATGGTACAGGATGATTATGCCCAAACACTTCCATTTCGCTGAAATATTAAGCAAAGTTGGAAGAACAGTCGATTTTCATTAATGATAACATAGGATAATAGAAATTGCGATACATACCCTTCTTCGCCTTGAGTAGCATCCCATGTTAATTTCAAAGGATACGGTTGTATATCTGTAACCGAAAATTCACGAACGCGCACGGCAGGACTGAGCATAGCGCATTGCAATGCGCAACCACGAGCGACAGCTTCATCCTGATTCAGAGTCGTCGATATTGGTCGACCAAAGACTTCTTCTACTAAACGTTTGATAGCAGGAATTCGACTCGATCCTCCCGCTATCTCAACCGAATGAATTTCTTCTAGCTTCAATTCTATAATAAGCATTTTCTCATTAATACACAAGATCAATGTGACTAAATATCACGCATTTAAAATAAATTTACTACACACTTTTTACGCCAAAACTTACTCGAATCTGATAGGCATTGCTTCAGAGTTTTCTCAGCGCGTTCAAATAAATGAGCGCACAGCGCTTCCATTTCATTACGATTCATTTGGGCATGTACGTCCTTCTCTTCCATAAAGCATTCGATATTCAGGGGAAGGTTAGTCGAATTAGCCGACATTTGTTTCTTCAGTTTCTCGGCTTCTGCCAATAATCTTAAGTACGCTCGCGGATTAGTGTGCGCGTCAATGTTGTATCGCGTTTTAAATTCCTTAGAAAAGTGTTCTGCCAGAATTATGTCGATATTTCTTCCACCCAATTGAGAATCAGCACTACTTGCCAACATCTTTAACGAAGGAAAAAAAAAAAACAAAAAAAAAATTATAATCGAGTTTTTTAGGATGTTAACACAGAGTAATGATTTTTTGTAATAGAAAATTATGTAATATACTGACCTTAAGTTTGCCTTTGTGAAAGGCACAAACGCTCACTTGCAAGCTAGCATTGCCGCAATCTACAAAAACGATATTTCTGGGAGGCCCATCTGTTGCTGGCAAATCTTGCTTATAAATACCATAACAAAGAGCAGTAGCAGTAGTCTCGTTAAATAATCTTAGAACATTAAGTCCTGCAATCCTAGCAGCATCAAGTAGAGCTTGACGTTCAGCTTGAGTAAAATATGAAGGAACTGATATGACACAATCATTAACAGCAGTTTGTAGAGCTGTCTCAGAAATATCTTTCAACTTTGTAAAAAGCATAGCAGTAATTTGTTGTGGTGAAAAAACGTGCTCTTCTTCCAAGTAGTGTACCTGAAAAAAATGAAGATATTAAAATAATTTTTAATGAAATATAAAAATTGATATATACTTAAATTTAATATGCTCTTTGATAATGCATATTTAATTTAATTGCTAGTAATATAAATGAGTGATATTAATGTATATGAATCATCCTAAAAAGATATAAATAAGATATGAGTCTTTCCAGAAATGATAGTCTTGGCAAACTGCCTAGATTACTCTTGTATCTTGATCATTGAATTATATGAAAGAAATTATAATTATGAAAATTATTAACTAAAAAATTATAATTATAAAAAAATTAAAAAATAAATTATAAAAAAATTAATTAAACACATTTCTGTTGTAAGAATTTTTTTTTTCCATATGAATGCAATTTATACATAAAAGAATAAATGAAAACTATATAATAAATAATTTCACTCTTTCATATTTTTCATTAAAATTTAAAAACATATGTAATCTTTATAAACAGTATCAAACTAATAGGAACTCATGAGATTATTTTCTTTAATGTTCAACATGATATTTACATGTATGCCAATGCTTCCATCAGCCTGTGGAGTTATTTTGTAGGGAAGGAGCCGTAGTTCAGATTGAACTTGGGGGTCATTGTATTTTCTACCCAACAGTCTTTTGAAACCATGGATGGTATTCTTCACATTGGTTACCATTTGACTCTTGGCTGCTACTCCAAGTATTCGATTTTTTCCACTGAATGCCACGCATGATCTAAGAATCGCAACATTATTTTTTACTTTAATGACATTTAGTCATGTAATTATGTATATATATTATTCAACTTATGTAAAGATAGAGCCGGGGCAGGCCTCCAGCAACTATTGTATTTCTCGGATTTATTTCACATTATATAATGTAATTATTTCAGAGTTATACAGGTTATATGTATATACATATATATACATACATATAAACATATATATACCTGTATATGCGTATGTGTGTACATGTATGCATGTTTTTTGTAAAATTTCCTTGGCCTAGTTAATGTTTGAGTAGATAAATATATGGCAATTACTTATCTAATTTATAATACAAGTTAGTATAAGTCTCTAGTCATTTATATATATATATATATATATATATATATATATATATATATACAGGGTGTCCCATTTTAAAAGTTCCACCCTCATAACTTTTCAGGATCAACGTTTGAAGGAAAACGACTCAGATAAAAGTTGTAGGGAATAAAGGGGGCTATCTAATAGTGACCTTGGAAAAATATTCATTTCGAAAAATATTCATTTTTCGATTATCTTACCTTAATACTTTTATGTACAAAATAATGAGAGAAATCAATTGGTGTAAAGAAAACATACAGTTGTTTTTAAGAAAAAATATGGAATTGTTTATTGCAAATTACATATTGTTTCTTAAAAACAACTATGTTTTTTCTTTACACCAATTGATTCCTTTCATTATTTTGTACATAAAAGTATTAAGGTAAGATAATCGAAAAATGAATATTTTACTAGATATTTTATGGTTTATATAAATTTAAGAAATTATTTCAAGCCTCATAACTCGAAAAGTACTGAATGAAGAAATACTTTATTATAGTGTTTTGGAAAGCTCTCGAGATAAGCTACAAGAATAAGTAATAAAAAATAGGGGTTCCCATTTAAAAAACGGAAATTGACCTTCAAATGACCTTGAAAATGACCTTTAATGTCGAATCCAAGGTCACTATTAGATAGCCTCCTTTGTTCCCTACAATTTTTATCCGAGTCGTTTTCCTTCAAACGTTGATCCTGAAAAGTTATGAGGGTGGAACTTTTAAAATGGGACACCCTGTATGTATATATATATATATATATATATATATATATATATATATATATATATAAAATTGAAGGATATATGTACACACAATAGAAACATTGAAAAGATTAATACTGTCAATGCTTTGCTTTCGCCTATCTTATTCACATTATCGATACAATCCTCTTGTATAAATTAAAAAATATTTCAAATTATATTGCAATATACTGCGATATATACATGAAACGTAACATGCATTATAATATACATATATATACAATGTAATTGTACATTGCGATACACAAGAAGCAGATATAAATATAAAAGAAAGTAAGGCGACATATTCGCGAGTGATTAAACATTTCAGAATTTAAAAAAATTATTTTTTACGATACATATATTCTCTCTTCCTCTCTTTCTCTCTGTGTAATGCAATTAATCCTTAATGAAGCAATTATTGGCTGTCAGCGGCTGACTAAGGATAAATATAAGCGCACTGACAACTCCCAAAGAAACGCAAAGAAACGCGCGCACGAGGGAAGCAAGACTTTTTCGGATGCTCTGAAACACGTGAACACGCACGCACACACGTGTGTAACAGCATATAGTATACTCTCGTAATGAGATGCCTGTAAATGGTAATGCGATCGACGATTCTAGAGGACGATAATCCGCGTGCGCGTTATCTGCATAAAAATATATAGACTATTACATTATTCTGTTATTTTCCACTAGAACATTTCTCGGAATCTCTCATGACGGGGAGTTACAGGAGACGAGCGTGATTTCGAGGTTCGAATTCCGGCGCACGTGAGATCGAGATCACATTGAGTGCCTCTACATGCACATGGATTCGAAACTCGATACCGGTACGTGTTTTTTTTGCAGCGTGGAAAATGTGATTCCCGACATTACAAAGATTTTCTCACATCCGGTATGTGTGAGCGCGTAAAACCGCAAATCAGAGTCGAAACGGAACAATGTAAATGACACATGATATGTATAGGAGCAGAGGCAAAATTCTTTTTCTAAATTGCACGTCGAGAGAGAGAGAGAGAGGGAAAGAGAGAAAAAAAAGGAGAAGAGAAAAATCCTCGTGAAATCTTCTCGTTTCTCAAATCGACGTAGAAAAATCGCAGCAGTCAAGGTCGCAACGATGAGACCGGCAGGGCAATACCGGTATCCTTGGCAAGAGCGTGACTGGTGCGACTATGGGCGTCGGGAGGAGGAGGAGGGTAATCGCGCGACTGACTCACGGTGTGCTCCGAAGACTGTAGTCGTTGGCTATAGTCTCGATGCCACCGGCGCGTGCCACAGCCACATAACAGCTCTCGTTGCCGAAGTCGATCCCGATCACGGACATCGCAGCCATGGCTGTTGGGAAGCCTCGGAGAGATCGACACACTTGCTCCGCGACACTCTAGAGGGAGAGAGAGAGAGAAACTCCCGGTAGCTTGGTGGCTCCAAGTCGAGGAAGATCGTCTCTCGGGATTCGCACGGACGCCGAGTCGCAATTGGTGGACGTCTCGCGCGACGACACAACGAGAAGCGAGGCCCCGATGTGTGTATGCACGACTCACGATACACGCTCTCTCACGCGCGCTCGATGCCCGATGCTCGATGCGTAGGAAGTGCTCTTGGCCGCACGAGTACCGACCCGTGCCGAGTCCGCTTCAAAACTGGCCAATCATGACGGCGCGCGGCGGCGCGTCGATTGGTGCGCCGCGCCGTCTGGAATATTCTGGAAACCCGCGGAGATTGGCCGGTTCCGCGAGATCGCCGGGCATGACGTTTCTCGAAGAAATCGACCCCGTGGGCCGCGGGCGGACCTCGCACCTCTCGCCGTGAGTAATTTACGACGAGACCGGCATAAGAGATAAGCTTTGACAAATTACGAAACTATTTCCACTCGTGACGCGATCCGCGTGCGATTATTTGAATTTAAACGCGGGGCAGCGATAGTTCGCAATCTTCGATGTCGCGCAAGATGGCGGCCATCGACGAAACATCGAGAGGAATTTTGCGGAATCGTCTTTTCAAATCGTTGCGCGTCGAACTTTGTAGACGAATTTTCAGTTTTCCACAGGTAAATATACCTTATTAATGTATATTTTATAAACACTAGAATAAGGAAAATATCAACTTTATTTTAATTGTCAAATGATATAATTTATTATAATAGAAAGAGCGAAAGAGAGAGATATCTTGTGTACTCTTATATTTATTATTAAAAAAATATATACAAAAGTTTGTTTTTTAATATATTAATAATATGTTGAAAAACAGCCTATTATTTGTAAACAAATGGAAGCTGGATTATTTGCTATTGTCATCGATTTTCTGATGAAATATCCGTCTGTACTTTCAGAAGACTGCCGGAATCATTACTTGTCGCTATAGAGATGATTCGTGATACACTGTAAAAATTATCGATTGATTCCGTATTGTGTTGATCGTGTAAACATAATAAACGACGCGAAATAAAGCGTTGTTATAGCAACTATCTCTAATAATCTAACATCGATTGGCGTCGACGCTCGACAAGGTGATGTTTTCAAATTAGTTGATGACAAACCCAGCGAAGAATTGATAGATCGAAATGTCACGACCATACGTATTGAAATTATTCTCCGCGATGATAAACGCCAGAACGCCGATGAGCGTTTTCAGCCAATTTCACCTTAAATACAGTCATTTATTGAACAATGCCATGTGTCGGAGAGGTTATACTCGGTATACCTCGCAACTGCCACCGCGGATTTGTTATCCGCTGTACAGATTGGTGGACAAAGTATTTGATTATCCCGCAAAACTTTCAACGACAGCGAAAGAAGAATACAAAAAATATGATAACAAGTATAGAAGAAATTACAAGCACCTTGGGATGCTTTTAAGCGGTCTTGGATTTATAGTAGCTCTTTGCGATGCTCCAAATTTAGCAGGTAGATATCTTGTTATACATATTATTATGTATGTGTAAAAAGTGTATGTAACATTAATATGAATAAAGAGTATAATCATATATGATTTTTTGCAGAAAAGAGATTCTTTCGAGCTGTTCAGTATGGTAATATTTCTGAATTAAGAAAGGTAAGTTTTCTGATAAAAATTAGATTAGGAGATAATATTTAAAGTTACTGCATACTTTGAATAGAGTGATTCATAATTTTCTCTTTATTTCTTAGATATTTTATTATATGAGATACCAATAATACTGTATGTTTCAGGCTATAGCAGATGGTATTGACATAAATGTCAGACATTCCTTAGGTTGGACAGCATTGCATACTGCTGCTGTAAATCAAAAAGTAGAAGTCATCAAAATTCTGTTGCATAATGGTGCTGACATAAATGCAGGAGATAATTTTGTTAATGTATATAGGACTGCCATGGAGAAGGGCTTACATTCTTTAGATGGTATTTATATTCTATATTTATAATATTTCATACATTTCATTCTTGTATAAATGTTATAAATTCAAGAATCCATACATCTTTTGTACAATATATGTACTTATATTAATAAATGATTTTATTTTGGATATTTCAGTCCTTATGAAGAGAGAAGAAGAATTTTCTGATCGACTCAATAATCGTGCTACGTTTCAAGGTTTTACAGCATTGCATTATGCTGTATTGGCTGATTCAAAAATTTGTGTGAAAGCATTATTAGATGGAGGAGCAAACCCAACTGTAGAAAATGAAGCCGGACATCGACCGGTTGATTATGCTAAAGAAGGAGAAATTAAAGAAATGCTCATCAAACATGCTATTAAATATGATGAAATAGTAAAAGAAAAGGTATGTATCATAAAATTATAGTTCTTTAGTTATACTTTAGACTTTTGTGTGTAAAATTACATGAAAATAAATAATTTGCAATTTTATATATTTACATGGGAATGTCCGACTTAGGAAGCAGAGGAACGTCGTCGATTTCCATTGGAACAACGTTTAAAACAACATATTGTTGGACAAGAAGGACCAATTTCTATTGTCGCATCTAGTAAGATTACTCGATCATTTTTATTATAAAATTAACAAAACATTTATCACAAATTATTATATTATTTAATATTATTAGCTATTAGGAGGAAAGAAAATGGCTGGATAGATGAAGAGCATCCATTGGTATTTCTTTTCTTGGGTTCGTCAGGTATTGGCAAGACAGAGTTAGCTAAACAATTAGCTGCTTATATTCACAAGGATAAACGAGACAGTTTTATTCGATTGGATATGTCTGAATATCAACAAAAACATGAGGTTGCAAAATTAATTGGTGCTCCACCAGGGTATAATTTATATTATTATTATTTTCATTATAATACCTTAGTTTCAGTTTAATCATTTTCCCAGCATATATATAAGTTTGCATATTATATTTAAGTTTAATATTGTAATTACTAAATTTATTATTATAGATATGTAGGACATGATGATGGTGGACAACTGACAAAACTTTTAAAAAAATATCCTTCTGCTGTTGTACTATTTGATGAGGTTGACAAAGCCCATCCTGACGTTTTGACTATTTTGCTACAGCTCTTTGATGAAGTATTTATTTACTATAATAACTTTAAATAATATTTGTCTATTCTTATATGGTGTTTTTATAAATAAAGTATTTATTTTTTTACTTTTAAGGGGAGATTGACCGATGGTAAAGGAAAAACAATTGAGTGCAAGAATGCTATTTTTGTAATGACATCAAATTTAGGAAGTGAAGAAATTGCAGAGCATGCAATGCAACTCAGAGCGGAAGCTGAAAGGTTATTAAATCATAGATTAACCAATTCTGATGAAGATCAAGAACCAGAACGTATCGAAATATCTCGTAACTTTAAAGATCAAGTGGTATGTATAATAGAAATAAAAGCAAAAAATCATTTAATTGAAGTATAGATTATAAAGTTGCATAATAAAATCGCCTCGTACGATAGGTACGTCCGATACTGAAAGCTCATTTTCGGAGAGATGAGTTTCTGGGAAGAATAAACGAAATAGTATACTTTTTACCATTTTCCCGAGCAGAATTAATGAAATTAGTCACCCGGGAATTAGAAACGTGGGCCACACGTGCAAAAGAAAGACACATGATCGAATTAAAGTGGGACAGAGAGATCTTATCGGTATTAGCAGATGGATATGATGTCCATTATGGGGCTCGTTCCATTAAATACGAAGTGGAAAGGCGTGTTGTCAATCAATTAGCAGCAGCTCACGAACGCGGACAACTTGGTACTTATTTTCTTTATATATATATATATATATATATATATATATATATATATATATATATATATATATATATATGTATAGCGTAGTTTAAATATTATAAAATTTTCCTGTTATGTTTCTTTTTACAGGCAAAGGATGCTGCGTCTTGTTAAAAGCAAAGTGGCATGAAAGCGGCGCAAGCATAACTCTTTCTGTTCAGCAAAAGGGTTCAAAAAATTTTGTCGATATCATAGAAACAGATAAATTGACAGCAAACAATTCAAAATTTTTATTATAATTAATGCCACATAGAAAGAAAGAGAATGCAGTTTTATTTTTCAATAACTTGTACACAATAATGCTGAAGATGTATAGAAGTTGGTCACAATGGTACAGTATACAAAACATGTACATATTTTGATTTATAATACAAATGTATAAAACATAATAAAATGTATGGAAAAAAGATTGGGAAACATGGAATATTTTATAAATTGCAAATGGGAAATGCGTGAGAAGTGTCGGATATCGAGTTTCTGATGTAAATAACTCTTTATTTTAGATGCAATTATGATTGGATCGAGAATACATTACAAGAAAATATTAATTACACATCACATTTAGAATACATTACTTGCTCTTCGCGGTGTGTACGTGTACGGAGACGAGAGACCTATTTTTAAAAATTCCTCAAAACCCGTCGCAGCAAGAACATCCTTTTTGCCTTACTTTAAAATCACGACACAAGTAAGATAAAACGATCCTTCTTATCCTTATTATTGGCAGGACAAACGTCACCTTTTTCATTTTTTTAATCTCTTGTTAATTAAGATATTAAGTGAGGCTCTTCTTGGTATACCGTATAATGCAAGGCAAATTCAGGTCCATCAATAGATACGTCTATTGATTGAAGAACCACGAACGAGTTTTCTCTTTTCATTCACATAAAAAATATAACAACTCGCGCTGGTTCTGTAAAACAACCGATGTGTCGCGACATCAGTTTTTCATCGGTGAACAGTTGAATTTTCAGCGTATACGTCAAATAAGTCGGGTTAATTTTTTCATTCGGTATAAATATAATTTGACATAAGCTTTGAAAAATTGAGCTCCTTATTTAACGAGAACATTGTGTAAGTATACTTTATAAAGAACTCTTCGTCGACGTGATGTAGAATATAGAATACATATCGAAAGTACATTTCAGCAGACACCCAAGATGATTGTACGACGGTAAACATATATATGTATATATGTATGTATATAAGAACATTTTTGTCGAGAATGTATATTAATATTAATATAGTGCGACTGGAAAAACGGAAATCAATAATAAATGATGATAAAATATGCGAGCAATTTTTTGGATACAATCTGATAATTTTTTTTTAAATTAATTTCGACGTTTCAATTTTATCGTGCCATATTTTTCTTTTACTATCTAATTTCAGTTTCGTACTCGTAAAGCACTGTATCTTTTCTTCATACTTTAAATAATACAAACATAATGCTTTGCGTTTCTAAATTATCTTTATAGGCAAATTAGCACCATATGCTATGATTGATTCTCGTTATAGAAATTCATGCTTTTTTATTTCCCATCGCAAGTTTGTCTCTAACTTTGTCAAAGCAAATTTTTTTTATTATCGATATCCATTTTTACAGCCGCATAAGATGCCTCTCTAACTCTACTATAGTTTTCTTTTATAATTTATATAGAATATTAGAAATACTGTTTAAATATATATGTATAAGTTTTAAGCGTACGATTCGGACTACGCTTCCATGTAGCGAAGCGTTTCTTCTAGATCTTCAAAGATTTTTCTCTCTTTACATTTATATATAATTTTTTTTTTCATATATATAATTATACTTATTTAATATGTATAATATTTTACTTTATATATACTTAACGCTCTCATTAACATTTAATTCTTTCTTTCCAATAATTGGGTCACGACAATGCAACTTTAGCTGACAAACCATAGACACTTAGACGTGACGATGTATACGATCGTACACACATACGATTAAATCCTTTAACAACCGGCAGGCTTACTTTCGATATTTAAACATAGGAGAAATAGAATCGACAATGAAACCTATAAATTATTGATATGGTGAATTTTGGTCGAATATAGAGTTTCTTATTTGTAATTCTCTTATTATTCGTTTAAAGATCAGACTTAACTTTCTGTTATAATATATATATATATATGGTAGAAGAAATAAATTTATATATATAAATTTTTTTTATCGGAGGATAGTTGAAAGTGTAATAAATAAATTTCATTGCCAATTATCTTAATCTTGCTCGACGTTAAAACGAGCGAGAGACATATCGCGCTAGATTTCTCTTTACATGCATCATGTTCCGCTTTATTTAGCACATGAATTATACACATTCGACAATACACAGCGACGACGACAATCAATTTTCGCGATTAGCATGTTCGTTCACAAAGATATTATTAGGTCTTTTCAATTAGCCTGCAAGCTATATAGGCATGGCGCACTTTGAATGCTCTTCCAGGCCACATATGTCACCGATAATGACAGATTTAGGATCATTTCGATATTTGTATATATTTCGTGATCCTTTTTTCTCTCTCTCTCTCTCTCTTTCTCTTTCTCGCAAAGAAGCATAATTATATAAGAGAAATATATGTATATGTACGGAAACCTGAGAGAAAATAGCTCTTTCACCGAGGGTGGAACGGATTTTCGATTAGCGTACTCGGAGAAATTGAGAAGAATTGTCTCTTCGAGACAATCTTTTAATCTTAAAATATTAGTTTGTACGTTTAATTATTGATCTGTTAAGCGAAACGCGCGAGATCGGTCTCCGCTTTTGCTTCACAGCTTGGATCACGTTTCTCTTCGTTATAGCTTCGCTTCAGAGAGGAGTCCGCGTAGATATCTCAGCGCGATATTATTTTAAAAGTACATGTCTAAATCTCGTTGAGGCATCTCCAAAAAATTAAGAAATATACAATAGGATCTCGCTCATGTAGCGTCAAATATCGTGCAACGAACGGAAATGTGCATGTGCCTGGATCAGTTTGTGCACGGATATACGAAGATAATATTTATGATTATTTTTCTTTTTTATTTTTTTTCCTTCTTTTTTTTGCGCATCGACATTCTAGACGATATATCGCAAATCTTTAACGGCCACTAATATACTTATAAAAGTGCAGAAGAATACGGAAAACGGTTTCTTGATAGAGATCATTGTCTTTTTTCTTTCTTTTTTTTTCTCGAAAGGAATAGGAAATACACAGTGTTTCTTGCCATTTCACATGCAATATCGCTACGTATTTCGTGGTAGGTGTATTATTCGTGGTGTACTATTATTCGATTATCCGTCGTTAGACAATAGATTGTATTTACCTCGAGAAAGCGAGGACGCGCGAATTATGTTGAGGGCGATTAAATGGCTCTCGATTAATGTAACGTATGCCACTCGGCGATCTGCTTCCTCGGAGACTGCGTCATCTGAAGCCAGTGCTCTCGTCCCTGGCTATTACCGCTGTCCGTACCTGTAGTCGGACCGATGATGCAGGATCCGACGATGGCGTTTCCGCTCATCAACTCGCTGCTCGAATCCAGCACGCATATCTTACGCGCAGGCGTGATTAATTAATAATTTTTCCTTTGTTCAATCTATATCATTTGTGTAATTTTTAGTCCTTAAAAAAAATTAGATACCTCTATAGCTGACGATGCTAGTGACGAAGCGGATATGTTAAATGACATCGCTTCGTTCCAAACGGGATTCATCGTCGCTCTCCTAACAGCTGTTTTCTTCTTCTTCCTCACTCGCCTTTCGCCGCAAAGCAGGCTGACTTTTGCGAACGGATCCAACGTCTCTTTATCCTGTGCCATGTTAATTAAAATATATATTATTCAGGCGCACACACTTAAAGGAATATATTTATAGAAGTTTTATTTATTTAAGAAATTTTCTATTTAGTCGGAAATAAATAAAACAAAGATTATTTTTAATTTTCCAGGCAAGGAGCGACATAAGACAATTGAAAGAAGAGAAGAAAGCTCTTGTTATCGATTGATATAAGGACCACGTCCTACCTGCTGGGGAAATAGATTTCTCGCTTTCATCATGAGCACTGTGAGCCTCTCAGCGCTCGGTAAGTAAGACAATGAAACCAAGACCTCTTGAATCTCTTCCGGCGGTTTGCGTTCTCTCGCTATTTCACCAAAAACTTCCACCGAAGAAGTAGAGGAAACGAGTTCGAGGCTGTCCATCGCCACTCTTAGCGAACCCACCACGTCGTTTCTCGAGAAGCGATCGTAATCGAATACCTAATAACATCACGTCATGTATATTATCAAGCAAATTATCATATTATTTTAACGATTGTACAATCGAATTGGGAACGCGCGTTCACAATTCGATAATCTGCGTTCTACGCAATGTAATTGCCTGCAAAACTAGAATCTTCTCCTGCAGCTCCTCGTAGCTAACAGGAAACTTGAAGTGCTGATCGAAAAATGGATTCGGATCGTTTCGGTGGATCTGCGTCTGCCTTTTCCTACTGTCCACTTCCGGGCTGAGGCTCAATTTCACATAGGGATCGTTGAAGCCGCCCTGATCACTACCGGCGAGATCGTGCGCCTCGATCAAGTGCACGTCCAAGTCCGATTTATCAAAGTCGTATCTCAAGCGCAAATGAAGTCTGCCCAATTGTTTCCCCGTCCTGCGATTATCGCGGTTTACACACACATGTACATGTTTATTTCTAGCAATAACCGAGTATTTTTTTCGAGCAGCGCGAGAGAAAGTAACTTAAGATATGCTTTTTATCAGAATGAAGTTTTATGAGTAAAGTTTTATTATGTACCTGCGAGCGCTGAGAAAGACAGGACCGTCTCGTCTTTGATAGAGATCCGGCTGTAAAGAACCGAGCGGAGAAGCAGGCGGAATGGGGCCACTGTCGCTACTGTAGAAAAATAAGAAATAAGAGAAATATAATTTGTAAAGAGATAAGAAAGATTGAATGAAAGCTAAAATACTTGAAAAAAATAATTCGAGAAGATTTTATGCGACTTCTTGCTAATTAATATCTTATTATCAATCGTGATAAACAAAAGTTTTGCTAATATTATAAAAAATGTACTTTCAAATAATTAGTAAATAGATTAAATTAAAAGAGAATCTTATTTACGAGAAATTTATGATTTATTTGATAAAAATGATACATAATTAATGTGTAAATATTTGTTTCTCTGTTAAATTAGTCTATCTGAATTTTATTAAAACTTTTTACGTGAGAAATCATATTTTTATAAAAATTTTGTATAAAATTTTGTAATAGTTGATTACGTTTGAGAGAATTCTATTATTACCTTATGGAAGCACGTGGCGGTGGGATGAGAAGGGGTGATAAGCAACGACTGGTCTGTCTGGAAGTACTTTGAATGGCATTCATCGGCGGACACCCACAAGTAGAACTTACGCCTGTTGCTACGGATGATAAAGAGGTCTGCGAAGGCGACGCATTTCCGCTATGTAGACTGCCCGAGTTACTAGCGGGACTCGCACAACGTGCATCCAAGGACGACCCCCGGGCTGGCGATGGGGACCTATGGGAAAATTTCTAAATTATGCAAAAAAAAAATATATAGAAAAAGAGTGTAGAAAAATTGCAATATTGTGTAAAAAATTGTACGTGTGTTTATTTTTAAAAAATTTAAAAAAATTTTTTTAAATTACACAAAGGGAAATTGTGCGGCGAAGAGAAAGGAAAGAATATTTAAAAACGATTTAAAAATTTGTGAATGAAAACAATTGCACCAAATACGAAGAAGTATTACGAAAAATGAATGGCTGCTGTTATTTATTTAAATAAAACCTGGAATGGAACAATCGATATATTATAAAACAACACGCTAGACATTTGCATGTACATATTTGTAACACGAATAAATTTTCGCGACAGTATTTTTTATTCATATTCTGATGCTCTATCAACAGAGTTTTATGTAAGCTCTGTTGAAAACCGCAAGTTTGAAAAGGAGAAAAATTCTATCTATTTTTCGAAGCTTTAAAGAAGATCCTTTTCTTTTCGTATTCTCTGGAAAAGCTTTAAAAAATTTATTCGATGGTCTCTTGATGTCTTTTTCTCATTCTGAATTTTGCAAACAAAACGAATGAATGTCGTTTTGTTTGCAAAATTTAAAATGAAGAATGAGAACTTTTTCTGTACTAACCTCGAGTTTCTGCTAGGTGGATACGAGGAGGCGGCGTGCAGGGGATCGTGTCGAGCATGATGCCGTCCATCAGGACCGAAAGCTCTGATCTGAGGCGACGACCCGCGATGACTCGAAGGACAGGGCGCACCCTCGACCGAGCTCTGGGAGCTGACGGACGAGTTCCTCGCCAACGTACGACCACCACCGCCTGGATAGCTGCGACTTTGGTGAGGTAAACCTTTAGATAGAAAACAAATTACAATTAAGCGAAATGAAAAATTATCATGGTAATAACGGCCAGGAAATAGCTTTCGAGAGTCTTTCAATTATGCACGACGGTGGCCCTATAAATTTTTTATTCGACCAGTAACGGGACGTATCGAGAGAGTTTGAATGAATATTAGAGATTCGGAATATTACATTTTAAATCGTTAGTAAACGTAAAAAATTTTATATATATTCGTTGAAAATGCGATTTTCAGAGATAAAACAAAGTATATTTATAGGCTCTATAAACCTTAATTATAAGATGGATTTGGAAGAGGCTTAATTGCTTATAATTTAATTACTTTTTGGAGACAAATATACTTTTTTAGAAATTGTATTAAGGAAAGAATTCCGCCTGCTCGCCCCTTTTTTATATTTAAATTATAATATAACTTTAACTAATGTAAGATTGTGGGAACACAATCTTATTGAAGGAATTTATGGTTACCCGATTCGGTTGTCGATGGTTGTACCGCATGTTGTTCCTTTGCAATGTTAAATTCCTGAAACAAAAAATGGAGATAATTAGAATTTGTTTTAACAACTTGGATGCGAAGCTCGTCGAGTTTATTCGATCCAAACGTGCTCGTTAAATATTCGATAGATAGATTTTTAATTAATTATGCGCGCGCGCGCATCTCGCTCCAATTTCCCATTGAATAATTTTTCGACAAGAAATTTCTAACATTTTTCTCGGATGAAAAATTGTGCTGGAATTTATATGCAGAAATATTTTCAGCGCAGCCAGAGAGAACGGCTTGATCTCGTGTCCCGAGAAAAAATATCACTGTATTTTTGATATTCTTGATATTTATTTATTTTTATTCAATACGATTTTATTTATAATACTGTAAATGATATAAATCCGTCACAAGTAAACCGTGTCTGCGTACAACATAATATTTAGCAAAAACGTTAAAATCTACACGCAGAGAAGAAAAATCAAATTGTTAAAGAATGTAATAAAAAATACAAGAGAGGAACGTTTAATCATACCATGAAAAATTAATTAGAAAGATTTATATTAATTACAAAGTAGCTTCTCGCAATATTTTTATTTCGCGGAAATATATTTCAATTTCATTTTTTTCAAATCAGAATTATGAAAAAAAGTGTACGTGTGCATTTCTGTGGTTATAATACATTAAAATACTCGAGGCAATGCAATTATCACGAAACGAAACTTTAATGTGAATTTATATCTAGCCATTACTGTGCAGATTAATTAAACCCATGATTGTCGATTGGAAAATAACTGTTATGTGTGTGGAAAATGAAGCTAAAATAAATAATTTTTTTTTCATTTCTTTTCTTTTTTTTTTAATAATTTTCTTTCGAGTATCGCTGAAATATGTTTTCAATTCCTCACTCATATATACGATCAGAAATAATGCGACCGCGTAGCGTGAATCTTATGTCATCGGTGGCGATATTTATTTTCGAGACTTATATTTCCAAGCTCGTTACATATTAATTTACATTTCATCGGCAACTTCTCTCATATTTTAACGTATATACACATCAACGAACCTTCTCTTGCATAGATACACATCATTAATCATCTCTCGCCGGATTCAGTAAATTCCTGTGTATTTTTTATTTTTCTCGTTTTCTATTTTATATAGGCATTTTCTACGATATAGGCAGAGGGTCACGTCAATATTTTCTCCTCTTGGTATTGCCAGTGTATCACTTTTTTATAGGAAAACAAAAACAGCGTGTGTTTTAACGGTTTAATCGTAACTTCGTGAACGTACGATTTCCCGTGTCGTGTTGCTCTCCGCTTGTGTCAACGGAATTAACGTTTTAATTAAAGACCGCTTGTTTCAGAAATTGAGCGCTCTGTTGTAATAACGTTTGCTTCGTGCAACGTGAAAAAGCGGGACTTTTTCTCGCAATAATCATAGTTGATCCTGTAAGCTTTGAAAACGCGGCTTCTAACTCGATTATAAAGTACGTTTGAATAGTGGCCCTACTTGAATCGGTGAAGCGAAAAATTTTCTAGAGTTTTGATTACCTAAATAAATATAGAGGATCTTGTTCAACTAAACATTTTTGTTCGAGAAGGAACAAAGAGTAATTTTTTTAAAAAACGTATTTGTAAATCCGTGCTAAATTTAATTACGATATATACTTAGATAAAGGATAAAATATCAATGGGTATGAGTGTTTGATATATCAAGGTGAAATTTCATTGGTTTTACATAGTGACCGTGTTAGTTTATGCATATATATATGATTAACTGTACTCTTTTATTACACATTAAAAATAATAATGAATCGGTGAAGCGAAAAATTTTCTAGAGTTTTGATTACCTAAATAAATATAGAGGATCTTGTTCAACTAAACATTTTTGTTCGGGAAGGAACAAAGAGTAATTTTTTTAAAAAACGTATTTGTAAATCCGTGCTAAATTTAATTACGATATATACTTAGGTAAGGGATCAAATATCAATGATGAGTGTTTGATATATCAAGGTAAAATTTCATTGGTTTTACAGTGACCATATTAGCTTATGCATATGTTCGATTAACTGTACACATTAAAAATAATAATGATAAGACACTTCTTTAAACACGATATAACAACAAGATTCGCAATATTTCAAAGGAAACGCGATTTTTATTCGACGCGGTCTCTTGAGATGGTGATGATAATCGAGCGGTTCCTTTGAAGTTCGAGGCATCCTTCATAAGTCCTTGATAAGGACAAGCCTTTGAATTATGAAGCCAAGGAGGGAGAGAGGGAGAGGTAGAGAGAGACACTCAAAGATGCTAACTTCGTGTTTCAATGTCGTGACGAGAGGGTAGGTGGCAGTTACGGGGTTGAGGTCGCTGGAAGCTGCCTTTCACGGGTCGATACTTGGAGCGGAGCGCGAACGGAATCCATGGTTCCGCCCATCGAGTCGAAATATCCAAATCATCATCGTTTTTCTATCCGTATCGATATCGTTGCATCGATCGCGATTCATGCTCCTAACAACCAGAATTTACGTATATGCCCAAGTACGATATATCAAGTATATCCCAAGTGAAACACCCCTGTTAAATTCAACAGCTGTTTACGTCGGACGTTTCGTCACGTTTACATATCGTACTTGTGTGTGTTGCGTAAACTTACGCACGTCGTTCCTTCTGATGTAATACACGCGCACGCGATAGTTCTAATTTGCGATTCCTGGCAAATTGGGCACGTGCTTAATACGTAACTTCGAACTTCCGAAAGATCTGTATATGATAAATATAAGATCGATATTGATAATATTGAGACTAATCATTCTCTTTAAAAATTTTAGATTTCATGTTAAAATCTTTTTTGAAATAGATTTTATCTTTTATTAAGCTTTTTATATAAATGTTGCAAAGTATGTATCTTGAAGAATATTTTGCGCACGAGTAGATGAAGTTCCAAAGTGTAGTTTAAATGCACGCGCTTGCAGACTTTTTTCTTTGTAGATAATATAATTGATAATATCTTGTATCGAGGAATTCAGATAGATTCCGATATATTTGAGAGAACTGATAAAAGATATAAGCGCGAGTGACTTAATTAAAGTCTTCGCAATAACAAGATATTTTCGCGAATCAATTATCGGATGACACGCGCGCGCACGCGAAGGGAAAGAGAGAGGGGGGAGATGCAATATTAAAAATTTATACATGCACGATACACGCATAAAAATATCCTTCTCTTTTTCCGCGATGAACTTCTTTTGCCGGCGGTGTCCGCGAGATTTTAATTTTGCACCCGCGCAAAAAAAAAATTAACTCGCTTTATCATGCAAATTTCATTCGACATAGCGGTGACCCGGGGACCAAGAGCTTTTTCTGTAGCTTTCACGTTCGAAATGCCGCTTCGTATAAGTCACGAACGGAATATTAGAGAGGGAGAACTTCGGCCAGCAAATGTGTGCATGTATTCGCTTAGAAACATAAACCGTTATCGATCATGCATAACAAATATTGCCGGCAAATTCTAGTATAGTTACCCTCAGGTAAGAAGTGACCTGGACTTTAAATGGACAAAACGAATGACATATATTCGCGAATGACGTATATTCGCGAAATGGTGTTATAAAAATGTTAAAAGATTGTTTAAATATTTAGATTTTATGCACAGATTTCGAATTAATTACGAATAATTAAAATTATCAGCTATCGAACATCCGAAGATGTGCAAAAGTTAAAAAATGTGAAAAAATTTTCGCGAAAAATTTGTAGTTTTTGTTAGTAAGACAGTTAGTACAAACGAGCTATGAAGTACTTCATTTAAATATTGATTGAGTATAAAAGTAAACCTGCCTTGATAAATAACAACATAAAATCCCATCAGTTTTTATCACCCAAATTGAATATCGAAGCGAAAAACTACATATTTTATCATATTTCGATTAGGACACACACACACACACACACACACACACACACACACACACACACTATAGGAAAAAAATAACAGCAGTTTTCGCGTTTTTTAAATTTTTCGCTGAAATTGTAAAGCGTCATATATATTAAATTGCTATGCAAATAAAAAAAATTGTATTTGTTTATTACGCGTGAAAAAGAGTTAAATAATCAAAAAAGTATATGCATGAAATGAATGTTGATGAAAAGCACATATATAAAAGCACATATATAAATACATATATATATATATATATATATATATATATATATATATAAAATATATATATAAGGTATATAAAATATATATATAAGATATTATTAGGTGAAAAATTCTGTGAAAGGATTTAATAATATTTTGCATTTTTAAATTGTGTGTGTGTGTATGTGTGAAAGATAAGGAAAGAAATGTAATGTGCATGAACAAATAATCGAGATGAAAAGGAATATAAAATTCCTATAATTACATTTGGATTGAAATGAGGAGTAATATCTAAAGCGTTATATCCACGTTAATCTTCTATCGGACAATAAAAGCTTTATGAAAACAGCAAAATCGCTGGTTTATTAGAGGACATTTTAATGCGGGAACTCGAGGGCGTATAAGCTTCGTATGAAGTAATGTTTAATTTTACGTCGAATTATTCCCTTTTGTGTTTATGCAAAATACTAGTTGTAGCTTAATTTTGAGAGTATAACGCGTAATTGACATTATATCGAAGAATGTATTCATTGTTTACAAGAAGCACTGAGAATCTTGATATGGACAGGGATGCAGTTTCTCTTCCGTTTCGCATGCATCAAGTTCATACGTGCCCATTGCAGAATTTCTCAAAATGCATGAGGTTGCAAGGAATTTAATTTTTCATATTTTTTTTCTAAATAACTAACGAGAGTTTGTATGATTGAATCTAGTCTGTGAAAAATGATACTTTCAGAAAATGAATTGTGTTAAAGTTTTCCAATTTTTCAACTCCCAATGTATCGCGTTATGCATGTTGACAGAATGCTTACTTAACTGCAGTAAAATATGTTATTTACGAGTAAAAATATTTAGATTGAGAAGATAAATTAAGTTTGATTTAATAATAAAAATATTAGTATTTTAGAAAATTGTAAGAATATTCTTCGATATTAAAGAAAAAAATAGATATTTATCTTCCACGAATAGAAAAAATTATCATATAACTGTTGATGTTTCAAAATTGCTCAACATGATTCAAATTATTATACATGTTATTTAAATTAATCTCGAGAACTCTCTTGACTTTTGACTTTTAGTAAAATTGTAATTGCCAGAAATAACGACACAAAATATTTCTTAATGAAACTTCTATTGTGAAAAAGATTTGTAAACATTTTTTTAAAACATATATATACTTTAAGAAATTTATTATCTATTTTTTATTATATATAACTTTTTATATAAATTCATATTATGAAAAATTATAATTGTATTATAATTTTTCATTATAATATGATTATATTTAACGATTAAAAAATAATTCACGTTATATAAGAAGCTAAAAGTAATTGCGTAGTTTAGATTCGACTTCATTGAATATCTTATATTTGCGACACACATATTTTACTTGCGCGTTGCGCGATCTGTCATGCGTATAGCAGATCGAACGTGTGTCAATCTATGACGGAATCTCGATCACGATATCTCGATCGTGTATCTGTCAGAGCTGTTCCAGTACCAATTAACCATTCTTCATTTCTTGTCATGTGAGAAGCATTGATCCGGAACGTGGTCCATAGGTCGCCGTTCCCGCGCGAATCCAGCTACAAAAGTGCTGAATTTTAATTAACTACGCGCGTTGTATTTATATCTTGTTTGTATTTATATCGTTTCTTTCATTATTTAGTAATTTATATTAACGGAAATGAACTACGCATTTTCCACGTATGATATCAACGATAAGAATAGTCAACATTCGAATGTCAATTATGTACGCTTTTTTAATTAAAATTCGCTATTTCATAATTAAAATTCCATAATTATACTAGAAAGTAATTTAAATTTGAATTGTGATTATTTTTGTTTCTTCTTTTTAAATTTATAGATTAAATAACAAGTTATCTTTAAGAATCCATAATTTGTTATTTAGATGTCAGTTAATTAAATTTGACTTTTCAACAATTCGTATAAATTGGATTCTCGCGCAAGTAGAGGAGGATTATCTGAAGTAATTTAATAAGAAGTTTCAATGTGCATTGAATTTAGAATGAAAATAATATTATTTAATCATATATCATTAAATTAATAATGTTCTCAATGATTTTATGTCACGATTTTTCTTATCGCAAATTCCAGACAGATACACGATTAGTTTCTATTGATTATTGGGTAATGATATGTAACGACACTGCCCCGGCAATTGATTTAATTTTCATTTAATTAATCGCCACGATGACGTAATCGTTCATCGATAGAAATCCTTTAGCCTTAATAAGTAAAACGATGAAGAGTCGGTATGGATTTTTACAGCCAGCACCAAAACCCAATTCGCTCATAGTGATTCCCTTGTACGAGCAAGGCCAATAAACTTACGTAACTCTAATCTTGCTTAGTTATTTATAAAAGTAAGTTGGTTTTATAATTTTCTCTTAAAATCCTATGCATATTCTCAAAGTATCGCCAAAGTTACATGTATTTGCGTGTTTTTGCATGAATCAAAGTGAAATCGCATGCTAACTAAAGAAGCGTCGATTGAAAAATAGAGTGGAATCGTGTGATTAGATTCATCAGAGATTAGTCGCACGCATCGACGTAACTCGCTACGACACGCAAGGAAACGCCAAAAGTTACACGCGTAGCAAAGAGAAACGACCATGCTAGAATGCGCGCAACAAGTGTACACAAATCGGTGAGGCATGAAACTGCATAGTACTTTTGCATACGCGTCTAAAGTATTTTTCCGCGAAATAATTCAGTAATACTTTTCCTTAAGATTTCCCTCTCTGAAAGATAAATCTCTAAAATCCGTAAAAAGAAACTCAATCTTTTAGATATTCATTTAAAATTGTCTAGATTTTCTGTCTAGATTGTTTGAAATTGGTCAATCTTCTCAGAATGCTTTAATTGAATTAAAAATAATGATTTCACGTTCAGAAACATAAATAAATTGGATAAAATGTTATAAAAATATATTTCGCATGGAAAAAATGGGAAATATAAGGTATACAGGGTGTCAGGGCAATCTCTTCCCAAAAAAAAGCTCTTGTAGCTTACCTCGAGAGCTTTTCAAAACACTATAATAAAGTATTTTTTCATCGAGTACTTTTCGAGTTATGAGGCTTGAAATAATCTCTTAATTTTACATAAACCATCAAATATCTAGTAAAATATTCATTTTTCGATTATCTTACCTTAATACTTTTATGTACAAAATAATGAGAGGAATCAATTGGTGTAAAGAAAACACATAATTGTTTCGAAGAAAAAATATGCAATTAACAATTACATATTTTTTTTTTAAATTAAAGTACTCGATAAAAAAATACTTTATTATAGTGTTTTGAAAAGGTAAGCTGCAAGAGCTTTTTTGGGGGGAAGAGATTGACCCCCCGAGACACCCTATATACAAGAAACTGTTTTTTCTAGAAAAGAATATGATTTAAAATAAAGAATAAAACAGAGGAGAAAAGGGTAGCGTTTTGTATTTTAAATTACATTATGTCATGAGAACATGTACTTGACATTTCTCTTGTACGGTTCTGGAATGTAATCACTGTACCTCCGAACTGGTCGAAGTCGTACTGTCGGCACTATCGGTATTTGCGACGGAAGATAGATGCGGCCTCGCGCCCCTTTGGGCCCATCTACCTCTGATTATCGCCACTCCTGTCACTGCGCCGATCTTAGTGGCCGCGCTCGACGCGTTGCTCGACATGCCTTTGTCCCCGGATGTCGCTCCTCCGCTTCCGCCTCCGCCGCATAGCTCCAGAACATCGCCCAGGACCTCCGACAATTTGTCCGGCACTTTGACGAACGCGTGCAAAACAACCGTCCGAGTTCGAGTTGGGCCGCGACGAGGGTCCGCGTGCGATTTTCTTCAGCGTTCGTTTACCAATTTGCGCTCTCGCGAGGATCTTGGGGATGGGGGGAGAATTCGCGACCGCTTTTTGCCACTTACATCTACAAGTTGAAAACTTTTGCTCGCTGAAAACACGTCGGATGCCCGACGCGAACCATTCGCCTTCTTAACTGTTTTGATAATCAATCGTGCGAATGTAAAAGTTTACGTTCGCGTAGTTGAAAAGTAACGTGCTCCACGAACGCTATTAGGAAGTAGTTTGAAACTTAACGTGGTGGAATAGCAATTGCGCATAAATCCCGTTTAACAATTAATAGATAAACTTTAACGCCAAGTTATTATAATATAGTAAGATTTCTAACTCTCAAGGACTTATAGTAAGACGCTTTTGTTATAATAATGTGGGTATATTACAAATCGCTGTAACTTCTGATGGAGCAACTTGACGAAGGTAAAGAAGAATCGTCGAACGTAGGGAGGGAGGAATCAAATATTTGAATTAATAATTATTATCGTTGAGTCTGGCGCGAGATTTTAATTCTATTAGTATTTAAATATTCTCGTTTCCCACGTGTGATGGGAGGTATTGCCGATATAACCGCGGAGATAGTTCGTTTCATTATTACATGAATATAACTGTCAATAAAGCCTGCGATATTAATTACGTGCCGTTTGAAGTAAACACGCGTTTGCTTAGGGCGTAATTCGCTCTCGCTTAAATCAATCAATCGCACCACAAATCGGTCAATTAGTTATCTCATATCGTTCTACTTGATCTGTGATTCGGTTACATTCCTGGCAACACATCTGCGCGCTAATCGATACATTTTCATGATATGTAATTTGCATTCTTCTCTTAAAATCAGAGAACAGTGGTACGAGAATTTATGCTTTTTAAATTCTCGTTTCCTTGCTATTTACACAACGAGTCTAATTTAACTAATAAATTCGAAAATACAAACAACGTAAAGCACAATGCATGCTTGATACATGAAAATTCTGCGATATAAAATCAAACGACGCGTATTGTATTGAAACTAGGTAAATATTTAAAATGATTAAAGTTAAATGAGACGAACGATATGTAACGCGGAAATATTGAAATTCAATTTTCCGAAATTACTTCAATTGTTGAACACATATTAGCAAATATTACCGCTGTTACGATTATTCGAGGAAAAATTAACCGGATAATTATTGCTGGAATATAACTGCTAGAAGGAACGAGTATCAATTTTTTTACATAACTTGTATCTTTATTTATTGTATGATATAACTAATTTAAATCTCATAAGAAAATTTGACGATGGAAAACTTGATGAATAGCGTCTATTTTAGTATGCAATACCAAATTCGGATTGTTATTTTCTTTTCTTTCTCCAAAGAGGCCATTATAACAATTTTAATAAGTTAAACAATTAATAAGCTAATTAAGTCATTGGAATTATTTTATATTTGATTATTTTGATTTTTTAACGATATATACAGGGTGTTTCTAAAACTATGTCGGAGATTTTAAGGGCGTATTCTAGGAGTCAAAATAAGAAAAAAAGTTCATATAAACATGGATCCAAAAATGCTTTTCCTCCGAGTTATAGCCCCCTAAAGTTGAGGGAAAAAATCGAAAAATGTATTGTAACTCTCGGAAACTTTTTCATAGAATGTTAAAGTTTTGCACACCGTAATAATTAATAATGAGCTTTATTTTTATGTGGTTTTGACAATTTGACCCGATTTTGAAGGAGAGATATGGGGGAGGGGGTGCTAATTTTCAAATAGCCATATTTTTTTATTTTTTATCGTATCGAAGAATAAATGAAATTACTCGATTCAGGAGAAAAAAATATTAAAAAAAGGTATTCCTAAAATTTTTTGTCAGCCCAGTTGTTTTGGAGAAAAACGGAGAATGTTCGGAACGTCGGCTGCACAGGCAACTTATCGTAAAAAAAAAACACAAAAATCAAAAGACACAAACGTGAGAATCATAAGTGAGAATTGTAGATGTAGAGATATTACATTGTTAGGTATTAGATAATTAGGCTTTTTACAACAAAAAAAAATATTACAACAAAAATGAATTACAGAAAAAATATGAATATCGATTATTATGCCAATCTAATTGTAAGATAACTTCACGCAGACACAAGCAAGATGATCTGATTTGTTATCTTTTTTGTCGCTAATTCGTGAATAAATATCGCGAAGGAAGAGAAGAGATATTGGCAGTGCCGATTCGAGTATTCGAGCTAAAATCGATATTTATTCTATAATTGACATGTGTCTACCTAACTTCTCTTCAAAATTACATTACCATTATCTGCCTCAGTCCCTCAAGTACTATAGCGATCCCTTCCTTACTGCGCGCTTTGCCCTACTTTCTCTGTAAAAACTACGAATTGGTCATTCAGCACAAAGCGAAATTTCGTAACTTCGTAGTCGCCGCCCTCCATTAATCATGCATGAAGCTCAAATACAACGGGATTTCATTATGGTTCAGCGGTTATGCGCGACCGCGGCTCATTACTCTAACCGTAGTCCGATCCGATTAATTTTACGTCAACGCTGTCTATTCTCTCGCCTCTCTCCCTCTCTCTCCCTCTCTCTCTTTCTCTTCACCTAAGAGAGGAAGTGAGTGAACAATCAGGATTACAACTACTTAAACGCCATGCTGACCCAATTCGCCGTCGGTCATCCGAGTAGTAACAGCGAGCATTCAGCTTCGGGAGCGGGGAACAGCGTGGGAGGGAGGGAGGGAGGGTTCTCTCATTACACGATAATAATTAATTACACCTTCGTTCGATATACTACCGATTCAACGTGTTCGATTGATGACGGTGCGGCCGCGGAATTAATTTCGTCCACTTACTCGCACTCACCGACGTACGAAAGTCGTCAACTTTCGTGGTCTCGTTCGCGGTGACGTCGATTACGGCGACGTGGATACCGGACGTGTATCACCGTACCGCGATACTGGGCCAGCCCGACTGACTTCGTATACGCAAAGCCAGGGCTCGTCGTGCACCACCAGAAAACGGTGATTCGCCGCCGAGGGTAGCTGATGGCTGGAGGTGGTGGGCGGTCGGTTCCGCCACCGAGAGGGAAGAGAGAGAGAGAGAGAAAGAGAAAGGAGAGAGAGAGAGGGAGAGACCCTCGACTGGTGGATAGCGGAAGAGAAGATGGATATCGGCCACGAGAGAGAAAGAGAGATAGAAAACGGTGCGTGCGCCGCAACAGGTTACACCTCAGGGACGCGAGCGATTTCGGAGCAGGAAAGTAGTTCCACTTTTGTCTCAGTTGTCTCTGTTTACCTTGGACGATATATATATTAATGTAAATTATGTAATTAGGAGCGTTGAATGTAAAATTAATTATTATTCGTATCAGAATGCGGAGATGACGCGATGTCATGTGCATAAATGGAAAAAGAGATTCGATTCTACGATCGTATCAAGCATACGATAGATAAGATTTTATTGCTCCAATTGTATATAATTGCACCATGCTTGTATACTTAAAATCCTTTGTATTTTATATCGTTTTTTTAGACTAAGAAACAATGAGACACACAATATGGTACTTTATTCCCAAGACTTTACAAGGAAATGACGCGATGCGAGTCATGTGCATAAATTGAAAAAGAGATTCGATTCTTCGATCGTATCATCAAGCATACGATAGATAAGATTTTATTGCTCCAATTGTATATAATTGCACTATGCTTGTATACTTAAAATCCTTTCTATTTTATATCGTTTTTTTTAGACTAAGAAACAATGAGACACGCAACATGGTACTTTATTCCCAAGACTTTGCAAGGAGATTAACATTTAGCTACCAATTATTTAATAAAGGAAAATTTAATGTACAATTCTCAGAAGATTGTACTAATTTCAATCTCAAAATGTCGTACTAATTTCAGATTCTTTAGGAATTTGAAACTCCTCGTTTTTAACGATTAAATGTTATGAAATTTTTGTTATTAAATTTCTAATTAAGTTTCGTTAAAATGTAGATGAATTATGAACTGTCATGGTTCAATTTGCTAAAGCGCCAATTTAATAATAATTAGCATAACTGTTCGTGTCTAGACATTAACCAGATTGGACAGCATTGAACTCATATTTCCATAAGTTCGCGTCTAGACATTATTAATTAGGACTGGATTGCATTGGACTTATTTTATCCGGAGAAGGATTAAAACGAGCTTTTTTTAATTTAAGGAGATTTCCGAAACTTTTCACACACTCATATGTAGATTGCATATCCGTTCTTGAACTAATAATTCTTCTCCGTCTTGTATATAAGAATTTTTCGTTACACGAGGACAGTTGTACATATGTATATACAGTTATAGATCGGTACAATAAAACTTTAAAAGTATGCAGGCTGCGCTGTCTCTTTCCCTTTCTCGCTTTCTCTGTCTCTCTTCATCGATATATTTTTCAACCTTTCTACAATCACGGTAATGGATATAAGTAAGCAAGCACGCAAACTATTACGATTATAGACCAGCTATTTTTCTTGGATTATTTGTCTCATGAATGTAATGACATTTGGAAAATGAATTTATATTACTACTTTGTTGATTTAAATAACATCGCGTGACTGGAAGAATGACATTTATTCAGTCTCTCTGATTTTCTTTATAAAAAATTATTTGTTAATAAAACATTGTTATATTATAATTGCACGATATGCAACAATTTTCGTTTAAAGTATTTTCTTAAAGGAATGAGATTGCTTATTTAATGCTGGCAATATTTAAATTTAAGAATACCCTCTAAGAGAGAGAGAGACAGAGAGTCTCGGAGGAGCTAAGCAATCTCGCATCTTCGGGATAACATTGGACTATAAGGTACATTAACCTAATTACCGTATGCTTTCAATGCACTTTGCACAAAATGGGAGTTCACAATTTTGCAAATTGATTTGAACGAAAAGTTAGATAATCAAACGTTTTATGCATAAGAAAAATGAATCGACAGGATTTGCTGCGACAATGTCTCACTGACCTTTTTGAAAGTTCAAGAGGATTAATCTAGTAATTTAATTTTTCCATAACGTTAAACTTAATATTCTTTAAATTTTCAAATACATGGAATTATATACATTGTCATATGAAAAAAACATGACGAATCTTTTCATTGCATATTGAATTTGCATTTACTAAAAATTAAACGGATTCTCTTGCTACGCCATTATTCATCATTTATGTCATTTATATTATATAATTAACTTGACAAATATATTTAGCAGAAACAGAAATATTAAAAAGATAGATTCGATCACTTTCAACGTTAACGTTTTTATTTATATATATTACTCATGTATCATTCGTCTGACGTGAGAATAATGGTAGAATGGTAGAATCTCAAATAAATTATAAATATAAATTTTAAATAACGTGTTGAGAGAGAGAGTGAGAAGACAAATCAAGATATATATATATATATATATATATATATATATATATATATATTTATAATATATATGTATAATATATTCCCTAACAGCAAAATCCATCTGCCATCGTGACACACTATCGCGTTGTAAATGCGTATCTCTCGCAAAACGATATCTGTCGCGCTTATAGACGCTGTATCGATCGAAATTCAATGTTCCCGTTCGGAACAGAAGGCCCTTTACGTGTGCGCGGAAATATAATAAACGGAGGAATAACAAACTTATTAATTTCATTTCTCTGTGTATTTCATAACATCGTTCTCGTTTACGATAAGAATGATATTTCGCTTTGTAAACCCCAGCGCAAATGTATATAAACAATACATAATTACATTTGCTTGCAATCAAATCATTTGCTTCTGCAGCTTGAACTTTATTTAAACAATGGAAAAAAATTTTTTTTTTCAAAAATAATATGAAAAGAAAAATGTAGGTCATATCAATCAAGTCCGACTGTTAGATTGATCTGTTTACGACGTATCCATTTCCGTACATAAGAAGATTATCTCCTCACATGCAACATACTCAGCGAATACAAGTACAAGGAACTTAAAATGAATTGAAATATACCAAGCACTTCTTATGATAAATATATCAAAGTTTGGATTAAGCTCGATAGAAAAATATACACAATTGATTTTTTTATACACTAAACTTTTGTCAATGTTTGAAAATCACAAAAGTATAATAATTAAATGCTTAACAGCATTTTAACTTTGAAAGAAATCTAGTGCTACATTTTTATAATTTAAAAATAAAACAGATGCATATAGATGCATTTGCCTCCAACATACATTCAATTAAAGTATAAAAATCATTTTATTACGAAATATTGATTACTAATTTGTCAAAGAAAGTTCATGAATGAAAAAAAGATAATGTTAATGAAATAATTTACGCTATTGTTTTTCAATAAATAGGAATAATTGTTAGCGTGAATATTAGTCGGATTCTATCGATATATTTTAATCGATATACGATCTTCCGACAATTGTATCAGCGGTCATCTTGGACATGCGAAATTAGTTTGCCGACACAAGGCAGTGAATAAGATTTATCTTGTCGCGGTCACGGATAGCGTAGCAGGATCTCTGCAGGATTCTCTGCACAGGATCAAGTACAGTAGAATTTTGCAATATCTTACCGTCTTTCGGAAACGCTTTACCGACCTGTTCATATCCTACCGACATAGATGCGACATATAAATACCGACGACGAGTTCCTGGCAAGTATGAGAGCGACATTTCTTGCCAGACGGTATCTTATGTGTTAAAAAAGTATATTTTTACTTAAACTTAAAGAATTTTTTTAAAGCTACTAAATAATATTTACATTAATTTATTAAAAATTTACAACTTGAAGATATCTAATTGACAAAAACGAAAGAAAAGAACAAGGAATCAAAGACTCCATCATCAGATGATACCAAGAAGTTATTGATCTCTGGAGAAGAAAAATGTTACGTAATTGTGCGAAAATAGCTATCTATTGATATCCAAGTTTTTATTAGGAGCATTTCGCGGAATTTTCTATTATTTCTCTCATTCTTGAGAGTTTCTTCATGATTTCTCTCCTTATAATAATAAAATACGACAAATAAGTCTCGCGAAATTTAAAATTTTCCACTAGAAAAAGGATTTTTTATGGATGACTTACGAATGACTAGTCACGTGGCGAATTAATGTCGAACCGATAGTTATAGATACTAACCACAGTCTGCACAGCGTAGTAACTCTTTTGCGGCTTCCGCCAGCAGTCGAGCACGTGCGATGCCGTTGCTGTGTGACAGTGGTGGTAATGACGAGGCTGATACTCGTCGTTACTGTTTCTGATGTCCGATGGTGGGTCCGGCCAGCGATCCAGATTGCTCCAACTCCATTTTCCTCTCCGCTTCATGGCGTAATAACGATAAATTACGATCGTCATCGCCACCACTAGGGCTAAGCCTGTACCGGCGGCTGCTCCGAATATCGCGGACGAAACCATTATTCCTTTGACGTTTCGTATTCTCAGTCTTCAGCACTCGTTACTTGACCTGTAAAAGAGATGATTGAATGTTCGCTGTGTCACTCGAAAATCTGAATCAAGATTTAACGTGTGTAAGTGATAAACAGGTGTTTAAGTCGCAGGTGTTTAAAGGGCGTCTCCCAATCTTTTAAAGTCCTTTAGGACTGCATCGATAATACTTAATTCTTATAATTCTATTTAATATTCTATTAAATATTAATAGAATAATTAATTAGAGTATTCTATTTAATAATTCTTATATTTAAAATTATGTCAAGCACAGTCTTAAGATGCTACATAATCATTTCATTGACTGAGTGTAACCTTAAGATTATTCAAGATCACGCTTAAAATAATCTTAAATATAAAAATAGATTTAGAATAAAGATGCGCTTCAGAGGTCTTTTATATCTTTCTTGGATTCCTATGTTGTTTCTGGAAAACGAATATATGTGAGTGCAATATATATTATAAAAATAATATAGTCTGACATATGAAACTTGTTATATTCTGATTAGTCGTTTAAAATTAACTAATTTATTTTTTAATTAATTTATCTAACTAGTTTAAAATTAACTAATTTATTTTCGGTTTTATCAACATTATCCTCACACGATTGCGAGAGTACATTATTGACAGACGTAGATAGAGACAGGCAATATTTATTGAAGTAAATTATACGACGAGCTCAGGCTACTCCGCAGTACTTAATTGAATTCGCGATTCTAATGAGAATTTACCGATAATTGTGTTATCATGAGTTGGAAGTGAAATCGATACCAATAATCGGCGAAAACTCGTCGGGTTAATTCTAAATCGAAAGGGAACAGGAAAGATCGTAGCAAGTGAATTGGACTCGACAGTCTCAAAAGTCACACAGTCGCAAAAATTTATATTCTCGGATACGAGATTGTATCTTAACCGAGACAACTAGTTGCAATTACGATGTCATGTCGTTTGTCGTAATTGAACATTTTGCACGATTTATGCAATTAACGCGCCTGGATAATAAATTACCTTTTCTCTCTCTGCATTCCACTTTGCCTCTATCCATTCGCTTGCAACTCTCCGTCCCTTTGCTTTTATTGAAGTTTCATGCCGTAGTAAATTGCGTGAACGAGTTTTATTTTACATTTTATTTATTTTTGTAAAAAAGTACAAACATGGTTTCTTTAATGTTATGATTTAATATGACATGATTTAATAAACCATTCAACAAGAGAGTCGACATTAAATTTATATGCACGATGATATTTAATATTTATTTAAATTATGTAGATTTTGCGCATGTAATTTTTACAGCAAAATTTTCATTAAATTATTATTTCAACATCATAACAGATACATATCAAGCTACGATGTCGATAAAATATCTGTCGAATGCAAGAATCTCAAAGTTATGTCATTATCGCGACGTAAGATATCGAATAAAAATTACACGACAAATTTAATACTTTTTCCGAGAAAACTTGCGAGGATATGTTTGTAAGACTGACTCAAGTCAATTATCATTGTTTTGTTTTGTGAATATAATATACTGTTGTTTATTCAGCTTAATTAATAATTTTACTTATTTAATATTAAGTTTGCATGATGGATATTCGTCTAATTTTTTAATTGAAATGTTTAAAAATATAATGGTTTCCCACAGGACAGATGTTTCTGGAAACCATACGTGACATTAAATGCGTTCTAGAGGGAATATTTGTGATAAACAAACGATTGATATTTCCGGGCTTGCTTCAGGGTATTGCAAGTGCATTTATTGCTAGATTGTGTTACGTGGACATAAACATTCGTGTATACATAGTACTTGCATGTCTCACGTAGTCCACATTCTTGCGATGTATGCCTTATAGATGTAATTATGGATTTCGCTTTAATTATGTGTTTTGCCCGGAGATTGGCGTATCACACAAAGTTATTAGCGGAGTTTGTAGTCATAGAAGCGCGAGAACGTAATTGGATCAGTTATACCGATCAAGTGCACGTTGCTCTATTAGAAACTCGCAAAATACATTTAATAATACGACCGTAGAGACTGTTTCAGAATTTGCACCTGAATCATTTCGCTTCATAATAATGAAATGCAGAATATGCAGAAAGTAAAGGGAAAGTAAAGTGGAATTTGCGAGTACTTTATAAAATTATTTTATATTATAAATATATTAACATTTTTGTAGAGAAATGCGCGGTTGCTATTCTTGGTTGCCTTCCTATTCTATTTTTTTCAACAAATTATGTTGCTTTATACATGTTTGGTGTGAAAGTGATATGGACACATACGCATGCAGAGAAAGAGAGAGAGAAAGAGGGAGGGAACAATTTTCTCTTGCAATATAATTTACTTAACAATTAAAATATAATTTAACACATAGACTTTTTGTAAGCCACAATACTTTTTTCAACAGAGAAAATGTTCTAAGTATTTTATGAGTTGGTGCACGCTAAGAAAAAGAAGTTGTTAACTAAACCAACTAAATGATTATTTTTTTAATTGAAATATTTAACTATTTAAATTAAATAATACATATTAAATCTAACATGACATTTATTTAACTTAATATTTAAATATTTCAATTAGAAAAAAATAATAATTTAATTGAACGGTTTAGTCAAGTTGATAGCTTTTTTTCTCAGTGCATAAAAAGAAAAGTTACTTTGTTGTTAAATAATTTGTGGAAGCGAATTTAAAGTTGCTTATACGATTTCACGCATAAAATATAAGCAACCTTAAATAATAATTTTTTTGAAATATTTGCTCGATATGTTTATTGCGGATCCCTTCTTGGTTTTCACGGATTCTGTATAGCCTTGGCAACAGGCGCGTAGGCGTGACTGGCACATCGTGGACTGCCATTCTTGAATAATAATGAGTAAGCTTCTCGGTAAACAACTACGCTAGTAAGTACTGGGGTTGCCGGCAAGCGCAAATTGCGATTGTCTCGAATTATTCGATGACAAGAGTGAAAATGTGATGCAGCTGTGTGATGACCGACTCTCTCTGGACATTTAAATTCTAAAATAGTTTTCTTTAGCAATCTAAATTATTCTCGTGAGAGCTATACGGCCGTCAACCAAAAATTGATTAATGCGAGCAAGCAGTAACAAGGGAAGCGTAAAGATACGAATCTTTTTTATATGCAAATAAAGTGAAAAGTTTTCTCATTAATTGCGGATTTAAAGTTGTTTGATTGAATACGTTACAAATATCTGAATTTTAATTACAGAAAAATGTAATTATTATGAAAATATAAACACTCAAATTATTAAAGAATTATTAAATATAATGACACAATCGATATTACTTTTGTATATTTCTTTTGTAACGTTGCCGATGAAGTGTTCTTATAAAACGGCTGACAAAGGGCAAAAAGCTTGACATTAAAAAAAGTTTTAATGAATTTTTTCGGTACTAATTAATTGTCAATGTCGAACAACAAATTACTGTGGAATTGCGAAAGCGATTAATATTTTATATCCAAGTAATACACACACACACACACACACACACACACACACACACACACACACACACACACACAACGATATGATATGCAGAAGTATTGGAAGCATTAATCTAATAATCGATCCATCATTATTTACCATGTCGAGAGAAAAAGAGGAAGAGAGAGAAATTGAGAGAAAAGAGAGAAAGAGAAAAATTGGGCGAGGGGAATAGGAAAATATAATAGGAATCAGATTCCACAATATTATAACGTAAAGAATGCATAAATGCTTTAGATATTGCACTCAATTGAGTTAAAGAAGAAGACATTATTAACATAAAATCAATATCAAATGTAAAATTTTCTATCTTTTTTTTCACACATCGATGATATTAAATTTTATAATTTTTAATTTTACAATTTTTAATTTATTTTATGCACTTGAATGTTTCATATTTTATTAAAAATAGAATTTTCCGAATTATATTACAATGTGGAACTTTCAACGAATTTTAATGAGTAGAGTAAAAAGTTGAATTATTTATTATAATTACGAGAAAATTTACAGACGGTAATTAATCCTATTAGCATAATTATCTGTCGTCGGACTCTATTCCCGTCTTTTCGACCAAATCATGTCATTACGGTTCTCCAGCAGATTAACACGATGATTATACTTAATAACTGACCCGGCGACACGTAGCTTCGCTAAAAGATAGTCGCAGAAAATCAGTTATTTTAACTCAGCGTTCTCTCAAATTAATTTATATATGGAATTATTTAAGAAGGATGAGTTATATATTAAAAGTTAATAAATCCCTCGAAAATACATCTCGAGATTCAGAATTTAAAATAACTGATCCGTCCAATTCTTCCATAAGTATTTTTTTTATCGAAAATATGGAAATTGTTGTAATATCATTCTTTTTAAAAAGAAATTTATTAAAAAATTATTAGAACGACAGAGAAAATAACAAGACTACGTGCCTTGAAGTCATAATCTCATAGATAGGATTTTATCGCCCCATGTATGACGCACGTATTGTATGTATGTGCGCGTTTTATATTGTACAATGGCATCGTATCTCAATGCCACAATGCTTGCATTCGGTGTATAACAATGTATCCCCGGTTATTCCCGGTTTATAAACTAAAAACTAAAATAAAACTAAGAGGAGACAATAACAAAAAAATTTAAGAATATGCGATTATATTGTTATGTTGATTCTCTGCAAATATTTGTGAACCCTAACGTCTTGTGGATTTGCAAAAATTATTGTACAAGAATTTATAGATATATATATGTAATGTATAGTAATTTACATCTCTTTTTATCTTACATTTCTTGGAAGATGGAAAAACCACAAATTTACATGGAAATGTACGCGGTTAGTTTTCTTTCTTTCTCTTTCTACATTTTACAAATGTTTATTTTTTTTGGTCTGATTAATCCCGATTATGTCATCGTCAACGGAGATGAGAAAAAAATTACTTCTTTTCAATTTATTCTTGATTCGGTGTCTTGCATTGGACAATGCAATTTGTTTATGCACCTCGTGTTTTCACAGAGTTATACAATTCTTTGTGTAAAATATTACGAGTCGATTAAAAATTTTTATCTCTTTAAATGCAAAAAATGACATTTTTTAAACACGGTTCAAATTTCTCGGTTTCTCGGATCTTTGCATTGTATAATTAATTTTAAAAATATCAAGTTTGCGAGTTTGTGACAACATCGTTTACAAATTGTAGACAAATTGAAAATATAATACGATCCCTTGGGGAAATGATTGTTTTTTTATCTTTCTGATGAAAAGGATAAGGCTTGTGTAGGTGACAGCTCGCAATATATTATTCTAATAAATTCTAACGCATTTTTTATCTCTTGCGAAATCTCGCAAATGAATACTTGTATAACTTCTTACTTTTACAATTTTTTTGTACAAAATATAGGGTTGTCATTTTCTTTATGATGATAATGTTGTCACGACTGATTTATCACATTTTGTTGTTATTAATTATGAGTTATTTAACCAAAATATTTAATTTTTTGGAGAAAATTAAATATAAATTTTATAATAATACATCATATCCTTGAGTGATTAATGTAAAATATTTTTCGCACAACAATTTTTTATTTTATTATAAAATATAAAAAATAAAATAGTATTGCGATTTTTAAAGAATATTAATAAGCACTACTAATATTAAAGCAACTATATATTTAAGGGGGCAATTTTATGTAAGCAGAAATATAAATTAATGCATGCATTTTCTATAAAATGTAATATTAATATTGTATGAAAGTTGCATTTAAAAAAATACAGAAAAACAACTTTGAATGATTTTCCTATAATTATAGATATAATCCGATTTGATTTCACACCTCTTGTAAACGATCTTGTTTAGACTGAACATATTCGATAAACGGATAACTTATCTATAGTTGCAAAAATTTTCACGATAGGATATGTTATCGAAATTTCATATCCTCTAGTGATCTTTCAATAAATTGGCGGCGATCGATTATACTGATTTAACCACATTATCGGCTTGTATGACTTGTGTATTGTATTGCTTAAACAAATGAGAAATTACGATTTTTTTATATATTTCTTTCTTCATAAATTAACAAAACAATTTTTTAAATAATTTAAATTTATAAAATATATAAGTAAATTAAAAAATCTTTACGCTACTAATAATAGTAAATTATATAAAAATATATATTCTATAATCTATTATAAACTTTATATTTATAAAAAAGTCATATTATGTGTCATATTATTAAATAGGAGAAAATAAAATCTAATTAAAAGTTAAAAAGAAAATGTTAAAATTAAAAATATTTGTTCAAATTAAAGTATAAATACAGAAATTTAATAATATTATCGTAATAATATTTCCTTACTTTTGTGCGAATGTGAAAGCCAGTAGCAAGAAGTAATTCATGAGCGAATTCGTCGAAGATGATAAGTGGAAGATCCTGTCGTAGTCAGACGGTCTTTCAGTAGAAGCAACCAATAGAATCCGCCCGTTCAGTAGATATACCGGCCATATAGTCCGCCCGACTGCATAACGCAATCGGATTGTAACGTAATCCGATTATTTATCTTTTGCAAGTTTCAACACTATTTACGAAATATCGATTCCAGTTCTCATTGGATTAATTCGTGCTGAACGCGATCAAAGCGATGGTTCGGCCTATTCGGTGGTGAACGTTTTAAGAGCCGCACGTAAGAGAAACATAATCATCAAAATCAGCAAAATTTCCCGATATTATATTCGTTTTTGTAATAAATTTCGTTTTTGCTAATAAATTTTCGTGTGATGTTGTTGCTGGTTTCACGGCGCGTCAACGACTGAACTTCTCTAGCGGGATATCAGATACCCTCTTGGGGAGATAAAGGGTGGGAGAGAGAAAAAGAGGGAGATAGAGTGCCAGATATATATATGTATATCGGAGTGCGAGGGAGGAAAAAGGCAGCAAAGGAAAGAGAAAGGGAACAAAAGGAAAGGGGTAAAGAGGAAAGAGGTAAAGAGGTAAAGTAGACAAAAAATAGAGACCGTACAGAGAAAAGGTTGGACACAGATGGTCGAGATGGACACAGAAGGACCAGATAAAGTGGAAAGAAAACAAGGAATATATATAACGCTGACCGCGAACGAGAGATATGTGAAACAGAAAACGAGGAGTGTATATGCGGAGCTAGATAAGAAGCACATGACAGAACGTAGAGAAATGTCAGGTGGCAAGACCTCCTACATATTTGGTTGATATTCAGCTTTTATCATAGAAGCCTAGCTAATCAACTAGTTGGGATTCTTATCAGATGATCAATAACCGGATATTTTTGTCACTCTTTTTATTAATGTACATGAATCGTTTCGAATTGTGCAATAAGACATATTGAGATCTTATTGCGTATTTTGAATAAAAAACAATATTATATGATCTCCTTCTTTTTTTTCTCCTTCTTGTTTGTATTGATTTAACATTAAAATATAATACTGTGACATATATTAAAAAATTTGATTTTTGTATAAAATATGGATTGAAATGTACGATCGAAGAAAAGTTGATAGTTTGAAACAATATTACACAAAAATCGAAAAATTAATAGAATAATAACAGCATCATAATTTAAAACATATATATTTTGAAAAGAAAGATACTATAAAATGTAATATTTTAATAATATTGTCTTTTGTTTTTTTATAACCACATGAAAATTTTACACCAGTGACATGTTATCTCATGTATTTATTAAATTCTTCATGTATTATTGATTAAATTATCAAAGATATATAGCGTAAAACTTTAAGTTCGAAAATATAACGCATATTAAATAAAAATATAAAACTTTGTTATATAGGATACCAAAGTCTCCGCATGAATATCTAAGGACTCACTTATATTTGCATGCAATTACACTGACATTTGACTTTTTCTAAAAGTACAACTACTTAAGAACGTGACATAGAAGATAAAAAGCTCATTATAAACCTTAGCTTAAGAATTAATTTTAATTTCTTCCTTATAACTGTGGCACAAAAGTAGTTTAAATCTAATCGTAAGATATTTGGAAGGTAAAGAGTTTTTATGTATAATACAATATGAAGATGGTAAAGTTATTAGGTTGATGCAATAGATTCACTTTGCTCTAGTAAGTTTCATTTTAAATAGAGTTAATAACGGTGCTTTCACAAGGAAAATCTTGGCAAAAATGTCTTCTAAAAGGAAAAAATAATATGCTGCCAGTGATATTTTTTCTATCTCGATTAACGATATTTTCTTCTTCATAAATAGATCTCTTTGCGGCGGAAATTATCGATATATTTGTGATAATATAAGCCTGATATAAAAATAGGATATAAGAGATATTTTCATTCGCAACACAAAACAACGTATTTATTTTCTGTCCTTATTTCTTATTTTAATAATTTTGATCGCATTTATTATCGCATGAATATATTGATGAGCTAATGGCTGTTTAAATTGCAAATCGAAATTTCTTGGAAAAAGCAATATGAAAATTATATTTTATGAATATAAAGTAATGAATATTGTAAAACTATACATTATACATGCAAAAATTTATTATTAATGACTGCGTTTTACATCGCTCTATTACTCGATAAATAATTCTATTAAATACTTTTTCCTTTTTACGGATTATATTTAGATGTACAATTTATATCATCGTTACGTGTACGTGTTTCACGTTAAATTAACGCTTTCTATTTTCTCCGATGTCGATAAAGATGTCAGTTCTATTTTACGAATGGCGAGTAACGTAGAATATATTTATCTTTCGTTGAATTATTCCTCTCGACAGCTGATGTTTTTCTCACATGCTTCCTACATTATTTCAATATTATAAAACAGAAAGATTTGTATCTCTGAATGAAAATATCTGTATAAATTTTCAATGAACTTTCGTTCTCGTAAATTTGAAGTATGTGGAAAGAATAGTCTTTTTGCATTTGTTCAGTACACGTAGAAATGATTGAGTCTCATAATTCATTGAAATTAAATGTAGTTAATTAAATTCATTGAAAAAGATTGTTGCGTTTAAATTTTTAATTTGAAAAATCTGTAAAAGCTAGAAATAAATTTCGAGATAGTAACATGTATTTTAGAGAAAAAGAGAGAAAGAGAACAACTTTTCTTCTTATTATTTTAGTTGCTAATTTAAATAATTAATTAGGCAATGAAAAATTTATGGAAACATATAAATTATCTTTTGATGTACAAGATTGTCAATCTATGTGAAAGATGTGATGAGAGGGTGTAAAAAATAATGCAACGATTAAGTTGAGCGTTAGACGAAGATAGAGGTGCATGCAGCTTGAAATGCCTGTCTCGAAGGAGTTACAGGTGGTTGCTCCGTAGAGAAAGACACGAGAAAAAGAAATCACGAACCCTCCCATCGCCATGGGTTAAGAGAAAAAAAAACACGACGTAGGGAAATCCGCAGTAAGAATGGCACGGTTCAATAGCAATGCGGATAATATATGCAAATAACATATGAAAAAATATTTAAATTTTGAATATATAATCTATGTGGATAAAATAAGAAAAGTTTGAGAAAAATATATGGCAATGTGTATCGATTAAATTAAATTTCTCATTTCAAGAAAAACACGTCGAATTATTTTTAAGCGATATATTGTGTACATATCTAAAATTGGCTATTTCAAGTTATAATTTTAAATATATATATCAACAGTATTTAGAGAATTTAAATTAATTTTAAAGAGATTTAGAGAATTTTCGACTTGTTGTAATTTTGATAAAAATAAATTTAGTTTTTGTTTTTACTTCGATCAATTGTTGATTCACAGTAGATTTTTAGGTATGTACATGTTTGGCAAGACTGATATTTTTGAATTCTCTCCCAATATTTATAATATATCTTAGAAAACTACATTTATTTGACATAAGAAACTCATTCGACCAATTTTGCCTCACCAACTATTCAATAATTCAATTAATAAAATGCTTTTTGCGGCGCATTTTGACATTTGACATTTATCGCACGACTCGAGTACATCCGATAATGGTTGTATAAACATATGTAATATATATAAACTGAGAGAAAGGACCCCTCGAAAATTGGAAGAGAAGACGCTATTGGTACAAGAAAATTGTATTGACAGAAATATCGCGTGAAAATGTCACGCGTTTAAAATACCAAGCGTAAACTTTAGTCTTTATTCGCAGGGGGGGGGGGTTGGTTTTGCTTTTAAATACGCCGCGTCGAACGCGAAAGCGCGCAAAGATTTCTCAGGCGAGTTTAAGGATGCTCGCGTGCGATTAAACCAGAGAGCTTCCCTGGAGAATCTTCGTGCTCCGCGCCACCCGATATATCGCCGGCGCGGCGCAGTTTCCTCTTCCCCACGTAGCTAAAAGGGAAAGAAGGGGGTAGTTTCTCGCTCGTGGCGCCGCTCTTCAGCATTTAGCAGCAAGGGTGGCAGGCAAGCCCCGATTCCAGGCCTCGGTTAGTCGTGCGAGGTGCGAGGTTCGCGCAAGCTCGCGTGCTCGTCGTCGCCGCCTCCCTCGAGAAAGGCAGACGAGAAGAGCAAACCTTGTCTCACCCTCGCGGCGGAAGGTCGGGTCGGTTTGTCGCGTCTGACTCGTCGCTCGTTTCTCGAGTCGAGGAGAGGAGATCGAGTCAAGGACAGGGGACGACGATGCCGGAGGATGAGCAGGACACGCAGTCGGGATCCCGGTACGCGAGATAGTGGAGGACAATCCGACGAATGATAGCGGCGAGCAGTCATCTCGGTGCGATTAGCAGCTTAATTGATCAGGTGCGGTATTCTGCTGATTTCCGCCGACTACACCGCGCGCCCCGTCTGCCCACTTTTCACCCTCGCGAACGCACCCCCTCCCTACCCCTTCCTTCTTCCTCCGCCACTTTCTGCCCGCTATTGCTGCTACACTTGTACCACCGTGGTCGGTTGATTAATGATAAAGACAGCTAATTAAGAAGCCCCGGCACGTAGCCGAGGATGATGCGACCTCGAGGTCGTTCGCTGTCACATCGGTACCGCCATCCGGTCCATCATTGATCATCGTCGTTTTGTGTATATTTGGCTTTTAACATTTGCCGGAACAATCGAGCTGTTGAGAATGATGTTATAAATAGATGTTCTAGAAGTGAATCGCGGTGGGCGAGCTCTCTTGATAGGTCTTAAGATGGAAAATATCGGTTCTCCCGTTGTATTTATTCGTCGAGATCTCTTGAGAAAATAACAATCTTGCGATCTCTCCGAGGATTTATTTTTCGCGAACCAGACTCCGATATTTGGCGGGCTATAATTAAATATGACTTAAATATGACTCGTGCGCGCGCGCGAGGAATACGGCTCGCTCCGCGATTTATCACTTTTATGATCAACCCGTTTCGCGCGTGATACCTTTTCCTCTTCCTCTTCCCAGCCACGCTTTTTTCGCGCATAGTTTTATTTCCATCTCAACGCCGTTCGAAATCCCCCTCATCGCGATCAATGAACTTGGAAGCCGAGCCGAAAGATAAGCACACGCGTCTCGGCGAAATAGCCGAGTTTATGGCTCGTCCAATGTGGATTGGATCGATATTTATGGAAAAAAGCGTGCACGAAGATCCTCTCGCCCGCGGTAACCAGAGCGTGTGTATATCGACGCGAATATAATCAATTTCTCTCTCTCTTTTTTGTTTGCGTCTTTTTTTAGATCTTCGATACATGTAACCTTTTGCATCGCTTTTGTGATATCTCGTCGTGTGCTTTCAGCGAATCGTACCGATATTTTTTTTCGATTCGATAGCCCTGCGAATTCCTTTCGTTTCCCTTACATAATGCGAGAGATGAGAATTTCGGTTTTTTTATATTCCCCCAATTACTTCGTGCGCGGCCGTTCTCATAATTTCCGGCTAATTATACCGTGCGCCTTTTCACATTGAATGACTGCTGCGCGATCCCTCGTGGAGTTCCAGCCGTATTTCAAATTTTAATCTCTGAATACGTAATGTAGTTTATTCGGGCTGAACAGTTTTAAAATGCGTGTGGCATTTACATTTAAATTGATCTCTTTCGAATCATTAATATTTTAGTCTACAAGTCACATCCCCCTATGACCTGTACTCTCATAGATATTAGTTAAAGTTAATTGAGGTTTCAACTGATATTCATTCCCCCTTTAATTGGTGCCTGTTAAACCGCGGTTAATTCATGTTTATGGAAATGACTCTGCGAGAATTCGAAGGCAAATTAGATGGATATATTACTCGGCGATATTCAAAAAAAACCAACGTAATATATATGTGGATATGAAAGTAACATTCTTTTATAATATGCCAAGGTTGTTGTAAACAGAGAAAATTAATGGAAAATATCGAATGAAAAATCTATCGTTTATATAAGCTCGCGATTCTTTAGCTTACTGTCTAGACTAAAATGTCTATCTTTTTTTAGAAAGACTAATGGCAAGATAAGTACTTGGTTAGATCAATATCCGAACAGCGTATACGGCATAATTAAATATATTTTTTTATGTAAATAATATAATAATTTTATTAACGGAATGTATAAAATATAGAAAATTAGTACAATAACAAAATAACAATTAAAATAGAATTCTTAAACTTAATTTTGAAGGTATTTTTGAACTGAATACTCGATATAATATTGTGTTTAATTCATCGTCAAATACAGACGAGAATTTTTACAGATGCGAATATATAATATTTGAAGGACATAGAAAATATAAAATTTTATTTCAAAATATCTAATTTCAATGCGGAACAATTATATCAAGGGCGTGTTTTCGACATATCCGTTAGATCTCAAATACGAATCGAATTTATTGCACACAAAGCTGATTCGAGTATCTCAAAACCACGTTTTTTTTTTTTTTTATTTATTTCATACGCCCATCTCGTGCACGCGTGTCCAACGGATCGACGAGAGTATTTGAGCTGTAGGGTCATTCGAGAACGCTTTACAATCTATACCCCCGTCATCATGAGTGCTTTAACTCCGCTGTCGAGGTATGACCTAAATGATTTTAAAACTGATTGAAAAAAATATGATTGACATCAAAATTTCCTCATTTAAAAAGTGGGCGTATAATACGACACCTATATGTTCCCTCAGATTCTCGGAAAAAAAATAAAATTTAATAAGAGGAATTAAATTTCTTTTTTTTCTCTCTTCTTCTCTCTTTGTCTCTGTAGAATAAATTTTATGATTTTTAAAAGTTCCAAAATATATCTAAAGATGAAGTAAATAAAAAAATTCCTAGAAAAAAAACAAGTTTATACATTTTTTAAACGATTCATTGGTTTTGTTTTTGAGTGGAAATCGGGAATTTTTAATTAATATCTTTTTAATATCTATTGAATTTTTCTCAAGTTCTTTAATTCTTGCATATTTCTCAAATATAAATATCACATTATAAATTTATTTATGCAAATTTTCCATAATACTAATCTCAGTGCTTTTCTTATTTTAATTTATAATGGAAAATTTTAATCTCGACGATTTGTAAGCTTTATTTATATTTTATTATCTTTATTTACATTTTATTATACTCATTTATATTCTTATACATATTGTTACACTCATGCATATTCTTATGCATTGTTATATTCTTATGCATATTCTTATGTATATCATTCATTTCTTATGTCTATCATTTGTGCACATTCTTTTGCATATAAAACTGTAATAAAAAAAACATAGAATGACACACATATATTATATTTAATAAACTCAATAATTATTCTAACGCGAAGGCCAAATATTTTTTAAACAGCCAATAACTATAGAGATTTATTCGAATTTATCCAATAAACACACAGAACATCTTTTTCCTGGATTTCTCGTACAAGTTTTCTCCATATCAGAAATGTGATGAAGCACTCAAGATAGAACTTGATAAATATTCAAGCCCGACCGCTCTTTTTGACTTATTTTCTCTTGAATTACTCGTAAAAACTTAACATTGAGCGCAAAATTGAAAACAAAATTTTATTCTTATTTGTAATTTGCTTCGCTGCTAATCGCGCAACGGAATTTAATGAACAAATATTCACTTTGATATATTGACGTAGGCGAGATTTCGTCTTTTCATATCCCTTTAATGTCATTTCACTAGGCGCAAATTTATGCTGCGCATGTTACTTCCATGTCGCGCTAATTAATGAATGTAATCATTTGATGCACCAGAGAGAACGAAAGAGCTGAAGAGATGAAAACGATATTTAGCAACGAATAGAGGATATAAAGTGCAGCACAAAGAGACAGAAAAATATGGAAAACAGAAAATATAAAAAATTAAAAAGAAAGTATTAAAATTTATTTTTTATATCACGATATTTTAAATTTTAATAAGCAATACTTTGAATTTGTTTTTTCTAACTGAAAAAAGTTTTTCTTGTAAAACGCTATAAACATAAAAATATGCTGGATTTTGTTTGTCAAACGTGTGATATTATATGATAATCCTAATCTAATAATATTTCCCATTTTATTTTATATATGAATGTTCTCTCATCAAAAAGTTATATTACTGTAATTTTATCGCGATTAAAAACAGCTGCATAAAATTTTTGTGGAAGTATATTCATAACATTCATAATAAATCGTCGAAATCTGGCATTATGTTATTTGACCGATGTAACATAAACTGCTGTATAAAGCCAATCGTATTTTTTTACAGCCAAACAGCTTTTTACGGCACAAAGATCATTGAATAGGTAGAGTAAGTCCCGTGCATTTCCGTCAGATTGCAGCATGTATGTTACGTATAAGCATCAGAATTACGATGTACAAGCCTCTCCTCCCTTACGAGCGTTTCCGTTTAAAGAAAAACGCTCTCAGGTCATGCAACTGCAGCTACTGCTGAAAGGAATCCAATTTGATGCGCGAATGCGATGCCGATATAAAAAGTAAAAGTAATTAGAGAGTCGGTAAAAAAATGTAATATGCTTAGAGAATATATTTTTCATACATGCATACATATAGGTACTGCTCGTGAAATATTTGTTCGAAAGAATAAATGAGAAATTTTTGCGAGCTTTTTCGCAACAACAAAAAAATACGAAATATGGGCACAGAAGATTATGTGCGATTGCAATTGGACATGGAATATAAATAAGACATGCGTGAAAAATGTGCGCGTTTGACGATAGGTGCAAAACATGGATTACACACACACACGCGATCGCTTCTCCTCCTTTCTACTGCATATGTAATCCGAATGCATTTGTGCATGTCCATCGATTCGAAAGTAGCATCGCAGGAAACGGTAGGGCGCGGTATCAAACGCGGACGCGATACGACATTCCCGATATCGTTGTTGATGCGACGGCGAAATCGAGTATCGAGGACGCTTTAAAGCACGTCGGATGGACACAGTCCGTCTAAATCGCCGGCGATGCAGCGGACCTGGAAACGCCCGTGACAGTCGCGGATTATTAAGCTCATGTCGTCCGTATCAGTCATATTGCACTGCTCGACTTGGCGTTAAACATGTGTTTGTATGTGTCAGCGGGACGGAATTACGCGGCGCGAAATGCGAGACGAAGAAAGATCGCTCTTCTATTTCTATCTTCGCGCGATATAAAAGGAATTTCTGAAAAATAACATACGCTACGATTGCTTTCTCTCTGTCTTTTTCGTCGGGATGAGCAGGTGTTCGCGCGCGACACAGATGCACAAACTACGTAATCAGTCTCGTCCGCGATAGCGGGAACTTTTCTACTTAAACTCCAATTGTTCTCTTTTCGTATATTTCCTTTTTTTCCAATACCTCTTTCGGGATTATTCTACGTCCGTTACCATCGATCGATTCATTTGTGTTATCGCTATAATTATCTCTGGGTACTTTCGAAAGTATTCTGGAACTGCAATTAAGGGGTGTGTTAACATTCACATAGTGGCAAACTATTTAACTTCTCATCCTCTTCTCGTCTTCTTCAATCTTCTTGAAACGTTATTCATCCAAGTGTTTCTTCAACTTCCTTCCCTCAGAAATAATCGCAAAACATATGCATATTTAGGGTGTTTCTTAATAAGTGCGAAAAATTTTAGGAGATGGTTCTTTGTCGAAAATTAAGGGGAGTTTTTCACATAAACATATACTCCTATATCTCTCCCTGTGCAATTACACTCCTCCAAAAATAGGAGTAAAAATTAGGTTTTTATTTTTTAGGTTTTTATTATAATTTTGTTTTTGTTCCAATTTTCCCAACATTTACTCTAATTTTATTTTTATTTTGAAATTTAACTTCTCGTAATTCGAAACCTATGCTATTTAGCATCGTGCTATGCACGATAACGTATTTTATTTTTTTTTCTTGAAAACTACTGATTTTATGAAAAAAATAAAAGAAATAAAAAAGTTTCTAAATAAATCAAACTTTTTAATGCATATTTTTAGATGATCATATTCCGGTCCATTAAAAAGTTTTAATAAAAAATTGAATAGGGGGCGCTAGTTTCATCCCTTTATAACAATAGGGGAGGCTAAAAAAAATATTAATAAATAACGTTTTTACTAGTAGAAAATATTCACCTAATTTCATTTCTTTAACTTGTTCCAAATTTGAGAAAAAAATAAAAACCTAATTTTTACTCCATTTTTGGAAGAGTAACTTCACAGGGAGGGATGTAGGAGTATATGTTTATATGAAAAACCCCCCTTAATTTCTGACAAAGAATTATTTCCTAAAATTTTTCTCACTTATTAAGAAACACCCTGTATATATATCGTTCAATAGAGTTTCTTAACATTCTTCGATCGTGAAAAATTTAGTTAGCACTCACTTTACTAAACTTTGCATTCTCTGTATTATGAAGAGGGCTGTGATCATCTAATCCATGGTTAATTAAACTGACGGTCGGTTCCGACGTATTTAATACTTTCACCCCAGTTTTAATCCTTTAAAATAAATTGAGGAAAGTAAAACACGTGTCATACACACACACGTAGAAATTCTCTTTGGTTTCTTTCTTAATAAAATTCACTACTCAAAATTCACATCTTTTAGTAAGATAAAATTTTTTTTTTAAATTTTCTTGTAAAGATATTTAAATAATTGACAGTTGCATTACGCTATTTTTTATTTTTCTCTGAATAATAAATCCATGATTATAAATTCAAAATCAGTAAATTAATCGTGAAACTAAGACGATAAATCTAAAACTTGACATAGTAAAGTTTCGTATGGAAAGGAATCTCAAAAGAATTAGTTTCGCGTCAAGATGTAAATCGATCGATGTTCAAATTTCACAGACTAAAGCTTCCCTATCTCGACAGTTAATCCGACATCTGGGTCGTTGGCTACAAAAAAGGTTCATAAATTTCAACCAACGATTCGTAACAATTGTCATAAGAGATCGCGAGTCTCTGAAATTCGCACACGTCAATCTTCGCCCACGCGAAATGATAGCTGTCGCATTATATAGAGGCGCTATACAGTCGCTGCAGTGATTGCAGTGGCAAGAATGACTAGGACATTATCTCGCCACTGCAGCCAATCCTCTCGACAGCCATGCATCGCCTCTCTACGCGAATTCACTTAACGCGTGTGGTTTCGTCCGTAAATTACATGTGGCTTGCAGTTGTCATTCAGTTGTTATCGCCCATTACTCTGTCACGCGAGTCTGTCTTCAAATTATCGGCTTTACCAGGCTCAGCCAGGCAATCGAAGCGTGCTTTATTTTCTTCTTTCAATCGATACAAAATAAATCGATAATTTAACAAATATTACGAGTCAATATATTGTAGTTGAGTAAATTATATGTACATAAAAGTTAGAGGAATCTTAAATTCACTAAAAGGTAGAAGAAAAACTCTAGAAATACGAGGTAATATTTATTTCTTTTACTTTCTCGGGTCTTAAAATAAGCGCAATCCGCAAAATGAATGTAGAAAATTTTAAATGAAAATTTCAATGATGTGAAAACAAATTAAATTAAAAAAATTTTTACATATCTCTTTATGAAAAAGCTCGCACGGAATCATATTTGGGCGCCCTAAATGTCTGCCCTTTGCTATATCGGTTTTTCTAGACTCCGGTCCAGTGAGCACTGGCTATTTCTTTCTATTTTTACTGAACAAAAGAAGCGCTGTAAATTTTCATTTCCTGCCAGCGACACGACGCAACAAACTCTTCCAGATTGGAGAGTTAACCGCGGGCGATGGTCCTTTGTAAAGTTACGGGCCACACATGCGAGAACAACAAAGTGAACGGCCGAATAGCTCGACGAGTGTAATGCCACGTCGAGATTCTTTGCGTTCGCCTCCGGTCTGTCACGCAAAACCACTCGCGAACAATTTGCGGTCACCGAGTCCCGAAAGCCACCGAAGATAATTTTATTACACGCCCGTTTTCCTAGATTTATAATAAGGCAAATAAGAGTGACATTTCCTCGGGGCTCACAGGGCGACACTATTTTCCCTGAAATGAAACATCGTGTATCGTGTAATGCGACAAAGACAGACAGAGGAAAAAGAATAGGTAGCCGAAAGAGAGGAAGAGAGAGAGAGAGATGAGACTAATGAGAGAAAGATAAAGCTTGCCGAATGAATGGTGGGATTGACCTAATAAGACACGTGTACACGTGTTTACACGTGGGTATAAAAATGTGGTGGAAATTTTTTTTTCTTTTTTCACATATTATCGGGGCTGCTGAAATTTTATTCGGTTTGACTATGCATATACATACATATACACAAGATGAATGTTATTTATTCTATAAATAGCGAGTTAAAATTTCACGTGTTACATGATACTTCGTGATCGATAATGCGAATGCGTCACTGGTAGGGGTATTTTATCGCCTATATAAGGGTAGCAAGAGGTCAGAGGACCATCGCCTCCGAATCTGAATTTATAAGATCCCGACTTTGATTTTCAAAAGATGATTGAATTGCAAAGATCGAATGGATACTAACGTTCGTATTGCCGTATCGCTCCCTTATTTTTATTTTATAGATCAGACTCCTCGCTTTATAAAATATACGATATACTTATTTTATATCAGATGTGAAGCTCTCGAATAATACTTTGTCATTTTTTCCTAATTATATTAAAAATGTTGCAGTTAAAAATATTAATTTTCACATGAATTCTCATATCGATGAAAAAGTAATCAGCACTGATATTTTAATAAATGCAAAAAATAATTTCAACAGGTAATGAATAAAATCTTAAAAAACAGTTAATTATTATATATATCTTATCAATAATAATTAATTTATATTCTCGCAAGCATTGTCAATATCTTTAAGCCACAACACGCCCTATCTGCGACATGAATGGCCTCGATCGCGGATGTATTATCGGCAAGTAATTATAGCTGTAGATATAGCCAATTTCGAAGATCTCGCTATGCTCGGATAGATCTAGCACCTCGTAATTGCCATTGAACCTCGCGTCCAATTTCGTCTGACATTTGACGTGCACGCGCGAAGTACTGCCTTATATTTACGTCTTCCTACATCAATCCTTTCAACTTTTTATACGTATAAAATAGTGCACCCATCAATCGCATAATAAAAAAACTAAAGGATTTTATCTATAATAAGAAATAAACTTTTATTTTATACAATGACATTAAGCTTGCATGATATTGCATTAATTATTTTATAATTATTTTTAATATCTCTTGTTTGTCTGTTAACATAAACTGTGATGAATTGATACTTTCAATCATCAGATTTGCTCGAATAAATTATGTGTTCCTCTCTGTCGAATTTTGTAACATCATAATTGAGAGACTTGGTGTGCAAAGGTGACGTAAGTGCACATTTGGCGGAAAATGTATCGTGTACATTAGTTGCCAAGCGTCTTCCGCAAGAAGCTGATTTGTTCGAACACGTTTGAAAGAGAAACTATAAAGTTTTCCGATTATATCGGAACATCAGACAACTGTGCGCTAGGTAAGCACAGGAGACTTTGTCCTCGACAGCACAAAGGAAGGATACTTTGACGTATTTTAAACGTCTTAACGCGGCTTTGTAAGCGGATGGGATTTTAGCGAGCTTCGCGCGACAGATGGCTTATGACAATATTGATTCACCGCTCGGTGTATTACATTTACATTCGCGTCTTGTTGGACAAACGATCGTGGACAAGATCGATGCGTACAGTAAAGAGCTTATAATGTCGAAATTTCTATATTATAAATTTAATTACTTTCGCGAAAGAGATTAAAGAGATAATTAAAACGGGAGATAAAAATATAACAGAGCTTTCTGCAATTTGCAATCTTAACTTTGGTAATAGAATTTATCTTCTCTCAGCGAGTCGATAAAATGGGGAAGATTATTAATAAATTCATAATTTTCCAATCTTCTAATTTTTCATATTATATATTTTTTTAATTTTTTTAATTTTGTTCAAAATTAATTAAAAAATACAAATAATAAAATTAATTGAATAATTAAGTTACTTATTTGTTTTTCTCTTCTTCTCTCTCTCTCTTTCTCTAAAAAATAGCTTGCTAAAAATCCTTTCATCTTTCATTAATTCGAAATTTATTGATGCTTTAATATCGCCAAAGAAAATGAATTTCATATTCCTAAAAAGAATCCGCCATTAAAGTCACGTCGTAAATATCGAATCAGATTTTATTCGATCTGTAAATGTTCTGGCTAAAAATTTTAGAATTCTCTGTATAGTTTCGTGTTCTCTAAACATACAGTTTTTCCTCGATAAAATTTAAGATCAACTAAGAAACTTAAACGCACGGCTGAAACTTTCTTATTCCTTCAAATTTTTCAGGACGTGGCAAATTTACATACGATGAAGGGGTCTGCGCTTAATTTTCTTTGATCCTCTCGTGTTAATATTTACGACATACTATTCGTCGTTGGCTCGTATTGCATCGCAGTAGATAGTACTGTTTGATGCATCTTTCGCGATGAAACGCATTCACATGCGGCGGATGTAGCAGACAGGCAGGCGCAGAGATCTTCTGACGTACACTGTGCACGTAATATCATAAAATTACCGGCGAGAGAATTGCGTTTGCGTTGCACTACCGAAAAGTTTCTCGATAAAACCATCACGTTCGCGAAAAAGCCGTCCCCTCCTCTCGTGCTCGATTTTCGGTAAATCGTTTTCCGACGCGTCCAATGGTGTCATCGAGACTTTGGAGCGTCAAGACGTCTCTTTATGACAAACTTGGAGTATTCCCGAATGTTTTTGTATATCTTAATTTGCTTATCATGTGAAGAGATAAAGAGAGAGATAGAAGGAGAGAGAAAAAATGATTTCAATATTTTTAAACTATAGCAATGCAGCTTTCTGTCGCGAATTAAAGTGAAATAAAAAAATATTCGCCACGGATTCAAGCCAAATATGATTTGAATTTTTCCATTCTGTAGAATATAAAAATTGAAACTGCTCGATGGAGCTTGTAAAAATTCATTCAAACTAAAAGCGCTGAATTTTGATGAGTCGAAAATATGATTATCTGTTGATGTGCCCCTTTGCCCTTTTATGACAAGAGAGATTTAAACTGACCGAAATTCGAATCTCTTTCTGGCCTCATGTTGCTAGTTAACCAGGTATCGTTCGCCAGCTCTCGGATTTCGGCGGGATGCGTTTTAACTCGATACAATGTACGCTAAAATGCACTCACCCGTAAATGGATTATAAATTATTTAATTTTAGAGAGAGAGAGAAGAGTGAGAAAGAGAGTATATACATATATAGTGCGTGCTCTTGCGATGAATCAAAAAAACTGAAATTAAATTTAGAATATCAAAGAGCACAGCATCTTTTGCCTTTTTACATTTATGTAACGTGTCGCAAAGCAGATATTAAAGAGAAGTTTTATCGATTAGTACCCTTATTATTATGAATTACGACAAAGAAATGTGCAATAGAACACATCTAAAGAAATCGATAAATTTATTTATAATTTACATTGTGCTGAAACAAGATCAAAAGATCAAAGTATTTCATTGACTTTTAATAAAAACACTTTGTTCCTCCGTTTTACATTTCATTGATTATGGCTGCAAGTTTTACTCTGAAAAATCAGTCACTGACTGATTCTTTTCAGTAAAATCATCTTTTTAGTAAAATTATTTTATAATAATTAATACTACTAATTAATACTACTAATTAATATATTATAATAATTAATACTAATAAGTGAAACCATTGCTTATCAATGATAATATACTGATTCCATTTCCAAGAGAGTATGAAATTTTAAGGTACCTCTCTCCTCAGATTCACGTACATAATGCATGGAATCATATAGAGAAAATTGTCAGCAGCCCTCGCGAATTGAGCTTTCTTTTGTCTTCGGCAGGAAACTTGAAATTGAATCTGTCGCGTTAAGGACAAGTAACTTATCTCGCAGAAGCATGCTTTCACGGTATTATCTTTGCACTTGCAATCAGTATTGATGCGGGATGTAAGCTAAAACTTTAGACAATAACACGTGCCGCACGTCCAATGACAATTATCAAACGATTGAATAAAACGAAACTTTGTCGATATTGATGTACACGGAGTAGTCATTGTGTTTCACGGAACTAGGATGGTTGAGTCACAATATAACTGGAATTAGTCATCCGTCGGATTTTCGATGAGATTGAACGAATAAAAAAAAATACATCACAGTGCAGAAATGAAAGTTGATGTAAAATATTGACAATCCGCATTTGTGCATAAATCATATCGTTTTTTTTTTTTTTTCAATACACTCTCAATATGTTATCTTCAAAAAAGTCAGTTTTTCCAAAGCCATACTTTGCTCTCAATATTTGTCGTTACTGAAAAAATGTTTTTTCCAATATGGAATTGTAAGGAAGCTATAATATAAATTTTAAAATTTACAAAAATTGTAGTCATTACATATAAGATTTTTTCTAATAGAATTACACGAGATTTAATCGACCAATAATAATATGCACGATGTTTGTCGCATGTTATGCATGAAACTGTTATAAGAGATTCAAAATCCTTATTGCATCTTTACTAACTTGCTCGCTATTTACTTTGGAAATGGCAGCGAGTCATTCAACTGCAGATGCTCCACCTATAATTTCTCTACAGTCGCGTAAATAGTACACAGAATATAATCGATGCATAGTAGTCATCCTTGTGCGAGCTTATTGTTCTATCGATTCGCTTAGAAATCCATTTAGATAGGATAAACGACGTTAGACAATGGCTCGCATTCAACAAGTAATGAAGCTAAAACGATCAGTGGACCATCCAGTTGACCGAGCTAACGATTTTGAGTGCTCATTTCAAGTGTAAAACTTTCATCGACAATCTAAATCCTATGTCGACAAGTTTCATCGATAAAAAAAAAGGATATCGTTAACAAGTAACTCCAACTATTCAAAGACTTGCACAAAAGAGGAATGCGAATATTAGCTTTATGTTATATTTTCAATATTCATTTTTGTAAAAAAATGTGATATTAATTAATCTCGAAAGAATTGGGTAAACGGACAAAGCTTCCAGTTTTATTATGTGTGAATATATGTAATTGTAAATTTAGAATAGTTTTTGTCTCCCATACCTTTTATTCCGCGCATGTACTTTCTATTTACATAAATTCTTCTTTAAATCCAACCATGTAAATTTATCAAGACATTTCTGCCACGAAGATTCCGGCAGCTCTACAGATATATAATCGATTTCGGTTTCATATCTTATTTTCGCTCCGATTTCAGTTCACGGAGAGAAAGATCTGCGGCTGCGAAAGTTTTCGCATCTTTATTCGTTATCTTTTTTTCTTCTCAACGAGCACGTTGAATAGAAGAGGGAAACGGATGCGGAGGGGGAAAGAAAAATGTGGAGTGACTTACGAAAAAATAAGAGAGACGAGAGTGCGAAAGAAGAGAGATCTTGATAAAAACTAGCAAAGTAGGTCGTGGACTACCAAGTTGCCTCCTGTCCATTATTTCCGTCTCTCATTCACGCGCGTTATTTGCCGTTTCCTTTCGCACGTGAAGATGACGAGGGAAAAGAAAAACAAGATGGACAAATATATATATATGGAATGATCAAAATATTATATTAACATCGTTCGTACATTAACGTCTAGTGTGATTTTCGAGATTGAATTCATTCGAGAAATTAGATTATTAAATAGATTATTAAATTATTTAAGGATGCTTTGTATGTACAATCCCAGCAAAAAGTAGCTGAAAATCAATATTGACGAATATATCCACTTTTGGTGTATTTTGAGTATGAGAAATTGCGCGGAATATTACAATTTGATCTTAGCTACAGTGCAGAGATGTATTTTTTAATATTTATTGCGTTTTTACTGAAATATTCAAAATTTTGTTAATTGAAATGATTAACTTTTGGCAGAGAATTTCGCCTTGTGTCAGTTATATGGCTAATTTCATTGAATTATATTTAATATCTTTTTAACCAGTTAGTACTTGTATAATATTATTTGACCAAATATTTCCTCTGTATCTAAATTACACTTTTGCAAATTTTAAACAAATTCTGAATATTATTTCCATGTGTTTTTGTCATTTGAATCGACGTGGTTATACGTTTCCCATAAGAACACATGTTAATTCGGTGCAAATTAAAATCCTTATAACTTGTGAACGCTTTAGTGAATCGATTTAAAAATTGTACTGAAGATTCTAAACATATGTAAGGACATTCTGTACAATTTTCATTAAATTCTCAATATTTTGAAAATAGGTACAAAACATCCTTAACATTCTGGATTTAGCGTTTCTCTCCGTCTTTTCTTTTCCAAATAATGAATAAAATTACGATATATTAATGACATATACGATATATTATAATGATATAAATATATTTTTGCACTTTTAATTTTTATAATTCATAAATTTCAATTACGATACATAAATAAAAATAATTGCTGAGAATCTTGTAAATTATGAATACTTCAGGAGAGAATCAATAATGATGAGAAGGAATAAAAATAGATATAAATATAAGAAATCTACTCAAAGCAATGTAAAACATTGCGTAAATAATCGAACGAAGTAGAATTCTTCAGTTTGCGATGTCAGGAAATGAAATGGCATCAGAATCGCTCGGTTTGCATATTTGGCATATTTTTTCATTTCTTTGAAAAATTTCCCGCAAATTTTTTCTCTCTTTTAATCGCCTCTCGCTCTGAACATCCATCATGTTCATTGTGTTAACCACCAGCGATTCAGCTGTCTATTCGTTTGTAGAATATACACTGGCAACCCATGAAACCGACAGCTGCCGGGTGTAGCTTAATAAGTTTCGTCGTTCATTCAGGCAGCAGTCCAGGACAACGCAAGGAAAATAAGAGGAGGGATGGATGCGAGAAGGTGGTGAACTAAGAAAGACGGTGTCGGCCGAGGGGATGAGAGGAAAGGGACGAAGGAAGAATCTCCAATAGTCCAATACCCCCAGCTAGAGCTTAAAGCTCTTTGTCTCTATCTCTCTCTCTCTCTTTCTCTTTCTCTTGGATACCGGGATGCCAATAGCTAGCATGCTTCGGGCTGTGTTCCTGCGTACCACGATAGGTCTTACTAGTACAGACGTACTAGTACCATACTACTGTCTACGTTTCACGTCGATATGTCACGTGTAAGCTACAATAACCAGCCGGAATTTGCAAAACAAATGTATATAAACTGTAAAGCATAAGCTCGCCGTAAGCTCTCTAGTTGTAAGCAGTCTCGCAGTTTTCGACATTCGCGCGTATTCAGATATAATAAATGTTCGGAATACATTATACACGCACAGAATACGAATGCGTATATTATTTATCGTTAAACGCAGTGTATTTGTACGAACTTTATGACACATCGACTATTGTGTTTGATCGGAATCTGATTTTAATTCGGTGCACGCGTGAATGCTTGAATCGCGATGCAAATTGTATAATGCACACGAGCGGGTCTATTCTGTATACGTTACACGTGGAGAAATAATCTTGTTACAACGTGCTCTCTATTATTTTGATATCAATAGCCTGTAAAAACATTTGGAAGAAACACGAGAAGCAATCGTTTATCTTGCAAACAGCAATTATAAATAGAATTAATTTATAAAAATATAAATTTATAAATTTGTTCGATTTAAATAATATTAAAAATAGGAGAAAAAGATGTAACTGCCGATGATTCATAATCTTTAGTAGAAAAACTTTGCAAATTTCTCAGAAATAAAATTCCACGAAACATAGACACCTACGTACCTAATTTACTGAGAAAAAATTATTGGCAATTAACCAGTTATTTTTATGCACAACTTTTTCCAACTTTATTCCTCTCTGCATGTCGTCATAAATTTTGCTATGCGTGATACGTCACTACAAATACTCGCTTCTAATTGCTATCTACTTTTTAATATAAATTACAAATATATTGTGTGCTAAATTTTAGTAAAATTTTAGTAAAAATGCTAAATTTTAGTAAAATATATACCAATCTTAATAAAATTATATTAAACTAAAATAAAATTAAAATAATTAAAATATAATAAAAATAAAGAAAAGAAATCCGATTGTTGGTGATAACATATACTAATATGATTCTGCACAAACGTCAAAGAGAGCCACTTTATTGGATGCTCGAGATAATTGCGTAAGATATTCGAGTGTGTAATTTAACGAGAACGAATCAGATATCGCAATCAAGTTCATCGATCCGATAATGTGTAATGACCACAGATCCGGTGAGCCTAAAAATAGAACTATGACTACACGATCATTCGAAAAGTCGAATAATCTCATGCGATTGTATAACACTGTATATTTTCAAATAATTGGTCAATATTGCGAGAAATTCGTCGCTATGGATTCTTTTAATCATTATCTCGCGAGGCTTGAGCATTACAAACGAGCAGTGTTCTTGGAATTTGTCGGGGATATGGATTTTTCTCTTCGACCTTGTAACGTGGTCTTCGTCCTCACGGGGGTGAGTAACAATACGACGAAGTGAGTTGTTGTAGCGAAATCGATAAGTGTTATAAATGCGCAGTGTACATGCACGTATAATCGTTACTTATATATGTTACGAGACTAAATCTTACCTTTTCAATTTTGCGCTTCAACTTTAACCATTTTGCTAAGTATTTACCGTCTAAATACATCACATGATACATTCATAAAGTAAAAGGTTTTATTAAGATATCTCTCGCTTTAATTAATTAAATGATAAAGTATATAAATTTCAACGACGAGACGTCGCGATAGCAAGGATAACTCTATCAACAATTTTAACAGCCGCGCTAAAATCTCATCCATGATAAATATATTAAGATTCAAGTTAATATCTTATAATATTCATTAAAAAACGATGATGGAAAAAACTTGCGTTGGTTTTCTCGCAAAGCAATCTTCAGTTTTCTCGAGAGCTTGTGTCTCTTCAGCCCCGAAAAATAACACTTGGCGTGTAAACTATCTCGCTGCGACAGATGGACATGGTCTTACAGAGTGATGTTTTTTCTTTTTATCGTATAGCAGCTTTTCTCGCCGCAGTGAAACTAGACGGAATATGGTCGGCCGCTGGAAGAGAGGATTTGCTGTCGCGCTCGACGAATAAACGTAATACGTCTGCATAAAAATGTATGTTTGCTGGATAAAAAGAAGAATGGTTTAATTAATTAATTTATACTTGCATTATATATGTACACCCGCATCACGTTATTAATACATATTTATCGTTTCGTTTGTGCCTTTTTCGTGGAACTGTAAATTAATTCATTACTCTTAATCGAGGAAAATGCCGGCGATTAATATTTCAGAGATCACAAACCAACTTGAATCATGTCGTCCTATCCCGAGGGTCCTATCATTCTTCCTTTAATGGAACAAAGTAATTTCGCTTCCGCGATATCCTTCGTTTAAATCGGACGCGACTAAGGCCGCGATTAAAGCGATACTCGGCGAGAGAACTTTCGAAGCCGGCTATTACCATAAGCGATTCTGATTGCTTGACGGATAAAATTTTTCATGGCAATGATATCTCGAATCTTATCGAATAATAATATCAACTATAACAGCAACAATTTACTGTAATAAATGATAGAGCGATGTATAAGAGCAAGTAGCACATTTTATTGCTAACATTAATGGACAAATCACATTATCGTTGTTGGTTTAAAGCCCGAATAGAATTATCACCCCTCAAAGAGCATCGAACCGCGAAGATCTCTTGATGTACTTGCCACGAGCGACGATGCATCTGAGTGCATTATTAACATGGAAGCCGGAAGGTGGCCAACCTCTAGTCTCCACCCAGCTTTCAAGGTAATTAAATGGACTATTGGGAGGGAGGGGGGCGGTGGACCGGCAATAAAAGCTTTAGCGCGAGGAAGGCCATATTGTACTTATGTATGCTTGCATTGCTTTCGTGTTCTCGACGACGGATTTAGGACGTAGAAAACGCCAGAAGCCAAGCTTGTGATAAGATAAGATAATAAACAACACTTTTATAAATAAAACATTTTTATATAATATTTATAAAGCGAACGAGACTTATCTTGCAACAAGAGAGAATGATAAAAACCGATGTGATTTCTCCTTCGTTGCACAATCTTCGCATGTCTGACAAATCGTCACATATCTTCCATGATGTTGCGACGATAATTGCATTGTTTTTTACACGCTCTGATCTATCTTATGCGTGTGGGCATTTTTAAGCGAAGGTGAAACGATCGATCTTCTCGTCCCACCTAATTTGCTTGACTTATGCCACAAGAGAAAGAGAGAAAGAATTGAGTTATATGATTCATAATTTCACGATAGCATATTTTTCATTTTATTCCAGAATTCTTTTGTTTCAAGATAAATATAGCGCTACTCGAAAATAATGAATATTATTTCACTACTCGCTTGTACATGTGTAAGTCTTATAAAGTGCAGTGTTTAAAAAAAAATACGAATGCAAATAAATTGATAATATAATATATTGATAATATCGTTACTCGATAAATGAATGATGTTCAGGAAGATGAAGAGAGAGAGAGAAAGAGAACAGAAATTCGGAAATATAGGGAAGAAAGAGAAAGAAAGAGAAAAATAGAGAGAGACAAAGATGGAAGCGCTCTGTAAGCGCTGATGGAACCCATCGCTCTCTCGCAAATTTGATTATATTGCCCCGCTCGCTCTGCGACCATAGTCATTTACTACTACTCTTTGGAGCACAGATAGTCTGGCACGTGTGCACGAACGTGTCGCATGGCTCACCAGACTCCGATGAGCCGCGACCATCTCGAAAATCGAATAGGGGTTTGTCTCAGCCATTGATTTCCGCTCCGTTTCAGGCCTGAGAGATTTGAGGAAAACGCATGGAAAGACGGAATTGCGAGTATTTACGCGCGCGCGCACAGACTGTTCTCTCACCGGAAGTAAGTGGAACGAGGAAATGGTTGGCGAAGCTAAAAAATTGATTGACTCAATCATCGCAGAAGCATGCGTTGGCGTATATATTATAAAAGGAACAGCTCCTCGGAAATAGAAGCGAAGCTCTCGCGATAAACCTATTATTACGCCTATCGTAAAAGATATTACGAACGAGGCGCAAATACTCTCGACGATAGTTGAGAAATAATATTCATTATTTTCGGTCACACACTTATATTTTTTTCCCCGTAATTGATTTTTCCAATTTATTCCGCGTAAAGAGATTGATTAATATTTTGTTTATAACTATAGTCTATAATCGTTTCAGTTCACATTTTATTTTCATCAATTTTTATATCAATTTTTTCGCTCTGTTGACGTACAATAACGAGTATATTAGTTTGACCTATTGATATTAATGTGGAAGTCGATACGAAGATTACATTTCGTGATGAGTTTTGACGAAATAATATCTGTCGCCGATAATCTTTTTTTCCTGAAACTAAATTTGTTACTTCAGCAAAATTTCACATTGATTTTGCATCTAAGTGATTATTATTTTATTTGGCCGCGATTAATAATTTAAATTATTAATTATCGACGTAATTAATAATTTATTTAGATCATAGGGCGCGGTCGACGTATACGACATATACATACATAACATGTATACATATATAACATATACGAAGCATAATGTCTTTTTTTATTTGAATATTTAATGAAAAACAACATGCTATAGTAATATATCGAAGCGTTAGTTCTTTCTCTCCTGGGAGGAAAATTCTTTTCCGGGGTTAGCCTTGCAGTTATAACAGAGGGAGGTTCCTCAGGGACTTCTTTTCCACGCTCCTCTCACATTCGTCCATTCGGTTTACAAAAGAGAGGATGCGAGGCAGGACAAAGGAAAAAAAAAGAAGCTCTTGGTGCGCATTCTATTGTAGAGATCTCTACTCTTTCGCGAGCTCTCTTCTCCTTTCCCGTATTCCAACAGCTATCCTTCTTCTCCTCCTTCTCTCGAACAATTTCCTTTCCTCCTTTGAGCCGTTCTTATCTCCGGATAATAGCGGAAGGAGGAAAACTCCCTCACGAGAGGGATAGGTCGAGAATGCGCGGCAGTCTCGAAATTCCACGCGATCCTAAGCCATATTAAATTCGCCTAACGGGTGACCCAGTAACCCGCAAGATTATAAGCCATAGTTAGTTTCCGCGGGGCAACGCGTTTTTTTAATTTTTCGCGAATCACGAGCAGATCGATGGCGCGGTGTCGTGCAAACGACCCACCGACATCTAAAATTGATCAAATTGAACGAGTGTATATACAAGGAGTTTATCGAGATTGTTATCTTTATTTAAAACGAGACTTCATATTATACACACGGTCCATTATCTGCGAGACAGCTTTGGCGAGAAAACAATTGATATCCGGGTCTCTCGCAATCCATAATTTTAAATGTACGGATAAAATACTTCCTGAAATACTTAAAGTCAATCTTCTTGTGGAAATGTCAAGAGAATCATCGTCTTAAATTTCTCAATTTTTATCTCTTCGCAACTTGGTGATTAAAATTCTCTTAAGGTCTTCTTGAAATTATAACTAACAGTACTCCTACATTTTGCTACACCTACGTCTTGAAACTTTGCTAAAGTTTGCTGAAAATACTTCGTCTTCAATCGCTTATAACTGCGAAACTGTTGGTTTCTCGATATTTTCGCTACGAAAGAATCCGCATATCAATGAATCTGCCATTAAACTTGTGATGGGCAAATATTATAACTTTTAAAAAAATATTTGAAGAGAGTTTCCAAGCAATAATTTTCGAAAATATTTAAATTTTAAAAACAGAATCAAAATTATTAATATAATTGATATAAATTATTGATATAAATTATTGATATAATAATTGATTATCGTTTTGATAAAGCTCTTCTATGTAGACATAATTAAGTGACAATAACGCAATTCCGGTAAACTTGATAAAAAAATCATTTAGTGAAGCAGGATATTTGATTTGAGAAAGCGATTGAGTTAAGCACAAATTAGTCAAATATCCGGCAAATATTTAATCTACATCCCTAGTTTCCTCGGGCATTTTCCGATGCATGCTACGAGTGCTTCACGATAGACTTCAATGTTTTATTTTCTTTCCTCGTCCCGATATATCGTCCTCATGGCGTAAATTCAAATCAGGTTCGAGCGTTGATAAAACGGAATATACTTACGATATGTCGGGCATGTGAAATATTTGTACAACGGAAAAAGTAAGAAAAAACATTTTAGCAAATGCCTATTTCATCAGCCTTTTCTCCTAATATATTATGAATCTAATATCGCTAAATTATTCCATGTGTGTTGATTTTAATGTAAGTATGAATCTCTCAACGCAAATTTTCTGCACGTGTGTGTGTGTGTGTGTGTGTGTTAGAATTGTCATGAAAATTACACCTATAAATATTGTCGGACATTAAGATTCAGAATATATTAGTTGGGAATAAATTAGGAATTGTGAGTGCGGCGCATTGTATTCTTTGCAGCACAATTTAATTTACAGTATCTCATAAATATGGACTAGACAACACAGAGAAAGCTCAAAGCTTATCGGAATCTACCACTTAAAAGCAAACGTAGAGAAGTACAGAAGCGGCATTAGCGACTATACATCACATCGACGATTGGATTTTATGAGACATTAATCAGCTTATTGTTTTAGTTTATACTCAGGTGTATTATTGAGCGCGAGCTAACTGATTGAAAATGGATTTAAACGCATGTTTATGCGATACTTGATTACAAAATCCGATTCTGTTCTTTAACAGAAGATTGACAAGCCGCGGAAATCATTAATCCTATTTACGTGCGTCACGAGGTAAAAACTTTCAAGGTAACGGACGTTTCTACCAAATGATTTACATATGAATTATGCATGACAACTCAAGTTCGATTCTGCAACTTTATAAACTATCGATAATAAGAATACACATATATATAATATACTTTGTATAAAATTTGGGATTTGAACTCTTAATAAATATATATTATTAGAATATATTTTTAATATCTAAATATTATAAATAAAATAAATTGAATGTTTTTAGAATTTTTCTATATTCTTTGTAGAGATCTTATTTTTGCGCATATTTTAAAATAATAATCTTTCCACACTTTAATGGGAAACATTCTGAAGAAACATTCTGTAACAATATTTTATGTAATATGTATTTTATAAAACAATTATTTTTTTATAATTCCGAGATAAAACTTAATTTAACTTGTTAAAAAATACATCTTGGGGAAAGAATTGTACAAAAAAGTTAACGAACGTAAAAGATTCATTTATTCTATTTTTGTGTTTTATTTATATTCACAATGATCTAATATTATATAAATAATGTTTTAAATGAAATATTTTATATATCAATTAATATAAAATATAATATTTGTATCTCGCAAAATATCTAAAGCACAATGCCTTAAACCCGAGAGATTTCAAAAATCTCAGCTACCTTGACACAGTGACATAAATGTAAGTAGTATGTAATGGTCTGGCTCTTGGCTGACCCACTTTCTCTAGCCATTGCCGTTGAATCTTTGTTTAAGAGCAATAATAATATTTTTATGCATTGTACATACATGTGACAATATTAACGATACACGATATCTGTGAAATCGAAGTAAGTCAAGATATATTAGAAAATATTTTATATTTTCGCTGCGATGATAAAAGAAGCAGTTGATCTTTATAGATGCTAAATTAAAGATAAATTCTCCCGAGGTAGAGATCTTCTTTGGCCTTTGTTTCGTAAGAAGGGCGACGAGAAAGCAACTATATTGAATAGATGTACTTGAAAATCCCCTTTGCTTTCTCCCGAATCTCGAGCTGAAATCTTACGCGCTGTTAATTGCCACTATTGTTCCCTCTAAGAGAAAGAGTAGCGAAAGAACAAAAGTGCTACTTTGTAGGGATACACCGCTCCTCTAACTCCTCCCTGCTTATATCCAGCACTTGGCGTTCTTCTGTCAAACTCTTCCACCATCCATGTGTCATTCATTCAAATCAACCATGCATTTGAAAGAAACATTTTATTGTAAATAAAATCTTCTTTTATATTATTTGAATATCATTCATATATTATTTTACAATCATATATGCCATATAAATACACACACATACGCTTAATGTAATTAAGTATTATCGATTTACGGCGAATATTTTTTTCCGTTTAATTACGTAGAATGATCAAAGAGAGATAAATGTATTTCGATCGTTTCTCGAATGCAATCGGGTAACATTGTCTTGATGAATTCATTCTTGTTTATTTTAGGCTTCGCTGTTTCATCAGATTTATCGGATTTAGCATTCGCAACAATGGGCTGGGCTCTCACCGGTCTTGGAGTGGCTTTGGTCATCGTCATCGCTGCTGGCGCTACACTTGTCCTTTGCAGAAGGTAATCATGATGGAAATTCGTATCGCGTGTAGTGAAATAAAATAAAAATATAACATCAAATGATACAAAATTTAATTTCCAAAATAAAAACTTTTAGTCAATCAAAAGCGATATATTTATATCGATTTTTTAAAGAATTTTTTTGTGGATTGATTAAAAATAATTACTTATTTATATGTGAATGCACATATGTGATCATATATTCACATATATGATGGAGAAATGAAAAGTACTACGACCTTTAACCTTCTCAGTTCTTCTCTGGAAACATGATCTTTCCTTTCCAGTTTTAAGGAAGTGCCGCAAGAATATAATAATACATCTTAGATAATAATACATCCTAGATTGCGTTAATACGTGCAACAGGTGAAGCCATCATTCACAATTATTATTGCACTAGCAATTCGGTGTCTGTTCCATCACAAGTTTGATCCATTCTTTTCTGAGATAATAAATCGAGACTTGTCTCGAGAGAAGAACAATTAAAGATAGTTATCTTTAGTTCATATAATTGTCTCGCGAATGGACATAACTCGATTATTATGTTATGATATGAAATCATATAGTAGATGCAATTAAGAAATGTGTGAATCGAATTTTAGAAAAATGATTCACTTAACATACAAAGTCTTAAATTTAAAATACTCTTGTTACATGTTAAAAAATATTCTGTGCAACAACAAATATAAGACAAAAATATGCAGACAATTATTTAATTATGACAATAATTCATTTATGTAACGCTCTTTATATCATTTCGAAAATTATGTAAGCAATTCAAAAAAATATTTCAGTTTAATTATCATCGATCAAATTATCGCTAATAATGATAAAGAACAGAGTAATTTAACACATAATATGCACAAAATATGGCATGCAAACGAACATTCAAATGTATTCGCGTTCAAAATTGATGCTTAAAAAGCAGCGGATAATTTTATTATCGAGTTATTTTAATGTAAATCTAATTAATATTATAAATTTAATGTTTTATAAACGAATCGATTAATCGACTTGGACCATCACAATCTGCCTTCTCTGCTACTATATCCGATATTTCCGAGTTACGATCTTGAACAAGCTCATTATCTATCTTGTGGCATAAGCATAATTAGCGTTTAGCTTCTGTAGTCGTGTCAATCCCGCAGATATTGCATCGGATGGCAATTTGGCACGAGGAATGTCTGGAGCGTCTGCGAGGAATGGAGACAGAGGCTTTCTTGGCTTTGGGCGCCGCGGGAGGAAAAGGTAATGTGTATTTTTGAAAAACGTAAGTTAAATTACATCCGTTCACTTCCATTCGGAAGCTTTTATTACTTTTTGCTCACAGTTATTGGAAAGATATTGATTTATATGATTACACATTTTTCATTTTAAGATGAAATCGATAAAGCTCGAGTCTACCTGGAGATTTTTTAATATTTTTTTTTCTAATCCGATTATGAATCACGTCAATATTTTAATTGATTTTGATGAAATGCGAATTTTCTTGCTCATAAACTTCAGAATTTTTTGCAATAGTCTAGCTCTATCACATCACTCTGTATCGCCATTTCTAACGATGACACTATTTGAAGGTGGGATTGGTGAAGGCTCAGCACCCGACCGCTCAGACAATACCAGGCCTATATCGCCAAACTGGGAATACCTCTCAACATCTCCTGCATAGCGATAGCGACCTCCGGCTAGATGCACAAGGCGCCTTTACCAGGTATGCGACCGATTCGATAATTAAATCTCCCCACAATTTTTATTCGTATATATATGACTGGAAAAGCGCGAATATAAAAAGAAGAAGTTTAGCATTTGACTTTCGAGAAGATGTTTAAGTAAGTTTCAGGAGGAAAAAGTTTTTCCTTTCGATTAAAATTAATTTGAAATATCTCTCTGAGCTGATATTATAGACGATAAAGAGGATTTATTTATGTATTAGAAAGTATTATACGCGAGAAGCTCTGACAAAGTGTTTTGTGACGGCAAGAATGCCTCAAAGCATAATTAAATTAATTGCACACACACACACACAGATATATTTGTACCTTCAAAGGAATTAATTAAATCAAATTGGAATATTCTAACTACATATCACTCATATTATTGCAAACTGAAAGCTGTCGACAGCGTATATAAAAAATTATTTTGTTTTAAAAAACCTTAAGTGTTTTCTCCGTTTAATTAATTAAATCTTCAGTCGTATCTATCTAATTTCTTAATCAAATGAAACTCAATTAAAATATCTTAAAAATTTCTCTTGACATATATTTCACATATATATTTTTGATGAAGTAAAACTAGATCAGATTGAGATTTAAAAAGCCGAGCATTCCAAAATATTTTATACTACTCCTCACATACCTTACTATGCGTGTAGAATATATTACATCACTCATACTATTATACAGATTTGAGGCTGTCGACAGGGATTTACATCCGCCCCTCGGCGGCAGCACGATACCGCCTCAACCGCTCCGACCAGCTCCTCAACCACGGCCGACCGCTCGTCCGAGGCCGTCGCCACTTCAGACGCCGAGCACCGTCGACTATCTGAAGATGCACGAGGCCGGCCCAGGTCCGCTGACGCCGCCACCGTTATTGCAGAGAGGATCGATACGATCGAGACCTCCTGGTCCGTCCGTGTTTCTCTTTCAGAGCGAGCCGCCAAAGAATCACGGCCCATTCCCGCCGTCGATCGAACATTCCGCCTTCTTGTTCGACGATCCAAAAACGATAGCAGAAAATATTCAGATGACGCCTTACGCCGATCAAAACCACGTGGATTCCAGATCCATCAGGTATACGATAAAAATTCAGGAATCTTTTATATGCAACTGTAATAGCTTATTTATTTACAAAATTGAGATTAGAAATGTATGTTGAAGTCATAAAGCCTTTTATTTGATTTTTTACTTTACAGGCAATTTGAGCATCCTCCCAAAGATCCGCGGTTTAGGTACGGGATGAGTCATTCTCTAGACAGTCGCCTGGACAGCGAGGATGTCAATCGGAATTACGGGTACGAAATTGTTCAGAGGAATCATGTCGCGCGATCGTACGCGAGAAACGACCCCAGAGGGTTACCGAATAGTTTGAGCGCGACAAATTCGTCGAACGCGGCCAGTCAGATGATCATGGAATCGATATACGGACCTCAAACCGTCTCCAAGATGCTTCAGAATAGCGATGAGCTGAACGGCGATCACAATCGAAAGAACAGCGACATGCAGAATATTGAGATGACTCCGTTCAAGAGCACCGTTTCCGGCCACCAGGAGGATGTCGATTCATACATCTTTCACGGCGCTCTATCCAAGTCGCAAGACCTCCAACGAGTCTCGCAATATATTCAAAGTCTGCCCGATTTTCCCGTCTACGAGCCGGTGAACGAAATTCAAGCATATTCGAGTCGGGAGTCAATATTGTTCGCGAACGCAATTCAGGGATCTATCGGAGACGATGCAAAGATCACGAGCGAAGAATCAGCCTCGAGTCCGATACCGCCGCCACCCGCGCCACCAGATCCACCGCAGGAGATACCTAAGAAGAGTAGCCCGACCACTGGCGAGAGGATCTTCAGCGCACTCAGATCCGTCACTACGCAAAGTTACATAGATGCCTCGGAATTTTATAAGTGAGTTACTATATTGAAAAGTGATTAATTATTAAAAATTTACATTAAAAACTGTGAAGAATATATATATATATATATATTTTTTTTTTTTTTTATGTATATGAGAATCAATAGAGGCAACAAATCTATAATTTTGGTTCTTTTTATTAGATGCTAGTTTTCATTTTTTTAGAAAAAGAAACATAATTATAAAATTTTAAAATTAATTATATATAGAATTTTTTTCAAAGAAGTGTTCAATAGTTCAAAAATAGAGAAAAAGCATGAACAAAATTATTTTAATGCTGGATGCTATCTTATGATATTCATTCTTATCCTTACAAGTCTTTTGATGTCGAATTGTAATATTTTTTCTACAGTTCGGTGCTTTCCTCAGCACAACAAATACAGCGGCTTACATTCCCACCGTTCGTAAACGACAATACCGGAGAAAATTTACAGGATGCTGAATACTTGCAAGATGTGCGGGATATTTATGCGGAGACCGATCCGGATGTGACCGGTCCGGATGGTTCGAGACGGAGTTCCGATCTTTATAGTCCTGAACTAAATCTAGAAGCTCACAGAACAGCGCAAGAAGTACTAATTCATTTGCTTGTTTTACATAATATCAACAATAATTATATTCTTCTTTATTCTTACTTTCAATCTTATATCAATATTTTTGTGACTTATAGGTATACAATAGTTTACAAGATCCACCATCGTCTCCTTTGTTGGTTAAAGAAAACAATCACGAGTCTTATACTTATTTATCAGATCCAAGTTTCACTCGAACGTCGGAGGTACGTGTTGCATTTTATTTCTTTATCTTACGATTAAAAATCAATATATATCGATTATAAGAAGTATATTACATTTTTTTATTATTATTTAATGTAAAAAACATCAGATACCTAAATTCATCAGATTGTATTTTTTATAATTTATAAAATTTAATATTCTAGGACATTTTCAACAGCCTCGAACAACGACGTAAAAGTATAGAAAGACTGAACGGCATTCACGAATATGTAGAATTTGATGGTGCCGATCCATCAAGGTAAGAATTGGACATTGTAGAAAAAAATTATACAATATTCCTTTAGATTGTCTCCTCTTCGTTATCTTCAAACATTATAAAAGTAAAACATATGCATTGTCTAAAATTTGTCTCTTTAGGAGAAGAAATAGCCAAGAACTGTATACCCTAGAGGAGGTGCAATTAAAGAGACGACTTTCGCAAAATTTAGAGGAGTCGTATCTGGGTTATGCAATGAACGATTATACTAGATTGGGAAATCGTCGAGGTTCACTCGGTCCCGAGCCGGAACCGCCGCCCGACGAATCTACCTTGAAGAGAGCAATTAGTTGCGAGAGTGTATGTTCCGACACTAGCGTGAATCTGAACGACCTCGAAGAAGCACCCATTGTAGGCCACATTTGTGTCGGACTCGAACACGAGAGATGGGGTGGTCGCGGAAGCGATTGTGAAGGCGATTTGGTCGTGAGTGTCCTGGAAGCTAGAGATCTTGTTGCTGCCGACGATATTCCAGCACAAGATACTTTTGTTAGGTAGATATTTCTCGTTTCTTTTCTTTGTTTTTTAATATATTATTCTTAGTAAAACTAGCATATCGCATTAATTTTGATACAATGTTTTTTATAAATTCGATTAATAATTTTTTTTAGAAAATATATCGCCATTTTTCTTTATAATGATTCATTCTCTTTTTCTCTGAAAGAAAATAATTATTTAACTTTCAAGTACAAGTATTCAAAATCATTTTCTTTCGTAGGGTATGTCTTTTGCCCGATAGGCAAACTCACGTACAAACAAGGATTTATAGGGGATGTCCATCGCCTAGTTATCAGGAGAAATTCCTATTTCCTCTCGATGGCGGTCCGGCAGGCAAGACGCTACTCGTTGAGGTGCTTTTCGCTATTGATTTTTCTTTATGCTATTTCTATTTGATGTGAATTAAATATCACGAATAGCTAAAATAAATTTTTTTTTATCAAATGTTGATTTGAAATGTTGAAAACAAGTTAATAATTTGGATTGAGTTTATAGCGATACGTGAATTGAAATAGATTTTTCTTTCCATTATTCAGGTGTTTTCTGATGAATCTAGCATCGGCGGCGGCGCATCATTAATCGGTGAAGCCAGTTTAAAACTCGGACCTGTGGGGAGACCACCAGCTACGACGTGGTTACCGCTCAGTGGACCTGCCTTACCCACTCCGCATCTAGGAGAGCTAATGTTCTCTCTCAGTTATTTGCCAACGGCGGAGAGACTCACTCTTGTAGTAGTTAAAGCCCGCAATTTGCGCGGCGCGAATTCAACTCCGGGTGATTTTTTCGTTAAGGTAATTTAAATTCATCATACTCTTCCATAAATATATTCATATATATTTCAATAAATGATTTGAGAAAAAAAGTATGCCAACATATATTTTCTTTCACTAAGGTATACCTACTTCAACAAGGAAAAAAGATACATAAAAAGAAGACGTCCGTGAAGAAAGGCGAAAAGAGTCCGATCTTCAACGAAGCGATAATATTTAGCATGCCAGCGCATACTTTACAGGTTTTGAATAAATTTCCACTTTGAAACGACATGTATTACAATGAAAATACAATTTAACAATATGATATATATAGTTATAATTGCAAATCATCGTTAAAGCGAATTCTAATCGATCTTTCGATCAATCAAATCTCGCTTAAAAAATATGGAGTTTCTCACAAAATCTCCTTCCATACGAATATTATATTTTATAAATCGATATGCTATTCTTAGAAATTTATATCTAGTCATTTAGAGATCTTTCTATCAAATCTATCTTTTTCCAGACTATACAGCTGAGATTGACGGTGGCGGAATTGAGCGGTGATCAAAGTACGAGTCCAAAGGCGTATTCTGTCGGCCACATCATCATAGGATCTACCTCGACGGGAAAAGCGTTGGCGCATTGGAGACAAATGTTAGCGGCCTTGCGGCGTCCGGTCGCCATGTGGCATCCTCTCAGGAAATAGAAACGGAATCGTCGTGTTCAAGGGACAAGAGCAAAAGAATGACCGGAGTGGCGGAAAGCAGTCTTAAAGTATAACTTTTCATGTACCATCTCGTATAAAATTTTGTGTCACGCCCGCGTTCTTTGATGTATTTATGCGTATCTGGAAAAGACATACGCAAACTTATATAATCTAAACGTAAAATAAGATACAATCTCTTACGCAGAGATGCGTGTCATAAGCATCCTATCTAGTACGTTAACGATCGTTCAGACTACTGTGTGTGGCGGTAAATGCGCGATATCGTTTAACAAAGAAATTTACAATCGATATGGAATCTTACTGCACATTGCGGGAACCGATATTACTTAATTATTACTTAATTCTCTAGTTTGTCGAAAATGAATTCGTCGTCAAGCGCAAATTTTGTGCTAACGTTATCCAGGAAATTGTGCAAATCGCAAAGATAGTTTTGATTAAATATTAAAACTATTTTTCTTCTAAAAGAATAGATAAAACTAGAGAAATTTGATGCGACCGACTGAAATACGACGCAACATTTTTAATAATGCGTTCCGTTACATATCTGTCTCGAAGCAATTAACTCTTTGAAGCAATTACTTTTTACATTTTATGTATCTCTATCTTAATTGCAAGTTCCTCTCTTAGGAATTAAACTATGAACATTCGACGCCACGCGACTTGAAAATCAATCATGTAGTTGTTAGTAAATTATTGAACTTTTCCTTCATCATCCTTGCAATTCATTTATCATTATCACGAAAACGTTGACTCTCTTTTTATTTTCTTGGAATCGTGAACAAATTTTAATTTTTTTTTCACATTATCCATAAAATCACTTTTATGTGTCATATACATGATTGAATAATTATCATCTCTAAAAACAATAAATACATGACGCGCACGGTTACTACGCGGTTATCGCCGTAAATAAAAACGATAAGAATGTATTTTTTCACATATGTGCGTTAATTCTAATCGCACGATCGATTACGATCTGTTCCACGATAAGATAATCCATATGATGAAAAATCGAAGCCCAATTGCAATATTCGATGGTGTCGGAACTATCTCGAGAGACTGACGGCTCTTGCAATAGATTTGACGATTTTGCATTCGTGAAAAATAAGACATACACAATTTATATAATCGTCATAGTTTCCTGTATAAATATTACACATATTGGTTTTTTGGCAATATTATATATCTTGCCTTTCAAGAACCAAGGGTCACAATTTTTGACTATCATTAGAATTTAACTAGATTAGATATAAGAAAGGAATACCGTAAAATTAGCATGTAAGGCAAAATTATAGACCTCTTTTCTAATCATTTCACAAAAATTCTTGCTATATATGATGGTGACTTATATGTTTATTTCTTTGTGATTTATAGTTTAAAAATCTATTTACCATCTATTTATGTTCCTTAAGTTTATTATAATACAGCAGAATTTAAAATGCGTGCTTTTCTGATCAGGATGCAATAAATACAAAAAATTTATTCTATAAAATTAGAGAAATTAAAAAAGAAATGTTTGATAAGAAGTTTCTGTATGTAAAATTCTTAGATTTTAGATTTGATTTAATTTGAGACTCTTATGTTGAAGCTATTTCTTTTAATTCTTTTAATAAAATTAAAATAGATAAATTTTTAAGTTAAGTTAAGAAATTACTATACTTGGCGTAGAGAGTGAATTATTTATAAATTAAAGAGAAATAAAAAAGAGAGGGAAATTTATTTTTCAAATGATTCCAAATTTTAAAAATTAGAAATTTAATTACGTAGAGAAAATAAATTTCTATGAGTTTATGTTCCATTGTTTATAAAGTGCAATTGAAACTATCGGCGTATAAGTTCCGACACCCTCGAGCAATCCCGTGACATTCGATCACTACTAAAAAGAAGACAAAAAGAAAAACGATCGGTAACGACTCGCACGAATTAGACAGCCTTTTGGACCTCAACGCCTATTCTATAACTTTTGTACCTCTTCATATACATGATAAAAACTCGCAAGCTTAGTCTTTGTACACGCGCACATACGTGTACATATATATTATATATATATACTTAAAAAAAGAAGATACATTATTATGAGCAAAATTTTACAATCTATACACTCTTCTCGTCTCATAAAAATCCACTATTCCACTTCGCACTTATTAACTTATGCAGATTTTTCTATCGCCAATTACTAATGGGACTAATATCGCTCACTTTTCATTAATCTTCATAAATCTAATTGTAAGGCACACCCTCTTTGCGAACGATATTCTTATCTCTTCACTGATATGTATATTATATACGCAAGAATAAATTTAGGTAGAAGGAATCGACAGAAAAATAAATGGGGGATGTGTATTTTGCGAGAATTGTAATGACGAATGTTTCTAATAACGATAGCTAATAATGGTGGGGAAGATTATATCATTGTAAAATTTTTTTATAAGTTTCATATATATGTGCGACACTTAGCTATATAATCTTTTATCTATAATTTTAATCTATCAATTTTTACCTATTTTTAAGTTAAAATCGCTAAAACTTGCGAAAATTAAAATTTTCTTTATTAATAATTAAGTTTGAAATTTTTTTAATAATTTTATAACTATAATTTTAGATAGCTTGATTGAAATAGCAGCTTTTTTCGAATCGCGTCAAACAATACGCGCAATTATATATAATTTGCAGATTCTAATTTAAAAGAACTGTGCGTGTACGTGTGTATGAACATGTGTGTATGTGTATGTAATAATGAGGCATTGTACATAAGCAAACATACGCATAATTTGCAAACATGCGCATATACATATAAGCCAAGATAAGCAGATTAGCATCTAACACTGTTGTACATCAGCACAAAACTGAACTTTTATTCTTAATACCTATGTGCGATTCACGTCTATGCGCATATTACGTGTCTACTATTCGTGTCTACATGTTTGTATACACGTGGATGTCGTATATACGGTGTCGCGCAGAAAACGGTTGCTCAGTTTTATTCAAGGTCCTCATTCCAATGAAAATGCGTTGGATTTCCTCGCAACGATAAAGTTATCGTTATGTGAATGTAATACAAGCGAATGCGCTCTCGAGTTATTGCTATTGATATACGGACCGTTCTCGGGATTCCCGTGTATACGATAATATCTAAAATATACGATATACGCGCAAGACGAGTTCAGGGGGAAAGAAATGAGAGCTGTTTAATAGTTTGCATCTCGTTTTTCAGAATTTAATTTTGTCAGAGGCTAGTTATATTATGGTAAAAGATAGAAAATGATAAAAGTAGAAGAATAAAAGACACACACAATGGAAAGGCAATTACAGCAGAAAAGGAATAGGACGAGGCGACAACATAAAACAAGAAATTTAGAGAAATATAATACAAAAGAAAAGAAAGATAGCCAAAGAGAATGAAAGAAAGAGAGAGAACCGAATGATAATGACAATAATAGTGTAGAGTGATTCGTGCCACAAACAGCGTCACTGTATGCGTATCAATAACTATATAGCTTCTTTTTAAATATAATCGATTAAAAGAATTAGTTTTAAATTCTCAAGGCGCACGTTGAAAATCATATGTTACTAAGCAATATGTTAATAAATAAATAATAGCAATACTATATGCGCGTCGATAGCTAGAGATATTCCAATATAATATATCGGTATTATTAATAATTTACAATGTTAACAATTTGTGGGACGAATCATGAAAAACACATAGCGATTGCATGAGTGTACGCGAGAGAGAGAAAGAGAGAAAGAGAGAGAGAGTTCATATACAAAATATTATATAAAATTTAAATTATTTTATATTTTTGTTACGCCTCTCTGTGATATAATAAGGGCACATTCACATCCCATCCTATATATGTATATATGCGTTATAGTCTTCGTATCTCGTTGATTAAAGTAAGACCTTTTAAAAAATGAACCTTGCCAAGCCTTCCCTATTGCATTTTAAAATGCACTCGAACGTACCTCGAATGTTTAACTCAGGAATTACTGGGAAGATCAATCAATAATCGCATGCGCAAATTAATTGTAACAATTCTAACGCGATGTCAACATTAATTTTTATAAAGAAATTGAATAAAATCGCGTGCGCGAATTTTTCATTTTATTTTCAAAGAGAATATTATTTAGTATAATATATAAATAATTACGAATATATATCACATACGAGTGATTTATTATCTTGTGTGTATAAATTACTTTTAATTGGACATAAAAGTAGTCGGACTTTTTGATGTTTAAATTAATGTGTGTAAAGTAATTGTTTATAAACAAACAGGTACGTTCGAGCTTGTGTTCGTCAAAGGTATAATATATATATGTATTGTTATACGACATCTTGTACTATACTATATTAATTGTGCGAACAAATTTAACTGCATTGACTTGTGCAGGATACCGTAATTTACTAATGATGGACGGTATTGTACGGCGGACATTTGTATGCTGTACAACATATAACACGTGTCTAATACAGGGTGCATCTGAAATAGTGGATCAGAATTTGCCAATATATTCTTGGATTATCTAGAGAATTTTGAATTTTTTAATGATTAAAATATTGAAACACACATTAATATTTCTTAATCATAAAGAAATTAAAATTAAAAAGACTAAAATTAATTAAAATATTTTTTTCAAATTAAATTTAATTAATATAAAAAAAAATTGTAGAATCTTTCTTTATGTTATATAATTTCAAATAGCATATTTTGAAAGAATCTTAATTAAACTACTATTTAATTACTATAAAAATATTTAATTGTGAAAATTAAAAAGTAAAAAAGAGGATATTTAAAAGAAAGTTGATTCTAAATTTGCCAAAGAATATAGTAGCAAATGTATTGGACTGCTATTTTAGAACATAATCTCCATCCTGTATATGCATAAATAACATAGATACGAAAAATCATGTACTATTAATTATACACGATCATTGTTAATCATGGTTGCGGTTCTATTTACACAGTTCGTTTAATGAATAAATCTAAAAAAATATATTTCAATTAAAATGCATGATGCTTTGCACTTCATTACCTTATCTTATACTCTTCTATGGTAAAAAAAATTTAAATCCACATTTATTTTTATTTATATACATAATCATTTATATACATGTTGTCTTAATTTTTTCCATCAATCAGCGTTTTCGTTTCAAGCGTGTCAAGAGAGATTATGTTAGTATAGATATAAAATTTATTTCATCTTCACAGGAGTACACATACACACACGTATGCACATAATCTCATGTAATTTAAGATAATAATTTAATTTTTCAACTTTTTTTTAAATTCTTCTGGCTACGAAATAAAATATATGATTCAGTATAGTATTGCGATTTATATAATATTTATATAACATATACACAAAGAATATTATCTTGAAAATTTAAATTATTCAAAAAATATTTAAATATTAGGAACAAGACAATTATATACTTATGAAAATAATTATTTTTATTTTAAAGTAACTGTGTTTAATAGAGATTTAGCTATTTGCATTAATTTTGAGCATATGAAGGCTTGAGAAATGTATGAAACCTTTAAGGGTTGGTGTTTTATACAATGGTCAATATTAATCTGAGGATAAAAAAAAGAAGAAAGAAAATCGTATGCTTACATGGCAGCTAAAAATTAGTCGTTAGATATCTCTTCTAAAAATAGATTCGGATAGAATCTCAAAGCTTCTATCGAATCATCTCTGCACGCTTTGCCGTGCTTTTCCGTGACTAGCAATCGCTCGCGCGCTAACAATACTGATATACCCTCCGATTGTGCAAGATCTTCGGCCGTCATAGATTCCCTTTCCTTCAACTGAAAGTTTTATATGGATAAGATATAATGGGTAGATTAAAAATTTTCATTTTTATAGCATAATCGAATATTTACCAATTCCGTTATGCTATCCACGACAGCGTTATCATCGTGAGAACGAATTTGGAGAACCATAACGCCACTATCAAAGCTCCTTAACACAATCGGTAAACCTAAGGGCGCCAAACGTCTACTGGCGTGTAATAAATCCTCAGGAGACAAAAGTTCCAAACCTCTTGCTCTATTTACACGACAATAAACATCTGTAAGTGTCATCATACCGCCTACTTCCTGAAATTAATTATAACATTTTCCACTGTTCTTTAAATATTTCTAAATATGTAAATTGCAAACCTTTATTGGTTCTTCTAAGATGCATGCAAGTTGCTTTGCTAATTGTTCAAAGTACTCGTTACTGCTTTTATACGCGTCTCTTGTCACTGGATCGTCGATACCTAAGCTCATTAGGTAAGCCTTAAATCGGACAGTTTCATCTTCCGTTATGTCACCTTGTCTCTCCTGCAATGATCCTGCATTATGAACCTCAATCTGTCAACCTTACAAAGCAATCATTGAAAATCACCCGTATTTTAGCAGAGATTGTCTTTGAGATGGCCACCATGTCTTTAGCCATATCCATAAGTTTTGTGAGATCTTGAAACGCCAATGATATATTTTGATCAGTTTCTTTCTGCTTCGCTTGTAAACTTCTCTCGATACCAATAATACCCGTCCGCGGTTTTATCTGCGGTAGCAGTTTTGAATTTCCTTGATTATCATGCGCATTGTTAAGTACAATTAGTCCTGTGGTAGGAGTTTCCCATACTCGTTTTATAATAGTATCGGATAATTGAGTTATAAAATTTGAATCTAGACCTTCTTTAAAGGACAGTTTGACATAATTATACAAACTATTATCCGCCGGACCAGGCATTTTATCTAAACAAATATACACAAATATTTTTAGTCTAGTTTATAAATTATTAATCGTTTAACTTGTGTAACTTGGAGTCTCACCAACAGCAGGTTCAGAGAGATGTAATATAATCTTTTTACTACGTCCAAAGGAGAATGGTCCGGGATTCTCTTCCTCGAAGAAAACGACATATCGAAGCGACAGCGACAAACAAGTATTACCTCGTGGTATATCACCGGGTCTGCCCCAGAGTATTCTGTGACTAGTTAAGATTAGTTCGCCGCCTTCGAAGTTAGTCTGAAAAGTTATTCTAACATTAATACGATCCTTACATCTATATGTGTCTCTAAAGAATAATAACACATGCATCTTCAGGGACATTGGTGGTTTCCCGCAAGTACCACATCCGCGACATTAATTACCTTCGTATCGCCGTCGTAGAGACGCACGGCCATGTCGCGTCTCGCGTAAACCTCATTCGGCATGAGCCGGGAATCGGCGTACTCGAATCTGTTCATCGTGAAACCCTATCACGATCTGTCAAAACGAAGGACCATGTTCGCCACCCTCGTGTGATTAGCCCGAACTTGAATACCCTTAGGTGGAATCGAACTGTCAGCCAGTGAATGAATCTGACATGACGACCGTACGTATATCGTGACGTACGTGTTGACGTGACCGACCATCGGTGGCATCGCCTCCAAGCGACGAGTTTAATTGGCAGGCTCCAGGGGTATACGCCAATCGCGCGCGATCTCGAGAAAAACATCGACGTCGATCGAATCGACTGGCGCATCCGGCGTGGAAAAAAAAAAACAATTCCGAGTCTCGTCTTCGTTCCACGTAACCGTGGCGGTTTTCGGTCCTTGGTGTTCGACGCGGACGGATTCAACAAACCCCCAATGTGGCGTTTGAGTTTGGAAGGTTATGGACTGAGGTTACTACGGGGTGTGGCATCGTTATTTTCGGCGGGTCCGCGAAACTCAGCGAGAGGCGGCGACGCGATGTCGCGTTAGAAGAACGCGAGAGCCCGTGGCCGCGCGAAAGGATTCACGAGAGAGCTCGTCGCTCGCAGTTTTGCCCCCTCCTTCTTTTGTTTTTTTTTTCCTTTCTCTTTAAACCTCTCCGTGAGCCTCTCGAAGGGTTGTTCGCGCGCGCGAGATCCCGGCGAGATCCTCGCGACGCGACGCGAGTCGCGAAGGGAGATGCGCTTGTGACAATTCCTTGAAGTCAATTCGCGCGACCGTACCGTTGGAACGTGAAGTAGGTAATAAAAGTTATTATTGTGCCGAGCCGCACACGAGTCGCGAGCCAGGTACGACAGTCCATGAAATCACGCGCAACAAACACGACGTGGGATGTTGAGCGCAACCACCCCCACTCAGCCCCACGAATACACCGAGATGTCTCGGTTAGCCGACTACTTTGTAGTGGTCGGCTACGATCACGAGAAAGAAAGTAAGTCACCGTCAGAAATTGTGTCCATTACTTCTCGTTATTACGGCCAGTGTTCTTTATTTTCTAATTATATCCTTTATATTTTTATTATATGAGATAAATGACAGATATATCCAAACTGAGATTGCATCAAGAAAAGTAGCAAAGCGCAATTAAAGATAAATCTAATAACTCTCTGTAGCATTTATAATGAGATTATTTCATGAATTTTGCAATCATGGAATTAGTGAAAATTAATCGCTGCATAAAATTGAAAAAGATATGTAACATGTATCGTCATGATTATAGGGGGTGGTGTGAGTAGCGGAGTTATATTGCAACGATTCCCAGAGAAAGATTGGCCAGATACACCTTTCATTGAAGGAATAGAATGGGTAACAAACAAAACTTTTTTTTTTCCAGAAACAAACCTATCATATCGTTCTACTTATATATATCTTGTTTTGTATAGTTTTGTCAACCGCAAGGATGGGCTTTGTCAACGGAGAGACAAGAGCCACGCTTCTTTGTGTCGATACTGACAGACATCGATGCGAATCGACACTATTGCGCCTGTATGTGCTTCAATGAAACAGTCTCCATCGTGCCAAGTAAACCAGTAGATGAGGAAGAGGATCCCGTTGATGGAGATAGTCGACCTCTGGTCAGGGCGATACCCGCCATTGCACATCATAGCATTATGTATGCACCCAAATGTCTGGTGCTGGTTTCCAGACTTGATTACATAGAAACATTTAGAGTATGTGTTATTTGTACAATTATTATTATCGAATATTAATATTGATTTTATATTTCAACTCATTAGTTGTGATCTATTATTCTTGTAGAACTGTCTCGGTATCATTTATACAGTGTATGTGGAAAATCTTGGCATACCATTAGAGACTTTAGTTGGAAACATATTAGGATGTATTCAAGTACCTCCTGCTGGTGGGCCACAGGTACGATTCAGCATTGGAGCGGGTGATCGTCAAGCGCTTCAACCACCAATTAGTCCTTCTCTTCCTATAACTCATACTAGTGTAAATTTATTATTTCAGCAATTAGGTAAGAATACAATAATAACAATTAAATTTTTGCAAATGATTTATATAATATCTTGGTCATTGTAGGTTATATTATTGATATGTGCAATGTATTTTCTAGGTATTCGTAATGTGCTAGTATTATTTTGCGCAGTCATGACAGAACACAAGATACTTTTTCATTCTGCTAGTTATTCTCGATTGACCGAAGGATGTCGCGCCCTGACAGCGTTGATGTATCCGTTCAGATACTCGCACGTTTACATTCCTCTTTTGCCTGCGGCTTTAGTCGAAATACTCAGCACTCCAACGCCATTCATTATGGGTGTACATAGCTCGTTAAAATACGAAGTTGCGGAACTTGTAAGGCAAATTTTAAATATGATCTCGAAAGAATCTCGCGTTTAAATTCTCTCGTTCAATATTCACTGTAAACTTAATTTTTTTTACAGATGGATGTAATAATTGCCGATCTAGATGGAGGCTCTATAACGGTTCCCGATGGTGTTTCGCTTGCTTTATTACCAGAACCATTGCTCTCTCAGACGCAGGATGCGTTATCTTTAGTGTTGCAGCCGGAATTAACATGCGCCGATTACGCTTTCCCTCCGCTCGCTACCAGGGCGCCGCATTCGCCCATGCTTGATAAAGAACTTAGAGCGGTATTTATGAGAACCTTTGCTCAATTGTTGCAAGGATACCGGAGCTGTCTAACGTTGATACGGATACATCCAAAACCGGTCATTACTTTCCACAAAGCGGCATTTTTGGGAGAGAGAGGTCTTACAGACTGCGATTTTACCACGAGGGTCTTAGATTGCATGTTTTTTACGTCCTTCATCGCGGAGAGAGGTCCGCCATGGAGGCCCTGCGACGTGTGGGATGAGCTATACAGTAATCTGAACGATCAGTTAAAACAGGAAACGCAGGATCACCGAGTCATTTTGACGCATATTCAGGAACTGGCGCAACAGTTGTATTTGAATGAGAATCCGAATCCTCAGCCGTATGTGCAGAAGATCCTGAAGCCACCCGAAGGTGCGTTTGCGAGGATTCATCAACCTCTTTTGCCGCGTATCAATCCCGAGCAGGTTCAAGTGATCATCGATGAGGGCCTCGCGAAGAACAATCTCAAAGTCAGACTGTCTTCCCTACGACCGATTCAGCCTCGCATTGTGCCCATAGGTCCGCACATCTCGTTTATTCACGATACTAGACATCTGGTCAGTAACTCTGCTCGTAGACTAGAAGTATTGCGCAATTGCATCAACTGTATATTCGAGAACAAAATATCGGATGCTCGCAAGACGTTTCCAGCTGTCTTGCGAGCTTTGAAGAGCAAAGCGGCCCGGTTAGCGCTCTGCATGGAGCTGTCGCAACACGTGGTCGGAAACAAGGCCATGTTGGAACATCAGCAATTCGATCTGGTGGTACGTCTGATGAATTGTGCGTTACAGGACGACTCGTCGATGGACGAGCATGGAGTCGCCGCGGCGCTGTTACCACTCGCCACTGCATTCTGCAGGAAACTTTGCACCGGTGTGATCCAATTTGCGTACACCTGCATTCAGGAGCATCCGGTATGGCAAAATCAACAGTTTTGGGAAGATGCATTTTATTTGGACGTGCAAAAAGATATCAAACGCCTGTATCTGCCGGGCGACAATTCGCCGCCTAGACTCATAAATGATGGTATTCTGAGTCCCATCAGTCCGCGAGACGGCAAGGAATTTCCGTATCGCGATCGGTATTCCATTTATCAAGCACAGGAACCGTCGGCACTGGAGATTGCCGCGGATCAAATGCGAATTTGGCCGTCAATCGACCCTGAAAAGCAAAAGGAACTTGTGAACAGCGAGGAGAGTACCATGTATAGCCAGGCGATTCATTACGCCAACAGAATGGTCTATTTGCTGGTGCCGTTAGACATCGGTTCAAAGACGCATCGTCAGGATCACATCTACGACGAAGAACGCGCGAGTAATAGCATCACGAATAGCGTGGCGAGTGACAGTGGCGACGCCGAGTCTGGATTCGAAGAGACCGATCCAAATGAAACCGGCAGCGCTGTCATACGAATGGTTTCGCGATTCGTCGATCGCGTCTGCACCGAAGGCGGCGTTAGTGCTGAGCACGTGCGGTGCCTGCATCAAATGGTGCCGGGGGTTGTTCATATGCACATCGAAACGCTCGAAGCAGTCCATAGGGAAAGTAAAAGGCTGCCGCCGATACAGAAACCGAAAATTTTGACGCCCAACATGTTGCCCGGTGAGGAAGTGATAATGGACGGGTTGCGCGTTTATTTGCTGCCCGATGGCAGAGAGGAGAGCTCCGCGGGACTGCCCAAGATACCGCCTCTCTTGCCGGCCGAGGGTGCCATCTTCTTAACGAATTATAGAATAGTGTTTAAAGGTATACCATGCGATCCATTCGCCTGCGAACAATTAGTCGTACGAGCCTTTCCCGTGACGTCTCTTACCAAGGAAAAGCGAGTCGCCGTACAACATCTTGCACATCTGGATCAATGTCTTCAGGAAGGTCTACAATTACGTTCCTGCACGTTCCAATTGATAAAACTGGCCTTTGATGAGGAGGTGACGCCCGAGAATATCGATACTTTGAGGAAACTCGTGCACAAGGCGCGATATCCGCCACACATTTTTCATCACTTCGCGTTTAACGGTCAGATCCTAGTCACGCAGACGGCGCATCATAAAAATAAGGAGAAGAACGCCACGTTGAAGGGTTTCGCGAAAAAGACACTGTTGAAGACCGCACGCAAAGCTGGTTTCAAACCGAAGCAGTCGTCCAAGCGCCAGAAGTATGTGCTACCGAATATGAATCTCATCAATAGCAACAATAAATATATGACATCACCTGGACGAATGAGTCTACCGATGACCGACAACAACGATCTCAGTCACGACGATGATCTCAGCGTCGACGACTTTGAGATACCTGGCATGGTGACACAGCCGCCGACCGATGCCAAGACCCTTGAACGTTTATCCGAACGTAGCTATGTCAGGGATTGGTATCGGCTAGGTCTCTATTCGAACGGACCGCACAATAATCGTCGCAATGAACCTTTTCGACTAACCTCAGTAAACTGCGCTTACATGATTTGCCGGAGTTATCCCGCTCTTCTGATCGTGCCCACTTCTGTATCGGACGAGAGCATTCGACGTTTTTGCAGGCTTCATCGCCACAGTAGAATGCCAGTCGTTACCTGGAGACATCCACGAACGAAGGCACTGCTGATCCGGGGCGCGGGTTATCATGGGAAAGGTGTGATGGGCATGTTGAAAGCCCATCCGACCTCCAGCAGTAACCTCAAGACCACGTCTTCGGAAACTACCTCTTCTCTAGAGCAAGAAAAGTACATGATGGCACTCGTCGCCGTGACGCCACTCTCCGTATTGCGACAAGGTTCCGCATGGGGCATGTCCGACAGCTCTTTGAGTATAGACTCGCTGTTGCTGGCGGCGGAAGATCGTAATGCCACTCCTGAGCAGTCACGTCGCAATCCGTTTAACAAACCCCTTAGCACTTTTAGCTCGTCCGGCGGCAAAGGTCCCAAGAACTTTGGTCGATGGGGCTCTTTGAAGGATAAGAGACATAACTCGCAAGCTTCTCTTACCTCCGTTCATCATCAGCGCGGAACTGTTAGACATTCCGCGGATTCCGACAGTGGCACAGAATGTGTTCACACGTTCCAACGCGCAGCTCTCTATATCTTGGGCGAAAAGGCGCACATGAAGGGCGTGAAGGCGGAATCCGCTCCCAAGACAGATTTCATTCCAGTGGAATACTATGATGTGAGGCATACCAAAGCAGCGTTTAAGAAATTAATGCGAGCATGCGTGCCGAGCTCGCCAAACGTGGAGCCCGATCAGAGCTTCTACAGACTAATCGAAAGCTCGGAGTGGTTGCAGCAATTGCAGAATCTGATGCAGCTGGCAGGTGCGGTTATTGATCTTATGGACATGCAAGGTTCGTCAGTGGCCGTATGCTTGGAGGATGGTTGGGATACTACGACTACCGTTTGCTCTGTGGCGCAGGTATGCTTGGATCCGCACTATCGTACGATCGATGGTTTCAGGGTCCTGATCGAAAAGGAATGGCTTGGATTCGGACACAGATTCGGTCACAGGAGCAATCTCGCCGCGAACTCGCAAACTACAAATTTCACGCCCACGTTCCTACAGTTTCTCGATATAGTGCATCAGATACAGAAACAATTTCCCTTGGCCTTCGAATTCAACGAGTATTACCTTAAATTTCTGGCTTATCATTCGGTATCTTGCCGTTTCCGCACGTTTCTGTTAGACTGCGAATTCGATCGGGTCGAGTGCGGTATCACCGCGATCGAAGATAAAAGAGGTTCTCTGACAAGTCACCACAAGGGCGTGGACACTGGTAGCGACGACGACACGATCTATCCTGGCGGTAGATTAGCAGGAACTGGAAATACTGGCTGCAATCTCGGGCAGAGTATATTCGATTACGTGGAGAAGCAACATGCGAGATGCCCACTCTTTTACAATTTCATGTATACACCCAACACGGAGAATCCTGTTCTGCGACCGGTCTCTCATTTACCGAGCCTCGATATCTGGCAGTTTTATTTGGAAGAGGAGCTGGCGCATGGTCCGGCGTACGATCTCGAAGTGCTACAGCAAGATTCCCAACAGGAGGAAGAGGCCGAGGCTGCGGATGGCGTAGTGAAGAGCAATCGTAAAGTGGTCACTCAGGGGTGAGCGAATCGATTTTAAATGTCGCATTTTAGCATTCTTACGTAAGAAATGACACCAATTCGTTTCTAGATACGATGGAGTCAGTACAATGGTTCCCGATCAATTCTCGCATCTCTTGGAGGAGATTCACAAATTGGAGACCGAGCTGGGTCATTTGCCGCAAAAGTGGAAAGTACTCTGGGATAAACTCGAATTGCCGAATACCGATTCACTTGCCGTAAGTCGCAATCATTATGTATATGTATCAGAAAAGTTTACATTAATTTTAATTATTGTTGAATTTCATGCTGGATTGCGATTCTTTTCTCTAGCGACACGCGTCGTTCAGTACAGCATTAGTACGATACCACGGTCGATTGATTCACAAACGCTCCACCCTGGAATTGCTGTTACGTGGTAAACTCGCTGGTGGAAACACTACCGGGAACGAAGGCTCCGTATATGCGCATCCGCATAGGTATCGTTCACGATCCATGTCTCTAAAATAATAAACTGAAATTAACATGTGAGTGCAAATTACACTTTACGCTTGTCGAAGGTTTGAACGATTGGATTCCGCGACGCCGACTCATTGCGATGCGTGTTCCGGTGTGCTATGGGGTCCCGTAAAGGCTGGATTAAGATGTATCGATTGCGGCCACGTGTGTCATGACAAATGCGCGGATGCTGTGCCAAAGAATTGCACAAAGTATAAGGCTGTGACGGATAATCTCCAGACTCACACGCTTACAAGAAGCGGTGGCGATAATGGAAGCGTAAACTCAAGTATGCAAGCTTTATTAGATTAGATTAAGCACAATTTTGTTCCGCATATTATCTTCGCAGTTACATATCATGATCTTCTCTCTGAATTCGTTCCGTATTAATAATTCGAATTTTTGTTTTATTTTGCCTGTAGGTGTAACAACTATACAAACCAGCTCTCAACAATATTATGAACAATTTTCGAGCAACGTGGCGGAAAATAGAACGCACGAAGGCTATCTTTATAAACGGGGAGCTCTATTAAAGGGCTGGAAGCAAAGATGGTTTGTACTGGATTCTATAAAACATCAATTGAGATATTATGATGCAGTGGAGGATTCACATTGTAAAGGATATATAGGTATGTAATCGGACACGTAAAATGGATATGCCAAAGGAAAAAAAAATTCAACGAAATATATATTATACAAAATCAAATTGTACAAAATCTTGTATTGCAGATTTGGCTGAGGTGGTGTCTGTTACTCCAGCTGCACCAATGCCCGGACCACCAAAGAAAACGGATGATAAATCCTTCTTTGATGTAAGTATCTATTCTTTAATAGAAAAAAATGTATGCAATCTAAATATACAAAAAATGTATCGATTCTTTAAGTATATCAAGTATAAACAATTTCGGATAAATTAATTTACAAGATAGAAAGTTTCACTAGCGTTACCGATGTGTATTTTTTCTAATTTTACAAGTTATAATTCATTTTTATCATATTGTTTAAATCTCATTTCTGCTATATTGCACAATGTATGTGTGATGTACAAACATGACAGGACCATTTTTCTTACAGCTTCGTACAAACAGACGGACGTATAATTTTTGCGCCGCCGATGCAACCACAGCACAAGAATGGATCGAGAAGGTTCAAGCGTGTTTGCAATAATGTCGCAGCGCGCTTGATTATATTAGTACTAATTAATAAAATTCTGGATGTGACTGACATAGAGGGTAAAAACACAAATTTTAATTTTGTTACATATATACTTGTTACATAGTCTAATTTTTGTGTATGCGTCATAGACTGCAGTAATCTTGCTTTAAGTATTTTAAAACGCAAACTCTCGTTGGACTGAAAAATAGTATCATAAATTTCAATGTGATACATCCATATCCTCGATATAGGATTAGTATATGAATATAATGTATATTGTAATTATGTCGCGTTAAAGTTTTTATTAATTCAGCTGGGAGATGAAAGATCTGTAATGCCTGAAATCTTTTTTTATTTTGTTTAATATATTTTCTAACGTTTAAATTATAATGAAATATAAAGCATTGAGCTCATATATAATAAATTGTGTGCACATATATTCATATATATATACAGAAAGTCTCAGGATTATCATAGTTTCTGTGAGTTTTTTGAATAAAATGGAATCGGTCTATTTCCTCAGTAAAAATATTAAAAATTTATTAAATATAAATAGTTGTTATATAAACGATTGTATCACGACGAAGTACAAAAAAGAAAAAAGTTTGTCGTGCGAAAATCATTCAGAATTTATGAATAAATCTTTGTCTGGTACGTATATATTTCTTCTTCATAAAAAGATGTCTTTCAGTGATAATTTTTCTGGGAAATAACAAATGAAGCAAATTGATGCACTTGAGAAGATTGTCGTCACAATAATGCAGTAAATATTTCTATTAATTAGTTATTATGCATAAGTGTTAAATAAATTTGTCAATCGTTCAACCCGGTAAAATTATTACTGTAAAGCGATGTCATTTCTTTCTACAAAATATAAAAATATAAATTATACATATCTATTCTTTTAAAGTACCTAAAATTTGTTCAATGACAATTTAACGTGATACACATAAATTAATCAATTGCAAGAATGCTGTGATAATTTCAAGGCATATATACTATTATATGCATTTAGCATTTTACAATGATACAAGCAAAGTTTACAACACACTATTTTTAGGTAACATCAAATTATAATAAAAGCTTTATTGATTATATATAATAGAGCAATAATTAGAAATGTACCATCTATCAATCAATTTCAGTAATATTCTCAATGTCTGCTGATATAATATTTACAATATATATATATATTGTATATTTTATATAAATATTTAATTATTGTTTTGAAATAGATTTTATTCTAACAATAATAATTTAAATTTTGTCATTAAAATGACCAATATTAAATATTTAAAAGAAATGTATAAAAGCACATGTTAATTTGAACCTTAGCATATAATATGATTAATATTAAATTGTTAATATTAGATAAGATATAAAAACGATACTGCAATTTTTACTAAAGACTAATTTTAAATTTCTTTTAAAATATTTTATTTTTTCTTTAAAGATGAAACTCAACTTGGGGCATTCTGTATATATACATATATATACTTATATATATAAAATAATTGCATTAAATGCGCTATTGTAATTAATATTGTTATTTGATAGTTTGTGCAATATTGTTTGTTAAAAGTGTTGTGCTCAAAGCTTATATGAGGAAGACAATTTCTGTCTCTAAATATGTTAAAATTATTTGATTATTATATCCTGCCATTGCGCTGACAGTAAAATTAAATCAATAAGAACAAATCTGGAGTATCATTTTTTAGTTCTTGAATTTTAGATCTCAGGAACAAGAGTGTTATTAATAATTTTCATAAATTAATAATTAAAAATAAGCTATCCAAAATCATTTATTATAATATTAAATTTAATATAATGTTAAATCATTGAATTTCAAATCAAATGAAAAATATCAATAAGATATATGTTTAAAAGATACATGTGGATAATTAATAATCAAAAAAAAGAAAGAAGAAAAATCTACCAATACGAAAACAATTTAGAACATTTTATTATGAGTTTTAAATATTCCATTGAATTTCTCTAAATATATAAATAAATATATTAATTTGCTAAGCCTTGGAAATATTACTTGTAATAATTTACAATAATCATTTTTAATTATTATTGATATCTTCAATATTTATTTTTTTGATGTCATATATTACTCACTAAAATACTCTTCATCACTAAAATAATTGTGTTTTTTATAACGTTTTTTTGGTACAGTTAACTTTTCTTTTCTATTATATTCATTTATTGTTTGTCTATGTCCCAATTCAGTCTGTCTTTGCTGAAATGATCAAATAACATATCAATGAAAATGTAAACTTTATTCTATAAAAGTCTATAGATTTTTTCTCATATGTTTAAAGATTTAAATTAATTTTTTTTCTCAATTTTTAATTAAAATTAAAAAATTATAAACTGTGTACCTCGAATGCAATGACAGCACTTAGTGTTTCAGGCTCTTCTTCCGTATCATCATCGTCGATGTCATTGGTATTGCGTCTTGGCCTTTTCGTCTCCTCATCACTATCATCGGTATCAAGGTAACTTGTATCATATTTTTCTTGCTTTACATTTTTCTTTCGTATCCTGATTCTTTTTGGTGGTGGTTTTCTGGGACCTAATGCATTGTTACTGCAGCAATAAGATAAATGTCCTTCTTGTCCACACTCATAGCACTGGGTTTTGTCTGGATAATCTCTACGACGTATGAATTCAGTACTGCGCCCATTGTCAACTGCTATGGAACTTTTTACAGTGCGACCAAATACCTAATACAGTTGAGAAAAAAAGATGAATGTTAATAAAATTGTATCATTATTGGATTCTTTGATGCGCTACTTAAACAAATCAACGATTATATATAAAATAATATAAAGATGAAGATATATATTAAATGATTAAGCGTAAATGGCAAAAATTTAAATCTGTACCTCTGTGTTATTGAGAGCTTTTGCGCAGGATACAGCATCTTCTACTTTAAGGAATAACACAAAGGCGACACCGCGACTACGTCGCGTTACTTTGTCTTTCAATATCGTTACTCTGAAATGTAAATGAATGTAAACGATAAATTTATACTATAAATTACAAGTTATTTCACCGTTATAATGATTACTCACTTGACAATTTTCCCATAATTGCTCAACAGCTGATGTACATCATTATTGGTTAAGGAGAACGGTAAATTCGATACGTAAACAGTGGACTTGCTTGGTACAATATGACCGCTCATGTTTTCTCTCAATTTTATCTTGTTTTATAAGAATCACATCATAAAACCTCAGTGATTCTTATTTTGTGCAAATAAAATATTTCATCAAAAATATTTCACACTTCTTTTTAACTTGTTTTCTTTATTAGAATGCTTAGAAGAATTGCTCCGACATTTACTTCCAGCTCGAAAAACAAGGTTAAGTTATGTCTAACCTAACCTTGGTTGGGGGTGGGATCGACAAAAAAATTTGTCAATGGCTGCGTTCAGCAGAAAAAGCTGCTTTGCAATTGTTGTAAAATTCGTGAGCCTGATTGGTGTATGCTCTTAATTTTGACTGAATCTAAGAGCATACACCAATCAGATTCACAAATTTTACACAGTTGCAAAACAGCTTTTCCTGCTGAACGCAGCCATTATGTACAAAGTTAAATTTCGTGTACTAAATGTTCGATACAGATATATTTTATATTTATTTATCTACATTTTTTTAACATGGAGATACCATGCAAAAGGTTTATTTATTAAAATATAAAACCATTTGCAGTTATAACTTGCTATTATATACGAATCTTTTTGCCTTATATAGAAATTAGGATCAATTTATCACTTATCATAAGAGGCAGAGCTTGGAAGAAATATTTATTTCAAAAGTTATTTTGTATGTGATATATTTTTGCAGAACAATTTATATCTACGAGATTGGTCAGCGATATGCGTTATGTGCATATACTGTGGATTTTCACAAAATTAATCTATATTCTTAATTAATAAATGTAACATACATTTTCTTTAAATCTATATTTAAGCAGATATAAACTTTCTTATAATAAAAAAAAAAATTTCTTCTCGATTTTGAGGCTATAAATTCTTATGTCTTTTACAAGTGCTTCCGCAGTAAGGACTATACATATCGAGATATACGTTCTGTACTTTTGCATTGTAAAATATATCATACTTCACGTGTTAGAAGCTTGCTTAAAAAAAAAAAAAATTCAGAAAATACAATGTGTCGGTGCAACGATAGAATTCACATATATAAGCGCAGTATAATTTCTTCAATACTCATGATGCAACTCCTGTTGCTAGTAAATACAGGGTGTGTCATTTTAAGTGATGCAGCTGAATATCTCTTAAAGTAAAAGAGATTGGGAAAAATGTTTCAGACAATAGTTGTATGGTTTCGAGGGGGACATAAGACGATGCCATTAGATTTGACCTTGAAGGTCAAACTAATGGCACCGTCTTATGTCCCCCTTGAAACCATACAACTATTGTCTGAAACATTTTTCCCAATCTCTTTTACTTTAAGAGATATTCAGCTGCATCACTTAAAATGACACACCCTGTATAATAACGCGATTAATTTTGTTTACTGCTAAATCGCAAAGTCAGCATGGCTATACTACATTCATCAAATCATCGATCACTATCAACAAGCATTACACAGAGTAAAATATAAAATAAAACGTTTAATTAGAGAATATAGCCATGATGAAAGTTAATAACATATTACATAAGCAAATAAGATAATATGCAACGTTACAATATTCATGATTCCGTCATTTCCGCGCTATCCTCGTCCCATTCAGTAGCGAAGCTTTGTATTTTCTTGCGTTGTTTATCAGCTATCCCTTCTATATCCTCTTCCCCCTCGACGTGCTCTTCCTCGATAATCATGACGGATCCTTGAGTCTCATCCATACCGTTGTTACTTTGTTCGCTGCATTGCTCCTCATCGTACTCCACTATTTCCGTTTGTTCTTCAACGTATTGTATCACTTCTTCGACCTGATTATCGGTGCAATTTTCCAACATGTCCTGAGTCACCTCCTGCATCTCCTCCTCCTCCATAACTTCTTCGACCTCTTCGACCTCTTCGACCTCTTCGACGACTTCCTCGACTATTTCCTCGGCATCCTGCGTGACTTCAGCAGGTTGATAACTCTCGTAAGATCGATGATCGGTTTCCTCGGCGCCATGGATATATACGATCATTCCATCGTCTGTACCTTGCATCACTATCTGCTCGTTATCAGCGATATCTAACTGCTGCGGTTGCTGATGATGATCGTTCTCGACGTGCTGGTAATTTTCATCATTATTTACCAGCATTATCATATGCTGACCCTCTAATTCATGCTCGCTGTAAGTGATATTACGCGTTATGTCATCTAACATGTCTGGCACGATGTAATGAGTGTCATTAGTTTTTTCCATCGTTACAGTTTCATTCTCTTGCGTGTCCACAGTGGCGTCGGTATCATCTCCAACAGCGAGAGAAGCTGCTATACCGCTGGCGACATGACTGAGAGCCTCTGCTTCGGAAGATGGTTCCAGTGAGATAGATGGTGTGGACGGCGCGGATTCATTGGTATCCCTATTTAATTCCTTGTGCGCGCAGTCTAAGTGTACTTGCAAGTTTGTCAGACGCACAAATACTTTGCCGCAATATGGACAACGATGACCCTTCGTTTCCTTGCCGACTACCATACCTTCATGTCCGCTATTCAATTCGTGTGTAGTAAGCTCGGTGATGCTCTTAAATGACTGATTGCACTGGCCACATTGGATATCCTCGGAAGGCAGAGAGTGATGTCGGGTAGGAGGCCGATGATTGTGATTTATTTGATGACGCACGAGTAAAGTTTCCGAAAGAGCAACATACGAGCAGGCCTGGCATTTCGGGAAGCACATGCTCTTAGGCGGTGGCACGTTGTGCTTGGTATAAAGATGATACATCAGAATATTACGTTTGGTCGCTTTGTAACCGCAATGCTCGCAAACTCTCGGATCAAATTTCTCCTCGTGCACATCCTGCATGTGTCTTCTGTACATGTAATAATTCGTATACTCTTCATCCAAGTCGCATTTGTTGCATTTCCAAGGACCCGTTTCGCCATCGATATTGCCGTTGCACTTGGAATCGTTCTCATCGCCATTATTGGATAACAGGTGATCGGATTTCAGAACCACGTAAGATACTTTTGTTTTGCACGCGGCATTGCTGTCGGAGGATTTCGTTTCCTTCTGCATGATCTTCAATCGAATATTTTTATTGTTCTTCACTAAGTGTGGATACTTTTTTAATACTTCTCTAATGATTTTTGCGTGATTGTTGATGGAATCGTCGGTGCTCGATCTATTTGACTTAGGCTTTTCCACATTTTCCTTTTCTTCCAAATCGAAACGCACTCGTTTTTTCACAGACTGTCCTTCTGGAGATTTCTGAAAACTCTTCGATATACTCCAATCATCATCGGAATTCGTGTCTCTCGGACTTTTGTCATTCCCCTGATTTTCTTCCTCCTCGTCTTCAGTTGTGTCATTTTTACTGTCCCTATCCGGTGAACGTTTACGAGAAGTACTTCCTTTTTTATATGCATCCGATGCTTGAACAATAGGCTTTGTATTATACGTAATGTCGTCGAACGAAGAAAATACTCCCAAAGCAATATCATCCGCTTCCGGAAGATCGAATCTGGATGGACCAGGAGTTGTCTCCTGAGGTTTATGCATCGAGGATGTGCCGTGGAATGTTCGTACTTCGTAATTCATCGCAGGTATAGATGGAGATTCATCCAGCTTTCTTTTCCAAATTGGAAGTCTTCAATAATAATAAAGAATTGTTGACATTTTACTATTATAGGTAAAATTGTGCTTGGAACATTACATTATGCAATACGTACTTCCTGCCTGGCAACGGCTGTCCAGATAAAGTCGATATGGAGCTAATGACTGGTTTTGTAATTGGGGTTGACGATTTTGAAACAGTTATTGCTGATCGCGCGGGTGTCTTTGTTGCTTCAGCCTGTAAATTGCTCGTATTGAATTGAGCATCTAACAATTTTGTTAGCACTGTCATTTTCATTTTTTGCGCCGTACGGTACAAAGCATGTTGCTCTGATGTCCAGTATTCCAAATGTCCAGTGTACATAAATCTATGCATATAAATGCAATCATACATATAAAAACAACAAGAATGTTTCAATAATAAATATTGTATAAATTATGCACCTTATAATAGATTTAACACACTCGTAAGGCATGTCTGAAGGCATAGTAATTATACCATTAAAGTTTTCATTCTTTTCTCTCTGTTGCTGCTCAAGTTGCATAAAATAGTCTGTACATGTCGCCACTACGAGTTGATGGGCCTAAAATTGCTACTTATGTATTCACAGAATTATAAGCAATTATAAGCACTATATATTATTTATACCTGTACAATAATATCACTTGTAGGAAATCTAATTTTTAGATCAAGAAATTGTTCATTGGAGTAAAGTTGCTGAACTTGCTGGAGAAAAAACGATCCCCAATTATCCACCTTTACTTGCTTTAACCCACGCAAAGGGGGCGACTCCTCTTGAATTATTCCCGACTCCATCGTGAAGTATTTGATAAAAATATCAACACCTGATCTTGACACAGCAAAAATTACTTAATATAGTTGGATACAATATAAACAAACTTAATGTTACTGTATTCTACTTTCTGGATTATTATACAAATTAAAAAAATGATTCTCAATGAAAAATATCAAAAACTACTCTTTCATATAATATCTAATAAGCTAAAGAAATGTGAGCTGGATAAGTAATATATATCAATTTGAATTATTTTAGCTATAATCCTTGCACTTTATTCTACAAACATTAAATAATATGCAGAGTTATAAAATGTATATACATAAATGTGACATCAAAGTGTCAAATACAAGTGGTACAAGATACTCGGATAAAATAATTACATTATATTTGATACCAAAATTAACTACAATAATTATGATCTAGTATCGCGAATACATTGCACAACAATCGGAAAAAGTAGAATAACACAATCTTAACGTATGATCTTGTACATAAAACGAACGTGCACATGTAAGTGCGAGTACAGCCGGGTAAGCCCAATCTTCTTAGTCTCAGGAATCGTGAAATAGCTTGGAAAAAATTCTATCAACACGACGTTCGCGACAGGTCGATCCATCCTCGATCAAGGACATCGAGGGTCGCGTACGCGGCATATCTCGCTTCGCGCTTTACCCGACTAGTGCGTCAACTCGCGCGCGGAATCTCGTCGTAAGGGGCGTAAAAAGTGCGGCGGATCCTTTGCGCGGGAAGTCCACGATTTCGCGAGGAAGAGGGCAAGGATAGCGGAGGACTCGGGAGCGCGGTGGAAACGCGGGCGACTCGATCTCGGGGGAACGGCATTATAATCGCGTGCCACATCCTCTCGGCGGTCCGCGGGAAGACGCTGGCTGCATCCATGACTGCGTCCTCTCCGAGTCGCCCGTGACCAGCGTTACCCGGCTCCGCGACGCGACCGCCCCGTGCGCGTATATACGCCAATCGAAAATATACTCTTATGCACTTACAAGTCGCATACCTATTCGCAGCAGGCCTTCAATATTTCCCGTTCAGCACCATCTCTTACGAATTTTCTCAGTATGCAATCAACAGCAAGCATCCCATTATGTGTCGTGACTCACAGATGGAGCTGTTCGCGTTCGAGCTCGCGGCCGACCATGAAGCTGTCAAGTTTGACAAGAGCGGCCACTCCACGTGGCATGCGCGAACGCGCGCGATTGGTCGATTTTGCACGCGACTCGAAGCGGATATTAAACATTTATTACGCTTGAGTTGACTTCTTCCTAGATCTGTCTAAAAACTCGGCATAAAATAATGATGCAATAATAAATTAAAAATATTAATAATTAATAATAATTAATAATCGATGATTACGTATAAATTAAATGCATTTGTAATTAAATACGAATTTATGAGAATTGGACTTTATCGATGCATACATATCTTGATTTGTCCATGTGATTTGGACTTTATCCAACTTTATATAAAAATGTAAAAGGCGATTAAAATCCAACCACAAGAGAGAAAATTCTTGTATTATTCTTTTATTATTTTTCCTCTGGTATTTTATGTCAATTCTGCGAGATTTTTTAATAATCAAATTTTAAATATTATCCAAGTATGCGATATTTTAATTTCATACGTTGATTGACAAAGAGAAACGAATAAAGTTGCTTGTCAAATTTGATTAATTATTTTTAATCATACTTTTCGCTGGATTTATCAATTTTTATTCCGGTAGGAAGACTTCGTAGTTTATCATATTCTTTAGGCAATATTCATTACTTTAATACGTATCAATACTATGTATCAATATATATATATATACTATAATTAGTGTCGTATTGCTATACATTGGAGTCTCGTCTTCTTCCGGAGGACGAATATGATATTACGTATTGTGGACGAATTATTTTCGAGGTTTTTTTCTTGAATTATAATCAAGTGATGTTCTAATTCGAGTACCACTATCGTAGGAGGACACAGCTATTGACGCAGGATGGACGCGGCTGCAGCGGGTAAAAAGGTGCAGGATGTACCACCGAAAGGAGGCTATGGTCCCATCCAAACGGAGCGGGTTAAAATACGCAGTATTCTTAACGGTAAAGTGCGATAGATTTATCAGTACGATGTGATTCTTCGAGTAACTGAACAGGCTAAACAGTAACCTACAACATTACATAATAATGTTTTCAATTTTTCATGTTTTTGCAATTTTACAGCAAAGAGTACATGGGCGATTTTCTTTACCACCCAGATCGTCGGATTTTACGCTTACTATCTGAATTTGAAATTGGTTAGACGGAACCAGATTGAGATGAGAAGCGCACGTCTGGCTATATGGCCAGCACTGATAGCGGAACGAGATAGAACGTAAGGATATCATGGCCCGTATTCATAATTCTTATATTTAACATCCTCTTCAGTAAGATCTAAAAATGGTATCTTTACAGTCACTTTACTGACTGAATAAAATCTTAGGGCGACCTGCTTATGCTTAAGATGCTCTTAGATAAAAATATAGATCATATGACAGGTTCATATGTACTTTTTGTTTAATACATTATCCCTAATGGAAGCAAACAAGAGATCTTAATTAGATGATTTTGAATTTTATGATGCTCAATAATTATTTTCTCTTTTTGTCTAGTGTCTTGAAGCAGATGAGACGCAATCGAGATGAGGAGGCAGAGCTAATGAAGAATGTCGAGGGATGGGAAGTTGGCACATATTATGGTGAGCCGACATACTTCCTGGATGAAGAAAATCAATTTAGGGAACCTCTGTTTATCGAACACTTTGCACATTCTGATCCATTCGAATACTCGTATCGTTCTTGGCGTCATTTGTTCACATAAAGGCATTGTCAACAATTTTATTCATGCAGGTTCTGCCCAATTATAAATTGCTTATTATAAATTGCAAACCAAATAAACCTGCATGTGTAGTCGGTTGATAAAAATAAGAAGTGTAATTATATTACTAGTTGTAAATTATTACAAGTTACGTTCTAAATTCTTCGCAGCTTAGAAAGAATAAAAAATCATTCTACAATAATATTTCCATATGAATATTCCTGTGTCGTCAATCTTTGTTTATTTCGGTTATTTAAAGATAAAATGATAAGAACTTAATGAGATGTAATTTGTTATTTAATGTCTTTTTTTCTCTTTAAGCTTTTATGACAAGTGTCGAATGAAATGTTTATACACGATTTAATTATTTTTATGTATATATAAGATTGAATTAATAGGATTATAAGATTATGCTTACTTTTACATTTATTTTTAGAATTTTATGAGTTATAAATGTAACAGATATAACATATATAAAAATACATATATAAAATTTATCCATGTAAAAGAAATACAAAAGAAAAAGCAATATTAATCGAACAAAAAGAGCCGATTTGCAATGCCATTTTGCTGATACAGCTTTCGATTAATTGAGTTATAGGTGTCAACAATATGGCATACGTTCTTATATACGTTATCTCGAGGTAACATCTTATTATTTCATAGTTTATGCATAAATGAGCATTTATATCAGAGTTTATGTCCAAATAAATCTGTCAATATTTCTGCGCACATATTTAATAGAAAGGAAAAGTATGCAGCCATTTTTCTCTTTTATCCAGTGAAGACTAAATTTATATCGCAAAGGATGGAAGATAAAGAAGCGCAATTTCTAGATTTTAATAACAACATATATTGCAACATGTATATATTACGAAAAGAAAGTACACGGTACGCCAAGTTTATCTTTTTACAATCTACAATTTTAAAAATATTTTTTTTCTCGTTACAAGACGTACATTTGAGGAGGAATGAAATCTTTGACAATTTACAGATAAGGGATTACTCGCGGTCGTTCCCTCCGCCATTTAAAGCTCGCACAAGTTTATTGACTTGATGCACCACACGCGCATGCGCACGCGGCGCCCAATGACCGATCCGCGCGGGCGGCACTGACCAATGAACGACGCTCCAGCGGACACGTGGCGCGCGGCGGCGAATGAGACGCGCGCGCGTCGCATGCGCGCGACTTCGCTCCGTTCGACTTTTCCTTCGTCCGATGCAGGCGGTATCGGCGATTTCCAGAAACGCGCCAACCAATGCGCCGTCATCGTCGTTGTCGCTGTACGCGCGGCAACGTTACACCGCGTCGTCCGCACCATCGCCGGCTACGAAACAAGTGTCTGTGTACAAGATGGCGGCGCCCGGGGGAGCTTTCACCGTCACGGGGATCGCCAGGAAGCAGCAGCGGGCATCGGCAGACGCGGTGCGGCCGCAGCGACGAGCGTGAAGGCGAGAAGCGAGCGGAGGGAAGCCCTCTCCTCTCGGAGCTACGGTAGCTACGGCAACGTGCGCTGTTAATCGCGACTGGTTACGACGACCTGACCGCGAACCGACCAGTGCGGTGCGGTGCGGTGCGGTGCGGCGCGGCAGAGTGCGACGCGACGCGGTTCGCTTTGGTGCGGTGCGGTGCGCGGTGCAGTGTGGTGCAGCGCGCTGCCTGTCCCGGGTAGAGCGGTATCGCAGCGCGCCTCGCATCACGGGCGGCGACAGCGGCGGCGTCGCGAAGGATGCGGTCCGAGGAGCGGAAGAGGAAGCTCTAGGCCAACGGTGGTTGGTGAGGCAGAGGCAGAGGCAGGCAGGCAGGTAGTCGAGTGAACGTAGGCACGTAGGTAGGTAGCTAGACGAGGAGGAAGAGCCGACGAGGTGTAGGCCTTACCTTATCGGTAGGAAAGAGAGAGACAGACGGACAGAGAGAGAGAAAGAGAGACACGGAGGGAGAACGCACGGAGTCTGCCAGTTCGTCCCGGGCAGCGGTTACGACCGCGAGATTACGTTGTCGTTGTCGTCGTCCATCATAGTTCCCGTCCATCCGTCCGGCTGGGAGGATAGCAGCGAGACGTTGCAACGTTGTCACGCGTCACTCCCCATCGACGTAGTCTCGCCATCGACGTCGACGGCGACGCTGGTACGACGGGGACAGGGAGCGTGAGAGGGAGCGAGAGAGACAGACAGCGAGGGACGCGAATTTTGTCGAGAGAGTGGCGACATTACGATGGCGACGATATCGACTACGACGACGACGGCGACGACGACGGCGACGTTGACGTCGACGTCGACATCGACATCAGCATCACCGACATCAGCGACACCGACATCGACCCCGACATCGACGTTGGCAGCTGCAGCGAAGGGCACGATGGCGATGCCGATGGAGCGGAGGAAATCTTATCACGATCTCTGTCGTCTGTGCGCCTCTTATGACAACGTCAGCATGCACATATTCGGCCAGGAAGGCAGAAACCGGCAGCTCGTTGACAAAATTCAGACGTGTCTGCCGTTCAAGGTGAGTCTCTTTGTTCGCGACAGCGATATTATCCTGCACCTCGTGGAACTCGCTTTCGCTCTACTTCTTTTTTCATCCTCTTCTGCCTCTCTTCATCTCTTTGTTTCTCGTAGCGTCCCTCGGTCTCTCCCTCTCTCTCTCTCGCTCTCTTTCCCTCGATTTCATTTACGTTTCTGAGTCACCTCCCTCGGCGCTTCGTGGCCCTGCACGGCTCGTCCTCGATCTCATTCTTCCGAGATGAGAGAGAGAGAAAGAAAGAGAGAAAGAGAGAGAGAGCGCGCCAGAGACGGACGGAGAAAAAGAGACATTCACGGACGACTCGTTCGGCGTCGACGGGGCGTTACTGGGTGAAGGTTTCCTTCCCACCGCCGCGTCGTCGCCGTCGGCCATCGCGTTCGCTCGCTCGCCGAGCGGCGTCCTCGGACCTCGCCAATTCCACCCAGTGGCCATCGCGCTTATCGAGGACGGCGAGATCGGCGAAGTCGACAACGAGGCGAGGAGGGACGCCCCGTCGCGCGACGCGACCCACCGGCGACATTTTGTTTGCCGCCTCGGCGAACGTCGTCGTTTGCTCTCCTCGTGCGCTCTTCCTGCCACGAGACTCCGGCCCGTTATCGCCCTATCACCGGGTCAAATCGCGCGTCCCGTCCGAGTCGACTCGCGTACGCGCGAGTTCTCCTTCCGGCGGATTTCCTCGCGCGCCCTTTGATATTTCCCGCGATCACGTGTACCATCCCTGTTGCTCGATGGGGATGCTCCGGCCTCTCTCCAGAGCACGTTTAATCGAGTATCCATCCCTACGCCACGCTAGTTTACATCGCCGCTTTATTACTCTTACAAGGGAGGTTTATTTAAACCTCCGCGTATCGAGAGATGAACAAGTCAACGGATAAAAAATACTCGATGAAAACCACGCGATCTCCTTTAAGATGCATCACTATTATTCTGCGAAATATGTAAGATGCACGTGACGATCGTCAAGAGACGCGTTACTATTATTGTGTGCAATATATGACATTGATATATGCATTATTGATTCTATAAATGATGTTTTATATTTTGTAAAGTTTAAATAAACATGTATGTGAACATGATATAATTTTAAAGAATTACAAACATCATCTCTCAAAAATATTTTGTAATAAAAATATTGTAAATATCGCGTGAAAAGTTGAAGCTTAAATTTATTAAATTTAAATTTCTTCTTTAATAAAAATTAAAGATTTTACATAATAATTTATATAATGTATTAGAGGAAACGAAATTTAAATTTTCGCTCGATTAGTTGAAGAATAGTAAAAAGCGTGCTATTTTTTTGCGATTGAGAAATTTTCGGTAAATTTCTAAAGAGGCTACTAATTGCATCTTAGAATTGCAGATTATATCCATTGAAATTGATTGTTACGAAATTCTCGTCTGTGACGAATGTAACGTGCGACGTGCATTTTAATAACAAGAGGATAGAGGCGCGAACATTTTACGAGGAATTTACTAGTTTTTAACGACGCAAGAGATAATTAAAATGACAGTAAATACAATAATAACATCTGCTTGCGACAGATTTATTCGCAAAGACAGATTTATAATATAAATTAGGAAACTGTTTTGTTTTAATAGAGAGGCAGGAAATATATATCGCGATAACAAATTAATACGATGAAAAATAATATAAAAGTAATAAACATAATTATTTACAATTTTTTTCCTATCATTCAAATGAAGGGGAAATACAATAATAACATCTGTTTGCGACAGATTTATAATATAAATTAGAAAACTATTTTGTTTTAATAGAGAGAGAGTCACAGGAAATATATATCGTGATAACAAAATAATATAATAAAAAATAATATAAAAGTAATAAACATAATTATTTACAATTTTTTTCCTATCATTCAAATGACAATAAATACAATAATAACATCTGTTTGCGACAGATTTATTCGCAAAGACAAATTTATAATATAAATTAGAAAACTATTTTGTTTTAATAGAGAGTCACAGGAAATATATATCGTGATAACAAAATAATATGATAAAAAATAATCTAAAAGTAATAAACATAATTATTTATTTACAATTCTTTTCCTACCATCCAAATGTATCGATATTCTAAAATTCTAAAATTAATTATAAATCACAGACGTAATTGTAAACGTTAGTTTAATCAATACTCGTGTTAAATATCTAATTTAATTTTCACCTCGTTATTATCGCTGCTGTGTTATCGAACTATCAATAAATTTAGCCATTATTTCTAATTAAATATTTATATATATTATATACACATCAACGAGAGACAGAATTAGAATAGAAGTTTATTATGCTTAATCCTTCTACGTTAATATAAAGTTATTGACACATTCTTTACGAAAATATCGAAACTTGTGTTTCAGATAGAGGAAGATGATCATTTGCCGAAAGTCCTATGTTATCGATGCATGTATAATTTGGAAAATTTTTACGACTTTAGAACCGCATGCGTGAACGCATCTGCTTGGCTGGAAAGAAATAGGCCCAAGGAAGACGTAAGTGTCTCAATCCGACGTTGGAACGAACTTAATCTCTGATTTGTGTACTTGACAGTAAAATATCGAGTGAATTGAGACGTAATCGCGCAATCTTGTATTTTCTCTTCTCGATATAATTGGATCTATATTTTAAAACTTCTCGTTTGAAAATTAGAGTAAATATAAATGGCATTTATGTAATCAAGCAATCATTTTTATAGATTATTATTTTATTTTTAATCATTTTTTTTATACGGAAATTCAAACGAAGAGAAAGATTTATAGGGATAATTTTCACATCGAACAGCCGCGTCTGATTAAAACGAGAGAGTGGAGAATGTGATTAAATATTATAAATCAGAGATCATCGTTTTATACTCTTTATATAAATACATTGGGTGTATATGTGTCGTAGGCGAACGATGACGGTGCAAATGATAGCACGCAGTGCAGTGAGATGCACACGGAGCTTCTAAAGGGAAAGGAAAATATGCCAATACTTATCCCGGAGGCGCCGGTGGTCAATCCGAATGCCGCGTTAGGTACACCACCGAGGTTGAATTCCGATGGTGAGGCCGATCCCGAGATTGAAGAGATTCTCGATGCGAGCGAAGGTACGGACGAAGGTACGTATCCACATTCGTTTTGCAAAGGCTTCTTTTTTCCTTTTATACCTCGTAAAAGTTGTTGCTTACGCATATGTTATTTCGATACAAAGTGCTCGATGATTCGACAGAGGATCGACGGTCGGAATACGAATACGAGATGGATATGGAGACGAATCCTAGTGACTTCTTAGAAATGACGCCGATGGTAACCGAGGAAAACGAGGAGGAGTGCGGGGCAAACAATACGAGTGCCGCAGCCGGTCAACAAGAGGCCGTGACGGTCTTTCCACCTACTTCGCAGCAACACGAGGTCTACGTATGTTCTCTGTGCAACAAGGCATTCAGCTCCAAGGGTCATCTTTCGTTGCACGCGAGGATTCACGTGGGTGAGGGTGACGTGATCGGCGAAAGAGTCATTACTGACGACCATACCTCGTATCAGCGACCGTATCAATGTGATCTCTGTCATAAGTCGTATTCTACCGCGAAGCATCGCTGGGGACACGTTTCTACGACACATCGGTGAGCCAAAGCTTCAACAAATCTGTAGTTATATTTTACATATAAATTAGTCATTGTAATGCAATATAATGAATTTACTGGTAAACGCTGTTAAAGTTCTTGATTAGAAATGCTCTACTTAAAGAATAGAATGAATTTTTTTTAAGTTAAACTTTCTTTTAAAATTAAAAATTTCTTAAATACTAGATGATCCTGAAAATTGCATAGTTTCTAATAGTTTATTTTAGTAGCTTTTATAACATTTAGATAAACCTTTTAACATTTCTAAATTATTAATATTGGCTTGTTTTATTTTAGGGGACATCCTGCGGTAACGTGTGCGTATTGTTCGCGTATATACTCAACGCGGTGCAATTTGGATGAGCATATAAAATCGCGACACGCCGGTCTACCACCACCCCCGGAATTATCAGTTTCCTTTTCTCGCGCGGAAACACATTATCAATGTCAAACGTGTCCAATGATTTATAAAGATTTAGCAGATTTCAACGCGCATCGTCAGATATGCATTGAGGAGCAACGCACTGATTTATTAAGACAAACCGACGCGCAGAATAATAAAAGTTTAGTCGATATGTCCGACGATATGTCAAGTATTATAGATTCGGACGACGAGAATAAAGACTTTAGGAGTGCTGAGGCTAAACTGGCCAAGAATCCGCAATTGACTATATTGAAACAAGCATTGACTAAAGGAGACAGTTTAAAACGGATTTACGACGATGATGGTTCAACATCGAGTTGCAAGGCGAGAAAAATAGTCAAGATAGGTAAAATTTTCAATGATTAAAATTACATATTTAGAACGAATGAAAATTTCACACATAGGATTAAAAAACTACCTAATTTTGGATCGTTATATTTAGAAGGTGAGACGAATCCTGAGGTAAAAAGGTGGTATTGCGAATATTGTCCGCAAAGTTTTACATCGGTGGACAATCTAAAGTCGCACGAAGTTAGGCACGATATCGAGAAGCCGTATATTTGCATACTATGTCGAAAGGATTTCGTTTTGAAGCCTTCATTGATGAGGCATATTACGTCGGCGCATGGCGTTGATCCTACTCCTATCATTGAGAGCGATAAGTGTCTAAAAACATCTGTAATGTCTCAAAATTGGAACCGAATGGATGTCAGCCTTTATGAGCAAAGCGAAATAAAAGAACCACCAGAATTTTCGTCGTCACCCGAGGTAAAATATAATTTTTATTCGGTTTTTTATTGCATTAAAGATATGATACATTATATACATATGCATTACGTTTATGCAGACAAATTTGGATAATGATGACAAAGATTTGAAAAATAATGAGAATATTGAAATCGAAACAGTATTTATATGTGAGATTTGTACGAGGGATTTTAATGATCGAGCGTCGTTATGGTTGCACATGCGTGCAACGCATAAGGAACTTGCTGCATTTGCCTGTGGAGTATGTTTAAAGATTTGTTCCGATAATACACAGCTCCAAAGTCATCTCTACATGTATCATGGAAAATCCAAGCTTTTAATATCGGAACAAAGAAGGTACAAGTTCTTATATTGTCTACTGTTTTTATATAATTTTTTTGCTTTTCATAGATTACACTTTTTCTCTGTCTCGTAATATACTAGTCAATATTTTTGTAAAATACACAATATGTATTATGAAACATAATAAATGTAAAATCCATTTGTAAAATGCTAATGCAGGTATAGCTGCACAATATGCGGCAGACAGCATGATTCAAGAAAAAAGTTAATAGCTCATGTCTCGATACACAATATCGATTCTGGATATGATCCTGCAATTTTTGTACAATTAAACAGTAATTACTATAACGAAAACTTGAATGGTACCGAAGGAAATGAACAAGTAATAGATTTTGATGGAGAAGATGGAGAGAAAGTAGATTGTTACATTTGTTATAAATCTTTTCCAAACGAGGATCACCTTATACGACATCAAAGAAATGCGCATAAGGTAAAATTAATCGTACATTAATGTTTTAATATAAAAAAGAGCTTATATTACTAAATTACAAAAAATTTGATATCTTATAGCATAGAAATTAAACAATTTTCCTTGTAGTCCGAACAGATAATTCCGTTAGGAGAAGCGGGAAGTGGAAACGCTCCGAATGTCAACGGCAACGGTAATAGAGCGCAGTATCATTTATTTTTCGTTTGCGAGATTTGCGGTAGTTCTCACTCGAGTAAATGGGAACGTTGGTTGCATATCAACAATATGCATAATAATGAATCTTCCATCAAGGTGAGTTCGAGAGATAGATGGGTTCTTGTTATCTTTTCTTGCGTATCTTTTTTCCTGACTAACGTGACTATTCTAACGTGATTATTTATCGTTCCAGTGCGAATGGGAAAATTGTGGAAAAATATTCGCGACAAAATCATTACGTAATGATCATCTTCAGCATCATTTGATCCAAGGCCCGTCACCAAATACCTGCGAGATTTGCGGAAAATTATGGCCTACTCGTGTCGATTACTGGAAACACGTGATGGGCGTTCACGCCGATACGGTGCCCCTGATCTGCGGCGTTTGTCTGAAAGTATTTTCCGATGTGGTGCAGTTAAATGCCCATGTAAAGGCGAAACATTGGCCACTGACCAATGGTGATTTCAGCTGTGATATTTGTGGTAGGCCGTATTCCAATAAATCCAAAATGTCACGGCACAGAAAGATTCATGGTTTGGAAGTGGCAGCGGCAGCGGCAGCAGCGGCTGCGGAAGCGACGGCGGCTGTTGCGGATGTCGCGTGTGATAATAGCAACCTCAACGAGATAACCAACGAATCAGTGAAACTCGAGCATGGCAATAATAGGGCCGTAGATCTCAAATTGAAATGCGAACAATGCCCCGAGCACAAGTTCACGACTCTGGATAGTTTACGCAATCATCGTCGAGCGATGCACAATCTCTTCCCGTGCGATTTATGCGTTAAGTACTATGGTCGCACGTCGCACTTGTGGAAACATGTAAACAGGGTACATAAGGGTCACGCGGACGTGACTTGTCCGTATTGTGCGAAAACGAGTGCGTCGAGGGATCATCTTACGGCACACATTGCGAAGATTCACAGGTACATACCTACGATAGGTGGCAAAGACAATCAGAACTGTGTAGTTTCCAAGTCCTTGAATATCGAAGATGGAATCCTGCATTATTGTGAAAAGTGTAACAAAGGATTCCACAAGCGTTATCTGCTCCGACGTCATATGAAGGGTTGTCAAAACTACCGTAAGGATCCTGGAGCATTGTTGACCCGCTGCCGAGCCTGCGAGAGGATATTCAAGGATCGTGCGAGTTTGCAGAAACATATTGAGAATCACCACAGCACATATACCTGTCATTTGTGTAACGAGACCATCACTTCCAAACTAGGCATCATGACACACAATCGCGTCAATCATATGGATCATCCGGATCTGACATGTGACCATCCAAGCTGTAAAAAGCTCTTCCGCACTAAGGAGGATCTCGAGTCTCATCGAAAAGATCACAAATATCATAGCAATCCGAATGTCTGCGATTTCTGTGGCGATACCGTCGAGAATAAACTAAAGTTGAAGATGCACGTACTATCGTTACACCGGAACGAGATTGGTGTGTCTTGCGGCGTTTGTCTCATTCCTATGAAAGATCCAAAAGATTTGAAGAAACACGTCGAGGCGGAGCACAGTAGCGTTCTTTCCAATCCGAATACGTGTCAGGTATGTGGCAAGCAGTATGCATCCAAGTGGAAGGCTTTTGATCACACGAAGAAGTGTCACGGAAAAGTTTTCCTCACGTGTAAACAGTGTTTAGCAGTTTTTACGGACGAAAATGCTATACGTGATCACTACGAACACGTGCACAATGTTCCAAAGGACCAACTAGCCGTTTTCGAATATAGAATGGACATCAGTGCAAAGAGGGAGGATTACGAGATGCCTGATATCATTGTGAAAGAAGAACCAGACGATCTCGAGTTCGACGAGGAAATGTGTGACGAGAGTTCGAGCGATTCTCGCAAACGCAGACGATCGCCGAATGATACGTATGATTGCGAAATGTGTCCTGAGATCTTCCTCAATTCGGACACACTCGCCAAGCATTATCAGAACGTCCACAATACCGATCCCGTCCGTATGTTCAAAAAGTTTAAGAAGAACAACGGCGACGGCAAGCGTAAAATGAGAAACAGAAGCAACTACGAGTGCAAAAATTGCAAGAAGCAATTTTCTACTAAGACCCTGTTCTGGAATCACATCAACGCGTGCACGCGACGAAACTCGATATGCAGATTCGACGTTCCAAATAATATCTCGACATCGATTCTGGAGTCGCATTTGAAGAACAATAATCAGATTCAGCGAGAAGAACCGATGCCGTTGACGAATGAATCCAATTTGAACATTCCTGACTTCAACTTGTTTGAGGACATCAATCTGCAATTATCAGCCGCGAAACCGGTGCCGAATCTCATGCCATTGTCGCAAGTAAAAGCAGCGGGTAATAGCAAATGCTCGCGCAAAGACTCGCGCAAGGTGTATGACGAATCGACCAATACCGAGTGCACGTGCGAGGTCTGTGGCAAACAATGGCCCGCTAAGAAGCACTTGTGGCAGCACTTGATCCGCTTTCATCGTGCCGAAGCGGCCGTTACCTGTGGTGTATGCTTGAAGCTGTGCAAATCCTATCAAGACTTGGCCGATCATTTAAAGGCCGAACATGCTCCCGTTTTGTCACCGGAAGGCAACAATTTCACGTGCAAGACGTGTGGCAGGTATCACAACGCGAGAAGCAAATTGCTGCTGCACATGAGTATTCATATCGGATACTTCCGATGCGAGAAGTGCCAACAAGGTTTCGCGAGTGAAGAGAAACTCGGCGAGCACGCGACAAGCTGCAATGGCAAGTCGGAATTTGAAGATCATGCAGCAACAGCGGATATTGAAGATAACGCGAAAAATGACAATGATGAGAAAGGCAGTTTGATTGCCGATGAAACGTCGGTCATCGAAGAGGAGGTTGAAGAAGCGGATTTTGAATCGGAGGGCGAAGGTAGCAGAGGCATCCAAAACGAAGAGAACAATAGCGAGGAAGATAATTCAGATAGCGACTCAGATAGCGGTAGTAATAGTAGTTCAAGCGAGAACGAGGGCGAAGAGGAAGAGGAAGAGGAGGAGGAGGAAGAGGAAGAGGAGGAGGAGGAGAATGAAAATGAAAACGAAAATGAGTCCGATACAAGGACTGAGCCGGACACGAGACCTTCGAGCAGAGCGAGCGGAAACAGTGAATCGTGCAATTCCGAAAGTGATGAATCGGATATGGAAGAAGCAGAAGTGCGCGCGATACAAAAGAAAGAGCCGCGATTGAGTGATATCGATAGATTCAGAATACATGGCGAGGAAAATTCGCCGGCGATAGAAAAGTACGTCGAGAATCAAAACACTTCCGCGGCGACTGACGAAGATCAAATTAAACAGAGTAACTTGAATAACTTATTGATTTCCGGCGCACCTGCGAATGTAGACAAATTTCAGACATTGTGTCTCCAGGAATCCGCTGCAGCTATGGCAAGTGATGTAGACTTCTCTAATAATGACGAGAATGATAATGAAGAAGAGAACGACGAGGAAAATAATGAAAACGACGAAGAAGGAGAGGGAGATGAAGGTGAGGGTGAAGATGAAAGAGAGGGTGAAGATGAAGATGAAGGTGAGGGTGAAGGTGAGGATGGAGGTGAATGTGAAGAAGAAAGTGAAGGTGAGGAGGGTACAAGCGAGGCCGAGGCTGAAAGTGGAGAGGATGAAGGCGAAGCTGAGGGCGAAGGTGAGGAGGAAGAAGAGGAAAATGACGAGGACGTCGACGACGGACCGCCTGTGCTGAGTCCGATAATGCCTTTGTTACCAGAAAACGAATCCGAGGAGCATAGCAACACGATGGATCGTACAAGGCATAAACTTAGTCCGATGGTATCGTTGAATATGGACAAATTAATGGAGGGGTGTGAGATAACGGAAATTAAAACTGACGCGGAAAATGCGGCGGCAACGTCGAACGCGTCCAATTTCTTCGCGGCTAATAACAACGATCTACCCGTGACATGGGACGAGGACGATGAACGCGATTGCGATTCCGATGTCGGAGACAAAGACGTGATGGTGGTGAAGAACGAGGAGTTTGATAAGGAGTACGCTAAGAGAAATATGAACGACTTGGATGGCGACGACTATGACGAAGATTCCGCGGACGAAAATGTCATGGACGATAGAGACGGTGGTAGTGGGGATCAAGTGCACGAAATACATAGTTTAGACGGGACAGTGTTGATGATGGCTAAAGACGCGGAAGGTAATCCGATTTTGATAGAGCATAACGTGTTAGATATCGATAACGACTCTAACACCGAGGTGGCGCAGTATATTTATCCAGATAATGCTTACGAGATCGAGGAGGAAGACGAGGAGGATTTTGCGACGCAAAACGAAACCGACGCTATGCAAACGGACGAGATACAAGGTACCTATGTTCAGGATATGTCGGAGAACGACGACAGCACGGGGGATGATGTAGAGGAGGACAGTAGTGACGCCCAGAAATAGAATAAGACACGAGTGCCAAAACGAGGAGAGAGAGAGATATTTAGAATATAATAATTATAATTCTGTAATAAAATGTAAGATATTAATTAATGCAACCTTGGGACTGATCGAGACTCTTGAAAAAAAATATGTCATATGTACCTTGAAGAACGAAACAATATTGTACAGTAGAGTAAGCGAAGAGTAGTTTGTAGCTTCGAAAAATTTTTGATAGATTAAGCATAAAAGAGATTACGATTTTCACGAGAACATGTTTCGTTTTTATCGATCTGCCAGAGCTGCGTCGTATAACACAATTTGCGAAACGTTACAAGCTTCCAGAAGAAAGAAGAAAAAATTTCACTAATCGTTTCGCAGAGTAATACAATTTTGAATTATAAAAAAATATGTCTAAGTATTGCGTTATGTGTAGGTTACTAAAAGCTACAATTTACAATACCTTTTTTATGTTCCCGATATTATTTATATCAATAAAGCACTTTTTTGACAATAATAATATTGCGACTATAGCTCACGCGCGAGATGCCATCCGTTAGACAGTAGGATGCGAATATAACGAATTAAACGTCGCGTTTTTGAGAAGCAAGATTAAAAGTCCGCAAACCGCGTGTGTCCCACACACAAATTCAAATTCTTTTCTTTCTTAAATGTAATTGATAGATTCTTTCGTACTGATATGATTATTTTAATCACCTAGAATTGTGCAGCAAAAAAAACCATGACAATTCTATATCATTAATAAAGAAATATGATTGTTACACAAGTTACACATCGAAAGACATTAGATTAAAACCTTGATAGGTTGACGCCGTCATTTGAACCCATTCGTTTCTTTTTAATTAGGATATTTCGAATCAGTTTTCCTGCGTGCATTTGCTTTAGCAAGAAAGATCGTAATACTTTACCGAAACGCATGATAAGCTATGAAACTATGTCCATAAATAAAGTCGAATATACTATAACGGAAGCAACAAGTACCATCCACATTTCGAGATAGATTTAAATGTTTCTTATCGGAATTCTTTTTTTAGCGTAATATAAAAAGAAACGAAAATCGTACACCTTCGCTATATTTTTATGGAAAAGTGATATAGAGAGAAATAAAGGGGGTTTATGTAAATAATAGCTTTAAACGATCAATCTGTACAGTTATGTAATACGAGTGTGTTTGTACGTATGGATGAGCGCATGTGTGTATGTATATCAATGATATGCAAAAGACTCGAGACGTATATTAGAGAAGGAAAGGGAGTGTATCTCTCAATTACAAATATCAACGATCAATTGAAACTTGAGCGAGATATAATTGTTGCTTTGTATTATATTAATTTAATCGCCTTGCAAATCTTTTCAACTATTTAGTTTGAATGAAGTAAACGAGAGACACAAAGAGAAAGAGGACAGTAAAGTGGAATCGTTGTGCGTTACGTTTGAATTGTGACAGATTGAAAATATACGCATTTTTGTGCGTAATGCGTATGCGATAGCGACGAAAAGTTAGAAACGAGCGTCAAATAGCAAACGACGCTTTTTTTTTTAATCGTATTCGTCGATTTCAATCCAATAACATATGTCAACGATCTCTCTTTTTTCTTATTATTTATTATATCCATTCCAAAGTAATTTCTAAGATACGCTACGTAGACTTTACGAAAGAGATAATATACTGATTTTGCCGTGCGTATTACGCAATATTATATGAACGATCTTCGATGTTGTAGAGAGGAGTTGAAATTGGAATGCTGATGGTTACGTGAGAGAGCGGTTTTCACTTATTATTATCGAAAATATTAAAATTATATTCCTAAATTGTGAAATTTAAATGTACAATGTTTCAGTATTTCACGAACGTTTAAAAAATCGTGCATATCTTTCTTTTTATTTCTTCTATATTGCTAAGATTTACAAGTTCACGTACATTAAATATGATTATTAAATTTTTTTTTCATATATATATATATATATATAGAGCTATTATGAAAATGTCGCGTATTGCGAGTGATTTGCATTCAATCAATCGTATATGAACATGTCTTGTACAATCGTGCAGTGAAAATCACTGGGTCTGAGTGGACTTTTAATTGCGACGAAAAAATTAATGAGACGGAAATGAGATCGACGTTTTAAAAGCATAAATAAAACTTGTCGAACATCATCGCCAAAGTTTTTCCTCGCTCTGCGGCAATCTGATCGCGAATCGTACGTGTATATTGAGTAATACGGACATGCGAGGACAAATTACACATATAATTTATCGTAAATTATCATTCTTCTAGATTTGTTCACAACTCTGATTACAATAATTATTCTTCATGTGTTTTTGCAGAATGACTTTCTTATTTTATCCTATCCTGTAATGGCATGTTACGCATGTTACGTAAGAAAGTCACACACATATCGTACACGAATAGCTTTTATCACATTGTTCTTTGTAAGTGATAAAGATTAGAAAAAAATCTATTTTTCTCTCTAGTAAAAATTGTCGAAAAAAAATGCAAATTATGTAATTATTCGAAAAGATCCTTGCAAATTGTACTTTTGATATGTAATAATATGTCGCTATTAATGTCGAATTAAGATTGATCCAATTTCTGAAATTTTAATAGCCGTATTTTATAAATTCGTTTCATTTTAAAAGACTTTAAAAAAGTGTTAAATTGCATTTATCCCATTAATATATCGTTACAAATTTTCGTCAAAGCTATTAGATTTAAAAAGACGATAAACATGCTGTTTGGAGAAAAAATCTCGACCTACATTGCAAGGAGAATTACGCTTAATTTCTTGTCTCTGATGTTATAATTCGATATAGCTCGAGCGAGAGAACTGGTTCTCTCAGAGGCCCTACAGGTCGGAAACGTGCGTCTAATTCAACCGTCCGTGTAGCTGCGATGTCAAAAGCGGAGGAAATTATGAGGAAATGTACGCCCCTCCCCTTTCAAACGAATTCCTTAACTTACATCTTATAAACGATTTTTCGTTGATGAAACTGCTACAATTTGATAAAGCAAGCCTATGAAGCGTACCTTTGCCAGTACTTTGCAGTCTGTTTGACATATCAGACGCTTCGATTGAGTAAGAAGTCTCTTACAGAGAGAATGCACGAAAATATCTTCACGTTAGAATTTAATACTCGATATTTTTTTAAATATCTTTATTATTACATTATAAGTGTTTAAATCGTCTTTGTGAAAGGATGTAATGAATAATGTTGCGGCTCTAAAATCGGGATCGATTAGCTTCATTTATTTGTCCTTTCGTAAAATATATTGAATCCTCTAAATACCTTTTCATCTCGAATTCGTTCCGCTTACAGATGTAATTTTTTTGCGCGACCATCAAGATTACACGCTATATATGTACATGATATATTTTACTGCAGAGCCATTTATACAATTGACACGTTACATAAAATTTACATGAGAAAATGATTACTACGCGCTCATATACGAGGGAAACAAGGGAGATTCTTTGGCCATTACGCGAAAAAATATCGCTTCTCTCGATGACTCAAAAGTTGCGAATATCCGAATCCGAAACATTGATCTTCAGGTACCTTTCTCTTTTGAAGTTCTTAAAATTCTTGAATTTTTAAGGCTGTCGCCTTAGGCAAATATATTCTTCTTACAAGCGCCTCTTAAAGCACTTTCTCTCTTTACCATAAATCTACAAATCCATCCTTGGAAAATTTGATTCGTTTTACTTGTGATTTTTACAGTTTTGCACAATTTTCTCTATTCTATGGTACAGTTAAGACTAGTATCGTATCGACATTTATACTCTACCTAAAGCTTTTAATGACTGCAGTTATTTAACTATGATTGCGTCGCGAAAATGAATATACAATCGATCAAGATATTTATATTTCGCATTAAAATATACGCAAATAAATTGTGTTACTCGAACTTTAGCACAAAACGATTAGCAAGAAACGTTAATGCTAACTAATTGCTTTTAAACGTTGCGAAGAAACGAGTAATAATTGTTGATTAATCAATTTTTTACCGCAACTTTTTACAATTCGAAAATATAAAAATGGCGGTCGAATTATTACTGATATGATTTCTTCTCTTCATCCAAGAGATCTCGCTTCTATTTGTCGTCTTAGGTAAGATTTATTGTGCAGGCAAGATTTACATTTATCGCAATGCAAACATTTACCGCTCATGCTTCATTATTTATACTAATAGACATAAAGTAGACAAAAATCAAATCTTTGAAATTCATGCTTATCTGTAATTTTCTCGCGCGAGTTAATTAATCTTTCTCTAAGAAAATAATCTTCACTCTTAGGCCTTCTTAGCAAATTCCGGAACTTAAGCCTCTCTTTCAAGGATAAAGCACGCTTATCTACATCTCCCCTTAGCTCCTGCTGGTATACTTGAGCGGATAAAGATGAACGGAATAGTGATACAAGTCGCATTTATATAAAACCTCGTTTTAAAAAATATTCGGAAAAGAATTTTGAAAATACTCGATGTGAATTCAATTGTCATCCCATGTTTCTTTCTACAGTCTCCCTTCCCTTTTCCCAAAGGAGCTCAAGAATGCCGAGAAAAGCGGAGAATCTAAATAATGATGTCACGCGCGCAAATAAATCTAAAAATATATCGTACATAATTTGTATAAAATTTACATTATATATACATGTATATTTTCTTTTTGACTTATACCACTATTCGTGAAACAGCAAGACAGATCGACGAGAGCGACTCGATCGCGTCGCGCTCGCCGATTTCATCGTCTACTCGACGATGAAGACCGGTTCGGGGATTTTCTCTACGTGTGGTCCCGCGCACGTGCATCGTCCCCAGGTGCGATTATCAACATTGCGTCTGATCGCACTCGTCGTGGGAAGAATCGTCGTCGCCGCCTCCACCGCGCTTGATAAGCACCCGCGCGTGATTGTTGTTGCCGTGATTATCGGGGCGACCGTCTGCGGTGATCATCTGCACGGTCTGCTGCGGCTGCTGCAGCTGGTGAATCTCGTCTGCCATCGGCCGCTTGCAATCGGCGTCCCCCGGCATCATTCCCGACGTCGCTTGATAGTCACACCTTCTCCTCTCCCGCCATCGGACCTGCGGTCGAGCGGATAAACTGAAACAGTCAACGTTCCACAATGGACTCGACTCGGAGCACGCTGCTGTCACTGGCACGATACGGACGTGTATATCTCTCTTTTTCTTTTTTCTTCCTCTTTTTTTCTCCGCATTACATCTATCTCTGCCTCTCTCGCCGTCGACGGCACATGATTAGTGGCATATATCGCTGCGGTACCGTTAAAACGGCCGCACATCCACATCCCGCGGGGATGTTAGTACGCGGGTGGGTTAGTCGGAGGTATGTGCGTGTGTATGGGTATACGTTAGTCCGCATCGCGCCATTGACGAGTCGTGCATACGGGAATTTCAATCTGGGGGGGGGGGGGAGGTGAGAATGTTACTCTCGTGCGTCAAGCGCAAATTCTCGTTAAAATCGCGAGGCTGCTTTCCATTCTATATCCCGATTGGGAACGCCGTCGAGTGCAGTTACTTTCTAGGATTTTATAAATTACTCTCTAGTACGCGGATCGACAAGGCTCTGCATTCGCGACCGTTTTGTGAAAAGCAGGAGGATTGAAAGGAATTGATGGAAATTCGTTCGGTTTAATTGTAAATTCCGAATTTTTTGTCAAACATCGATATTTTATCTTTATTCATTTTTCCTGTTCCCTCAAATTTTAAATTTTTCAAAGGAGATAATCAAAATAAATCCTTAATCAAAATTAATATATGCTATTTAAAAAAATTTTAAATATATTTATTTTGTATAATGAAATAATGTTATGCAAATCTCAGAACGTTTCTGCTTCTCGGTAACTTGGAAAATTTGAAAAATTAAATAAAAAATAACGTTTCCGTCTGTTACATTATTTTTTATTTATACTTAAATAGATGAATAATTAGCGCACACATTAATTAAGCGCTCGAGCGAAATGGTTAAAAATATGTAGCTGTTGCTTGGGAAAAATTAAAACTATTATATTCCTCTAATTCTGTTCCAACGAGGAATGTAACGAAATAATGATAGGGATGCTGAGAACAGGAAGAAAAAGGAAGAATCGGAAGATTTAATTAAATTAATCCACGATGTGGAAATAAGGAATTCAATTTCACGGAACGAGTTTCTTCTAATCCACCTGTTTTTTTCGCGCTTGTAGCATTATTTCTCGTGGAAAGTTAAGTAAAAAGCTTAGGCGGTGATTTAAAAATCGATTCGATCGCAAAAATGGGCGCTTTGCACGTATCGCTTCGTCAATATTGCATACCGAGACGGTTGTAGCTGTGCAGGAGTTGGCTCGTTTCCGCAAAAGGGCGTTGCCATCCCACTTCCTTTTGAATTGTGCTATTACCTGGCGGCACCACAAGGGAAAATATCATTATACGAAGGTAGAAAACGGGCCGTTTTCCGTAGTCATAGGAACTTACCTCACCGTTGCAAAAGCAGAAAAGCACAGCCACGCAGAGACCCTGGGAAAGAGAAATTACATTTTACCTCGCTGTGTATCGAGCTCGAAGAGAAACGTTTCCGAAGAGAATTCCCGACTCGGGAATTTATTACAATTCCTTGCGCATGAGAGAGACACGGAAGTTTCTTCTCCTCGGTTAACTTTCAAATATTTACCGCCAATGAACTATGAAATTATATATAGTGTACTTTTTCATTTTAAAGTTAGCAAATTTATATTTATTAATCGATATCTCGCACAATTCCCTTTTCCTCCACGCAATCTCCTTATTTCTCTTGAGGAAGACGAGGCTTTTTATGATGTCATAAAGTAAACTCACAAGTTGAATTAGTGTCGCAAATTAATATTTGTGGAAAAAAACGAACAAATATTTCGAGAATAAAATATTCACATCTATATTTTATCTTCACGTATCTTCATTTTAGCTTTGAAATTATTCCCATGTAAATGGCGAATACAACAAATTCGAATGCAATAGAAAATCGCGAGGATAATCGATAAATCGTTTCGTTATCGCTGCACGCGATATTGTTAAGACGCGTCAATGTAAGCGTTTTAACAATCGTGTTTTTCAGATATAAAATGGTTATTCCGAGAGCTTTGAAATGACGGATAAGATAACTAGTTCATTCGATAAAATCGATCAATTAAATTGCGACTCCATCAATGCGATGTAAAGTAATTATACAACAATGCAATCACGTTGGCGGTGTAGTGTATAAATAAAAGCGCAATTTTCTGATATAAAATTTGATATTCGCTCGATACATTGCTTCGAATAAAAAATTTGAATGCTGCCTCTTCTCGATAACATTATACTTTTATTCATCATATCACGAGCATAAAAACAATAAATTAAAAAATAATCATATTTCGTGACGTTATTATATAGTCATCCATGAAACTTATCGTATTATAAAATATATCGCCGAATTATTCTTTCTTTTTAGCATTTCGTTTGTATCTAAAAAATTATTAATAGTTTCCGCTGAAAAGAAATGTACCAAAAAAAGCTCCGTTAAAATTAAACAGTTCTTTTAAATATTTCGCGATATATATGCGTATATATCATATATAACTTGCGTACGTGTATTTTTTCTATCGTACAAAAAATTGTACCTCTGAGATGACTAATTCCTATGGTTAAAAAAAATAAAAAACCGTGTCACGTTTCGCAAACAGCGCACGAACATTTTTGTTTTTGAATACAATTTGTTATTCGTAAATATTTTCAAAATTAAAATTCTCTCTTTTTTGTTGGAGAAAGCTTTTCTTTCTATTCGATCGTATTTTTAAAAATATATAATTTTAATATCGCAAATTATCACAAAATAAATTACTTTGTACTAATTAATTTGTTTATACCATGTGTTACGCGAGGAATTTACGAAACGTGATAAAAATTAATATTTTGCAACGACCCACACAGCAAAATATATCATAGAGAGATCTAAGAGATATCTAAATATCAGAATATCTGATTTAAATAATGCTACTCAGATATGACTGGGATATCTATAAGATATCTTCCAGACTGCAAAAATGTATGATTTTTTCATCTGAGATATGATATCTGATCTTGCAACAAATCAGATAGAAAAGATTATATTTTCGTAAAAATATTATTAGAATATTTTGATAATTAAGATATCAGATATTCTGAAGATATCAGATATTCTGAAGATATTCAAGATATATCAGATATCAAGATATCTCAAATACAACAAAAATTTATTGACGAAATGCTATCTGATTTACGTCTGAGATATAGATTGCTGTGTGGGGACAAATATGCAATGTGACAAATGTGCAATTATGTGTTTCGAAATGTATAAATTAGAATTTTATTTTAATTTATTAGAATTTTATATGTATAAACAATCTCTGGCCTGATTTATTTCTTCGATATTTGTGCTATATGCGCAATATAATTTCCTAAACAAAGCACGGCACGTGCTTTTGGCGACATAATTGCATATAATTAAACTGCTTATTTTAATTTTAATTATATAATAATTAATGTGTGTGAGAAACCTGAAACTCACTTGAAAAGAAGCTGTAATCGCGGAAAGGACCTCGTAAAAATGCTCCCAAGGATGCTTCTTCGGTGGTCGAAATGGAATCACTAAATAGTGAAGACCCAAGAGAGGCACCAAAAGTAATGTGGCTCTAATAACAAGATATTAAGTTTCGCTCGTAAATGGAGGTCATCATTAATAATTATTATTATAAAAATCTACGCTTGGAGATACTAACATTTTTTCACGCTTAACGACAAACTGTCAGCAATCAATTACAATTATCTGTGTTTAAAGTAATAAATTAACATTTTTGTATTATGGTAAATGATTGATAACATTAGCGAAAATTGATATTTATGATAATAATATTGCGTTGATAATTTATCATGATCAAAAATGTGCAAGAAATGTGCAATAGATTTATTGTTAACTTGTAAGAAAAGAATTTTTGTTACTCTCTTTCTTTTATTTTCTCTCACAATGTCTCGTTGTATGACTTGATGCGAAAGATGATGATGTTAAAGGATGAAGAATCCAACTACCTGAAAGCTTGCAACATGGATCTTGAAGGGCGTGTTCCGATGGCAGGACCGGCGCGTAGTTTTATGAGGAGGACTCGCACAATGTTGAATAAGAAGAGCAGATTCAACATGGTGGAAACACATACGGGGTAAACCAGCACATTCACATAATTGCCCTCGTTGATCCAGCATCTGATGGCAACAATAATTAAGATTTGAATCTGTTATCTTCATAAATTGATTACATCTTGCATACTCTATATTTATTTAATTATGACGTAATTTTATCTCTTTTGCAACATGTGCGTTTCTATCGCAAGAGCTACATTAAGGGGTTATGCCTAGTCAGCAGGCTAAAAAAAGTATAATGTTTGAGAATTTTTTTTGAGAAATGTAATAATTTTTTTTTACAAATAAATTTTTATTCAAAAGTACTAATATTAAGGATGTTATTATATATATATTTTTAAATAAAATATTAAAAAATGTAAAAGTTATAACAATTCTCCCGGATACTGTTTTTTAAAAAGCGCTGCGCGATGATGAGTGCTATTTGGAGCTGATTCATCTGATATAAAAAATTCGATAAACTGTAGTTAATGTATGAAATTGTCTAGTAGATGAACGAAGGATTAATCGAAAAATTGTTTTGGAACAAAATGGCAGCCATTTGACACTAAAATATTCTTTTTCGACTTAAAAATACTCATTTTTTATTAAGTAAAAAAAATATTCATTAAAAAAGAAAATCCTTCGTTCATCTACTAGGTTTTTATAAGTAAAAGAAGTCTGTAAAATTTCAAGCAAATCGGTGTCACGGTTTTCGAAATATCTTGCTCACCGACTTTGAAAAAGTGATTTCGAAAAAAACGCGTTTAAGGTTTGTGTCAAGTTTACGTTTAAATAAAATATAGATTTTTTAAATTTACACAGAATCATTTATTCCTGGCCCATATAATTTTAGTTTATTTAAATCTTCGTATATTGGCTTGATAGCGCTCAAAACATCAGAACTTAAGCTTTAAGTCGTGTTTAAACGAAGTTATACATTCTGACGCTTCATGAAACATACACTTATAACTCCGTCAATTTGCATCCGATTAACTTGAAACTTTTAGGAAATATTTTCAATATGATATACTTCAAGGAAATGTAAAAACATAAAAATCGGTTTTTTTTTTTTACTTTTCTGACTAGACCCGGCAATAACTCCTTAAGACAAATATAAAATTAATAATCTTATTTTTCCAACAGCAATTAATTCTGTAATTTTGTTTATCGAGCATTGATATTATCAGAAAATTAAATGTTTGTTGGTTTATTAAAATCGTCTTTGCTTAAGCTAGTCTCTGCATTCATGAGGGAAGAGAATTATTGCAAATCTGTGATGGATCGAAATACTGATCACGTATGGTTCCTCCGATACGATCGTGATATATTTAACGCTTTTATTAATAAGAAAGCAGCAAGTATGAGGAACGGTTTTCGCGTGCATCGAAGATCGATCGATTCAACAGCGACTCCTGTTTTTAATTGAACGCATCCGCGCCGCGTAGACGCTTAATGCCTATAAGTTTCTATCCTAACAAACCTGATAGGAAGACGATGAAAAATGTCAAGGAGGAATCTTTCGCGCGGCGAGATATATACGTGTAATAAATAATGCTCAGAGTAGTGGAAGAAAGACACACACATCCATAAGAGAGAGATTGCAGCTTGCAGCTAGATATTGAACCACTCTGATGATCGGTTATAAAACATTTACCATGCGATATAGTGAGTGTGCTGCAAAAATACATTGACGAAAATAGACGAGTAAGCGAAGACCAGCGGATGCTGACGTTGGATCGAAACGATCGCGAGAAGATTCTCTCCCTTTCTCTGTCTCCCTCCCTCCTCCCGGCAATAAAAATAAAATCTCTTCTTCGGTGACAATATACAGGGTGTCAGGGCAATCTCTTCCCCCCAAAAAAGCTCTTGTAGCTTACCTCGAGAGCTTTGCAAAACACTATAATAAAGTATTTTTTTATCGAGTACTTTTTTATGAGGCTTGAAATAATCTCTTAATTTTACATAAACCATAAAATATCTAGTAAAATATTCATTTTTCGATTATCTTAATTTAATACTTTTATGTACAAAATAATGAGAGGAATCAATTGGTGTAAAGAAAACACATAATTATTTCGAAGAAAAAAAAAGTAACTTGCAATTAACAATTACATATTTTTTTTTAAATTAAATATTTTACTAGATATATATTTTATAGTTTATGTAAAAATTAAGAAATTATTTCAAGCCTCATAACTCGAAAAGTACTCGATGAAAAAATACTTTATTATAGTGTTTTGAAAAGTTCTCGAGGTAAGCTACAAGAGCATTTTTTTGGGAAGAGATTGCCCTGACACCCTGTATACTAGTCACACATATATCGAAAATGGCGGATATAAATCTAACACATGTGATTGTATTTTTGTTGAAATTTCAGGTTCTCTTCTCAGAAACGACTCTCCGATCAATCCGATTTTATTGCATTATTATTTTTTTAATATAACGCTCTTAAAATGAAGAAACTCGACATCCCTTGTGATAAGCGAACATTTCGCAGAATTTCCGCGATGATAACGATCGAATCGACATTCGTTTTCAATACGATATTGTTTACATCGATGCTTCATAACGCAATGTCGATATATGGCTCGTTATCGAGTCGTTTATTTCATCAATGTTCCGATATGTTTCAATCTACGTCGCTCGTAAAGCTATTCGTATACATATTCGCGCAGCGTGTATCCGGTGCTGCCTGGTACAAAGATTGAGTGTGCCAGCCGTATCTCTCCTCGCGTTATTATTTCATTTACTTAGGTACACGTGTTGCATACGGAATATACCCTTTGAGCAACAATTTTAGCATCTCTTCTCCACGAACGGTAAATTTCAAGTGACCAGTAATAGCGGTAATAGTATGCACAATTAGTCTCGTGAATAAATAAATATTCATGTACAGAGCAATAAGCAAAATCGATGGCAGAAATTAATTAGATTTCATCCTCGAATTCCCAAATAAAAGTTAAAATACAGCAACGTAAAGCGCGTAGTGAGATTAATCCAATTATCAATGTATATAAGGCTTACGAGGGAGATCGTTAGTCTTAATAAATAATACAATTTAAAAGTTACGCGCGCGCGGCCCAACAAAATTGCGTCAATTACTTAAACATAGTTGTGCACTTAAAATTTCTCAGCGTACCATGTCGCATTCAATCTTGAAACTCCCGTTGAAAGTTTTCGAGCGGAGCGACAGTGCTCAGTTGCAGTCCACGTGGCTTCATTTAACTATAGAGCGATCGACCATGACGATCGGACTCCGAAATTGTGCGACACGGCGCTTTCATCGGGTCGCTTTCGTTAATTTCACCGAATACGTGCCTCTAGTTTTTTACCTGGCCTTTAAATTTTTATACATGCGCTGTATTTTCGTTTTAAAACGCACCTGTTAAGGGAGCGAAATTCATGGAACTACATAAAATATCGGATGCGAGGCGCGTACCCTTGACGAACCGCTCTCTACTCTAGAAGATAAGTAGACCAGCAACCCTTCTTTGCAGATAAGACCCCGCTTTCTAAAGTAATGATGGTACTCGAAAACGCTGATTCATTCTTGAGGATTTTCTTTCACAGCATGAAAAAAGGCAGCACCGTGAAATATTCCGGAAAAAGTAGCAATATATTTTGTCGATTTTTAAATTTCTAATTATATCTGTTAAATTTCTAGTCATATATATTTATAGCTATTTAAAAGAAAAATTGTAAATGCATAAAATTAGTTTATCAACACATTATTCGTAAATAATTTATATCGCGATGCAAAGGATGCGCAATATATCTCGCACGAAATGTAAATATTAAACAAGAATCTAGAAAGATACATCTTAAATCAAATTTTCTGAAAAACAGAGAAGAGAGCGAGCATATCAAATAGCCGTTATTTGTTGCCCCCGACAGGTATGAAAATATATCTCTAGCTTATTTTCATATTTCCTCTATATGCAAATGTATACAGAAAGACTTTATGTTTCAGAAGACTGAGACATTTATATACACAAGGGATACATACACGAAAATTTATTTCTTTTACAATAAGAAGGTTTTTGCCCGGTAAGTTATGTAAGGCGATCCCTCTATCGTTGGCTATGAAGAGGTCTCGCAAAAACGTTGAACGTGAGGCTTAGAAAGATTTTAGATAAAAAGGATCTTCAGGATCTCTCGTGTATCATCCTCCTACGTGATACCATCACGAGAGTTACGGTGTCTAATAAAAATAACAGAGAATAAAAAAGGAACCGTTCTTGATGCAATTTTTCGCGTGACTTTCCAGCTTTCGTTTGGCAATTTTGTCGCGATACGCAACTTTGTATGTCAACACAGACGGGGATAGACGGGGATCAATGAATTATATCATCAGGTGATATTAAGGAAACGTATCGTGATTCATTAACATTGTGTTATTTTAATGCATTTATTTTATTTAGAACAATATGCGTCAATTTCGCTCGATATTACTTCGCGAGTCAACGAGATTGCAATTTTATTCGCATCAAGCTCATGGACCAAGCGAACACACATCGACAGTTCTCCCTCGGCTGTATATACATAATGGAGAGGTAATGCGATTGTCGCACCGCGGTTTCGATCTTCTACCTTGACGCAGTTTAGTTACCCTGGCGGCGGCGGACATACCTAATTTCACCATCACGTACCGTCCATCGACCGCATGCTGTTCTTGCCGAGAAATTAGTGTCGACCGGCAGCCTTTCCGTGGTCGGCTGATGCCGCGGGTCAATAGTCTCCTCCAACGGCAATCCAAACACTTTAATTAGAAGGCTCGTTGAATCCTCCACTCCTCTCCCTCCCAACCCCCTGTCGTTTATCGCAAATGGGAGAATCTGAGGTGTTACCCTAATTCGGGGCACGATTAGGGCTCAGATAGAAACCAAGTTTTTTACGCACTTAACCGCAATTGGAAAATTGCTTCCTCGTTTTTTACAAATCTTGCTATTATACGATGGTTGAAATTAAAACAGGAGCGTTTCTTCTTCTGAGACAAGAAATGAATGTTACTTTTGCATATGTCAGCATGTAAAGTTCTCATGAAAGTTTCTGACTGGCACCTTTTCAGCATTAAAAGAGATTTAACGTTGCCCTTCCGAGACATAACGTTTTAACTTGAATAAAAGTTTAATAAGAAATATGTTAATCGATGATCTCTTAATTCATCGTTTTATATTCATCTCTTTCTGGGACTTTTCTCAAGCTTCGCCTTCGAATCCATCAAGAAACACTGAGAATGGGAAACCTATCTAACAATACACAATAAATGCGTTGCAATCAAAAGAGAAATTTTAACATCCATAACATTGTAAAACAATAACCATACAACTAGTTTTTCTCTCGAATCGCTCAACGATATTAACAATAATTTAATTTTAGCTCTATAAAAAGCAATGAGTACAAAGAGTAAAATCCTATTTTTACTGCTTATTTTGTGTGTGATAGAAGCTCTTTTCTACTTTAAAGCTCGATATTTTTGACCCAATTAAAATCTTTTTTCGCGAGATAGTATTTCTTTTTTTATTCACGGCATTCCTCTAAGGAATGATCGATTAATGAATTGATACTTACTGCTCAGTGTCTGCGGGATCGTCGCTGCATGCGCGTAATGCCGTGTACAGGGTGACGATTACAGCTGGCACCGGCCAACCGAGTCCCATCAGCCAATTGACTAATTTGTGCTCGCTGGTGAATGCGCTCACTAGCAGCGTGTGCAGGTAGAAGCCTTCGCAGAGCATCCAGGCGTAGTTCGTTAATAGAAAGTAATGAAGGAACGTGTGCAGGACGCGACACGGTATCTGCAAAGCACGACCCAGCTCATAAACGTCTCTTTCAAAGTCACTCAAACAAGCCGCGTTCGTTCGTCAAGTCAATCGGAATAATTGTGCTCATGGAGTTCAAATGCGATATTTCCTAATGATGTTGTCAATAGTCTCATTTTTTAATGGCTACAAATAAATAATTGCACTTTTAACAATTCTACAATTATTATAAGATGTATCTTTGAAGAATGTTTCATGTTTAATTCAGTGTCGCATGATTATTTCGATTAATTTGACATTTTATCGAATTTATATTCCGTGAACATTTATTTGTATCTCTTTCATATTTTTTAAATTCTCGTATCGGCAATTATATTGATAATTGCTGATATATTTTTCTTTATAAATGGATAATAATGTAATAGATGTTCAAGAAGAAAAAAAATATTTCTTTAACAGATGTTATTTTCATTATTTTAATAAATGTTTGAAGTTTTAACATTTCAATACAAAATTCTTATATTAAATTTCATATATTTATACATTTCCTCTTTTCCATATTATATAATATTCTCTGTTACATTTTTAATACATACGTTATTATTAAGTAGCACATCCGTGTTCGCTACTATAAACCTGTACCAAATCAACCATAAAGCATTGTTGATCGCGAACGAGATGAATAGGTTCATATGTAGCGTAATCCGCGCACATCTGAGAGATCTGCGTACAAAAAAAGAAAAGATTTAATCTTGCGTCTCCGAAACCTTAATTTCGTGCTTCAGAGTAATAAAGAAGGATCTGGGAATCCAGCAAACATAATTGGCAAAGCAGCAAAGGTAGGATATCCGTCTAAATTGAATCTAGTTCAATATCTCGAATAAAATCTACTAGTCTACAATTGTAGTATTTCCAATATAATAATGCAGACTTAAATAAGTAATATCTAAAACTTGTCTATCATTCAATACAATACTGATTATATTTTTTCAAATGAAAATTTTACGGATTTTTATTTGCATTTTCTGTATTTTTTGGAGATGATGCAATAGCTGTTTTGCTCATATTTATAAAATTACTAAAGCATTAAAATTATTAAAAATTAAAACAATAACAAAATAATATTATACAATAATAAAATACAACTTAATAATATTTATATATATTTCTGTTTATTAAAATAACGATTTCTCTGTTTTATAAGTAATGCACTTTTGACAGATACTGTACATATATATATTAATATAAAATGATGCCTCTCTTAATGTATTTAGAAATAGATTACAAAGTTCTTTCAAGTAATATGATTTGTGTTGCACACCCATTATAAGATTTTTAAAATCCTTTTTACAATTTTTCCAATATACATAATAGAGTTTATTATCGCGAGTCTAGTTTTTCTTCGATTAAATTCAAACATATCTCGAAAAGTAAATTTCAAAGTTGCATTAGCGCGCAAACACACAAACTTTAATATTCTGTCGATGTAGCGAAGATAATATATAACAACGTCAATAAATTTAAAACTTACCGGAAGTACGTGAGAATTCCTAGGGAAAGCAATAGCGCTACCAAAGATATTGCGTATCCCGTCTCGTAGATTCCATTTATACCCTGCTGCCACTGTAATCGTATTATCAAAAATTTAAAATTTCTCTCGCGTTGTAGACAGAACTAATAACTTTCAGAGTGGCACCTTAATGCTCATTAATTCTTTCTCGTATTATGCGGATGACACGAGCCCCGATCCCATTATTCCCGTCGCGAAATTGCGCAGTTTCAGATTGAAGGTCGAAACTACGACATGGTGAAGAGCGAGCACCGCGAGAATCTGACCCCGATCACTTCTCTGATTAATTATCGTTTCGCCACTGCAAACTAGTCGCATGTGCGCCGTAAAAGGAATTAATACAATGGCGTTCAGATTAGTTGCGTAAAATTATTTCGAAATAAGAAGTATCTCATAATCTAGGTCGTCGTAATCTGAGCTGAATAAGACATCGCTAAAAAAGGGGATGTATTAAATATAAAATATCCTGGAAAATATTTTCTCGAATACCCGTAAAAAATCTAACATTGTTAGAATAAGTTAAAGCGCAGCGTAGAAATGTCAAATATTCGTATTTGCAGAATCGACTTTTTTTTACCAGCCTCTGTATAAACTGGATAAAATTTGCAAAATTAAAAAAAAAATTAAACAAAAAGGCGGTCAAGAATTTTCTTCAAAAAAAAAGGAAAAATTGCAAGGCAACAAAATAACGCAAATGAAACTTGTTTCGTGCAATCAAAGTGTTGATTCAATTTTCCTTTTTTTTTTGTATCAACGGAAATCCCCGAGACCTACGAACGCGAAAATTCGTATCTGGCTACAATCCCCTGATTATTCCGGGCAATTTTCATCTGTTGTTAAAGCGCTCCCTAGGAATGACTCGACTTGATTTTCTCGGAGGAATTTTTTTGGTTGCCGAAAAGATCGACAAACTTCGAAACTCTGTTCGTCAACGAAGGAAGGGTCACGAGAGCATCGAACAACCTGCGGTTAGCAATAGTCGGGAGTAAAAAATTGCGTTCTCATATTTTTTTCACCCGAGTGACGCGGTCGTCCGTCACCTGTCGTTTTAAAATTCATTCGCTTACAAGATCCTCCCGTGTCCCCCGGGTCGCCCCCTTTCCTTCGTCCATTCCCCTGGTAATCCCCGTACTTCCTTTACGCCGGCACATGCAAATCTTACCGCATCTGCAAAGCAAAGTCGCCCAGTAATAAGGCTTTGTAACGTTGTCCTACGTATGACAAATGTCCGCCAGACACGAAGTATTTATGAGACTAGCCGACCGGAAACCTGTCTCATTGACCTGCGTCAAGGGCAGGTTCTTTCGGGTCTGAAAAATTGATCGATGCGAGTCTGAAGCTGGAAAGGATAGCAAATTCGGAAGCCCGACTATGTAACTATGTGCCACGCTTATTCGTGTAAAGCGAAATAAGACGTGGCTTGTCGTGAATAGAAATCTATTTTCATATTTATCAGGACTGTTGGAATGAATGATGTTGCAGAGACATCACGAGAAGGGAAAGCACTAAACCCCCTGCTCGCCGAGGTCGGAAACCGGCATTACTCTTAACCGCCATCGTACAAACGTCGCGTTACTTATTAACGCTACGCTTGCACGAAACCTCGTACAAGTCTACGCTTTCATGCCCGCTACTTGTGGATAAGGTGCTGCGGCTTAAGTCGCGCGCAAATGCAAATTTCATATTTCATCTTTTCCGAACATAATCTCTGTGGTACTAGGATATACGAATATTAAAAGACAAGGAGAAAAGAGATTTACAGAACAAAAAGAAATAATCCACGTGTGCGCGAGGTTCTGTATGAAATTTTATGATTAGATATTGATCCATGTATTTTGGCAAGACTTGTCAATCGACGCATGATACTCTTCTTATTTACTGATTAAAATTCCTCCTAATTACTAAAATTATCATAAGTATTTTATCGGAAAATACATTATAATATTATATACATTATTATAGTTATCGCAATAATAAAATTTCAAATTTATTAATCTCATGAGGAATGAAAAGATCGCGTTTCAATGTTGAATTTATTGCTGAAGAAGACTAAAACATGTCAGATATGATACAGCTTGAAAATGAAATACGGCAAATTCATTGAATTTGATTCGGATATTTTGAATGTGAATGTCATAATTATGAAATTCAAGCCTGCACGGAGCTTAAACGGAACTCGCATACCGGGTCACATGTGTTTCACGCCGGGCTACAGTGTAGTCGACGCTAAATAATTCATGAAGTTCGGAAGCGTACGCAATCTCCAGATACACTCTGAGCTCTATCCTGAAATTACACGGCACTTGATAGAAAAGCCACGAGTCTCTCTCTCTCTCTCTATCCCTCTTCTCTCGGGCCGGACCGGATTAAACGCAGGTCCCGGAAATTATATCGCTGCTGCATGCAGGGACATGATAAATTTTATCAACGTGAACAAACGATAATTGTATTGTATATTCTGAGCTGCCTTCACTCTTGGCTTTATTATGTATCGATAGCAGGAATTATCTCACATGTACATTACAGCTTATTGTCATTTGCATGCGCGATCCGTTTATATTAGGAGACAAGACAGATCCTCAATTTCGCAATACCTGTCGTATTGTCAAATTAAAATCGGGCTATCGCTGTTTACCGACTGCATTGGATCTCGCGTGAACGCGACGAATTCAGTTGGAACGTGACAATATCGTGCGATATCATCGATTTAATTATGAGAGAGCTGAGAGAATTTAATAAAACGATAAGTTAATATAATGAAGCAAATAAAAATATATTAAGTAAATATATATTATAAATATATATTGTAATTAATTTAACTAAATATATATTCAAGTAAAAAAATATTTTAATTTATAAAATATTTTTATTTTTTGAGAGATTTCATAAAATACGTATCAAATCAAATTTTGTACACAATCGAAATCTATCAAAATTGCAGTTTTGCAACCGTATAATAAATTTGCAATTCAAGTCAGAAGAAAACAACGTCAATCGTATTTAAATAACTTTGTTACTACTATAATTAATTTAACTAAATATATATTCAAGTAAAAAAATATTTTAGTTTATAAAATATTTTTATTTTTTGAGAGATTTCATAAAATACGGATCAAACTAAGTTTCGTACACAATGAAAATTTATTAAAATGGCAGTTTTGCAACCGTATAATAAATTTGCAATTCAAGTCAGAAGAAAACAACGTGAATCGACGATATTTAAATAACTTCGTTACGCTTGTAGGATGAATTCTACTTGACCTTTCATAAACGCCAGATTACTAAAGGTATGCCTTTTCATAAACGTCAGATAACTAAAGGTGATGGTTTATAACTGCATACCGCACAGATAATAATTCATCTCTCGGTTTGCGTACGTCAACCTTGACACTTCAAATAAATTAACTATCATAATTTATAGTTATCTCTGAGATACCTAAAAGAATAAGCGCTAACAAACTGTCTTCATCTCTTGTGTGTTACTGGATTATACTATCTTTTACGACCATCTCTTCTCTCGAAGGAAAATGTACGAAAAAGTTTCTCTCGTGACATAGAAACGCTCGAAACTCAAGAGAAAGTTCAGGAACTTTCGAGCAAGTTAAGTTTCGGAGCTTCAAAAGAAGATAACGAAATATTATTTATCGTTTAAATATGAGCCAATTCAAGTGATCTCTCTTCATTCTTGAAACTTTTTGATGCAAGCATGATGTTTCATTATGTGTAGAGACACTGAAATCAGAGATTGGACACGAGTTAGTTACTTTTGATTGATGCCATTTTTCTGCTATTCCCGCTGATTTTTAAATCTGTTAATAAAAAATACAATAAAATTAAATATAATTTTAATATTTTTGTACAATATTTACTTTATTAATTATTATACTATATATGCTTTATTGATTATTATTATAAATAATTATTAGCTTATTATTATAAATAAGATTATTATTATAACTTATTATTATTATTAAGTTACGCATTTTGCATTTAAATAAAAATAAATAATAATTTCATAATTATCACTTATTATTATTTAAATACAAAAATGCATAGCCATAGATTTGCTATCGTATACTTTCTTTAAATTAGTTTTGTCTTTTTTATAAAAAATTTTTAATCTAAAAACTAAATCTTTTTATAATTTTAAAAAATAAATCGTGATAGGATATATATATGTTATTATTTTTTTATTTATATATTATAAATTGTGGCAGAATATATTCTTTTTTTGAAGAATTATTGCAAAATGGCGCCGAGCATCCACCCATTTTGCAATCAGTCACAATTCATATGTATATAATATAATAATATATTATTATACAATAGTGAAATCTTTTATTGCGTAATATTTTGCACGCAAAGTATTGAATTGATCGAACGTGACGCACGTCATTACATGTATATACATTATATGTTAAGTAAGGTAAGTGAAGTTAGAGTTGATCAGAGTGAAATGTGAAATAGTTTATATATCTTTCTCTCTCGTAGGATTTAGCAGAAACATGGCGGACTTCCGGCTCGTGTCCAGTCTCTGATTTCAGTGTCTCTAATTATGTGAATACAACAATTGTCGGGAAATTATATGCGAGGACCACTATATTAATATTGTACATGCGAACAAATTGCATATCTCCATTTCGTGACATTGAAATTTAATCCTATATAATAAAGTTATGCAAGACCTTCGTGTTCTACTGCTCCTTCCCTCTACTTGAATAAAGACGTGATAAATTCAGACGAATATTTCAAAAGAATACTTTATAGAAGTTCATCTAGAATCTACTTCAATTTAAATTCCTTCTCTAAAATGATCACATCTTGTGAAACTTATGAATAGAATATCATCAAACATTATTAAAGCATGTAAGTAAAAGGAACGTTGTGTGTGTACGTCTATTATATTTCTGATCGTGCAAATTTGTCGCGATGCTTTTACATGTCATTATAATATATCTAAAATGTATGTGTATTCAAAGTAATACATTTAAATTGTATGAAGATTAATTAAAAAAATCGTAGCAAATATCGGGATTATAATGATATAAATTATGAAAGCAACAAAGGTGAAACGTTAACGTCAAATAAAATTATTTAAAGCCATATATGTACACAGAAAAAACAAAGTGTCAAATCAAAACTTATATACTTAAACTAACGCGTTCATTGTTTCGTACATACGCAACAATTTATAATCTTTTTAGAAGAATTTAATAATTTTAAATTTCAACAATATTAGTCTTATTTTAATATTGTAATTGTCACCTCAAGAATATATAATTATTTAATTCTACTTTAAGAAAATTATAGTCTTTGATTTAAAAATGTTATTTTCTAACATTGTTTCTTTTCCATTCAATAAAATTAAATCTTAAATCATAAGAATATATTTTTCTTGATTGAACTATATAAAATGGCTTCATTCAAGTAAGCAATTATTCAAGCAATTATATTTTTCTTTAATTGACGCAATATAATCTCATTTCAAGATTTCCATGTTAAAACTAAATATATTTTCAAAACAAGAATGTTCTTTTTTCTGTGTACATATCGATTTATTAATTTTCTAATTCTAATTCAGATAATATTGAATTTGATTCTTCGAATGAATCCTTAAAAATTAACGATTAAGATTTAAGTTTCCTCTTCCGATTTTATTATTTATAAGATTAAGAATTTGACATATGACTCATATGATGTGAACGTTAGCGAAATATCCGTGCAAGAAAAATATGAATGAAATGTTGCATATTGCTGTATCGTCAAATTAATTGATATTAAAATCGAATAATTCACATTATAGATTATCAATCTCTGAATTGTCAACATACACGATTAAATCTTCACAATACGAAGCGTATCAATCAGCATCGCGGAAAAAAGGTAATAAAATTCGATTCAATTTTACACGGATTTTTAAAGTGCATGGGAACACGCTTTTAAAATAATTGTCAAATAAAAGCGATCGATGCGGATGATGAAAATTTTATCTGTATTTACATATATATTTGTGCGGATGCAAAATCGCTTGTCGATACAAAATTATCACTCGATGCAATTCGAGTGCGTTTATTTGCGTAAGTTATATTTTCTATTTTAGTGATCATATTTACTTCGGAATCGAGATGTTGCTGATGTTAGAAATACACGTGGATCGCGTGTATATAAGTGCTCATTGTGTATACGAGGGTGTGAATACAAAGGCTTTTGTCATAACGTACAAAGAATCAGTTTCATTTGAAAATGCAACGCAGTGCGTACGCAACAGCTCATTCACGTCAAACATGTGTGAATATTAAAAAGTCCGGGATGTCTGTCCTCGCAAAAAGTGAAATATGTATTATTTTCTAATTTGCAAGAGAAAAAAACTTAGATAAAAGAGCAGAGTGCAAAGGTAACTTGATTACGACGGCGTCTCATTAACAAAGTTTAATGAGTCCTTTCATTTTGACCCCGCGCTTTCCGCAGGCGGAAGGATTAAGTCAACAGGAAGAGATACTGTGTGAGGTAGAAATTACTCAGTTAGATTACCGACGAGGGCATGCATGTGGAGGGACAATACGTGTAAAAATATATATATTTCCTCTGTCTTTCTCGAGCTTTTCTAGTTTTTCTGGGCCTGAAAGATAAGCGCGCGCCTTATCGTCGTATAAAATAGGAGACCAAGTATTTTCCACCGTTTCGTGTTCCCTACGTCAAACTCTCTCGGACATTAAACGAATGACCACGATCGAGCGAACTGATGCGGGAGCAATCGCGTCTAATTAAGCAAAGGCGAACTCGGTAATTTCTAAACTAATCTTGAATTTTCACGATAAAAAGAACGTAAGATGCTCATTAATGTTTTTGACCCGGAAAATTGGCCCTTCACCTTTGGGACTGGGAAACTGCAATAAACTCGGAAAATACAGATTATTAAGTACTTAAGTCATATATTTTCCCGAGGCCAATCGCGCAATTTTCTCGCATGCTGCATAGTTTTTTGTTGCTTATCAATTATTAGAAAATTATTTCGTTATTGCATTTATTCTATATATCTGTTTTGCACAATTTACAAGTAAAAAATAAAATGTTAATTATTTTTAATTATTTTTCACATGTCCCAAAAAATCCACTCTAAATTTTAAGTTAAAATAACTCATTCGTCGTATGTTACTTATTGACAAATTAAAAATGTTAAATAATTGACATAATACTTTACATTTATTTTTGCTATTGTGATTTTAAGTGTAATGTAAAAATAACATACAAATTAATTAAAAATTACATGAAAAAATAGTTACAATAACTCGTAAGAAATGTTGAGGACATTAACATATAATAGTAATTATTTTAACCTAAATTATTTGTAATAAAAACATTTGATTTTAGTAAATTTGATTATTTTTGTACGTCAAAGTTCAAGATTATTTGAAGATTCACTTTAACTTTTCTTAGAATGTTAAACCGACTTTGAGACATGTTGATTGTTTAAAATGATTATGTCAAAAATACTCAAAATAATATTCCATTTCTAAGACATATACAAAGTGTTAAGTTATGAAGTTGACATAAATGTAACACATGAAAACGTTATAAAAATAATAACATATAAGTTGTATGTTAATTTTACATTAAAGTACTAATCAAAACGTGGTGAACACAAGAAAATTTTAACATATGGACGCACAATTTTTTACTGTGTACCTACAATTTATCATCTGAATCATGTAAACTTATATATCCGTACATTTAAAGTCTCGTCTCGTGAAATTTAAATTACTCGATGTGTCCCTCGTATCTTATCTCATAGTGACAAAGGAGCTTCGTAAGAATTCGATTTAGGAACGGTTGCCTGCTGCGGCCTCGCGCTCGCAATTTCATCGACGTCTCGGCGAAAAATAAAAGCGCAAGCATCGACATTGATGTCAATGCGCGTTACAAGTGAATGTCGACGCGGCGTTGATGGGTATGTCAGGAGAGCGGCTTCAACGTGTCATAGTTCCCTGCATGTGTATCAAAATGAAGCCGGTCCTAATGAATAGCACGTTGCGTGAGAAGGATGTTGACACGCGGATGTAGCGTTACGCAAAAGCGGCTTCTCACAAGCCCTTCATCATATTATCGCTCCGTCTCGCGCGCGTTAGGAACGTCCGGTGTTCTCCGACCCTTCAATCTCGGATTTAATGAGCAGAGTTGAAAAATCCCGACTAAATCCCTCTATCTTCGAGTCGAGAGGAAGCCGCCGCTTTCGCGATGTCTTTAAAATGCCGCACGCGAGATATATTAGACATGGTGAAAAATGGAGGGAGTTTATTTTATTTCTTTTTTTCGAGAGAGGGAGAAAAACTGGGAAATTTAGCTCCGCAATTTCGCACTTGCCTCTTTTTTATGCCTCGCGCGTTCTCCTTTTACTGACACTTCTGGCGCGTCATAAATCATCGCGTATGCAGAGCGACGATGGAGAAATCGATTCTTCGTATATAGAAGAGGCAAGAAAAAAAAAAGAAACTTTCTTCCGCTCTATATCGACGTAATATTCGTATTATCATTCGAGATTGGCCTACGAGTATCGGGGATATCCTCAAGCGAGTAATGCATAACGTTTGTCCCGGAGATAGATTGCAAGTCGCGGTCGCGTGATCGTTGAAATTGTCCCGTCGCTACGATTCCGATGTAAAGTAAGTAATAGGACGTTCCCTGTCGTATGCATACAGCGCGCGTGTCTTTCAAATATTTCAACAAACGCGTCTCTCGCTCAAACGATATTAGCTCCCGAGAGAGAATATACCGCGAGTCGTGCGCTGATCGTGTGCCTTCGGACAGAATAATGCAAAATCGAACCCGTGTCAGGACGGACGACGTGTCACGCGGGAGACTTTGAGGGGATGTATGTGTAATTGGGACTCCTTCGCATGTATCGCGGATTTACATGTTATTTCCCACAGGGATAGACCATACGCGTCCTTCTTAAGCACTCGAATTTTTTATCGAGATCTTTAAGGATCGATTTTCTCATCTCGTTCTTTTTTGATCGCACTCTTTGATGTTCTTCCATATCTTTGACACTAAATCTTTGATGGCGATCAATTTATTTTATTTTCGCGAAGAGGAAAGCAGTTGATACACAGTAAAAAATTGTGCGTCCATATATTAAAATTTTCTTGTGTTTTGATTAGTACTTTAATTTTTAAAATTAACATACAACTTACGTTATTATTTTGATAACGTCTTCATGTGTTACATTTATGTCAACTTTATAACTTAACACTTTGTATATGTCTCTTAGAAATGGAATATTATTTTGAGCATTTTTAACATAATCATTTTAAACAATCAATATGTCTTAAAGTCAGTTAAACATTCTAAGAAAAGTTAAAGTGAATCTTGAAATAATCTTGAACTTTGACACAAAATAATCAAATTTACTAAAATCAAACGTTTCTATTACAAATAATTTAGATTAAAATAATTACTATTATATGTTAATGTCCTACAACATTTCTTACGAGTTATTGTAACTATTTTTTCATGTAATTTTTAATTAATTTGTATGTTATTTTTACATTACACTTAAAGTCACAATAACAAAAATAAATGTAAAGTATTGTGTCAATTATTTAACATTTTTAGTTTGTCAGTAAGTAACATACGACGAATGAGTTATTTTAACTTAAAATTTAGAGTGGACTTTCTGGGACATGTGAAAAATATTATAATTAACGTTTTATTTTTTACTGTGTATCTTTGGAAATTCTTACTCACACTCAGATCCTGTAGATTCACGCAGGTCGTGTAATTGCTCCATATTTGATTAGACTCGGGATGCCGGAACCACGTGCCGTTCAGCTCGCAATATTTATGCGCCATCACTGCAACAAAGATTACAAAAAGCTCGTGAGATTCATGTAACACGTGATGATGTCAAAGGATTGGAATTCAGTTTCTTGATTGGATTAATTATTGTACGTTAATAGCATTCCTAGTCAATTGTGTATGCTAAGTTAAGGAGGAAAGCTCGAAAGTACGTGCCTCAGAGGGAAAAATTCACGTCAGATTTATTTCGCTTTGATATAATGTATTCACTTTGATGTTTAACAGATGAAACATAGAAATATTTCCTAACGCCGACTACATAATCATCCACAAAGTTAGGTCCGTTTCTTGTCGAAGCTCGTTCAAACTTCCGTCTCGAACAACAAGATAATTTAAAATTTCCCGATGAAAGATACTTGCAAAAAAAAAACTGCGCCGGCGGCGTCGCCTGAAGAACCAAGAGTTGGCATCTACTCCATCCCCACTAGGCGGTAAGAGGGGGGAGGGAGGGAGGGAGGGATGGGAGAACATTATTCCTCCCCGCGGTTTAATAGGTCGCAAATAAAACTATAAATGCAAATTGAACTTTAAAAGCCCCGCTTCCATGAAACGCTACTTGATTAAACTTATCTTTGGAAAAAATAAACTTGAACCCGTGCGTCTCCTTTTAATCCCTCGCGCTCTCTTTCCCTGTCTTAATTAACAGATGAGATCCGATGTAAATATTCCGAGTGTACGAGAGTAACTAACGGGTTAATCTGTGCAATTATGGTTCTGCTCGAAAAGCGTGCTCTCTTATAGTTTTACACAGTTTTGCGGCTACAATAACATTGTGCTAGTCTAATCTGTGTCTCAAATAGACACAGTTCACTATTTTAATCCAATTCAAACGAATGCACACAAATTGAAAACAAAATCAAATTAAAGGAACAAAGCATCTAGAAATGCTACGCATATTTATGATAAACTTTAAGGGGATGCCGGAGTCCTGTTTTACCGATAAAATGTTATATTTCATTTATGTCCGAAATCTTTTTATTAGTTGCACAAAATAATAAATGTTTCTCCACGATTAAAGTACATACAGAAACAAAGCGGGAACCTCCTGATTTTATGTTAAAAATTAAGAAAAAATTGAAAAATTACAGTTTTTTATTATTTCGGCTTTTGGGGTCAAATCGTAACAATATTTGCTTTGTATGTACAAAATAAGATAGGTTCCCGCTAGAGATTGTATGAAGGAATATAAATGAACTTTTAGAAATGAGTTTAGAAGCCTAATGAAAAAGATTTCGGTAAATAAACGGAATCTTTTTCATTAGGTTTCTAAACTCATTTCTAAAAGTTCATTTATATTCCTTCATACAATTTTTAGTGGGAACCTATCTTATTTTGTGTATACAAACAAAACTTTTATATTAAGCAAATATTGTTATAACCTATTTACGATTTTTCAATTTTTTTTTATTTTTAATATAAAATCAGGAGGTTCCCGCTTTGTTTCTGTATGTACTTTAATCGTGGAGAAGCATTTATTATTTTGTGCAACTAATAAAAAGATTTCGGACAAAAATGGAATATAACATTTTATCGGTAAAACAGAACTCCGGCATCCCTTTAATTGCAAAAAAAATCTTCGTCTTCTCTTCTTTCGAAAGAGAAACAAAAAAAAAATAAAGCAACATTGCATCACTTTGAGCGCGGCAACAATTTTATCCGGTCATTTCGTTGCACCTATATAAAGTTACGAGTATAGCACGATATATTTTAATCCACTTGTGTGTACTTATTTGCACGCTCATGAGTTATGTTTATCAGTGTGTTCTCCCCGTCAGGGTATGTAAAGCGCTTCAAAGTCGCGGTACAAACTAACTACCGTGACGGCGAACGTGGCGTGGCGATTAAACGCCATTCATCGTAAAGACAGTTTCTGGGGAAAGGCACATTACCAAGACGCGAGTGCGAGAAACGACACGGTCGCACGCAAGAGAATGAACGATGCGTGGTCTCCGAGTTACATTACCCGAGCGTAATTCGTCGTAAATGGCACGGAGAGAGCGAAATAACGTTTCTCTCGTATACGAATAACGCGTTACATGGGTGAATAATGCGGCACAACTTGTTACGGCGACGTATACGAAGCAGGGGAGGGGAATATTAGAATACGCACGAGTCGCTATAATTTCGTGCGGGTTTTCGGTCCGAAACCCTCTTACACGTGTTCGCGAAATGGCAACGGTTCAGAGCGCGTTCCTCGGGGGAGGAAATCAATTTCATCCCCTCTCCGAGTGTATTTAAATTACATTACATAATTTAAATCATTAAATAAAAGACGCGTGCACAATTATTGCAATTATCATTTCGTATTTTTGATTCTGCGACTTGCCTTTCCATCGTCCCGACATTCTAGAGTCGAAAATATCCCCTCGTGAATGTTTCACGGAAGGGAACATATCGATTTTCAGCGACCTATTAACCGGTCGCACAATGCTGGTCTTACTAAAAAAAAAACTTGCAAAGGATATTACGAAGGTCGATGAGTAAAAATTTAAAAAATGTGTCTGACGTAAGAGTCGTTAAATATTCGTGAAACATTTCGCGATAGCGTCCAAATATAACGCGTCGTATTTCTAGAACGATTTAAACCTCATCTGCTGATTGCATATCAGACAATGCAATTTTAAAATATCTTCGTTTGTTTCTTGTCAGGATTATGGTACTAGAGATACCATCAGTAATTTCATAAATGTTTGAGGAATTGTACTAGTAACATCAATGCAATTTTAGATTTTTATCAAGCTTTCTTTTTATATCTCATTAAATTCTAATGTAAAATATATATAACGTTTTGTATATAATTGATGGGAAAATTGTAAAATTGCAAATAATAATCGGAATTGCACGCAATTTTTCATGCTATCAACTATAATAAATTAAAAATTAAATTTGAAAATTCAAGGTAATAGTTTTGAACGGCAGTGATCAATGATCAGACAGGTTCTAATGGCTTCAAGTGATCCTATCAGGATAGATAATTCTCAACTTTGATTGAATGAAAAGACGCGCTGTTCGCGTTGATTTCGAAAGAAAGAGAGCGCAAGGAGAGAGAATTACACGTGGAGCGATTATTCGCTGGCTCGTGTGGCCGCTCATTATTTCGTGATGAGGGTCGATCGATCGCGCGAGTCGGCAGACTCGCCTGCAAACACGTCGGATGTTCGCCGAGCGTAAGGTATCGGTGTCCGCCCTTAATTCGTCCATCACCCCTTTCTTAAATCCTTCCCTTCCGACAGGCGCCGTCATTACATCACATTTATCTTCCTCCTCGTCTCCGGATGGAGAACTGGATGCTCCACCCAGGGACTTTAAAAAGGGGTTTATATACCTAGGTACATACAGAGTGTCCCATTTTAAATAATACGCTCAAATATTTCCGAAACGGTGCGTTAAATAAAAAAATGTTTCAAACAAAAGTTATATGGCTTGAAGGGGGCCATCAGATGGTGGCAATGATTTGACCTTGAAGAGTCATTTGAAGATCACGTGAAGGTCATCGTCAATTTTTTAAATAGAACCCCCTATTTTTTATTACATATTCTTGTAGCTTATCTCGATGGCTTTCCAAAACACTATAAGTATTAATTTGCAATTAACAATTACATATTTTTTTTTAAAAACAACTATGTTTTTTCTTTACACCAATTAATTCCTCTCATTATTTTGTACATAAAAGTATTAAGGTAAGATAATCGAAAAATGAATATTTTACTAGATATTTTATGGTTTATGTAACATAAGAAATTATTTCAAGCTTCATAACTCGAAAAGTACTCAATGAAAAAATACTTTATTACAGTGTTTTGGAAAGCTCTCGAGATAAGCTACAAGAATAAGTAATAAAAAATAGGAGGTTCTGTTTAAAAAATTAAAGGTGACCTTCACGTGACCTTCAAACAACTCTCCAAAGTCAAATCATTGCCACCATCTGATGGCCCCCTTCAAGCCATACAACTTTTGTTTGAAACATTTTTTTATTTAACGCACCGTTTCGGAGATATTTGAGCGTATTATTTAAAATGAGACACCCTGTATAGATACATGTATATACATGGAATGATATACAAGCGGTGACCTTTTAACGCGGAACTCTTGCCGTGCAGGGCGACACAGCGAGATTTATTCGCGAAATTAAAATGGCAAAGCGCTCGTTAGAAAAAGAATGCCCGACGTTTAATTGCCGAATAACAGGTGCATCGCGTCTGTCGCGAAAAGGAAAAGCATTCTCGATGCAGCGAAAGAGCGAAAGCACGTTCGAGGTAATGAGCAGGTAACAAAACGCTATTAAACGCCGTTGTTTTCTGAAGGGCGATCCAGTTGGAAGATAAGAGACATTTTCACCACAAGCATCTGCGTATCCGTCCTCCCAGGCGAGTGCATACCCAGCAAACACCAAGTAACAGTTATACAATTATTAGTTATTTAATTTCCCACTCAACAATATAATTGTTATTTAACACATAACAGTTATATAACATGTAACAGTTATTTTGTCTCTATATCAGCATATCTCGTTCTACTTTTGATTCACTTCGGATGATGCGGTCATTTTAATTAACGAGATTATCAATTAACGAGAGACTAAGTGAAATAGTACCCTTTCTGGGAACCGGGAACGGATTATTTCCATCGGATTAACAAGTAAAACGGAGAGACGTATGTGCAATTTCATCAAGATATCTTCAAGATTTTTTTTGTCGTAAAATAATATGAGAGAGATATCTTTTAATCTTTCTCGGATTCCGCAAAAATTTCCTTTGATAATCATTATACTATTTGCCAAAGATACGTTTATATTTCGCACGAGATGTTATTTTTAGATAGTTCTCTCATTTCCTGGCATATTATTTTGAGAAATAACTGCTATCTTTAGATTGATACAGTAAAAAACGAAAAGAAATATTTAGTTCGCAAAATTCACGTTTTGGCTCGAAAAATTAAATAAAAGTGGGTTTCGAGAACCAAACTATCTATTGTGATAAAATCTGAAAAATATAAATTGCCTTTTACATATTTGTTATACATATATGATATATCGTCGACATTATGAATAATACGAATCTATAACTTATTTGCCGGAAAGTCTTTCGTTACACATCATTTATGCAATAAATTATATCGCAAGGGATTTGTCGCATGTAATTCTTCCAACTGCATTATTTATTAATATTATATTTCTTTGTCACATACGTCGAAAATATAAAATGATTTGGTTGGCATGTGTATAATACTTGTACAAGTCAAGCATACATTTGTGTAATATATCACTAATATACATGTGCAATAGTGTATGTGTAATATATCACATGTACTGTTACATGCACATACACGTGCATACAAATAAACTGGTTTGAACATTGTCTAAACATTTTTCTCTTGAGAAATTACTCTCTAACGCATTTATGACTTTCTGTTTCAACTGACAACTTATCAGGATGGAGGTTGAAGATGATAAATGTCAGTGGGTTCTCTACAACCCCAGACTAATATCGCTAGTTTCTGTAGATTATAAAGACGATAAACTAAATGCAATTAAATAAATGTCTGTTGTAAAATCTCTTGAATTTATCAAAAGTTCCCTTTTGCAATGCTGTTCGTAAAATGATGATAAATAATTTTTTTTGTAAAACATCTATGAAACAATAAAAAATTCCAGTTTATTGCAGTATCTTGAAGATTAAATTAAATTAATTTTTAAATTCATGCATAAAATATTTGAGAAATTTTAACAGAGTGCATTTATCTTATATACATGTGACTATAAGTGACTATAATAATAAGAATTACCTAGACAAATATCGAAAATTAGTAATATCTATAAGAAAATATGATAAAACGATCAAAAAAATTACTTTTTTATAATTTAAATATAATATCTCATCCCCAGTATTGTAGATTGTATTTTTTTCAATTTTAGGTTCCATTTTACATTTCACGATTCTTCTGCTTTCATTTCGTTTGAAATGAGATCTTTTTCCGGTTCTGGAAGAATTTCCGTTAAGTTAACGTAACCAAACCTTCATTGATCTTGTTGCAGCGACTGGTTGCGTTTCCCGAGAGTTTTAACAGAAACAGGATACCACGGAACGTCGAAGAGAATAGAGATTGTACCGGAGTATTTTTTTTCGAAAAGGCTTTCCCGTTCGGGATCGCGCAATCAGGCAGCCGTTTGTGCACAGTTGAAAACGAATAATTGTACATATTGTGCGTAAAATGATCGGACCGGAAGATTAAAAAAAAAGCTCGTCTGTCAGAGCGATCGGTTGATTCGTTCGTTCGCAAAAGTTACTCGGCGCACGTATGCATGACGAGAAAGCGATACGAGAGATTGTAGCCTGAATATCTTGAATACACAGAGTACTTGTGTCGAGAAGTCTCGCGGAACTTTATTAATATCGTCAGAGTGTTGGCGAAAGTTTCGATCAGCTTTGCCGATAATCGATACATAGTCGTGTTGCGGCGCGTTGAAGGATCGATAGCACACTCGAGAGATTTCAATCGGGCGAGTATATCAGCATCTGTCGAGAGCGTCAAGTATTTAGTCGGGAATTTGATTCGCACGAAAGAAGAGATCAGGAGGGAAGAGATAAATTTGCATTCGATTCTCAACAAAATACATGGTATGTATACAAGTATTTTCGCCGCCAAACTTGTATCGTTATTTCACTATATTAATATTGTACATGCGAACAAATTGCATATCTCCATTTCGTGACATTGAAATTTAATCCTATATAATAAAGTTATGCAAGACCTTCGTGTTCTACTGCTCCTTCCCTCTACTTGAATAAAGACGTGATAAATTCAGACGAATATTTCAAAAGAATACTTTATAGAAGTTCATCTAGAATCTACTTCAATTTAAATTCCTTCTCTAAAATGATCACATCTTGTGAAACTTATGAATAGAATATCATCAAACATTATTAAAGCATGTAAGTAAAAGGAACGTTGTGTGTGTACGTCTATTATATTTCTGATCGTGCAAATTTGTCGCGATGCTTTTACATGTCATTATAATATATCTAGAATGTATGCGTATTCAAAGTAATACATTTAAATTGTATGAAGATTAATTAAAAAAATCGTAGCAAATATCGGGATTATAATGATATAAATTATGAAAACAACAAAGGTGAAACGTTAACGTCAAATAAAATTATTTAAAATTATTTATATATGTACACAGAAAAAACAAAGTATCAAATCAAAACTTATATACTTAAACTAACGCGTTCATTGTTTCGTATATACGCAACAATTTATAATCTTCTTAGAAGAATTTAATAATTTTAAATTTCAACAATATTATAGTCTTATTTTAATATTGTAATTGTCACCGCAAGAATATATAATTATTTAATTCTACTTTAAGAAAATTATAATCCTTGATTTAAAAATGTTATTTTCTATCTAACATTGTTTCTTTTCCATTCAAGGAAATTAAATCTTAAATCATAAGAATATATTTTTCTCGATTGAACTATATAAAATGGCTTCATTCAAGTAAGCAATTATTCAAGCAATTATATTTTTCTTTAATTAATGCAATATAATCTCATTTCAAGATTTCCATATTAAAACTAAATATATTTTCAAAATAAGAATGTCCTTTTTTTCTGTGTACATAGTTTCGTAAGAAATTTGCAAAATATTCCGGATAAAAACAAATATAGCCGTTGTCCGACCTACTTTCGCCATCCCATGACCCATGTTCGCATCGAATTCTTTACACTTGATCTTGGACGCTTATCGAGCGCTTTTTATTGAGAATCGAGTTGAATTTAGAATGCTGCATTCGTTGCAGCGAGAATACTTTTTAGTGCGGAGCTAATCGATATTCGCTTTGCTCTCGATTTTTCCCGATAACCTACGATAACCTCATATGGAGATTGTCGAAAAGTTTACGCTCGTCTGTACTTAACATTATCCAAGTCGCAAAAATTCGGGCAAACAAATCCGCGAGCACGTTTGCATGTTAATTAATTTTTGACAAAGGTATTTTGACACGATATAAAAATCGCACATAGAAAATCAGATATTATTCCCCTTTTTCTTTACTCTTCTCGTACACATTCACGTAACAATAACGAGTTACAATACGGAAGAGGAGCGTTCACTTTTTTCAGTATAGTTCTGTGTTTGTCAAACACATTAGTGGACGTAAATATGCGCTTTCCGGCGATCACGTTGCTGGCTTTTATTTTTTTTTCTTTTTACCGTCCTTGTTTCTGTTTTTAAAAAAAATATATTTTATGTATTTACAGCTGTGCTTACACTTTTTACAAAATACTAAAGATTTTTTCTCCCACGCTTCTTTCGCGTATAAAAAGAGAGAAAGAGGAGAAGAGAATAATTTTTTTATATAAGAAAAGGATTAAATATGGCGAAACATGTATTCGTGATATCAAGGTAGAAAACATATATATACGAGAATCTAAGCAATCAATTTTTTGTTTTCGATGGCCTGAAACTTTTTAGCTCGATGTAACGCGATCCATTAAGCGCACCGAAGTAGAGGCGTGGGATATATCAAAGACGTTCCACTTTATCAGACCATTTCTTCCTTTCTAGAGAGAAAAAAAGGAATATAAGACGTTGACTGTAAGATTACGAGCTACTAAATTCGCGTCAATTTTATTTCTTCAACGAAAGTGGAGTGCAAGAGAAACTTAAAGGAAACTTAATATAATCTTTGTTAATTTATTCAATCTTTTGAAATAGGACGAATGATTTCATCTTATATAATTTTATATAATTTTATTTACAATTGTTCAAAATCCATGTATCTATAAGTCGAGTTTTTTACACATTTTTTATATATTTTTAATATTGCTCACGTCAAAATGTGATAAATTTACATGGGTGATAAAGCGTTACTCTGATACGTACAACAAAAAAAAACTTGTTCATAAATCAACTTTTTATTGGTACGAACTTCGTGGAAATTCTTTCCACGGAAGTGACTTTGTCTTTTTACATCTGACTTTAAGAAAGAGTCATTATGTTACATCACTAACTACAACACAACTTTATCGTATCTATTTATGTTCTTAAATTTACATAATATTGCTTATTCATGTTGTTATTTTGTTTGATGATGTTATCTAGAAGACTTTGGAATCGTAGGATGTAAAATAATGAATTAGAATACAATAACACTGGAATATCCGAACAAATTCAGGAACAATAATACACGTTTTATTACATGTAATTATATAGGGTGTACAAAAAGTGTGGAACCCCCTGAATAACTTGGAGAGATTTCATTTTAGAGAAAAATGTTAAATACAAAAGTTGTAAGACTCTAAAATATTTACTAGTCTTATCAGCATGACCACTGATGGCGTTTCCAAAGTTACATGAAGATCACCTTAAATTTTTTAAATGGAAATTTTTTTTCAAAATAATGAAAGGAATTAATTGGTGTAAAAAAACGCACAGTTGTTTTTAAGAAAAAATATGTAATTTGCAATTGACATGTTTTTTTACATGTTTTGGACATATTACATGTTTTTTCTTAAAAACAACTGTGCATTTTTCTTATACTAATTGATTCCTCTCATTATGTTGAGCATAAAATTAAGATAAGATCATCGAAAAATGAATATTTTATGAGATATTTTTTATAATTTATGTAAAATTAAGAAATTACTTCGAGTCTTATAACTCGAAAAGTATTTAATGAAAAATAACTTAATTATAGTGTTTTGGAAAACTCTCGAGATAACCTACAAGAATATGTAATAAGAAATAATGGTTTCCGTTTAAAAAATTCAAAGTGACCTTCATGTAACCTTGGCAACGCTACCTGTGGTCATGCTGATAAGACTAGTAAATAGATATTTTAGAGCCCTACAACTTTTGTAGTTAACATTTTTCTCTAAAATGAAATCTTTCCAAGGTGCAGAAGGTTCGATACTTTTTGTACACCCTGTATATTAGCATAAAACAAAGAGAAAATAATAAACTTTAAAAGATACACGATATAAGCATGCTTCAATACAAATCGATGTCACATACACGATGTAATTGACGTTCTACAAACGTAAGCAGAGACTTTCTTTGACCCCTTTTCACATTTATCGATCGCAAGCGCGCGATCTCGCAACAACGAACGGTAGTAATTTTGACGGATAACAAAAATGCTTTCGTAATTCGTTTATGGTCTCTGCAACGTGATGCATGCAAAAACCGACCCCATAAATCATATTCGATTCGCGGTCATAGCCATATAATCGTCATGATTGACACGTGAAAAATGCTTTTGCAGTACGCTCAATCTTCGTGAAAATAAACAAGAGGCGGATAGAAAGAATGAGAGGTTTGATATTATATGATTTTATAGCAGCAATGTTTGCATGTTAAAAAATATGCAGAAGTCCGAGGCAAATAATCACAATAAACCGAACGAAGATATAAAGATTGTAATTCTTCTTTAATTTTAAAATATGAAATTATAAATGGATTCTCTCTCTCGATAGTTCGGTACAGCAGTTAGCTCGATGGTGTTTACATTGTTTTTCGAAACACTTAAATCGTCTTACCGCGCGCAATCAAACAATCTCCGATCAGCTGATCGAAACATTGATTATTTCTACAGAGATATAAATTTGTTGTAATATCCCGTTTTTCGGATCAATCCGCTATTAATTTTTCATATCGTCTCGCTTCTTTTTTCTATACGCAAATTATTGTATTAAGAAATTAAATGCAATGTTGGGTAAAATTGAAGAGTGATTCTTTTCAAGACACATTTTTATTCTGCATCTCAATTTTAAAAATTGTCAATCTCTTTCAAGCAGCTGAATTATACGGTCTATTTATAAGAGAATCAGTCGAGCGAATCAGAAGAAATTAATCAATCAAGTAAATAAAGTTCTCTCGTAGAGATTTGTGTGCCATACTGTGGCACGTGGGTCATCATTTTTATTTGTTTCCACAATTCCGCGAGTTGATTTGCATTTATAGTGCGCATCGTGCACCGCAGTATTCCTCGCACACCTCGGGGAACACAATGGCAAGAAGCAACAGCAAGTTTTCATAACGCTGTGCTACTCCATCCTCCCCCGTATACGTGACAACAAAGCCGATTAATTATATTTCGCTGAATTAACATACACGGTACGCGGAAGATTGCATCGCCGTCGTATCGTGTAGAATATGCTACCGGCGTGCGTTTCGGCACGACATCTCCGTTCAATTCAGCGAACATGACGCGATTATCACCGCCTTCGTTGCAATCGATCAAGAGCTAAAAGCAGTCGCATATCGGGATGACAAGAGCGACGAGACGGTGACAATCACGTTTCGAAAACATACGCATGTTTCTTAATAGGATCCGAACAGAAGGAAATTGCATATTGCATAGATAATTTTATAATTATATAATTATAAAATTCGCGCTATCTATGCAATATGCAATTTTATAATTATAATATTAAATTATAATTTATATATATAATTTATATATATAATTTATATAATTTTATAATTATAATATTAAATTTTATAATTATAAATATAACTTTTTGATTTATGTACATAGATCTGAATATATTAAAAAAATAGATTGTGATTCTTTTTAAAATTTATAAAGTTTTAATTATAATATTTGCTATACGCGACTATTCGTATAATCTTGATAATAAATATTATCAATAATATTTGCACAATAAAGATTATTTCATTGGTAATATTTATTATTTATCCAGGTTATAGCCGCGTAATTATTATAATTAAAACTCTATAAATTCTAAATAGAATCGTAATCTATTTTTTCAATATATTTAGATCTATGTACGTAAATTAAAAAGTTATGTATATAATTATATAATTATAAAATTCGCGTTATCCATGCGATATTTTATTATTATTATTATTATTATTACTATTATTATTACTATTATTATTATTATTATTATTATTATTATTATTATTATTATTATATACAATTATTAGGAATGAATTTCACAACCGCTCTTTTGTGTCTTCTTTTAGCGTTATTCGCCATGAATAAAGTAGAAGTATGTGTGACTGAAGGGAAATTAATCGGCATCGTAGAGGAAAGTATTCATGGCGATCATTATATTGCCTTCCGTGGAATACCATATGCTAAACCTCCGGTGGGTGAACTCAGATTTAAAGTAAGTACAAAACGTTCTTGGCATTATTTTATTTTAAGATTCGGTCTAATTTTTTAGTCGATTTTTGAAATTTAAATTAAAAAGAAGCAAAGAGTCATTTAAGCAATTTATAGTTAAAGTTATAATAAAATTAGTTATTGTTTATCGCGTGAGTATTATCTTAAAATTGACAACCGATACAAACTATTGTATATATTAAATAATCTTATAAAATTATGAAACATAAAAAATGCAGTAATTTACACTCACAAATATTTAAGAAAATTAAAAATAAAATCTAATTGTATTACAAAAAATCAAATATTAATAATATAATCATTGCTGATTTCATTATTTCAAGAATTTCACGAACAACAGAAAATTTCGTGTGATAAAAATTATAATAAATGTATCTTGTAAAAATTACAACGCGTAATTATGAATGCGAGTGTCTAAAAAAAAAATCAAATGTTACATTCATTGCTCATTTTATTAATTCAAGTGCTAATAATAGAAAATTTCTTGCGATAAAAATTATAACAAATGTATCTTGTGAAAATTACAACGCATAATTATGAATGCGAACGTGTCAAGAGATTAAATGATTTGTTTTTAGATGAATTAATCTTCTTATTGCAGTGTTCGCGTAACTAAAATACGTAAAAAACTTGAACGATAGAACTTAAACGGCAAGCAAATCGATCAATCACTGTTAAGAGTATTCTTTTCGGTCTAATCTACCATTCTTGAAAGGATTAATTGATTGCTTACTAAGTTCTACCGCTTAAGTTTTTCTACGTGATATGGCTTTAAGGAAAAGAGCACGCGCATGATGCGCAATAAACTTATGTGAGCAAAAGTTTTCGTAACTATAGTTCGTATACTCAAAAGTTTTTTGTCATGTATGATGTTTTATGCATCATCGCGACATTTTACGTCAGGAACATTTCAAGGATTGGAAATACGAAAAATATAGTAAATTTATTTAAATTTGATCTTCATAGAAACGAGCTTTTTGAAAATAATAATTTACATCTAAATATGTGAAAAAAATTTTTAACATAATCTAAATTTTACATATAACATTTTTCAATATAATGTTGACTTTAAAAGCGCGCATAGTAGTAATAACGTACGCATACGATAATATTAATAACTAAAAATAAACACTTACAGAGGTCAACACTTCTAAGATTTAATAAATAGTGAGTATGCAAACCGAGGGGTAAACCGCTGAGGGCATTGCGGTGTACAGATTTGAAGCATTACTGGGCATTGCTTGGGCATTACTTGGGCATTATTAGGTTTTATTGAAGTATTAATGCGTATTATGGACGTTATTAAAGTATTATTAAGTCTTTTCTTCCAAATAATAATTTTAAATTTATTAAAATTTAAATTATTAAATTTTAAAAATTTAGCAGTAATGCCCAGGAATTGGGCATTCGTAGGCATTAGTGTACATAATTTTGATCAGCGGTTTACCCCTCGATGCAAACATTACGTAACATACGTCTGTTCATCTTGTTTATCACAGAGAAACAAGTTATCTTGTAACGCACGACGATACACGATAGCAAAAAATTAATATTTAATTTTGACAGAAAATTTGTTCATATCTTAGGAATACGATAGTTAATAGAAAATAAAATGATATATTATTGTGTATTCTTTATTAAAGATAGATCTCGTATTTGATATATTTCACATTAGCTAATTTTTTATTTAGGATCCTGTACCGCCAGAACCATGGTCCGGTAGCAGAGATGCTTCAAAATACGGAAATGTTGCTGTTCAGGTGGATATTTTTACGAATGAAGTCATAGGTGATGAAGATTGTCTCTATTTGAATGTATTCACTACGGATACGAAGTCTTTAAAGAAACGAGCTGTAATCGTGTGGATACATGGTGGTGGCTTTTTCATGGGCTCTGGCGATGCATTTTTCTATGGTCCCGATCATATCATTCGGAAGGACGTAGTACTCGTTACTCTGAATTATAGATTAGGTGTTTTAGGTAAATTATTAGTTAGCTCGACATATGCACTCATTACACGTTAATGGATTCGACGATCTGTTTCTTTCAGAATAAACATATGTACATATTTACATTTCTATTTTCTACGGTTTAAATAATTCACATGTATATGTATAAAGTCATGTACGCTAAGTTGTTTTAAATAATTAATTTTCATTCTTTTTTGTAAATTTCATTTTTTTAAATAGCATTTATAAAAAAATTTTATTTACAAATCCATTACACGAATTTTGTTGAGTTATAAATAATTAAAAGACTTTAGCAAATAAAATAAATATTTAATAAATAAATAAATATTTATATAGGATATTTATTTAGTCATCGAAGTCTTTATGTATTTAAGTAATTTAGATGAATAAGTTTTGCTAAAGGAAAACATATTAATGATATATCTTTCTATCTCTTTTTTTAGGTTTCCTCAACCTATATCATAAAATGGCAGCAGGAAATCAGGGCTTAAAAGATGTAGTTATGGCATTAAAATGGATTAAAAGAAATATATCGCAATTTGGTGGAGATCCTGATAACGTCACAATTTTTGGTGAAAGTGCGGGTGGAGCAATTGTTCATTGTCTGACTATTTCGCCGTTAGCTAAAGGTATGAATCAAAAAAAGAAATGCTATTGATATATGTATTAAGAATACCTTAAAAATTCCAGAATCATCAATAGTCATTTATTCATTATAGATTCAGCTCCTCTGCCAATCAAGCAAATGAATAATAAATTAATAAATTTTAAATAAACAAAATTACCGTAACAAAAATTTTATTTAAAGATTTTTAATTTTTTAATTTTGATTTTTCGATTACAAACTGTATAACGTCGATGTTTTAAAAGTTATATAGAAAATATATGATAATCTCCGCAATATTTTCAGTAAAGAAAGATCGACTCCAAGTTAAAAAATAAGAAAATTAATAATTAAAAGCATGCTAGTTAATTCTAATGTATTATACTGAGTCGAAGAGGAAAAAAGCAAAATTTTATAACGAATAAAATTGTATTAAATTTGCTCGAGTGCCAATTATATGTGTGACTGCATTTTACAGGTTTAATTCATAAAGCAATAAGTCAAAGCGGCGTCATGACTAATCCTTGGAGTATCACTGAACGAGGCACTTCTATCAATAATGGTCTACAGGTAGCCGAGAAACTTGGCAAAGCAACTTCAGATACGGAAGTCGCTTATAAATTTTTGAAAGAGATAGACGCGAGAAAGTTAAGAAAAGCAGAAATAGAGCTTTTTTTGCCAAAAACTGTAAATATTACAACGTTCTATTATGATCATTGCAATAATAATTCGACGAATTATACTCGTGAGAATAAACTTATTTCTTATTGGCAATATATATTCTTGTAGAGACGATTAAATCTTTCGATTGCGTTTACGCCGACTGTGGATTCTGAGTCATCAAATCCTTTCTTACCGGTAGAACCATCGAAATTATTATATAATGGAATTAAAATGCCAATTATATTCGGATACAACTCTTGCGAAGCCAATTTCTTCTTGCGAGGAAAATTTTTCGGCTGTAAGTATACATTTGCTTTTACTTTTCATTATACATTATATACATTTTATCAATCGTTTCGATGCACAAATTTCCATAAATTTCCATCTATGAAAAATAAGATATATGAATAGCGCTGCTAAAAAATATGCGTCATCAATAGTATTTGTCATAATATATTTGATCAGTATTAATAAATTTCAGATCTTATCAATTCGTATAGACGCACGTATGAGAATCATAGTTATTTGTGCAACCGTTTTATTTCAAAGTAACCATTCGCATATTTATTTATTTTATCGTTTCAGATATAAGCGAAGAAACTCTAAAAGAAATCGATTCTGATTTCAAGAAAGCCATACATCCCAAAATTTTACGTCAATTACCAGAGATACCAATCACAATATCAGAGTTACGAGCATTATACTTTGGTAATAAAGCAGTGTCAGAGGAAACTATAATGAATTACTCTGATTTTCTTGGCGATCAGTGTTTCTACAAAGGCATTATGGAAGCAGTTGATATTCAAATGAGTTCTGGTGCTAACGAGCCGATCTATTTATACAAGTTTTCATACGAAAGTAAAACTTCTCCCATGAAAAACATATTAGATATGCAACTTCCAGGTATTGTGTCGTTAATTAATTTAGAATTATGTAAGAATCATTAATCTTAGATAAGAATTTTCATAAAATTCTTATGTGAAATTAAGTGCCTTTTAATCTCTATGATTAAGTAAGAAGACAAGCGTGGCTCTGTAGTAATATTATTAAGGAGAACTAAAAAAACTATGTAATATTTAAAAAGACATTAAATATAAATTTAGATTGTATTTATGATATGTCGGAGATTATCAATTTTTGAGATTAATTTCTCGTATAATAATATTTCGTAGGTACGGCCCACTTCGAGGAATTGGGTTATTTATTTTATCCTTATATAATGAAAGATTTGGGCTTGTCACCAGCTGCACCTGATTCGGAGGATTACAAAATAATAAATTGCTTAACACAAATGTGGACAGATTTTGCTAAAACGGGGTATCATAGATTTAAATATTTCTTATGATAGTCATATAGTCGCATACATAATTAATCACCCATTTATTTCAGAAATCCAACTGTTAATGAAGATTCGACTTCAGTTAAATGGACACCATTAATAAATGGAAATACATATAATTATTTAAACATTAATATTAAACCTCAAATGGAGACTCTTTGTAAAGCAAAACAACGATGGGATTGGCAGATGAGACGTAAATTATAATACTCCATTAAAATACGTGCATTAAGATTTCTTTTAAAGTTTATATTGTTATTAATTAGATATAAATAATTAGATATAAATATAAAATTATATATAACATTAGATATAAAATTAGTTATAACATTAGATATAAAATTAGATATAAAATTAGATATAAATATGTATATGTATAGGTGTATATTATGTTTTTATATCTTTCTTATATTAAAATCTACTTATAAATAAATCAATGCAATTGCGTCAATTATATTTCATTATTTGTATTATCAAGTGCGACAGCACTAAAAAAAATAAATATATCTTTGATCAAAAATATCTTAAAATTCTCTTTGTTAAAAACACAACAAATATCATATGAGTAAAAAGCTATTCTTTAATATAAAGTTTTTTTCTAAGTATTTCTATTTGAATATATTTTTACACTTTCTGCTTTTGGAAAAGAAAATTATTGTTTAAATCTTTTGAAAAACTACAATAATATTGTTTCAATAATTTTTACCGACACTATCGAATCAAGCGAAATATTGATTATTGTGCGATATACTAATTATCATGTAATATACCATTATATGACTCCAATCTCCGCGAAAATGCTTCGCCAAAATAGTAAAAAAATTTTTGGAAAAATATTTTAGTTTAATTTAGTTTGTATTTTTTCCAATCTACTATTTTCCCTTCTTTAGATGTAAATTTATAAATTGAAAAACTATCAAAGAAGCAAATTGCACATTATAATAAATCTAATTATTATCATCTAATTATTAGCATCAATGACTTAATGTAATATTATAAAATATTATAAAAAGCGAGTCCAGGAATAGCAAGTCATCATTTGCAGCAAGTCACTCGCGCCGTAACAAACATGCTTCGATGCTTATTTGCATGAGTGTATATATGGTTGCATAATCGCGATACGGACACGTCATCGAGTCATATGCTCAGATATGTAGTTTATTAGCGTCTTCTGTCGTTATTCTGTCAGTGTCCGTCATGAATGGCAACAGAGTGGCCGTAAACGTGCGTGAGGGAAAATTAATCGGCATCATCGAAGAAAATATTCTTGATGGGAAGTATATCGCTTTCCGAGGAATACCATATGCAAAACCGCCGATCGGCAAACTTAGATTCAAGGTGAATATCTCACGCTTTCTTATTGTGAACGTGTCTCAAGTAGCAGTTTATCTTACGAGCCAGAACTGAAGTTGGATAGAATAAGTTGATTATATAAAGAATTTACAGTTAAATAGATAGATAAATGGCATGAGGTGAAGGGATAATCGTAAACGGCGAAAAACGACCAATCATCATTAACCTTTGCTTGAAATTTAAACGTTCTGTGTTTACTGATGATTTTTATTTATATCGTGTATGAAGTACAAACAATCATCAAACGCATATTTACGTCCATAGTTCATAGCTTCTGCACACATATATTATATATGCGTCCATAGTCCACGCCAGTAGCTTCAAATTGTTGAAAGAAAAATTCTTCAAGCGATCACATCTGCAACTGTCATTATTCTAATTTAAGAATTGATTTATACAAGGATTACTTTTTTAATTTTCAAAAACTGTTTTCTATAAATATTCTCGTAAATTATTTAATCCTTTGACTGCTGGACATGGATGCGTCTATAGAATGACTAATGTGTCTGTCTAATGACTGCTGCAGATGTGATTGCTTGAAGGATTTTTTTTTCAACAATTTATTCCCAATATAAATTAATCTTATTGCTATGTAAGGCTTGTGTAACTAAAGTACATAGAAACCTGAGCGGTAGAACTTAAGCAATAAACGAATCGATCAATCACAGTCGAGCATTCTTGCCAATTTAATCTTTGAGAATACTCGACTGTGTCTGGTCAATTCGTTTATTGTTTAAGTTCTATTATAGGTACTATTTAGATTTTTCACGATTATCTTTAACCTTGGAAACACATATCTCTAAAAAAAGATTTCTAAAGACAACTTAAAAAACATGTTTTTATCTCTTATCGCTTTTTATCGTGTTTTTGTTATTCGGAAATCCGGTTATACGTGTGCGTCGAAAAAAATTATCTTTAAATATTTTAACATTGCAGAATTTTTTTAATTCAAGTGTTTAAAAATAATGTTAAATTTTATGCAGCATAGAAAAAACTTATCACAGTTAAAACAAGAAAATAAATATATCAAATTTTAAATATAATTTAAGAACATACACGTATGTTTTTTATAATTTAATAACATACACGTATGTTTTTTATAATTTAAGAACATACACGTATGTTTTTTACATATAATTATACTGCTTCACAAAAGTAGGTTTCTTTAGCGATTTTTTTGACAATGGAAAGGATTAATATTCAGTTTCGAATAAGCAAGACTTGTTCAACGAGTTCTGAAGAACCGACATGTGTCGATTTCTATTATCACTTTGTCAATTTTCTCTAAATGTTCGGCGATTAAAGGGGAACAGAGCTATGGAACAAATTGCTTTTCAAATTGTTATTTATTGTGAACGCGCGTATATTTCATATTCAACATAAAAGTATCATATTAGAGAGGTACATAATCATCAGAGATGATTTGTATATACTTAGGATCCGGCACCACCGGAACCATGGTCTGGCGCCAGAGATGCTTCAAAATGCGGAAATGTCGCTGTTCAGACGGATATCACGGGCGAAATGATCGGCGACGAAGATTGTCTCTACTTAAACGTGTACACCGCAGACGTCGAATCATGGAGAAAACGTCCGGTTATGGTGTGGATACACGGCGGCGCTTTTAGCATAGGTTCCGGCAATGCATCCGTTTACGGTCCCGATTATATTGTCCGGAAGGACGTGGTATTGGTCACGTTAAATTATAGACTAGGTGTTCTCGGTACGTTCAATATTATATAATTCTCGTATGTACTTGTATTTGGCTGTTTTTTTTAGAGAGAAGAAAACAGCAAAATTTTCGACCAATTTTTAGACTTAATTTTTTTCAACGAGATCTCGTAAGAAAAAAAAGTTTTAATCTCGCGAATTAGTTTTATCATTGCATTATGTGGTAAACATTTGTTTTACGAACTGTCAAAAAATGTTATAACTTAAGAAATACTTAGTAAATTTTTTTTTACCTTGGATACAAAAATTGATCGTGTCATCTTAATTTAGATAAGTCGATTTTGCGAAAAAAAATGTAATTATAATGCTTTAAAATTATGATTTTAAGGTTTCCTAAACCTTAACGATGAAGTGGCAGCAGGCAATCAAGGTATAAAGGATACTATTATGGCATTACGATGGGTTCAAAAGAATATATCAAAGTTCAGTGGAGACCCAGGAAATGTCACCATCTTTGGCGAAAGTGCTGGTGGTGCCATCGTTCATTGTTTGACTCTGTCTCCGTTAAGCGAAGGTATCAATCATAGAGATTTATCGAATATACACATAGTATTTCATAATCAGTCATGTATATTAGTTAATAAATTTATTGATATAATATATTCTGAAACAGAAAATATTATAAAAAGATCTTCGAAATAGAATGAAATAAAGTTGTTACAGTTTAATTAAATTATGTATTTTAATAGAATGTTAATTTTTTTAAATGTTCCGAGAAATTTTAATTCTAATTGAAAAATATTTAATTATTATCTAAAAATGTTATAGATAATGACTGATAATCTGATTCAATATTTTTAATGAAGAAGATTAAATGAAAAAGATTAAATTTGCAAAATATCCAAGATATTAATAATTAAAAGGATCGATTCTAAGATGATCCTTATATGATCGAAGTTGAACAGAAGAGAAGGAAAATCTTCTGGCTAACTAACTATATCGAATAAATTCTACAGGTTTGTTTCACAAAGCGATATCACAAAGCGGCGTTGCCACAAATCCCTGGGCCTTTATTGAATTGACAAATAAAGCGACGAACAAAGGTTTCCAACTTGCCGAGTACTTTGGTAAAGCGACCTCAGATCCGAAGGTCGCCTATGAACTTCTCAAAACGATCGACGCGAGAAAGCTTAGAAAAGCCGAACACAAGTTGCTGACGAAAACAGTAAATATCTTAATATTCTATTGCGACATAAAAGTGCAATGGATTAGATGTTTATAGACTATTTGAATTAAATATTTTTATGAGCGATATGTTCTTGCAGGAGCGCCTACAAAAGATAATATCGTTTCCACCCAGTTTAGACCACGAATCGCTGAATCCAGTCATCACGGAAGATCCAAGCATATTAATACATCGCCGAGTTAAAGTGCCATACATTCTGGGTTATAACAGTTGCGAAGGATCTTACTTGGTAGATAGCACTTTCGGATGTATGTTTATTTAGGTTTTACTAATTATATCTCTAATCGATGCACAAATTTTCGCGCAATGTGTTCTGTTAAGAATAACTAACAATACTAACAATAAGAATAATAGGACTAAATGACTGCTGATATTAAAATAATATTTGGATAATATTATCGATATATGTAAATAGTACTAGGGGGGGGAGGGGGGTAAAAATTAGAAGTTTATCAATCTCAAATATATAAAAATCATAATTACGCGCTAAAATAAAATAAATTTGCTCCAAAATAATATTATGTTTGTCGCATGCGCGTTTCTTATATTTTATTCAGATATATACATATACTGCATTCTCTTTTATATACTATATCATTTGATATCACACACATATATCGCATTATTCTCAATAAATTATACATTGCGTGCATCAAAAGGTTAATATAATATTTTGAAAATTGATCTTCCTTGAAAAATTTCTTTATCAAGATCAGACAGGTACTTAAAATTTTTTGATCGTCCTTTATCAAATTTATTTTTAAAATATTATACATTTGAAACACTTGACATTTTGTATAACGATCAATATGCAATAATTATACTTAAAATTATTTCAGATTTAAACAAGAAGGCTTTTAAAGAAATCAATTCCGATTTCAAGAAAACCATCATCCCTAGAATTTTGCCTACACTATCACAGATACCAATCACAATCGAAGAATTACGATTTTTATACTTTGGTAATAAAGCAGTGTCAGAGGAAACTCTGATTAATTACGCTGATTTTATGGGCGATATATATTTTTATCGCGGCATTATGGAGGTAGTTGATGCTCAAATGAGCTCTGATGCTAATGAGCCGACCTACTTGTACAAATTTTCATATGAAAATGAAGCTTCTCTCTTGAGAAAATTCTTAAACGTTACGCTTCCAGGTATAGTCGTTAATTTATTCAAGTTTACTTATAAGAATCATTAATCTTTAATAGATACAAGTATGCTCATATATTATATATTTGAAACAAGAATTTAAAAACATTTTAATAATTTATATGATAAGAAAAAGCAATCGTAATGCTCTATTTTGAAATATTTTATTAGAAGAGAACTTAAAATTTTTTAATATTTTATTAAAAAGAAGATGTATGAATCATTTTCTTTTTTTTTTCTTAAATTTCCAGAAATAGTGAAAATAAAATTTTAAAATAAGGATTCATTTCCTTCTATAGTGTTTATTTTTATTATATTTATAACAATATTTTGCACAGGTGTAACTCACTCAGAAGAACTTTTTTATTTATTTTATCCTCATATGATAAAAGATTTGGGCTTACCACCATTGACACCTGATTCGAAAGATTACAAGATAATAAATCGTTTAACACAAATGTGGACGGATTTTGCTAAAACAGGGTATTTGATATTTTTATATAATTTTTTACAGTCGCGCGTATATTAATTACTAATTTTCAAATCTATTTCTAGGAACCCAACACCCGCAATTACAAACTTGACTCCAATTAAATGGACACCGTTGAAGACCGCCGGAAATGTGTACGATTATTTAGACATTGATATTGAACCTCGAATGAAAACCTTTCGTAAAGAAGAGCAGCGCTGCAACTGGAAGAATATGAAACATAAGCTATGATTATATTCTGTCTGCAAAATTTAATCAGCAATAAATATTGACTTTTTAGTACATTTTACGATAATAAATATATTCTTTTCTTTCGTTTTCTTTTTGTACTTCAAATTAAATTTGCGTCATAATGTAATACATCAGTTGCATGTGAAGATAATAAAAAATAATATATGTACTCTAATATTCAGAATGCTTAGAATTCACGAAATGTAGACAGTTTTGTCTTTTTAAGTAAGTTTTATTGTTAGGAATATCGAAACATTAGTAGTTGTCAATTTTAAATCCATAAAATACATATATATACAATATAAGAAGTTAGCAGTCTAGGAATATATAGACGTCTGTGGCAATCAACGGGGATGTTAACCGGGAAATTAACCGAGATAAAAGTTAAAAAGTGAAAATAGATTGTAAATTATAATATTTCATATCAGTAATACGATAAATATAGAAAAATAGTGTGAGCTTATTTTAATCTAATCACCACTCGAAAGAAAATACATAGTTATTTTTAAGAAAAAATATGTATGTTTTTTCTTTACACCAATTGATTCCTCTCATTATTTTGTACATAAAAGTATTAAGGTAAGATAATCGAAAAAAGAATATTTTACTAGATATTTTATGGTTTATGTAAAATTAAGAAATTATTTCAAGCCTCATAACTCGAAAAGTACTCAATGAAGAAATACTTTATTATAGTGTTTTGGAAAGCTCTCGAGATAAGCTACAAGAATAAGTAACAAAAAATAGGGGGTTCCATTTAAGAAATTGAAGGTGACCTTCACGTGACCTTCAAACGACTTTTCAAGGTCAAACCAATGACGCCATCTTATGGCCCCCTTCAAGCCATACAACTTTTGTCTGAAACATTTCTTTCTAAAGTGCATAGTTTATGAAATATTCAACCGGTCCGGGACTTTTTGAACACCCTGTATAGTCGCACAATATAAGCCAGCAGACCGACTTATCAACGTTCTTCTCTCGTCATTCTTCTATCGTATATAACATGGAGAGAGTGGAAGTTTGTGTACGTGATGGCAAATTGATTGGTATTGTCGAGGAAGGTATTTATGGTGGTCGCTACGCTGCCTTCCGTGGAATACCGTATGCGAAACCTCCAGTTGGTGAACTCAGATTTAAGGTAAATATACAGCTTTTTCAGTATTATCGTGATCGGTTTTATACGGTGTTAATTTTAGTCTTTATTATTATTGATTGTTTGTTTCTTATTTAACTTGATTATTTTTTCACAAGAAATTGCAACTAGACAAATACGATAAATGAAAATCTTAGGTAAAATATGTTATTGATAAAATTGGCTAATAGGTCTAGCATATATTGTGCGATTATTATATCTTCTTTTCTTTATTACTTTGTAGAAATAAAAATAATAGTAAAGTATCTATGTTATTTAAATAAATATTTGTAATTAAAACGATATTAAAATAAAAAGAAATATTACAAACAAAATGTGCAATTGCACGAAGAACGATTTATATAACAAATTTATTTAAAGAATACTTGATATATATAATATAGATTAATGATATATATAATATAGATTAATTTTTTAGATGTAAAAAAACAAGACGTTTTGTATATGTAGTATAAATAATTTTTTTCATTGTAGAATTTTCATTGTAGAATATAACTGAAATATAACTGAAATATATATAAGAAATGTAGATAGTACAAAACAATAAGCGAACATTAATAGAATGCGCATTAATAAAACATTAATAGAACATTATTTAAATTTAATTTAATATTCATGAAAGAGCACGATTTGAAAATCGATTCGCTTATTGCTTATTTTACTATTCAATATTTCAATATGCTGACTTTACGAGCGCGCAAGATAACAATACGCATACGATTAATAACTAAAAATGAACACTTGCAAAGGTCGACACTTCTAAAGTTTAATAGCTAGTGTTATGTAAACATTACACATATGTCTATTCATTTTGTTTATTACAGAAAAGCAAATTATTCTTGTAACGCACGACAATACATGATAGCAAAAGATTAATAATTAATTTTGACAGAAAATTTGTTCATATCTTAGGAATACGATAGTTAATACAAAAGTTAATACAAATATCTTAGGAATACGAGTTAATACAAAATAAAATGATATATTATTGCATGTGTATTCTTTATTAAAGATAGATCTCGTATTTGATATATTTCACATTAGCTAATTTTTTATTTAGGATCCTGTACCGCCAGAACCATGGTCCGGTAGCAGAGATGCTTCAAAATACGGAAATGTTGCTGTTCAGATAGATATTGTCAAATCAGAAATTATAGGCGACGAAGACTGTCTTTATTTAAATGTGTTTACCACAGATATTAAGTTTTTGGAAAAACGCCCTGTGATGGTATGGATACATGGTGGTGGATTTTATGTCGGTTCCGGTGGTTCCTCTATTCATGGTCCGGATTATATTGTCGAAAAGGACGTAGTATTGGTTACTCTAAATTACAGATTAGGTGTTCTAGGTACATTATTACGAATTAGCTTGATACGCAATAAGTTATTACTTATGTTAATACATATTACTTGCGTTTGACACATTTTCTTTTAGGATAAACATTTAAATTAAATATATCGTATCTCAAATTATTTACAATATATTATTAATTATAATATTAATTGATCATCTCTAAACATTTCATTTAAACCGATTTTATCAAAGAAAAAGACGCATTACTACGAATTTCTTTAGGTTTCCTGAATTTATATAATAAAGTAGCAACGGGCAATCAAGGTCTAAAGGACGTGATCTTGGCATTACAATGGGTCCAGAAAAATATATCAGAGTTTGGTGGAGATTCAGAAAATGTCACCATTTTTGGCCAAAGTGCCGGTGGAGTTATAGTACATTATTTGACTTTATCTCCATTAAGTGAAGGTGCATATACGAGTATTTATCGATGTATACGTAAAATTATCTGTAAAATTATATATATTTTAATTTCAAATTACATAGCTTATATATATACGCATATGTTAGCTTCATGATATTTTCTATATAGTATGATATATATTTGAGCTTATGTTTTTGTTGAACACAGAAAAAAATTGATTTTAAATTAGCTAATAAATCTGATTAAATAATAGATAATTCTTTATATATGGCAGATAATTTTATGTATACATCGATAAATATATGCACTTTCACTTAATGAAGATATATATATAACACATCCATTTCTTCAATTAATTTCAAATTGATATTATTATAAGATAATTAAATTTCGAAGTTTTAAAATTTTTATTTTTATTTTAACTGCAAAAAAATGTTAAAAACTAGAAATTTGTATAACACAAAATAATTATTTCAATGTTTTTGTTAAAGAATAGTCAACTTTAAATTGACGATAAAAGATCAATAATTAAAAAGATATGAATTTATATTCTCTAAAGTAAAGTCTATATATTTTTTATTATTGTTCAAAGAGAAGAATTTTTTCTATGACCGTGTTTTTGATGAAATCGTGTACAAAGCTAAAAATCTCAATATGATTTTACTTACAGGTTTATTTCATAAAGCGATATCGCAAAGTGGCACTACTACGTGTCCATGGGCCTTTACCGAGCCGGAATCTTGCACAACGAATAAAGGCTTCTTGCTCGCCAAAAAACTCGGAAAAGTGGCGGAAAATCCGAAGGATGTCTACGAATTTCTCAAAACAATCGACGCGAAAAAACTCATAGAGACTCAGCAAAAGTATCTCGCGACAGAAGAAGTAAGTGTATCTTAAAATTTGATTGCGTCTATTTCAGTATGAAATTATATGTGTGTACAGATTTATAGACGATCTATTGTGCGAATAAAATATTTTTACAAACATTAATAACATCTTTTTCGAAGGAGCGTCGACAATTTCTCCTGATTTTTACACCTACTTTGGATCACGAATCATCAAATCCAGTTTTCCCGGGAGATCTAACGACGCTTATACATCGTGGTGTTAAAGTGCCATATCTCCTGGGTTTTACAAATTGCGAGGGATCTTTTATTTTAAAGAGTAACTTTTTTGGATGTGAGTATATTTGTATTTTATCCTCATTAAATAAATCTGTAATGCTTTGTCGCACAATTTTTTGTAAACGTTATCTTCTATTAAGAAGATAACATTGATATTATACGTACAATATGATATTTTAAATTTAATATTTTAAAAATAAATTTTCGTTGTGTGTGTGTGTGGCAAACGTTGCGAAATTATCCCATTGCGAAAAATTTGTTAAAATATTATTCGCTCTTTATGTGATACTTACTGTATAGTATAGTCACTACAATAACAACATGATTTCAGACATAAGTAAGGAGGCTCTCAGCCAAGTAGATTCTGACTTCAAATTGGCAATATATCCCAGAGTTTTAGCTGCACTGCCAAAGATACCAATCACATTATGTCAATTACGATCTTTATATTTTGGTGACAAAAATATTTCAGAGGAAACATTGACTAATTATATTAATTTAATCGGCGATATATCTTTTTTTCGTGGTATTATGCAAGCAGCGGATATTCAAATGAATAATGATAATTCTGGAAAGACATATTTATATCAATTCTCATACGACAGCGAAACTTCACTCATGAGGAAAATTCTCAATGTTGATTTTCCAGGTATATCCTAATAAGTTTAAAACGTTAATGAACTTAATATAAGACTCTTTAATGTTGAACTGTATATACGAATACAGTCATACTGTAATTAAAATGGTATATGCTAAGTAACAATATTTTTACATTATAAGCAAGCGAAAATATGTGAGTTTGTTTTAAAATATTTTTTGTTAAAGACTATATTTTTTCTAAGAATTTTAATATTTTTTTCGATTTAAAAATAATAAATATAAATTTAGAATAAAAATTATATTTGTGTTTTTAATTAATTTACTATATTACAACATTTTGCAGGTGCATCTCATGGCGAAGAAATCAGTTATTTGTTTTATCCTAATATAATAAAAGAATTGGGTTTATCAGTACCCGCGCCTGATTCGGAGGATTATAAGATGATAAATCGTTTAACGCAGATGTGGACAGATTTTGCTAAAACAGGGTACTATAAACTTGATATTTTTATGTGATTTTACAGTGGTTTATTATAATAATTAATTTTCAATTTATTTCTAGAAATCCAACACCCGCGATTACGGATTTGACTCCAATTAAGTGGACACCGTTAAAGCATGCTGGAAATGTGTACGATTATTTAGATATTGATATTGAACCTCGGATGAAAACCCTCCGTAAGAGAGAGCAGCGCTGGGACTGGAAGAACATAAGCTGAAAAACATAAGCTATGATCATTCTGTTTACAAAATTTAATTAGCAATAAAAAATTGATTTTTTAGTATACACATACATACATATTCTACGATAATAAATAATTTTTTTCTGCATCTTTTTTTGGAATTCAAATTATATTTGCGTCACAATGTAATGCCTCAGTTGCTTATGAAGATAATAAAAAATAATATTATTAATTCAGAGTGCTTTAGAAGTTAGAAAATGTGGATAGTTTTGTTTTGTAAGTCTGTTTTTATCGTCAGGACATTAGCCCAATAATTGTCAAATTTATAAATCCTTAAAAATAAAAAATTTTTTGCAAATATTATTTGTTATTAATTAACATTAATTATTATTATTTGTAATTAATAAAATTTGAAAAATGATAGATAACTATATCTATATTTTCATTAAATTGTAGATTATTTAAATAACGCAGACATTTCTTTTTTTTTGAATATAATAATAAATTAATTTCTTTCCTATACAAGATTACGAAATTTTTGAGTACAATAAGATCATATGAAAAAAGAATGTATCAAGGAAAATAACAATATAAAATTTAACGAAAAATTAAAAAAATACATAAACATATACAATAGAATAATAATGTAAAATAATATATAATTCCATAATTAGCAATATAGATTTAATAATCAATAATTTTTCTTTCTACATACGTATTGAATATCGATTAAGATTAAGAGGAATCAATTGCGTGAATATTCGCACTACGTCTTATTGCATTTTAAATTTAATTTATGCAGTGCCAACATTGGACTCTTTATAAAGTCAATCAAATCTATCGATCACGAGATTGGAATGTCATGCCTATAGAGTATTATTAAATGATAAAAATGCTCTTTCGTAATTGTTTACGAAGTTTTATTTCCATTATATGCGTGTAACATATATATATAAATATGTGTGTGTGTGTGTGTGTGTGTGTGCGTGTGTGTGTGTGCGTGCGTGCGCGTGTGTGTGTATATGTATATATAATGCGTCCAAAGACTAACTGTAAATGTATTTCGTAAATTTTTTTTTTATTTATAATCATATCATATGAAATTTATGTTTTTCTTTCCTCACAATCTAAAAATAACATCTAAATTAAAGTCTAAATTAATGACTATAATTATTAAACACATTTTCGTTATTATTGTAATTAAAGCAAATTGATCATCATTTCTTATATTTTTCAATATTTTGTATTATTATTATCAAATTCATCAACGTTTCTCATACTACATTTTTCTAAAACATCGTAAATTTGTGTAGAAATATGTGATATATTATTGTAATCGTATTGAAGTTATCAACAATCAGTCTTATAGATTTTAATAAAACTATTTTCGTTATTAAAACGTTTATAGGTGTTCGCGAGAATCATCGATGTGCCGCGATAGCGTAGAATTAAGGAAACGTGTACGCGGATAAAGTATTAGTCGCACGTAACGTTATGTAAAAAATGAGTTTATTAAAGAGTCATAAAAATAAAATATAAAAATGAGTATAGAAAATTAAGCGGTGTAACTAAAGCGGTTTTACAGAAGCAGTGGTGAGAAATACACACGGTGTAATTAAGCGGTGAGATGAAATTTCTCAATCTGTTAAACTGAAGCGGTGAGACAAAGAGTATCGAAGCGGTTGAACTAAGATCGAGTGCGAGGCTGGAAAGTTCGACTGACGGTCTACCTGAATTTTTACCACCTTTTATTGAGCGTGATTTCGAGATTGTTTTCCACGTGGACCAATGAATCTTTGTTTTGGCGATAACTTCAGGGCGTCGCGCCTGATAGGCTGCCGATGAGGTTCGACGTGTCGAATTTTCAAAGTTGCTATGCGCGATATGATTTTCAATCAGCTGATTGGCGATCAGCTGATTGCGTAACGCTGTCGCGCATACCCGTGCGTTGCGTTTATTCCATTGACGGTTGACTTTGTTTTGATAAATGTTTTTTTACCTTATTTATTGAATTGAACTCAAAAGCTTTATAATTTATTTAAATACCGATAATATTCATAATGTCATGATAGAATTGATAAGAAAAAAATAAATGTAATTCATTAGAATTTTCTCTGAAACTTTGCATTCCATTGGTACCAAGGTATAGAAATAATAATTCTTTGCAACCCCTACTTTGATTTCAAAAAACATACTATTAGTCATTCTTACAATTCGTTTTTATAATTGATTTATATTTATAATATACTTATATGAATATACTAATGTTTACATGTATTATACATGTAAATCAATTATAAAAACGAATTATAAGAATTTAAACATGCTAATGTTTAACAATGTCACAACTATTTTTCGCATTCTTTGCAAACAATGCACAAACAAAATTTCATAGATATAAAAAAAATAACGAGAAATATTATGTGATTTTGTACATTAGGTAAGATTAACTGAAATAAAAGATAAAAAGTGATTGTAAATTATAATATTTCATATCAGTAATACGATAAATGTAGAAAAATAGTGTGAGCTTATTTTAATCTAATCACCACTCTAAACAAGAATCGACATTGATATTCATACATATAGTATAATATAGGCCAGCAGACCGACTTATCAACGTTCTTTTCTCGTCATTTTTCTATCCTATACAACATGGAGAGAATTGGAGTTTCTGTATGTGATGGTAAGTTGGTTGGTATTGTCAAGAAAGGTGTTTATGGTGGTCGCTATGTTGCCTTCCGTGGAATACCATATGCGAAACCTCCGGTTGGTGAACTCAGATTTAAGGTAAATATATAGCTTATGTAATTTGCAATTAACAATTCTATATTTTTTCTTAAAAACAACTATATTTTTTCTTTACCCCAATTGATTCCTCTCATTTATTTTGTACATAAAAGTATTAAGGTAAGATAATCGAAAAATGAATATTTTACTAGATATTTTATGGTTTATGTAAAATTAAGAAATAATTTCAAGCCTCATAACTCGAAAAGTACTTAATGAAAACTAACTTAATTATAGTGTTTCGGAAAGCTCTCGAGATGAGCTACAAGAATATGCAAAAGCATATAAAGTGTCCCATTTAAAAAGTTGGAGGTGACCTTCACGTGACTTTCAGATGACTCTTTACGGTCAAACTAATAGCACCATCCCCCTCCGAACCATACAACTTTTGTATGAAACATTTTTCTGTATCTCTCTTAGTTTTCCAGATATCCGCCTGGGGCGATTAAAATGCCCCATCCTGTATAAGAAATGATACAAAACAATAAGCGAATTTATTAATAAAAATATTGTTAATAAAATTTTATTAATTTAATTTAATATCCATGAAAGGTCACGATAATTAATCGATTTGATTAATTGATTCGTTTATTGCTTATTCTACTATATGTATAATGTTTCAATACGCTGACTTCAAACGATATACGCATACGATTAATAATTAAAAATAACTGCAGAGGTCGACAATTCTAAAGTTCAATAGATAGTGTTATGTAAACATTACGCATGTAAATGTCCATCTTGTAGAATTATATACGATCTTTGCAAAGTGTATCTCGTATAAAACAAGCTATTTTTAAAATGCACGTGTAACGCACGATACAGGATAACAAAAAATTAATATTTAATTTTGATAGCAAAATTTATTTATATTTGGTGAATATATCAATAATCAATACAAATGTAAAATTTGATATAGTATTATATGCATATTTCTTACAAAGGACAAAAATATTTAATATATTTTATTGGCGACTTCTTTATATAGGATCCTGTACCACCAGAACCATGGTCCGGCAGCAGAGATGCTTCAAAATACAGAAATGTCGCAGTTCAAATATATAATAGAAAAATTATAGGCGATGAAGACTGTCTTTATTTAAATGTATTTACCACAGATATTAAGTCTTTGGAAAAACGTCCTGTGATGGTATGGATATATGGTGGTGGTTTTTATGTCGGTTCCGGTGATTCCTCTATTCATGGTCCGGATTATATTGTCGAAAAGGACGTAGTATTGGTTACCCTAAATTACAGATTAGGTTGTCTAGGTATATTATTACAAATTGACTTGATACACAATAAGTTATGACTTATGTTTAATGCACATATCATTTGCTAATTTCCTATCATAATGAACATTTAGATTAAATATGACGTATCTCAATTTATTTATATATTAATAGTTTTACAGACAACAAATTTCTTCATTCAAAGTCGAATGAAAAGATTTAAATTTATATTTTCGATTTATTGCATGTAGGATCATTTTCTTCGAGAAAGATCTAATATTAACGACAAATAAATATTTATAATAAATCAGTTTGCGCCAATTGTGTATGAAAGCAATATGTTAAAAACTAGCTTATTATTAATTTCATAGATACAAAGTGGAAATTATTTATATATAAATCAATTTAAAAAAAATTTGGTATTTATTTTATTATTAAAATTATAATTTTTGACGTAAATGCAAGATATGCTTATAATAACATAAGCGTATTATTATTAACGAGCATTATTTTTTTCCGAATATTAAGTGGTCATCTAAACATTTCATTTAAATCGATTTTATCAAAGAAAAAGACGTATTACTATACGAATTTTTTTAGGTTTTTTAAATTTATATGATGAAGTAGCAACGGGTAATCAAGGTGTGAAGGACGTGATCTTAGCATTACAATAGGTCCAGAAAAATATATCAGAGTTTGGTGGAGATTCAGAAAATGTCACCATTTTTGGCCAAAGTGCCGGTGGAGTTATAGTACATTGCTTGACTTTATCTCCATTAAGCGAAGGTACATATATTTATCGATACATATACAGAATTATCTGGTATATATACGGATTTCTATTACTTAATTAGATTTATTTATTAATGAAATCAATTTTTGAGATCACTTTTTTCTGTGTTCAACAAAATACATAGTTGACAACACATAAGTTTCAATATTATAAAGAAAACTTCATGAAACTAAGATATGATATGTATATTGATATTATTGATATTATTATAATTGATATTATTATGAAGTAATTAAATTTCGAGTTTTTTAAATTTTAATTTTTATCTTACCTGCAAAAATATATATATTAAAATCTAAAAGTTTATGTAAAATAAAATAATTACTCCAATGTGTTTGCTAAAGAACGATTAAATTCAATCAACTTCAAATTGATGAAAAAGATCAATGATTAAAAAGAATTTACTCTCTAAAATAAATACTATATATTTTTTTTATTAATCAAAGAGAAAAAAATCAAGAAATATTTTTTATGATAACAATTCGTGTACTAAAATTCGATACGATTCTACTTACAGGTTTATTTCATAAAGCGATATCGCAAAGTGGCACTGTTACGTGTCCGTGGGGCTTTACCGAACCGGAATCTTGTTCAACGAATAAAGGCTTCTTGCTTGCCAAGAAACTCGGAAAAGTGACCAAAGAACCGAAGGTTGCTTATGAGTTTCTCAAAACGATCGACGCGAAAAAACTCATAGAAACTGAACAGAAGTTTCTCAAAACAGAAGCAGTAAGTGTAATTTTAAAATTTGATTACGTTTATTTCAATATGGAATTATACGTATATAGATACAGATCTATAGAGAATGTAGGAATAAAATATTTTTCTTTAACCCTTTCGCTCTTCGCTGCGACGAAGTCTAATGCAGAACGCGCGAGAGAAACAGCACATATTTAGCTGTGAGCGTATAAATTGCTTCTTCTTTTAGGAGTGTCTACAATTTCTATTGACTTTTACACCTAGTCTAGATCATGAATCATCAAATCCAGTCTTCCCGGAAGATTTAACAACGATTACTCATCGTGGCGTTAAAATTCCATATCTTCTGGGTTTTACAAGTTGCGAAGGAATTTTTTTTTTACGCAATAATTACGGACGTGAGTATATTTGTTTTTATTCTAGTTTTATGTAATGCAATTACATATATATATATATATATATATATATATATATATATATATTAAAGGTGATTATACAGAGTGTCAGATAAAGAGCGAATATATTTTAATAATAATAATATTTTAATTTTTTGCTAAGAAGTAATTTAGCAACGTTTGCCAAAAGAAAATTTATTTTTAAAATATTAAATTTTAAATATTATTTATACATATGTGTGTGTGTGTGTGTGTGTGTGTGTGTGTGTGTGTGTAATGCAATTTTATATACATATATATATATATATATGTAATTGCATTACACACACACACATATGTATAAATAATATTTAAAATTTAATATTTTAAAAATAAATTTTCTTTGGCAAACGTTGCTAAATTACTTCTTAGCAAAAAATTAAAATATTATTTTTGTTAAAATATATTCGCTCTTTACCTGACACTCTGTATAATCACCTTTAATATGGTTTCAGGCATAAGTGAGAAGGCTCTTAGCCAAACAGATTCTGACTTTAAATTGGCAATATATCCCAGTGTTTTACCTAAACTGCCAAAGATACCAATCACATTATGTCAATTACGGTCTTTATATTTTGGTGACAAAAATATTTCAGAGGAAACAATGACTAATTACGTTAATTTACGCAGCGATATGTTTATTTTGCGTGGTACTATGCAAGTAGTAGATATTCAGATGAATAATGATAATTCTGGAAAGACATATCTGTATCAATTCTCATACGAGAGCGAAAGCTCATTCATGAGGCAAATTCTCAATATGGATTTTCCAGGTACAGACGCTAATAAGTTTAAAATGCTAATAAACTTAATATATGAGACTCTTTAATGTTGAACTTTATAAACTATTATCAAAGCACATCTTATAATTTATTTTGTGTACTAATATCTCTAAAGAAAGGCAAATATTATAGCCTTGACTTTTTATAAGTATTTCTTATTCAGAACTTGTGTGTTACATAAAAGGAACAAAAGGAACGTACGAGATCTAACTTCTACAATATAACGATAACAATATATTGATAATAGTAATTATGTGGGACAGACTAGCAAGCAACTACGTACCAGAATTAACGAGCATCGTTGTCACATTAAACGCAATACTAACACTCAATCAGTTATCACTAACTATAGATTGAATTTCGACCATGATATTAATTGGGAGGAATGTTAAAATTTTAGACCAGGAGCCTTTCTTGAGCAAAAGACTAATTTCCGAAATGTTATTTATTAAGAGACAAAACAATGGTAAATTTGCAGACGGATACCGAACGTTTACCCGAAATTTATTTAAACATTGTTAATAATTTACCAAAAATTTAATAGTTCTATCTCTTGTACCATATTTGAATTTTTGTGACTTTGCGCATGTGTATATTTATATATTATTATTGACTCGCTCTGCCTCCTTTATAAAGTAGCCTCGTTACGTCTCGAGGACTAGTCAAAATTTTTGTCGTTGAGATGATGGTCGATCTCTCTTCACCATTATTGTCTGCCAATGTTTTCGATGTCTGGAAGTAAGTGAATTTTTTAGCGTTCCTTTATACAGTTTTAACTCCGTAATTTTTTAATTTTTTAGAACTATTATTTATTTATTTTTCTACATTTAGTCTACTTATTTATCCTAATTTATTTAAGTTATTTTATTAATTTAAATTGTTGTTCGGTTTGATGTTATTTATTTACTGAAAGATTCGGATTGTTTAAATTGCAGACATCGTCAAAACAACAATGAGACACCGCATCATTCAACTGTAACGTTTTTTTAGACAGCACACTTATGCTTGACTCCAAATGTGTAATATTATTTCATTACTTAGTTCGTTTAAATTTGCGCTGAAGATGACCCAAAAATAGGGTCGAAACGTTCGTAATCCATTCAAATGTATATTTATTATATGTATGTTTTTATATGATTGTCTTTTGTACAATAAATAACGGTGTAATAATTCGACACTAGACTCGCATTGCCACTTATACCAATTTATACTTTTGATAATAGTAATGTTGCAATCTACACTCGATATCCATTAACTATACCTTAACGATCTTTTATCATCCTATTATAGCAGTGTGAATTAAACATCTATCAAATCCCCCACTTTGATCACTCTGTAATTTGTCGCAATCTCAACTTTTCAACATGCTTATTCATCATATAAGATAATGGCTTTGTAAAGATATCCGCCACATTATCGCCAGATGAGATATATTTTAATTCAATTAAATCATCCTCATGCATTTCTCTAATAATATGATAGGCTATGTCGTTATGTTTTGTACGTGATCTCTCTATTTTATTTCTTGTAAAATCAATTGCCGATTTGTTGTCATATCTGATGACATATGGCTTACAGGGCACTTCTGTTTTCTGTGCTAATACATTGAATATCATATTCAACCATATAACTTCTTTTACAGCTACTTCCGCAACATATTCAGCCTCCATAATACATGTCGAAATTGACTTATGTTTATTAGACTTTCATATTATTGGGTTTCCGCTTAGAAATACTGTCATGCCACTATAGGAGTGTTTATCATCTATATCTACACTCCATCGTATCCATCAACTACACCTTAACGATCTTTTATCATCCTATTATTGCAGGTGGATCAAACATCTATCATAAACGAATGCACTCATACTGTAATTAAAATGGTATCACTAAGTAACAGTATTTCTACATTATAAGCAAGCGAGAATATGTGATTTCGTTTGAAAATATTTTTATTTAAAAACTATATTTTTTTCTATCAATTTTAATGTCTATTTTTTTCATTTAAAATAATAAATATAAATTTAGAATAAAAAATATATATTTGTATTATATATTTGTATTATATATTTGTGTTTCTTAATAATTTACTGTATTACAACATGTTGCAGGTGTGTCTCATGGCGAAGAAGTGTGTTACTTGTTTTATCCTGATATAATAAAAGAATTAGGTTTATCAGTACCCGCGTCTTATTCGGAGGATTATAAGATGATAAATCGTTTAACGCAGATGTGGACAGATTTTGCTAAAACAGGGTACTATAAACATGATATTTTATGTGATTTTACAGTGGTTTATTATAATAATTAATTTTCAATTTATTTCCAGGAATCCAACACCCGCGATTACGGATTTGACTCCAATTAAGTGGACACCGTTAAAGCATACTGGAAATGTGTACGATTATTTAGACATTGATATTGAACCTCGAATGAAAACCCTCCGTAAGGGAGAGCAGCGCTGGGACTGGGAGAATATGGAAAACATAAGCTATGATCATTCTGTTTACAAAATTTAATCAGCAATAAAAAATTGATTTTTTAGTATACACATACACACACATTTTACGATAATAAATAAATTTTTTCTGCATTTTTTTGGAATTAAAATTATATTTGCGTCACAATGTAATGCCTCAGTTGCTTATGAAGATAATCAAAAATAATATTATTAATTCGGAAAGCTTTAGAAGTTAAAAAATGTGTAGCTTTATTTTGTAAGTCAGTTTTTATCGTCAGAGCATTAGTCCAATAACTGTCAAATTTATAAATCCATAAAAATAGAAACTTTTTTGGCAAACATTATTTATTATTAAAATTTGAAAAATGATAGATAATTATATCCATATTTTCATTAAATTGTAGATTATTTAAATAACGCAAATACCTCTTTTCTTTCTATTCAATAAAAAATTAGTTTTTTCTAGATAAGATTACGAAATGTTTGAGTACAATAAGATCATCTGAAAAAAAGTGTGTTAAAGATAATCACAATATAAAATTTAACGAAAATAAAGTTCAATTATTTTCTTAAAGAAAAAATTTCATTTTCGTATAAAAATTTTGTACAAGTAACTCGTAAGCTTAATTTATTTGAATATCGATAATATTCACAACGTCATGATAGAAAAGATAAGAAAAAAATCAATGTAATTCATTAGAATTACATTGCATTGCATTAGTACCAAGGTATAGAAATTGTAATTCTCTGCAAACCCTATTTTGTTTCCAAAAGAACATAGTATTATTCATTCTTATAACTCGTTTTTATAATTGATTAATATTTATAATACATATGAATATACTAACGTGTATTATAAATGTATTATACATGTATTATAAATGTATTATATATGTATTTTAAATGTAAATCAATTATAAAAACGAATTTTAAGAATTTAAACATGCTAATGCATGTTTAAACATGTCATAACTATTTTTAGCATTCTTTGAAAACAATACACAAACAAAATTTTATAGTTATGAAAAAAGTAACGAGAACTACTATGTGATTTTGTGCATTAGGTAAGATTAACCGAAATAAAAGTTAAAAAATGATTGTAAATTATAATGCTTCATATCAGTAATACGATAAATGTAAAAAACGAGCGAACTTATTTTAATCTAATCCCCATTCTAAATGAGAATCGACATTTACATTGATACATATAGTTGTATAATATAAGCTAGCAGACCGACTTATCAACGTTCTTTTCTCGTCATTTTTCTATCCTATACAACATGGAGAGAATTGGAGTTTCTGTATGTGATGGTAAGTTGGTTGGTATTGTCAAGAAAGGTGTTTATGGTGGTCGCTACGTTGCCTTCCGTGGAATACCATATGCGAAACCTCCGGTTGGTGAACTCAGGTTTAAGGTAAATATACACCTTTCTCAGTTATCGCGATCGATTTTATACGGTGTTCATTTTAGTCTTTATCGTTAGTTTTTTATTTAATTTAATTATTTTCTTACAAAATAATTGCAATTAAAAAAATACAAAGGATCAAGATCAGTTAAAAGATAATTGATAATGATCATTGAATGTTCATTGATAAAACTGTCTAGTTGGGTCTAGCATATTGTGCGATTGTTATATTTTTTCTTCTATTATTTTATAGAAGTAAAAGAAATTATAAATTATTATGTACATCTATGTTATTTACATAAATATTTTTAATTAGATATTAAAAAATATTACAAAAAAATAATAAAGAATGTATGTTATTATTTCTTAATTTTTAACGGCAATCACATGAAGAAAGGATTTGTTTAAAGAATATGTGACAAAGAGAGAGAGAGAGAGAGAGAGATTTTTTTATTGTAGAAAATAATTGAAATATATAAGAAATGTAGATAGTACAAAACAGTAAGCGAATTTATATCAATAAAATTTTTTAATATCCACATTTAAAAATTTAATTTCATTTCCACGAAAGAGTTCGATAATTAATTGATTCGCTTATTGCTTATTCTACTATACAGGGTGTCCAATTTTAATCTATCATCCCTAGTAACTTTGCAGGGAGCGGTCGTAAAGAAAAATGTTTTAGACAAAAGTTGCTTGGTTCGAAGGGAGACATAAGATGATGCCGTTACATACGCTCTTTGCAAAATATATCTCGTTTAAAACAAGTTATTTTTGTAACGCACGATGAAACACGATAGCAAAAAATTAATATTTAATTTTGATAGCAAAATTTGTTCATATTTGAGGAACACAATAGTCAATACAAAATGTAAAATTTGATAGAGTATTATATGCGTATTTCTTATTAGGACATAATATTTGGTATATTTCATTGGCGACTTCTTTATAGGATCCTGTACCACCAGAACCATGGTCCGGCAGCAGAGATGCTTCAAAATACGGAAATATCGCAATTCAAATAAATAATAGAAAAATTATAGGCGACGAAGATTGTCTTTATTTAAATGTATTTACCACAGATATTAAGTCTTTGGAAAAACGCTCTGTGATGGTATGGATACATGGTGGTGGTTTTAGTAACGGTTCCGGTGGTTCATCTATGCATGGTCCCGATTACATTGTTGAAAAGGACATAGTATTGGTTACTCTAAATTACAGATTAGGCGTTCTAGGTATATTATTACTAATTAACTTGATACGCAATGAGTTATGACCTATGTTTAATGCGTATATCATTTGCTTATTTCCTCTCATAATGAACATTTAGATTAAATATGGCGTATTTCAAATTATTTACATATTAATACTTTTACAGACAACAAATTCCTTCATTCAAACTCGTATAAAAAAATTAAACTCGTAAAAGATTTAAATTTATATTTTTTACTCATATTTTTACTCTTTATAAACTCGTATAAAAAATTTAAATCTATATTTTCGATTTATTGTATGTAGGATTATTTTCTTCGAGAAAGATCCAATATTAAGGACGAATAAATATTTATAATAAATGGGTTTGCGCCAATTGTGTACGAAAGCAATATGTTAAAAATTAGCGTATTATTAATTTAATAAATACAAAGTGAAAATTATTTATATAAATATATTATAAATCAATTTAAAAAAATTTGGTACATATCTTATCTTATTAAAGTTATAATTTTTGACGTGAAGATGCAAGATATGTTTATAATGACATAAGCGTATTATTATTAACGAGCATTATTTTTTTCCGAATTTATTAAGTCTAAACATTTCATTTAAATCGATTTTATTAAGGAACAAGACGTATTACTATATGAATTTCTTTAGGTTTTTTGAATTTATATGATGAAGTAGCAACGGGAAATCAAGGTCTGAAGGATGTGATCTTGGCATTACAATGGGTCCAGAAAAATATATCAGAGTTTGGTGGAGATTCAGAAAATGTTACCATTTTTGGCGGAAGCGCCGGTGCAGCCATAGTACATTATTTGACTTTATCTCCATTAACCGAAGGTGCATATATTTATCGATGCATACACAGAATTATCTGGCATATATACGGAATTCTATTACTTAATCAGATTTATTAACTAATTTGAAATTAATTTTTTCAAATTCATTTTCTGTGTTCAACAAAAACATATGCTCCAAAAATATAAAGAAAACTTCATGAAACTAAGATATCCATATATATATATATATATATATATATATATATATATATATATATAAAACACATCCATTTTTTTTAATTAATTTCAAATTGATATTATTATGAGATAATTAAAAATTTCAATTTTTTAAAATTTTAATTTTTATCTTAACTATAAAAATATACGTTAAAATCTAAAAAATTATATAAAATAAAATAATTACTACACGCGTTCGCTAAAAAAAAAACGGTTAAACTCCATCAACTTCAAATTGACGAAAAAGATCAAAGATTAAAAAAATTAATTTATTCTCTAAAATAATGATTGTATATTTCTTTTATTAATCAAAGAGAAAGAAGCAAGAAATATTTTTTCATGACAACAAATCGTGTACTAAAAATCCTCAATTTGAATCTACTTACAGGTTTATTTCATAAAGCGATATCGCAAAGTGGCACTGCTATGTGTCCGTGGACCTTTACCGAACCGGAATCTTGTTTAACGAATAAAGGCTTCTTGCTTGCCAAGAAACTCGGAAAAGTGACCGAAGATCCGAAGGATGTCTACGAGTTTCTCAAGACGATCGACGCGAAGAAACTCGTAGAAACTGAGAAGTTTCTCGCGACAGAAGAAGTAAGTGTATCTTATAAAATCTAATTCCGTCTATTTCAATATGGAATTATACGTGTATACAGATCTATACACAATTTATTGTACGAATAAAATATTTTTTCATTCATTAATAACATCTTTTTCGAAGGAGCGTCGACAATTTCTCCTGATTTTCACACCTTCTCTGGATCACGAATCATCAAATCCAGTCTTCCCGGACGATCTAATGACGCTTATACATCGTGGTGTTAAAGTGCCATATCTCCTGGGTTTTACAAATTGCGAGGGATCTTTTCTCTTAAAGAGTATCTTATACGAACGTGAGTATATTTTTATTTTACCCTCATTAAATATATCTGTAATGTTTTGTCGCATAATTTTTTGTAAACGGTCTTCCATTAAGAATACAACATTGGTATTATATATGTATACAAATGATATTTTAAATTTAATATTTTAAAAATAAATTTTCGTTGTGTATGTGGCAAACATTGCAAAATTATCCCATAACGGAAAAAATTTGTTAAAATATTATTCGCTCTTTATGTGATACTCACTGTATAGTATAATCAATACAATAACAAAATGATTTCAGACATAACTAAGGAGGCTCTCAGCCAAGTAGATTCTGACTTCAAATTGGCAATATATCCCAGAGTTTTAGCTACACTGCCAAAGATACCAATCACATTATGTCAATTACGATCTTTATATTTTGGTGACAAAAATATTTCAGAGGAAGCAGTGGCTAATTACATTAATTTACTCAGCGATATATTTTTTTTTCGCGGTATTATGCAAGCAGCGGATATTCAAATGAATAATGACAATTCTGGAAAGACATATCTGTATCAATTCTCATACGAAAGCGAAACCTCACTCATGAAGAAAATTTTCAATATTGACTTTCCAGGTACAGACGTTAATAAGTTTAAAATGGTAATGAACTTAATATCAGACTCTTTAATGTTGAACTGTATATATAATGTTGTATAATGTTGAACAGTATATGCGAATGCATTTATACTGTAATTAAAATGCTATTTCTGAGTAACATTTCTACATTATACTTAAAAAAAAATGTGTGTGAGTTCATTTTAAAATATTTTTTTTTAAAACTATATTTTTTCTAAGAATTTTAATATTTTTTTCCATTTAAAAATAATAAATATAAATTTAGATTAAAAATTATATATTTGTTTTTAATTAATTTACCTTATTATAACATTTTGCAGGTGTATCTCATGGCGAAGAAATCAGTTACTTGTTTTATCCTAATATAATAAAAGAATTGGGTTTATCAGTACCCGCGCCTGATTCGGAGGATTATAAGATGATAAATCGTTTAACGCAGATGTGGACAGATTTTGCTAAAACAGGGTACTATAAACTTGATATTTTTATGTGATTTTACAGTGATTTATTGTAATAATTAATTTTCAATTTATTTCCAGGAATCCAACACCCGTGATTACGGATTTGACTCCAATTAAATGGACACCGTTAAAGCATGCTGAAAATGTGTACGATTATTTAGACATTGATATTGAACCTCGGATGAAAGTCCTCCATAAAGGGGAGCAGCGCTGGGACTGGGAGAATATAAAACATAAGCTATAATCATTCTGTTTACAAAATTTAATTAGCAATAAAAAATTGATTTTTTAGTATACAGATACTCTCATATTTTACGATAATAAATATATTTTTTCCTCGTTTCTTTTGTACTTCAAATTATATTTGCGTCACAATGTAATGAGTCAGTTGCTTATGAAGATAATCAAAAATAATATTATTAATTCAGAGTGGTTTAGAAGTTAAAAATGTGGATAGCTTTATTTTGTAAGTTAGTTTTTATCGTCAGGACATTAGTCCAATAATTGTCAAATTTATGGATCCTTAAAAATAGAAAATTTTTTGCAAACATTATGTTATTAATTAACATTATTTGTTATTTGTTATTATTTGTAATTAATAAAATTTGAAAAATTTTAGATATCCATATTTACACTACATTCATATATGCACTATATCCATATTTTTATTAAATTGTAGATTATTTAAATAACGCAAATATTTCTTTTCTCTATCTAATAATAAATGAAATTTTTTCCGGTACAAGATTACGAAATTTTTGAATACAATAAGGTCATCTGGGAAAAGAATATATTAAGAATCACAATATAAAATTTAACGAGAAATAAAAAAATATATAAACATATTCAACGGAATAATGCAAAATAATATATAATTAGCAATATAGATTTAATAATCAATAATTTTTCTTTCTATATACGTAGTGAACATCGATCAGAAGGAATCAATTGCGTGAATATTCGCACTACGTCTTATTGCATTTTAAATTTAATTTAAGCAGTGTTAACATTTGACTCTTTATAAAATCAATCAAATCTATTGATCACGAGATTGGAATATCATGCCTAGAGTATTATGAAATAATAAATATGCTTTACGAGTGTCTCGCACCAAGTTCATGCGAAGCATTATAGCGAGGCACACTTCGTTTATCTATACGCCAGTCGGGCAGTTGAAAGTAACTCAGATTACCGGATTTCAATAACGGCTGAACGGATCGAATTCTTACTAGATTTAATCGATAGAGCGAGTTTGAGTTATATCAAGAAAATATCTTTATTTTCGCGCTGCGTGATATATAAACGGAGATATCATGACGCAGAATCGAAATATGGAAATTTTCACTTAAGAAACGTTTTTGTCATCGTCATCAGCACACATGTATGTACACAACACATAGAAAGAAAAAACGTACCTGTTATCTTGTCTACAAAAATAGTGATATATAAAAATTGCGCTAAAAAAAGATAAATAGAAGTACAAGGAAGAAAACTTGCACAAATTAATATAAAACAAGAGTAAAAAAAATTTTAATTAAAAATACTTGGGAAATATTATTAAAATTGGGAAATATTCTAATTAAATATATATTTAAAAAATTGGAACATATTCTAATTATTAATTTGAATTATTATAGTCTATTCTTTAATTAATTTATATTGATTTATATTTCGAAATTTAGACTTTAGACTAAGCTGAGCAATATACTAATAAAATTGGCAGCGCCAAGTTTTTCTAATTAAATTTTTTTTACTTTTTTGTTTTATATTAATTTGTACAAGTTAACTTGTACAAGTTTTCTTCCTTGTACTTCTATTTATCTTGTACAAATTTTTATACTTACAGTTAGCGCAATTTTTATATATCACTATTTTTGTAGACAAGATAGCAGATACAATTAGTACATGTACTTGGCGCCCTTTTTTTATCTTTTTTTTTTAAAAGGTAAGTTTTTAGGGATTAATCATACTCACGCGCGTTTAAGAGTTTTTTATTAATAACATAAAGTTTCTAAATATATAAGGACAATTCAATAAACAAGGTAAAAAACATTTTATATATATGTATATATATATATAAGTTAAAAAGTGATTGTAAATTATAATATTTCATATCAGTAATACGATAAATGCAGAAAAATAGTGTGAGCTTATTTTAATCTAATCACCACTCGAAACGAGAATCGACATTGATATTGATATATATAGTCGCACAATATAAGCCAGCAGACCGACTTATCAACGTTCTTCTCTCGTCATTCTTCTATCGTATACAACATGGAGAGAGTTGAAGTTTGTGTACGTGATGGCAAGTTGGTTGGTATTGTCGAGAAAGGTATTTATGGTGGTCGCTACGTTGCCTTTCGTGGAATACCATATGCGAAACCTCCGGTTGGTGAACTCAGATTTAAGGTAAATATATAGCTTTCTCAGTCTTATCGAAATCGGTTTTATATGGCGTTAATTTTAGTCTTTATTATTATTGATTGTTTGTTTCTTATTTAACTTGATTATTTTTTCAAAAATTACAACTAGAAAAATACAAAAAGTGAAGATCTCAGATAAAATATGTCATTGATAAAACTGGCTAATAGGTCTATCTAGCATATATTGTGCAATTATTATATCTTATATTCTTATTTATTACTTTGTAGAAATAAAAATATAATAAATTATTATGCATCTATGTTAGTTAAATTTTTCGAATTAAAGTGATATTAAAAGAAATATTAGAAAAGAAATAATATTAAATTAATGTTATTATTTATCAATTTTAATTTTCACCTGCAATTGCAAGAAGAAACGATATGTTCAAAGAATACCTGATATATATAACATAGATTAATTTTTTTAGATAAAAAAACAATATGTTCCATAGTAGAAATAATTCTCTTCATTGCAGAATATAATATGAAATATATGTAAGAAATGATAGATAGTACAAAACAATAAGCGAATTTCATAGAATTAATAGAACATTTTTTTAGTTTAATTTAATATCTACGAAAAAGCAAGATTTGATATAATTGATTCGCTTATTGTTTATGCAACTATTTAATTTTTCAATATAATGTTGACTTTAAAAGCGCGCATAGTAACAACGTACACATACGATTATAGTAATAACTAAAAATAAACACTTGCAGAGGTCGACACTTTAATGATTTAATAGATAGTGTAAACATTACGTAACATACGTCTGTTCATCTTGTTTAACACAAAAAAACAAGTTATTATGTAACGCACGACGATACACGATTAGACGCAAAAAATTAATATTTACTTTTGACAACAAAATTTGTTCATATCTTAGAAATACGATAATCAATACAAAGTAAAAGTTTGATATAATATTACATGTGTATTCCTTAATAAGGATAGATCCCGTACTTGATATGTTTCACATTAGCGAATTTTTTATGTAGGATCCTGTATCACCAGAACCGTGGTCCGGTAGGAGAGATGCTTCAAAATACGGAAATGTTGCTGTTCAGATAGATATTATCAAAAAATCAGAAATTATAGGCGACGAAGACTGTCTTTATTTAAATGTGTTCACTACAGATATTAAGTCTTTGAAAAAACGTCCTGTAATGGTATGGATACATGGCGGTGCTTTTTGTCTCGGATCTGGTGATTCGTCTTTTTATGGTCCTGATTACATTGTGGAAAAGGATGTAGTGTTGGTTACTCTAAATTACAGATTAGGCGCTTTAGGTACATTATTACGAATTAGTTTGATACGCCATAAATTATGAGTTATGTTTAATGTACATATCATTTGCTTATTTCATTTTATAATGAACATTTGGATTAAATATACCATATCTCAAATTATGTACAATATAATATTAATTATAATATTAATTGATCATCTCTCTAAACATATCATTTAAATCGATTTTATCGAAGAAAAAGACGCATTAGTATACGAATTTCCTTAGGTTTTCTGAATCTATATAATGAAGTAGCAACGGGCAATCAAGGTCTGAAGGACGTGATCTTGGCATTACAATGGGTCCAGAAAAATATATCAAAGTTTGGTGGAGATTCAGAAAATGTCACCATCTTTGGCGAAAGTGCTGGCGGAGCCATAGTACATTACTTAACTTTATCTCCATTAAGTGAAGGTGCATATTTATCGATGTATACATTAAATTATCCGCCATATATAAAGAATTGTCTATTATTTAATAAGATTTAGTAGTTAATATGAAACCAATTTTTTCTGTGTTTAACAAAAACATAGTTCAAATATATATCGTACTATATAGGAAATATCATGAAGTTTATATTTATGCATACACACACACACAAACACACACACACACACACACACACTATATATATATATATATATATATTTATATATATATATATATATATATGTATAGCACATCCATTTTTCTCAATTAATTTTAAATTGATATTATTATGAGATAATTAAATTTCGAGTTTTTAAAATTTTTATTTTTATTTTAACTGCAAAAAAATGATGTTAAAATCTAGAAATTTGTATAAAACAAAATAATTATCTCAATGTTTTCGTTAAAGAATAGTCAACTTCAAATTGACAAAAAAGATCAATGATTAAAAAGATATGAATTTATTCTCTAAAGTAAAGTCTATATATTTTTTATTATTGTTCAAAGAGAAGAATTTTTTCTATGACCGTGTTTTTGATGAAATCGTGTACAAAGCTAAAAATCTCAATATGATTTTACTTACAGGTTTATTTCATAAAGCGATATCGCAAAGTGGCACAACTACGTGTTCATGGGCCTTTACAGAGCCGGAATCTTGTTCAACGAATAAAGGCTTCTTGCTCGCCAAAAAACTCGGAAAAGTGACCGAAGATCCGAAGGATGTCTACGAGTTTCTCAAGACGATCGACGCGAAGAAACTCGTAGAAACTGAGAAGTTTCTCGCGACAGAAGAAGTAAGTGTATCTTATAAAATCTAATTCCGTCTATTTCAATATGGAATTATACGTGTATACAGATCTATACACAATTTATTGTACGAATAAAATATTTTTTCATTCATTAATAACATCTTTTTCGAAGGAGCGTCGACAATTTCTCCTGATTTTCACACCTTCTCTGGATCACGAATCATCAAATCCAGTCTTCCCGGACGATCTAATGACGCTTATACATCGTGGTGTTAAAGTGCCATATCTCCTGGGTTTTACAAATTGCGAGGGATCTTTTCTCTTAAAGAGTATCTTTTACGAACGTGAGTATATTTTTATTTTACCCTCATTAAATATATCTGTAATGTTTTGTCGCATAATTTTTTGTAAACGGTCTTCCATTAAGAATACAACATTGGTATTATATATGTATACAAATGATATTTTAAATTTAATATTTTAAAAATAAATTTTCGTTGTGTATGTGGCAAACATTGCAAAATTATCCCATAACGGAAAAAATTTGTTAAAATATTATTCGCTCTTTATGTGATACTCACTGTATAGTATAATCAATACAATAACAAAATGATTTCAGACATAACTAAGGAGGCTCTCAGCCAAGTAGATTCTGACTTCAAATTGGCAATATATCCCAGAGTTTTAGCTACACTGCCAAAGATACCAATCACATTATGTCAATTACGATCTTTATATTTTGGTGACAAAAATATTTCAGAGGAAACAGTGGCTAATTACATTAATTTACTCAGCGATATATTTTTTTTTCGCGGTATTATGCAAGCAGCGGATATTCAAATGAATAATGATAATTCTGGAAAGACATATCTGTATCAATTCTCATACGAAAGCGAAACCTCACTCATGAAGAAAATTTTCAATATTGACTTTCCAGGTACAGACGTTAATAAGTTTAAAATGGTAATGAACTTAATATCAGACTCTTTAATGTTGAACTGTATATATAATGTTGTATAATGTTGAACAGTATATGCGAATGCATTTATACTGTAATTAAAATGCTATTTCTGAGTAACATTTCTACATTATACTTAAAAAAAAATGTGTGTGAGTTCATTTTAAAATATTTTTTTTTAAAACTATATTTTTTCTAAGAATTTTAATATTTTTTTCCATTTAAAAATAATAAATATAAATTTAGATTAAAAATTATATATTTGTTTTTAATTAATTTACCTTATTATAACATGTTGTAGGTGTGTCTCATATCGAAGAACTGGGTTACCTGTTTTATCCTGATATAATAAAAGAATTGGGTTTATCAGTACCCGCGCCTGATTCGGAGGATTATAAGATGATAAATCGTTTAACGCAGATGTGGACAGATTTTGCTAAAACAGGGTACTATAAACTTGATATTTTTATGTGATTTTACAGTGATTTATTGTAATAATAATTAATTTTCAATTTATTTCCAGGAATCCAACACCCGTGATTACGGATTTGACTCCAATTAAATGGACACCGTTAAAGCATGCTGAAAATGTGTACGATTATTTAGACATTGATATTGAACCTCGGATGAAAGTCCTCCATAAAGGGGAGCAGCGCTGGGACTGGGAGAATATAAAACATAAGCTATAATCATTCTGTTTACAAAATTTAATTAGCAATAAAAAATTGATTTTTTAGTATACAGATACTCTCATATTTTACGATAATAAATATATTTTTTCCTCGTTTCTTTTGTACTTCAAATTATATTTGCGTCACAATGTAATGCGTCAGTTGCGTATGAAGATAATAAAAAATAATATTATTAATTCAGAGTGCTTTAGAAGTTAGAAAATGTGAATAGCTTTGTGTTGTAAGTCTGTTTTTATCGTCAGGACATTAGCCCAATAATTGTCAAATTTATAAATCCTTAAAAATAAAAAATATTTTGCAAATATTATTTATGATTAATTAACATTATTTGTTATTATTTGTAATTAATAAAATTTGAAAAATGATAGATATCTATATCCATATTTTCATTAAATTGTAGATTATTTAAATAACGCAGACATTTCATTTTTTTTGAATCTAATAATAAATTAATTTTTTTCCTATACAAGATTACGAAATTTTTGAGTACAATAAGATCATATGGAAGAAGAATGTATTAAGGAAAATCATAATATAAAATTTAACGAAAAATAAAAAATATATAAACATATTCAACGGAATAATGTAAAGTAATATATAATTAGCAATATAGATTTAATAATCAATAATTTTTCTTTCTATATACATATTGAACATCGATTAGGAGGAATCAATTGCGTGAACATTCGCACTACGTCTTATTACATTTTAAATTTAATTTAAGCAGTGTTAATATTTGACTCTTTATAAAATTAATGTAATCGATCGATCACGAGATTGGAATGTCATGCCTATAGAGTATCATGAAATGATAAAAATGCTCTTTCGTAGTTGTTTGTGAAGTTTTATCTTCATTATATGCGTGTAATATATATATATATATATATATATATATATATGTATATATATATATATATGTGTATATAAATCTATAAGACTGATTGTTGATAATATAAATATGATTACAATAATATATCACATATGTTTTCACAAAAATCTACAATGTCTTAGAAATATGTAGTATAAGAAACGTTGATGAATTTGATAATAATAATATGTAATAATACAAAATATTGAAAGAAAAAGGAAATGATGATATCAATTTGCTTTAATTACAATGATAACGAAAATTTGTTTAATAATTATAGTCATTAAGGCTGTGTTATTTTTGGATTGTGTGATGAAAGAAAAACATTAATTTTATAATTTCATATACCATATGATTATAAATAAAAAAAAATTACAAAATACATTTGCAGTTGGTTTTGGACGCATTATATATACATATACATATATATATATATATATATATATATATATATATATATATATATATATGTATATGTATATATAATGCGTCCAAAACCAACTGCAAATGTATTTTGTAATTTTTTTTATTTATAATCATATGGTATATGAAATTATAAAATTAATGTTTTTCTTTCATCACACAATCCAAAAATAACATATATATATATATATATATATATATATATATATATATATATATATGTATATGTATATATATGTATAATATAATGCGTCCAAAGACCAACTGCAAATGTATTTTGTAATTTTTTTTTATTTATAATCATATCATATATGAAATTATAAAATTAATGTTTTTCTTTCATCACACAATCCAAAAATAACATAGTCTTAATGACTATAATTATTAAACACATTTTCGTTATCATTGTAATTAAAGCAAATTGATATCATCATTTCTTTTTCTTTTCAATATTTTGTATTATTACATATTATTATTATCAAATTCATCAACGTTTTTCATACTACATATTTCATATACATATTTCTAAGACATTGTAGATTTTTGTGAAAACATGTGTGATATATTATTGTAATCATATTTATATTATTAACAATCAGTCTCATAAATTTTAGTAAAACTATTTTTGTTATTAAAATTAAATTATACAGATTTTTTTATTAAATTTCAGATTTCTTATTAATCTTTGTAAATTATAAATAAGTTGTGTGATCAAAGAAAATATAAAAGACGACTTGATTTTATAACGATGATTTTTAATTAATTTTATATCTTTCATAGATGATTTCGCGTAATCAATCATAAAGGTAAAAAAATTGGACCAAACTTAATAACGATAAAGCGTTTTCATATTTTGAAGCGATTAATCGAAGTCAATGTAACAAAAGATACAATATTTCAGAACAGAATCATATTTGCTTTCTAATCATATAAGGTAATTGTATATACATGTATATGTAAAATATTTTTTTACCTTGTTTATTGAATTGTTTTTATATATTTAGAAACTTTACGTTATTAATAAAAAACTCTTTTTCTACAAGATTATGAAATTGTTGAGTACAATAAGATCATCTGAAAAAAGAGTGTATTAAAGAGAATCACAATACAAAATATAACAAAAATAAAGTTCAATAATTTTCTTAGAGAAAAAGTTCATTTTCGTATAAAAATTTTGTACATGTAACTCGTAAGCTTTATAATTTATTTGAATATTGATAATATCGATAATATCGAACATTCACAATGTCAAGGTAGAAAAGATAAGAAAAAATAAACGTAATTCATTAGAATTTCATTTGAAACATTGCATTGCATTGGTACCATGATATAGAAATTGTAATTCTCTGCAAATCCTTCTTTGATTCCAAAAAACATAATATTATTCATTCTTATAATTCGTTTTTATAATAGATTAATATTTGTAATACATATGAATATACTAATGTTTACATGTATTATACATGTAAATTAATTATAAAAACAAATTATAAGAATTTAAACATGCTAACGTTTAAACATGTCATAATTATTTTTTGCATTCTTTGCAAACAATACACAAACAAAATTTCATAGTTATAAAAAAAGTAACGAGAAATACTATGTGATTTTGTGCATTAGGTAACCGAAATAAAAGTTAAAAGGATTGTAAATTACAATACTTCATATCAGTAATACGATAAATGTAAAAAAAGAGCGAGCTTATTGTAATCTCCATTCTAAATGAGAAGCAACATTTACATTGATATATATATATATAGTTGTATAATATAAGCCAGCAGACCGACTTATCAACGTTCTTTTCTCGTCATTTTTCTATCCTATACAACATGGAAAGAATTGGAGTTCGTGTACGTGATGGTAAGTTAGTTGGTATTGTCCAGAAAGGTATTTATGGTGGTCGCTACGTTGCCTTTCGTGGAATACCATATGCGAAACCTCCGGTTGATGAACTCAGATTTAAGGTAAAGATATAGCTTTCTTAGTCTTATCGTGATCAGTTTTATATGGCGTTAATTTTAGTCTTTATTATTATTGATTGTTTTATTTCTTATTTGACTTGATTATTTTTTCAAAAATTGAAACTAGAAAAATACAAAAAATGAAGATCTCAGATAAAAAATATCATTGATAAAACTGACTAATAGGTCTATCTACCATACATCGTGCAATGATTATATCTTATCTTCTTATCCAATTATTACTTTGTAGAAATAATATTAAATTGATGTTATTATCTATCAACTTTAATTTTCATCTGCAATTGTAAAAAAGAAACGATATGTTTAAAAAATACCTGATATATATAACATAGATTAATTTTTTAGATAAAAAAACAACATGTTCTATAGTAGAAATAATTCTCTTCATTGTAGAAGTTTCATTGTAGAATATAATTAAAATATACGTAAGAAATGACAGATAGTACAAAACAATCAGCAAATTTAATAGAATTAATAGAACATTTTTTAAATTTAATGTAACATCCACGAAAAAGTACAACTTGATATAATCGATTCGCTTATTATTTATTCTACTATTTAATTTTTCAATATAATGCTGAATTAAAAGCGCACATAGTAACAACATACGCATACGATAATATTAATAACTAGAAATAAACACTTCTAAGATTTATAATAGATAAAATAGTGGTATGTAAACTTTATGTAACATATGTCTGTTCATCTTGTTAATCACAGAAAAACAAGAAGTTATCTTATAACGCACGACGATACACGATAGCAAAAAGTTAATATTTAATTTTGACAAGAAAATTTGTTCATATCTTAGAAATACGATAATCAATACAAAATAAAAGTTTATAGTATAGATATAGTATTACATGTGCATTCCTTACTAAGGATAGATCCCGTATTTGATATGTTTTATACATTAATGAATTTTTTATGTAGGATCCTGTACCACCAGAACCATGGTCCGGCAGCAGAGATGCCTCAAAATACGGAAATGTTGCTGTTCAGACAAATGTTATCAAAAAATCAGAAATTATAGGTGACGAAGATTGTCTTTATTTAAATGTATTCACTACAGATATTAAGTCTTCGGAAAAACGCCCTGTGATGGTATGGATACATGGCGGTGGCTTTTCTGTCGGATCTGGTGATTCGATGTTTTATGGTCCTGATTACATTGTGGAGAAGGATGCAGTGTTGGTTACTCTAAATTACAGATTAGGCGTTCTAGGTACATTATTACGAATTAGTTTGATACGCAATAAGTTATCATTTATATTAGTACATATGAGTATTACTTGCGTTTGGCTTATTTTGTTTTAGAATGAACATTTAAATTAAATATATCGTATCTCAAATTATTTACAATATAATATTAATTATAATATTAATTGATTATCTCTAAACATTTAATTTAAATCGATTTTATCAAACAAAAAGACGCATTAGTATACGAATTTCCTTAGGTTTTCTGAATCTATATGATAAAGTAGCAACAGGCAATCAAGGTCTGAAGGACGTGATCTTGGCATTACATTGGGTCCAGAAAAATATATCAGAGTTTGGTGGAGATTCAGAAAATGTTACCATTTTTGGCGAAAGTGCCGGCGGAGCCATAGTACATTACTTGACTTTATCTCCATTAAGTGAAGGTGTGTATTTATCGATGTATACATAAAATTATGTGCCATATATAAAGAATTATCTATTATTTAGTCAGATTTAGTAGTTAATTTGAAATAAATTTTTTCTGTGTTCAACAAAAACTTAGCTCAAATATACAGGGTGGACCATTTTAACCTTTAATGGAGAATAACTCGAAAACCAAGCCCGGGAGAAAAAAATGTTTCAGACAAAAGTTGTTTGGTTTCGAGGGGGCCATAAGATGGTATCATTGGTTTGATCTTGAAGAGTTATTTGAAGGTCACATGAAGGTCACCTTCAATTTCTTAAATGGAACCTACTATTTGTCATTGCATATTCTTGTAGCTTATCTCGATAGCTTTCCAAAACACTATAATTAAGTACCTTTTCGTTAAGTACTTTTTGAGTTATGAGGCTTGAAATAATTTTTTAATTTTACATAAACCGTAAAATATCTTGTAAAATATTCATTTTTCGATTATCTTACCTTAATACTTTTATGTACAAAATAATGAGAGAAATCAACTGGTGTAAAAAAAACACATAGTTGTTTTGAAGAAAAAATATGTAATTTGCAATTAACAATTCCATATTTTTTCTTAAAAACAACTATGTGTTTTCTTTATACCAATTGATTCCTCTCATTATTTTGTACATAAAAGTATTAAGGTAAGATAATCGAAAAATGAATATTTTACAAGATATTTTACGGTTTATGTAAAATTAAGAAATTATTTCAAGCCTCATAACTCAAAAAGTACTTAATGAAAAGGTACTTAATTATAGTGTTTTGGAAAGCTCTCGAGATAAGCTACAAGAATATGCAATGACAAATAGTAGGTTCCATTTAAGAAATTGAAGGTGACCTTCATGTGACCTTCAAATAACTCTTCATGGTCAAACCAATGATACCATCTTATGGCCCCCTCGAAACCAAATAACTTTTGTCTGAAACATTTTTCTCTCCCGGGCTTGGTTTTCGAGTTATTCTCCATTAAAGGTTAAAATGGTCCACCCTGTATATCATACTATATAAAAAATATCATAAAACTTATATATATATATATACATATATATATATATATATATATATATATATGTATGTATATACATATATAGCACATCCATTTTTTTCAATTAATTTTAAATTGATATTATTATGAGATAATTAAATTTCAAGTTTTTAAAATTTTAACTTTTATTTTAACTACAAAAAAATGTTAAAATCTAGAAATTTGTATAAAATAAAATAATTTTCTCAATGTTTTCGTTAAGGAATAGTCAACTTCAAATTGAAGAAAAAGATCAATGATTAAAAAGATATCAATTTATTCTCTAAAGTAAAGTCTATATATTTTTTATTATTGTTCAAAGAGAAGAATTTTTCTATGACCGTGTTTTTGATGAAATCGTGTACAAAGCTAAAAATCTCAATATGATTTTACTTACAGGTTTATTTCATAAAGCGATATCGCAAAGTGGCACAACTACGTGTCCATGGGCCTTTACAGAGCCGGAATCTTGTTCAACGAATAAAGGCTTCTTGCTCGCCAAAAAACTCGGAAAAGTGACCGAAGATCCGAAGGATGTCTACGAGTTTCTCAAGACGATCGACGCGAAGAAACTCGTAGAAACTGAGAAGTTTCTCGCGACAGAAGAAGTAAGTGTATCTTATAAAATTTAATTGCGTCTATTTCAATATGGAATTATACGTGTATACAGATCTATACACAATCTATTGTAGGAATAAAATATTTTGTCACTCATTAATAACATCTTTTTCGAAGGAGCGTCGACAATTTCTCCTGATTTTCACACCTTCTCTGGATCACGAATCATCAAATTCAGTCTTCCCGGACGATCTAACGACGCTTATACATCGTGGTGTTAAAGTGCCATATCTCCTGGGTTTTACAAATTGCGAGGGATCTTTTCTCTTAAAAAGTATCTTTTACGAACGTGAGTATATTTTTATTTTACCCTCATTAAATATATCTGTAATGTTTTGTCGCATAATTTTTTGTAAACGGTCTTCCATTAAGAATACAACATTGGTATTATATATGTATACAAATGATATTTTAAATTTAATATTTTAAAAATAAATTTTCGTTGTGTATGTGGCAAACATTGCAAAATTATCCCATAACGGAAAAAATTTGTTAAAATATTATTCGCTCTTTATGTGATACTCACTGTATAGTATAATCAATACAATAACAAAATGATTTCAGACATAACTAAGGAGGCTCTCAGCCAAGTAGATTCTGACTTCAAATTGGCAATATATCCCAGAGTTTTAGCTACACTGCCAAAGATACCAATCACATTATGTCAATTACGATCTTTATATTTTGGTGACAAAAATATTTCAGAGGAAACAGTGGCTAATTACATTAATTTACTCAGCGATATATTTTTTTTTCGCGGTATTATGCAAGCAGCGGATATTCAAATGAATAATGATAATTCTGGAAAGACATATCTGTATCAATTCTCATACGAAAGCGAAACCTCACTCATGAAGAAAATTTTCAATCTTGACTTTCCAGGTACAGACGTTAATAAGTTTAAAATGGTAATTAACTTAATATCAGACTCTTTAATGTTGAACTGTATATATAATGTTGTATAATGTTGAACAGTATATGCGAATGCATTTATACTGTAATTAAAATGCTATTTCTGAGTAACATTTCTACATTATACTTAAAAAAAAATGTGTGTGAGTTCATTTTAAAATATTTTTTTTTAAAACTATATTTTTTCTAAGAATTTTAATATTTTTTTCCATTTAAAAATAATAAATATAAATTTAGATTAAAAATTATATATTTGTTTTTAATTAATTTACCTTATTATAACATGTTGTAGGTGTGTCTCATATCGAAGAACTGGGTTACCTGTTTTATCCTGATATAATAAAAGAATTGGGTTTATCAGTACCCGCGCCTGATTCGGAGGATTATAAGATGATAAATCGTTTAACGCAGATGTGGACAGATTTTGCTAAAACAGGGTACTATAAACTTGATATTTTTATGTGATTTTACAGTGATTTATTGTAATAATTAATTTTCAATTTATTTCCAGGAATCCAACACCCGTGATTACGGATTTGACTCCAATTAAATGGACACCGTTAAAGCGCGCCGGAGATATGTACGATTATTTAGACATTGATGTCAAACCTCGAATGAAAACTTTTCGTAAAGGAGAGCAGCGCTGGGAGTGGAAGAATACATGAAACATAGCTATGATCATTCTGTCTGCAAAAATTAATCAGCAGTAAAAATTGGCATTTTTTAACACATTTCGCGATAATAAGCATATTTTTTTTTCTCCTTTTGTACTTTCCTTTTGTACTTCAAATTATATTGCGCACAATGTAATGCGTCAGTTGCTTGAAGATAAAGATAATCAAAAATAATATTATTAATTCGGAGTGCTTTAGAAGTTAAAAAATGCGTAGCTTTGTTTTGTAAATCAGTTTTTATCGTCAGGCCATTGGTCCGATAATTGTCAAATTTGTAAATCCTTAAAATAAAAAATTTTTTGCAATCATTATTTGTTATTAAAAATCTGAAAATTTAAGATGACTATGTCAATATTTTCGTTAAATTGCAGATATTTAAATAATGTAGAGATATCTTTTTTTCTGTCCAATAAAAAATTAATTTTTTCTACAAGATTACGAAATTTCTGAATACAATAAGATTAACTGAAAAAAGAGTGTATATTAAAGAGAATCACAATATAAAACTTAAATAACGAAAAATAAAAACAAATATTCAACAGAATAATGCAAAATAATATGTAATTAGCAATATAGATTTAATAATCAATAATTTTTCGTTCTATATACGTAATGAACATCGATCAAGATCAGGAGGAATTAATTGCGTGAATATTGACAGTTCTACTTCTTACTGCATTTTAAATTTAATTTAAGCAGTGTTAACATTTGGCCCTCTATCAAATCTATTGATCACGAGACAGCAATATCACGTTTTGAATATTATGAAATGTTCTTTCGTAGTTGTTTACGAAATCTTATCTCCATTATATAATGCGTGCAAAAATCAACTATAAATTTATCGTGTAATTTATTTCTCATTTATAATCATATCATATGAAATTATAAAACTCTAAAATTGATGTTTCTTTATCACAATCCAAAAATAACATAGTTGAAGTTAATAATTATTAAATATTATATAATTATTAAACACAATTTGGTTATTATTGTAATGAAAGCAAATTGATACTATCATTTCTATATTTTTCAATACTTTATATTATTACATTGTATTATTATTATTATCGAATTCATCAACGTTTCTCACACCATATATTTTTAAAATATTGTAGATATGTGTGAGAACTGTGTGATATATATTATTGTATATAATCGTATTTATCAATTTTATCTAATTTATTTCATCAGTCTTATCTAATCTATAATCTTCGTTAAAACGTTCGTTACCAAAATAAAACACTTAAATCTTATTAAAATTATTTCCGATATTAAAATTTGTAGATCTTATTAAATTAAATATCTTATTAAATTACACAGATTTCTATTTCTTATTAAATCTTATCTTTGTGTTTATAAATAAATTGTAAACAAACTAAAAATATAAAAGCATATTTGATTTCACATCTTAATTAATTTTATATCTTTTCATAGATTATTTCAATCTTGGAGATAAATGAAAGAAGCAAATTTAAACATGATAAAGTGTTTTATATTTTGAAGCAATTAGTACAATGTAACAAAATTTGAGTACAATCTAACAAAATTTATAATATTTTACAATTGCTTTCTATTTGTTTTCTGTTTATGTAAAGTACATATACAGCATGTTTCGTTATCTTATTTATTTAATAATTTGTTACCTCATACATTTAGAAACTTTGTTATTAATAAAAAACTTAGATGTATAATTTCAGAGTATCAGTGTATTGATATCTTTTGAAAATTAATTATTCTTATATATGTAATATATTTTGAATATATTAACGGCTGTATCTAGAATCGTAAAGTTCAATTTTCTTAGAGAAAAAGTTTCATTTTCACATAAAAATTTTGTACAAGTAGCTTGTGAGCTTTATAATTTATTTGCGTGAATATCGATAATATTCATAATGCCGCGATAGAAAAGCTTATTGGCAAGAAAATCAATGTAATTCATTAGAGTTTCCTCTGAAACATTGCATTGCATTGTTACCAAAGTATAATAATCGTAATTCTCTGCAAGCTCTACTTCGATTTCAAGAAACATAATATTATTCATTCTTATAATTCGTTTTTATAATAGATTAATATTTTTAATACATATGAATATACTAATGTTTACATGTATTATACATGTAAATTATTTATAAAAACAAATTATAAGAATTTAAACATGCTAACGTTTAAACATGTCATAATTATTTTTTGCATTCTTTGCAAACAATACACAAGCAAAATTTCATAGTTATAAAAAAAGTAACGAGAAATACTATGTGATTTTGTGCATTAGGTAACCGAAATAAAAGTTGAAAGGTGATTGTAAATTACAATACTTCATATCAGTAATACGATAAATGTAAAAAAAGAGCGAGCTTATTGTAATCTCCATTCTAAATGAGAAGCAACATTTACATTGATATATATATATATATATATATATATATATATATATATATATATATATATACAAGGTGAGCCATTTTAATTAACGCACGCAATTATTTCGGAAACAAAGCATTTTAGAGAAAAATGTTTCAGACAAAAGTTGTTTGGTTTCGAGGGGGCCATAAGATGGTATCATTGGTTTGACCTTGAAGAGTTATTTGAAGGTCACATGAAGGTCACCTTCAATTTCTTAAATGGAACCTACTATTTGTCATTGCATATTCTTGTAGCTTATCTCGATAGCTTTCCAAAACACTATAATTAAGTACCTTTTCGTTAAGTACTTTTTGAGTTATGAGGCTTGAAATAATTTTTTAATTTTACATAAACCGTAAAATATCTTGTAAAATATTCATTTTTCGATTATCTTACCTTAATACTTTTATGTACAAAATAATGAGAGAAATCAACTGGTGTAAAAAAAACACATAGTTGTTTTGAAGAAAAAATATGTAATTTGCAATTAACAATTCCATATTTTTTCTTCAGAGAGATACCATATCTTATGATGCAAGATTAATTGAGATAAGAATTGAAAAGTGATTGTAAATTATACAATATTTAAACATGTAAAAGAAATAATGATCCAACGTATTTTTATCTAAGCCCTCTCTAAACGAGAATGGACTTTTATACATGTTACTGATGTAAAATATTGTATAATTTACAATCACTTTTCTATTCTTATCTCGGTTAATCTTACATTACAAGATATGGTATCTCTCTTGTTCATTTTCTTACAACTATAAAATTTTGTTTGTGTATTGTTTGCAAAGAATGCAAAAAATATTTATGACACGCAGACATGTGTAAAAGTGCCACTTTGCGATATCGCTTTATGAAAAAAAATATATATATATATATAACATAATTTTTTTTCAATTAATTTCAAATTGATATTATTATGAGATAATTAAATTTCAAGTTTTTAAAATTTTAACTTTTATTTTAACTGCAAAAAAATGTTAAAATCTAGAAATTTGTATAAATTAAATAATTTTCTCAATGTTTTCGTTAAGGAATAGTCAACTTCAAATTGAAGAAAAAGATCAATGATTAAAAAGATATGAATTTATTCTCTAAAGTAAAGTCTATCTATTTTTTATTATTACTCAAAGAGAAAAGCAAGAATTTTTTCTATGACGACCGTATTTTTGATGAAATCGTGTACTAAGCTAAAAGTCTGGATAGTCAGGAAATATTTTTTATGACAACAAATCATTTACTAAAAGTCCTCAATACGATTCTATTTATAGGTTTATTTCATAAAGCGATATCGCAAAGTGGCACTTTTACACATGTCTGCGTGTCATAAATATTTTTTGCATTCTTTGCAAACAATACACAAACAAAATTTTATAGTTGTAAGAAAATGAACGAGAGAGATACCATATCTTGTAATGTAAGATTAACCGAGATAAAAATTGAAAAGTGATTGTAAATTATCCAATATTTTACATCAGTAACATGTATAAAAGTCCATTCTCGTTTAGAGAGGGCTTAGATAATAATACGTTGGATCATTATTTCTTTTACATGTTTAAATATTGTATAATTTACAATCACTTTTCAATTCTTATCTCAATTAATCTTGCATCATAAGATATGGTATCTCTCTCGTCATTTTTCTTATATATATACATATATATATATATATATATATATATAAGAAAATTACATATGCAGTAATCATACAGTATAAGCCAGTACACCGATTTATCAACGTTCTTTTCCCGTCATTCTTCTATTGTATCCCTTATGGAAAGAGTGGAAGTTTGTGTACGTGATGGCAAGTTGATTGGTATTGTCGAAAAAGGTATTTATGGTGGCCATTATATTGCCTTCCGTGGAATACCATATGCAAAACCTCCAGTTGGTGAACTCAGATTTAAGGTAAATATATAGCTTTCTCAGTGTTATCCCGATCGGTTTTATACGGTGTTCATTTTAGTCTTTAATTTCATATAATTCATTAAATATTTAACTTTAGTCGTTAATTTCATATTTAACTTAATTATTTTCTTACAAAATTATTGCAAAATTAATGGCTGCATAATTGCATAATTAAATAAATTTCTTACAAAATTAGAAAAATACAAAGGATCAAGATCAGCTAAAAGATGTCATTGATAAAACTGTCTAGTTGGGTCCAGCATATTGTGCGATTATTATATTTTCTCTTTTATTATTTTATAGAAGTAAAAAAAAATATAAATTATTATGTGCATCCAAGTTATTTACATAAATATGTTTAATTAGATATTTAAAAAATATTACAAGAAAATAATAATAAATGTATGTTATTATTTCTTAATTTTTGTCGGCAATCATAAAGAAAGGATTTATGTAAAGTATATAGACATAGAATTTTCTCATTGTAGAAAATAATTGAAATATATAAGAAATATATTTCTATATGATAGTACAAAATAAAAAGCAATTTTATATTCATAAACTTTTTTTAATTTGATTTAATATCTACGAAAGAGCTACAATAATTAATCAATTCGCGTATTATTCTTATTCTATTATATAGTTTTAATATGCTGACTTCAAAAGTACACAACAGTGTACGCATATGATAACATTAAAACATAAAAATAAACATTTGCAGCGGACGACACTTCTAAAGTTTAACAGATAGTGCTATGGAAACATTACGCATACAACTGTCCATCTTATAAAATTACATACGCTCTTTGCAAAGTATATCTCGTTTAAAACAAGTTAATTTTGTAACGCACGATGATACAGGGTAGCAAAAAATTAATATTTAATTTTGATAGCAAAATTTGTTCATATTTGAGGAATACAATAGTTAATACAAAATGTAAAATTTGATATAGTAGTTATATACGTATTTCTTACTAGGACTCAACATTTGATATATTTCATTGTCGACTCCTTTATATAGGATCCTGTACCGCCAGAACCATGGTCCGGCAGCAGAGATGCTTCAAAATACGGAAATATCGCAGTTCAAATAAATAAAATCAAAAACAAAATTATAGGCGACGAAGACTGTCTTTATTTAAATGTATTTACCACAGATATTAAGTCTTTGGAAAAACGCCCTGTGATGGTATGGATACATGGTGGTGGTTTTAGTAACGGTTCCGGTGGTTCATCTATGCATGGTCCCGATTACATTATTGAAAAGGACATAGTATTGGTTACCCTAAATTACAGATTAGGCGTTCTAGGTATATTATTACTAATTAACTTGATACGCAATGAGTTATGACCTATGTTTAATGCGTATATCATTTGCTTATTTCCTCTCATAATGAACATTTAGATTAAATATGGCGTATTTCAAATTATTTACATATTAATACTTTTACAGACAACAAATTCCTTCATTCAAACTCGTATAAAAAAATTAAACTCGTAAAAGATTTAAATTTATATTTTTACTCATATTTTTACTCTTTATAAACTCGTATAAAAAATTTAAATCTATATTTTCGATTTATTGTATGTAGGATTATTTTCTTCGAGAAAGATCCAATATTAAGGACAAATAAATATTTATAATAAATGAGTTTGCGCCAATTGTATACGAAAGCAATATATTAAAAATTAGCGTATTATTAATTTAATAAATACAAAGTGAAAATTATTTATATAAATATATTATAAATCAATTTAAAAAAAATTTGGTACATATCTTATCTTATTAAAGTTATAATTTTTGACGTGAAGATACAAGATATGTTTATAATGACATAAGCGTATTATTATTAACGAGCATTATTTTTTTTCGAACTTATTAAGTTTAAACATTCCATTTAAATCGATTTTATTAAGGAACAAGACGTATTACTATATGAATTTCTTTAGGTTTTTTGAATTTATATGATGAAGTAGCAACTGGTAATCAAGGTCTGAAGGATGTGATCTTGGCATTACAATGGGTCCAGAAAAATATATCAGAGTTTGGTGGAGATTCAGAAAATGTTACCATTTTTGGCGGAAGCGCCGGTGCAGCCATAGTACATTATTTGACTTTATCTCCATTAACCGAAGGTGCATATATTTATCGATGCATACACAGAATTATCTGACATATATACGGAATTCTATTACTTAATCAGATTTATTAACTAATTTGAAATTAATTTTTTCAAATTCATTTTCTGTGTTCAACAAAAACATATGCTCCAAAAATATAAAGAAAACTTCATGAAACTAAGATATGCATATATATATATATATATATATATATATATATATATATATATATATATATATATATATATATGTATATATATATATATATATATATATGTATATATAAAAGACATCCATTTTTTTTAATTAATTTCAAATTGATATTATTATGAGATAATTAAAAATTTCAATTTTTTAAAATTTTAATTTTTATCTTAACTATAAAAATATACGTTAAAATCTAAAATATTATATAAAATAAAATAATTACTACACGCGTTCGCTAAAAAAAAAAAACGGTTAAACTCCATCAACTTCAGATTGACGAAAAAGATCAAAGATTAAAAAAATTAATTTATTCTCTAAAATAATGATTGTATATTTCTTTTATTAATCAAAGAGAAAGAAGCAAGAAATATTTTTTTATGACAACAAATCGTGTACTAAAAATCCTCGATTTGAATCTACTTACAGGTTTATTTCATAAAGCGATATCACAAAGTGGCACTGTTACGTGTCCGTGGGCCTTTACCGAACCGGAATCTTGTACAACGAATAAAGGCTTCTTGCTTGCCAAGAAACTCGGAAAAGTGACCGAAGATCCAAAGGTTGCTTATGAGTTTCTCAAAACGATCGACGCGAAAAAACTCATAGAGACTGAACAATTTCTCAAAACAGAAGCAGTAAGTATATTTTAAAATTTAATTATTTATTTCAATATGGAATTATACATATATAGATATACAGATATAGATAGAGATTGTAGGAATAAAATATTTTCTGTAACCCTTTTGCTCTTCGCTGCGACGAAGTTTAATGCGGAGCGCGCGTGATAAACAGCTCATATTTATCCGTGACCGCTTTAAATGGCGAAACTTTTTGCTGTCACGAATCGCGTATCAGTTATTAGTATGAAGATATTTGAATAATGATAATATAAGTACTGCACCTGCAGGCGTCAATAGCACCATGTAGGTGATAACACTTGAATGCCTTAAGTCGCCAACAGTATGCAATCACCAAAATTTCAAAACGCCTAAAGGCGCCTATAGCAGCAAAAGGATTAATAATATCTTCTTTTTTTAGGAGGGTCTACAATTTTTATTGAGTTTTACACCTAGTCTAGATCATGAATCATCAAATCCTGTCTTCCCGGAAGATCTAACAACGCTTGTACATCGTGGGGTTAAAGTGCCATATCTTCTAGGTTTTACAAGTTGCGAAGGAATTTTTTTTGTACGCACTAGTTACGGACGTGAGTACATTTGTGTGTGTGTGTGTGTGTGTGTGTGTGTGTGTGTATATATCTGTAATGCAATTCGGTATACAATCTTTTGTAGGTAATATCTTCTATTAAAAGTACAACAGTAATATTATATATTGGCATTATATTATGTATATATATATATGTATATATATATATATATATATATATATATATATATATATACACACACACACACACACATAAAATTAAATTAAAATTTAATATTTCAAAAATAAATTTTCTTTAACAAACGTTGCTAAATTACTTCTTAGCAAGAAATTAAAATATTATTATGTTAAAATATATTCACTCTTCACATGACACTCTGTATAATCACCGCAATAACACCTTTAAAATGATTTCAGACATAACTAAGGAGGCTCTCAGCCAAGTAGATTCTGACTTCAAATTGGCAATATATCCCAGAGTTTTAGCTACACTGCCAAAGATACCAATCACATTATGTCAATTACGATCTTTATATTTTGGTGACAAAAATATTTCAGAGGAAACATTGACTAATTATATTAATTTAATCGGCGATATATCTTTTTTTCGTGGTATTATGCAAGCAGCGGATATTCAAATGAATAATGATAATTCTGGAAAGACATATTTATATCAATTCTCATACGACAGCGAAACTTCACTCATGAGGAAAATTCTCAATGTTGATTTTCCAGGTATATCCTAATAAGTTTAAAACGTTAATGAACTTAATATAAGACTCTTTAATATTAAACTGTATATACAAGTTCACTCATACTGTAATTAAAATGGTATCTCTAAGTAACAGTATTTCTACATTATACTTAAGTAAAAATGTGTGACTTCATTTTAAAATATTTCAAAAAACTATATTTTTTCTATTAATTTTAGTATTTTAGTATTTAGTATTTTTTTCCATTTAAAAATAATAAATATAAATTTAGAATAAAAATTATATTTGTGTTTTTAATTAATTTACTATATTACAACATTTTGCAGGTGTATCTCATGGCGAAGATATCAGTTACTTGTTTTATCCTAATATAATAAAAGAATTGGGTTTATCAGTACCCGCGCCTGATTCGGAGGATTATAAGATGATAAGTCGCTTAACGCAGATGTGGACAGATTTTGCTAAAACAGGGTACTATAAACTTGATATTTTTATGTGATTTTACAGTAATTTATTGTAATAATTAATTTTCAATTTATTTCTAGGAATCCAACACCTGCGATTACGGATTTGACTCCAATTAAGTGGACACCGTTAAAGCACGCCGGAGATGTATATGATTATTTAGACATTGATATTGAACCTCGGATGAAAGTCCTCCATAAAGGGGAGCAGCGCTGGGACTGGGAAAATATAAAACATAAGCTATGATCATTCTGTTTACAAAATTTAATTAGCAATAAAAAATTGATTTTTTAGTATACAGATACTCTCACATTTTACGATAATAAATATATTTTTTCCTCGTTTCTTTTGTACTTCAAATTATATTTGCGTCACAATGTAATGAGTCAGTTGCTTATGAAGATAATCAAAAATAATATTATTAATTCAGAGTGGTTTGGAAGTTAAAAATGTGGATAGCTTTGTTTTGTAAGTTAGTTTTTATCGTCAGGACATTAGTCCAATAATTGTCAAATTTATGGATCCTTAAAAATAGAAAATTTTTTGCAAACATTATTTGTTATTAATTAACATTATTTGTTATTTGTTATTATTTGTAATTAATAAAATTTGAAAAATTTTAGATATCCATATTTACACTACATTCATATATGCACTATATCCATATTTTTATTAAATTGTAGATTATTTAAATAACGCAAATATTTCTTTTCTCTATCTAATAATAAATGAAATTTTTTCCGGTACAAGATTACGAAATTTTTGAATACAATAAGGTCATCTGGGAAAAGAATATATTAAGAATCACAATATAAAATTTAACGAGAAATAAAAAAATATATAAACATGTTCAACGGAATAATGCAAAATAATATATAATTAGCAATATAGATTTAATAATCAATAATTTTTCTTTCTATATACGTAGTGAACATCGATCAGAAGGAATCAATTGCGTGAATATTTGCACTACGTCTTATTGCATTTTAAATTTAATTTAAGCAGTGTTAACATTTGACTCTTTATAAAATCAATCAAATCTATTGATCACGAGATTGGAATATCATGCCTATAGAGTATTATGAAATAATAAATATGCTTTACGAGTGTCTCGCACCAAGTTCATGCGAAGCATTATAGCGAGGCACACTTCGTTTATCTATACGCCAGTCGGGCAGTTGAAAGTAACTCAGATTACCGGATTTCAATAACGGCTGAACGGATCGAATTCTTACTAGATTTAATCGATAGAGCGAGTTTGAGTTATATCAAGAAAGTATCTTTATTTTCGCGCTGCGTGATATATAAACGGAGATGTGTAAGATTATTTAGACATTAATATTGAACCTCGGATGAAAACCCTCCATAAAGGAGAGCAGCGTTGGGATTGGGAGAATATGAAATATAAGCTATGATCATTTTGTTTACAAAATTTTGTCAGCAATAAAAAATTGGTTTTTAGTATACACATACACACACATTTTACGATAATAAATGCATTTTTTCATCATTTTTCTTTTGTAGATACTTCAAATTATATTTGCGTCAATGTAATACGTCAAAATTGCTTGTGAAGATAATAAAAAATAATGCTATTATATTCAGAGAGCTTTAAAGTTTGTAAAATGTGGACAGTTTACTCTTATAAGTCAGTTTTTATCGTCAGGAATGTCGAAATACTAATAGTTGTTAAATTATAAATCCATAAAAACATAAAATTTTTTGTAAACTTTATTTATTATTAAAATTTTGAAAATGATAAGTAAGTATATCAATATTTTCGTTTTCGTAGATTATTTAAATTATGAAGAAATTCTTTTTTTTAATAAAAAATTATTTTTTTCTATATTATCATTATTACACTAATATTATCATTATTGTCGAATTTATCAGTGTTTCTCCTACTATATATTTCTAAAACATGGTAGATTTGTGTGAAAACGTGTACGATATTATTTTTTTCTATATTATCATTATTACACTAATATTATCATTATTGTCGAATTTATCAGTGTTTCTCCTACTATATATTTCTAAAACATGGTAGATTTGTGTGAAAACGTGTACGATATTATTGTAATCATATTTATCAACAAGCAGTCTTATGTAATTTATCTTATTAGTCTTATCTAATGTAATCTTCGATAAATTCATCAAAGTAAAACGCTTTAAAATTATCAAAATAAAACTTTTGATCTTATTAAAACTATTTTTGCTATTAAAATGTCTATAAATCTTATCAAAAATTACGCAGATTTCTTATTAAATCTCATCTTTGTAAAGTAAATAATTAAATTGTAAACAAGTGAAAGTATAAGAGACGATTTGATATCTTAATTAATTTTATATCTTTTATCTTTCGCGCGATCAATTCTAAAGGTAAATAAATCGTAGCAAATTTAATCGCGATAAAGGATTTTATATTTTGAAGTGATTAATCGAAGTCAAAGTAATAAAATTTATAATATTTCAAAATAGAATCATATTTGTTTTTTTATGATATAAGATTGTACAGTATGTTTTGTTATCTTATTTATTGAATTATCCTTATACATTTAGAAAAACTTTATTAATAAAAAATTTCATTATTAATAAAAAACTTAGATGTGTTATTTAGAGTATACTGCTTTTATATCTTTTAAAAATTAATGATTCTTGCATATGCTATATATCGAATATATTAACGACTGTATCTAAAATCGTAAAGTTCAATAATTTTCTTAGAGAAAAAGTTTCACTTCGTATAAAAATTTTGTATGAG